>NC_068311.1:16794991-19207491 GCF_025860055.1 Xyrauchen texanus
AAAAACATACTGTAAATTTCAGAACTCAAAACTTCCTCCCCAGTCTAAAATTAGCATTTATAGTTGCCACCCTACTGAAAAATCTTGTTTTGAAATCTCTGTGTTAATGACGTCACAACACATTACACATTTGTATTTATACATCCCACAATATGCGTCATTGCACCCTTAGCCCCACCCTTTGGCATGCAGCTCAAGAGAAGAGGCCTTGTGTGGTTAACTATTCCTAACATAACACCAAAGGAGACCCATCTGGACCATTTAGAATTATTTTGTAAGTACGCATAGACTATACACACTCTTTGGCTGCTGCCATGTATCTTGCCACTTTTAAAATTTGCGGTGTCAAGTTACAACTCTGAAAGGGAGAGGCAATTCACTCATTTAGCTGCTGCCTCTGTCATGGATGAGTTATTTCGCCCATTTTCAATTGTAGGTATATGTAAATATAGGACATCTTTGACCGTTTTGGTGTTTCCGGCAATGTGCACCTCAGTGTGCCTTCAGCGTGTATGTGCGTAATTTCACAGTTCTTTGGACTATGTATGTGCATTTTTTTTCAGCTCATATCAGCATGAATTTCTTGTGAACAGACAAAACACAATTCAGTGGGCTTTGAAGTTTATAGGAGGCGTTTAGGACAAATCCGAGCGTTTCAGAGAGAGGGGCAAACATGATCATATATTTCAAAATTGTGGCTGTTTTGGTGCAAAAATAAATACATAAATATATATAATATTTTATAACCTTATCATTGGACCTCAAGGAAGATAATAAAATTATTACAAAAAAATTGCACCTAATGACTGCTTTAAACAACTGAAGTCATTTGGATTACTTTAATGCTGACTTCATCTCCTTTTTGGAGATCAAAGATCTGATCACCATTCACTTGCATTGTACGGGCCTACAGAGCGGAGATATTCTTCACATTTTCATTTTTTGTGTGAACTATCCTACTATCAACCTGCATTGTTGACGAGAATATCCAGTCTTTTCTCTGTCTTGAGAAAAATCTCTGCAAAGGAGCGTACGGACTTAAGACTGGCTAAGTCCAGATGCATGAACGCCACATTTTGACTCCCACTCTCCTGAGTTGAAACAACAAAAGCACGTAATATATATCTATAGCTACAAACATTTAGTAACGTATAAAAAAAGGGTCACAACTATGGAGAAATGCAATCATCTCACTCGTTTTACAACAGCAACAGCAGCCTCGCCGCGCACTCGGTTCCGGCATGCCAGAATGACTCGTGCGCCTCTCCGCGCTAAATCTTCTGCTGTGGCTCTACCAATGCCCGTGTTACTACCTGCATTGAGCCACAAAGCGTCCATTTAATGTTTTAAAACACTGACCAGCCTGATACATTATTAAAACATTTTTTAAATATATATATAAAAAATGCTCCCAAATGCACGACAACTTTACCTGTTACGATGACCGTTTTGCCATGTAGTTTCTCTTTGCTTTTGCAGCGCGCACCAAGAATAAAACTACGAAATATCATCAGCGCCCCAATAATAACACCCGTGAACATCAGAAACTCTGACATGATGAATGTCAATCAATAAAATTCTGAATACGGAAGTAACAATCGACAAAAGGGTTTCCAACCGAGAGAACAGGATTCGTTGCATTTCATGTGTCCTCTAAAACAATAACAGCGTCGAAACGTTTAACGACTTGTGGCCTACTTTACATATTTCTAAAACAGTGAGTATTTTAATGTTTACGGATTGGCCACATCCACTTCCATTGTAAATGCCTCACTGGAATCCAGTTTGTTTGCTTTTTCTTTTTTTTTTTTTAAGGGAACGGTCAAAATAATTTGTTTTATGTCATCAATATTATACTGTTTATTGAGCTCGAAGTTTCATGCAAAACCCTCCCCCCAAAGATAATTTTTTAGATCAAAGAGCAGCATTGTTTGTTCCTGTGGCTGTCAAATTCAACAGTGGCACAAGCGACCTCAGCTGATAAACATTATGAATTACAGCCTCAGTGATCCGCTTCATAAACAACACCATGTGAACGAGCAAAATGATTGTCAGGTGAAAAGCGTCAATGTCCTCGGCCACATTTTTGTTTGCAGTTTACAAAATCTACTGGTGTCACAGAGACCAGTGACATATCTCAGACACTTTTTTCATTCATATCTTTAAAGGAATAGTTCATAGTTTGGGTGAACTATTCCTTTAAGGGAGTAGGACAATTTTTCTCTTTTCCATAAAAAAACTGCTAACAGCACCTTTTTTGTAATGAACACTGAATATTCCTTTAAGATTGGTTGGTTTGTCGAGCAGCTTGGTAAATTGACAGCTGCTTTTTTTCCCATTTACTCTGCATACACAATGAAATTGTCTTAATTAAAAATCTTTATATATATACAAAGTAATGACATACATGTCAGAAGTTATCTTGCTGACACAATAAAACTTCAGTCACATAAACAACCAAAAATGACCACATTTTAGAGTCGAACAACTAGCTTTTATACACAAATGAACTTCACAACTAAGGCTGCAGAGGTTCTAACACTACAGAGAAATTAGCGGTTCCAGAGGAAAACTATAACGATGATGACTTTGCTGATAAATCCTACAAAGATATTTGTACATGTATGCATTTCTGCATATAGTTGCCTATGGTGCAAAAACTGCAGAAAAAAGAACAATACATTCTTATAACAAAATAAAATATTCTGAGTGTATATATACTGTTCAAAAGAGTACATAAAAAAAACCCTTTGTATGGACACAAAGTATACAGGGTGTGGACATGTGAGATTTAGGGGACTTAAATGTCAGCTCAGTCAAAAGGTCTTGCATAATAAAAACAAATTGTACAAATGTAATGTGCAAACACTGTCCATAATACCCAGACCCCAAAATACCGCAGTACAAATAAATGCATTTTTTCAAAGTTCCTTTTTTGCACCTTTAGTCCAATTCATATGTATTATCCATTGATTTGTTTTGATTTATAAGGGAAAGCAGGGGCTATAATACAGACTTGGACTGTAGCACTGGTATTTGGTGGAGTTTGGGAGTCTGTGTGTCAGCCACTTCAGTCTCTCCTTGCCTAAGTGTGGTAGACATCTCCTTTCTGGGTTGGTTGTTAGCAAACTCTGTGACGCTGAATAGGAATTGCATGCAGCCCACTTTGATGCAACTGCTGTGATGTAGCAATGCTGTGCCCTCCCACCCGGCTCCGCTGCCCCCTATCAGGCTGGAGCTGCTGGCTTTGCAGTTGCAGGGAGACTTGGGACCTCCTTGAGCCTGGCTACTCATCATGCCACCTGCAGGCATCAGCACTGCTCCTGTGCACACCTCCTCAAGTGGCTTCCTTGACCCATTACCTCCTGTAGATTAGGTAACATCCATCATTTTCTAGATTAAGAATTTATTTCAATTGATTCAATAGAAGTATTTGACAAATAGTTTAATATGTTCTAAAAAATGCTTCTGAAAATCAATTCCACATTACCCTTTAATAAGACATTACCCTTTAATAATAGACAGCATTACCCTTTAATAAGACATTTCTGACACCGTCCTCTGGCATTACATAAATATTTGGGTGATACTCACTGATGCTGTTTTGTACTTTGGACGCAAGTCCACTGTGTGAAGTAATGTTCGGTTTGTCAGAGAAGTCACACGAGTAAAGCACATTATCTACAGTTGTCCCATGTTCACTGTAGTTCAGGAGCTCATAATGCTTTGTGTTCTACAGGAGATTCAATTACATTTATAAACATTCATCCATATAATCTAACAAGTCTGACAAGTCTCAATTACTAAAAAAAACGTTGAATTATTTTTCATACAATAAAACAAATGTATTACCAGATTATACTCACTTCATCAAAAAATATGCAGGCATGTTTCCCAGAAACATAATTGCAATGACCATAATTTGTAAGGCACACATCCATTTCAGCACCTAGAAAAAAAAAGTTGTCATAATGCAAAACTCGATGCATATTCAGAATAATGCGCTCTCTCTATTTAATGTTGCTTGTGACAAACCATACCTGTTCCTATGTACAGAGTCCTATAGCACATGTTAACAGCTGCCCCCTTTCCTGTAAAAGGACACAGCACTGCACGAGCTTGCACATCCCTTTTTTGTGCTGAAAAAACAAAAACAAAAGAGAGTACAAAAGACCTGCTACATTACAGCTGCAGTAAAACAGCAGAGCATGATGTGTCTTAAATAAGCTGGTCCAGGAAGCTATGCAAGAGCTTATGCGTGTTGTGTTCTTGGCCCTTACCGTCTGTGTGAGAGGAGGCTTTGGACAGAGAGGCAGTGACAGCTGAAGGGATCCCACTTTTACTCAAAGGCTGAAGTGACTTGGGGGAAATGAGCTGCTGAATCCTCTGCCAGGCCAGGAGTCTGATCAACTCCTCATCCAGTTTATTTAACTCCACTTCTAGAACACACAGAAACAAAGTGAACTAACCAGTGACATTATTTTGATCAGATGTACCTGGAGTTTGCTGGAATTTAATCTTGTGTTTGAAAGATCCAAACAAACTCATTCCAACTCAGGTTACATATCTGTATTGTAATTTGTAGCAGCCAAACATTTTTGAAATTACATCAATATAAAAGTAAAGTGAACCTGGAGGGCTTCATATTCACAATGCAGATAATAAGTGAACGGCATCACAGACTTCCTGAGATGGTCCGAGTGGGCCCGTTAAGTGTGGAAAAACCCTTCCAGAAAAATCTGGTTAAAGTGGAAACCTTACTTCCATCACCTTGAACTGCATTCTTTATGTAGCTATAAAAGCTGCCTATTGAGGAGGGGAGCACAGAGCCTTTCCCTATATACATAACATCAGGACTCTGAGAAATAAGGACATGAAAAGTCTTACAATTGGTTTAATGGCATCTTCTCAATTCAGATTTATCCAACAAAAAGGCCCATTGGTCTGTAATGGGGTCAGTTAACCTCTCCAACTCTGGAGCATTTTTGGGCTGCTGCCTGCCATTTTTCACACTCAAATTTAAAAGCTCACCATTTACACCTACTGTGGACTATTTACCAAAAGTTGGTCTAATTGTTTCAGATTTATTTCATATAATTCATAAATAATATTGCATACGTTTACAATCTTATGATGAATAGAATTAAAAAAATATGTGTAAGCATGTAATTCTGATTCTGTTCACACCACCTCCCACCAAAAAGTCTTATTTTGTTCCACTGAATGTCAGCAAGTGCTAGAAAATATAATTTTTCTTCTATCAACTTTCATCACAAAATTCCAGACTGAAATGTAGCTGCACTCTAACACAGTTTAGCCCTCACAGATATGAACGTCCACAGACATTGTCTAATTTTCAGTTCATGCACCACCCCCAATGTTTCATCAAATATCACAGCCTCTGAGTGGACTAGAAGCTCAATCTAGGTGTCATTACAAAGTGGAGATTCACCTCTTTGCAAATATGTATAACAGTTTATCATCAATAGTCGATAACATACATTTCCAATTATTTGTTTAGCACGCTTTTCCTGCTGGACTGCATATTTTGTTCTGGACATCTAAGATATAACATTGGATTATTCACACAAGGAAGCTCATAAACATGTAAAAATTGGAAAATTATTTTGAAAACTGGCTATGGTAGAAGCAGATATATAGTTTAGCTATTTGGGGTTTAGAGCAGCAGTGATCGGCTCATAAAAGAGACATTTGTATTTGATGCCTTATTTCACTTTGTGATTCTTTCAATAATCTTTCAATCTGTGGTATATGGGCAACAATATAAAGTACAGTTGCATTGCTGAGAATAAGAGCTTTCATTCGATATATGATTTGTCTATTGAAGTGCAATTTGAAAGACTTTTATTTTCATATTTAAAATTTCTACCACATAACCACTAGGTGTCGCTGATTTTTAGAATGTTTTCAGGCATTATTTTTTTATTTTATGTTACATAAATGCAGAAGTGATGGTTAGCTATGAAAAGTTCAGATTCTAAGCTTTCTGGTAAGCCTGACTTATGTATTTGGAGACTTGAACATTTTAAACATAAACTTTTTTTCGTGACATGACTCCCTTTTTGGACCCACTCTGCAGAGTTGAAGAGGTTAAACTAAATGTAAAGATTGACTAACTTTACAAGTGGACTTCATGGATGACAAATGTTTGGAACACCACCCATTTAAAGGAATCGTTCACCTAAAATGAAAATGGTCAATTTACTCACCTTCATGCAGTTCAAAAACCCTTTTCTTTATTCTGTGAAACACAAAAGTAGTTATTTATAGAAGTCCATGCTGCTCTTTTCCATACAATGAAAATGGCAGCCACGACTGTCAAGCTAGATTTCTAGTGAATACCATGCTTTCTGGAAACTAATTTGCACCTGAATACAAGTTGCATTGCATTGCAAGTCGCGTTGTTGACTTCCCTTCAGCTGCTCAAAATGTGAAGACCCCATTAAGATAACCGCAGAATCTATGCATTGTATCAGGCAATATTTGGCCTTTATTTTATTTAAAGTACTTGCTTTAAGTAATAGTGTGTAACAGTTTTGCACATTCTGTTTATGATTCATAAAAATAACATGACTAATAAGCCACATCTGTTTATACCATGTGTAACTCTATGCTGTATACTTTTAGTCTGCAAGTAAAACAATATGCCTGCTGTATTAAATTCATTTATTAACTTTACAGACTATTTATTGTTATTTCTGATTTTTGCAACTATTTGCTATGCACTTATTATCCAGAACCCTGACTAAATTGTTTTTACTACAAGTGTGATGGAATGTCATTTTGTTGGCATGGGAGCGGATGTGTTTGCCAGCGGTCTAGAGTTTGTTAGAACAATAATGTAATGATGGGACAGAATATTTAAACTGGTTGGATAAAGTATTTTGCAAAGGCAAAATATCCTGAATAAGCTACTTTAGACCACTACTTTAAAACCGCCTCTATGACTGACATCAGTTTCTTTGCAAGCATATGTATTTCAGTGTGCAGTTTGTTTGACCGTCTGACATCAGTTATGTCAAAAATTATGTAAATAATTCACTTCAGACTATAAATCACAGTACCTTTCTGATGATGAAAAAACCTGCGATTTTTCTTCCAAGAAATACAGCAATGACTTATATTTCCATTTGTTCCTAACACAAAGCTATGGCACGGATTCAGAAAACTTAGAATAATGTGCAAATGTAGTATGGGCTACTCTTTTATTATGCTTTATGTTCTTTGTGGAGTTTGACAGCCCCTGGTCCCCATCCACTTTAATTATTGGACATTATACATAACTGCTTTAGTGCAACACAGAAGAAAGCCGTAAAGGTTTGGAACATATCTAAAGTAACAAGTAAATGCCAGAATTTTTATTTTTGGAAGAACCATCCCTTTAAGTGCTGTGTAGGCACAAATACCTTTAGTTTGAGAAGACAAGCTGCTGTTCATTCCTGACAAATTCCCTACAGCTGCAGCTAAGCCATGATGATTGCCAGGAGAGTCTGAAGCAAGGCTGGTAGATGAAGTGGTATCTCTCTGCATACATGAGCTGAGGGGACTACTGCTCTCAGTCTTAATGTCTACATGGTTGTGCAGGGCTGGCACGAGTGGAGTTTGTGGTTTAGAAGGGCTACTGGGCCTGTGTGGGGTGTTACCCTCACACACAACAGGCCCATTCACTCCTGTACCTTTCTCTACTGGATTATCAGCATCACTATGACAAGGGCTTTCTGGCTGTTCAGGTACTTGAGAGTGCAGCACAGGGGCCCATTGGGGGCCAACTGGTATACCGCTGGACTGGAGGCAGTCAGCAGGTAGTGCAGGCTTGCAGGGAGAATCTTGAGAGCAGAGATCCTGTGTCTCCATACACTCCTCAGTCTTCATGTCTATCCGCTCCAAATCCCTGTGGGATGATGACATCTGCTTAGCAGATAAATGTTTCATAATACTACACTGAAGTGCAATGACATGCCGAAGCCACTGTTGGAAAAAAAAAAAGAAAAGTGAGTGAATCCTTTTGCAGCGATACCTGGGTTTTTGATGCATAACATGTTCATGGACTTTTATTTTTATTCATTATCATCAAAACTTAAGGTTAAAATGGGGTTCTTAAAGGGTTAGTTAACATAAGTAGTAAAATTCTGACAAAATGGTCCTGTGG
Organism: Xyrauchen texanus; assembly: GCF_025860055.1. Classification (NCBI taxonomy): domain Eukaryota; kingdom Metazoa; phylum Chordata; class Actinopteri; order Cypriniformes; family Catostomidae; genus Xyrauchen; species Xyrauchen texanus. Next base: position 16,803,162 of record NC_068311.1, read on the forward strand.
TGTGACAAATTTCCATGTAATCTCTCAATTAATACGAGTTCATAAAGGTATTCATAATTATAAAATAATTGATAAGTTTAGTTTGATTTATACAAATGTTTTATATTGAATTCAGTATATTTACTTCCTCTTGTTCATCTTCGCTGGTTAGATACTGGGTGGGTGACGAATGTTCTTGCTCCATGAAGCCATTCGTGATCAGCTCTCCATTGCGAAGGCCCACTTGACCCATCAGTACAGGGGGGTTTTGGTAGTGACTTTTAATGGCATTGGGGACCTATGAGCACATATCAAAATTGGAGACCAATTAGTCAAAGCTGCTTTGTGTACAAAGGCACCTTTAGAATAGCTGTCGTCACGAATATCATGTTGTTCAACCTTTAAAGTCTTTTTCTTGATGTGCCGAACACCTCTGCGGTTAGGATGGTGTTGACGGTGAACCCACCGCAGGAAGTTTACTTTTACAGCATGCTGAGACAGTCTGTCTTGAAACTGATCGAAGATCTGGCAACGCGTGCTGAGGGTCATGTTCTTTTGGTTTAGCTAGAATGGAAATGAAAACAAGACTTGATTTTAATTAAAGGGAGACATAAAGTTAATCACTTCAGATAAAATTAGAATTATTTTAGAAATCTAGTTTAAAACATGTCAAGTTCATATAAATTTAATCTTGAAGTCCATGATGGTTTTTCAAATTCTGAACAAAATGTATAGCATTTTGTTTTAAAGCAAAAAACAAAAAAATATTTATGGACTTTAAAATGAAATGTGGTTTAAACTTCAAGTAAAATCTATTTACAACTTCCCTTGTACCTTGAATACACAACCTAAACATAATCAATCATTTCAAAAAAGTTTTCAAGGTCAAATTAATTTACAAATTTAATGTATTTTTGAGACAAGAATAACAATAAGTTCTCTGGTTACACCAAATGACCTCAACAAAATGTGCCTTTTCATAGAAATGTCAAAATATGGATATTTTAATGATTTATTTAAATATTTTAGAATAAACAGTCTTGAGGCTCTAAACGGGTGGTGATGGTGGACAGACGTTTTTCAAATATCAAACATTTTAAAATAAAATTATTTCACAGCCTTTTTAAAATAAAAATAATTAGTCTGAACTACTTGTACCAAAAAAAAAAAAAAAAAATTCTTTCAGCTTTCAATGAGACTTTTTACTGTCTCAGTAAAATACACAACATACATTTTTTTTTTACTTTAAAACACAGAAAAAAATATCAAAATGACTCTGAATTCAGTAACAGAAAACATATTCATAGAGGTGTATTCAAACAATTGTTTAGTGTAAATTGTTATTTTTTTAACAATACAATATTTTATATATATATATGAGAGATAAAGAGAAAATTAGCATTGACCCAAAAAGACATGCTGATCTCAGTACTCAACATCTTTTTGACAAGTTTTGATAATGGGACTCCAGAGATTTTTCCTGCACTGGTTTAATTATAATCTAACGAAAATCCTGAAACCGAACAGTACAGCGTAACAATTTTACTCCTCCGAGTCAACATTTCGAAATGAATAATACCTGATATAAGACTTAGACACTCACCACAATGTGCTCTACATGGTTGGGGCACATCCATCTCCCAGTGGGCATGGCAGTAAGAGGGGGGTCCAGGCAGTCCATGTGGAACAAGAGTGCACAGTAATCACACTGGATCAGAGGAGCTACCCTACAGCTCCTGTGGATTAAGAAGAGAGAGGTACCTGATGCAATGACCACAAATCAATGGTTTTAACTTGGTCGTTTAGAAAGCCTAACAGTCATAAATAATGTTTTGATTACAACAAACGTGACATGGGGATGTTATTTGGACTGTAACATGTTGCTGATCAGTGTCAGGCAGAGTAGCTGGACTCTTACTTGCTGCAGGTGAAACACACTTTCACTGGCAGAGGGACCAGCCCACTGGGATCCAGTTCATGTTGTGGCCTCTTTACATTCTTGCCTATTGCCTCCTCTTTCCTTCTGCGCTTACTGCTGCCTGTAGACACACACACACAGGTTTTTAAAAAACACAATAAAGCAACAAATCTTGTCTAGCAGCTAGTTCCAGTCCTTTAATCTGATTTGGATAAGTGGCTTTGCAAGAGTGCAGATAATTAGTGTAACAGCGCTGGGAGGCGTAACGCTTTAAGTTCGGTTTTTAAAGATTTCAAGTTTCAGTGGCATGCCCAAAATTAAAGGCTTATAACTCTACAAAAAACCTAAAGAAGGTCAATTGTTTGGTATAACTTTAAAGAAAAAAAATTCAAATTTTTAAATGAAATAGATTATGGTAAATTATGATGGTAAAAGACTCTCAGCCTAAGAAACTGCTGGAGAGGAAAAAAAAAATAATTTTCCCCCTGATTTGACATTATATATCCCAGAGTGTAAATAAGGTAGTTTTGTTCCCAATTGTGTCACCTGTAAAGGCGTAAAATTTAGTGTTGATATGACAAAGCAATTAAAAGTTATAGCAGAACAAACATAATTTATCCTAGTGTCCAAAAGCCGCTCTAAACAAATAAAACATTATAATTGTACATAAGAACACATGCAAATATAACAATCACTAAGGGTGTGCTCTCTCTTCAAAGCATGCAGGCATGATGTGACAAGGAGGAGGGCGTGGCCGTGCTGAGAGGATGCACGCCTGGCGATGAGCTGCCCAATCAGCAGGAGAGGGATAGAGGAGGAGCCGGGGATGCCAGAGAGAGAGACAGAGAGATGCACGCAGCTGCTCTGTGTGTGTGTTCGTCAAGGTGTCGTTGTGTTTCAGTTCTGAGTTTTATGCTAATAAAAGTCTTGTTAATTGTAATCCAGTTCCTGCTTCCTCATTTCCCGAACCTTGTTTTCACATGAGTAACAAAAGCTCATTAAGTTCCATTCTGTGTCATTTGAGCCATCATTGAGTCTGTGTCATATACTTTGTGCCATCTCCTGGTGGCTATATTTTTGATTGAATGATCTTCTCTGCCCATATTTGGATGACTTCCACCTCTGGTTGCAATGATCTGAAACCTAATATGATTGTTTTAGCTGGACAATGCATTACATAATTCCCGATGACGTCATCTGATTCAGGAAACCGTGTTTTTAGCCAGATAGCAAATGTCGTGTGGATTATCTAATGATTTTTTCGTCAAGTTCCAGGCGAAAATGTGGCATACAAGCAACACTATTTACATGAAACATTTATGTCAAAGACATATACGGTGCAATAATGCAATATTTTTGTCTCCAAGTTGTCTTCGAGAGCTTTCCAAAGACATATGATACGTTGCTATTTGATCAGTTATATTTTTTTACCGATTAAAATATTATGTACATTGCAAAATTATTAATAAAATATAAAAACAGACGATTCTGATTTGTCTGCAATTTCAAAGCACCTGTCCAGTTATGTCATAATGCCTTCATTCATTGTAAAGAACAGCTTTAAAACGATACCTATTTTGTGTTGGTCAAGACTGTAGTTATTAATATTTTAATCATTATTTTGTTCAGCTGTTTGGGGTTAACTGTTTGTATTTTTCCATTTGTTTGTGTTTGCAGTGTTCTACACAGGCAGTCAGTCTGAGCGTTTCTCTGCGACACAATGTTGATCCTGCTTTGGCTTTGTTTGAAACAATTTTCATTTAATAAAATCAGGGCTCCCACACTTTTTGACCACTTTACTTCTGTGATATTTTCCAGTCATTTGGAGAAATGGTAAAGATTTCAAAAAATTATTTTATAAAGAGTACGAAGAGAATTTTCTAGCTAATGAAATATTACAGAGATTAGTTAAAAAGAAATGGCATTAGTTAAAAAAAATTATATTACATAAATAATGACTTATGCATGACTTTTAAGATTTAAATAAATTCCATAAATTTTTTAGCCCTGGAAAAAGCCATTTTAAAATTCCCTGATATTTCAGGTTTTCTATGACTTTGGAAACCCTGAAAAATAAAATTACCTGCCCATATTGTGTCTAAAAGTTACTCCGTACTCACTTCCTGATTATAGAACTGTTGTACAAAAGCAATATCACAATCATGATGTTGATATTCAGTGCAGCACTCTTGCTTGTATGAAATTACTTAAAAACAAAATGCCAATATATCTGGGTGATTTCCTCAAACATGTAGAATGTGTGAATGAAGTCCTACCTGGCAGTGAAGTGGTGCATGTAAGCTCAGTGGGTAGCTGGAACTGTGTGGGGTTTCTCTCCATGGCTGCAGCAATCAGCAGCTGGAAAGGTTTCTTCAGACGAGGCATGGCACTTTCTGACTCAGAGCCCTGCACCTCGTCTTCCACGTCCATCAGGTCCTCATCCACATCATTGTGTTCTGACAATGTGGGCGTATCAGTGGATGCATTGGAGGTGGGTGTGCCTGGCCGACTGCTTGTCCGGCGTTCGAGAAGTCTGACCTGTGCCACGGCCAGTCTCAGTCCTCCTGATGCAGCCGAGGGCAGACCGTCCAGACGCAAAGTGCCCAGCTCTAGCTCCGCTGGAGGAGAGGACGAGCGCTTTGATAACTGCCGCTCTAATGCACCGTTCACCTGCTCAGTCTTCTGCTCACGCTTCTAGACAATCAAAACATCACATTATAAATTATTTTCACTTAAACAAATTGATGAATGTATGTGGTTTGTGATTTAATGCCATGCCAGATTTCTTGGCTATTTTCATTGCAAAAACCAGGTTAAAATATAATACAAAGTATAGTGATTAAAAACCTAAATAAAAGGTATTTTTGATTATGTATAAAAAAATAAATAAATGAATCTGGTCTGACAAGGATCAGCTGATGAATTAAAACCACAACAATCAAATAAAATATGCTTCAGAGTAAAATGAATGTCTGTATCTGGTAAATTATCAAATGTTTCAGTACTCCAAAAGGCATACATGTATTGTACACATTTAAAGCTTCTTCAAATACATGGCAAAGCAAAGCTACAAGGGCAAATGTTATTATTTCAACCACCTTCTTGCGGACACAGCAGCGATGACACATCCAGTCACCAGGAGGAAGCATCTCTCTGCTCAAAGGCGGATTACTGTGAAGATGTAAATATTTTGTATCACAAATCTTGGTGTTTTTAGAAACATAATATGGTATTATCTCTTGTTGCATGTTATAAAACTTGTTATAACTCAGCAAAAAAGACAAAATTACAATTAAACACAATTAAAAGCTTTGGCATGAAAAATACTTTAGAGGTTAACCCACACTATAGTGATTTAGAGGAACCCCACACTATACATCACACTTTTATGTCTTGGCATAAACCACATCCCCAATGTACATAATTAAAAAAGGCTAAATAATTAATATATTTATGAAGGGTTAAATGGAAAGGAGGTGGCGAGAACCATCTTGACAATATCAATAATAGTTTAAAATAAAACTGAAACAAAAAGACAAACACACAAAGGTGTCAGACAGCTGTCCGTAAATCTCTCTCTCTCTCACTCACTGCAGCTTCCAGTCAGCCTTTATCCCTCATTAAGGGCCCCCGGTATGCAGAATCACGACCCGGCCCTGCCCTCCGCCCTGTCACAATATTACTTTGACAAATACAAATATGTAGTATAAATAGTATCGTCTCTAACCTAATAATTAAAAAAAAAAAATGTTGATTAAAGATGCAAGTATAATTCTGAGTGTCATATATAGTCACTGTAGACTAGCTCTACATTACAATGAAAGTGAATGATGACCAGAACTTTGGAGTAGGGCTGAAACAATTAGTCAACTTTATCGACAACGGCGACAATAAAAAATTGTCTGAAATTTTTTTTTGTCGTCGAATAGTCATTAGATCTCATTTAATGCAACATGAGATCACATTAAACGTTAATAATGATGATGTGCGAGAGCAGCACTGCAGTTTGCGCCTGACTGAGGAGAGGAAGAATTACACAGATCACAGATGCACTCTAAACTTTCCAAACAGCTTCAGGTGATGTAGATCGCAAAGTATGAGGGGATTATAAAGCAAAATTACTAAATAAGTAAATACTGAAGAACTCTCGTTGTGAAATAAGTGGAGTTGGAGCTGCTGCTCCGCTGAAGCAAAACTTGCGTGTTGAGCGTCTTTAAAAGAAACACCCCGGCATTACATCTTTAATGCAGTTATATTTAATGCATTAAAGCTTTATTAAAGTTCAAATAATATGAAAGCAGATCATGATACAAACTCTGAAATGGGCATTTCTCTATGCGGTCAGCGCCTCTTCTATGAGTTGCGTGAAGTATCTCAATCTAAGGGGGAGAGATTGAAACTGCATTCGGCAAATGCACACTCTGTTGCTGCAGCTAGATTATAACGTGATTGCTCGTGACTTACTAAATCATAACATATGTGTCACTGAGCATTTCTTAGCGTGAATAAAATTGGCAACACAATTTATTTATTATTATTTTTTGGTTATTTTATCCCCTTTTCTCCCAATTTGGAATGCCCAATTTCCACTACTTAGTAGGTCCTCATGGTGGCGCGGTTTCTCAACTCAGTCCGGGTGGTGGTGGACAAATCTCTGTTGCCTCCACTTCTGAGACAGTCAATATGCGCATCTTATCACGTGACATGCTGTGCATGACAGCGCGGAGACTCCGTATGTGGAGCCTCATGCTACACTCCGTGATCCACGCACAACTTACCATGCACCACACTGAGAGCTGGAACCCCTAATCAGGACCACAAGGAGGTTACCCTATGTGACTCTACCCTCCCTAGCAACCGGGCCAAATTGGTTGCTTAGGAGACTGGATGGAGTGACTCCGCACGCCCTGGATTCGAATTCGCGACTCCAGGGGTGGCAGTCCGCATCAATACTCGCAGAGCTACCCAGGCCCCCTATTGAATATAATATTAAAAATACAATATTTTAAAATACCAAAATCCTGTAAAAAAAGATGTATTAATTTGAGAAACAGCATAAGATATTTACACTTGCTTTTAGAGAATATATCTTGAATATACATATATTTTGTCTTTACTGCACTCACAGAAGTATAACCAATTGAAAAAATACACTTATATACAAAATACACTTATATTTATATTCTATACTTTATATTTTCATATTACTTATACATTACTTAATAATACTATATTTTCTATTTTATACTTACATTCTCTTCAAGCAAGTCTAAATATCTTATATATTGCTTCTCAATTAAATGCATATTGTTTTAAGGATTTTTAGACAATTCTAAATGGAAAACAAGACAAAAACACTTGATGATAAAAGGATTTTTTGCAGTGAATTTCTTTACTGAATTAAACCTAACAAAATGTTTTTTTTCCATTTAATTCAGTGAAAGTCATTAAGAGGTATTTTTAAAAGATGATTTTTGTCCACTTTAGTGTTAGTAAGCATGTTTAATACAACCTAAATAATCGGTTAAGTGCTAATGATTAATCGTTGCAATAACTGACGAATAGTCAATGGTAATGGTTAGATTAACCAATTATCAAAATAATTGTTAGTTGCAGCCCTACTTTGATGGTCCAAAAAATATATAACTGCACCATAAAAGTAATCCATATGAATCAAGTGGTTAATTCCATGTTTTCAGAAGTGATATGATAGGTAAGGTTACGAAAGAGATAAATATTTAAATGTTTTTTTACTATAAATATCCACAATCACATTATCCTTCTTTAGTTTTTGGCAATTCACATTTTTTGTGCATACTGCCAACTACAGGGCAGGGAAGATAATTTATAGTGAAAAAGGACATACAGTTTGATCTGTTTGTCACCCACACTTATCATATAGCTTCTGAAGAAATTGATTTAACCACTGGAGTCTTATGGATTATTTTCTTGCTGCCTTTGTGATTTTTGAAGCTTACATTTTTTTTTTATATATATTCTTCTAAAAACCTTTGTCTATGTTCAGCAGAAATCATACACATCTGGAGGGTGAGCAAATGATAATTTTCATTTGTGAGTGAACTATCCCTTTCAAACATTTGCTCAAGCTTAAATCTGTCTGGGAACAGTGAATTAACAGTATGTCATGTATTACAGTACAATCTAGAATGGAGCAAAGAAAGGACATGTCATTTTTCTATGCTGGTTGATGTAGGAGTGAGGAAGTGGTCAATCTTTTGTTGCGTGAATCAAATATGCAATATTGCTCTCACACAATCTACAGGAACTGTGTGCAATGTGCTTCTGGGGACCTGCTAAACATAGTGTAGATTTTAATCAGGGTTATTTATTCACCCTTACATTGTTCCAAACCTGTATGACTTTCTTTCTCTATGGAACACAACAAGAAATGTTAGGCAGAATGACCATTCACTTTCATTGCACCTTCTTTCCCTCCATACAATAAAAGTGAATTGTGACTGAGGCTGTCATTCTGCCCGACATCTCCTTTATTTATTTTTGGTTGAAGTATCCCTTTAAAGAAACAAATGAAAAAGTGTACCAGCACTGCAGGTGAAAAGCAGCCGGACAGTGATCACAGCAGAGCAGGTCTCCTCCCTCACGGCAGCTATCACAGGTGTCATGGTTTGTGGCTCTGCCTCCTCTTCTGGTCTCCCTCTCTGGTTTTCGTCTTTTCTCTGCATCCTCAGAGCGTGGAGGGGCAAGCAGCTGTTGGATTTGCTGCAACAGGATAGCATATTCACTTCAAGCTTTCAAATGAAGAAAAAATCTGTAGTTACACTGACACTGAAGTGAGTTGTGCAATGCTCAAGCCTCAGAATGAATTGCTTCATACATTCAACTATGAGAAGTTCATTAAACTTTCTTCCATGTCAAATCAGTTCTCACCAGGTAAGCCCAATAAAACAGTTTAGCTAATCTACTTTATATAGGTTTGATATATAAAGACAGTCTTCTCGTTGATTCTACTCTCCAGTCAGGCAAATGTCTGAGCCAGGCTGGAAAAGGCCTACTGCAGTATAAACTCAGCAGAGCAAATGGCCACAAGAGACAGATTTTCATTCTGCAGCCAACATTGCACACTGATTCATATTTACACATCAAATCATACATATACGCATATATAAGTCAGTCATTTTGGGCACAGCTGAAGGGCAACTAGGCTTACCTCCATTAGGCCCCCAGACGTGTCCAAATCGTACAGAATCTTTGGGGTCTCCATTTTGTCCCACATTCAGACGGCTGATGTGTAGCATCAACACACAATCCGCCAACAATGCCCTCTTTCCTCCGATCCAGTCGGGTCTACCTGCTGCCTTTAATACGTATTAGAGAAATTCAACGACACTGACCGACAATCTTACAAATGAAGTGGCTTGGCTGCTCGAGCTTCAGATAGCTAGCTAGCAGCTAGGACTATCAACAAAGAAAAGCACAGCTCTCGCTAGAGATTTAATCAAAACCAAGAGCTGACCTGTCGCTTAAAGCTCTCGTTTAAGTGCAAATATCTCTGTTATTTTAATTTCAGCTTGCTGTCTGGTTCAGTATTGAAGGTTTCCTGTGGGATGTGAAGGCCTAGCTCGCTAGCCTAGCAGCATCCTCTGCTTCAGCAGCAGCCGCCTGCAGAGATGAGTGTAAACATTCACGGGTGTCTGTCCCCATCGCATAATGACTGAGAAAGCGCTTTCCGTCGCCAAAAAAATTAAGTTTGCTGGGTTGTTCCGCGGCTGTTAGGTCCTCATGTGCAGAAACACTCCTGAATGACAGCAGTGAAGAGCAGAAGTGTTGTTGTGAAAATACACTGCTAGTAGCTATGCTATCTGGCTGGCGTTGCCCTCCTCAACAGGGCTGGAATGAAGTCTGCGCATGCGTACTAGGACGTTGGGAACGACAACTCGTAGTGTTAGTCTGGGGGATATCACACTAATAGAATTGGGTAAGAACCCTGCAGGCCATGTTTTCTCTAACATGCCAGTGTTGGGTATTAATGGACTACATTATGGAATACAGTACATGATTTGGATTACGTACTCAGATTACATAAAGATTAAAGAGAATTAAGGATGAAAGACTACGTGTAATCAGATTACATAATATATAAATTAAAAATATAGTTCACATAAAAATGTATTATTTCATAATTTACTCACCCTCATGCCTTCCCTAATGTGTATAACTTTCTTTCTTCTGTTGAACACAAATTAGGATTTTTAGAAGAATATCTCAGCTCTGTTGATCCTCATAATGCAAGTAAATGGTGGCCAGAAATTTGAAGGTCCAAAACACACACAACAGCAGCATAAAAGTAATCCACACGACTCCAGTGGTTAAATTAATATCTTCAGAAGTGATATGATAGGTGTGGATGAGAAACAGATCAATATTTAAGTCCTGTACCACAAATGATCCTCCCTGCACAGTAGGTGGCAATGTGCACAAAGAATGTGAATCTCCAAAAACAAAAGAAGAAGAATGTGAAAGTGGAGAGTAAAAAAAGGACTTCAATATTGATCTGTTTCTCATCCACACCTATTATATCACTTCTGAATATATGGATTTAATCACTGTTTTATGGGTTACTTTTATGATGTATTTCTGTGCTTTTTGGACCTTCAAAATTCTGGCTACACTTACAGTGTATGGAACTACAAAGCTGATATATTTTTCTAGAAATATTTGTTTGTGTTCAGCAAGTCATACACCTCTGGGATAGCATGAGGGTGAGTAAATGATGAGAGGATTTTTTTAAATGTAACATTTTAAAATGTACATAATCCGATTAGTTACTTTTTGTATATTATATGAATACATAACAAGAGAGGGGGGTTTAGGGAACTGAGGGACTGACCAATAGCAAATAGTTGATGATTAAATGCTTAAAGGTTGATGAATGAGTTGATACTTAAATTTAAGTTGGTACTTAAATACATATTCATGAAAACAAACAATAAGTATTCCAAAAGTAATCAAATTAGATTATCTAAAAGATTGTTACTGATTACAATGTTGTGTAATCACTACCAGATCTAAACTCAGAAGTTATCTATGTAAATGCAAAGGCACAGGAAGGGGGGTGCTGAGGGTACACCTCGTGAACAAGACTGGAACACAGTATCAACGAGATTTCCTATATTTCAATGTATTTATGCAGTATATATTATAACATTTTCGCTTTCAGTATATCTGTCATTTGTCAATAAAACAGCATCCCGTTTCGGAGAGATTTGTTATGCTAGTGAGCAGGACCTTCCTGAGCTAAAGAGAGCCCTTATGATGGATATAGTGAACTTTTTACTTTCCCTTATTCTTTGATCTTCACAAAAGCAAAAATAAAATCAATATTGTGTTAACAATGAAACTGTAATTGGACAATAAATTAATTAAAATTAAATTGTGTTATTGTATAATTACTGTGTTTAATATTAAATATTGTAGTGTGATATTATAGTTTGTATGAATAAAAACAAATTAATCAATCCCCAATGTTTTTTTTCTTCTTAAGAAGAATATTGTGCTTTACTCATGTGTAAACTCATCCTTTGAAATTATAATAAAAAATAAAATTAAAAAAAGTACAGAGCTTTAGTGATCTTGTGTTTTGGCGCCCAGCGGATGGCACTAAAACCTCTAAGCAACGGACTGTCTCCCTAAATTTGTGTTGAAAATGAATGTGTTTCATGGTTATTTCTAATTCACACTGACACGACAATTGTTTTGAACGTGGTAGAATATTGGCTTGGCCATTGGCTGCCTTATTGAATTACTTAATTGCACGCGTGGTTATAGCATGATGTGTACAGTAGCCTATATCGTCCGCCTAAACTGCAGCACCCCTTGCCAAAAATTCTTTCCCATGCCCTTGAGTAAAGGAAACACAAAATCTACCAGAATAATTTATAAAAAGGTTACAACAACAAAACAGCAGTTTTGATGGAATATAATTTTTAATTGAAGATATGCTCTGACAATGTGGTAAATAATTACAGTAAAGTACAGTAAAGCAAAAACGTGTGTGTGTGTGTGTATATATATATATATATATACACTCACCTAAAGGATTATTAAGAACACCTGTTCAATTTCTCATTAATGCAATTATCTAATCAACCAATCACATGGCAGTTGCTTCAATGCATTTAGGGGTGTGGTCCTGGTCAAGACAATCTCCTGAACTCTAAACTGAATGTCAGAATGGGAAAGAAAGGTGATTTAAGCAATTTTGAGCATGGCATGGTTGTTGGTGCCAGACGGGCCCAGACGGGCCTAAGTATTTCACAATCTGCTCAGTTACTGGGATTTTCACGCACTACCATTTCTAGGGTTTACAAAGAATGGTGTGAAAAGGGAAAAACATCCAGTATGCGGCAGTCCTGTGGGCGAAAATGCCTTGTTGATGCTAGAGGTTAGAGGAGAATGGGCCGACTGATTCAAGCTGATAGAAGAGCAACTTTGCCTGAAATAACCACTCGTTACAACCGAGGTATGCAGCAAAGCATTTGTGAAGCCACAACACGCACAACCTTGAGGTGGATGGGCTACAACAGCAGAAGACCCCACCGGGTACCACTCATCTCCACTACAAATAGGAAAAAGAGGCTACAATTTGCAAGAGCTCACCAAAATTGGACAGTTGAAGACTGGAAAAATGTTGCCTGGTCTAATGAGTCTCGATTTCTGTTGAGACATTCAGATGGTAGAGTCAGAATTTGGCGTAAACAGAATGAGAACATGGATCCATCATGCCTTGTTACCACTGTGCAGGCTGGTGGTGCTGGTGTAATGGTGTGGGGGATGTTTTCTTGGCACACTTTAGGCCCCTTAGTGCCAATTGGTCATCGTTTAAATGCCACGGCCTACCTGAGCATTGTTTCTGACCATGTCCATCCCTTTATGGCCACCATGTACCCATCCTCTGATGGCTACTTCCAGCAGGATAATGCACCATGTCACAAAGCTCGAATCATTTCAAATTGGTTTCTTGAACATGACAATGAGTTCACTGTACTAAAATGGCCCCCACAGTCACCAGATCTCAATCCAATAGAGCATCTTTGGGATGTGGTGGAACGGGAGCTTCGTGCCCTGGATGTGCATCCCACAAATCTCCATCAACTGCAAGATGCTATCCTATCAATATGGGCCAACATTTCTAAAGAATGCTTTCAGCACCTTGTTGAATCAATGCCACGTAGAATTAAGGCAGTTCTGAAGGCGAAAGGGGTCAAACACAGTATTAGTATGGTGTTCCTAATAATCCTTTAGGTGAGTGTAAATATATTATATTATATTATATTATATATATATATATATATATATATATATATATATATATATATATATATATATATATATATATATAATTTTGAGTCATGAATATTTCAGTTTGAGCACTGTGTCAAGGAATTCATTTACGCTGCTACACTCTGAATTCTCTGAGATTTCATAAATCAATTAAATGTTGTTAGGTTTCCGAATTTTTTATTTTTTTTCCAATAGAAGACAGTGAAACAATGAAACATACATCCATGATGCAATTCTTTTATCTGTTGTATGACCAATTGTGATGTTTTTGGCAGCTTTTGCTAATTACATTGAAATTAAATTTTTTCAATACGGACAACATTAATATGGAGAACAAGTACATATTTGTTTTAGACGATCCATATCATTGATGTTGACAGACAGTATCAAATGATGAACAATGATCTATTCTATGATAGGTAAACCTCATATATACATACATTTAAGCCATATCTAATACAAATTTTATGTACATTCTTAGATATTTATAGATTAAGAATGCCTGCTGAAAGAGTACAGTCAATTGTTCTTTTGTTCCATCATATGTATAAAAACATACAAAAATAAACTGAAACCAAAAAAATCTGAGCCAGTATGATCAGTGAAGGAGGGATGATTTACAAGAACTTGCTGTACATATATATTTTTAACTTTTGGCTTATTCAACCAAAGGCAAAATTCAGCGCAGGTAGCGACCTCTTTCCTCTCAGTCTTACTCTGTCACTGCACACACAGGCTAGCTACAATTAAGGATAAAGTAAAGGCTTCGGGTAGATGAAATGGAGACCCACTTCACATCATTGGATACAGAACCAAGTGCCAGACCAGTCCCCATGCAATACACTACATTTCAAAAACTGGCAGATGTCATTTGAAGGTTGATAATTAAAACGTCTAATTTTTATGATGTGTGGGGAAAACTGTAAAGCTGTAAACCATGCACACGATTTATTGTTGAATGGTTACTTTTTGTTTTACACCATTGTAATTTCAATGTGTTTACTTTTCCCTGCATGCCATTCAGGTGTCAAATGTTATAATAACCATTACATTTGCGGCAAATTCATCTGAATAAGCCACATACTGAATTGTAATACTCTTGATGCCCTTTCAGGCCATAAATTATCTCTGGGTGTTGAGCGCAACAATCAAGAAATTAAATAAATGAATAAATATGTTTAAAGAGACATCAATCAGCAAAATGACATAATTTCCCAGTTTTTAATCATTTTTAAATTCCTTATTTAATTTGGCTAAATTACGGGTAAAAACTGTACAAGCAATTCTGCTAGGCCATGGCTATTGAAGCTCTACAAAAATAATATCATGTTGTCCACACTCTTCACTTGTGGAAGTCCTCAGAAGCAAGGCAATATTTACAGCAGATAAGAAAGGATGAGAAGGTAGGCAGGTATAAGAGCAGAGTTGCTACACAAGATATGAGAGGAACTGAGAAAGTTTCCACAAGGCAGAGAAAGGCTTGCGGTCCTCCATGCTAAAATGAGCTTTGTTGTTTTTAAATGGAGACTTCATATTCTCTTGTATCCTACATAACGAACAAACAAACAAAAACACAAAAAAGTATATAAATATTTAGCATTTATATGCACATATTTATCATTTCTAAAAATGAAAGCAGCGTGCACCATTGTGAGTGAATGGGGCATGTAACAAAAATCAATGCTGGCATTAAATGTAACTCAGAAGACAGAGATGAAAGATGGAGACACCCTACACCAGTGGTTCAAACCTTCTCTGCCATGTCCATGTGATGCTACTCCACAGATCAACTCTCCTTACAGGCTCTTTCTTTACAACAGAATCCTAGAGAGTACCTCTGGTGGCTGGTTTGAATCATAGGTCTCTGTACAAATCAAAAATACCATGCAACTTAAGTGTGAAAGTAACTAAAAAATAATAATAAGCAAGGGAAACATGAAAGTTGAAAGGAATTTTCTGGGTTAAGTTAAGCTCAATCTACATAATTTGTGGCATAATATTGATTACCACAAAAAATGTAGACTAAACCATCCCTTTCTTCAGTGAGGCACTTACAATGGAAGTAAATGGGGACAACCCGTAAATGTTAAAATACTCACTATTTCACAAGTAAAGACAAGAAATAAACAAGATGTGTGTTAATGTGATTTTAGTGTGATAAAATAAAAATGCTGAAGCTCAAATAATACATTCGTTTTAACAGAGTAATTAATGTAATACTTTTATAAAATTTTAATAAGTTTCACATTTCTGTCTTTAAACCCTCCCAAAAAATGGCCCCTTTCACTTCCATTGTAAGTGCCTCACTGTAACTTACATTTATTTTTTTAAAGAAAAGGAGGGGCAAGTTAAAACTATTTTTTGTGGTAATCAATATTATGCCACAAATACTATCGAAGAAGCTTAACATGTATTGAACCCAGAATATTCTTTGAAGGAATTACCAAAACTATTGAGTAATTTTTTTAGGAAAAACAATGTATGATTTTGGAGGTGAAATTGTGATCTAATAAATGAACAAAGTAGATGACTATGAGTATAAAAGTATAGTTCTGAAGGCTTTTGATGTTTATGATAAATAAACAAAGAGCATGCTGATTAGAAAATGTAAATACAGCAGTCGGGTTTGTTTATGTTGCGCTGTATATGCATCATCTTGCGATTGTTGTAATGCGCTATTCACACCATGATGCGATAACAGGTGATTATCAAGATAAAACATGTGATATTCAGCTGGTCATGTGATAGCACTAATGAATGTGCATCTGGCACCACATGTAGATTAAAAAAGCTTTTTCTCAAAGACATATGAAAAGAGTGAGTGTACATCATTTAAGCATATTTTAATAAATACATCAAATTAATTAATTCCTCTTTGAAACTTAAGTAATTCGCAAAAAGTGCTAATGCTAATTTTGCTACATGCAATTTTTTTTGGCTAATTGCACTTTTAAATAAAATTTCAAAACAGAAGAGGTGCTAAGCCCTACCTTTAAATCAGCGGATGATAGGTAAAATAGACTTATAATTGTGTAAATATTATGCTAGCCAGCTGGTAGTTAGCTGTGCAGTATGTAAACCTCACTCCCACAAGAGGCGCACTAGCCAAGTCAAGTCAAGTCAAGTCAATTTTATTTGTACAGCGCCTTTCAATATTGTATAGTGCCTGGCTAAACAGATGAGTCTTTAGTCTAGATTAAACTGAGAGAGTGTTTCTGCATCTCGAACAGTGTTTGGGATAAGTTTTGTTAGCTCTTCATGACCTATGATAGCGACTGATGCTAGAGGCTGTAGCCTTTAGCCTCCTCGTTAGCACGCCTGCACGGAGCGAGTTGAGCAGGACCGGTTACAATGGTGCCATGACCCAGATGGGAGTGAGGTTTAGGGGGTTGAATCTAACGGCAGCCAGCTGGTAAGTAGCTGGGCATTGTGTAAACCTCACTCCCCTTGCCACAAGAGGAGAACTAGTGACTGACGCTAGTGCCTGTAGCCTCCTCTTTATCATGCCTGCCTCCCATGATGGAGACACAGGTATAAATAAACACTGTCTGTCTGTTCATCTGAGAGAGAGGTGCTCATGACTATCATTTCTACTTACTGACACTTAAAGTGAGTACACAGCTTCAGGGCTTTAGTGCAGGTGGAACAGTCACACAAAAAATATTGTACATATGCTCTCACATGGCTGGCCACACACTTACATACAGTCAAATACAGACTGAGCCCAGGGGGCCAGAAACTGTTATCGAGCTGTTTAGTATACAGGTAGTGAGTGCTGTTGGGACTGGGTTATGAGTGCTACACTACATTAGGTCTGGAGTGATACTAGTACAGCACATAAGAGGTGTGAATAAGCTGAGATCTGTAACACATGCTAGAACCAGTAGGCTGAGGGAAAAGGCTTCAATGCAGTGAGTGTAATGCTATTGATAGAAAGGGTTTCAGAAAATCTCACCTCATTGTCCTTCAGGGATGCAGAAAGAGAGAGAGAGCGGGGGTTACAGAGTTAAAGTGCATTGTGATTGAGAAGTTTACATCCTTGCTGAAAAGACCAGCATTGACCAGCACCACACTACACCACACCAGCAATAACCAGACTAGACCTTCATGAGAATTGCATGCTGGTTAAGATGGTCTTTTATCCTAGTAAGGATATACACTGGGGGATAAAAGTTTGGAATAATGTAAAGATTTTGCTGTTTCGGTAGGAAATTTTAAATTTTAATTCACCAAAGTGGCATTCAACTTATCACAAAATATAGTCAGGACATTACTGATGTAAAAAACAGCACCATCACTATTTAAATTGTTTTAATTTGTGATCAAATCTAGACAGCTTTCGAGCAGCCATCACTCCAACACCTTTTCTTTGAGTAATCATGCTAAATTGCAAATGTGATCCTAGAAAATCACTTGCAATTATACCAAACACAGTTGAAATCTATTTGGATTGTTAAATGAAGCTTAACATGGTCTTTGTGTTTGTTTTTCAGTTGCCACATTATGCAATACACTGGCATGTTTTAAGGTCAATATTAGGTCAAAAATGGCAGAAAAGAAAATGCTTTCTCTAGAAACTCTTCAGTCAATCATTGTTTTGGGGAATGAAGGCTATACAATGCTTGAAATTGCCAAAAAAAGATTTCATACAAAGGTGTACACTACAGTCTTCACAGACAAGGCCCAACTGGCTCTAACAAGGACAGAAAGAGATGTGGAAGGCCAGATGTACAACTAAACAAGAGGATAAGTACATCAGAGTCTCTTATTTGAGAAATTGATGCCTCACATGTCCTCAGCTGACAGCTTCATTGAATTCTACCTGCTCAACACCAGTTTCATGTACAACAGTAAAGAGAAGACTCGGGTACAGTCTTTGCCCAAATTAGGGGCCTCTGTCACAAACCACATCCATCGGGAGGCAATGAATAAGGATGACGTGATTAATGACCACTACCTCCCTCACTGTGGGTAATTTGGAGAGGGGAATGAAATGAGCCACCTTCGAGAACCAGTCCACTACAGTCAAAATGACTGTTGCCATGGGAGGGGGGGAGACAGTAACAAAATCCATGGCTATGTGTGACCAGGGTCTTGAAGGGACTGACAGCTGTTGGAGGAGACCGGGCGGGGGGGTTACAGGAGGTCTTATTGGTTACAGGAGGTCTTATTAGTTGCACAAACTGGGCAAGCGGCAACGAACTGGCAAATGTCCCGTGCAAGCGATGGCCACCAAAAATGCTGTCTAATGAGTGTGTGAGTATGAGCAGCCCCTCTGTGACATGCAATTGTAGAGCAGAGAAGGCTGGAACAATGCACGCTCGATCCCCAATCAACCTGATGGGGGCGCGCGAGGGATAAAGGCGGCCGCTGATGACGGTTCGAGAGAGAGAGAGAATGACAGGTAGTTGCTCTGTGTGTTTATCTTTGTATGTTTTTCCATTCAGTTTATTATTAAAACGATTATTTATATTTCAAGCCGGTTCTCGCCTCCTCCTTTCCATAAATCGCTTTACATTGGTGCCGAAACCCGGGAAGGAGGAGGAATGCCCGTCGCAGAGTCCTCGACACTAGCCCGACCACCCGGATGTGGAGATCGGCCGCCGTCCGCGAGGCGAGTGGGGACTGGTCTTCCCGACCGCCTGGAGTGAAGGAGCTGCTGCTAGGGGCGTAGGAGTGCCCTGCCATCCACCAGAAACATGGAGGGGTCGAGAGGACCACAGTCCATGAGGGGAGGAGGGAAGCGACTCCTCAACGGCCTGGAGAGGTAGGGGCGCTGCCAGGGGAAGAGGAGTGTCCCCACGGGTCGCCGAGAATGTGGAGGGGCGTTCTGTCCACTGGGGGTCGGGCTGATTCCGGATCTGCCCGGGGAGGAGCAGCTGCTATCTGCCTGAGAGGGTGGAGGACCACGTGATGGCACATGAGAGAATCGGTGAGTGAGTTTTTTTTCCTTTCTCTCTCCTCTCTCTCTCTCTGCCGCTCCGTGTTGGCCTTTGTCCCTTACCTATTTTTGTTTTGTTGTTGTTTTTACCCTCCTGCCTCCGCCCAGGTGGAGCGACGCAGGGATGACCCACCAGCAGACGGGGCACAAGGAGGGGGGTGTGTACATCATGCCGCGGGCTCCCCGGCCTGAGGCAACAGCGGGAGGAGGGCGGGGCCGGAAAAAAGCATGGCTGGTCCCCAATCAGCCTGATGGGGGTGTGCGAGGGATAAAGGCGGCCAGTGATGACGGTTCGAGAGGACAGCCGTCCGCGAGGGGAGGAGGGAAGCGACTCCCCGACCGTCTGGAGGGGTATTCTGTCTGCTGGGTGTCGGTCTGACTCAGGTCTGTCTGGGAAGGAGCGGCTACCGTCTGCCTGAGAGGGTGGAGGAGTGATCAGGGACCACATGATGGCGCATCAAAGAATCGTGAGTGAGTTTTTTTTGTTTTTTTGTGACAATATAAATAATAGTTTAATAATAAACTGAACTAAAAGCACACAAACATAAACACACAGAGCAGCTGCCTGTAATTCTCTTTCTCTCTCGAACCGTCATCACCGGCCACCTTTCTCCCTCGCGCGCCCCCATCAGGCTGATTGGGGACCGGGCGTGTGTTGTTTCAGCACCGGCCCCACCCTCCTCCGCTCTA
Organism: Xyrauchen texanus; assembly: GCF_025860055.1. Classification (NCBI taxonomy): domain Eukaryota; kingdom Metazoa; phylum Chordata; class Actinopteri; order Cypriniformes; family Catostomidae; genus Xyrauchen; species Xyrauchen texanus. Next base: position 16,823,012 of record NC_068311.1, read on the forward strand.
CAGCTATGTTGGACAAGTGACCCCACTGATTGCGGAACAAACAGCTTACCCACTGGGCATGTGGCGGGAGATGCGATGTTAAGACTTTTGGCACTACAGATGTACTCTAGGTTCTTGTGATCTGTCCAAACCATGAAAGGTATCCCCAAATCCTCCAACCAATGATGCCAATCACCCAAGGCCAACTGGATAGCCAGTAATTCCTGGTTACTGATGTCATAATTAAGTTCAGCGGGAGTTAATCAGTGCGAAAAGAATGCAAAAGAATGCACCTTTCCATTCAACGGAGAGCGCTGAGAGAGAACAGCACCAAAACCCACCTCCAATGCATCCAGCTACATAATGAACAGTAAAGCAGGGTTGGGTGGAAATTAAAATGGTGCGGTTGAAAAACACTCTGAGTTTTGCAAATGGGGATTCAGCCTGCAGAGACCAACAAAATTCAGTGCACATGGAGGTGAGACCCGTCAGGGGTGCGGTGAGTTGACTATAATTTATAATAAATCTACGGTAAAAGCTAGTGAACCCCAGAAACCTCTGCATAGCCTTGCAAGAATCACGCACTCCCATTGATGAAACAATTAACTCCAAGCACGGAACTGACTGTGCATGAAATGCACACTTCTCCGCCTTGACAAATAGCTGATTCTCTAGCAGTCGCTGAAGAAGCTGCCTGACATGGTCTTGCATATTCTGGGAGAAAATCTGAATACATTCAAGGTAAATGAAACCAAACGATCGACCATGTCTCGAAGCACGTCAGTCATGAGCCCCTGGAATATGGCAGGGGCATTGACCAATCCGAAAGGCATGATGGCTTCCATTCATTCCTCTTCCTAATACAGACCAGATGGTAAGGGTTCCGTAAGTCCAACTTTGTAAAGACGGACGCCCCCTGCAGGAGGTTGAAAGCTGAGGACATCAATGGCAGAGGGTAATGTTTCTTAACCCTGATGTCATTCAGCCCTCAATCATCAATGCAGGATCAAAGAGTGTGGTCCTTTTTCTCCACCAAGAAGAACCCCGCCCCTGCGGGCAAAGAAGAAGAGTGGATGAGACCCTCTGCTAAAGAATCGTTAATATGCCCGTTCATGGCCTCCCTCTCGGGAGCCGAGAGTGAATACATCCATCCTTGAAGTTGAGAAGCGCCAGGAAGCAATTTAATAACACAGTCGTATGGGCGATGAGGAGGGATCGGCTGAACACCCCCCTCAAGAGTTCCAGCAGGACCACTGACACATCTGCCGGCTCATCCTGCAACAAAAAACAAGACTGGACAGGGGAGACAGCAGAGTTAAGACAATGAGAAGAACAGAAAGAGCTCCAAGACAAAACAAAGTTGGTTGCACAATCTATGTGAGGGTTATGTGCTACCAACCAGGGGTCCCCCAGCACAACCGGGGTAGCTGGAGAAGGGATGACAGAATGATTCCCGGAGACCATGGTGACAAGTTTTGTGGCATGTGTGATGATTGACAAGGGTGTTCCACTGAGTGTGTGGGCTGTGATGGGATTCTCCTGTTGGAATCTGGGAAGCCACCTCCTTGAAGCCAAATCCATGTTGATAAAATTACTCTTGGTGTTGGAATCCACCAGAACCAAGATCACATGACTGTTAGTACCACTTTGTAACCGGACCAGGAGAATAGTGCGAAGTCCGGAGGCTTTGTCCAGGGGAGTTGCGCTCGCCAGTAACCAGATAACTACCGACAAGCAGGGTCTTTTAACGGACAGGTAGCAGAGAGATGGCCAGCTTGGCCACAAGTGAAACATAAACCATTGAGGAGCCATTGCTGCTTCTCCCTAAGTGACACTTGGAGTCTGCCCACCTGCATGGGTTTGCAAAATCCACAACAGGTCGTTTCCCCTGGGAAAGTTCAGATAAATTTCTCCCTGCCTCCTGGCCTTGAGCAGTGTGGTTGAAAACACAGCGAGGCTCCGTATAAAAAGCCTCATAGAATGAGAAGCATGCATGATAGTGGCTCACATAGCCATTTCCCATTCTCCAGCCTTCCCGGAAAGTAGCATGATAACAAAGGCAACCTTCAAGGTGTCTTAAGTGAAAGTAAAGGGCTGCATGGAGAAAAACAGAGAACATCGAGATAGAAAATCCCTTACAGATCCCTCAACTGAGTATGGACCTGGGGGAATTTGCATGTTAGACATGCTCGCAGACGCATGGGAAACAGTCAAAGAGGGAGGAGGTATATCCTGTGCCAGACTAGGATCAGGAGGGAGGCAGAGTTGCTGGACCAGCGCCATAAGCTCATTGAGCTGGGACACCATCATCTCCATGGTGCGGTTAGATGCAGATATCTGGTCTGGGTGTTGACCAAGCAGAGCCCTTTGCTGAGACAGGGTGGAATGAATAGCGGTCTACTACACTGGGTCCATAGCTGGCTGGTTTATTCTGTGAGATGCGCAGGGACAAAAGACCCAAGAGCAGAGGAAATAAATGACAAAGTCCATTAATAATCAAACAGAAAAAGTGCTGCAGCGGAATCCTCCTCGAGAGCTGCGCTACCAACTCCATACTAGACAAGAGACAAACGTGAGTGGTACAGCCAACAATAAACCAGCAAATGTACAGGGAAAACACAAGGAATGAAAAAGGGAGAGCAATAAGAAGAGGACAGGTGGAGCGTGTGAGTAAACCATTTCTGTAATCAGCGTCTTCCAGGGAGCGATCAGCATTCCCATGGAAACGCTGATTACGCTCACCGACTCCACGTGACACACGAGTAAGAGAGAAAAACAACAGAATGAACCGGCAAATACCGGAGCCTTGACAGTAATGCTGTAAACTTCTGCATATTTCAACATCTTATTCTGGCCAAGAACAATTCATTCATTCAGATATGAAATGTTGGACTACTTTTCCATGTGATGTTTGGGGGAGTGTAAAACATCGATGTGTGCATCATAAGTATTTTCTTTTAAACATGCGGGGATATCTAGTTTACTTATCTGCCTCAAACAAAAAATTTTAAAAATCTTTAAAAGATATAATGCCACATTGCCACGAACCTTGTAAACTTTTGTAGGTTCTTTATCATAATCATGTGTTGAAGTTACAATTAAATTAATACAAATCAGTGTTATAATTTGCAAAAAGTTGTTTCTTCATATGGCCTGTTTTTATTTCCTTTCATAATGTAATGCACTTATTTCATAGTATGTCTCTTAAGAATATATGAAAAATATTATATTTAAAGCACTGTTTAATTAATCTAATTGTCATTGGCAGTCCCAATATATGGCTAAATTGAGTAGCATACACAAAAATAAATTCATTATGTGTAGGCCTATGATAAGATTAATATCTTCAATAACTTATTTATTGTCTCAAAATAAAACAATAGCCTACTTGATAGTATTTTGTCACACCTCAGTCTTAAACTCCATAATTCCACAAAATTACAAAGAACTATCATGTTTATATTAGCAGTGTCCATAACATTTATTCAGTTTAAAGAGACACTACATATATAAAATATTGTACTGAAAAATACATAAAAAAATGCTATTTAGAGTTTTCTGTGTTTTGCAGTATTAACATTTAATAACAGTTAATCAATTATTTAGATAAGTAACATGAAAATGTACATAACTTATTATTATTATTATTAATATCAGGACTGTTGAGTTACACTTTATGCCACCCTTGAATGTGTCTGTGACCCACTTGGGCCACCCCAGTCAAAAAAGTCTGGACACGCCACTGAGACTTTCTAATAATGGGGTTAAATATCTTACCTCCTCTTTCATGTTCTGATAATAAGACGTGACGAGATGATGAGGGCGTGACTGTCTGCACCATAATGGCACTTTACAGCTTATTTGAGAACAAAAATGAACCCACCACAATACAGTAACACAGATGCCGTGCAAAGTGCAGATATGCACACATAAGACTAAACACCTGAGTAGCTCTCAGTCCTGCCATGGAAATCACCACAAATAGATGTGGTATGTGTAAATAAGATTCTATTACTACTTATGAGGAGGATGTGTGTAAATGTGTGGGAATTCTCTGACAGCTTATTGGAAAGCAAATCCTTTACTTACTCCAGTCTCATAAATGGGGTTTTCAAAAGCCGACTCTCCTCTAATGTGGTCATATTGTGGCGATGTGGACATGGACAGGCGTAGTGATTTCCCCTGCACCCTGAAAAGAGTCATGCAACAACAATTTAAGTTTGTTGCCCTGGTCTAAACTAGTGAAGAGAGATTTGAACTAAATTACAGTATATCTAGAATGGTTTTTGATGTCAGTGGCCCCAAAAAGTTTTTGGACACCTAAAGGGATAGTTCTTTCATAATGTACTCATCATCATGCCATCACAGATGTGTATGAATTTATTTCTTCTGAACACAAACAAAGATTTTTAGGAGAATGTTTCAGCTCTGTAGGTCCATACAATGCAAGTGAATGGTAGCTAGAACTTTGAAGCTCAAAAAGCAGCATAAAAACATTCCATACCACTCCAGTGTTTAAATCCATTGTGGCAGGGTGGAGGGCGGGGCCGGGTCGTGATCATACACACCCGGTCCCGTATTAGGCTAATTATGCCTCCGTGAGGGTTAAAGGCTGACAGCAGGGGATCGTGCAGGAGAGCGAGATCGTTAGCGGACATGTCCGTCATGTGTGTGTTTGTGTCTTTGTTTTAAGTTTCTCATTAATACTATCATTTATATTGAAAAGCCGGTTCTCGCCTCCTCCTTTCCATTGGTCATGTTACATCCATATATTCTGAAATTATGTGAATAGGTTTGGGGGAGAAATAGATCAATTTTTAAGTCCTATAAATATATAAATATATATTTAATTTACTTTCACATTCTTCTTTTTTTTTGGGGGTGATTCACAAAATCTTTGCCACCTACTGGACATTTTATAGTAAAAAAAGGACTAAAATATTGATCTCTCACGCACACTTATCATATTGCTTAGATATTTTTCTAAAAATCTTTCTTTGAGTTCAGCAGAAGAAAGAAAGTCACACATCTGGGATGGCATGAGGATGAGCAAATAATGAGAGAATTTTCATTTTGGGTGAACTATCCCTTAAGCCACACTTTAAAATGTAGTATTTCATTGCATTAGATCAGGGGTGTCAAACTTATTTTAGTTGAGGGCCAGATTGGACTAAGCATCACTGTGTTAGGGCCGAACTGTTGATATATATATATATATATATATATATATATATATATATATATATATATATACATATAAAGAGAGAGAGAGAGAGAGAGAATCATATACAAAAAATATTAAAACATTTTTTACAAGAATTGTAATATGTTGTGTTTCATTGAGTTCATTCAGTGAATGATTTGTCAGACTTGGTGAGACGTTTGGAGAAATTAATTGAAAGTACCAGCTCACAAGATTCACAACACAATAGAAAGGTGGATATATAATTGCTTAGTTGTGACGCTGGAGATTCAGTGGTGGGGAAAATCTTATCTGTGGAGCAGGAATCACCGTAAATCCAGAATAAACAATATGCTGCTTTAAATACTATTGAGGTAATATAAAATGGAGAACATGGAATTTATTAATTTCATTAACTGGAAGTTAAATCAGTTAGTAGTAGAGAATCAAGCAACAATACTGACAGAAAAAGAGATCCGCTCACTGCTATAGACTGGATAGATTAAGCAAATCATTTAAAGTCAAACATTAATGCAAAGAAACTGTTTGTAGGCTACTTTAAATAAAGGCTACCCTTTATTTACAAAACTTTAATTCTGGAAATATAGAAACGTTAATACCACTGATTTTTATCCTTTATCCCTAATATATACGGGTCCATGTTATCATTATTGCCATGAGAGATCTGCACAAAATTCACAGTGGTATGGTTTATCATGGGACTGTTGTGAAAACATGAGGGTCATTACCTGATGTCATGTTTAATAAAAAGAAATTCCACCAATGATGCAAGTTATAACAACCATGCAACACCGCAAATTAAAATGTTTATCTGCAAAAATAGTCTGCAAAAAAAAAGATCATAATATCGATGTAATGGGCTAAATCAATGTTTTTAAGAAATGTTTTACTTGAAAAGTGTGCTTGTGCTAACATTTTAATTCAAATAAATCCCAATCGGTGTCATATTTTGTAATCTAATGCAAATTATATTCTTAGATTTTAAAGTGTATCTTAAAATTCCAAATACTTTTTGGGGCCAAAACTTACCTTGAAAAGTAGAAATATATTGACATGATGATAATCATGATAATGGCCACTGGGATAAAAATGGAAACAGCCACACTGGCTCCCTCCATACTGAAGTCTGCACTGGCCACTAAAAAGGGACAAAGTAAGTACATAAATATATTTAAGTTGAATATCTGCAAAATATACAATATATAAATATGTATATTCAAGGATAACATTTTACCATCTAGCCTGTGTTCATCTATGTACTCCAGTGTTACAGCTGGGAGAGAAGTGAGAGCTTTTAACACATGAGAAAAAGTTGCATGTCATACCAATTATTCAAAACAAACACTACCTACCCTGAAGTGAAACAACATATGAATAACTAAACATCCACTACAAACAGGAAAAGGGCATTATGAATGATATACAGTACTATGCAGATCACATCAAACACCATGAACATTGCAAAACACAGAATTTACCTTTGCACAGTGGGGGTGGATGGCTCCATTTGGAAGGGTGCCCGGGGACACAACGGAGAACAGGTTCACCCTGGAGCTCATACCCGCTCAGACAGGAGAAGTGCAGAGTCTCTCCTGCTTGATACACACGCTTCTCTGAGCTCTGGATACTATAGGCAGGTGTCCCAGGATTCCTGCATGGCTCCAATGTGTCAGCTATTTAACATACACCATGAATACACAGACTTATTGACAAATGTGGATTAGTCATATAAATACTGCTATTTCTGTAAATAACATGAGATTTAAACAACATAAATTACATTTTTAAGCCTGCAAGAAATAAAATAATGATCAACATTTTATTAACTACAGTCTTAACCAACACAAAATTGTTATAGTTTGAAAGCTTAGAAGCTCTACTTGACAATGCATGTAGGCATTATGACCAAAATCAAGTACCGGTACTTTGAAATTTGGAGACAAATCAGAAGTGTTCCATTTTGATAATGTATTAATAATTTTTGCACTGTACATATTATTGTAATAAGTAAAAATACAAATAGCCATGTGTCATATGTTATTTTAAAGCTCTCAAGGATTAGAATACACCCAGCCTATTGTTTAACTCACAGACAAAAATATAGCCAGTAATAGCTAAGTATATGCTTTTGACATTTTACAAAAAATAAACAGGAGGCAATTATCTTAAAACAAGCCCACACACAAGGTAATCAGATGCATAGATCATTAGATAAGTGACACGAAGAACAATGTGCGCAATGCACGCAGCCTCTGGCTATCTGGCATCTTTCAATCTGGCTGAAAACACTTTATCTCTCCTGGATCAGATTATGTAGCATCATGGAACGCTAAACCAATCGGAATGTGTTCAGAAAGGTGCAAAAAAGTAATCCATATTTGGGCAGAGAGACATGTGATTGGTGACTGTTACATATGGCCACCAGGAGATGGTGCCAAGTACTTAATAACACAAATGGCACAGAATGAAACACATTCTGTGAAATCTCATTACTAAAATCATGTCTGCATGCTATGCAAACCTTTAGTCATTGTTGTGTTTGCATGTGTAATTGTTTCTTATGTACAATTATTTTTTTTTAATTATATTTTATTTGTTTGGAGAGGCTTTTGGACACTTGGAGACATTTTTGGACACTAGGATAAATTATATTTGTAATGCTATAACTTTTGATTGCTTTGTCATTTTAACCTAAATTTTTCTCAGTTACATTTGACTTGATTTGAAACAAAACTAAAGCAGTTTTTCGGAGCCACCTTATTTACACTCTAAGGTGTATAATGTCAAATCAGAACATTTTTATAATTTTTACAATAATTTTTGGCTCAAGTTTTTTTTTCAAAAGTTTCTTTTTTCTTGAGTCTCAGAATGTATCATAATCTATATCATTAAAACATTTGAAAAAAAATGAAATGATACCAAACACATACCAGACCCCTCTTATTTTTTATTTTTTGTTGAGTTATAAGCCTTTAATTTTGGGCATGCCACTGAAACAGGAAATCGTTAAAAACACTCCTAGAGCCAAAAGGGTTAATCAAATTCTAAAACTAAGTATGAGCAAAGGTAATGGTGGTAATGTTATTAACCTTTGTATGTGTGTGTCTGTGTGCGGCTGTAGATGTGTGTGTGTAATTATTTGTGAATAAAATCACAAATGTACTCACGGATGCATTTGGGCAGTTTCTCGCTCCATTTCGGGCCAGTGGAGTCACGGTGATAGCAGGAGAGGAGGCTGTTACCTGACAGCAAGTAGCCTTTGTTGCAGATGTACTGCACAGTGGAGCCCACGATGAGACGTGGCCCTGACATCACCCTGCGACTGTGCTCCACTGTGCCTGGGTCTGGGCATGACAGAACTGAACAAGCAAAAACAAATATCACACAGGTTACTGTTTATCTTGAAAATATATTGAAGTTCATATAATTTGTCATGTTTGGACTGGTCTCTAGTCTATGAGGTTTAAACAATTTGATTGTATGATAACATGAGTCATTAAAGGTGCACTCAGTAATTTTTTCCCCATTAAAATGTTTTACTCCTATAGAAATGATTTGTACTTTTGAAATATATGTATATAATCGTGATAACTCACATGAGATGAAGAATCCAGTCAGATTAGTAACCTTATAAAAGCTGTTTATTCTAAATGGAGAGGGTCTCCTTATGGTAGTTGCAATGTTAGGATCACATGACCAGCTGAATACTACTTGCTTAATGTCAGTAATCATCCTGTTATTGGACACTTTCACTTGTGAATTAATTTAATCATGGCTGACTCTGAATAGTGATTTTCTACAATGGCAACTTTAACTGAAAACTATTGCGATTGAATGATGCTGCATCCATGCCACTAGGCGTCACTGTGAGTCCAAGATGACATGAACAAAAACTTACTGAGTACACCTTTAATCATTAATAAATATAATACATAAATATTTAAATGCCTTTAATGTATTAAAAAGATAAATGTATAGGGGAGACCGGGGCTAGTTGTTGCATGGGAAAATTGTCACAAGGGCTATAACTCAGAAACTATACGTTTTCGATGAAAAAGACCAATTACACAAATGTTTGTTTTCTTATAGTGTTTTTTATGTTGGTTTTAAAACTCTAATAAATTAGAATAATTGTTGTAAATTCTGACCTCCAGAATCATTATATTTTTGTAGTTATAATAATAATAATAATAATAAATTTTATTTGTAATGCACTTTACACATGAAGGAACATATCTCAAAGTGCTACAAGTGCACAGGTAAAAAACAAACAAACAAAAAAAAAAACAACAAAAAAAAAACAAAAAACAATAAAAATAGATTGAAACAATAACAAAATTAAGAACAATTGGTGACAACAAGAACAGGATATGTTTTAAGAAAAAGCAGTTAAAAATAAGTGGGTCTTTAATTTATTTTTAAAAACCTCTATAGACTGTGGCGCCCTCAGGTGATTAGGGAGAGCATTCCACATTCGAGGCGCAGCTACCTGGAAGGCCCTATCTCCCACAGTACGGAGTTTGGACTTAGGAACCTGGAGTTTGTAGCTGTCAGAAGAGCGGAGATGTCGGTGTGGATTATACAAAGTAATGAGTTCTTTAAGGTACACTGGTGCGCTACCGTAGACACACTGATAGGTCAGGAGACAGAGCTTATAATCAGTCCTGAGTCTAACAGGGAGCCAGTGAAGTTTTTGGAGGATGGGTGTGATGTGCTCAATTTTACGAACCCCCATCAGGACCCTGGCAGCGCAGTTCTGAATGTACTGCAATCTTTGTATGCTCCTGCCAGGGATCCCAACAAGTAGTGAATTGCAGTAGTCAAGCCTGGAGGACACAAAGGCATGCACCAGCATCTCTGCATCAGAAAAAGAGAGGGAGGGGCGGAGTTTGGAAATGTTCCGGAGATGAAAAAGTGCAGTTTTACAGGTACGTTGGATGTGAGTGTTAAATGATAGGTGGGCGTCAAATCGAACCCCCAAGTTTATTATAGAGGACGTCAAGGAAATATCGTGGCCAGCAAATGAGTAGACTGTCAGGGGGGAAGATCGGAGTTGGTGTGGGGTCCCAATGAGGAGACCTTCAGTTTTGGTGCTGTTTAACTGGAGGAAGTTATCCGTCATCCATGCCCTTGTCTCCTCCAGGCAGACATTTAAAGTGGAGAATGAAGTTGTAAATTATATGGGGTCCAGCTTGACATAGAGCTGAGTATCATCAGCATAGCAATGGAAGGCAACGCCATGCTTGCTGATGATGTGGCCCAGTGGGAGCATATAAATGGAAAAGAGAATAGGGCCGAGAACAGAGCCCTGAGGCACTCCACAAGTAACTGTGTAGGGCCTCGACCTGGCTCCCCCCAGGGCCACATACTCAACTCGATCAGTCAGGTAGGATCGAAACCATTGAAGTGCTGTATGTGAGATGCCAATGAAGTGTTGCAGACGATGGAGTAAAATGGTGTGGTCAACAGTGTCGAAGGCGGCTGTGAGGTCCAAGAGAATAAGGAGAGATGGAGAGCCCTGGTCAGCAGCCACAAGAAGATCATTTGTGACTCTGACCAGGGCTGACTCTACGCTGTGGCCGGAGCGGAAACCAGACTGCAATTTTTCATAGAGACTATATTAATGAAGATGATTATGAATTTGAGTTGAAACAACTTTTCAATGACTTTAGAGAGAAATGGAAGGTTGGAAATGGGCCGATCACTTGAGAAGATATCCGGATCGAGGGATGATTTCTTAAGCCGAGGGTTGATAAGCGCAGTTTTAAGCGAGATTGGAAAATGACCCGATTGCAGGGAAGAGTTAATGATAGTAGTGATGAGAGGACTTAAATAATTAGTATTTGATTTGATCATGGCAGTGGGAAAAGGGTCCAATGAGCACGTTGAGGGTCTCATACTGTGTATGAGAGTCTCAACCTGTCTATGTGTAGGAAGAGTGAAATGAGAGAGTATTGGTACAGAGGTTGGGGTGATGGATGGAATGACATTGCGTTGTATTAGGTTAGCGCGGATGGTAGTTATTTTTGTGGTGAAAAAAATCAAGGAATTTGTTACACTGGTCGTCAGTATTGTTTTTATGCGTCAGGGCAGGTGGACTGAGAAGATAATTTATTGTTTTAAAGAGCTGTTTTGGATTTCTTGGATTATTGTTAATGATATTGGAATAGTATTGTGACCGTGCCTGACTGAGTAATTTGGAATATGATCTTTGGTGCTCTTTATAAGCGATTTTATGGACAGTGAGCCCAGTGACAATATAGCGCCTCTCAAGGACCCTCCCAGCCGCCTTCTGTCTACGAAGCGCATCAGTGTACCACGGAGCAGGGCGTGTAAATATTACAGTCCGTGTCTTGAGGGGCGCATGGGCATCAAGTATCCCTTTTAATCCACTATTATAATGATCAACAAGCGCATCAGTAGTAGAGTGATCAGCTGATATGATTAGTTTTCGTAGATCATGTGACAGATGTTCAAGGTTAATTTCTTTTGTTCTGCGAAAGCAGATTTTGTGATTAGGTTTATTGAGTGAGGTCAGCAATGAAAAGTCAATTGATATGGCATTGTGATCAGATATGCCAAAATCATGTACATGAACATTGTTAACTGGAAAATTTGTTACAATGAGATCCAATGTATGCCCTTTGGTATGTGTAGGGACTGTCACGAGTTGCCTGAGGTTAAGTGAATCAAAATAGTTGGTGTTGGTTAAACAAGTGAACACAATAAAACCACACTAGCATAAATTTAGGTAAGGGTATAATAACTTTATAAAGGAAGATTTTAACTAAAAGGTTGAACTGGGTTCTCAAGACTAGAGGACTTTTCTTAAATTAGTTAAGATGGGGCAAGTTATCTTTCTAAGTTATTAATTTATTAATTATAATGTTTATTGCCCAAAACGATGGTTTGATATTTTTGTATGTTACCTTTTACATTTTTGCTGTTTTCTGAATTGTTTTGTGTTTCACAATTGTTTTGCTGTTTAATTGTTTTGCTACAAATCCTATAATAGACAGTTTCGTGACAGCTTCCATTGTAGTGTGACTTATCCCATGTAGTGTGACAACATGCCTGCTACTGCTATCTTATTTGCTGGGCCTTAACGGCAGAAATGTTCTGTAGCTTTTTGTAGCCAAGACGCAGGTATAGGTATTTATGCTATAAGCCAATATATAAATGTAAATTTAAAAATAATCCTACCCTGAGAAATAATCACAACAGTAAAAAGTGTGACAACGTGCCCCAGTTTCCCCTAAATGATTATAAATACTTTAAGAATTCATTGATTTAAATAAGCTGCCAATTAATTTGCAGAACTGTACTGCAGTTCTCATTGTCATCTGTGGGTGGCATCAATGAATTAAAGAACAAATATGCATGCTAAACAGACAGTGTCTTTGGATCACTCTGGTTTTGTAATGATGCTTGCAGTTTCCACCTTTCTTTTCTTTTATTTTTATATTCTACAACAGTACTGTAAAAAATGCATAATGTTAATGTTAAATACACAGATGCTCTTCCTGCACATTTTATACATTGTTGCCAAACAGGACATGGTATAAAGAAACAGGTCAAATGATTCCCTATCCAAACACTTATGTGGTTAAAAATAAATGTGATCTTAATAAATGCACTCTCTGTTCTAATCTCTCTGTCCTCCACCCCTCAAATCATGCATGATGTTCCACAGAGGGCCCACAACTCATCCCATCTGGACTCTGTGAGGCAAGTCACATTGGAGCCAATGGGAAATAGAACATGTGACTTTGATCTAAGGGCAGGATCTAGGCACACAGTGCAGTATAATAAAAAGATTACTTTGTGCCACCCTGCCCAGCTGCAAAGCCAATTCTCTCCCCACAGTAGTGTGGCAGGAAAAGGGTACGGGAGAGGTGAGTGAGTTAATTATCTTTTTGTGGCGGGTGAAAACTTTGAACCAGATAAATGTACCCGCTGCTTCTGGGCTGCTGTTGTTGCTGCTGTTTTTGTGATGGACAGCACTGGGAGCTGGAGCTCAGGGTCACACAGCCTCCTGGCAGCTCACACTTCAAGCACAGAATGTCTGTGGATGTCCTGAGAGAGCATTCTAGGCTATTACTGCAATAATACACACTCACACAGAGCAAGTCCTGGCCACACAGTAGCATAGACGACAAGATTGAATTTCAAGCACTGGAGCGACTATGGCTACAACAAAAGAAAGTTGTGGAATCATCCAGATTTCGCCTGTGATGAAACACTCACTGTATCTGTGGGATACTGGCAGGGGTTCACCAGGGGGTATACAGTTGAATAAAAATTCTTGCTAAATCGGTTTACAAATGTATCATAAGGTGTAAGCAGAGAGAGGAAGATGCAGGGAGACTGCACATTGAAAAGGCATCTGCTTCATCTGTGAAGTTGCTCTTGAAAGAAAAGTGAGTGATTACAAACAAAGCCCTTCTTCACTATTTGCCTGTCCTTGAATGGGACTGTGTTGGAGTGGTGAACAGGTTCTTATGAAATTCAAAAGCTCATCTGGTTTCGAAGCAGAGCATTTCTCTTGATCAAAAGGCAGTCTGTGTTGAAAATTGATTCAAAACAAGGCCGTTTTCCACATTCTGCTTCATCTGTACGTAAGCAGTGCTGCAGCATAAAGGCTTGTTCAAACAGAATGTGTATTTGTGTCCATCAGCATTGTTTTTTTTTGTATGTAAACATGCACTCACCTCTTTCACAGCTGGGCAGGTCTCCGCTCCAGGTCAGGTCCCACTGACACATCAGCATTTCAGTGCCCACCACCTCGAAGCCCGGGTAACACTGATACGTCACCACTGTACCATGCACCAGGTCAGGGTGAGATGTGGTCTTCCATCCATTAGAGATCTCTGGAAGCTCAGGACATGTGTCATTACGCGGTACCTCTGCAAAGAGAAAAAGACTCAATTAGTTTAATTAGTACAGCGAGAGACAGAAAAACAGAGAGAGTGTGCAATAATGCATGCACACAATTTCTTTGTTTCTCGTCATGTCCCTGAACAAATCACAGGTGTTGTGTCTAATGACTGCTGAATCAAATGGTAGGAATCAGCTTGGCTGTGATTAAAAATGTGAATAGAGCAGCGCAGACAGCTGGCAGGCTTTTTGCTGATGTCCATTTTTAGCGCAGGAGAATGAAGGCATGGCACCCAACAAAAGTGGCTAATGAGTACAAACATACACTATAATTGTTATCGCCTTTGCGAGGCCAGGTCCCCTGCACCTGCAGTAGCTGGCTGTGGATTTTTTCCCCCATCTTTGCTGCATGAATAAATGCCAACATTTTTATTTTGGTCTTCCCTCGCAGTCATCTTCATTCCCCCATCCTCACCTTCAGTCAGTATAAACCTCATTACATTTTATCTGATCTCGTGTGGTAGTTGGTCACCAATGGAAAGATGATAGAATGACCTTCCCTTTATCCCCGGGAAAGGTGAACAGGAACTAAACCAGCCGTGTGTCTCTTTGTATAACTCTCTCTCTCTCTCTCTCTCTCTCTCTCTCTCTCTCTCTCTCTCTCTCTCACACTCTATAACTATAAGTCTGTGTGTGTGTGTTTTGACTTCTTTCATCAGACTATGGGCTGAGATAAACTATCCCCATGGTATTTCAAATATACTGTAACTCAGAAGCAGCTGATTAATGTGCATCATACACATCTGGGATGGCATGAGGGTGAGTAAATGATGAGAACATTTTCATTTTTGGGTGAACTATCCCTTTAATCTCGAATCAACAATTTATTTGCTTATTTAGTAAGTAGCTGTGTAATAAGTGGCATAATGTACACTCAGATATGTATACTGTTAATTAAACATGACTGTACATTATCAATTAAATTAACAGTTTTAATAAACAATTGTTTAATAGCTATTAATCTGCAACTTAATATGCATATAATGTTAAAAAAAAAAGTAATATGTGATATTCCAGGTGAGTTTAAATCACTGTATTAATCAGTATGAATGCCTTAAGACGTGAACACTAATTTAGAAACATATGTATTAAATCATGAGCACTCACATTATATGAAGACCCCAGTGATATCAGTTAAGAGGGTCCCCTCATGGGTGCAACCATTTTATGATCACATGACCAGCCAAATACTACTTGCTTAATCTCAGTAAACATCTTGTTATTGGACACTTTTATTCATGTGTTAAAATTAATAATGGCTGACTGAGAATAGTGAATTTATACAATGGCATTGATAACTGAAATCTTTTGCATTTGATTGATGCTGCATCCATGCCACTAGGTGTCAGGTGTAAGTCCAAGGCGACATACATAACAAATTACTGAGAACACCTTTAAATTAAAAATTCCACACTGTAATAACCCTGTCCCATATTAGACACTCAGATATGCTGACACATGCAGTAGAAATGATTAAACAGGGAATTACCAAAAAAGTGTACTACAAAGCCGTTGTTGTAGCCGTAGATGTTGGTGGCGGGGTCTGATTGAAACTGGATGGTGACATCAGCCATGGAGGTGTAGAGTTTGAAACGAGGCCTGGAGCCACTGTACTGGCCCAGTATCTTTGCAGTCAGGTCATCTCCATCATAGAACGTCAGCAGGTCATTCTTGCCCATGTGGAGACTGTGAGCAGATAAAACACAACTGGTCAACCCCAATTAATCCTCTGTCACAGATGTTCAGGTTTTACCTCATAGTAGCACCAGCGGCCCTGACAGATCTCTGATCTCCCCTCCCATTTCTTTTTTTCTAGCCAACCTGTCTTACATTAGTCCCTTTTTTCCAGCATCACTATCACTGCTTTTTCTAATGCCTGCAGCAAACAGAACATTTTCTGCTATTTAATATTAACCCACTGCTTAACTGTTATTGGACATATTTTCAATATGCGTGCAATCACATTCAACTGATTCACAGTATAAAGAGCAAATTATTCATCTGTGGTAGAAACTACTGACCCGTCTCCTCCTCCTTTATCTCATGTTTAAAAATAGCTGGAAAATAAGTTTTCTGGTGTGCCGGCCATGGTGAAGGCATTTAGCATGCTTTTGTATTAGTGTGTGGGGGTGAGGGGGGACTTTTTTTTTTAGGTTACAAACTGGTAATTACAAGGGTATTATGCTATAAATGTGGTTTATGAGGACATTTCTAGTGTCCACATAATTCAAATCAATTAAAAAACATACTAACAATGTTTTATTGAAAATGTAAAAATGCAGAAAGGTTGTTTGTGAGGGTTATTTTTAGGAGTAGGGTATAGAAACTGTAGTTTGTACAGTATACAAATCATTATGTCTATGGAGAGTCCTCATAATGATAGTTGCACCAATATGTATGTTTGTGTGTGTGTGTGTGAGTGAAATTATTAATAGATTTGAATATTGAGTGTAATACAAGGGCATAGGTTTGGTTTTAAAATGTATACGAATAGGTTGTAAATACCCATTCCCGTTTTAAATTTAGTATGCGATTGTGCACGGGTTGCACAGAGTTACATGCTAGACAGTGTTCCTAGTAACTATTAATTACATTTACAAAAGGGGAAAAATACTTTCATTTTAAAAATGAAAAAAAGGCACAGAATTATACAATACTTATATTACATACAAAAATTACATTACATTCACTCCCAACCATGATAGATAGAAATCTTATTAGGGATTATTCAGTAGTCAATTACATTTGGCAGTAACATGTCCCTGGCTTTCTTAATAAGTATGAAACAAGCTTTTGAACCAGATGTTAATTCAAGTGTGATGCTGTTAAGCCTGGGGAACATATGACATTCAGGACACTTTCAATTACCTCAAAAAAGTCTGACAGCCTTACACAAAAGTTACTATAGACCTTGACCTACAATAGAAATGTCCTGAAATGAAAGGTGTTACCTTGACAGGTAAAACTTCATTATCATCTGCTTTACTGCTTTACTCAAGTGTAAAATAATAATAAGACTACAATGATGACTCTTAAGACATATTACAGTTTCATTTTCTGTTAATGCATGATTTTCTGAGAAACTGCTTTGAAACGATATGTGTTGTGAAAGGTGCTATGCAAATAAAAATGACTTGATTTAAAGCTAGACACTGTTTTTGAGATGCATTTAGGCATATTACAGTGTATACATGTGATTGTGTTGTGTGTGGGATCTGAAATTGTGGCTGACATCCATCAGACCCAGACAGACTGGCCAATCACTGGTAGCGGGAGAATGTGTCTCAGGCAGGCAGGGAGGTGGCATACACACTCTATCTTGTCACTAATTAATCACAAGTGGGCAGTAATGGAAGACATTACTGAAGAGAGGGGAATAATTAATCATCTCTGTTCTGCTGTATCAGGAGGCAGAATGGTTAAATTCAGGTAAAATGAAGACAGGATGTTTAAATGATGGCCTACATACACGCATACATACACATGCACGCAAGCAAGCACGCAGGCACGCACACACATAGACACACACAGCAAGAGAAAGACACTCACTTGTGCCTCCATACACCGTACACCTTGTACACAGTCTATATGTAAGATTTGTAAAGATGATTATAAGTCTCTGGCATAGAGTCCAAATCTCTAGTTTTTGATGTTTAAATATTTTAATATGCAGAGACAAAAATATGCATCCTTTCATGGGTTGATGATTTCCCAAAAAGAGTAAACACGGTGGCTCTGAGGTTCAACCAATAGCATGAGTCCCAAACTCCACTGACTATTTGTTTGTCTCAACCATGGCAGATGGGGGGATAGAAATGTAACACTGTTTTAAAAGATTTCTCTTGACCTTATATGTCAAAGAACTTGGTGCCGATATTTTAACACTTCACCTTTAAGTCTCAAGTCTTCTGGTAATAGTTTTCAATACACTACAGGCTATTTTAATAAACCTTGTAGAGCAATCAATTTCATATATATTGTTGTTCTCAAGTGTCAAATTAGGAGACCAAGTCAAGTAACAAGTTAATATTTCACAAGTAAGAAACCTTAAAAAAAAGTCTTGATATTTATACAAATAAAAAATATATCTTGAAAAATACAGTTGAAAACATTTTGGAAATTAATGTTTAAGTTATGTACACTTAAACCTGTTTTTTATTTATTTATTATTTTAATAAATACATTTGTAGTTCTCAAATGTCTAATTAGGAGTTCAAGTCAAGTCTCAGGTCAAAAGTTCACAAGTCTACGTTTAGTTGAGTCCTTCTCTGATATAATAATCATAATAGCCCTGCAATACTGTTTGCTTCTGGCTGTGGGATACTCTGTTTATCCTTTTCTACTGGAGGCACAGTTAAGCCAGAGGAGCCCCTGAGCTGCTCTGAGGACCACAGAGAGTAAAACTGTGTCAGCCCTTATTGGATTTGTAGTGATAAAGTTAAACAAGCCTTTGCATAGCCACACACCTTATCTGCTGAAAATAATCAATCATGCAGTAATTTAATTTAGTTTAATCACAAAAACAGGCTCAGCTGGATAACACAGTTGCCATCAGAATGCATTAAAGTCTCATATACTGTAGGACTGTTTATATGCATCTAATGGGGCTTTTCCACTGCACGGTACAACTGGACTACTTTGCTTGCTTTTTGGGTTTTCCACTGTGGATAGTACCTGGCACCGGTTACTTTTTTTAGTACCACCTCGGTCGAGGTTCCAAGCAAGCCGAGCCGATACTAAATGTGATGTCAAAACCCTGCAGATATCTGATTGGTTAGAGAGAATCGTCACTACCGGTGTTACTGGATTTTCGACACGCGATATCAACCCGCTAGTTTTAAAGTTAGCAACAGCGATCGCAGTATAATTTGTTAACCCGACTTTTGAATTGTAAAAAAAAATGGCCATGCGCAAAACCACGCCGTGGTCAATAAACGAGGTGCAGACTTTCCTCTTGTTAGCGACGAATGAAACGAAAAAGTCTTTCAGGAAGTGTCTCAGCTGTTGGCTGCACATGGCTACCACCGGACCTACCAACAGTGTAGGGAAAAGTAAAAAAAAAATCAATACTTAAAAGCGACTACAGAACCATCAAGGACAAGTGGAAGTGGTTCGACCAAATGGACGCTATCTAGACCGGCGAGCAATGGGAGGGAGAGTGCCCTCGACTCAGACACAGCTGGAGTCCACGATGGAGGATGGTATGTTAACTTTGTACTCTGCTTGAAAGTTTCACTTTATTTAGTTGACCAGCTGCTGGAAAGCTTGCTTCTAACACAACCAGGCCAATTTAACTGATACAATGAAGTGGTGGTGGCGTAGTGAACTAAAGCACATAACTGGTAATCAGAAGGTCACTGGTTCGATCCCCACAGCCACCACCATTGTGTCCTTGAGCAAGACACTTAATCCAGGTTGCTCCGGAGGGGATTGTCCCTGTAATAAGTGCACTGTAAGTCGCTTTGGATAAAAGCATCTGCCAAATGCATAAATGTAAATATAATAAATGTACAATTGTGTAAAATCACCATGCAGTCGAGTCGAACTGTAACATGCAGTGGAAAGTGCCATAAGTGAACAAACCCTTAAACATTCTTTGCTCCCCTTCCACATGCCTGTTTAGTACTGATTCATCTACCTGTATGATTGCCCCTGCTGGAAAAAAATGCAATTTCCAATCAAATCCCCTGTGCCGAGGACTGGGCATGGTGGGCCTGTGCTTAACATACCAACAACAGCTTTGCTCCCAGGTTTTAATTCATGTATTCTGAAGCGATATGATAAGTGTGGGTGAGAAACAGATCAATATTTATGTCCATTTTACTATAAATCTAAACATTCACTTTCACATTCTTATGTGGAAATTACTTTCACTTTTACATTCAGTCATCTTCTGGTCGTGGCTGGGCAAATGTGGAGATTTATATTTAAATTTATACTTAAGTACTTAAATATTGATCTGTTTCTCCCCCACACTTAACATATCACTTCTGAAGACACTGATTTAACCACTGGAGTCTTGTGGATTACATTTATGCTGCCTTATGTGCTTTTTGGACTTTCAAAGTTCTGGACACGAGTCACTTGCATTGTATAGCCCTACAGAGCTGAGATATTGTTCTAAAATTTTTTATTTCTGATAAAATATTCTGATTATGATACCATTGGGTTCAGATTTTACTGCCGATTTGAAATATGTTCTTAGGTTATAATCTTGACCCATTTTTTTGGAGATTTCAGTCTTTCCCCATTCAAGTAGATAGGAGCTGTACATTTATGCCACTTAAACCCATATAAAATAGCTTCCCAGAAGCGTTGCCAAGATGGCCACCGAATTGACTGACTTGCCTTGAAAGGGACTTTGGTTCTGGTCAAGGACCTTCTCGTCTATAATTGTATGCTTAAAAGCTTGAAATTAGTTTTGTAGACAAATATAAATCGTGGCTATGTGAGAATTTCTTGACAAAGCTAAAATGTATTTTATTTGATTTTAATGGATGAGTTAGAGCAGAGAGTGTAGGAAAAAGAGCATGTATTAGAACTCCTTCAAGATTGTTTAAAAGGCATCCCAAGTTACTGGCTGAAGTTTAAAGAATGCCATTTTGCAAAGTATATAAACTGAAATCGAAAATGCAATGGGCCGAGAGACTCCCTCTAACAATAGCATGTGTGAGTGATTCCACATGGAATAAAACCTGCTACGGAGCCACAAGAGATTACAGGTTGGCCTTTCGTCCACAGCCATTTGTTTAAAATGGGTTTTGGATAGAGCCAGCAAATTAACTCAGGACTTTCCTAAAATGAATGTGGATAAGCCCCAGTTGCTTTTGCATGAAGAGCCAAACAATCTTGGCTCTGGGAAAAGACAGACTAAACTTTAATTTGGATTGTCAACATTTTCTGAGGAACTTATAGAGAATGAAGCTTCTCAAATAAAAGAGGGAAATGAGTTCCTCTGTTTTTGCAGCTCTCCCTTAATTAGAAAGTTAAATATTGGTGTGGGTTCTGGCTCTGTGCCCAGGGGGTGGTGGGTGGGTGTCTGAGAAAGCCGTTATTTATGATCAGGCTGCTAAAGGCTGTGACTCTTTGAGGGACAGTGCACACAAGCAGGGGCGCTTTAAGTTACCTCTGGGCCCATGGGCTCACTGGTCTGCAGAGACCCCCTTCCAGTTGTTGGGGGGTGGAACTGCTGTGCACTGAACAAGCACTACACAGACACCTTTAACAGTTGAGCACTGTCACAATGTCAACAACCACATCTCCCGTTGAAAGCATTTAAACGTGCTCCTCCTGCGAACATGGATAGGAGAAAATTGGCCCCATGGCCGTGAGCTGTGCCCCATGGGAGTTGTAGTCCCCTGGGCTTCAGCTCGAATAAGCTTGTGCACTAAGGTGCCTCTGCACACAAGTACCATACAGAGTCCTGTAGCAGAGTCAATTGCTGGCCTGCCAAATAATGCAGGAGAAAAAGACAGAAATACAATGAGAAAGCAAAACAAAAGACTAAGAAAATGGAAGAAACAGGGACAGTGAGACAGGACACACATCATAAACAATCAACAACTCATGGACAACAAGACTATATCCTTTAAATTGATTCAGCTACTGATCCAACACATGATCTAGCGCAGAATTTTTGAATCTCGGGCCATTTCCAAACCAATACATTTTGTACAAACATTTATTTTTGTACTTTATATAACGGATTTGTTTTAGATTTGCACTACGTATGTGTGTGTATATATGAAGGTGTGTGTCTGTGTGTATGTGTATGTATATATATATATATATATATATATATATATATATATATATATATATATATATATATATATATATATATTCAGACATAGAGTAACTGATAGATAATATTATTATCTATGTCTTGCTGCTCTTTTTGTATTGTTTTATGTATTGTTGTGCACTGGAAGCTCCTGTCACCAAGACGATTTCCTTGTATGTGTAAGCATACTTGGCAATAAAGCTGATTCTAATGAACCTTTCCGGCAGAACATTTAGCTCGCTTTTAGCCTCACACAGTGGACATTTCACCTCAGAGCTGCCATGAAATGTGTAATGAACAACATAATGGCATTTTGCTAAAATGTTGCCACAGTCACATAATTTTCATGAGATCAGGCAGGCAATATCACTGTGCACTGTTATTAACCAATCAGATTGTATGTTGAATTTGGAATTATGACTAGGGCTATGATCGGAACGTTAATTCAGGACCAACAAAGGATGATAATCCAGGAACATAAAATCAACACAGCTGTGCACTAGAACTCCAGCAGAGGGCTGCAGAACTTTGTTTGGTTCTGATATATCCATTCCATGCTATGTAGCTAGGACAATGAAAGATTGTGTGCAGGTGTCCCGGCTGTCACCTGTGCACCTCTCTCACTACTTCTCCAACTCACCACATGACACAGAGTGTGAGAAACCCTCCTTGCTAAATGAATTCATCAGCCTTCATTATGCCCCACGTTCTCAGGTAATTGGGAGTGCAGCGTACATTGATGAATGATTACAGAGGAGTGGGTGCATATTCATTACCAGGCTAAAATTTTCTTACAGCCCAATAATGAGCCTCCAGCAGAGGCCCGGGCCCTGCATTACTGTATCCCTGATTCATAGGGCACCAAAACACTCTGCAGGATGCCTCTGAAGCAATAAGGACTTGCGCTGGGTCAATGATCGCTTGTAAGAAGATGCATCCATGAATACAGGGAGAGAACCGAGTTTGTTTAATAATTAAATTGGGTGCACGACTGCCAGTAGATTTGTTATAAGTCTCTCTCTCTCAGTCTCTGTGGGCTGAACAGCTGTGGCTGACTCCCTTCTAACTCATTTTCCCATCTATACATCTCATTTGTTGTGCCTGGCTGAAAATATCCCATATGTCCTTTGACAAATTTGGTCATTTTAAGATTATAAGTGTGGGGGTGGGGGAGGAACAGCTTTGCAATGGACCAGAATGACTCCAGACATACCTGGGCCGATCCACTCACTTTCTTCTGACACCCCCATCAATATGTATATACTAGGATAACCATCTGAAAGATCTAACCAAATGGCTTTTAGTCCATCACTGTAATCTATTTTGTATTGTATCCATTAATTTTACCAAATTAGGTTAAAAGGAATGTTCCGGATTCCAAACAATTTAAGATCAATCGAAAGCATTTGTGATATAATGTTTATTGCTATAAAAAATAATTTAAAGTCATCCCTCGTTTATATATAAAAAAAGCAAAAAAATCACAGATACTGTAAGGCACTTACAATGGACATTAAAATACACACTGTTTCAAACGTAAAGCCACAAGAAGTAAACATTGTGGGTTCTATTATCATAAGCACAAAGTGTTGCGCTATGCATAAGGCAACGTGCAAAGGCTGTGCGCTATGCGCAAAGACTATGTGCTGGGTCTTATCCAATGTTTTGTGAGAGCGCTAATTCTAAGTGCAATTGTTGTGCCAGCGCAAAGTGCAAGTGACCGTGGATGGGAGTGTTTGCTCCATCTGTGGGTTTATGTGTGCAAACTTTGGGTGTATTTTAGGTTAATGAATAGGAAATTGATATTTTCCTGAGAAATAGGTCATTGCGCTAAGATGTTTCAGTACCACATCTGTTTTCAGTGCAAAGTCTACAGTAAACTAAATTCCTGCATTTGCGGTTTGGAAATTCCAACAGCTGGTGGTTATATAAAGTCCTTGTCCAAACTCTGATTCAAACTCAAATTATGTCCATGATGACAGTAGCCATTGTAGCCATTTTAATGAAACAATTAAACTATCTATAGGTCATGGTTTATGGTTTTGGTTTAAACTTCCTGGTTCAATAGGAAATACATCATAAAGGAAAGAAAACTGTGTTTGTCAATGAGGTCTTGAAGAAACCTGCAACCACATTTGAACCAGAAGCAGTTATAGCAGACAGGGAACATCCAGCAAAGTCAGAATGCTATTGCCATCTCCCTCCATTACCTCTACCACAAAATAAATGGAAAATTAATTATATTGACTACATGCCTTTACAAAACATCCTGGATGTCATTTATTACACAGCCATACAATGTAGCAATGCATTTGGGACACTCGCAATGAGGGAGAGAGAGAGAGAAAGAAAGAGAGAGATGATGACAAACGCGAAAGGAACCATATGCAAATGAGTGAATCTTAATTAAGGCAGCCAAATTATTGAATGCATGAATTATCTATCTGGGTCTGACACAGCAGGGTCTCATGTTCCTCGCCTCACCTGATGGAGCAATCACACTGAACACTTGTTTCCCTGCTAATATAATTGATTTCACATTCATAAAAACACCCAGTTTGTTATTTACCCCTGTACATCCCACTTCTGCATCATCTTAATGTGCAATGTCCCCCTTCAACACCCAAATTAGTTTTTATTTATTTTTGGCTTTTAAGACTCAATGAAATCAAAATTGACGTTTGTGGCTTTTACTCCAAGTCTATTAACTGTGAAGATATTTATGTACTTATGTACCCCTAAGTCGATAAAATTATCTTTTAGCAAGATTTAAATGTACAGCTCTTCAGGGAAAACTGACTAAATATATTGATCATTCATGTTGCAACAGGCTATGTACAGACTTTTGTTCAATCAAATACTATCTAGAATAACAATGACCCTCTCCATGCAACCAACTTGCAACTAGCAAATCATGGTTCATGGCAGTGACATAACTAAAGCCTATTTGTTATACAGTGGATTTAGAAAGTATTCAGACCTCTTCATTTTTTTTTCCACATTTTGTTATGTTGCAGCCTTATGCTAAAATAGATTGATAAAACAAAATCACATCAATCTACACTATCATGTACCCCATAATGGTATTAATTTTGATAACTTTGCAATTTTATTAAAAATAAATAAACTGAAATATCACCTCGACATATGTATTCAGACCCTTAACTCAGTACTTAGTGAAAACACCTTTGGCAGCGATTACTGCGTCAAGTCTTTTGGGATGTGATGAGACACCTGGATATTGGTGATTTTCTGCCATTCTTCTCTGCAGATCCTCTCAAGCTCTGTCAGGTTGGATGGGGACCATCAGTGGACAGCCATTTTCAGGTCTCTCCAGAGATGTTTGATTGAGTTCAAGTCCAGGCTCTGGCTGGGCCACTAAAGAACATTCACAGAGTTGTCCATAAGCCTCTCTTGTGTTGTGTTGGCTATATGCTTAGGGTCATTGTCCTGTTGGAAGGTGAACCTTCAGCCCTGTCTGAGGTCCGAAATGCTCTGGACCAGGTTTCCTTCAACCCTGATCACCTTCCACTCACACTCACCACCATGCTTCACTGTTGGGATGGTATTGCACAGGTGATGAGCGGTGCCTGGTTTCCTCCAGACATGATGCTTAGAATTGAGGTAAACAGTTCAACCTTCATTTCATCACACCAGAGAGTCATGTTTCTCACAGTTGGAGAGTCTTTTAGGTGCTTTTTTATGTGTCTTGCACTGAGAAGAGGTTTCCGTCTGACCACTCTGCCATAAAGCCCAGATTGGTGGAGTGTTGCAGTGATGGCTGTCTTTCGGCAAGTTTCTTCCATCTCCACTGATGATCTCTGGGGCTCAGACAGAGTGACCATCAGTTTCTTGAGTCACCTCTCTTACCAAGGCCATTCTCCTCTTATTGGTCAGTTTAGCCAGGCAGCCAGCTCTATGAAGAGTCCTGGTTGTTCCAAACTTCTTCCTTTTAAGCATTATTGAGGCCACTGTGCTCTTGGGAACCTTCAATGTAGCCTTCCCTAGATTTGTGCCTCGACACAATCCTATTTCTGAGCTCTAAAGGCAGTTCCTTTAAAGTCATGGCTTGGTTTTTGCTCTGATATGCATTTTCAGCCGAGAGACCTTATATAGACAGGTGTGTGCCTTTCCAAATTTATATTTACATTTAAATTTAATTAAAATTAAATTTTAATTTTAATAAATGTAATTACATTTACATTTAATTTAGAATGGGCAGCAACACCTCCTCATCACTGACCCTCAACACTGGAGCCCCGCAGGGCTGTGTTCTCAGCCCACTCCTGTATTCCCTGTACACACATGACTGTGTGGCAACACATAGCTCCAATGCCATCATTAAGTTTGCTGACGATACGACGGTGGTAGGTCTGATCACTGACAATGATGAAAGAGCCTACAGAGAGGAGGTGCACACTCTGACACGCTGGTGTCAGGAGCACAACCTCTCCCTCAACGTCAGTAAAACCAAGGAGCTTGTTGTGGACTTCAGGAAGAAAGACGGAGAACACAGCCCCATCACCATCAATGGAGCACCGGTGGAGAGAGTCAGCAGCTTCAAGTTCCTCGGTGTCCACATTACTGAGGAACTCACATGGTCCGTCCACACTGAGGCCGTTGTGAAGAAGGCTCACCAGCGCCTCTTCTTCCTGAGACGGCTGAGGAAGTTTGGAATGAACCACCACATCCTCACACGGTTCTACACCAGCACTGTAGAGAGCATCCTGACTGGCTGCCTCACCGCCTGGTGCGGCAATAGCACCGCAGCACAACTGCAAAGCCCTGCAAAGGGTGGTGCGAACTGCCAGGAACATCATCGGAGGTGAGCTTCCCTCCCTTCAGGACATATACACCAGGCGGTGTGTGAAAAAGCTCGGAGGATCATCAGAGACTCCAGTCACCCAAGTCATGGGCTGTTCTCACTGCTACCATCAGGCAGGCGGTATCGCAGCATCAGGACCCGCACCAGCCGACTACATGATAGCTTTTTCCCCAAGCAATCAGACTGTTGAACTCTTGATCTATCAGGATCAATAATTAGCACTGCACTTTATTCAGCTATAATCTCACACTGGACTGTCAACATATTCTCCTCAATACAACTGCTATATATATATATATATACACATATATATTTCATATACTCCCACTTATTGTATTGTATTGTATATTCTGTTCTATATTCTGCATTGTATATAATTATTGTGTTGTGTAAGTATGTGTACATCTGATTTGTAAATTGTTTTGTGTAAGTATGTGTACATTTGATATGTAAATTGTTTTGTGTAAGTATGTTGTTTATTGTAATTGGTATATGTCTCGTCACTGTCATGACTGCTATGTTGCTCGGAACTGCACACAAGAATTTCACCTACTGTTGCACTTGTGTACATGGTAGTGTGACAATAAAGTGATTTGATTTGACATTTATGCATTTGGCAGACACTTTTATCCAAAGCGACTTACAGTGCAATTATAACAGGGACAATCCCCAGAACAACCTGGAATTAAGTGCCTTGCTCAAGGACACAACGGTGGTGGCCGTGGGGTTAGAACCTCTGACCTTCTGATTAACAGCCCTGTGCTTTAACCACTACACCACCACCACTCCACCATGTCCAATCAATAGAATTTGACACAGGTGGACTCCAATCAAAGTGTAGAAACATCTCAAAGATTATCCAGAAAAATGGGATGCACCTTAGCTAAATTTCAAGTAATTTTCAATTTCAAAATTCAAAACGCCCCCATCGGTCTCCCAGTGCTCCATTATAACCTGCTCTCATTCATTAACACTAATCTCATAATTTGAATCACCTGTCACACACTAATCAAGGACTCTATTTATACTCACCACTTTCCTTATGTTGGTGTCTAGTTTTGTCTAAATTTCTTTTCTCCATGCTAAGTGCTGTGTATTATTATTGCTAATGTTGCTAATCTCTTTTGTTTATTCATCTGTGGAATCTCTAAATTTATAATTGTCTATTTTCATCAATAAAACACTGCATTTGGGTTCACCTGCAGCCTCTGCATTCATCTTCATCCTCAAGCATGACAGAAGGGGTCTAAATAATTTATGAATGCACTGTAAAATAAAAAAAGGATGAGCCTTTCAATATGTCCCACCCAAACTCCCTGTTTCAATGGAAAATATGTCAACACAGGACAGAAAACTGCATTCGGCAAACAATTATATGTTTTCTTTAACTTTTACAAGGCACTACTGTCAACCTTCCATTTGCCACTCTGTTTTAGATGTAAGTCTGAGTCCTTTGAGAGGAGGGCAGGATGATATATCTTGTTTCTCCAAGCAGTTTGAGTGTTTCCCCCCATGAGGAACTGCAGAGAAAATAACTCTCTAAGCTTGCTGCCTTTCAATTTCTTTGCCAGCACAGTTAAACTGCCCAGGAAGTGGCAGGGAACGTAAACTGAACAAACATGATCTGATATGTTCACCACAAGAAACAGATATAAAAACCTCTTCCGTGACCAGTAAGTTAACATTTTGAAGCTACAACATAAAGCTTGCAACAGTTATCTTGCCTTTGAGAACTTGGCTGAAAGTAGGAGCCACAAAGAAAGCATTGTGCCACACCGATCACAGTAATTATTAATGCAACAGAGAGAAATTTCAAATTGTTTTGGGGTTCATTCAGATAAAGTTTTGAGCTACATAAATGCATGAAGGTTGTGGTTGGTGTCAGTGCTTTTAAAATGTATGCTTTGGGAAATCTTCAGAAACACCAATTGAGGTTTTGGAGTTCTAGGCCACTTTAGTTCAAGAAAATGCCCAGGGCAACATGACGGGTGTTTCATTTGGCTGGTGTGAGCGGAATGGAGTCATATCGGTCAGTGGGGAGCAGATGATGCAAAATAGCAGAATTTGTAACTGTGGTGCAATCTCAGCCACATCAAAGACAAACCCTGACAGCAGAATGTTGGCCCCAGTCTAATGGCTGAACAGGGAGGGTACGGAAAGGTTTTGATTAACCCGCAGTAGATTTGATCCACACTGGATGCAGAAGATGTATCAGTTACTCTCTTGGAATGTTACATTAGAAGCTCAGCCAGGGTCACCAACAAACTGTGGAGAGGACTTACTGGAGGATGTTTGGGGAATATTAACTCGTTCAGGTAATTTTACATTTTACATGGGAAATGTCATCCAAAGCAACTTCCAGTGCACTTAAGGTATAAGATATAGGCTGATTTAGAATAAAAGAAATGACATGTTTAAAAAGAACATTGAGAAGGATCAGTAAATTATGAACAAATTGCTGTCTTTGCCTGATTCATATGTAATCATTTAATCCTTAAATAAGTAACTGTAATCTGATTATGAGTACTTTCAAATGTAATTTAATTAGGGCTGTCGATTTAAAGCGTTAATTTAGTGCGATTCATTTTACAAAAAATAACACAGAAAAAAAATTTACGCAATTAATCGCATGCCCACGGACCATAATAAGGAAGATTCCTGAGAAATGCAAGCTTGTAGTACCACCTGTTTACTCCAGAGGGCAGTAAGTGAAATTACAGCTATATGAGCAACACGCAGTTTATACAGTGAAGAAAACACGTCAGTAGGCAGAACAACAAACATACGTTACGTTCTTGTGTTCAAAACACTCGAACAAGTGCAAATGCGATCTAAGGGATCTCAAGATGTGTTTAAAGATTGAGTATTAAACTATATTTAACTTTACACAGTGACCTAAACATTTTATGTTTATGACACAACGCACCCGAAACGTCTGACATAGGTGTAAATTGACGGGCCCTTAAACAAGCCCTCATAATAAATCTCCAACTGATTGACAATTTTTTAATATTTAAAGATAATTATATATTGATATAAATATAATCATTATATATTGAGGTACTGTTATATGAGGGGCTTTCTCAGCAAATATTTGTATATGTGATTAATCGCGATTAATTAATTGGCACACCATTTAATTAATTTGATAAAAAATGTTAATCGATTGACAGCCCTAAATTTAATCTAATTACAAGTATTTGCTTTTGTAATATAATAACGTAATACAGATTACATGAAATCCATTACCCTCAGCAATGGTTGTTCACTTGTACATACACTTGGATGTCTAGCATGATCCTCTTGTCTTCTTCCACATGAATCCCCCAGATGCAGTCCTGGCCTTTATCATAGGCCTCAGGCCAATTTGGGGCCAACACCACCCCAGCTGAATCGGTGATCTCTCCACTGCATACAGCTGCAATCCAACCACAGTGAGACAGATGAGGTAATATAATAAAGAAGCACATACATGCACAAATATATATATATATATTAATGTATCTTAAAAATGTGACGCTTATTGCGCTACACACAGAAAAACAGCAAGATGTATCACAATGGTTAAAAAGAACACTTTTATACAGAAAAAAATAATTTGTGTTGCAATTTGTAACATAGGTAAGTCCAATAGGTCTCAGAGTGGACATTTTCCCCATCTTAATAAACAATTTGTCTTTCTGCTTTCCTTTCACATCAGTACACTGGCTTAGCTTGTTTTAAGCACATTTTCAAATGGCAAAGATGTTGTCTTGACCCTGCAATTGTGCTATCCAAACTATTTTGTAAAGCTGGAGTAATGTACTTGAGCACCGGGTCAGATAAGATGCCACTGTGTGTGTGTTGGTGGAATCAGTGCTTTATGAGTGAGGTATTCTCTCAAATTCTTAGGCTCCTGGTTCCAGCCTTAATGCTTTTAGTGCTGCTGTAGGCACGTGACTGTGGCTAAGAGTGTCTGAAACCCATCCAGGTGACATAGGATGTAGTGGATTACATAAAAAAAGGCACTAAAAGGATATGGTGTGCATATTCTTTATCTGTACATGCCACCTGAATAGCTCTTCAGCAGCTGAGTAATACAGTGAAATGTTCACTGGGTTATATTCAAACCTGGTGACATCATCCACACATACACATAAACGAATATAAGCACATAAACCTTCATACTGTATATAGCCTATCCTCATATGAAAACATGAAAGGGGGGAATTCACTAAGACAGAATTGCACCCGCTGATAGAACTGTTTATTTGATTGTGCTGTCTGCGATGTTTAAGCAGCACATGAATTATGCAAATGAAGTAAAGGTGCAAACACACCCACAAAATTAGTGCTGAATAAAACCTACACGGTGTAATTCCAGGTCTTGTGGGTTGGTTCTGAGTGTTAAATTGTGGAGGATGCAGGAGATTACAGCAATCTGCTACCTGGATCGGCTCATTAAATTGACAAAAGTACACTACACTGTACGGCGCATCTTGATATTTGATTGGTTCTAACATCCTCTCACTCAATTGATCATCATTTAAAAAATTACAGCAGACATAATCAATAGAAATGCAAAATTCTCTTTTACGTAAACATTATTTCTTTACACAGGTGGTAATAGCGCAATATTAATGCTCCAGGTAAAAAGAGACTCCAGATAAATAATGAATATATATAAAAAAATAATTAACCTAGAAAGGAAGAGTGTTTGAGCTGAAAAGAATGACAATAACTTAATAGTAGTTAGAGAAATGCAATAGAGGAATAACAGTTAATTAGTGGCATAAGTGTTGATTACCACAAAACTATTTGTCTCATAAACTTTACAAAAGTATAGACATAAACACTAGGAATGTCATAAAATATTGATATATTGATTATTGATCTGCACATATTTTATCTATATATTTTTGAAGCATCGATACATTAAAATAATCCAACATTGAAATTGAAATTGAAATCTAATTTACGTGCATTCCAATTTACTCAGTTGGCCTGTTTAACAGACTGGCGTAAATGTGTTGGGAGACTACAACAAGCTGATGAAAATTGACTGAAACCGGTCCGGACACACACACACACACACACACGCACGCACGCACGCACGCACGCACGCACGCACACACACACACACACACACACACACACACACACACACACACACACACACACACACACACACGTAGTGTTTCCATGTTTTATGGGGACTTTCCATAGACATAATGGTTTTTATACTGTACAAACTTTATATTCTATCCCCTAAACCTAACCCTACCCCTAAACCTAACCTTCACAGAAAACTTTCTGCATTTTTAAATTTTCAAAAAACATAATTTAGTATGATTTATAAGCTGTTTTCCTCATGGGGACCGACAAAATGTCCCCACAAGGTCAAAAAGTTCGGGTTTTACTATCCTTATGGGGACATTGGTCCCCACAAAGTGATAAATACACACACACACACACACACACACACACACACACACACACACACACACACACACACACACACAAACTTGTTTTTATCTCATTGTGGGGACTCTCCATAGACCTCCATGCATTTTATGGATTTTATACAGATCTAGTGATAATTTCTATTCCCTAAACCTACCCCTTAACCTAACCCTCACAGAAACCTTTTTGCATATTTATATTTAAAAAATATATAATTGTTTAGTATGTTTACTAAGCCATTTCCCTCGTGGGTTCCGCTGGCTTGGCCCCACAAGGCAGGTGATCTCAGGTTCCCCTTCTGTCACTCACTTGACGTTGTGTTGGTGAAGTGACACTAGGGGTCTCTCTTGAGAGCCTCAGTTGCCTCTGAGCTTTGAGAAAAGGCCTATGAGAATTGGCAAACAGAATTTGCATGTCCCTCCCCCAGACATACATGTATAAAAGGAGGGAATCGTGCATCTGTTTAGTCAGATTTTTTTCTTCGAAGCTGAGCAGTTGTGTGTCCAGCAAGCTGGTGTTCATGACTGTTCCACTCACCTCTACAGAAATTTTGCTGTTGGACCTTCCGGCGTGTTACCAGCAGCTTTCTCTTCTCTGTGCGGCCAAGCAGTCTACGCCCCTGGGCGCCTCAACAGCACTTCTAAAAGAGCATAAATCCTCTAAAAGTGTATAATTTTCTCTTACACATTTGTAGAGAAATAAGTAACACATTTGGTGTTGAATGTCTTTTTAAAGACGCGTCTTTTTGAAGATGCCTTTCCGCCTGTGTGTAGTTCCTGGATGCGGCAGATATCTCTCCGCCTCTGATGGTCATAGGCACTGCCTCGTGTCTCTGGGTCGCTATCACACCAAGGCAGCATTTGTGGATGGTTCTTGATCTCACTGCAAGAACTTGACCAAGGCAAGTTATCGTGGCTTTCCTTTCTGAAAGGAAACGCCACTCCAGCCGCCCCCTGCATTGCACCTTCCTCCCACGGGATGGAGGTGGACCCGGCTGATGATTGAGGCGATTTGGGGAGTTCAGCAGGCACCACGAACAACCCGCCAACCAGCATGTTCGTTTGCTTCCGTCCGGATCCGAGATGAGACTGGCCAGTCTGTTTTCTCCTTCGGACCCCCCGGGCCACTGCGTCTGACGCGGAGGACTCGACTGGGCTGCCACCTTCGGGTTGGCCCGTCCAGTTTGAGGCCGATGCGCAGATGGCCAACATGCTTGCCCGGGCTGCCGTGAGCGTGGGGCTGGACTGTCCTCCCCTCAACCCTCGAGGCTAGAAGTTTGATTCCTCGGGTCAGGGCGCTGCTCACAGCCATGACGGAAGTGCATGACGAGCTGACGAAGTCTTGGAGGGCAACTTTTACTGCCCGAATCGGATCTCCTCGCTCGTCCGCTCTCACTACCCTCAACGGTGGGGTGGCCCACGGGTACACGGAGGTCCCCCTGGTGGACAAAGCAGTTGCGATGCACCTGTGCCCACAGAACGTGGCCATCTGGTGGGATCGTCCGACACTCCCCTCCAAGGCCTGCAGAACGACATCGTACCTGATGGCGAAAGCCTACGGTACCACTGGACAGGCCGCCTCCACCCTGCATTCCATGGCTCTCCTGCAAGTTCACCAGGCCAAGGTGCTAAAAGATCTGCACTTGGGTAGTCCTGATCCAGACATGCTGCAGGAGCTGCGCTCAGCAACTAACCTTGCCCTCCAGGTCACGAAGCTCAAGGCACGGGCACTCGGACAGGCGATAGCCACCTTCGTGGTCCAGGAACGACATCTGTGGCTGAAACTTTTTGAGATGCGTGACACCGACAAAGCATGCTTTCTCAATGCAGCCATCTCCCAGCTCGGCCTATTCAGCGGCACCGTCTGAATATGCGACACCGCATATCATGCCTCAGCACCGTTCCAACTCAAGCCGACCCCCGTCTGCTCGTCAAGGGCGTCCCCTTGCGGCTGCAAGGCAACAGCAGCTCCGCCTCAACCCGGGCCCAGCTCTCAGCCCCCGCATAGAGCACCCCGCAGGAGACTGACGACCCCCGACTCCCGAACCTTATCGAGGACCCACAAGGCTCCCAAATGTTCCTGAGGCGTACGACCCGAGGAACGAGATACTTGCCTGGGGCTGGTAGACAGACCACTCCATCCCCAGGTGGAGGGCCGGGTGGAGAATCCTTTGTTTCCATCTTTTTCTTTGCCGCACACCTCTTGGGCTGCGGTACCCACATTTTCAATCAAAGAGCATTCCTATTCCTAGAGTCACCTTGCCGGTGCACACACATGCTGTTCTCATGGTGGCCCGGCACCAAACAGTTACAGTACAGTCAAAGAATAAGCGGCATATTGGACGCAGACCCCCAGCCAGCTGGTTCTGACGAGTCCAGAGGACGTCTCCACAGGACCTCCTCCTCCATCACCAACCTGCTCCCTGCCGGGTACACGGAGCAAGTGCTTTGAGTCTTTTCTCAGCATAGTCGCTCCGGGACACGACTCTGCCTCCCGACGCAACTGCCTGCTCCCCACCACTGCGAAGCCCCACCAGGTACATCAAAAATGATCTTCCCCTTAGTGCCCCTCTCACGGTACTTAGACACGTGGCTTTGGATTTCCAACCAGTCGCGCTGGCTGGCCAGGACTGTCTGATTCGGCTACACAATTCAGTTAAACAGGCGCCCGCCCCGCTTTAACGGCATCCGTTTCACTTTGGTGCATGACGAGAACATCAACACCCTGCGGGCGGACATCGCAACCCTGTTACAGAAGGGCGCGATAGATCCTGTCCCTCCAGCCAAGATGAAGAATAGTTTCTGCAGCCCTTACTTCATCGTACCTAAGAAAAGAGGTGGGTTGCGGCCAATCTTGGACCTGCGAGTTCTCAACCGGGCCTTACACAGACTCCCATTGAAGATGTTCACGCAGAGACATATCCTAACATGCGTTCGGCATCAAGATTGCTTCGCAGTGGTAGACCTGAAGGACGCGTACATCCACGTCTTGATTTTGCCCCGACACAAACCCTTCCTGTGGTTCGCGTTTGAGGGTACAAGGTCCTCCACTTTGGCTTGTCCTTGTCCCCTCACATCATCACAAAGGTCGCAGAGGCAGCCCTTGCCCCACTAAGTGCCACTCATATCCCGGGCAGCCTCAACACGACAGCGGACGCGCTGTCACTACAGGCCACGCTTAGCGGAGAGTGGAGTCTCCACCCCCAGGTCGTCGAGCTGATTTGGGAACAATTTGGCAAAGCACAGGCAGACATGTTCGCTTCCAAAGAGACCTCCCACTTCCCACTCTGGTACTCCTTGTCGGAGGAGGGCTGCCCAGGGGCTGTGTAAATACACATTTCCCCCAGTGAGCCTACTTGCACAGGTGCTGTGCAAGGTCAGGGAGGATGAAGAACAGGTCCTCATAGTGGCCCCTTATTGGCCCACTCAGACTTGGTTCTCGGACCTTACGTTCCTCGTGACAGCACCTCCTTGGCACATTTCTCTGAGGAAGGACCTCCTTTCTTAGGGAAGGGGCACCCTCTGGAATCCATGCCCAGACCTCTGGAATCTCCACGTCTGGCCCGTGGACAGGTCGCGGAAGATCTAAAGTGTCCTACCACCTGCTGTCGTAGGCACAATCTAAAAAGCCAGAGCTCCCTCTACCAGGCAGCTCCACGCCCTAGGATGGCGTCTGTTCGCAGCTGGTGGTCTTCCTGATCAGAAGACCTGCATAAATGCACAATCAGGTCACCTTCCCCAATGCGTGTTATAGCGTTAGATGGCCCCAGCTGCTTCTAACAGCCCTATGGTGAACATAGAGAGAGAGAAAAAACGCGGCTGACACGGCCTGCTCCCATGCTTGACACATCGTTTTGTTACCCCCCTCAAGAGAAAGAGGGAGGCTGGAAACTAAAATGTGTATGACGTTTTTATGGGGCGTTGGGAAAGGTTACATGCAGCCTGGCGTGGGCTGCTCCTTTGGCATGCAACAGCTTGCTTGCACCCGCATCAGCAGTTCAGGTAACACGGTCCAGTGTGGTGGCGTTATTGGATAGGGAACCCTAGTGTCACTTCACCGACACAACATTCCTTATTCCGATCCTTATTCTCGGCTCCTCGGTGCAAAACCTGACTAAACGTATTCCCTCCTTTTATACCCGTATGTCTGGGGGAGGGACATGCAAATTCTGTTCACAATTCTCATTGGCCTTTTCTCAAAGCACAGAGGCAACTGAGGCTCTCAAGAGAGACCCCAATGTCACTTCACCGACACAACATCTCGTTCCCTACATCAGGGAATGGGGGTTACTATCCTTGTAGGGACATTTGGTCCCCACAATGTAATATAAACATGTGCACACACACACACACACACACACACACACACACACACACACACACACACACACACACACACACACACACACGATGAGCTGATGCAGTTCAAAGTTAAAAAGGTTTTTGTACTTATTCAAGAATGACCAAAGTGATGTTGATGAGTCTTTAGTTTAGTGTATGAAACCGGTGTAACTGTGCAAACTGAACGATTAGAAATGGTGACATGTAAAATGCAATTTCTCTGTATGTAGCCTTGACTAGGTCTTTGTAAAACTACAAAATGACATACTTGTAACTTAAAATACATTGTGTGCATTGTATAGGCTATATATCATCCAGCGATGTCTAGAGTGAAAAATATTTGTCCTTTGAAAATTATTTGGGTCAGATTTAATAGAAAACTATGCGAGTTGCACTCCGTGACACTGCAGAAGTTTGACGCTGAGAGTTGCCGGTGTGTGTGCACATTCGCAGAAAATAATTGTTTCAAATTTTAAAATGCGCCATGTTGTCCACCTGATGCGTCCGGTGTGCAATCCCCTTTAATTTACCCTGCCATCACAAATTTATACATTACAAATTTATATCTGAAAAAATCCTGAGATATATCGATAATCATCTGGAAAATCTTTAGATTATCAATGTGTGAAAAAGGCATCTATCCCAAGCCTAATAAACATGTGTTAACATGAGTTTGGTATAATAAGATCAACTACATTCCTAATCTGTGTAAAGTGTAACTTCACTGTCATGACGAGGCAGTGCCAAACCTGTTATTTACCAAATGCCTTACTGTTGATAAATCCCTAAAATGTATCACACTAAAATCATGTTAACACATATAATGTTTACATCTTGTGGCTATACTTTTGAAACAGTGTGTATTTTAACATTTATGTTCTGGCACCATTCACTTCCATTTTAAGTGCCTTACTGTAACAGCGATGTTTGCTTTTGAAGAGTCACAACTTTTGCTTGTGGTGATCAACGTTATGCCAAATACTGTCGATTAAGCTTTACTTGTATTGAACCAGGAACATCCCTTTAATCAAAATACAGTGAAGTGCTATTTCAGTGCATTTAGCGACAAGTTAAACTAAATTTTGGGTGGTTAGTGAATACGATGAAATACTGTGTACAAAAGTGCTGCAACTGTTAAGTGAATTCACCCTAGAGTGTACACACTCATATGCAAACACACACACACACCTCTGCAGGCAGGCTCAGTCTCATTCCATTGAGGGTTGCTGGGATCCATGCACTCGATGATGACGGAGCCCTGCTCCAGGGTGTAGCCGGGGTCGCAGGTGAACTCCACAACCGTGCCCACAGCGTAAGTGCTGTCAGTGGTGGTGAAGTTGCCGTACTTGACGAATGGCTCGTAGCAATGCCCTGCCGCAAAAGCTGATAGGACAAATGGACAACACCATAAATCACCTGCTCTGAGATGCACATCACAGTCCAAATACTATCTCTAAGCATCTGATTTCATAAAGCACACAGGCAACCAGTCCACTCGGCTTAGCCAATGAGCGTTCCGCATAACAATTTTTCTGAAACTCAGAGGATGGCACAGATTCCAAATTTAAAAGCGTTTCAAGGCAGCAGTCTAAAGCAATTTGTCTCATGAATGTGGTTAGCTGCATGCAGTGCTTTACATTTCCACCTATCATAATCCTCCTGGAAGCAAATCCAAGGTTTCGGGTTGCCCTTGGAAGGAGATTGTTAGTTAATCAACCTTAGCCAGGCTTGCAAGGCCACTTACAGGCGTAAAGGAAGAGAGATGGGCCGACAATGTAAATAAATGTGAATGAAAAAACCTACGGAGGAAAACAACAAAGTGACATGGCTGGCTGCACCGTTATTGGTTGTTGTGCTTGTCTGAGAATATAGAATAGAGATTAGAGGGAAGAGGAGGGGACTTAAGATGAGAATGTTCAGACTATGGGTATACACTGGCTTTGATATCCCATTGGGTCCGGCCTCATTCAAGCATGCACTAGATTATGCTACCCACATTCAGCTTTACATTCTGCTTTGCTCTCTGTTTAATAAACACAGGCGATTCTGCCAATTACAGCAAACCATTTCCACCTCACCCATTTCCCCAGACACATGCATTATTCAGCACTGGCCTCACCAAGCTAGCGCCTCTAAAAGAAATAGAATTGAGCCATTTTAATCATGCTCCCATATAACCAAAGTATCAATCATTTTTGAAAATGTCTTTGACATTAAAGTAAGATTGAAATGGAGATATGAGTTCCAAATAGCCCGTAATTTAATGTGGAATACAAATTTTAGGTTATTGTCATGAGCGAAGCCTCAGTGATTGGTATATACTGACTACATACTGTAATTCAAAGTTCAAAGATTTTTACATTTACTTAAGAAAATGTGAGTGCTGCTTGCTTGTGCAAAAGTCACTGCCACAATGCTAGGGTATTTTGGGTGTTTGCAAGGGTGAATCTGGGTGTATTTCTTCAACTTTTTTATTTTTGTTATTCACATTTAAACTGATTTGGCCTTCATGATTTATATTTGATACTTTTCAAATGCCTTTTATGTATAGATTTGACTGTTTTAGCCTTGTCCCAGAGCTAGGCTTCCAATATTAAACTATGAAAATCCATTAAAAAAAAACAAATAAAATTATATGTTTAAAACATGATAATTTAAACAAAAACCATTTCAGTATTTATCGTGTGAAAAGAATTTTTTATAATCTATTCAAAAATTGCATCTGTCCCAAAGTTGTGGGAAGTTTAGCGTCAGCCTAGGTGAACAACATAAAAAGTGATGCTTGGCTTAGCAAACACCACAAATTATGAAATTTATAAACTACCTTGAATAGCATCTATTTCAGCATGTTCATATACAATCTTTACACAAATGCATATGATCCCATAGTTTACCAAAATACCTTTTTGAGAAGTGAACAAGTACTGTATTTTGTAAAATAATTATTTTGTATTGAAGTATAGCAGATAAGTTTAAGTACTTTCCATATTGAATAATTAGTTTATGCATGAACTTGAAAATATTAAGTACATTCTACATTTGTACTCAATTCAAATATGAAAAAATGAATGCTCTATCTAATAAGTAAATATTATTTATGTTTGTTTGTTATTTTTACAATGCATCACCATGTATCAGTCCTAAAGTAGAAAACTTGTCATATTAATTTGCAAATTTGTGTAAATTTCACAGGTACATTAAGTACAAAATAAGTACATTTTACTTAACTTTTCAAAGCTGGTGTTCCCAGCATGCACTGGGCTTGAATAATTAATGAGCTTGCATGATTTCTCTGTTTGCAAGTTTAATTACAATGTTTTTATTGTTGATTTTGTTATGTTTGAGGATTTCTTGGTTTGTTTAGTCTGATGGCAAAATTACCTATTCAAGATGAAAAAAATTATCTGTTTTCTGTTACAATCATTGTGTTTTATGCACCAAGTGTTGAGGTCTACTTGCGCAACCCTGAATCTTGTTTCTGTTGGCAGTAATGCAAGAAAATGTTGTCAAATAGAGTGCATAGCATGCATTAAGCTTCTCTGTGGAAGGCTTGTGTGTGTTATGTACTGTAAGACTAAGTATGTTAGAAAAGCATTGAAAGAGTAAAATGTACAACAAAGATTAAGTAAAATTAACTTGAAACAGAGTATTGTAAAGTCAATTTCACTTGAGAACCAAGAATTGTTTGTGGTATTTACTTGAAAATATGGTCTGTTAAATTTATTATTTGATTTCTGGTAGAAATCATTTTCTAGGTTTTTTTAAGTAAACCCCAATCCAATTTTTTTAAGTCTCAGATCTCTACAGTTTCAGAGCAACACATTCATTAGTCTACTAAAATTGATAAAAACAAATCAATTTAGTTTATGATGGCACAAAAAAAAAAAAAAAAAAAGAGAACAGAACTTCAATCAGTGAGAGTATTAAATCCTGAGAACTCTGTCTGGTGTGAAATTTAGCTAGGTATCAAGAGCCTGAGAGGACAAGCTGTATTGTTACAGGTTGCTGCAAAGGCACATTATATTGTAGATAGTGTAATCGGATTTTGCCTTGGCAAATGAGATTAGATTGATCTTGCTGGATAATGACTACGGGGCCCAGAGGTGTGTATGACATCCCTGTGAACAAATATAACTGCACACATTCGACTGACCTGTCAGGGGGATAGGAATACAATTTCTGTACAAAAAAGAATTGCTCTGTGTTTCCATTTAAAACTCATTTTAATGACCTTGTCGGGTTGCATTTGCCCAGTTCACTCGATTTCCATTTCATTTAATCTGAATAAATCGAATTTCAGGCATGAAGAGTGTTTAGCGAGGCAGAGGGGAGAAAGGATCTTTGGTGTGAACCTGAAGCAACAAGGGCAATGTGCCGGAAGGTCCACTCTTTGTCTCCATCAGAACCCTGAGGCTCTGTAAAGGACATGTGTTCAAAAATTTTTGAACTCTGTAAACATCACCATGTATGTTCTGGCTAAGAGAAAGGATGGAAGAGAGTTGGTGGCCTGTAAATTATGTGATATCTATGTCTTGTGACCCTTTGACCCTGTTTGCACCTGATATTAAAGAGATAGTTCACAACAAAGCACTAAAACAAGGGTTTTAAACTTTGCCAGTTATGATTAGCTTTAAAATAAAATAACTAGCCAATTGAAAAAAAATAAAAAGTGCATACATACAGTACTTACAGTATAAGCACAAAACTTTACAGAACCTCTTTAGTGTACCTATTATCAACATGCAGAGACACAGATAATGTGAAGCACATCTGAAGCTCAGTTAATACAAGTACTTCTCTAAAATAAATGAGAATTCTGTTATTGGAAACAATTTTGTTTTTAAATATTTACCTTTTTGCACTTTATAAACATGCTGTAACGCACTGATAAAGAATGATGTATGTAGTCACAAAATAAGAGACCCACCCCTCGAAATCCAATCACAAGTGGTCACAGGAGATCAGAATTAGAATCAGAACACGAGATTCACACGAGATGGGTGTTAATATACCAAGGCCTTTGATAAGGAGAGAGCAGATTGCCATGAGGAGACTCTAAAGTGATTATGAATTGGGTACCCCCTGCTGTGACAATCAACCAATCAGCTTCCTGCACAGAATCACCACAGAGTATTGCTAGTTCACTTGCTACATGCTGGCCTGTGCAGATGTGAACACAACAGCAAGGACCTGTGCATTGAACCATGGCGGACATCTCATTATCTGCACCTGTGCTGTCGGTCTGTACCTTCATATCTGATGGCTACGCCTGTGTTGGTGCCGAAGCCATCCGTTGTAAACTCCACAAAGAGATGTCTGGAAGAACTGACGATTCCCTCGTTCGGCAGGTATTCCACCTCATATGAGTCATAAAGAATTGCCGTGTCGATGTGGTTACCATTTTTGATCATAAACCTATAAACAAAAACAGAACATTAGGATTTAGTTTTGTTATTCCACTAAAATGAGTATCTGTTCAAGAGTAGATTATGTTCGTTCCTGCGATTTCTAGAACTGTGTTTTGGCAGTTTGTATAATAATTGTCTGATAGGATTTTGAATAGCTGAGCACCAAGTGACCTCGTTAAAAGTCCATTTGTTAGCAAAGCCTGAAGAAAAAGCAGATACCGCTAATAAAAATAACTTAATCCCCCTCCTGGGGCTCCGGAGTGGGCTCTAATCGCTCTCTACGCACTCGCACGGGGGGATTTGATTATTCTAAATTATTTTAAAGAGGAGCAAGAGTCTGATCTCAGAAACTTTCATCCACTTTCGTTTGCACGCTCACAGCTGTTCCTATCATGCCTTGCTCTCGCCATAGTAGATAAAGCCCTGAAGAGCAGCGCCACATTTGGAGTGTGA
The DNA here is from genome assembly GCF_025860055.1 of Xyrauchen texanus. Classification (NCBI taxonomy): domain Eukaryota; kingdom Metazoa; phylum Chordata; class Actinopteri; order Cypriniformes; family Catostomidae; genus Xyrauchen; species Xyrauchen texanus. Next base: position 16,865,382 of record NC_068311.1, read on the forward strand.
CTGCACTGTGAAGAGACACTCTGAGCTTCTCCAACAGTCTCTCTTTGAACATCTGATGACTAATTAGTGTATAAATGTAAAGTGGCTGACAGAGTTTAACAGCAGAGTATCGAGTGAGTTGACAGGCACAGACCTGTCATCGTCTTCTGCAAGGGCCACTTTTTCAAAGTGTACATGGAGCCGTTGACCCTCAGGGGCCTTCAGCACCCAGTGGCAGGTCAGGTTGTTGCTGTAGTTCCCAGGGAAACCAGGGGACACAATGCGACCAAGAGTTGCATTCTTCATCATTCCACCGCAGGCCACTGTGCCAAGTAGAAATGGAAGGAGACAGATGACATTGAGAAGAAAAAAATAGAGTTAGAGGTCAAGTAAGCCCTCATAGTGAATTTGAACATTTGATAACAAAACTCTTTCACAGTGCAGAACCCTAGAGACTGTGTGACAAGTGACTAGGCCTCTTTCATAGAACAGTAATGTAACATTAATAGAAAGGAGACCTAATAAGTGAAGGTGAAATGTTTTTTCCAGTGGAAAACATGTCAAAGAGACTGTCAGATAGTATTATGGAGTATAAAAACCTATAGTTTAATGGTTCTTAATTAATAATTATTTTTTTTTTTTTGCTTTATAGGTTATAAGAATGTTTAGACCAGTGGTTTTCAACTGGTTTTACTTTAGGAACCAGATTTTACATCAACTTGTGCCCTAACACAGAACCAAAATTGTTTATCTTCCAAAATTAAACAAACATCTTCAGGTCAGGGTGACTCGACCTGTCGGCGGGCCCTTGAGAAAAAAATCCAAATGTTAATAACTATCGTCTTTACCAACACAAAATAGTTTCTTTTAAAGCTTAGAAGCTCTACTTTACAAAGCATGTAGGCTTTATGACCAAAACTGAACACTTATAACTTATAGCTTTTGCTTATAACTTCACTCAAATTAATATAAAATATCACATACCATTACTTAGTGGAGGGGATTATCTTTAAAATGAGCTCACACACACAAAGTAATTGGATGTAGATCATTAGATAACCCATAAAAGTACAACGTGCACACAGCATCTGGTGACGTCATTGGAAATGCTGTATCATCATGGAATGCTAAACCAATCGGATTGGGTTCAGATTGCTCCAACCAGTGGTGACAGTCCTCTATATTTGGGAAGAGAGTCATGTGATCAATCACTGTAATTACATATGGCTACCAGGAGATGGCGCCAAGTACATGACCCAGACTCAATGATGACTCAATTCGCACAGAATTAAACTCATTCTGTGAAATCTCATTACTTAAATCATGTCTGCATGCTATGCAAACCTTTAGTCATTGTTGTATTTGCATGTGCAATTACTGTAGTTGTTATGTGCGATTGTTATGTTTTATTTGTTTGGAGAGGCTTTTGGACACTTTGACATATTTTTGGACACAAGGAAATTTTTTTTGTCATGCTATATCATTTGATAAATTTGTTGTATCATCACACAATTTTACTCAGTTACAGGTGACATAACTGAGGGGGGAAAAAAGCAGCTTTCCAGAGTCACCTTATTTACAACCTGAGGTAAATGTCATATCAGAAAAATAAGAAAAAAAATTTTGGTTTGTGTTTTTGTGATTTTTCAGCAGTTTCTTAGGCTGAGAGTCTCATAATTTATCATAATTTAAATGAGTAAAAAAATGAAAAGTTATCTTTAAAATTATACCAAACACTCCTTGCTTATTTTTGTTGAGTTATAAGCCTTTAATTTTGTGTATGCCACTGAAACAGGAGATCTTTAAAAACGCCATCAGAGCTTAAAGGGTTCAAAACAAACATTGAATATTATTAATGAGTCGTTCCTACAATTCATTGTCTTTTCGGCTTTGAAAATCTGAAAAATAAAACATACTTTCATAAGTATATTCATATTTCTTAATTAAAGGAACATGTTAAAGATTTTATAAGTCTTAAAGGTCAAGCTAAATGACTTATAAACTTCAGATGTCCATACAGTTAATTGGGCAGTTAGCAATATAATAGCAATATATTGATATTTTAAAATTACATTATTTTCCCAATATCTTCCCCAAAAGAGTGGACACACTTGATGTCACAAAACAAAGTAAAACATAAATAAAACAGAAGATTCACACACTTCAAATAACTCCAAGTGTGTAACATTATAAATAGTCTATTAAAGCCTATTAAAATTGTAATAAGGTAAAATTAAAAAGCACCGAATTGTAGGATGATCCCAGTATTACTTGATTCATTTATTAATATATAAATGCCATGAATAAATGGGTAAATTGCCCATTTTTATTTCTAAATGTCTCATGAATTACAATGATTTCATGCTGGCAGATGCAACAATTCAAAGGACAAAACAAACTGTGGTTGGCACAAACCATATTTATCCTTGTTGCAAGTGAATCTGTATATTAACATAGTGTGGGTCACATTTTTTTTACCTTGTGTTGTTTTGTACATGGTTTACGAGAATGAAGACATGTCACCCAACCTGTCCATGGTGGCATCTGCCTAATTTTTAAAGTTAGCTTCTACCAAGTGATAGATGAATTTACACACATTTTTGTTTAATTAGATGCATGGCCTTTAACATTAAAGGAATAGTTCACCTGAAAATGAAAATTCTCTCATCATTTACTCATTCCATACTATATTTTTAGAAGAATATTTCAGCTCTGTAGGTCCATACAATGCAAGTGAATGGAGAAAGAACATCAAACACTTCTGGGATGGCATAAGAATGAGTAAATGATGAGAGAATTTTAATCTTTGGGTGAACTATTACTTTAACAACAAAAGGTATCGGAAGCATTTTCTCCTCCCTTTTAAAAGTTGATTAGCCCATTTATTTTGCCATCCTAACTATACAGGATTATACGGTTAGTTGCATTTTATAATTTGCAATTACCATTGTCATTCCCTGCTGTTCGCAACCATATAAAAACAGACCTCAGATCTGACAAACTCTGAACCACTGCTTTAGATCACGACACAGAAGATTTAATCAGAGATGGACAGCAATTGTACATGGTCTTTGTTAAAGGCAATGTAAAAATAGAGTGAAAGGAGAGTCGGATAGTTTCTGAGCTCAATGGCTGAAGGTTAGTCAGGCGGACAGTGCTTAATTAAAATGGACCCAAAGCTCTGCTCTCTGGCAGCTTGCCCATACTGATCAGTAATCAGACTCTGACAGTCTTGCCCAGCCTTGTATCAGCATGGCAGGGCACACTTCTTAAACAACACTTTATGCTATTTCACTCTGAATCGGTGCTGAGGGCGCGAAACCCCAGGCTCCGTAGACTGTGTCTGGCAGCCGCAGGCTAACTAAGCCTTCTCTCGATTCACACTACAGCCGTGCCTCCAAACCACTACATGAGATCCTTCATCAAAACAGCCCCCCTTCAGGGAGCTCAGCCTTGTTTGGAATCGTAGATGTTTCTCTGTTTGTCATGCAAGAGGAAAAGTTCTCCAGCTCAGGGATTCATCTCTTCGACGAGAACGAGGCACACAAAGTCCTTATTTATGCAGAAGAGGCAGACCTGTCAATCAGGCTGTCACACTGGGATACCTTGAAGGGGTATGGTTGTTAAAATGCACTGCCTTGTAGCACAAACACTTCTGTTATCACCATTCCAGCCAAAATCAATGATCAAGCCCCAATTAACTTAAAAGGAGGTGGGAACAACCACACCGAGAGCATCTCCCCCGTCAAGTTAAATAAACCATGTGCCGACAAAATATTTACACAGGAATGCGATTTGTTTTTGTTGGGAAAGTATCAGGTGCTAAGCAGAGTTGGCATATGTCTGAATGACATGATGACTTGTGGGTGTATATTTCTTGTAAGAAGCAGAAAAAAGGGAGGATAATTGCTACTGAGCAAGTCCAGGAAGGCTGTGTTTATGATTGGCAGACAGACTGGTCGCAAAACCAAACACCTCGCTTCCATATGCAAATGAAATGAAGGTTCATTAAAAGTTTTAGCTACTATTTCATACACTCAGAGAAGGGCTGAAGATTTTCATGAACGTCTAAAGATAACAGTGCTGCTTTCTAGTGCTATACTGGTCTGCTTAATAATTTAATTTCTTAAGGGCAGAGATCAAACACTGCAGATTTGGTAATTAACTGCCAATTTAATGTAATTTAGCTGATGCTTTTGTTACAGTGCACTCAATACAGGGACACCCCCCTGGAGTAACTAAGATTAAGAGTCCAGCTCAAAGCCAAAATGTTGATACGGTAAGTGTGACATCTTATTTACACTCTACTTCAAGGTTTACTGTCACCTGGAATCTCTCTGCACTCGTTGCCATTAACAGCTCAAATTCATAACAGTCAGGTTAAAAATAGACAGGGAATGAGTTAAGAATTAATTGTGGCAGCTGATAGCATTTGATTCTTTTTATTTATTTGCATGCATTTCTATCGTTTTAGCAACTGATTCGCTAACCCTAACTCTAACCCCTAATAGAATAAAAGCTCCGCAACTCACATAAAGGCAGTTTAAAATGAATCCATATGACCTCAGGGATTAAATCCATGTCTTCAGAATTAATATGATAGGTGTGGGTGAGAAACAGATCAATATTTAAGTGCTTTTTTCTGTAAATTTCCAGCTTTCTTCTTCTTTTGTTTTTGGCGATTCACATTTTTTTGTGCACATTATAGTAAAACAGGATTAAAATATTTATCTGTATCTAATTCACACCTATCATATTGCTTCTGGATTTAACAAATGTTTTTAACCACTTGAAATGACTTCTGGATTACTTTTATGCTGCCTTTTGCTTTTTGGACCTTCACATTTCTGGCCACCATTCACTTGCATTGTATAGACCTACAGAGCTGAGACATTCTTCTAAATATCTTTGTTTGTGTTCAGCAGAAGAAAGTCAGACACATCTGGGATGGCATGAGGGTGAGTAAATGCTGAGAGAATTTTCATCTTTGGGCAAACTATCCCTTTAAACTGGATCGCAGGGTGTTAGTGATTAAAACACATAAGTGGCACAATTGTTAAGTCAATATGCCCCAGAATACTAACAGAATGATTGAGTGTTTGAATTCTCACCAGTACACCAGGGCACCTTTCCATTCCAGTAGGGTGTGGTAGCATTGCGACACGTCAGGGTGGAGGGACCCTGGAGCTGGTATCCATTTAAGCAGTAGAAATAGGCCTCACCCCCTGCATGCAGGCTAGTCACAGACACATCCCCGTAAGCTGGTCTATCAGGGAAGTTACAGCTCAACACAAAGGCTGTAATGGAGAGCAGAGAGAGTAAGAATAAAAGATTAGGCAAACACTCTTTCAATTAAAACTGCAGCTCTGCATAACAGAAATGTTTAAATAAATGTCTGAAGCTGTTCTAAAACTATCATTAGCTGGTATCTGTTCTGAGACTTTGGTCTGCGAGGAGTCTATGAATATTGCATTATGGCGACTCTCACTTATTTCAAGAAGACTTATTATCTTAACAAACTCCATCTGTCTTTCTCTCAGTTTAATTTGGTTTCTGTGGGTCTGTCCCTAATTCATGTCCTCACTCCATGTCCTCCAGCCCTGCAGACCGAAGTCAACCTTTTCACTGTGAACAGGACATCTCCAAGATGAAAAATAAGCCTAAACTCTGAACACTGTTCATATTCATTTCCACAGACAGACAAGGACTGTTGGAATGCATGGAGACAATCATTAGCTGCCTAAGATGATTGATTAGACTCACATTTGCCCTAAGGTTTGCAATAGTGCCTCTCTACATGCTTCAGAAAATCTTACTATTGAGACTAGTGCACAAAACAGAGCCATGCAGAATTGTTGAGCAATCTCTCCATCACTTTGAACTGGACATTCCTTCTATTTTTACTTTAATGTAGAGTCTCTAGTATCATCGTCAGATGGCATGCCAAAAGATCATCTATTGATCGCCTAAAGAACTCACAGTTTTGTTTTTTCCAATCAGTCTACCTGGAAACAAACAAACTTGCAAAACTAAGTCAAATAAAGCAAACTTTGGTTGGCTTGGACAGTCTTTTCTTGTCTGGGCAGTTCATGGCCAGAATAAGCTGCAATTAGGACTTCTTGACTATACGAGACTGCAGAGTCTCTGACTCATGCTAACTGGAAAGCAAGTATTTATCATAGAGCTTTCATTTCATTACTGGGCAGGCACAAAAAACGAAAATATTCAAATGGCTTTTGGTCTTCTGGATAGGGCTGTGAAGTGAGTCGTTATTAACCTTTGTCTTGTTTGGCTCTCTGCACAAAACCAGGCTGTCAATACTTTCTCAAGCAATGGCCACAAAAGCCACTCAGTGTTTAAAGCTGCAGTGTGTGCGTCTTTTCCTTACACTGTTTCAAAATGCTTGAAGAATGTCTTTCAATCATAAATTGCAATTTAATATTTTACAAGCAAACTACAACAGTGTATTCCACCCTTTTTACATATGAAACTCAACAAGCAACAACACTTTGAAGACATAAAAGGCATAGATATTTTATTTGAAATTAAATTGTAAGAATTCAAGGACAGAGAGAATTTAAATTGCGAGTTATTTACAGAAAGCATTTGAAGGAGGCTTTGATAAGCAAGTAACCATAATTTCCTTCAAAGCTCGGAACGAGCTCTGCAGGAGGTCCTGCTAGGCAGTAAATCCAGGTTACACCGCAAGTGCCCATTTAACTATGAACTTCTTTTGTAACAACAGTTTTTTTCTTTGTCCGAGAATGTTTTTCCATTTTAAGACAGAAATTTCAGGGCTCTTTTCTCCCTCGCTCAATGTGGCAGCCTTATTGTTAGTTGCTGAAATTCATAGCAGTGTGTGTGTGGTCATTGATTTTGTCAACAAATGACAAGACTGAGCCCAAGACCAGAAAATATGGACAGGGTGCATAAATTGTAACCTCTGACCTGGCTCAGTTCCATGTCATATCTGCTCTCTACCTCGCTCACTGGCTGCGAACAGGCAGAGCACATATCTGTTAAACAAGAAATACAGCCAACACATGATGTCCATTGATTTGACACTGACATTTCCACCACTAAGGCTTGTTTCACAGCATACATATGATATACGTAAGCAGCATAACTGCAACATCAGGCTTGTGTTGTGCTGTCATATTGACAGTTTCTGCCCTAAATGAGACCAGGTTCCCATGAATTTCCATACATTTTACAGTTGTTTGTGATTACTGGATATGGAATTATAAAAATCATTTTGATTCAAATTTATTTGCTAATGAACCATGTAGACCTATTTGTGAACCGTTTTGACAAATTAATTGAAAAGAATTGACTCAAAAACGAAGAACAATATCTAGGTGATGAGATATTACAGAGCAGCGCAAAACTAGGAAACATATTTGTAGGAGATCCTGGGGCTAGTTTAAAGTAAGTCACTTTTTACTGCAGTGAATATTTCTTAGGGTAAATTTCTTTTTTGAAAGGCAATTTCTGCAAATGTGCATATTTTAAGTCTTGGCTACCAAAATCTATTAAACTTTCACCATTTTTGTCCCTGAAATAAGATACCTTGACATTTTATGACAACATGCCCCAATAGCGGGTGTAGGTTTCATGTAAACATTGGGGAAGGGACATGTACTCCCATAATCCCCCATCACAATCACCAAAACAAAATCTACCTCTGTCTTTAAATCTATGCCGGCAAATAGCCTATTTTAGGCTTTTCCGGGAAATGTAAAGAGTAAAGGAGCTAGGAGGCACAAAATTATTCATAAAACAACAGAAATGAAAAAGCATGCATATAAAAATATCAAAACTTTGCTTTGGTCAACAAATACTGTAATTGATAAATTTATGGTATTAAAAAACATTTGGCACCTGTTCTCATAAAAATGTGACAACATGGCCTGACCTGACTTTTGTGAAAAACACCTTTGTCCTAAGAACAAACTGAAACCTTTCGGAAAAAAACCTGCCTTCATAATACAGTTGACCTTTGCCCGGATGTATGCCAGCATGGTTTGCTAATGTTTGTTTATTTACCCAAGAGCTATAAAAAATATGATGATAGTAAGAATGTACTTTGGAGGGTTAAATTCACAAAAATGATTCTAATTTAAGAGGGGTTTGAACTAGGTGTTTGAAATCAACATACAATCCACTGCTAGAGAAAACACACATTGCACAAAAACAAAATCCCTAAAATGTCCAGGTTTTCCATGACTGTGGAAACCTTTAAGAAATCTAAAGCTCATCATCCAAATGGTAATTAATCTTCACGAATGGATTCCAAACAGTAAAATTTAGACTATGAACTGCTTAAATGTCTGAATTTAGTCAAACATGTGTGCCTTTCACAACATGTGTAACTTGTATCAAGCCGGACAAACATTTCTTTTAAAGAATGTTTGAGCGCTGTAATTTATCCTCCACTATTTATAAGTTTACATACGTATATTTAGCTCTGTATGTTCCACTGAATTCAGCTAACTACTTGCAGAAAAAATAGGCTCAGTGCTACGCTACTGCAGCTACACTTCTGCAATGCTTACACAGGAAGTGTGAATGATGTAACCTGTTTATATGGGCGTATGATAAATATGCAATGTGAAACGGTCTTAAAGGTGTAATTCACCCAAAAATGAAAATTCACTCATCATTTACTCACCAACATGATATCACAGATATGTTTGACTTTCTTTCTTCTGATAAACACAAAGATTTTCAAAAGAATATTTCAGCTCTGTAGGTCCATGCAATGCAAGTGAATGGGTACCAAATTTTTGAAGCTCCAAAATGCACATAAAGACAGTATTAATGTAATCCATACAACTCCATTGGTTAAATCCAAATCTTAATAAGCTATATGACAGGTATGGGTGAGAAACATATACACTCACCTAAAGGATTATTAGGAACACCTGTTCAATTTCTCATTAATGCAATTATCTAATCAACCAATCACATGGCAGTTGCTTCAATGCATTTAGGGGTGTGATCCTGGTCAAGACAATCTCCTGAACTCCAAACTGAATGTCAGAATGGGAAAGAAAGGTGATTTAAGCAATTTTGAGCGTGGCATTGTTGTTGGTGCCAGACGGGCCGGTCAGAGTATTTCACAATCTGCTCAGTTACTGGGATTTTCACGCACAACCATTTCTAGGGTTTACAAAGAATGGTGTGAAAAGGGAAAAACATCCAGTATGCGGCAGTCCTGTGGGCGAAAATGCCTTGTTGATGCTAGAGGTCAGAGGAGAATGGGCCGACTGATTCAAGCTGATAGCGGAGCAACTTTGCCTGAAATAACCACTCGTTACAACCGAGGTATGCAGCAAAGCATTTGTGAAGCCACAACACGCACAACCTTGAGGCGGATGGGCTACAACAGCAGAAGACCCCACCGGGTACCACTCATCTCCACTACAAATAGGAAAAAGAGGCTACAATTTGCAAGAGCTCACCAAAATTGGACAGTTGAAGACTGGAAAAATGTTGCCTGGTCTGATGAGTCTCGATTTCTGTTGAGACATTCAGATTGTAGAGTCAGAATTTGGCGTAAACAGAATGAGAACATGGATCCATCATGCCTTGTTACCACTGTGCAGGCTGGTGGTGGTGGTGTAATGGTGTGGGGGATGTTTTCTTGGCACAGTTTAGGCCCCTTAGTGCCAATTGGGCATCGTTTAAATGCCACGGCCTACCTGAGAATTGTTTCTGACCATGTCCATCCCTTTATGGCCACCATGTACCCATCCTCTGATGGCTACTTCCAGCAGGATAATGCACCATGTCACAAAGCTCGAATCATTTCAAATTGGTTTCTTGAACGTGACAATCATTTCACTGTACTAAAATGGCCCCCACAGTCACCAGATCTCAACCCAATAGAGCATCTTTGGGATGTGGTGGAACGGGAGCTTCGTGCCCTGGATGTGCATCCCACAAATCTCCATCAACTGCAAGATGCTATCCTATCAATATGGGCCAACATTTCTAAAGAATGCTTTCAGCACCTTGTTGAATCAATGCCACGTAGAATTAAGGCAGTTCTGAAGGCGAAAGGGGGTCAAACACAGTATTAGTACGGTGTTCCTAATAATCCTTTAGGTGAGTGTAAATATTTAAGTCCTTTTTACTTTAAATTCTCCTCCCCGCTCAGTAGGTGGCGATATGCACAAAGAATGCGAATAGCCAAGAAAACAAGAGAAGAAGAATGTGAAAGTAAAAGTGGAGAATGATAGCAAAAAAGGATTAAAATATTGATCTGTTTCTCATCCACACCTCCTGTAAAATATCGCATATCACATGTGGATTACTTTTATGCTGACTTTATGTGGTTCTGGAGCTTCAAAAATGTGGTACCTATTCAGAGCTGAAATATTCTTCTAAAAATCTTAGTTTGTGTTCTGCTGATACAGATCTGGGATGGCATTAAGGAGAGTAAATCATGAGAGTATTTTCCTTTTTGGGTTAATTATTATTTGGGGTCTAAAAAGAGTTTCAGGGCTCTCAAAGGGCTAGTTGCTCAAAGCTAACACAACATCTTCTATTCCACCAAAGTCCTTTAAATAACAGCTAAAAGTGTCAGGTTGTATTACACTACCAACACCATGATCATGATGCTATCCTTTCCCAAAAGAACTGTTATCTCATATTAGAGGCCATAGACGCTGTTCCGAGCAAGTCCTTTCTGAAATATTACAGTAATTTTTCAGATGTCAGGCATTAATTAAACCATGCTGACTTTTTCAATGCCCTCTAGTTTTGCTTTCATAGCTCGGATTCTCCGTATCTGATCTTGAAGCAATAGCAAAAGTGAATAGTGAAAGAATCGCTTTGCTTTGCTCTCTGATCCTATGGTGGTGTTTAGAGAGGTAGAGGGCCCTGTCAAACAGAATTAATGTTTTTGTTTAAGTTTTTTCCCCTCTGCTGGCTCAGGTTGGATTCCTGTGTCTAAGAAAGCCACAGTTTGATAAATCACTGCAATTCTTTTCCATCGCTGAGCAGAGAGGAGCTGCGTAATGGGGTGGTGCACCTCAGCAACAATATAGGAGCCCATGAACGAGAGTTATACAGAGCGGCTTACATCTACAGACCTGTAGAGGCTATTTAAAATACACTAATTCAAGCCCTGTGCATAGTGTAGGTGTTGTGTTTGATGAGTAAGTTTGTAAGCCTTAAAACTGACCATCTTAAAGGAATGGTTCACCCAAAAATGAAAATTCTTTCATCATTTACTTACCCTTATGTTGTTGCAAACCTCTATGACATTTGTTCTTCCATGGAACAAAGAAGGACATGTTAGGCAGTATGTTAGTCTCAGTCACCATTAAGTTGCATCTAAAATTTTTATTTTTGGGTGAACTATCCCTTTAACAGTATGCATGCCCTGCTTGTGAGTTCTGCCATGGTTACTTCCACGGCATCATATCACATTGGCACACTTGCGTAAGAGCACAGTGCTTGTGGCAACGGGGCATGAGGAGAGGGTATCTGCACCGATGACTGCCTAATCTCTGCACTGAGAGAGGGAGCACTCCTCTAACCTACTCAATGAGCTGGCACATGGGGGGGGGGGGCTCCACTCCCCTCCCTCAGCCATCTATTTAATTTATGGTTTATTAGTGCCGTTTCAGCACAGCGGGGCCTGTGCACCAGCATTGCCGGGTTGTTACAGCATTATTACCCTTCTGCTTCCATTTCAATTAGACTAATACTGAGGGGGCACCGGAGGACAGCTTTATGAGGAGCAGTCCAGTCAACATTAAATCACATGCTCGCAAGTTGCCTTGCGGCTTCATAGGCCATAAAGTCTGACTGTTATAATGCAGGCTGAAGATGACTCTGTGGCAACTGGCATGGTAAAGATTAGCAGGCAACAGCTTAGACAGAGACAGATGCAGCACTAATGTCTGCCATTAGGTGCCCTGGAGGAAGGCCCATGGGGGGATGTGCAGGATGTATGTCTGAACATCATGATGAGGTGGTTTAGTTGATTAGGAATGCAATAAAGCATTAAGTGTGTCTATGTGTGAGGAACAGTGCAGAATACAGCAGAAGCATCATGTCCATTAAAAATGAGGCATCACGTTTGAGACAAATAAATTTGTAATGCCACTTCCAAAGCAGTTATAAAAGTATCTTCTAAAATGTATACGGATAAAAAAGTGTTTGTCTAAAATGGGGTGGTGGAAATGATCATTTATGTCTAAATTTGGTCATTACAATTCAACTGCATTTTCTATCATCAAAGAAAATGTAACTGCAGTACAGAAACTAAATGTTTTTGAAAACGTAAATCGAAAATGTTTTGTTTCTACACTGAGAACTTTTCACACTTTTTTGGCCTTTTAATAATTTTCTGGAAATATTCTGGAAGATTGTTTCTATGGACATTTTGTGCAAGCTTTTGTTTTCTTGGATTTTATTTTTTCAGCCTACGCACCACATCTAAGTAGATAGATATGCTTTTTAGTGTTTGGTGCAGATGTTTTTACAGAAAAATATACACAACTAAAAAGGTAATAATGAGCTTTCTGTATGAATAGTCACACTTATGTTATTGGCTAAATAATGTAAGGTTTCGGGACATTACGCACCCCTTTAGTGTTGAGAGGTCAAGCCATGATCAAACAAGACATTTATTTTTCAGTGAGATGAGTTAGCTAAGATATATCTTTAAAGAAACTGTGTGTAAAATTGCCCCAAATCTTCTGCTTTCAAGAGACTTTATTAAATAATTTACATTTTACCCTTATATTCTGGTAATATAAAAAAAAGTGTTCTTTTTCTTCTTCTTTCTGGTGCCCCCGCACAAAAAAAAACAATAAAAAAAAAACAGGTGCATGATGCTGGAATACAGTACCATTAAAGTATTGATATGTGAATGGAAGGCAACTCTGTCTCCCACTAAAAGACACAAACTTATAGATCTAGTTATTCTTTCTCAGTGCTTTACACATATTAACATATCAAATAAACTTCCATCCACATACAGTAGACCGTTTGCCCACTGGAACTATCCTAATGCTTTGAATATGAGTCAGGAACTTCACAAGGCGCATCTCAGCCAACTAAACAAACATGCTGTCCGCCCCTGGTTTAATGCATTTTCAGCTGTAAACACGCAAAGGCCTTGAGCATATACAATGTAATCACAAATACTACCCGCACATTCTGCAGGCAGGACCAAAGAATGGAAAAGGATGGAGAATGAATGTGGACTGATCAATGCATAGAATAGCAATTGCCGATATCAAGAGGTGGTTGCCTATGGCAACAGAAACAGAGATTCCTCAGATTTTTTTGTGCAATATTTTTAGTTATGCCTACCTTACAGTACAGGAAATGTTACATGTAGAGTTATTTTGATCTCTTCATGCCTTGAAAGAAAATAAAAGTCTAAAAATCTATTATATATAGTAAATGCATGAAAGGTTTTCCACACTCTGCAGACATTTTTTGGGTTCAAAGACAGTATGGCACAGACTTTGTCAATAGAGATCAGCTTGTTTTACTACAGAAGTTAATTTAGGCTCATCCATTATTTTAAAATGGGAGTTGAATGGAACAATGAAAATTAATGGGCCAATTTTTGGAGGGTTTAAAGGCAGAAATGTGAAGCTTATAATAAGAAAGGAGGGATAAGTCAAAATTAACTTTTGTGGAAATCAACATTATGCCACAAATGCTGTCAACAGAGCTTAACTTGTATTGAACCCAGAATTTTCCTTTAAAGTAATACAATTTCAATGGAAGTCTATGGTGCAATGTATAGCTTTAGAATAAACATTAAAATACACAATTTCAAATGTATTGAACACAGAACATTCCCTTAACCCACCTGTTATGTTCTGGCAATTTTTGACCCATTTAAGAGTTAAAAAGTGAAAAACTAATCTTAAAATTTTATTTGGTCAAAATGTCTTTGGACTCTTCACAACAATGAATATTCTTATTGTAAATATATTGATATATATTCTGCAATGTCAGGGTGTTTTAGGTGATAGCTAGGGCATTGCTAGTGCATAACTGCAAGGTTGCAAGATGGTTGATTACTGGCCCAAGTCAAAAGAGTCTTTTGAAAAGAGACCATCCCCAATGTCTCTATGATATCAAGATCCCTAAATAAGAATGGAGGAGACCTTTTCAATGGAAGTCTATGGGATTTTTGGTCATTTTATCTCTCCCATAAACCATGATTGTGTATTTTTTTCCAAAAGATACAAATTGCAAATATTCTATTTATGATCTTTTATTAACTCAAAATGTAGGGTTTACTTTATATTTACTTTCAAAGAATAGTACCACCATTGATATATAGGTGGCACCTACTTTAAAAAGCATGTGATTAATGTGTAAACAAGCCTATGTCAATTATAATGTTTACGATCAAAAGGAAGGTGCTATATAAGATTCTAACACCCTTTTTGGTTTGGTTTTATGAGTGTAATTACAATTGCCATATCATTGATTTCATACTTCTCCCAGACATTTTTAGATAAGCTAGCAGAGGTGGTGCCTGCTGGGTCAATATTTGCTATCTTCACATTGGACCATGTCTGCTGTTTGATAAGACCACAGTGAACAGCATGCAGTTGTGTGTCAGGCAGTTCTGACAGCATGTCAAGAGCTACTGGAGCTGTTCATGTTCATATTAGCCTGAGCTTAAACTGACAGAGCTTGTACATGTTCACAGTCTGCATAACTGCAAAAAAATCACTGATAAGCAGGGCTTCCTCTCCCATTCTGCGCATGAAGAGTCTGTGTGAAAAGGGAGTTTGTGTGTGTGTATTTTGTCATCTGAGAAACATTGAAATTATGCCACTTGTGTCATGCAGTTTCCTTATGCCGAGTTTGCACTACACGATTTTAGGCCCGATTTTCACTCGCCGACAGTTTTGCAGAGACAAAAGCCCGAAATCATAGGCAAATCGGAGCTCACTCCCATGAGCGACGAACGTAATGTATGATTAATCAAAGACGCAATCTGAGAGATTTGCAAACTCGTCACCGATGTCAGCGAGAAATCGAGCATAATAAATATCTGGACAGGTCTGTGATTCCAAATTGCGCAATTTGAAATATGTACATTTCTGAATACAACTGCAGCATTGACCTATAGCCAAGGAGAGAGCAAGAAACGGGGCAAAGGAAGTGTCAGTGGGAGGAGTCCTGATGTACATGCAACAGAACATCAACTAGCATGGCTGCGATATCAAGAAAGTCTAATTGGACTGAATAAATGGAGGAATAATTAGTGGAACATTGGCAGGAGCACCAGTGCATATTTGATGTTTCATCTGAACTGTACCACAACCGGGTGGGGAAAGAGAAGAGTTGGAGAGAAATTGCCAAATTCTCTTGGACAGTGGTCAGCAAATAGGTAGATTTTTCAGTAGGAGGTACTTTTTCATTTTGTAAGCAATAAAATACATGATGCCTTTAGGCGAATAAAAATATTCACATCATATTCTGAAATGCATAACATATGATCATGCATTTGTTTTCGTATCTCGTATCACTTCTCGCGTGTACTCTGTTGTGAAACATAATTTGGAGTCCAGGTAGAGTTGTTGGGGATTCGTCAATAGTGAAATGTTTTGTAATATGTTCATCCCTGTCACCGATTCCTTGTGTAATTTGAAAACCTAACAACTTCCATGGCAAGACAGACAGTTGTGTAATATGAGCGGTACCACAATCCGACATCTTTGAAAGTTGTGTAGTGTGTAGGAGGATTAGTTGGCGTACTACTGCAGTGTAGTATTACTCTAACTGAAATAAGTGTGCTATTAAATGTGTTGCATATTACATGAACTAATAAAGTATAAGTCCTCTTTTGCATGAGCACTTATTTATGAAGTTCAGGGTGGGATTCACGGACGCCAAGCTCATCATGTCTTATCGAGGCTGATTGCGTGTGAGGGGTTCAATCTGAGAGGACACAGACACAAGGGATGAATACATCTCTCAATTTTAAGAGTGGCTTCTGTGTCACTTCTTATTAACTTGGGTGATGCCATGGGAGAAAAAGAACATGATGTGGATCCCCAAGAGAAATGAGGGAACCACACAGTAATGACATCTGTTCTGTAATTAACTTCCTACAGTACATGTAATTAAAAACATACTGTTTTAAACAACCTGGTCTCATAATAAATCACGTTACTACAGTACATTTTGCTAAATAATTTTTGAATGGCTCATGGTGCACATCATGGCGGTTTTCTGAAATAAACTCTAGAACAACACTACAACAACAATTAATTTTATTCACTTTCACAAAAACCACAGCTAAAACTACAGATTATCATAAATACTTAATGTTCACCCTGTTCTTCATACAATGCCATCTTATGACTTCAAAACACTTTTACTATAGTGCATGGCTTGGAAGGTGATCCATTTGAACATTTGTATTACATGTATTACATTAATTAGAACATTTGTATCAAATGTTCTAAATTAATATTACTCAGTACTTACTTGTGTAATTATACTGTAACAAGGACTCTAAAATAAAGCGTAACCAGTTTAGGTTTGAAGTTAAGGGCAGGTAGGTGGGATTTAAAACTTGACAGAGCACTGCCCTTAAAGGTGCACATAGTAATTTTTTCTTCATTAAAAAAGTTTAACTCCTAAAGGCATGATCTGTGATTTTGCATTATATGTAGGAAATCATGAGCACTCACATTAAAATAAAGGCTCCAGTAATATCAGTAACCTTATAAAAGCTGTTTTATTCTATATGGAAGGGTCCGTACATGAGGGCTGCCATGTTTGAATCACATGACAAGACGAATACTACTCGCTTAATCTCAGTAACCATCCTGTTATTGGACACTTTCACACATTATTTAAAGTATTCATGGCTGACTGTGAATACTACATTTCTACAATGGCACCTGAAACTAATAACTATTGATTTTAAATGCTGCTGCATCCAAGCAGCTAGGTGTCCATGTAAGTCAAAGATGACACAAAGACAAAAGTTACTTATCTGTTTAGAATAAAATGTAACCTGCTTTTAGCGCCACTAAGTGGACATTTCACCTCAGAACTACCGCGATACATGTAAGGAGCCAAATAATATTATTTAGCAAAAATGTCTCCACAATTACGTAATTTTAAGTTTTAAGCCTGGGTGATCTCATTAATGTTTGTAAATATTTATATGTTTGGTTTACACATACATTGTACATTTGCATAGACACTAAAACGTACAATATGAACACTCTGATAGCATCTAAAACATAAACATGTATATGTATGTGTAGCTTTAGACACATACAATTCTTTACAAAACCTTTGACAGCAGGTCAAAACTGAAATACTTAGAATATTTATGAGGATACCTCAACAAGTGAAGGAGTTTAATAGTCAGACATGGGAGATCCCTTAACGGGACTATTTTTCAATGAATAAAAGAGATACTTTGTTAGAGGAAGACTTTTTAATGACAAATTTATTTATAAAGGATATCTAAATGGTCTTATTAAAAATGATCATTATCATACTGAATTTAATACAGTACATTGATATTGTACGTACAGTACGTACAGTTGTACAGTCTGCAAATGTACAAAATGTGCATGTGATAGAACCAGACTTGACATAGAAATACCTACAAATACTAATAAGATCATGTGGTTTAAGCATGCAAGGTGAGTGATAGTTAAGAATGAAATAAAAATGTAACATTGCTTTGAGCTAAACGTCGACCACAATGCACTCCTTATTTTCCACTAAATGACTTCCTGTTAAATTTTGAAGGTACAGAGAGATCACAGGCAACACCAAAGAAAATAGCGAGAGGCACGGAAGTATAAAGCATAGATTTAATCAGAAAAGAAAAAAGAGCTTTGTTTCCATGGAAATAAAACCAACCCACACCTTTTTTATTTGCATTGACCCTT
The DNA here is from genome assembly GCF_025860055.1 of Xyrauchen texanus. Lineage (NCBI taxonomy): Eukaryota > Metazoa > Chordata > Actinopteri > Cypriniformes > Catostomidae > Xyrauchen > Xyrauchen texanus. The sequence goes on from NC_068311.1 coordinate 16,883,282, forward strand.
CAAGTGACAAAACCTGGAGACAGTAAAAATCCTCTGCTTCATTAAATGTACGACTCACTGTCATTCTCTTTTATGGAAATGCTGAAGTATAATTCATGTCATCTAAATGTCTTGCTCCAGCATGCCTCCGTAACTCAGAGCCAGAGAATATTATTTCATAAAAGCCAATAGACAGTCAGTGGCAGAGTGCAGTTTGTGTTCACGCTGGAATGTTTTTCATACGTCCCAACTTATGATCATAGGGCATACAGAAGATAGGGGTCAATAAAAGACAAAACAATAAAGTGTTACAGCACAGCCGAATTGTTCTGCAGGAGAAGACTAATTAACTGAAGGAACTGAAGCACAACTTTGAGAGTTCAACATCCAATGGCCCTGCAAAACATTAAATGACAAATAGTGGTGATAGGTTAGGATAATAGGCTGTGATTTGACTGAGGCACTCTCGCTGCTATGTGCTCGCTGAATGAGTCTGTCTCTTTCGCATTTGTTGGAGTGCTATTTAAAGGCAGACTTCTCTCAGGAAGAGACCATTTTGGCTGCCTGTACCTCACACTGGTATCATTCAAGGTAATCAGACAGGATTCCTGAATAAAGGTTTGGTTGGGTTTCTTAGAGAACCCAGTGTGGTCATTGTTAAAGGAATAGCTTACCCAAAAATAAAAAGAATATGTCAATTCTTCCTCATGTTGTTTCCAAACACACATGATACTCTTCCTTCCGTGGAACACAAAAGGAAACGTTTTTGAAGAAGCCATCCAATAGCTGTTTATGAAGAATAGACCAAAATGTCATTATTCACTTAAAATCTTGCCATCCACCTTAGTAAGATGTAGAAATGCCTGATTTGTAAGGATTAATTGGAAGGTAGACAGAGAATGTGGATCTAAATGCAGCTTTTATTCATAAAAACAGGAAAACTCAGGACAAAGAAAACCAACGGAAACCTAGCACAGAACATACAGTAATAACAAAAACCAAACAGGAAACAGGAACTAAACTAAACTTCAACATAAAAGGACAAAAACAAAAAGACAACAGTGAACATGACAATCAGTGAATAATTACATACATTTCTACCTGTTTCTCACCTAACATCCTGTCTATACCGGAAGGGGCGGTGCGTTGCATAAAAAGCAATAGAACCGCATTATAATCAGTGATGCTGTCTACACTGGAAGGGTCCGTTGCGGGTAAACGCTTGTCCCATTCCATTTTGCACTGCATGTGCTGGCACAACTACTGCCATCAACACAAATAGACAGTTTAGAATGTTTGCGTCGATGCGTCCAGTGTCGACAGCATCAAGCCATTGCAATGTGTCACGTAGCATCAACGGATGCTCCCCTTGTAGACATGGTGTAAGGCTATCATACAGCTTCAAGTGACTTGGAATATGGAGGAATATTCTGATATTATGAATATGTAATCCGAGAGGTATAAGAGCTGACTGTGGAGGTTGGTGCAGGAAAGACACAAACACACATGACGGACATTCCCGTAAACTATCTCTCTCCCGCACCATTCTCCGCAGTCGGCCCTTATCCCTCTCGGAGGCTTGATTAGACTGATAATGAACCGGGTGTGTATAATCACCACCCGGCCCCACCCTCCGCCCTGCCACAGTAATTTAGACCATTTTAATGGTGCTTTTGGATTAGTTTTGAAGCTTGAAAGCTCCGGTACCCCTTCATTATAATTGCAAAAGAGTGACAAAAATTCTTTATGTATTCCTTTTGTGTTCCATGGAAGAAAGTCAAATGGGTTTGGAATGACATGTGGTTGAGTAAAATATGTCAGAATATTTATTTTTGTTTAATTATCCCTTTAACATAGGGATAGGGGTGTTTAAATCATGCCAAAATCATTTAAGGTCACTTTTTTGACCAAATGAACTGTAGTTTGCCGTAATAATGCTAGTCCATCTATCCTTCTTTTCTGCATATTGTAAGGTCCTTGGTTTTTCAAAGCATGTGTAGTATAATTTACCATAATTACTATGGGCCCTCTTAATGAATGTTGTTTAAAAGTGGGCAGATGAACAGGTCATCTGTGCTATACATTTGCACGCCCGCCTACTCCCTAAAACAACTAGAATTCACGCTGTATCACGTCCATTAAATGGAAATAATAGAGTAGCTGTTTGTCTGTTCTATAATAAGGAAAGCAGGGACAACTCAAACTGTAATTATTAATAATTAATTTACAATTATTATCTGATAATTAATTACCAATAACAACCTGGAAACATATTAATTTAGGGACAATGGATTTTTTAAAAGACCTCTGTAACTTAGTGATTAAGACAATCCCCTTTATTAATTTTTAATTAAAATGATTTAATGAAATTGGCTCCTCTACCCAAGTGTTTATAATAACAATGCTGTACAATTTAAAGCTTCAAACAGAGAGAGAGAGAGAGAGAGAGAGAGAGAGAGAGAGAGAGAGAGAGAGAGAGAGAGAGAGCGAGCGAGCTGTTCAGCTGTTTACGACAGTCCAGAAATAGGATACAAATATGGCATAATAATTGTTCAGATATGCATCTGCTCATTCTACCATTACATTTTAAAACCAATAATTACATGCTACTCTTTATCATTATATCATTTCAAATGATAGATTTTATTATTTTTGAGTGTGTGTCTATACATTTAAACACAATTCTTGACATTTAATCGAAGAAAACAGTACCTGTCTTAGGTCAGTTAGGATCACTACTTTATTTTACTTTATTTTAAGAATGTAAATTATCAGAATAATAGTAGAGAGAATGATTTGAGATGTTGCTTCAATATATCCACATAATTTTCCTTCCTCATGATGCCATCTATTTTGTGAAGTACACCAGTCCCTTCTGCTGCCACCCTAATGCTTCATGGTTGGGATGGTGTTCTTTGGCTAGCAAGCCTCACCCTATTTTCTCCAAACATAACGATGGTCATTATGGCCAAAAAGTTACATTTTTGTTTCATCAGATGAGAGGAAATTTCTCCAAAACGTAAGATCTTTGTTCCCATGTGCACTTGCAAATTGTATTCTGGCTTTTTTATGGCAGTGTTGGAGCAGTGGCTTCTTCCTTGCTGAGCAGCTTTTCAGATTATGTTGATATAGTACTTGTTTTACTGTGGATATAGATGATTGACTACCTGTTTCCTCAAGCATCTTCAAAGGTCCTTTGCTGTTGTTCTGGGATTGATTTGCACTTTTCACACTAAACTATGTTCATCTATAGGAGACAGAATGCATCTCCTTCCTGAGTGGTATGGTGGCTGCATGGTCCCATGTATATACTTGCATACTGTTGTTTGTACAGATAAACGTGGTACCTTCAAGCATTTGGAAATTGCTCCCAAGGTTGAACCAGACTTGTGGAAGTACACAATTTATTTTCTGAACTCTTGGCTGATTTCTTTTGATTTTCCTATGATGTCTGAGTTTGAAGGTAGGCCTTAAAATACATCCACAGGTACACCTCCAATTCAGTACACCTCCTATCAGAAGCTAATTGTCTAAAGGCTTGACATAATTTTCTGTCATTTTTCAAGCTGCTTAAAGGCACAGTTAACTTAGAGTATGTAAACTTCTGACCCACTGGAATTGTGATATAGTCAAAAGTGAAACAATCTGTCTAAACACAATTATTGGAAAAATGACTCATGTCATGCACAAAGTAGATGTCCTAAAATACTTGCCAAAACTATAGTTTACTAATATTAAATCTGTGGAGTGGTTAAAAATTAGTTTTAATAACTTCAACCTACAGTAAGTGTATGTAAACTTCTGACTTCAAGTACACACACACACACACATACACACACACACACACACACACACACACACACACACACACACACACACACACACACACACACACACACACACACACACGTAGCACTTTATTAGGAACACTATGGTCCTAATAAAGTGCCCATCGTGGACTTCTATGGTTGTAGTCCATCTGCCTCAAGGTTTGATGTGTTGCGCATTCTGAGATGATATTCTGCTCACTACAATTGTACAGAGTGGTTATCTGAGTTACGGTAGCCTTTCTGTCAGCTCAAACCAGTTAGGCCATACACCACTGACCTCTCTAAACAAAGCATTTCCATCCACAGAACCGCCGCTCACTGGATGTTTTTTGTTTTTGGCACCATTCTGAGTAAATTCTAGAGACTGTTGTGCATGAAAACCCCAAGAGAACAGCAGTTACCAAAATACTCAAACAAATCTGCCCGGCACCAACAATCATGACACGGTTGAAATCACTGAGATAATTTTTCCACATTCTGATGGTTGATGTGAATATTAAAGCTCCTGACCCAAATCTGCATGATTTTATGCATTGGACTGCTGCCACACAATTAGCTGATTAGATAATTGCATGAATATGTAGGTGTTCCTAATAAAGTGCTCAGTGAGTGTAAATATACAGTATATATATATATATATATATATATATATATATATATATATATATATATATATAAATAAATGACCATTTGGTCATCAATAGTCATCATTTACTCACCCTTATTTTGTTCCAAATGTACAGTATATGACTTTCTTTCTATTGTGGGACTCAAAAGGAGATATTAGGAACAATGATAGGCTCAGTCACTGACTTTCATTGCAAATTTTTCCCACACAATCAGAGTAAATGGTGAAGGAGACTTACATTCCAGCCCCTTTTGTGTTCCACAAAAGAAAGAAAGTCATTCAGGTTTGAAACAACATAAGGTTGAGCACATGATGACAGAATTATAATATTTTTGGTGTACTATCCTTTAAAGGGGAGCATATGCTGTCTGAAGTAAGAAGTCTCCAATGACAAGCAGCATTTTGTCCAAAGGGAGAGTGTGAGATGCGGGATTCTGCTGCTCCTCATTATGGGCGGTAGTTTCTTACAGCACTACACTGACAGCATGTCTGCAGAGTGTTGTTGAAAATACGACAGTCCGCAGACTGTGTCCTGAGAGAATTGCAAAGGATTCTGAGGGCCGCATGTGTCACACAGCGAGGCGGGGAGCCAGGAGACACCCCCAGACATCTTGACAGCATCCCAGCATCCCTTTTTCACTCTGACAGACCGTCAGAGCACTCATGTGCTTTTGGCAAAACCCAGAGCAGCCATCCCCCTGACTCAAGTCACATCGCTCTCCCTCTCTTTCTGTCTATCTGTGTCAGAGCTTCACAATATAGTGATAGATTATCTACACATTGTTGGCTGCACCAAGTGATGTGAATGCATCTCTCTCAGTATGTAGCAAACAAAATTGAATAGTTTTTTTTTCTGGTCTATTGTATTTGTGATGAAGATAGACCTTTTCATACAATCAGTAAACAACTGTGGCAGCCTGATTGTTTTGTAAATAACTGCACACAGTGATATTTGAAATCCAATGGATTATTTCAAGCGGTGGATCAATCCTCACAAAAGTGTTTTAGGGAGGCAATTACACAGAATGAAAAGTGAACTTTGGGGCTGTACATGTGCTTATTGAGATAGGATTCACATATTAAACTGGATGTCAAACTTCATTCGCAGCCGAAGGGAACAGAATCTGTCGAGCAGAGAAACTAGAATATGAATGAATAGAACTCAGTGGCTCTCCCTCTGTGTATGAGTATTTAAAAAACATGCCTGAATATATAAGAAATTAGCAAATTTTCACATGAAAAATGCATGAGAATGCACTGGACAGCAGAGAACATAAATGCATGCATACACTCGCATCAACAAGCAGCACACGAGAGCATGAAAAGTCTTGATGTTTTCTCCCACACACTGGCATATGCTGACATCACGCTCCATTGTTAAACCATCTGAACTGACATGCACCCCCTGGCCCAGCCAATCATTAATGTAATTACTGGGGTTTTGCATCATTACTGTTATTCACGTTTCTGAAGGAGGGAACTGCTTTTAGTGGGAGAAGGAAACAATGGCAGCAGTAACCCAGGCAACCTCAGGGACTGTACCGAGTTTAAATCTGCCTCTCAATGATTATGATTCTGCATTGTACAGTGTGACAGATACATAAGTGAAGCAGATCTGGACCTTGTTTATTAGATAGTGTGCATGTTTGAGAAATAAACGAAATCACTAGTAAACAGAAAGATTATATTTATAAAACTAGATTTTTACATGATCACATAGATCATTTAAATGTCGCTTCCAAAAGTTCATGTATCCTGAAATCAACCCCATTCTGTCAGGGTAAGTAGGTAGGACCAAACGCAGAGGCAAGTTAAAGGCTTTATTACAAAAATAAATAAAAATACTCCCACATGGGGGGAAAAACAGAAAACAGAATTATAAACTCCTAATACCAAACAAACAAGAAAATTAACTGAAGTAATAAGAGCAGACTGGAACTATCCAACGGGGAAAACACACAAAAAAATCTGGCAGTGGACTGAACACAAAAGGGATCTTAAATAGGGAAAGGTAAATGAGAAGCAGGTGCCACTAATGACAAGCTGGATGAAGTAACAAGCTGTAGTCTGAGCCTAAGATAAAATCAGATATAAAGTTTTCAGCTATTTGGGGCAGTGATCGGCACATAAAAGAGACATTTGTATTTGATGTTCTACAGATATCATATTTCATTTTCTGATTCTTTTAAAAAAAGCTTTTAAACTGTGGTATTAGGGAAACGAAATGAAGTACAGATGCATTCCTGAGAATGAGAGCTTTCTTTTGATTATTTATCCATCCATCCATCCATCTTCAACCGCTTATCCGAAGTCGGGTCGCGGGGGCAGCTGCTCCAGCAGGGGGCCCCAAACTTCCCTATCCCGAGCCACATTAACCAACTCTGATTGGGGGACCCCGATGCGTTCCCAGGTCAGTGTGGAGATGTAATGTCATGTAATGTTAATGTAATGTTTTGATTATTTATTTGTTTATTTAAGTGGTATTTGTAAAACTTTTATTTTCATATTTCTACCACATGACCTCTAGGTGTCGCTGATTTGTAATGCAAATGTTTTCAGGCCTTATTTGTTATTTTATGTAACATAAATGCAGATGTGATGGCTATCTATGAAAAATTCTGATTCTAAGCTTTCAAACGATATATAATATTCCTGATATACCTATGTATTCGGAGACTTAAAAATTGTAAGCGTAAATTGTTTTTGCAATATAGCGCCCCCTTTTGGAACCGCCAGCAGGTCAGCAGAGTATAAGAGGCTAAATAATTTTTCGCCCATTTAATTTTCTATTATGCCCAGCAAAAATCTGAAGTCTGATCACTTAGAAGAGTAGCTCACCTCTCCTCAACAAGCCTCTCAATTTGATGTGTTATTCGTGTTCGAAGTGCAAAGCGTGCAGGACGAGTTACGCACCAAAGTTTGTTTAATCTCTAACCTAAAGCATGAGCAATGGTTATAAGGATGCTTTCCTTAGAGTAATCAAAAACAAGCCAATTACAGATGAAAAAGTGTCTCCAAATGAAATTGCAAAAATAATGATTGTTTTCAAATAGGTTTCCCCCATCTGCCAATGGTCCTTCCACGGTATTCAGACTTACAATTGGATTATTTGTAGTTGTATCTGCACAGTCGAGGAATGTTCCAGGTTTAATTTAAGTTAAGCTCAATTGACAGTATTCGTGGCATAATGTTAATTACCACAGACAATAATTTGCTGAGCAAGTCCCTAAATATTCAAATGTACACTGTTTCAAAACAATTGTGTTAAACTGATTTGAAGTGTGATAACAGCTCTGTTCTACATGATTTAAATGTGATAATATATCTTATTAGCATTACAGGTTTACAGGTGTTGTGTTGTCATGACAACAATGTTGCAATATTGGATATAACTTTACACAGATTTGTAAGCAATTGTATCACTTAAAAACCCTGTAAACTTGTATAATGTTTATGGCCTCATTGACATTCATTGAAAGTGCCTTACTGTAATCACGATTTTTTGCCCTTTTTTAATAAACAATGTACGAAAGAAAAGGAGGGGCAATACAAAGTAATTTTCAGTGGTAATCAACAATATGCCACAAATGCTGTCAATTGAGCTTAACTTGTATTTAAACCGGAACATTGCTTTAAGCTGAAATTGGAAAAAGTGTAATAACACTGAAAATGCATACTTCACCATAAAGATTGTATATCTGGACCTTCTGTACTGTCTAGGCCATTGTTTTTCTACACATTGACTTGTTACGAAAGATTCAATATGGATATGCTTAATATATGGATATGCTTAATTTCAATACTTAAAGTCACTTATATTCAGTAATTCCACATCATTTTATGTATGAGCGAACAGACCCGTCCTCTGCCATCTAGGCAGTGCAGCACACTTCTCTAATCGGCAATGAGGATTCTGCTCATGTTGTTTCTCATTTTGGTCTAATAAAGCACACAGTGTACCACACTCATTGCGCTTGCTTTGTTACATTCACATCATTGTTATTAGATCACACTTCAGGCGTAAGAGCCCTTCAGATTTGATTGTAGTGGGGGAGTCTGCCGTGATTGTTGGTTTTCTTTTGTAAGCTCATTTCACATTGATGAAGAAGTCCCTCAATACTCCCTAACTGTGGATGATATATGGACATTGAGATCTTTGGCCAATGAACTGTGTGGCCAGACATGGTCAGCATTTCATTTAAACTTAAATGCCTCTAAAATAGACCACTTTTCAGATAAAGCCATGCCAACCTCATTATCTGCCGCTGTCATGGACAGAGACAAGGACAAACTCTGCCAAAGGGGCTAATTAAAATAGCTTTTTATTCTTCTTAATTGCATGGCTGAACCTCACACACTGACCAAAGATTCATCCTGTAAGTCAGTGTGGATCTTTTATTGGTATGTTGTGTCTTATGAGTGGGTTGACAGACTTGGAGTTGCAACCAAACCAGTGAACAGATGCCAGCCTTGGAGGAATCCAATTGAAACAGTTGAAAACTCATTTACTCTCCAAGCAAACATAAAAGCTGTAGGCTGGTCAGCTGTTTTCATTGAGTGTAAGAGGAAAGACCACAGGGTTTTTGTATGGCATCACACACTGGTTTTAATACTCATTGCCAGTGTACTTGACATGTGCCGCTATAGATACACAATAACATGTACAATCCACAAGCTATGAATTGGGATCATAAAGATATTTTTGCAGCAACTGATGAAGCCCATATAAAGTATTTCTGGGTTCTCCCTAGCCTATTGAAATTATTTGAATCCGATGAAGGCTGATTACATCCCAAAGAGAGCAGTCCTATAGGCGGGTGTGGGACGAGAAGTGGGATTCTACCTTTTTAAGGCATCCTCTTTTCTGGAACATCACAGGTTGGAGGGGGAGGACTTATAAATAAATGGATGGAAGATCTCAAGGTACTTAATCTGAGCTACCACCATACTAACATCTGTGCACAAGTTAGGTCTTGTCAACACCTTCCAACATACCTACACACACTAAATTTCTCTCTGTTCTTTTTCTACCACTAACCAGCAACCATCAGCAGACAGTATCTACAATGATTCCTCAATAGCACACTGTTTGTGATAGCTATTAGCTATGGTTTAACTAACAGCTGCCAAGAAGTGTTCAGGCAAGGCCATTATCATCAGAATTATCATCAAGTGGATGGGGTTTTACCTTGCAGAAGTCATATTCATTTGGGCAATAATTCTATAGATCAGCTTTCAAGAATGACTGGCTAGCAAATGAGCCACTGAATATTCATAGTACATTTCCTGTCTTGATACTAAAAATCCATTTGCAAACAATTACTGCACTTATGACCATTTGCTAAATGTAAGATTTTGATAAACCTTTAAAGTTGATGTGAAATAAAAACTGACCGTACTTATCTTGCACAATATATTGCATGTTATTCCAATGGCGATAAAAGTATTTTTTATCAAAATATATAACCTTGCTCTATCTCTAAAAGTTCTTTCCTTTTTGGCCTGACATCTCCAATTCCTTTTCATTTTCAACCCCTCTCCACCAACAACAACCTGGCTCTGTAAACCCCACTTTGTATATTCATTCATGCTTTTATATAAGTTGTGATTCAACAAAAAAATAGTATCTTTGCAGGGTTATGCAGTGCAATATTTTTGCTTGCATTTGCAATTAATAATTATAATGTGCAATGACAATTTTGAGCCCATTCGCACATGTGCGATAAGTGTAATTTCCACCTACAAAGTGTGTTGCAATCAAGAATATTTGCAAAATCTTGAGCGCTTGAACTTGAGCAGTTGCCTTGGAGTTGTGTGGAGATTCCTTCGTTGCACACTAGTAAAACACTATACATACAGATATAAAACAAATTGAATACTGAAGTTTATTTTGCATAAGTTAAAATCTCAAAACTATTATTTTATTTAGCTTCATATCAGTCTCTATTGTGCACATGCTGGGTTTCTCTCACGTGGTGTCACTATTGACACTGGTTCAGATGACAATGAGTGAGCATATTTGAGCAATGCAAAATCACGATTTCTTGCCCTTTTTTAATAAACAGCGTGCAAAAGAAAAGGAGGGGCAATCCAAAGTAATTTTCAGTGGTAATCAACAATATGCCACAAATGCTGTCAATTGAGCTTAACTTGTATTTAAACAACAACTCCACTGCTACATGTCACAGAATGATGATGACTAAATGCAGCCGGTGCCAGCCAAACATCACTTCAATCTATTATGACGGACTTCAGAGGATGAAATGATGCCAACTCCAACCTGCATAACCTTGGTCTATTTATGGTCTACGATCTTGAAATGAAATGCTTAGACTAACTATTGCCAACAAAAGCCTTCATCAGCCAATTAAGGACAATTGCATCTATGTGAACTTCTGCAATTAATCAAGATGGACTTCAAAGACTTTGGTCATTAATCTTACAGTTCAAACACAATCGATGTTTAATCACTGACCCTTAACACTTAGTTTAATAATATTAAACCATGATTTTACCTATACATAATTAATATTTATATTACATTCATAATGTTAGCCAGAGGGGAACTGGCCCCCACAGTGAGTCTGGTTTCTCCCAAGGTTATTTTTCTCCATTAATCTACATCTTATGGAGTTTTGTGTTCCTTGCCACAGTCGCCTACAGCTTGCTCACTGGGGTTATTAATACAATTATCATTTAATTATTTTTAAACACTATTCAAAATCGTATTTTATCTAAATTATACAATGATGATTAATCGACTTTATAGACATTACAGTTTTATCGTCTGTTAATGCTGATATTCTGTAAAGCTGCTTTGAAACGATGTGTGTTATGAAAGGCGCTATACAAATAAAATTGATTTGACTTGACTTAAACCGGAACATTGCTTGAAGCTGAAATTGGAAAAAGTGTAATAACATTGAAAATGTATACTTCACCATAAAGATTGCATATCTGGACCTTCTGTACTGTCTAGGCCATTGTTTTTCTACACAATTACTTGTTACAAAAGATTAAATATGGATATGCTTAATTTCAATACTTAAAAGTCACTTATATTCAGTAATTCAACATCATTTTATGTATGAGCGAACAGACCCGTCCTCTGCCATCTAGGCAGTGCAGCACACTTCTCTAATCGGCAATGAGGATTCTGCTCGTGTTGTTTCTCATTTTGGTCTAATAAAGCACACAGTGTACCACACTCATTGCGCTTGCTTTGTTTCATTCACATCATTGTTATTAGATCACACTTCAGGCGTAAGAGCCCTTCAGATTTGATTGTGGTGGGGGTGTCTGCCGTGACTGTTGGTTTTCTTTTGTAAGCTCATCAAAGAGATACTGCAGCTTGCCCGTATCTCTCCCATACCGAGCTTACTGCTTGCGGGTAAAGTCTCCATTCTCCATACAGTAAAACCTCTCCATGTTTACTATGCCCGGGACATGCATTGCGTATAATGAAGATGCATGCACTGCTCCACACAATCAGTTTCTGTGCTAGGATGTGTAATCGAGTTGAGCGTGTACCTCCTGAGAATTTATATGTGACAATTTTTGCCACAGGAAGTGGGGAAAAAACATTGTGTTGAAGAAAGTTACCCAAGGGGTCTTCTCAGACACCGAATCGTACCTCTGAACCTGAGAAAAGGCCAATGTTAAGTTGGCAGACAGAATTTGCATGCCCCGGACATTCAGGTATAAAGGGAAGCGGGGCAGTGAATGCCAATCAGAATTTTTCTTCGGAGCTGAATGGTTGGGCAGCAAGCAGCTGAATCTCACTCCTGTTCCACTCACCTCTACCAGCGAGAAGCGTGGCTGTTGGATCCGCACGGCACATTTCCAGCTGGCGTTTCTCTCTCTGCACGCTGTGCAGTTCACGCCCCTGGGCGCTTCAACAGTGCTTCTACCTGTTTAAAAGCGTGTTCTCCTCCTAAAAGAGTTATATTTTCTCTAAAAGAGTCTGAATTTTCCAATCACAAAAAGAACAATACACAGCGCCGTTGAACGTCCTTTTCAGGACGCGTCTTTTTCAAGATGCCTTTTGTTCCTGGTGCGGGCCATTTCTCTCCAAGAACGATGGCCACAGACACTGCCTCGTGTGCCTGGGTAGCGATTACACTAAGGCAGCGTTCGTGGATGGTTCTTGTTCTCACTGCGAGAACATGACCATGGCAACGTTGCGGTCGCAGCTCTCCTTCTTAAAGGTGAATGCCACTTCAGCCGCCCCCCGCGTCGCTCCTTCTTCCCACGGGATTTAAGATGACCCAGCTGGCGATGAAGGCGAAATGGGGATAATGACGGGCTCGGTTTCGCCAGGTAAATCCCCACGAACCACCAGCCCCCCAACATGCTTGTGTGCTTCCGTCTGGGTTCGGGATGAGTGCAACTCGCCGCATGGCCAGCCGGCATTCTCCCTCAAGCCCCCGGGCTTGGATGATGACATCACTGCTGCATCGGAGAGCGTCCAGGCATCTGACGTGGAAGACTAGACTGGGCTGCCGCCTTCAGGCCAGCCCGCCCAGTCTGAGGCGGATGCGCAGATGGCCGACATGCAGGCCCGGATTACCCAATGGGCATTATGGGCACGGGCCCAGGGGCCCATGCGCACTTGGGGCCCAAGCGAGGGGAAGATTTATTTATTTTTATTTTATTAATTCATTTCCGAAAACGGAGCGTATATTTGCACTACGTGCCGGCCCGGTGCCTGTCTTTTTAGCAAAAAGACGCTCGACACAAAATAACTACTGTAGCGTAAGGCGTGAGGTGCATGATGGTAGCTTTTGACGCGTTCGGCCAGAGTTCGAATCCGCCTTTTGCCGAACTTCGCTCTTCTCCCTTTTCCCAACACATGCAGGTACTTAGCTGCTGGTGGGTGACACGTACGCGTGCATTTGAGCAACACTGGCAACAAAACTAGCACTAGTGTAATTGCTAAATAAGTTAATTGCCATTATGCAACGTTTTAGAAAAGTATGAATTAGCAGAATATCCAGTGTTATGAAAACAGTAGGTCAACATAACTACAATGCATTCTTTAATTCCCTGTCTTATTCTGCCCTCTGGCATATCGAAATTAATACAAACCTTAACATAAAGAGACGGACAGTGTTATTAACAGACAGTAAAAATCATACTAATAATACTATGTAAAAAAAATCTGATGAGCCCAGAATATAAACTCAACGTGTTTAATTACACGTTATAAGCATTGCCGAATACACTCAAATGAGATCGACTCAGAAAAGACGTCAATAAATGCACGCGTCACCTGCTACATCCTCTTTGTTGCATGCGCAAATTATGATCACTAATACAAAATACAACATTTTATTCACAAAAATGTCTCTATTTGTAGAAATTGCTGCACATTCGTTGAATTCTGAATTTTGCACACATAAGTTGAAAGCAATTTGTTTGTGGATAGTAGGCACAGGCTATCCTAGAAGAACATATCTGCAACATTTATCAAGTTCACGGATAATTGTGCGTGCATCTGATCTATTAAATTAGTATTATTAATCATTATGATACTAAAATCATAATAAAGTATGTATACTACAAAAAATCAGATGAGTCCAGAATATGAACGTAACGCGTTTAATTTCACGTTAAGTATTTTCCTCCCATATAAAACATTATAAGAAAGCTAAATGTGGCTTTATGCATATTAGAATGTCCCCTTATTATGTCGAAATAACGACTTATTATTATATTGAAATAACGAGATAAGTTATTTTTCTTCCTCTTTTTTCACCTTAAAAATGAACTTAGAACAACACAAACACAAAAGCACCTCAGTGCACTGTCACTGATGGCCATTGAATCTCAGCTGGTCATGGACTTGGATTTTGATGACATTGTAACTGAGTTTGCTAACAGGAAAGCCAGGAAGAAGTCTTTTAAGGGCAGCCGGAGAGAGGAGAGGAGGAGAGACAGACAGACAGACAAAAAAGTGAGGAGAGGAGGAGAAAGACAGACAGACAGACAAAGAGGAGAGGAGGAGAAGACAGACAGACAGACCCTGAGGAGAGGGAGGAGACAGACAGACAGACAGACCCTGAGGAGAGGAGGAGAGAGATGAGACAGACAGCCCCTGAGGAGAGGAGGAGAGCAGAGACAGACAGACAGACAGCCCCTGAGGAGAGGAGGAGAGCATGAGACAGACAGACAGACCCTGAGGAGAGGAGGAGAGGATGAGACAGACAGCCCCTGAGGAGAGGAGGAGGATGAGACAGACAGACCCTAGAGAGGAGGAGAAAGACAGACCCTGAGACTGAGGAGAGGAGGAGAAGACAGACAGATAGACAGACAGCCCCTGAGGAGAGGAGGAGAGCATGAGACAGACAGACAGACCCTGAGGAGAGGGAGGAGTGTGTGTGTGTGTGTGTGTGTGTGTGTGTGTGTGTGTGTGTGTGTGTGTGTGTGTGTGAGAGAGAGAGAGAGAGAGAGAGAGAGAACAACTTACATGAAATATAGTATTATCAAAAAACAAAAAAACAAGCTGCTTTATTTTACATTTGATTTACATTTACATTTAGGGCATTTGGCAGATGCTTTTATCCAAAGCTGACTTACATGTAGTACATTTGTCAATAGTTGGACAGGTCATACACCAGCAATTGTAATTTGTATTGTAAGCAACCAATATTATACCATAATACTTACAGCATCTTGTAATGTGTCTACTACCATTTCACTATCATTCAATCATCAAACAAAGTGCCATTAGGGGCCATGAATAATAAAGTGCTAAATACATAAGTGCAGAATTTTTTAGTATAAAGAAGAGAGAGTATAAAGAAGAGTAAAAAAGTTGAGTTAAGATGACCTATACTGTTTGCATCCTTTTCATCACAGGAAGAGGAGAGGGGAGAGAGACAAAGAGCGGCAGCCCCTGTAGAGCCGAGGAGTAGAGGACAGGAGAGGAAGAGAGAGACAGACAGGAAAGCTACATTAATGGGTGTGTGTACGTGTTTGTGTGTTAATTATGGAAGAATTTGATTCATATAACTGGATTGGTAAAGGTGAGGCACTATGTGCTTGCATATGCCAGCTAGTTGCTCGCTATAGGTGTTACCAGCAAATAGTATCAAAAAATTCAAAAGCTTGATTGTGTGGGTGGGGTGGGGGGCCCTACAAGACATTGTGCCCAGGGGCCTCTGAATTCTTAATCCGGGCCTGCCGACATGCTTTCCAGGGCTGCCTTGAGTTTGGGCTTGGACTGGAACCCTCCCTCCTCCCCACAGCCTTCACGGCTTGACGACTGGTACCTCGGCGCCGCTCACTGCCATGCCCCCCAGTACCATTGTTCCCGGAAGTGCATGACGAGCTGACGCGGTCATGGAGGGCACCTTTTACTGCCCATAGCTCCTCCGCTCTCAATACCCTGGACAGCGGGGCAGCCCACGGATACACGGAAGTCTGCAGGTGGATAGGGCGGTAGCGATCCATCTGTGCCCAGAGAATGCCGCCACCTGGCAGGACCACCCAGTACTCCCCTCCAAAGCCTGTAGGGTGATGTCATCTCTGACCTCCAAAGCCTATAGTGCCACCGGACAGGCCGCCTCCGCCCTGCATGCCATGTCTCTCCTGCAGGTCCATCAAGCCAAGGCACTTAAAGATCTGCACCTGGGTAGTCCCGACCTCGACGTGCTGCAGAAACTAAGCTCTGTAACCGACCTCACTCTCAGAGCCACGAAGGTCACAGCGCAGGCACTCGGGCGGGCGATGGCCACCCTCGTGGTCCAGGAGCACCACCTCTGGCTGAACTTGGTTGAGATGCGCGACATTGACAAGGCTACATTTCTCAATGCCCCGTCTCCCAGCTTGGCCTCTTCGGCGAGGCAGACCCAGCCTGGTGCGTGCTTTGCTTACCTATGTGGACCGCACGCAGAGCTTTAACTATTCTGAGCAGCTCTTTGTCTGCTTTTGTGGACAGCGGAAAGGGAACGCCATCTCCAAACAGAGGCTAGCCCACTGGGTCATTGATGCTATTGCCTCAGCCTATCACACCCAGGGCGTGCCCGCCACCCTGCAGGTCCGAGCACACTCTACTAGAAGTGTGGCATCCTCGTGGGTATTGAGCCACGGCACCTCCCTAGCAGACATCTGCAGAACAGCGGGCTGGGCAACACCCAATACCGTTGCCAGATTTTACAATCTAAGGGTTGAGTCGGTCTCGTCCCGTGTTTTGTCAGGTCAGAGCCGGTAGAACTCGGTAACGCGGCACAACCGTCCGGGTGTTCCGCTTGCAACTTGTGCCCTTCTCCAAAGTGATCCAGTGTGCCTTCTGTCCCAGATCAGCCACTGAGCGTCGCTGCCTGGATGCTTTTCCTCCCTAGCCTTCTGGCCTGCGAATTCAGTGGAACAACTCGCAGCTAGACACACTACGAGTCTCAGGGCTCTGTACTGGGGTTGGGCTCCACGGGCATAGTTCCATCTTCAGGCCAACTCCAAGTGATATATTTTCCGTGGATGGTCCCTGCCGGGTGCGTGGAGCAGGGGGCGGCTTTGAGCCTTCTCTCAGCACCCTAGCCTCAGGACACCTGCTGCTCCTGACAGGCTCTCCTGCTCCCTCTGGGGAAAGACTGCCTTCCCCAACTTATGTTGGGCCCGAACTTTACGTCCTATGTGAGAGACAGGTCGCGGCTGCTGGGCTTGCTCCCATGCTAGCATGTAACACCTTTTTCCCCCTCAGGGGGGTGGGAAATCCTAAGGCGGTATGCGAAACTCTTTGAGAGGGTGTTGGGGAGGGCTACGTGCACTGGGTACAGGTGCCTCTAACACGCAATAGCCTGCTTTGCACCTGTTCTGACAGTCACGTAACATGGTCAGTGCGTGGCGTTTTTATATGGACCCCTTGTGTCACTTCCTTCGACACAACGTCGAGAGAGTGACAGAAGGGGAACGTCATGGTTACTGTTGTAACCTCCGTTCCCCGAGGGAGGGAACGAGATGTTGTGTTCCTCCTGCCACAGCACTAGATCTAGCACTGTAAATGGCTGTGGTTCATTTCGGCTCCTCAGTGCAAAATCCTGACTGGCATTCACTGCCCGCTTCCCTTTATACCCGTATGTCCGGGGCGGGGCATGCAAATTCTGTCTGCCTACTTGACATTGGCCTTTTCTCAGGTTCAGAGTTACAATTCGGCATCCGAGAAGACCCCTTGTGTCACTTCCTTCGTCTCGTTCCCTCCCTAGGGGAATGGAGGTTACAACAGTAACCATGACGATATTGCATTATTTGTGTTCATTTTTTTAACGTGTTAAACAGTCAACTATTAATCGCAGAAATTAAAGTGTTACATTTCCCAGCCCTATATATAGCATATTATGTTAATACATTTTTATTAATATGTTAAAACAAATTAATTACAATTAATATATTGATAAAAATGATTACAAATCAAAGTATTCTTGTTATTTTATTACAGACCAGGAAATAAGAAAATATATAATGTATATTGTCTTAGTAGAGATTACGAGTAGTAGTTTTTATACCTTTATATTAAATAAGAAATTAAAAATTACATTGTATCAAAGTTGTAGTTAAAATTGTAGTAGTAAATAATAAAAAGATAGCAAAAATCAATAACTCAATTGACCATATTATTTTTTTTAGCTAACATTTTGATAAAACATGCCAAGTTTGACATTCTTGATGCTAAATTCCATTGGCTCTTTTACTCTCATTTACTCACTATTTTAAATGCATTATGTACAAAATTTCTTAAAGATGCTTAATAGAGTTTTTATACGAGTTTCTCATGGGAAGGGAGAGAAAGAGAGACAGATACAGAGAGATAGAAAGAGAGAGGGATAAACAAAGAGAAAGAATAATAGAGAAATAAAGCGCATCAGTCATAAATATGCTATAGAGTTGAGCACGAAGGCGGCTTGGTTTTTATTATTGGCTGTCTCACCAGGCAGGAGAGCAGGAAAATTAATGTTGCAGAAATGAGACGGCCTCAGGCAGAGGTGGATCTGGCATAAAGGTGAAATACAGCCTGGGCCGCACAGCTCCTTAAGCTGTTCTGACACCTCTGCCGCTGAATGCTCTGACAGCACTAAATGTCAGAGCTCTTTTATGGAAACGTTGGCTGTCTTTTAATGCAGTCGTCAGAGACACTGATCCATCTCGACGAGAAGGGCAACATTTGTGGTCAGGAGGTTCACACCTGCAAATCAGACATGGGACACGACACAATTTCCTAATCAGGTGGGAAATCAGACATGGACAAAGTACAGACTGGCAACCTCAATCCAGTTTAAACAGATGCAATCAGCACTGAAAAAACACAGTGCAATAAAGGTGACTCAAGACACATGTTTAATTTGTTTTATTATTTTTAACTTGACATGCAGTCTAAAAAATGCGCCACAACAGTCAAAAACGGACACAAAATGCATTATGTATGAATGCTCCCTTAGTGTTTTACAGCTCACCTGAAAAGTCTCACATTCTAATCTTAAGGAAATGCATAATTGTATGGGACCCAGCATGGCATTATCTCTTTCTGTTAACCCACTGACTCGTTAAATGTTAAAGCACTTTCCAACATAGAAGCGGAGGAATTAGAGTGCTTGCCACATAATTGTGGAGACTTTTCATTTGAAAATGTATTTTGCACTTCTTATTTCATGACTGGATCTATTTTCATCTATCAGTCTGGATGGCCTTGTTCACACCTACAGCATTGTTCGCTCTTAAAGCCATGCTTTGAAATTACCTGACATGACTCCTCTTATTGCGTCAGCCCAGGTCATTTTTTTGGATGACTCCAAGGCATGAATTCATGATGAGAGGGCAGGATTCATTAGCCTGTCAACCTCTCAAAGAGGCAGCTCATTACAAAGAAATTAATTAGCCATTCTCTCAGAGAGTGTGTCCATCTATAATCAGATCTGTCTCTGCCGCCACGCCTGTCTAATGAAAATGTTTTCACTCTTTCACACCAGACAAGGTGAACCTCTGTATCAAAGGGAATTGGAGATCAAAGCTTCACCCTACAGGAAAGGAAAAATCTCAGCAGGGAATAAAGTAATGGCACACTCAGATATGTGTTAAGCTGTATTATATTTTACAACTATTGACAGTATTCCAACTCGCCTGTATCAAGGAAATGCTCCACGCAAAATCTGTTAGAATTGGTTCTATGTTTGTAAAACGGCAAGGGCGGAACTAAAATAAAAATCTGGATACAGTTAGGCCCAGATAATTTTGAGATTCAGGGTCTCAACCCAATGCTGTGCAGGCTCCCATGTTCAAATGTAGTACAAGTAAAAAGTGTGAATGAGTAATGGCAGGGAACATCTAGACACATACAAATTTAATTTTCTCATTTATCACAGAAATCTAGTCTGTCAGCTAACAAACTACATTTACGGTGACTTCATAAAGTCCTTGCTGACAAATAAGGTCAAAGGGCAATTTTGACAGAGTATAATATTGCATCATAAAATGCCTTGATTTAGACTTTACGGTCATGCTGCAAATAATTAACTTTTACCATTCTGAGAGCACAGAGCTGATCTGCCTAGATGAGAACAAGTAAATGAATTTGGGGAATATTGACTCAATAGTTGAGTGATATTGCTGTATGAAATACAGGACCAACACAGAAAAGTTTTCATCTGTGATCTTGTTATAATCGGCTGGCTCAAAAATGACTCTTTAACTTTAATTAGACATGACCTAAGGCGAAATCAATGTGTTTTCTGACAGTTTGTCATTGAGATTTTACACGCTACTAAATCTGATGATAGCATTATTTTTTATTTTTTTTTATTAAAATGTTAATGAAAATTGTGAATCTTTCCATTAACGCTAAACACATTTGTTACTTTGTCTTTGGCAAGGCAACAGATCAACACTGCCAGTGCTCTGCATTATCCATGTGTAAAACAAAGTACAAAATATGGATTGGCACAAATTTGAGTACTCAGAAGTGATAGCAATGATTGATCATAAAAACACAATGTGTGATTTATTTTTATTTATTTATTTTGTAACTTTTGAAAATGTTTAGTATTAATATTTAATATAAGGATCTGTCACAGTGTTTTGGGTATTCTGCCATAAAAAAGCCAAAATGCAGTAACCACACCAACACTGAAACTGAGATTGACTGATTGATTGTTGAAATGTATAGTTACTATGCTTTGCCACTGGAAAAGGTTTTTAATTATAATTTCAAATAAACACCAAATAAAAAAAGTCTCAGTAACACTCATTAGTTATCTACAGTATTTAACATGAAATAAAAATGAACAATACTTTAAAAGCATATATTTATAGCATTTATCATTTATTCAATATATATATATTGGTTAATGTTGATTATAATTATAAATTATAATATTCTAATATATTTGTGAAATGTTAATGCCTTATGAACTACCATATGGACAATCGTATTTTTCATAAATGTACATTAGCCAGGATTAAAGAACTATCCCAGGTTCATTCAAAGTTAAGCTCAATAGACAGCATTTGTGGCATAATATTGATTACCACAAAAAATTATCTTGATTTGCCTGTCCTTTTCTTAAAAAAAAAAAAAAAAAAAAATCTGGTTAACAGTGAGACATTTATAATGGAAGTGAATGGGGCCAATCCGTAAATGTTCAAATACTCACTGTTTCAAAATTATAGCAAAAGAAAATAAACAACATGTGTGTTAACGTGATTTTAGCGTGATTTCAGTGTGAGCTTTTCTGTGTAAAGTTATAATATAGCCAATTTAACAACTTCATTGCCATGACAATGTAGTGTCAACAAACATGTGTAAAAACTGAACACACAAGTTTAAACAGAAGAATGAATGTAAGTGCTTTTTTAAAATTATAATCTTCACATTTGTCTTTAAACCCTCAAACATTGGCCCCATTCATTTCTATTGTAAGTGCCTCAATTTTATCTTAATTTTAGCTTTTTAAAGAAAAGGAGGGAAGACTCAAAATACTTTTTTGTGGTAATCAACATTAATTCACAAATGTTGTCGATTGAGATTTGAACCCGAAATATTCCTTTAATAAATGCTGTATAACATATTGTTCATTGTTCGTTTAGGATAACTTAAGCATTCACTTTTGTTAACAAATAGAACCTTGTAAAGTGTTACAGTGAATACAGATATATGACAACTACAGGTTACTACAGATGTCTACAGAGGCACTAAACCCACTCAACTAGATTGGCCTATAATATAGTATAATGAAATATACCAAATAATGGGTATCAGATAAAGAAAATAGGAATGTTTTAATTTTATTGTCCCCACATTTAAAAATTCTGGGACATTTTATGCCACTATCAGTTGCATTCTTACCCAGACCCTGGTGCACATAGGAATAACTCACTCTATCACCCCCTGTTCCACCCTAAGTATTTATCTGTCGAGTACTCAAGATGTACACACATCCCTAAAATGTAAAGAACAGTGCAGAGTAAAGTACAGACTAAAAGAAGAAAGAAGAAGTGGAGCCCTGTATTCACAGAGGATGTGTGTCAGTGGGTGAGAGCATGTATCTCGGCAGGTGATCCCTTGCCCTGCAGGGTTAATCTCCTCTGGGAGGGGCGAGCTGCAGGGTGGAGGATATTACAGCAGCTTTCTCAGCCATCTCTGTACACAGCATGCCACGCACGGCTGGGCTCAGCCCAGATCATCCGAGTTTATCACAGCTCAACTACACAACTGAGCTCTTAGTGGGGCAACACACCAATCCTTAGATTATAATATCCACTCAAAACTGTTCTCAGAATCAGTCTACCACAGCACATTTTTATGCTTGCATGACAATTCATTTGACTGCTCATTTTTACTAGTCATCCAGAAAAGTATTAGTATTATTACTATTTACATTATGTAAAAGAGTCAATGCACACTGTACAGCTTTAGTGGGCTTTACTGTTTCTGGCATGTTTAACTATTTTAACAGAAAGTGTGTGTGTGAATAGAGTCTGTGCAGCTGAGATGATTCATGACAAACAAAAAACAATAAATGATTTTTCGACAGACAGACAGATAGACAGATACATCTCAGATTGTGACATTTGAGTGGTGGGGAGAGAGCAGTGCGGTGAATGGGTTGATTACCTTTTGAAAGGCCAGCCAGACTATTTTAAACTTCACTCCATCAGTCGTGCCTCGTTTGTGTTTAACCTTTATAAAGACTTGAAGGGGGGCAGCGAGGGTGGGCTACGGCATCCTTTCATTGTGATTTGAATTATTGAGAGGTCTAAATCTTTAATGTGCGTGCCTCTGATGGAGGTTCCATTTAGAGAATCTATCATCTGTCAAACAGCACAGGCAGCTACCAGTCTGAATGTTAAGACAGGACAGGTGCTACTCACAGCAAAAAGTGTTGTGTTCAAACTGTGTAGTATAGATATATAACAAGAGAAATTAGAATTGTACTACGTACAGTGTACTACAAAACAGTTGGATATGCTGTGAAGACACATCCTACAACAGTCTAATGTACACAATGCAAAACCATTCTGCTCAGGCCATTAAAGGGATAGTTCACCCAAAAATGCTAATTCTCTAATCATTTGCTCACCATCATGCTATCAGAAATGTGTATGACTTTCTTTCTTCTGCTGAACAGAAAAAATGTTTTAGAAGAATATCTCAGCTCTGTTGGTCCATACAATACATGTGAATGGTGATCAGAACTCTAAAAGGCATGGCATGAGGTAAATGAAAAATGGTGAACGATGAGAGAATTTTAATTCCCCTTCTGTCACTCATTCGACGTTGTGTTGATTGTAGTGACAAAAGGGGTATCTTCTGAGAGCCTCGTGTACCTCTGAACTTGAGAAAAGGCCAATGTAAAATTGGCAGACAGAACTGGCATGTCCCGCCCCCAGACATACGGGTATAAATGGGAGCGGGCGAGCATCAGTCAGACAGATTTTTTCTTCAGAGCCGAGCGGTTGAGTGTTCAGCGAGCTGTGTGTCACGACTACTTCACCCACCTCTGCAAGAGAAATTCTGTTGAATCTATCGATTCATTCCAGCGGCTTTCTCCTCTCTGCACGCTGTGTTCAATTCGCCAGACTCCTACCTCGTTTCAGCAGAGATTGCCACTCTGCTACTCAAGGACGTGATAGAGCCTGTCCCTCCAGCCGAGATGAAGGAGGGTTTCTACAGCCCTTCATCATACCCAAAAAAGGCGGTGGGTTGCGGCCAATCTTGGACTTGCGAGTTTTCAACCACACTTTACACAAAATGCTCACGCAGGGGCGAATTTTAACCTGCGTTCAACATCAAGATTGCTGAACGCAGCAACCACATCTCCATTCTGCCTTGACACCGACCCATCTTACGGTTCACGTTCGACGGCCAGGTGTATCAGTACAAGGTCCTCCCTTTCGGCCTGTCCCTCTCCCCTAGCGTCTTCACCAAGGTTGCAGAGGCAGCCCTTGCCTTGTTATGGGAAGTGGGCATCTGCATACTCAATTATTTCGACGACTGGCTCATCTTTGCACACCCTCGAGAGTTACTATGCGCCCACAGGAACTAGGTGCTCACGCACCTCAGTCGTTTAGGGTTTCAGGTCAACTGGGAAAAAAGCAAGCTCTCCCCGGTTCAGAGTATCTCTTTTCTCGGTTTGGAGTTAGACTCTCAATGTCAGCGCTTCTCACAACCGAGCACGTGCAGTCAGTGCTCACATGCCTCGCTCGCTTCAAGCAAGGCAAAGCGGTTCCTCTCAAACGGTTCCAGAGGCTCCTGGGGCATATGGTATCCTCGGCTGCAGTCACGCTGCTTGGGTTGATGCATATGAGACAGCTCCAGCACTGGCTTCAGACTCGAGTCCCGAGATGGGCATGGCGCCGTGGCACATACCATGTGTTAATCACCCCATCCTGCCATCAGACTTTTAATCCTTGGACAGACCTCTGTTTTCTGCAGACAGGACTCCCCCTACAGCAGGTGACCAGATATGTCGTGGTCACCACAGATGCCTCTCAACTGAGTTGTGGCACCATGTGCTACGGACACACAGCCGCTGGCTCCTGGACAGGGCCCCGCCTGCGTTGGTACATCAACTGTCTCGAGTTGTTGGTGGTACTCCTTGCCCTGCGGAGGTTTCTCCTGCTGATTCGGGACAAGCACGTCTTGATCCGTTCAGACAGCTCCACCATGGTAGCGTACATAAATTACTGAGGCAGCGTACGCTCCCGTCACATGTCACATCTCCTCCTTTGGAGTCAGCCGCAACTTGAGTTGCTGCTCGCCACTCACATCCCAGGCGACCACAACATGACGACTGATGCGTTGTCGTGACAGGTCCCGCTCAGCGGAGAGTGGAGGCTCCACCCCCAGGTGGTCCGGCTGATCTGGGACCACTTCGGTAGGGCACTGATAGATCTCTTTACCTCCCAAGACAACTCCCACTGCCCGCTCTGGTACGCCCTAATGGAGGTCCCTCTCGGCACAGACTCACTTGCACACAGCTGGCCCTGGGGGCTGCACAAGTACTCATTTCCCCCAGTGAGCCTTCTTGCACTGGTGCTGTGCAAGGTCAGGGATTACGAGGAATAGGTCACCTTAGTGGCTCCTTATTGGCCCACCAGTACCTGGTTCTCAATCACAGTGTTGTCGCTCCTCGCAACAGCACCTCCCTGGCAAAATCCCCTGAGGAAGGACCATCTTTCTCAGGGACGGGACACCCTCTGGCACCCGCGCCCAGACCTCTGGAACCTCCATGTCTTGCCCCTGGACAGGACGCGGAAGACTTAAGCGGTCTAACACCTGCAGTCGTAGACACGATCAACCAAGCCAGAGCTCCCTCTACCAGGCAACTTTATGCAAATTTGTGTTCTTCCAGATTTGAAGCTGGTAGAACTCGGTAATACAGAACAGCCGACCGGTTGTTCCGTTTGCACCTTGCGCCTTTCACCAAGTTGATCCAGTGCACCTTCATTCCCATGTTAGGCAGTAAGCTCTCGCTTACTGGATGCTCTTCCTCCCTAGCCCTCTGGCCGCAGATTCAGCGGAGGAATTCGCCACCAGATCCACCAGGAGTCGAGTGCTCTGTGTTGGACTTGGGCTCCACAGGCATAGTTCCCGCTTCAGGCAACTCCCTGTGATGTATTTTCCACGGTACGGTCCCCCTGCTGGCAGGACCCGTGTCTCCCTTGGGCAGTCCTCGCTGACCCCCAGTCGCTGTGTCTGTAGCAACTCCTCCCTTGTCAGGCAGGATCTACCACCACACCATGTCCACGGGTGGCTTGACAACCCCTGTATGTATTAGCCACAAGTTACCTCCCCCCAGTCTGGGCAGGTTGCGGTCTCCACAGGGCCTTTTCCCCCTGAAAGAATAGGAACGGAAAAGGACGCCTTCCCTGATGTATCTATAGTGTTAAGATAGCCCGAGAAACATAGAGAGAGAAAAGGCAGCGGCTGGCCGGTTGGCTCCCTTGCAAGTCATGTCGCCTGTTTCCGTACGGGTACTGGGAACCTAAGAGCGGTATATGACACCTTTTATTGGTTGCATTGGGGAGGGTTACGTGCAGCCGACCCAGCTGCTTCTAGCATGCAACAGCTTTCTCGCACCTGGCTTAGCAGTCACGTAACACGGGTTAGTGCATGCCGTTTTTAAGTGGAACCCCTTGTGTCACTACAATCAACACAATGTCGAGCTAGTGACAGAAGGGGAACGTCATGGTTACTGTTCCCCGATGGAAGGAACAAGACGTTGTGTTCCCTTTGCCACGTCACTATCCCTACCACTGTAATGCGCCGTAACCTTATTCTTAGCTCCTCAGTGCAAAAACCTGTCTGACTGACGCTCGCCCGCTCCCCTTCCTACCCGTATGTCCGGGGGCGGGACATGCAAATTCTGTCTGCCCATTTGACATTGGCCTTTTCTCAAGTTCAGAGGTACACGAGGCTCTCAGAAGAGACCCCTTGTGTCACTACAATCGACACAAAATCTCATTCCTTCCATCGGGGAACGGAGGTTACAACAGTAACCATGAGGTTTTTGGATAAACTACCCTTTAATGAAATCTAAAATGCAAAATTGTGTCATTGAGAAATAATCATGGTATTGATGTCAGAACCATGAGCACATTAAAGGGATAGTTCACCCAAAAAGGAAAAACCACTCATCATTTTCTTGCCATCCTAGATGTGTATGATATGATCGCAAATGATCGGCCATATTTACATATCAATGCCTCTTCAGTATTCAGAAGCTTTGCGAGGGCATTGTCACTCATTTAACATGAAGTGGTTAGAAAATCATAACAAAGGTCATAACATATTGGACATCTTAAAGGTACAGCAGCAAAAGCAGTGTTGGATAGAAGTGTGGATAGAAGTGTGGTAAAATGGTAATGAAAAACAAAACCCATGTGACTTTCTTTCTTCCGTGAAACAACAACTTTGTGCGATGAACCTAAATTTATATAATTTAAGTAATTAATAATGCGCTTAAATCAAATATAGCAGCTACGTCAGTACCATCAACCAAACATGGGGCTTTTTTAAATTTACCCTTTGTGTTCCATAGAAGAAAGAATGTCATCTGGGTTTGGAGTGACATTAGGGTGAGTTAATAAACACAGAATTTTCATTTTAGAGTTAACAATTCCTTTAACAATATGTTGACTTTCCCTTCTAAATTTGCTGTGCTCTCAGATTCCCTGAGATGGCACAAATCCTTCAAATGTCTGGGAATAACAACAGCACTTCCCTGAGAATCAAATGCAAGCTACAGACCCCCTACTGCCATGGGAAAAGCTGAGGCGATCAAAAGAAGGTACCCACCAATTTGCTCACCCATGCTGAAATGCAGCCAATTTTGTTTCTATACATGCCTGATGTTATAACAAATATTCAAACAAAAACATTACAGAACTAACGCTTTTCCACTGAACTACTCAAATTCTTTTCTCAAAGTGAAGAGAGGATGTCATGAAAATAACGCATTAGCAATAATGCAAGGAGTGCCTGCATCAGATCCCACTAACTGCACAAAATCAAGAGTACCATCATTTTATCTGGTAACTCAAAGAGGAAAATTCTCTCCATGCAGTAGCTTTGCAGTATGTATTTACAGTTTACCAGAATCCCTGCTTGATTTTTTTCATACTGCTGTCCTGTTATATCATTTCCATGGCAAGTGTAAAAGCCAGTGGCAAAATTAGCTGCTCTTGCGTGTGCACATCCACCCAACATAACAGCTGGAAGACAGTAAATTGAACTAGAAACAGGGGGAAGCAGGGCCTTCGGAGTGAAGTAATTTGCCGTTTTGTGAAGAAACAGAGCTATTAT
Source organism: Xyrauchen texanus (assembly GCF_025860055.1). Classification (NCBI taxonomy): domain Eukaryota; kingdom Metazoa; phylum Chordata; class Actinopteri; order Cypriniformes; family Catostomidae; genus Xyrauchen; species Xyrauchen texanus. Next base: position 16,911,012 of record NC_068311.1, read on the forward strand.
GAAATATGTGATGCCTGGATCATATGGATGATTGCCATGAGTCTAATAGGGAAAGGCTAAGGCTTCCATTCAGAAACATTTAGAAGGCTGTACATCAGGGATTACCCCACTATACACCCATAAAGACAGACAGAGAGAGAGAGTGAGAGAGAGAGGGTGGAGAGTATATTACTTTCTTATTCAACAGGAATATTAAGGATTTGCAAAATGATATTACTGCACTGCAAACCCGCCACAGTTCATTAGCTCCCAGAAACAAAAGAATTTGTCTGTATACAGTCATTTGTCATTTTCTCGCCCTGAACGACGAAGGAGAAAACATCCCTATGCGGGGTGGGACACATTAGCGTTCTGTGACCTTTTCTGTTGTGCCAATCTCACTTTAATGACTCTGTTAAAAGACTATTAGCAGAGAATTATCCAAATCATTCTTGGATGTTATTATGCGGCCTATTGACAGCAGCTGTCATTTTCAGGCTAACACAAGCATATTATGTTGACATGAGATAACAAGGAGTGTTTCCCCTTCAGTGCGCAGAGAGTCTCTCCTAATAGCGAGCAATGATTGAGAGCTCCCTACTCGCAGAGTCCTAATCGTTTGTGCCAATCTAATCAGTAAGTATACACTCATAAACAGGTTTGTCTAGAGCACTGGATCTGTGCCAAACTGAGAGATTCTGGCATAAGTACAATTAACAGGAAGTGGAAAAAAACAGATGTTTAGAGGTTGACATGAAGGAAGACTCACCTTGGTAACGCAGTAGCAAGGAGCTGGACTGCGGCTTCTGACTGCGGAAATGGATGGAAATTTGGTTGCTCCAGCTGCGTACCACCAGACCCTTCAGCAAGATGGACTCGTTTGCCAGCACAGAAGGCTCCCTGCCGCCCAGGTCTTCAAATCTAACAACATCGCCTTCAGCCAGACTCACATTCATCACCTTAACATTCAGGGAGAGCAAAAAAGGAAGAGATCAGGGACACTGTTTAAGATCCCATAGAAGTGGCTTTTTTGTTTTTTTTTGGTTTGTTTGTTAACCAAAGCCAAAACACAGTAACTACTTAAAAACTGAGAAAATTGCTTCAGTATAAAATAAAATTTTGACATTGTTTTCTCTTGTCAGCATAGAAGTTGAGCATTGAGTATAGTTGAGAAAAATGTCACAGAACAAATCATGGTCTAAGAGATCCGATTTTGATCATAACTCAATCTTGATAAAAATTTTTTTACTCTGTTGAGCTTTGTAGGCTAGTATTGTAGTCCTAAACATGGACAAAATTCACTTTTAGCAGTGTCACTCTGGGATGGACAGTCCCTCCTGTCTGTCTGTCTGTCTTGTCCTGTGTTGGTGTTTATGTCTGTGTTTCTCTCTCTCTCCCTCTTGTGTTTTGCAGGTGCCATGTCAGCTCTGTTGCCAAGACAACTGATTGTTTCTCCACCTAGCTCGTCACCAGCGGCACCTGCCTCCAATTACCAGCTCCTATTTATTCTCTCCTTTTTTGTTTTTTCTGTGTTTGATTGTTTTGCTGTGTTGCTACTCTGTCATTGTGTTGCGGTCTGTTTTCTGTCACCAGTTTCAGTAAGTCTAGTTTCTGTTTTCAGTTATTCATTGTCTCATGAGTGTTTTGATTAGTGTTTTATTAAAATAAAAGCCCTATACTGCCTTCCTGCATTTGGGTCCTTCTCTCAGCACCACATTCCATGACAAGCAGTCTTTCTCAACAGACAAAAAATATTGATTACTTATTTTGCACCGATCTTTGTTCAATTAAATAATCTCTAAAAGGAAAATGTTCCTTGTTTAACAAAGAACAAAAATGGGATTTTTTTTTCAAACCACATTGATTTTCTCCATTGGTAAATCGATTTTTAATGATAACTTATACAAGTGACTTAAGGTGTAACTAGTATATCTGTACTCCAATAGTCTAGTAGAAATACTCAAATTAAAGACAAACTGCTCCACAGTGATGCTGCAGTGGTGTGGGGTGTAAAGATTTTTTAGATTTGCTGTTAATGTGTGAATGACCGCGGTTCAATTCCAACTTTTTTTCCCACATTTTCCCATCCTGTTTCCTGTCTCCACTTCTAATATTTCCTTAAATACTACTTGTAAAAATGTGTACAAATAAATATAAAGTTGATTTACTCAGTGTTTTGGTCACAGTGAAGGTCAGGGAGTTGATCTGGGTAAAATGAACAATGGTTTTACTATAGTAATCAGTTCAATTGAACTTTAGTGTCAGACTCGGAGTCCATAAACAGCAAAAAAGTCCCTTTTTCAGGACACTGTATCTTAAAAATAATTTTGTGAAAATAACTTTACAGATTTTTATTTTAAATGGTTAAAACAATGTTTTCCATGTTTGTTCAATGAACCATAAACTATTAATGAACATGCACCTGTGAAAACTGTCGTTAAGAATCTAACAGCTTACCAACGGTAGGCAATTAAGGTCACAGTTATAAAAACTTAGGACACTAAAGAGACCTTTCTATTGACTCTGAAAACACCAAAATAAAGATGCCAGGGTCCCTGCTCATGTGCGTGAACGTGCCTTAGGCATGGAAGCATGAGGACTGCAGATGTGGCCAGGGCAATAAATTGCAATGTCTGTACTGTGAAATGCCTGAGACAGAGCTTCAGGGAGAAAATAAGGGCAGCTGATCATCCTTGCAGTGGCAGACCTGCACAGGATCGGTACATCCGGATATCACACCTGCAGGACAGGTACAGGATTGGAACAACTGCCTGAGTTACACCAGGAACGCACAATCCCTCCATCAGTTCTCAGACTTTCTGCAATGGGCTGAGAGAGGCTGGACTGAGGGTTTGTAGGCTGCTTGTAAGGCAGGTCCTTACCAGACATCACCAGCAACAATGTCGCCTATGGGCACAAACCCACCTTCACTGGACCAGACAGGACTGGCAAAAATTGCTCTTCGCTGACGAGTCACGGTTTTGTCTCACCCGGGGTGATGGTCGGACTCGCGTTTATTGCCGAAGGAACGAGTGTTACACCGAGGCCTGTACTCTGGAGCGGGATCGACTTGGAGGTGGCGGGTCCATCATGGTCTGGGGCGGAGAGTCACAGCATCATCGGACTGAGCTTGTTGTTATTGCTGGCAATCTCAATGCTGTGCGTTACAGGGAAGACATCCTCCTCCATGTGGTACCCTTCCTGCAGGCTCATCCCGACATGACCCTCCAGCATGACAATGCCTCCAGCCATACTGCTCGTTCTGTGAGTGATTTCCTGCAAGACAGGACTATCAGTGTTTTGCCATGGCCAGCAAAGAGCCTAGATCTCAATCCCATTGAGCTCATCTGGGACCTGTTGGATCGGAGGGTGAGGGCTAGGGCCATTCGCCCCTGAAATGTCCGGGAAATTGCAAGTGCATTGGTGGAAGAATGGGGTAACATCTCACAGCAAGGACTGGCAAATCTGGTGCTGTCCATGAAGTGGATATGCACTGCAGTACTTAATGCAGCTGGTTGCCACACCAGATACTGGTTGTTACTTTTGATTTTGACCCCCCTTTGTTCAGGGACATATTATTCAATTTCTGTTAGTCACATGTCTGTTAAATGTGTTCAGTTTATGTCTTAGTTGTTGAAACTTTGTTCATACAAATATTTACACATGTTTGGTTTGCTGAAAATAAAATCAATTGAAAGAGGATGTTTCTTTTGTCGAGTTTACAACATTATTACACAGACTAGATACAATAAAATAAGACATTGCCACTTTTTATAAAAGACAGTTATACTAATGTTTTCACAGAGGTGACTGGTATCGTACAACACTAAGCCTAGGATTTGACAGCAGCATAATAATGGTGTTCTAAGAATCATCCAGTCGACAGAAATGTATACATCAGATTTCTCAATAGAGCCTGGAAAGTGTTGACTCCTGCATTACAAAACAAGTCTCTTGCACTACACCACCTAGGTTTTTTAAGCAAGATCCACAGTTACAGTCGCCTTTTTAAACTTAGCCCACAAGGGAGCAGTGTAGGGTGGAGTGCAATATGCTCTAAAGAGACTTATCTTAACATGATCTGAACTCATGTAGAATGCTCTTGCCAACATATAAGTTTGAGCATATAACATACCACGCTGCCTATACATTTTATTGTCATCATACAAGTGCCCTAGATATTTTGTTTTATTACAAACACAAAGTAATTGCCCTGACATCCTTATCCCCTTTTGTTCTACATATCATGGCAACACACTTTTTAGCATTGTATTGCACATCATGTTTGACCCCATAATCAGAACATGTATTTAGCAGTTGTTGAAAGCCAGCACTACTCTGAGGAAAAAATAGCCAGATCATTGGCATACATAAGATGGTTCATTAGGGTGTTACCAATCATAGAGTCAGTTTTGAAGCCTCTTAGTTGTTCAGACAGGTCATTCATGCACACGTTAAAGAGGGCTGGTGAGAGTAACCCCCACAGTCGTTCAACAATGCCAAAAAGAGCGGACATTGTTGTGATTCACTTCTGAGGTGGTTGGTTCATGGCTCTTTTTTCAAAGATTTTATGAAATCCCTTTGGAAGAAATGAAAAAGTAACTGTGACATTACTTAAACCTATTGGTGATTTAAAGACAAAAAGAGCAAGCCCTTTGACATATCACATCCAAACATAATTTTTCAACAGGAAATACTTCCACACTGGCAAGAAAACTCGCTCATAAAATGATTTCATGCGGTTTTCAAAGAGATTCAGGGGACATACGAGAAGAGTGTTACACAGAAAGTTTGGACAACATGCAAGAGCACAACTGGAACCAGAAGGACAGACTGACGTGTATTTGAATAAACAGAGATGGTGGTAGGTTGACATATTCTGCCACACTGACTGCACTCATAACAGTGTTGGCCAAGCAGCACGGTAATTGCACCACGGACAATTTCCTGTCTGCTGAAGCCAGCATACATAACCTCACCTGTCATTAATAGAAAGCCACAGCCTCCTGTTACTTCTAGTTCTGCCTGTCTCCCTCTTTAGACAACACATGCAACAACTGCACGAGCCAATAGCCAATACAGCAGCGGGGGAGGAATTTGCGACACTGACCAGAGTAAAATGCATCTGAGGAATAATTAGAACCGTCAGATTTATTCACCTTGCACGCTGTGTAGTCGTGCTACTTTGGCTGATCTGGGATCAGCTGAAATGTGCCCTGGTGCTCTTCATAGGTAATGAAAGTGTCTTTAATCAGATGCAGGAAAATGAATCTGACCCGTGGAGGGACCCTGCCTAAACACAGACATGACAAAAGTTTAATGAGGCCTCACCCTTCCATGCACGCATTGCCCTCATTCTAGTCGCATGTAACAACACCTCTGAATTGCAGCACAAAATAATGGCACAGTCTGTAATTTACAATCAGGAAAGTAACTTTATAAGCAAAACAATAGCTACCAATTTAAATCTGTCCATAGTGAATGATGGCTACGGAATTCAAATGGGGCTTCTGCATATGTGCTTAGATCGAATCCAAGGCCCCTGAGTGCTACGAAGGCAACAGGTGACAACCTGAGGATGTGTACTACAGGAATAAATTCACGCTTAATAAAGCCAGAGCTGCAACGTGCTGAAGCAGTCTATAAAACAAAAGTGCATTACAAAGTAATCACATTACACTAAAAGCCCTTGGATAATAAAATGTTTCCAGAATATTGCTTGCCATAATCCAATTTGCGTTGGCATAGGGCCCGACTGTCTACCCCACGCATGTAATCCCTTGCATAAACATGACTGTCAGTCAGATGCAGACGTTGGCTTGTAAACGTGCAGGCATGGAGCTATTCAGGGTCACTGCTGATTAAAATATTTGCTGTTTTTAACACAGAGCACAACAGACAGGTTTAGAATAAAGGGAAATTACATAAATTATCTCTGCACTCCTAGCATGCCCAGAGGGCCCATATGCTTTAGAGTTGACAGGGGAAACAACGAAGCCTGGTGTTCTATATTCTAAATATGAAAAGACCTTAAAGAGATAATACAGCCAAATAAACATTTTGGGAGGAACAGATTCACACAAATTGGCATGAATAAAGACTCAAACCAAATCTGAGTTGTTATTCATTGCATATCTTGCCTTAGATGATGACAATATACGCAAGAACCATTAAGGTTTGCATGCCATTTCTTCCTCTCATTATTTTATTTTTTTCCGTGATCACATCAAGTGTTCTGCTCTTCCGGATTTATGCAAACAAAGAAGTTTTCATGTTCAAAATTTTGCATGTTCCTCCCATAAAGCTACCATTCGGCAGAAGATTTTGAAAATAGCTGTAATGTAGGATGTCATATGAACTACTTTTATGGTACTTTTTCCACTCCTAATTCACTTTTGTTGTATGGAAAAGAGCAGCTTAGACATTGCCTTTTGTGTTTCATTAATGATAAAAATCATGCGCAGATGATGACAACATTTTTATTTTTGGGCAAATATTCTCTGGTTCATTATCTTGAATGAGACTGAATAAAACACATGTACATGTGTTATCAGAGACACAAGACAACCAGAACCAAAATATGAACTCAACAAAACTGCAAGCAGATATTGATCTCCATATATATTCCAATCTAGCTTTCTCAACTTTTTCAACATGTCTTGCTTTTTCTTACACATTCAGAAGTATTGGGAGTGATATCTAATTAATAAAGCACTTAAATATGTTGGCTACGTTGATCAAATCAAAGCTCACTGGTTCTCATCGTGACCAAACGTGCAACACGATGTCATGACTTTTGGTCTTGTGGCGACAACCAATGAGGTTTTATGTTATCAAAGTTGCCATCATATTTGATTTCATTTGATTTCTTTATTAATTATTTGATTTGAGATTGGATAGTTTAAATTTGGTTCTGTTCATTGCACAAAGTGATCGTATTGCTTCAGAGGACTTTGAATATACACTCTTAGAAACAAAAGTCCTTTGGGGTTCTATAAAGTACACTAGGGTTCATTACTCAGCTCCAAAGAACCCTTTTTGACAAAAAGGTTCTATTTACAAAGACTTAAAGAAAATAGTACCCTTTTTGTATGGAAATATGATACTTATGTATTTTCTTTTGATTGAAGATGCCATATTAATTTAACATGGGTTTTAGCAAAGGCCTTCATCTAACTCTGAGTACTTCTGAAGTTCTTCCTACCAACATCATCAGAGCCACGACAAGTGGAAGTCAAAGGGGACATTTGACTTCAAAACAATGACATAAACAATGTCATAAAAGTTTTTTTCTATCATTTCTCAGTATTTTGCATTGCATCAAGGTTTTTATGATACTAAATTATTGTTAATGTCTGTTTGCAGTGGCTCTGGAGTGCATCTTCATACAGATAAAACACAACACTACTATTCATGTAAGTTTTTAGAGAGATACCAATTTCTTTGTTTTTAATTAATTTGCACACTGACAGCAGGTCTAATAAATGTTTCACACACTTGCAGGGATCAGCACATCCATCTTCAACCTGATCGTTCAAATGGTGTCCAGCCCCCTCAGAGAGTGCAGCGAGTCGGCATCAGACTGATGACATGGAGATGGCTGAAGTGAAGTTTTGTTTAATTTGTTTATCAAAGACCTCACTCAGTTTGTCAGACCAGTGGCAACAAAATGATTCTGTATCTGCCCCAGTGCTAAAATTATTTAACAGCTTTTCATAGATAATTTGTTTTTATTTATTTTTACATGTTTATTAATCTTACGTATGTTTATATTGTTAACTTATAGTTAATGTAAAATTATTTATTTTTCATGATTGTTATATAAATAATATTACTACTAATTAACTTTTAGCTTATTAATATAATTACATATATGAATTGTGTTAATTGTTGCTTGTGTTCTTGAAAATACAAACTATTACAAATGCTTTACTTGATAATACTTAAATGTCTTTTATATGCTTATTTCACTTAGTACATATAGTATATTAACTATTCAATTCATCCATTAAACATTTGTCTGGTAATAAAACAAAAAATTTAATTTTAAAACTAAACAAAAACCAAATGTGACAGTTGCATTTTGGGAATCCCTTATAGGTTCTATATAGAACCTTTCCACCTGGCTCAAAGAATCCTTTGGGGTTCTTTTGATAGAACCTTTTATGGGTTCTAAATATGGAACCTTTTCTTCTAAGAGTGTAGTGTATGAGTTGTATTGATTATTTTTACTGTGTATATTGATCTGTATTTTAATGCATATTTTTTCCTTTTTTGAACTTGTCAGATCAGAGTCACTATTTGTTTGTATTATCTTACAAATAAACCCAGTGAAGACTTTTTAAAAATTCACTATAAATGATAAATTAATTATGAATTATACTCCCTGCCCAGTAGGTGGCGATATGTGAAAAGTATGCGAATCAACAAAAACAAAAGAAGAAGAATGTGAAAGTGGAGATAAATAGTAAAAATGTACATAAATATTGATCTGTTTCTCAATCACAACTATCATATGGCTTCTGGAGATATGGATTTAATCACTCTAGTCTTATGGATTAAATTTATACTGCCATTTGGACCTTCTAAGTTCTAACCACCATTCACTTGCATTGTATGGACCTACAGAGCCAGTTCAGCAGAAGTAAGAAAGTCATACACATCTGGAATGGCATGAGGGTGAGCAAATGATGAGAGAATTTAAATTTTGGGTTGAACTATCCCTTTAAACACTCAGAGCAGTAACAACCATATTTAGCTGCAGCATGTCTATGGCCTAAAAGACACTCTAAAGTACAGTCACTGTATCAGCACTCTGAGGGCAGGTGAATGGTTACTTAATCTGCAAACTGTGTCACATTAACAGAAAATTTGAAGAAACCCCTCCAGCTATGACGAAACACTCCTGCATGCTTTCAATTTTCCTTACTGTGCTGTGCTGAATCACATTTACCGTTTACATCAATACAACATTCAGAATAACTGAGGTGATTCCTCATAAGAAAACTTTATTTGCAGGTGATACGGATCACTATTTCAGGTCTGAGTGAGAAAGAAGTAAACCAAATCAAAGGAAGGGACAGAGCGGTGGAATTCTGGATAGTGCACATGCTGAGGACATATTAGGAGATGTTGGGTTCACAGGGAAACAGTACTTTTCAATTTCATCTACACTGTCCTATAAATTCAAGGCAAAAAGACCTGTAAACAAAAATTTAAATTAAAAATTTGAGAAAAATGTAAGAGAGAAAGGATAATATAAAAACGAAAGAGAGTGAGAGCAAAAAATAAAAGGAAAGAAGAGCTTTTCAGCCCTTTCAGTGGCTGTCTGCCCCGCAGAGTTCCTTTAATCATCTCTGATGCCTTAAAGCAAATGAGAGCTCTGGCTTTGTCCTCTTCTAAACCTCTCTACCCCGCCCCCTCCCCACTCTCTCTCTCTCTCTCTCTCTCTCTCTCTCTCTCTCTCTCTCTCTCTCTCTCTCTCTCTCTCGCACACACACAAACCCTGTATGATTTACAAATACACTAAATACCTCAAAGATTTTTACAGAGCGTAAAATATTGAAACAGTAAAAAATAAAGGAATAAAAGAAAATTCAACACTGAACATTTACAATACATGTATGATCTATTATAATTAATAGGAAGACAACGTGTGTGGTCATGTACACGTGTTAAATTGGTTTCTTTTATTGGGGTATAGTCATAAATTTACCATTTGTAATGGTAGATTTTTGCCCATTATCCAGATTTTGCGTTGCATGCAAACACCTTTACCTGTATTCTTACCTGCCAATCAAATGTGCGCAAGTGTGCTCAAAGCTGAGTCTAACCAGATGATTTCATATCTAATGTAAACACTTTTATTTTGTAATTTTTTTTTTTATGATTATGAAAAAAAATATGACAGATTTTTTTAATATGTTGATTTCTGGTAGTTATCAGAGTATTGCTGTGCATATAAACACACTCAATGGGAATTAATTGAAAATGTATTATTTACTCACCCTTATGTGGTTCCAAACTTGTCATTTTCCATAGAACAAAAGAAGATTTTATATATATATATATATATATATATACAGTGCATCCGGAAAGTATTCACAGCGCTTCACTTTTTCCACATTTTGTTATGTTACAGCCTTATTCCAAAATGTATTAAAATCATTATTTTCTTCAAAATTCTACAAACAATACTCTGATTGAAATCTTTGCAAATTTATTAAAAATAAAAAACGAAAAAAATCACATGTACATAAGTATTCTCAGCCTTTGCTCAACACTTTGTTGAAGCACCTTTGGCACCAATTACAGCCTCAAGTCTTTTTGTGTATGATGCTACAAGCTTGGCACACCAATTTTTGGGCAGTTTCTCCCATTCTTCTTTGCAGGACCTCTCAAGCTCCATCAGGTTGGATGGGGAGCGTCGGTGCACAGCCATTTTCAGATCTCTCCAGAGATGTTCAATCGAGTTCAAGTCTGGGCTCTGGCTGGGCCACTCAAGGACATTTATAGAGTTGTCCCGTAGCCACTCCTTTGTTATCTTGGCTGTGTGCTTGGGGTCGTTGTCCTGTTGGAAGATCCAGAGTGCTCTGGAGCAGGTTTTCATCAAGGATGTCTCTGTACATTGCTGCATTCATCTTTCTCTCGATCCTGACTAGTCTCCCAGTCCCTGCCGCTGAAAAACATCCCCACATCATGATGCTGCCACCACCATTCTTCACTGTAGGGATGGTGATGAGCGGTGCCTGGTTTCCTCCAGACATGACGCTTGCCATTCAGGCCAAAAAGTTCAATCATTGAGTCATCAGACCAGAGAATTTTGTTTCTCATGGTCTAAGGGTCCTTCAGGTGCCTTTTGGCAAACTCCAGGTGGGCTGTCATGTGCCTTTTACTGAGGAGTGGCTTCCGTGTGGCCTCTCTACCATACAGGCCTGATTGGTGGAGTGCTGCAGAGATGGTTGTTCTTCTGGAAGGTTCTCCTCTCTCCAAAGAGAAATTCTGGAGCTCTGTCAGATTGACCATGGGGTTCTTATTCACCTGACTAAGGCCCTTCTCCCCCAATCACTCAGTTTGGCCGGGCGGCCAGCTCTAGGAAGAGTCCTGGTGGTTCCAAACTTCTTCCATTTACGGATGGCGGAGTCTACTGTGCTCATTGGGACCTTCAATGCTGCAGAAATGTTTCTCTTCCCTTCCCCAGATCTGTGCCTCAACAATACAAACATGTCTCAGAGGTCTATAGACAATTCCTTGGACTTCATGGCTTGGTTTGTGCTCTGACATGCACTTTTAACTGTGGGACATTATATAGACAGGGGTGTGCCTTCCCAAATCATGTCTAATCAACTGAATTTACCACAAGTGGACTCCAATCAAGTTGTAGAAACATCTCAAGGATGATCAGTGGAAACAGGATGCACCTGAGCTCAATTTTGAGTGTGAATGGCTGTGAATACTTATGTACATGTGATTTTTTTTTTCGGTTTTAATTGTAATACATTTGCAAAGATTTCAAAAAATTTCTTTCATGTTGTCATTATGGAGTATTGCTTGTAGAATTTTTAGGATATTTATTTAAAATTCAAAATGTGGAAAAAGTAAAGCGCTGTGAATACTTTCCAGATGCACTGTATATATTCTAGCTACTGTTCCATATAACACAGTTAATGGGGACAGGGGCTGTATTCCAAAGATCCACTGTAAGAAACTCCTTAGGTTAAAAAACCTCTTAGAGGCAATACACTTACAATTAACTAAGGGTTTTCTTAACTTAAGGGGTTTCTTGAAGTCTTAAAGTCTTTTTTTTAGCCATATGATAGCTTTATGTAATGTACAGGCAGAAAGATGTTATTCACATAATAACCTTGCCTTCTACAATACCTCTGCAAGTTAAAGTCAATGATGCTTGATTACGAGAAATGCAAGAATCAATGACGTTTGATGCCAATGATGGCAAACCTGACATAATGCATCTAATGGTGAGCAAATGGCAGAATTTTTATTTTTGGGGGAACTATTCCTTTAAGTGTACAGATCAAATCAACAAGAACACGCAGCTTAAATATGTCAAGTCAAGTCATGTCAAGTGGATTTTATTGTCGTTCAACCATATACAGTTAGTACAGAACACAGTCAAATGAGACAACATTCCTCCAAGACCATGGTGCTACATAAAACAACATAGGAAAATGCAGAACCACATGAGACTACACAGACTAAATAGCATACTGTAACACAGTTAAAGGATTAGCAAAGAGGAGGCGAGAACCGGCTTGTGAACATAAATTATAATTTAATTAAACTCAAAACACACAAACATCAATACACACACGACGGACATGCCCGTAATTCTCTCTATCTCGAACCATCGTCACCGGCCGCCTTTATCCCTCGCGCGCCTCATCAGGCCGATTGGGGACCGGGCGCGCGATATTCCGACCCGGCCCCGCCCCCTCCGGCATGACGTACACCCCCCTGCCTATCCCTGGGGCGGGGTGTATCTTGCGTCCCGCATGGTCATCCTCGCCTTCCTCGCCCTGGGAGGAGACAGGAGGGGAAGAAAACAACAACAAAAAAAAAATAGGTGAGGGAAAAGGCCAACATGGTGCGAAAGAGAGAGAGAGGAGAGAGAGAAAACGCTCACTCACCGGTTCTCTGATGTACCGTCGCGTGGTCCTCGAACACTCCTCCACACTCAGGCGGACGACAGCCGCTCCAACCCCGGGCGAACCGGAGTGAAACCTTCGACCCCCAGCGGGCAGAACGTGCCTCCGCTTTTCTGGCAGCAAATGGGGACACTCCTCCACCCCTGGCAACGGCTCTACCGCTCCGGGCAGATGGAGAGTTTTTTTCCTCCTCCCCTCGCGGACGGCAGTCTCCCTCGACCCCTCCGCGTCTCTGGGGACGGCAGGGCACTCCTCCGCCCCCGGCAGCGGCTCCCTCGCTCCAGGGGGTCGGGTTATCCAGTCCCCACTTGCTCCGCGGACGACGGCCATTCCCCGCATCCGGGCGGTCGGGCTACTCCGTCACCCGGCAGATGGCAGCGGCGCTCCCCAGGGTGGACGGCAGTGTCGAGGACTCTGCGATGGGCATCCCCTTCTTCCTGGGTTTCGGCACCAATGTAACACAGTTAAAGGATGGGCAAGGATGAGGCGAGAACCGGCTTGTCAACATAAATGATAATTTAATTAAACTCAAAACACACAAACCTCAATACACACACATGATGGACATGCCCGTAATTCTCTCTCTCTCTTGAACCATCGTCACCGGCCGCCTTTATCCCTCGCGCGCCTCATCAGGCCGATTGGGGACCGGGCGCGTGATATTCCGACCCGGCCCCGTCCCCTCCGCTCCACACATACCTATATAAAGTGCATGTGCAAACGTGTGCAAAAAGTACGGGACAGTACAATAAATGACAAAAAATTAACAGGACAATAGGCACAGTGAGAGACCGTGCAATGCCGACCAGTACACAGTAGTGCAAAAAGATGACAGTTTCTAAAAATGCCAAATGTAAACATAACATACTATGAGATAGTGTTATATGCACATAGCAGTTATTGAGGTAGCAGCCAGGTATAAAGTGAAAATAATTAAAGTGCAACTCAGGACACGTGTGTGTGTGTGTGTCAGACCAGTCTTTGAGTATTGAGTAGTCTGATGGCTTGGGGAAAGAAACTGTTACACAGTCTAGACGGCAGGAGGGTGAAGAGTTTGTGTGAGGGGTGAGTGGGGTCATCCACAATGCTGGTTGCTTTGCGGATGTAGAGTTTTTTGTAAATGTCTTTGATGGAGGGAAGAGAGACCCCGATGATCTTCTCAGCTGTCCTCACAATCATCTGCAGGCCTTTGCGGTCCGAAACGGTGCAAGTCCCAAACCATGCAGTGATGCAGCTGCTCAAGATGCTCTCAATAGTCCCTCTATAGAATGTAGTGAGGACGGGGGGTGGGAGATGTGCTATCCTCAGCCTTCAAAGAGAGCTGCTGGGCTTTCTTGGTAATAGAGATGGTGTTGAGGAACCAGGTGAGGTTCTCCGCCAGGTGAATACCAAGGAATTTTGTGCTCTTGACGATCTCCACAGAGGAGCAGTCAATGTTCAGTGGAGAGCGGTCAATCTGTGCTCTCCTGATGTCAACAACCATCTCTTTTGTTTTGTCCACATTCAGAGACAGGTTGTTGGGTCTACACCAGTCCGTTAGCCGTTGCACCTCCTTTCTGTATGCTGACTCGTCGTTTTTGCTGATGAGACCCACCACGGTCGTGTCATCTGCGAACTTAATGATGTGGTTTGAGCTGTGCATTGCTGCACAGTCGTGAGTCAGCAGAGTGAACAGCAGTCGACTGAGCACACAGCCCGGGGGGGGGGGGCCACAGTGCTCAGTGTGGTGGTGGTGGAGATGCTGTTCCCGATCCGGACTGACTGAGGTCACCCAGTCAGGAAGTCTAGGATCCAGTTGCAGAGGGAGGTGTCCAGGCCCAGCAGGTTCAGCTTTCCAATCAGGTGCTGAGGAATTATTGTGTTGAATGCTGAGCTGAAGTCTATGAACAGTATTCGAATGTATCAGTCCTTTTTATCTAGGTAGGTGAGGGTCAGATGGAGGGTGGTGGCAATGGCATCGTCTGTTAAACATTTTGGACGATACACGAACTGTAGTGGGTCTAGTGAGGGGGGCAGCTGGGTCTTAATGTGCCTCATGACGAGCCTCTCGAAGTACTTCATGATGATGGGTGTGAGTAAGACGAGACGATAGTTGTTGAAACAGGACACTGAAGACTTCTTTGGCATGGGGAAGATGGTGGTGGCCTTGAAGCACGTTGGATCAACGGCGCTGCTCAGAGAGATGTTAAAGATGTCCGTAGGAACATCTGCCAGCTGGTCTGCACATCAACTGAGCATTCTGCCAGGAATGTTGTCTGGTCCAGCAGCCTTCCGTGGGTTGACTCTACGTAGAGTTTTCCTCACATCAGCCGTGGTAAGACAGAGCAACATTCTGTCGAATGGCAAACTTTGCCTCTCTGAAGGCCCAGGACAGTTTGGCTCTCGCTGTTCTTAAGGCAGGTTTTGTGTGTCTGACGAGCGGTCTGTATGCTGGAATTAGCATAACAGAGATGTGGTCTAAGTAGCCGAGGTGGGGGCGGGGCTTGTGTTAACAAGATCAAGCATGTTCGCCCCTCTCATTGCAAAGTTCACATACTGATGAAATTTAGGGAGCACTGTCTTGAGATTTGCATGGTTGAAATCTCCGACGACAATAAACAGACCATCAGGGTGAGCGTTCTGCAGTTTGCTCATAGCTCCATACAGTTCACAGAGCGCTTCCTTAGCGTTAGCACTGGGGGGAATGTAAACTCCGGTTATAATAACAGTGGTGAATTCCCGTGGTAAAAAGATCTGTATCTAACATCTAAGCTCCACCAGCCATGAGCAGTAACTAAAGACTAGCATAGAGTTATTGCACCATTCCGTGTTGATGTAAACACACAAGCCATCACCGTGAGTCTTACCGCACAGAGCTGCATTTCTGTCGGCACGAAACAACGCAAGCCCGTCTAGCTGAATGGCGGCGTCCAGAACTCTGTCGCTGAGCCACGTATCTGTGAAAACAAAGACGCAGAAGTCTCTAAGCTCACACTGCGTAGTCAGCTGTAGTCCAGTTTATTGTCCAGGGAGCAAATATTTGAGAGCAGGATAGATGGGAGAGCCGGCCGGCTAGGGTTTGTTTTTAGCCTAGCATGGACCTCCGCCCTCTTACCGCGCTTTCGCTTCCTTGCACACCGCTTACGATGTCCCCTCCCCCGGCCACTGGCATCAGGTGACGCCGAGGACTGGAGGCCTGGTCTCCGCAGCAAGCCGAGTTCGTATAGCAACTCCTGCAGATCATCATGCAGCTTGGTTGTTGCATGAATCTTACATTTTAGCAGTGTCTGGCAATGGTAGACACGATGTCAATGTGCCGTAAAAGTCGAGCTAAGTGACAAAAATAGCACCATTTTGCGTGCTACCGCGCCGCCATCTTGGATCTAACTACAATTGCAGAAAATTCCACACTGAAAAAGTTTTTGTAGCAACACTGAAAGTCTCAAAACAGTGTGACATTCATTTCAACGCACATCACTGCTTATGTGGGTCACACACGCCTGAAGCTCTCCCGACATGAAGGACATCAGATGACAATCATGATCTGATATAAAGTGGACACCAACTGCTCTCTCTCTCTCTCTCTCTCTCTCTCTCTCTCTTAGTCTCTTTCCCATTGTAAGGCAAGTGTTGAAGAGTCAGTATTGCTAGTAACCCATCAGACGTGTATTGCTTGGATTTGATTGATATGCTTGTTTATTTGGTGAATTCTCAGGGAGCTTCTCTCATATGCAAATCCAATTCATGTAAAAGCTGAATATTCTCTCACTCCCTTTACTGTATAAGAATAGAAAAATCCCCAAAAGCCCTTTATGGTGTGATGCTCTCTCTCCCCCCCCACCCCCCCTCTCTCTCTCAATGCCTGCTGCATGCTGCTCATCCATTCCCATGGCTCCATCTCTAGGATAAGTGGAAGGAAGGAAATCTGCCCTAATTAGCAGGGTCCATTCCTCAGGAGCTGAGAGAGACTGAGCAGAGTGCTAGAGAGGAAGTGGTTGTGGCAGAACATTCATGGTTGTGTTTGGGCAGCTAATTACAGCCTGTAACTAAGAGCAAACGGGAAATGATGTAGCACTCTTAGGGGTCATTCACACTGAACACATTTTTCTTCTCTGCTTTGTTATTCAATTGTTTTCCTACATAAACAAGGAAAAAAATTAATTGTAGTATTATACATGCAGAAGAAGTGAAACGACATGATTTGAAAACCCAACCTTTGCAATCCTGGAATTCTTCAACGTCATAAATTATACAGCCTAGGCATCAACATTGCTCAGAAAAGGCCCCTTAGCATGCCCTTCTGAACTTCCACACAGAGTTAAAGCAGACTTTTCCTTGAAAGGTTTCCAAAAGACCATCAGATTTGCATGACCCTAATACTAACACATTTCATCTTAATCCAGGAACATTTTACACAAAGTCACAGCACTTTACCGATTTAACCTTCTAAAATGTACAGAATGCAT
Source organism: Xyrauchen texanus (assembly GCF_025860055.1). NCBI lineage: Eukaryota > Metazoa > Chordata > Actinopteri > Cypriniformes > Catostomidae > Xyrauchen > Xyrauchen texanus. Next base: position 16,928,101 of record NC_068311.1, read on the forward strand.
TTAAATCCCCGATTTAAACAACACCTAGACTTGCTAGGTAATTCTGAAAATTGCTTTGAACTGTGGTAACTTGTATAACTGACTAATTATTGATTATAGCCTGATATACCTCTTTAAAATGTGTGTAATGATTTATCCATGTTGTATAACCAATTAATTAACCAGTATGATTTGTAACCAGGGATTTTCATTACCTACATGTATAATATCCATGAAAGAATGTCATGCTTGGTATGCAACAGTTTGCTTGGTTACATAGAGAAAGCTGATGACAACGAATATCATGTCTCTTGTACCATTCTCAAGATATAAAAGTTCATGATTAAATATGCACTATTTTTGAGTGGAAGATTTGTAAGAATATGAAACAAAGGACCATAAAATCAACTGTCGGAAAGGACAGCCCAGTCGACCATTTGACTCTGAAAAGTCACTTCTGATTGGCACAGGACACCTTTGGGTATGCTTCCAATTTCAGTTAAAATGTTTCCAAACAGGAAGAACACAGGTCTCTTGTCTCTTCTCTTCTGCACTCTCTGCTCTGTCTCTTCCCTCGTGGTCTTATCTGGATCTCGTCAGAACCAATAATATTATTCCAATAAGTGAATTAATCATAATTTACTTATTAAAGCTAATTTCTTACAGTAGAAATTGTGAGCGGATGCAACGAGATATTTTATTACGATTTTAATGGTGGAGAATTTTATTTAGACAAGTAATCTAGTTATTTGTCATATATCTACTTTATAATGTTGTCAAACGCGACTAATTCCATTATATATTTCATTACATAATAATGTAGAATAAGGACAGTTTAATTTAGTTCATAGCTCACATATTTCAAGACCCTAAATTCCCTTACATATATTGGTGTGTGAATGAGGGCACTTTAATGGTTCCCTTCTAAATGTAGCATACCAAATACCCTTACATATAATGGTGTGAGAATGAGGGCAATTTAACGGTTCCCATCTAAATTCATCAGTACCAAATATCCAACATAATACTAGGCTACATGGAGGTTTTTGACCTGTGTGCTGTGTCTCGCTGTTTTTTTCACTGTTATGCGCAGGACTGTAGTGTTTTTAGAGGCTGTGTCAAGTTAAAAAGAACTAGGCCAGTCGCAATTATTAAATAATCGTCTGATTGAGGTAAAGTGATCTAACCCCAGTTGTAAACTTCAAATTCCAATGACATTGTACTGTCCAAATAAGAGAATTTTAAGCAAATATACAGTATTAATTCCATGTTTGTGTCTCATTTTCAGGTGTTATTACATTAGGTTTCTGAAGCACACTGATTTGAGAAGGTTCACGCCAAACTCCCACAAAAATATTAACTATTTTTGATACTGAATGCAAAATGGTCCAGTTTCACTTTTATTTAATGGTTATGTAATGGCAAATGTTCGTGTTCAGTGCTGGTGCATATGTGCAGTGTCAGTGACACAGAGGAGGAGATGCCCACTTACTCTAATTCTGTAGAGATGGCAGAATGAAGAAACATATTTTCTAATACCCACAGAAGCTTAATGAGATATAAGGGCTTGTTGAGAGAGCCTTAAAATAAAGTTTGAAAGTGAAGAATTATGGACAGAAATATTTTACTATTGCATTATTTAATATAAAATACAGTTGAAGACAGAAGTTTAAATACACCTTAGCCAAATACATTTTAACTCAGTTTTCACAAGTCCTGAAATTTAATCGTAGAAAACATTCCCTGTCTTAGGTCAGATAGGATCACTACTTTAAGAATGTGACATGTTAGAATAATAGAGAAGAGAATTATTTATTTCAGCTTTTATTTCTTTCATCACATTCCCAGTGGTTCAGAAGTTTACATACACTTTGTTAGTATTTGGTAGCATTGCCTTTAAATCGTTTAATTTGGGTCAAATGTTTTTGGTAGCCTTCCACAAGCTTCTCACAATCATTTAATGGAATTTTGGCCCATTCCTCCAGACAGAAATGCTGCAACCGAGTTAGGTTTGTAGGCCTCCTAGCTTGCACCCACTTTTTCAGTTTTGCCCACAAATATTTATCATTTTGAGGTCAGGGCTTTGTGATGGCCACGCCAATACCTTGACTTTGTTGTTCTTAAGCCATTTTGCCACAACTTTGGAGGTATGCTTGGGGTCTTTGTCTATTTGGAAGACCCATTAGCGATGAGCTTTAACTTCCTGGCTGATGTCTAGAGATGTTGCGTCAATATATCTCCAATTGACTAATTGGCTAATTGCGTAAAGGCTTGACATAATTTTCTGGAATTGTCTAAGCTGCACAGTTAACTTAGTGTATGTGCATTTCTGACCCACTGGAATTGTGATATAGTCAATTAAAAGTGAAACAATCTGTCTTTAAACAATTGTTGGAAACATTAATTGTGTCATGCACAAAGTAGATGTCCTAAACGACTTTCCAAAACTATAGTTTCCTAATATGAGTGGTTAAAAGTTAAAAAATTTGTTTTAATGACTTCAACCTAAGTGTAACTTCTGAATTCAACTGTAATATACAGTATATCATACAATAATATAATATAATATAATATAATATAATATAAGTTGGCTGGGTTCTAAAAACAACAGTGTAAATGTAACCAAGACTAAGGCTGAGCAAAAAGAGAGACATATTTTAATAATTTGTAAATATGTAATTCAAATATAATTTTTCATGTCATTCATAAGTTTTTAAAGTTATTATTCCTATTTTAATATATGATTCCAAGTTAAATATAAAAAATAAATGACTTCTTGAAGCACACATACACCTTAGAAATATGACAGTTTGTATGACAAGTCATCGTCTTAATCATGAAAGCCCTAAAACAATTAATTGTCATAATTGCAATCATTTCTTTCACAATTTATCATCAAATTTCATATTCGTGATAGCCTTAACTTCAACATTTAAAAACACCTCTAGATACCTGTGTTCTGTTTTATTTGTTGCACTGCATCAGAGGCAGTTCAGCTGAGACAGACCACTTGTATTAAAATGAATAAAGAAAACTGGAATGCCTAATAAGGCGGGTGTAGAAACTGAAGCCTTAAATTCCCAAGATGGTCGCCAATTGGACTTACTTGCCTTGAAAAGACTTTGGCTGAATCTAGCTTTTTTAGCGTAATAAAGCATTCAGTCTGAAAAACCCTATTACACTTTACTCGCCACTCCACAGATCTGGGCCATAGGTGTGGATGGTTTGAAACAGGATGAGAAAGAAGGGTCACCCAGAGAGATCAGGACGTTGGTACTAAAATAAGGAGTGCCTCGAGTGCAGAAGAGAAGAGATGAAGAGACCCATCTGTGCCATCTGGAAGGGCCATACCTGGTCAATCCATCTGACAGCTGAGTGAAAATCTGCAGATGGACCCCAGCTCTAACGGCCCTTATCTCTCTCACCTCTCCACCTCAAACATTATTGAAGAACAACACATGTACCATTGTGCCACAGATTATCAGACATGTTCTCCGCATGCCCTATTGCATGACCTTCCTCACTTAAGCAGCATATCACTGAAGACCTGTTTCCAGGTGCGAGAACCCGGAGATTTCCGCTCATTGACAGCAAGGGACATTTGTCACGCCATACAAAGACAACACTCATTATTTTCCATTCTATTTGAACACTTGAATAATCCACAATGAATATGCACTAAGAATACTGATGTTTGTCAGAAGATCTTCAAAGCCATGGCCTGTCAAGTGTGGACAGCCTGAGAACGAAAGATGGCATCATGAATTTTGGCTGAGCAGAGAAACAGAAATACCAGTAGGAATGAAAAATCGCAACTGAGTTCTCATTAATATCTTTAGTTTCTCCTGGACAACAAAATTTAATAGAGAGCCATTGAGAATTTTACTTCTCTGAACTTTCTCCTCTTATGTGTTTCAGAAAAGTATTCTCAAAAAAGAAAATTCTGCACTCAAAAGTCAAAGATTTCAATATGAAAACATTTCTCATTAAATGTTTCCAAAATAAAATTATCTGAGCTGTGCTTTTTTATTAAATGTCAGCAACTGTCTCACTTGTTTGTATTTTTTTATTTCTCTTAAAATAATATTCCAGTTAAATACCAGTCAAGCCCAATCAACAGCCTTTGTATCATAATGTTGATTCCCACAAAATATATTTTTGATTCATCCCTCCTTTTCTAAAAAAACAAAAAAAAAAGCAAAAATATGGGTTACAGTGAGGCACCTTCAATGTTGGTCAACGGGCCCAATTTTTAGAGGATTTCCAGACAAAAATGTCAAGCTTATAATTTTATAAAATAACTAACATTAATTGTTCTGTAAAAATGTGTGTATTATTTTAGTTGTTTTTAAATTGTCACTTTTACTGTTGTTTTAGGGTTTACAGTAATACATCTTTATGGCAACGAAGTTCTACATTTGGATATACTGTAACTTTACACAGAAAAAGTTAGTTAGCAATTTTATCCCACTAAAATCATTTTATCATGTATATTGTTTGTGCTTGTGGCTTTACTTTTTAACAGTGAGTAATTTAACTTTTACGGATTGGCCCCATTTACATTGAAATGCATCATTGTAACCCACATTTTTGGTTTTGTTAAAGAAAAGGAAGGTTGAATCCAAATATATTTTTGTGGTAAATAAGCTTATGCCACAAATGCAGATGATTGAACTTAACTTGTATTGAACCCGGATTATTCCTTTAAGGAATTTTAGAAGAGACAAATTGAAACATAAATGAAACAACTGTGAACTCCATTAAAACTGGGTTCGCATTGTATAATTTTGGCCACAAAACTTTCTGGGGTCATAAAAGATTTATCTTGTCATTGGGCAAAATTGGCAGTCTTTGATCACTTTGTGTGACATATTCACAGATGCCTTATTTATTGCCTTTGCAATAAATCTAAGGCTCTGATGACATTCTGGCTGAGGCGCAAAAAAAAATTGTGCATTGTTAATCGGGATGATTGGGACCAAATTCTTGGCCACGATGTGTATAGAACAGTCTGACAAGATCTCAGTCTGACAAGCTACAATTGTAAAGGGACGCAAAATCGTACAGTGTGCTCCCAGCTTTAATTTCAAGCTATGAAAGAACAACCACTGAGCAATAAAAGAACACGCATCAAATTCAAATGCAAATGCACAATCCTGCTCGGCAACAAATATGCCATCACCTAATGTATTTCTCAGCCAACATATATGGGCCACAATAGCCCTCCAGTGTATTGACCATTCAACCCTGCCAATACTCATCTTTTCATGCTGGTAATATGTGCAACAAATACTAATGTCACCGACTTTATCAGCATCCAATTACCCTGCTGTTGTTCTCAACATGTGGCAGGAACAAAGAGTCATGGGAGGGAGTGATGCTGGCCTTCCAGTTAACGGGGCATTCACATACACTCCATGTCTATACTTATCTCATTTTAACATTCACCTCAGCAGGTCTCTTTTTTTATCATCACTACAATCCATCGCACACCGCACCAGAAATTGGTTTTATGCAATTCGGCTGAATAACGGCAGGGAAATTGCAGAGGAAGGCAAATCTTGACAACATGAAAACAAGAGCAGGGTTATGGGAAAAAAAATAGCGATTATCCATAGAATATAAATATGGGTGTGTAAGGAGCGGGTGGTCTAATATGAAAGTTGAATAATGATTTTTTTTTATAAAAAGAAAGATGAAAGGAGAGTTAATTTGGATACAGTATTGAGTAGTGTTCAGCTCTACGTTGAAGATCTTTTCAATTAGAGGTAGAGGGAATTTCCAATTCTACTGATAAAGAAGTCTCCAGAGACATTAGTCAGCAATAAAAGTACTTAATGTAGCAACTTTTCTTTCATTTAAAAAATATTTTTCCTCTAAAGTTTCCCTGAAGATTAATCATCCTCTTATTGTTTTGCTCCAGGTGCTTCATTAATTCAAAACAACCACACTGGTTGCTTTATAAGTAGAAAATGTCATAGTCTGCATCTTTTTCCCTCTGTTCATGCCTGCACTGCCGATCATTCCTTACTTTCATCAACATGAAAGTAAGGAATTAAAAAAGTAATTAAAAATTATCAATATTATCGTATTTTATTGTTCTAAGTCAAGAACAATTGTCAAAAAGTAGATTCTGCCAGCCACTTGAGATTTTAAGAAAATCACTTGAAATTTACTGCTCATATTATTTCTTAACATATCAATTAAAGAATCTTTTTGTTACCATTTAGAAACCATTGAAAACTATATTGAGCATACAACAGTATACTACAATATGTTGAATATAACCAATCATTCCTCCATTGTTTATGCGGTCTACATGATAAATGGTCAGCGCTCCCACAAAGACAAGTAAAAGCTGACATTTCACTGAAATATTGATTGTCTTTCTCCATTAGATTTGCGGGCTGAGCAAAAATAAATACATTTATGGTATTAATCAACAAACACGTTCTTGATCTGCTCAAAATAGGTTTAGTTTTAAAGCTTAGACTTTTATATTTACAATTAATACAGCTGATTTTACCAATTCTAAAATACTGCTTTTAAATTAGCTGATAAATTAGAATTGTTCTATTCTTAAATAATTCAAAAAATTGTAATCACAACATTCATATTTAGAACCTGTATAAAAATAATAAAGAAAACAGCAATGTGTTATATATCTTTGGAAAAGTCTTGACTAGTAGAATATAACAAGCAAACTGACCAAACTACAGTGAGTCATGTTAAATCCACGCATATAAAAAAAGATCAACAGCTGACACATTTTAGTTTATTACTTTATGAGAAATAAACATGATGTTCAAAATAGCATATCACAACTTACAGCAGGTGATCCTGAATCAAACAAGATCACTCTCAACATAATATGATGTGTAAATCCTGAAATATTCCTCAAAGAGTGTCATCATTAAAGCTATGGTGGCTATCGCTAATTGCATCTCTATAGTTTCACTGGTATCCGTTCACTGAAACGCAATCCTTCACATTATAGATGTGTCAGATAGTTATGATTGGATCTCTAGAGAGTGCAAGGGGTTAAATAAAAAGTACATTTGGATTTTTTTTGTGAGTGCAGAAAGTGTAAAACAATCATGCAAATTCAGTGTAGGTCTACTAATGGCAAATATCAGATTTATACAAAGCACATTGAGTGGCTAATGTTTGGTCTGGGTTTCCTGATGATAATAGGAAGAGCCAATTAGGCCCTTTTCCACCATTGGGCCAAATGGATCTGAGCAAGTTGAGGAATGCAATCAAGCAACTGCTGTACTTAATCCAAAAAGAACAGACTGCAAGCTGTGCAAATTCACCAACCAATATCTTTTAAAAAATAAATGACAAAACAATCAACAATATTATACTCCCATCAAAATCTGAGGCACCACAAACCAAAACCTCTAATTAATCAAAACAATAACTTGTGCAGCTTAAAAAATAAACATCAGAATTAACTCTGAAAAGCTCCTTTTCTTGGAAAATGCATATAGTATTGTGCATTATATTTTCTTAATATGGATCCATTCTGGTTTATTTGCCTGTGCTATCTGCATTGTTTTTAACACCCCACAGGTTGTGGAGGATACAGCAGACTCCCACGATCTGGCATACTTTATTGGGACGTTCAGTAGCGGTTCTAGCTTTTTTGGTGCCCTGGGCAAAACCCGCTTCAACACGCCCCCAAAGTTGTTGACCCTTGAGCATGTGACTCTAAATGAGAACACCCCCAAAGTTGTTGACCGGGGGTTGACCCTTGGGTATGTGACTCTAAATGAGAATGCCCCCAAAGTTGTTGACCAGGGGTTGACCCTTGGGTATGTGACTCTAAATGAGAATGCTCCCAAAGTTGTTGAACGGGGGTTGACCCTTGGGTATGTGACTCTAAATGAGAATGCTCCCAAAGTTGTTGACCGGGGGTTGACCCTTGGGTATGTGACTCTAAATGAGAATGCTCCCAAAGTTGTTGAACGGGGGTTGACCCTTGGGTATGTGACTCTAAATGAGAACGCCCCCAAAGTTGTTGACCGGGGGTGACCCTTGGGTATGTGACTCTAAATGAGAACGCCCCCAATGTTGTTGACCGGGGGTTGACCCTTGGGTATGTGACTCTAAATGAGAATGCCCCAAAGTTGTTGACCCCAACCGAAAGATGCTGCCCTGGGGGACTGTCCATGTTGCCCATGCATATATCCGCCACTGGGGTGTGGTCTTAAAAATTACGAAATACATTTTAATTCATTCTGACATTGATTCTATTCAGTATTCAGTAAATTCAGCAAATTTATCCAAACAAGTAAAGCACATCTATCCTCATTGTATTATTATTATTATTAATCAAGCGCTTCTAAATTTCTTTTTTTAATATGGAATGAATTGAATAATTAACTGATGTCCCATTTTCTCTGTTCATACTCTTATCGCCACTCTCTTTGCTCTTCTTTCTTGAAAAACTCTTCTCGTCAAAAATTTCTCTCACTGAACAATTCACACTCTGTGACTTGGCTAATATGTCTAGATGTGCATTTTAAAGGGTGCAGAAAATTGAGACTGAAATCTTTCAAAAGGGAGACCTCTGGGAATCTGGGGGCAGGGTTGGGCGAAAGAGCGGGAGTGGCCTCACAACAGATTAAATCAAAGGGAGCTGAGAGGGCTGCAGAGAGCTGATAGCTGACTTGCCGAGGCCAAATCACCACAAGAAACTCCATATGCACACAGGTACACATGGACACAAATACACTCACACCTAAAAAGCTTCTAAAGTACTGCGCGACATCTAAAAGTAATGGAGTAATGAGTAATGACCTACCTCATCTCTCTCTTTCTTTCTCTTCACATTACTGTTATTTCTATACACCTCCCACACTAGATCACTCTCTATCTCTGGTCATATACTGTTTCTATATCTTTCTCACTCTGTCTTTCTCCCTCCTACTCTCTGTACATCTCTCTCTTTTCCCTTTCTATTTCTCTCTCAAGATTCAAGTAGCTTTATTGGCATATGGGTAAAAAGCTTTACTTTGCCAAAGCACTGGTAACATTATAAATAAATACTGTTCATGCATGTTTATTTTTAGGGAGGTACATTTTTGGGGGGAGGTTGGCATATCCAGTGCATGGTGTAACATGTTACACTCCAGTCAAAACTATTTTAAACAGCATTCTACATTAACTATTCGTTCATTTAAAAATTCTTTAAACATTTTATTTATCATTGGACCATTTAAAATGAACTAGTGAAGGCAAAAAGTGAAAAAATAATGGTGACAAATTATATGACCAAAGATACACTGTAAACTATAATGCTCAAAATAACTGTTTTGAGTAGGGAAATATTTAATCATACAAATTAGTTCAAATAAATTAACCCTGATAAGTATTTGGAACTTTCTGTTTCTTCTGAGTTCACGAAACTCACACCTTTACCTTTACAACAAGTTACCTGAATTGGTTTATTGTTTTGAGTTTAATGAACTTGTCTCTTTAAATTTATATGAACTTGATGTAACCGGGTGGTAAATACCCCTGGGTGGTAAATACCCCTTAAAGTTTGTTTTTCTCCTTGCATGTTTAAAACTGTTATTTAATTGTGATTTGATATGTTGAGTGAATTATGGAGACAGGAAAGGCAGCGTTTACCTGTATTTCCCTGGAGTTGTCAACAAGTGGCGCTGTGTGTGTTGCGTACGAGACTATGCGCATGCATTCTCACCTCGGTCATTGTTTTGATAGACATGCAACAAGTAGTGTGAGAGAGACACGCACTCTCTGGGAACGGTGTACAACAGTATGTTGAGCATTTCAGCCCTCGTGAAGTGAATGTGGTGTTATGTAGGAGCTGATTGTTACTATTCTCACTGCCGTATTGTATTGTATCGTATTGTATTGTATCGTATTGTACCTTATAGTATTGTGCCATATTGTATTGTTTTGGAATCATGTTGCTATTATTTTTATGTTTATATTTTTGCATTTTAATACGGTTGTGTTCTGGTACTGCCGTGTTTAAAGGGGTCATGACATGGGTTTTTTTATTGTATTATTATGTTCCCTTAGGTGCAATTATAGTATTAATATATTTTTTTTTAAGAAAAACTTTTAAAATCTAGTGATTTATGACCTTTTCCCACCCTGTTTCTCATCCTCTGATTCAAACAGTCTGTTTTGGGGGCGTTTTCCATTTAAGACTTCAGTGTTAACGCCCACTGTTATGATTGGCTAACGTCAGTGCCTATGTATCAATTATTGACGCCCCCAGCCAGAACAATATGCAAGTAAACTAAGTAAAAACACTGTGATTATTCATAATGAATGAAATTGCGCTTTAAAAAGTAGTTTAAAGTTTAAAATAGATTACTTACAGTTTGCGTCGTCGTTGTTCCCAGAATAGTCGGCACGGACTTATCTTTGAGCAACAGTTTTCTGGCAAAGCCAGCATCATATTGAGATTTGTTCTCAAAACAGTCATCCTTAAAATGTACAGAACAAACGCTTAAGTTAACACTGCCGTGACTGGGACGTCCTCAAAAAATAAACTGCATCCATTTTTCCCTGACGCCTGGATCTTTCGGCAGCTTATTCAGAGGTTTTGTTTGACCACAGCCAGGAACAGCACATCTGTGTGGCATCGTAATTTTCCTGTGCACAAGTAGTCTCTGTCAGAGCTCGCTGTCCATCGACTGAACACTTGTGAGGCGCACGGCGATACTGAAATGAGCGTAGTTGTCTTGGCGCTTAAAGCGTAGTTATCTTGTGCTGGAGGCGGTCATATGCAAACGCTGGTACGTCACTTCTAACTGTCACGCCACTTCTAACCATGAATCCAGAACGAGCTGTATTTTGATCTTGATTAAATAAATGATTCGTTTAGAATGGGGAGGACGTCTTAAAATATTAAACTTGCAGGACGTTTTAATGATACAAAGACCTCTTATATACCAAAAGATCAAGGCAAATTTGGTTTCTCATGTCATGACCCCTTTAAGAGTATTGTGTTTGTTACACACAAGTGAACTGTGATACTCAAGTCTACAGTGTATCACAGAGATAACGGCACTCAGAGTAGAGCGGTGAGGAGGTTTAATTGTATAACCCGCTCTGTGAAAGCTGTTATTTTGTTTATCCAAATTTTTGTGGTCCAGGTGGATGCTGCACACTGGTGGTTGTTTAGGTGAGCCCCCTGTTCACTGTTTAAAGTGCTTTGATTGTAGTTTCAGAAAAGTGCTTTATAAATGTAACATTCATAATGTTCAAATAAGTATCAAGAATATACCTGCTGTTTTATTTTTTAATTTAGCATAGGCTTTGTTTCGCATAGGCCTATACAACATCTTTGTATCTTTGTAAATCAGATAAAAAGTAGAAAAAGAAAATCACAAAGGTGGGGCTTGGTCTAGTAAATTTTCTCGAGGGGGGCTTACTGTCAAAGACTTTGATAACCCCTGTTGTAGCCCATCCACCTCAAGGTTCCACGTTTTGTGCATTCTGAGATGCTATTCTGCACATGATTTTGTGCACTGTACTGCTGCCACACAATTAGATGACTAGATAATCGCATGAATAAGTGTACAGGGGTTCTTATTAAAAAGCTCAGTGAGTATACATAATACATATTAGATTAACTGATTAATAAAACATTTTTATTTTACTATTAATACTAATACTGTAGTACTGTAATACTGTTACTATTTCTCTCCCTCATTTCTGTTTATATTACTCTTTCTCTCTATCTCTCTGCATCTTTATAACTTTCTCCCTGCAACTACTGGTTGCCTTATCTCGTTCCCTCTTTATATAAGTTTATTTATACACAGTATCTCCTGCTCTCTTTTTGTCTCTCTCTCTCTGATTCAGGTTCATGTAGATTTAGTGGTATACAAGTAACATTATACTGTATATACATACATACCCATTTACACACATAAGACAAATATCTATCCCTCTTTCTATCACTATCCTCTGCAAGGTTACCTGTGCTGGTCCAACAGCAGGGTATTGCAGGGGGTGCCATACCATGGCACAAGGTGGAACTGGTATGGAGCTGAGCCAGAACTCACAGCTGCTTCATGGGCTGCAGAGATTAGAGCTATTTAATGAAAGTAGATCTGCGCCAGAAGCTGAGCTTATATGACAGACACCTGATGTCCCCTGCCAACTCATCCCTATAAATCTATCATCAAAGAGCATACAAGTGGGTCAGTGGTGAGCGTGACGACTGGAATGCAAAGCTGCAATCTAGTGGACCCTTCAGAGCTTGACGTGATGTTTATGTACTGCACTTCAGAAACTTTTCCTTCTTATTTAGGAATGCAGGTGAAATAGCAGAGAGCTGTTATAGTAATGTCAGCTCACCCCAATTTTTCTCACAATTTGGAATGCCCAATTCACACTACTTAGCAGGTCCTTGTGTTGGAACAGTTACTCCACTCAATCCGGGTGGCAGAGGACAAGTCTCAGTTGCCTCCGCTTCTGAGACAGTCAATCCGTGCATCTTATCACGTGGCTCATTATGCATGACACCGCAGAGACTCACAGCATGTGGAGGCTCATGCTACTCTCCGCGATCCATGCAGAACTTACCACGTGCCCCACTGAGAGCAAGAACCACTAATCGTGACCACGAGGAGGTTACCCCCATGTGACTCTACCCTCCCTAGCAACTGGGCTAATTTGATTGCATAGGAGACATGGCTGGAGTCAGTAAGCACACCCTGGATTCGAATTCGCGACTCCAGGGGTGGTAGTCAGCGTCAATACTCGCTGAGCTAACAAGGCCCCCGTAAAATTGCTTTCTTAAAAACAATGTTGATTTAAATATACTTCAGCTGCAATTATATTAATGCTCTGAAAAGCTACTTTTGAGTTATGGGTCTTCCTGTATTCTTAATAATATTTAAAAAACATACTGAGAAAGTGGAAGATATTCAAGAAAAAAAAACGTTGGGGGACCTGGGTAGCGAATAAAGATGCTGACTACCCCCCCTGGAGTTCGCGAGTTCGTTATTATGTTTTATTGCTAAATTTAATAATTATTGTCTACATTATTTGCAACTGCTTTGTAATAATAATCATCATGTATAAAACTAAATTTAGTATATTAAATAAAATAACATTAATAAACATTTATAAAATAAAATACAATTATAATATTTGGCGATATTATCATGTTCTCTTGAAATAATAGATTATTTCTGCTTGCTGCTTGATTTACTATCGTTATTTAATTTTAACACTTAAATGCACACCTCGGGTCTTTATAGACCTGGGACCTATTTTCACCCCCTGTACCTCATCCATTGTATGGAGTTATGCACACACCTCTTCAGTATTCCTTAATCTATCTCTTATAAATAGTGTAACACACACACACACACACACACACACACACACACACACACACACACACACACAAAGCCACAAATGCAAAAACAATTAAATACAAATAAAATAATTTTATAATGGTTTGAGTACCAAAAGTGAATTTGAATTAGAGTCCCAATTCCATAAATTATTTAATATTTAGTTTATTATCACACCCCATATGGATGTACACATCCTGTACATAATATGCATAATGTTTCTTACTCAAGGTGGCGCTGTTGTTTCAGTGATTGACTTGATTTACATTTGATATTCTATTTGATGATAAAACAACTTGGAAGTAACCCATAGCAAGTACAACACATGAATATACTGTTGTACTATTGAAATTATGTCAATTTTGCATCTATTTAGACTCAATAATTGCCTGAGAAAATACTTATGTGTGGGTTATGTGTATCTTATGTGCTATGTGAAGCTCAATATGTGTTTGACAGCCAGTTGCATCTCATGAAATTTCAGTGTGAAAGTAATGAATGCTGTTCAAGATTTGTTCTGATTTCTTGCATTTTCTCTTTGATATGTGAAAAATAAAACATCAAAATATATATTTGTGTATGTTTTTATATATTATTTTCTAATTGTCTTGACAATATTTTGAAAATGTTATACTATCTGGGCATTTAGTAGACCCATTTTTGATAGATAAACTGTATATGTGCCGGGTATTTAAAGACCTGAATATGTTAGAGTGTTTGGTAAAATTCCCATGCATTTAAGGGTTAATGTTTGTTGTTATTTCGTGATCCAATCAGGTTGGTGATCAACATTTTCTTAAGGTTAAGTGCCTCTTTTCACTGAAAACAACAAAAAACAACAATACATAAGTCGGTTTTTGGCCCAATTTTTACCCTATTCGTGGAAAGTGTCAGCCAACAAATGAAGCTCTTTCTCAAAAGGTCGACATACACGATTTTATGGTAAAGCAAAGTGGGGTAGACAAAGGCGTTCTCTGTGAGCGAAAATGGCACTGAAGCAGTGTCAAAAAGGATTACACACAGGAGCCCTTGGTGGCTAGCGACCTTCAGGAAGGGCGGGGGGAGGGGTGGTCTGATGTTCAGGAGAACGACGTGCACGTAAAAAGCTTTTAGGCTCAGACAGGAAAGGTGGAAGACAACAGCCATCGCCGACATTCTGTGTTTTTTGCAGCATCTCACAGGTGCGCTGGAGTCACTGGGCATGTCTGACAGGAGAAATGCTGAGAATTGTTCACAAGCTCCTTTTAGTGCATCATTGTGTTCTCACATCACCCTTTGAGGTGCTATGAATAATTTATCTTAATTTGATAATTGTGTTCCTCTGAAGGACTATTGCTGAGCCTCGCAAAAGCAACAGAAGTACAATCGAAGTACAATAGCAGTGTTGCGACAGCAGAGAGGCACTGATTAAATGTGGTGAATGTAATAGTGAGTGAGAGAGGCAGAAAGCAAGAAGGGGAGAGAGAAATAAAAGGAGACAAAAGGAGAAGCAATGATGTTGAGCTTTGACTGAGTGTGACTGTGAGAGATTCATATGAGGGATCAGTGGCAGTACCAACATTTGAACGTTGAAATATCTTCGGTATATTACAAAACAGAGTAAAATGAAGTGTGAAGAAGTCAAGCGAAGAAGAGTCATGCAGGTTTTCAACAACATGAGGGTGAGTAAATGATGATAGAATTTTATTCAGAATTTTTGGGGTGAAATATCCCTTTAAACTTAATTTAATTTCTCTGCATCTTTTGAACTTACAAAAATGTAATCTAAGACATCACTATGGCTACCTATGTCACCTATGCCAGGATCCACCACTGAGCATGATTTTAAAGTTGCTTGACATCTCATTCACTCTATTCTTGGCCCTTTGCATTACTGGAGAAACCCAGCCAGCGTGTTCTCACTTTAGAACAAACCATTGCCAGTTTTTAGTGGAAAGTGTGTGGGTGAGCACAGCATGAATCATACAGTTTGCTCTACTGACAGTGGAACAATATGAACATGTTTGGTTCTTCCTTATGGTCAATATGTAAACCAATATGCAATCTATGTTCCAATCTTTCAACTCCATATTCCACTCCTAACTCTTTAACAAAACACTCTCTATACACTGCCATTTCACATTAATTGACAGGTGAGCACAAATCAAACCCATTACTGGGCCTGAGCAGGAGTATAAGACCCATTCAATCACGTTCATTTTAGCACTATTTCCAGTTTCATTCGCAATCACCAAGCCAGAGAGGAAAATTTGGGGGGAAATTTGCTGGAAGGAAGGGCTACTCGCTACTGCCTAGCTGACTTTCACTCCATGACCCTTTTCATTATCTGCATGGAGGCATGCACTAAATGATGGCAACAATAAAATTAGCCGAGCAAGATGGCTGGAGCTAAATGGTGCTGTTTGCATGCATATTACATCTAAAGGCCCTAGTTGGGGGCACAGAAAGAAAATAGTGTTTTGAGTGGATAAGGGAGGAGTTAAAACACAAAGTGCTGTAATCTAGAGTGCAATGGAGCTGAGAGGCAGTGTGTGACAAGAAAATGAGGAGTGTGGGAAAAAAATAAGATTTTGGATTAATGCCGTAGCAGCCGAGACACAAGACAAGATTGACCCATTGTAACAAGGAATCATCATCAGTCCATCTGTCACTGTCTGTTCCCATCTGTTAACAAAAACACATGAGTGCTCAAACCGAATACCATAGAAACAAGAGCACAGGTTCAAAAGGGAAAACATGGTTAAGAGCACATACTGTATACAAAATATGGAGGACATTAAAAAACAATGACAAAATGGATAGTAAAAAGTCTTGCTTTTTTCAGTGTGACTGAAATGAGAAATTACTACAAAGAACAAATAAATATAGTCCAAACCAAAGTCACTCACATAGCACCATATGAGACATTTTAAACCCATTAATAGTATGTCACAATATTGTCATTTTTGCTGGAAATTCAACCCAAAACTGCTTCATATACTACATTATTACTATTAATCCAGTGATTTAAAGCTGCAAGATTTTTTTGGTTACAATTAACAAAATTCATTATTGAGTTAGTACATAAAAATC
This sequence comes from Xyrauchen texanus, assembly GCF_025860055.1. NCBI lineage: Eukaryota > Metazoa > Chordata > Actinopteri > Cypriniformes > Catostomidae > Xyrauchen > Xyrauchen texanus. Next base: position 16,944,510 of record NC_068311.1, read on the forward strand.
CATGTTCAAAACCATGTCCTTGTCTTACCCTGATTCACTACAGTAAGCCTACAATAAAGGTTTTTATTTTTAACTGTCGGGTTTGGTGCGAAATCGCAGACATATGTCATTCATCCTTGCGTGTTTATGTTTTATCTGAAAGCTGAGAAAGAAGGTCCGGCTGTGTTGCGAGAAGCAGGAAGTGAGTGCGATAGGTGTTCAGTCAGTCCAGTCGCAGTATCAGGAGTCAGGACAGCAGTGGAGTGAAATCACTCTTCTAATGGATTTAACTGTTTTTTAATGTTTGGCAAACATGTTTATTTGCTATAATGCTTGGATATAACTAGTAATCAGAAGGTTACTGGTTTGATCCCCACAGCCACCACCATTGTGTCCTTGAGCAAGGCACTTAAATCCAGGTTGCTCCGGGGGATTGTCCCTGTAATAAGTGCACTGTGAGTCGCTTTGGATAAAAGCGTCTGTCAAATGCATAAATGTAAATTGATATGTTTTCTGGTTGCTGAAGCTTGTATTGTTTGTTATGCCTTAATGAACACATTACTAATATGTACTGTACAGATCATGATGTGTTTTTTTTTGGTGAAGTTACTGTTACATGTTTACTAAAATGAATGATTTGAGTATTTTATTACATTGCTGCAATTTCAAGATCATGTGTGTGTGTCGCTGTTTTCTTAGGCAATTTTTTTTACATCAGTCACAGAAATGCTGTGAAAAGTTGTTGTCACTTTCCATTGTCCTTATAGCATAAAAATGAAAAAGATTTTTTATTTTTTATTTTTTTTTGACCGATGAAGACCTAATGGTCTAAAAGTTGCAATCAAGTGTAAGACAATGAAGTATTTTTGGAACAATAAATCAGTGTACGTACACTTGCCATTTTTTACTTTTAGAGGATAGCCTGTTTAAGCAGACCTAATAGCCACTATAAGACATGGTTGTGGACTCGAGTTGCATGACTTGTGACTCAACTCGACATAATAAAAGAAGACTTTTGACTCGACTTAGACTTTGACAACAATGACATGCAACTCCACTAGGACTCAAGCCCTCTGACTCTGAAAGACTTTATACATTCTACAACCAAATATCAGAGTTGTACATTTAAAAATGTGCAGCAAATCAACGATTCATTTCCCCAATTTAACAATTCATTTGATTTTCAAATCTGCATTTCCATGCTCCACATTCAACCAATCAGACAACCAACCAATCAACTTCCACGAGAGTAAAGTGTCACTGTAACTCCAAAATTACACTAACAAAAAAGTTGTTTGCAGTTCAAAGACCTACTATTGTAGTATGATGGGTCATTTGCATTGTCCACTGAGGCTGTAGATTGTAATATAAAAATAAAGTGGACTCGTATCAGCCATTTCACAACTTTCTCTTCTTAAATGTATATGTGTAGAATACAAACATTCATGTGTATGGTATAGTGGATAACACACATAATAATCATATTAAAAAAAAATTAAGAGTTTTGTTTATCTTCCTCAAAATAAGTAATATATAGGTTAAAAAGTTTTAAGCGAATAACATAATATTAACATGAAAATAGTTTCCTCAAACCAAGACATTCATCCACCAGAAGAACAGTGTCAAACCATAACTGACATAAAGTGTTCCTCTGCAAGCAACTTGCAATTTTATGCTTCAACAGCTAGAGGCCCAAACGTTAGCTATCGTAGCTTTAAATACTTTGAAAGGTACTCTATTTGGAACTTGATGGGTGCAAACAAAAATGATTGCAAAAAAAGCTTCACATTATAACAGACTTAAATTACAAAAATCAAAGACTCAAAACAGTAATCCGATGATTGGATAAGACATAAAATATAACTCAAGGGACACATTTTGAGAAATGCTGGACTAGAGCAGCACATTCAAGCTTACAACAAAGAGTGACACAGCACTTCTGATCACAGCGAAGTTTCTCTGAATGTTTTCTGTTAAACTGAGGATATAAGGCATTCTGTGTTTGCTGATCACACCTAGGTAAGACATATCTGTGACAAAAAAGACATAACCAATCAGTCAGAGAGAAAATGGAGCGTTAACGGTGTGACAGAAAAGCATGACATAAGGACAAACACAATCAGTCAAGAGGAGAATTGCATGGCGGTGAACTACCATTCCTTTGGAATAAGCAACAGGGCTGTGTGCCTTCAAATAAATTAAGCTTGCTGTGGGATGTTGTGCCCATGTGAATAGGTACGGCTGACTTTCACACTTCGTATCTCTAATTAATTCAGATGGACACTGATAAATTAACTGAGTTCCCTCACTCAGGTGCCCTTGCATTCTAATGCAAGAAACTTATTGTGCAATAGACACCCTGCATTAATCAAGGGCAATGTGAGCTGACATTGGTGTAAACACTGAAGGGCTGGAATGTGATCCATGTTCCATGCACATAATTAAAAGAGTGGAATTGCATACATCATATTCATCATTAGAGTTTATGAGTGATAGTTTTTGTTTTACTTGTTGCAAGAAGATAACATTTTGTAATTGTTCCATGATGATTTTGTGTTTTGTCACAGTTATAATCTTCATATGTATGGTTCAAACTAGGAATGAAAGTACATTTTAGAAAGGAGATATATCTTCCTAGTTGCTCCCTTTCTCCTTTGCAGTTTTTTTTCATGTAATTTGGTGAATCTCATGAAAGGATGTCCAGGTCACAATTCACCCCAAAATCAAAAGATAAAAAATAAGATATTATATTTGGTGTGAAAGCGAAGCTGATTTAAGGACAATTCATGTTTTTGGTTTTATTATTATTATCATGACAATTAAAGGTGCACTTCAAGTAATTTTTTGAAAATGTCATCTTGGACTTTATTCAAACACAAGAGTTTCAGTTACTGATGCCATTGTAGAAATTCACTATTCACAGTCAGCCATAATTACTTCAATCCATGAGTGAAAGTATCCAATAACAAGGCAGCTACTGAGATTAACCAAGTAGTATTTGGCTGGTCATGTGATCCTAACATGGCAGTCCCCATGAGGGGACCCTCTCCATGTAGAATAAAACAGCTTTTATAAGGTAACTGTCATGACTGGAGTCTTCATCTCATGTGGTGGTTTCAAAATTGCAAGAAATTAATTTATTTAGAAGTAAAACTTTTACTGTTTTTGCACATTTAAGCATTTGAGTTTTGTAATTCTCATTATTCTCAGTGGCGATTCATGCAATGCAATACAATACAGTAAGGCTGCACAATTCTGTAATCGGGAAAATTAACTATTATTCAGTCTACTCCTGTTGCATTCATTGTTTCTATTTAAAACGTGTTTCTACAGCGGTTAAGTTTCTAACCAATCCCAGACGTGTGCGTTGAGCAATGAAATGACAATGGCCAATCAGAGGTGCAGTGAGCCTACAGTCCAATCAACCAATCCTCATGCGCAAGTTTTAAATAGTCTGACATCCAGATGCTTGCGTACAGTATGAAACATCACAAAAATGAGTGCTAAAGAAACATCATCTGACACTCGAAAAGAAGCTGTAGAATTATTTTCACTTTGTTGCATGTTGCGTCGTTTTATTTACCATAGGTAAACAAACCGCAAATGAGCAACACAACACAACAAAACTAAAACGTTATAATCAAGGTATAGACAGGGTTGAAATAAGTAATTTATTTTGTTGTTGAAACAGTTATATTTATTATGTGAGCATATGTCAGTGCATATCTATGTGTCAGTGAGCTTGTGCTGAACTGAAGGGCTCAAACAGTGAGTGACAGCTTCAGTCATTATAATGGGAGAGTTTGAATATTGTTGCATTGCTCAATTTTTGTGTACAATTTATTACAAAATAATAACAGTTGTATTTATGTATTAAACAGCTATAAAGTGGCTTGTTTTAAAGTCAGCTTGTTTTGGATGTTTTGGACATAGAAAAAGTCTTGAACGTCATATTTCATGGACCATCTTCTTTGTTATTGGGTCTGCTCAAATGAATAACTATCAGACTCACAACTTCTGTTGGTAGATTGAAATTTTAACCAATCACACAAACTTGCAAACCGGCTGATCTTACCTTCCAAAGTGCAATCACTGTGACATATTTGAAGCCAAATATGATCTAAGGACACACAAGGATTTTAAATGCCGTAAGTAACCTCAATCTAAATTGGCTGTTCAGTTTGACTTTTTAATATTATAATGATGGATGGATAGAATGATATATGTGGGCCAATCATTTAAGCAGTAAAGACACATATTGCATGTCTGATTGTAGTTTTTATATTTTTATGCCATGTTTTTCAGGCTTTGGAAATGTGTTAAATGTGTGAGGATGTGAATAAATCAACATGATACATTACACACTGACATATTTACTGACATTAAAAATGGTTTTGTCAATAGTTCAAAAAGAACCATGATGTTAAAATATTTTACAATTGAAATAATACATCATGTTTTTATTTCACATGAGAGTAATACATATTTTACAGTTATTTTAAAGTTATTACAGTAATGAGAACTGGGGGAATTGCAATTCATTGTAATTAATATCTGCATGAAAGTAATGTCACAATGCAAAAACTCTTACTGGTTTTATTTTCTTCAATTAAATATATATATTAGGGCTGTTGATTTAACGCGTTAATTCAGTGTGCTTAATTTTATTAAAAATAATGTGTAAAAAAACGCAATTAATCGCAATGCCCCCAGATTGTAATAAGGAAGATTCCTGAGAAATGCAAGCTTGTAGTACACCCTGTTTACTCCAGAGGGCAGTAATGGAAATTTCAGCTGTATGAGCAACGCGCAGTTTATACAGTGAAGAAAACAACCAGACAGCACAAAACAGACATTCTTTACGTTCTTGCGTTCAAAACACTTGATGGAGCACAAATTCAAACTAAGGGATCTCAAGATGTGTTCCAAGTATTAAACTATATTTAACTTGACACAGTGACCTAAAAATTTTATGTTTATGACGCAACGCACCCGAGACACAACACAAGCATGTCTGACGCAGGTGTACATTGACGTGTCCTTATACAAGTCCTCATAATAAATCTCGAACTGATTGACAAATTCACTTGTGAAATGCATATCTGTGAACTGCATGCCAATGATTGTCTTATGATCAATAATATGGAAGTAAACAATACATTGTATTCTAAAGCAATTTTTTGTATAGTCTTATCAATGATGAACTCTTCTGCTACAAGAATGTAATGCATTTTAATTATCTGAATATATATATATATATATATATATATATATATATATATATATATATATATATATATATATATATATATATTTTTTTTTTATTTATAGATAACTATGTATAATTATTTCATCATTATATATTGAATTATTGTTATATGAGGGGCTTTCTCAGCAAATATTTGTATATGCGATTAAATGCGATTAATCGCAATTAATTAATTAATCGGGACATCATGTAATTAATTAGATACAATTTTTTAATTGACAGACCTAATATATATATATATATATATATATATATATATATATATACAAAAATTTTAATTTGCCATTAGAAGATCATCTGTGGCTACGATTGGGGAAAATGATATATATATATATATATATATATATATATATATATATATACAAAATTTTAATTTGCCATTAGAAGATCATCTGTGGCTACGATTGGGGGAAAAATGTGAATTGTATTATGGATAATATTAATGAATGATAGCATTCACAAAGTCTTTCCAAAAATATTAATGCACATTAATTCATTGTATTCCCCTTCTGTTGTAACGTGGTGGTGGTGATCTTTTAGAGAAGAGGCTTGGGATCTAATTACAGCTTCATTAAATGAAAAGAAGGAAGAAGGAAGAAGGTAATACAATAAACATGGAAGAATGCAAAATAACTAAATATATACATTAACACTACAGCTTAACATAAGAACAAGAACTGACAATGAGTGAAGGAAACAAGAGGGTATACACACAAATGAATAATGAGGGAACAGCTGTGGAAGATGGAGGGCAGGTGAGTGTAATCAAAAAGGTGCATACTGGGAACCAAGTCCATGAACAAGGGGAAAACTAAACAGTCACTGAACTGAACTGAAGGTGATGGAAAAACTCAAGGTAGTTTGTGACATCATGAAACAGTAAAAGGTTTCTGGCAGCTTTGAGTGAACAGGAAAATGCAGGAGAGTGGCCTTATAACCTCATTCAACTGCTGAAGCGCACTGTTCAAATTCAAATGAGTTCAGCACAAATCTCTCCTAGCTGCTTAAGGTCTTTACTTGTATGTCTTAAATCGACAAAAGATTAAGCCACATTGAAGTATCCCCCTGCAAGGCATAAGATTACTGGAAATGAGAGCAGAGGAAGTCCTCTGCAAAACAAAAGGATCTCATTACTACATATCTACTCTTGTACAAAATGTCAGCGTTTACAGTAGTACATTCAGTGCTACAAACTGTGTAAGCGTAGAGGGCAATGCTAATGAAAACAAGTGACAGGCTATTAATAAAGCTTGACCATAGCCCTCTTGTTATAAGTGAGCTGTGGAGGAGGGCAGATGAAATTGTGCTGTCTGAGGTTATTGATGCATGCTATTGAGGAGAATGAAACTTCAGACACAGTTGTCTGAATTGGCTCAAAACCTCCACCAAACATTCAAAAAAGGTAAAAAGTGATTTAAATGACAGAACTTTAATTTTTGGGTGAACAATCCCTTTAAATCTTGGCATCTTGCATCTTGTGTATGAGTATTTCGAATTTGTGACACCAAATGAGAGTTATTGCAACATTCTCTCTAAAGGTATATTTTACATCTAGCACAGAGCATAATTTTACTGCAGTAAATCTCTTTTAATTCCAAAAACATCTGAAGTTCATTAGAAAGAGAATTTTAAGCAAAAAGAAATAGCATCGGCTCTGACCCTAACCAATTACGAGCAACTATTTCTTGCAAAATCAACACACATATAGTCCTTAATTAGCCAAGACAGATATAGCCTATTGTAAAGGAGCAAAAATCTCCTTAAAGGGATAGTTCACCCAAAAAATGAAATTCCTTGTTTACTCACCCTCCTTTTGTGTTCCATGGAAGAAAGGAAGTCATATGGGATTGAAACAACATGAGGGTAGGTTAATGATGACAGAATTTTCATCTTTGGGTAAACTATGCATTTAAGGAAACTTTTGCTCATCTGCAAGAGGCTATAAGGCTTTAAGCAAACCTTTCTGTGTTAAACTGAGGGGCTCTGCCCACAGTCATCTGAGTGTTTAACTGTCCAGGTTGACAAATGCATCCAAATCAATGTCAGCTATCAGCTCAGACAGGATGGAGAGTGAACTACATTTTATTGAACTGTACAGGGGAGCCACTTTATCCAGAGTAGTTGAGAATATCGATCCTCAGTCAATAGAGATGTGAATCTTCACTGGCCTTACCATTCGATTATGATTTAAAGGGTAACGATTCGATTCTCGATGGATCACGATGCATCTTGTCCTTCAATTTTTTTCTTTTTAAATTTCTTCAAAATTAATTTTCTACTCTCCATTTTTTTTCCCTTTCAACTTTTTATTTAACAGCTGTTTTAAAAATCAGAATGAGTCACATTACATGAACTGGCCTTTTACATTCAGTATGAGCTGTGAACAAAACATGGAGGATCCACAAGATTAAATAAATGGTTCAATAGTTTAAATAGTTTTATCTCAGTTTTACAGTTTCTTTCTTTAAAACCTTATAAAAAATCTCTTAAGAGCACAAAAAAAAAAAAACTAAAAAACATTGGTTCTCCATCAAAACACACTGAATACTGATTATATTATTATTTTTGTTTAAGCATTGTAAATCATTTAAAAGTATTTAATTATTATTTAAAATTAATCTATTCATTTTAATTTTTAAGCACAAATGGAAGTTACTGGCCAGGATGAGAGATATATCTGCTTCTATGAGAGTGCAGCTGTCAGCTTCTCAGGTGATAGTAAATCACTTTAAATAGCACAGTTGTGCTTCAGAAATGTATCAAGCGTCTCGTATGCACTGTTCATCTGTTTGCTCAGTGAGTAGAAGATTGCTCGACCCTGTCGCAAAAGCTACAATGGATTTCAAACCTTTATCATCAGGTGTGCGCACTGTCCTGTCAAGCGAGTGACCGGCAATCAAGCAAAAGCCAATGAAATGGAGAGCAAGAGTAGAGAAAGGCATCGAAAATAAAAGAATAAAATGACAACATCACCAACCTCTCCCGAACCGCTAACTCGTCATTATTTTATACTGTGTTTTCCCCGTTGTGTGCAAATAAATGCAATAATGGGCGCAAGCTCGTCTTTCATGTTGTTTGTTGGCATTTTATCGTGAATAAACTCTCCCGTTGCTATGTGCGTGGGTTTGTGAAAGTATTACGGGATCATGGTATCATTCGGGCACAAATGGTTATCAGTTTGATATAGCTGGTCTGCAAACACTCGTGTTTGTGCACGTGAATTTAGTGTATGCACTTAACTCGTGTCTTTGTTTCTACATCTGTCTTTGGCATGCACCACTGCTCTGCTGTGTTTCAAACTGAACTCAGAATCAAATCTGATTCTTTTGAGAATCTATTCAGAATCGTTTGAGTATGAATCGATTTTCCCCCCACCTCTATCAGTCAATATCCATGTGCCACCAATGGTTCTGGAGAAGACTTATAGATCTCTCTCACTTCGGAGGACTTGAGTTTTGACCCTCTCACAGCTCATGGTTCTGTTAAGCATCCAATCCATATTGCCATATCAAGCCATGGTGTGCATTGAGTTTCTGCCCACACTTGGGCATATCTGTGTGTCCATTTAGGCGAGAACTAGCTGGACGCATTATGACTGCACCGATGAGTCAGCGTGAAGTGGAGACAACTCAATTAAAAAGACTAAATTGCTCAGGCAACTCTAAGATGCTACCTGTAAAAAGCAGGGCATTTAGCCGATGGAGTCGAGAATGAAAACTACAAAAGCAGAATTCTACAAATCGTGATGGTGATTACTCCATCCATTTTAATGTCAATTGCCTCTTTCCTTGTGAAATGGCAAGCACATGGATAATGTTTGAATAACTATTTCCATGTTTAAACTGCTCCTTGACAGAAAAAACTGTAACTGGCTGAAATATAGAAAATAGACTGCAGTGGACTGCAGTAATTTCTCTTAGGATCTGACTTACTCTCTATTATGAGCTTTGATTTGCTTTGCATTGGCCAGATAGCATGTAGCAGACTGTATTATTTTGGGAATGTCCCATCAATATCATGAACAAATCTTATGAGCAAATTAGTTTTATATACAGTGGGGTTCAAAAGTTTGAGTTCACATTTAAAATTTGGGTTTCAGTTTATTTCAAAGTTAAAATTCACTAATTACAAATTTGAACTTTTGAAATAAAAAAATAAAAAACTAATTAGAAACACTGATTATGTTTATGTTGATTCCTCTGTACAAAAGGTCACATATCCTTGTTTCCATTGAAGCACACAAAATGATTTTTGGACATTCTCAAATCTTGCTGGGATAACATGGATTATCAGGTTCAGCACAAACTTGGAGTCCATGTCATTAAAGCAAAATAAAGCAACATTCTGATATAAATGAGCCTTTATGTGCTTTTGGATCTTCAACAATTTGGTACCCATTCTCTTGCATTATATGGACCTACATAGCTGAGATATCCCTCCAAAAATCTTAGTTTGTGTTCAGCAGAAGAAAGAAATTCATACACATCTTGGATGGCATGAGGGTGTGTAAATGATGAGAGAATTTTCTTTTTTCTGTAAAATATCCATTTAAAGGACGAGCTTAAAACATTCAGTAAAATCAACTATTTGTAAGGCACACATTCATAAAAATTTGGTGAAATACAATATGTAGGCTCTTATTAAAATTATATTGAAGGTAATGTCTGCACAAACTGGTTTCCAGAACACACCTGTGTCTTCAGTTGGTCAACAAAAAGATAGACCCATCTCACGCCAATGGTTAAGTCAATTGCCACGTTTCAAATATCGGGCCAAATGAAGGCTTGCTAGTTCTTGCCAGAGCCAATTGCATTCCCACAGTCACTTCTGGGGCTTCATCATGCATCCTCGGGCACCGACTGCCCTTGGGCCAAACAAGGCCAACTGGGGATTGAGGCAGGGTCGCTCGTTGGGATGCTCAAACAAGCAGAACAGTGTTTTTATAGCGCAACCAAGTTACAGTGTTTACTCTTTAGGGAAGCCTACCTACAAATGGCTTACAGTTGTCTCTGCATGTTAAGCTGGGAAAGTATAAAATAATGTAACATTGGAAAAAAATCACAAGGTTTGGTTTATAGTGTTTTTAGTTCAAACAAGGGAAGCTTTAGGTGTTAGCTTATACTCCGCGCACCCTGAGATTCAGACTCATTACATTTCCAATGTGCCATCTTGCTCTCTTATTAACTTGGTAATTGTTTACAAGCAGTGATAATACCCAAAGTCATGGCAACTGTCATGGCTGAGTGGACAGAAGTGATCTCCGAGCACCAGGCTGCCATATTAAACATCTACCCTCTGTCCAAAACAGAATTGAGAATGAGGGGGAGTTTATCATTCTGCTGAGTTCAAATAGACAAGATGTGTCTCGCTTGTGGGCAACATCAGTATAAAGATCATTACATTCATCTGTACATTCATGCACAAATACGTGAGGATCTGAAATTCAAGATATTTTGAAGAATCATTGTATATATATATTTTTAATTGTTTTTTAATTTCTGAGGCACTTGGCTATTCTGTCAAGCAGCAATTTATGGGTAATATTACAATACCTATTATCTTGTAAAATCAAAGACATCTCTAATGCTTGAGGAGAGTTATCAGTTAGCATTACCATTCATCTCAACATAACCCCCAATAAGAAATGATGTTTAAAGTGATTTTATATTTCATAATTAGAAATGTATGATTGGATGAAATAAAATCAAACTCAACTTTTATCTAGAAAATGATCCTCATAAGGATGTTTTAGATTGGTGATATTTTAACTCCAGTAAAATTGTGAGTCCAACAGCTGCTGCTCTTCCTCACAAGACTCATTTCCATCACAGAAAGTAAGTTCAGCCAAAGGAGATGGAGACTAAAGTTCAGTACCTAGGCATTAAAGGAAGAGTGAGCCATGACCTGAGCTCCCTCCACTGAGCTCAGACTGATGAGGGTTTTGCCATTTGGCCTGGCTCAGCAGGTCAGGTGTATACAGGTGATGACAGCCCTCCACATGCAAGGTCAGCACCCGCCACCAGCAATAAATGATTCCCATAGGAATTCAGCAGGAAACCTGCATTCTGTTCCATTTGTTGTGCTGCATACAGTATATTTTTTTTTAATGCAAGAACTCATTTGGTCTGAACTGCCAATATACAAATAGTCATTTTATCAAATGACATGAAATAGTCAACGGCTCTGAACACGACGCATCAAATTAGAATTTAGTGTTGAAACTATCCTTACAAATACAGTTTAACTTGATGATCCACAGAGAGATCCAGTGATTAGTGCTTCAAAGTTCAAGACCTTCAAGTAGCCTCACAATTGCATTGAATGGCCTTTAGAGAGTCGTCCATGTCAGAAGAATGCTTAACTGGGTCTTTAAGACATGACCGATCTAATAAATTAGTCCAAAAGACCATTGCTAATGCAAAGAAGGCCATTGCATTGTCTGAATTATACATTATTTTTGTCTATCAGCAGAAGGATGAGGCCGCTTTAATTAAGTTAAGAGTTGCCTGAGAGACAGTTTAACAGGAGGGTGTTAAAGAATACCGTAAACAAACAAAAGAAGTGGACAGATAATCCATAAGCAATTAATTAGGGGAGGAACTGTGTGGCTTCCGTTCATATCAGTCACATTGAATAATTGCTTAAAAAGAGAGAGATATTTATACACTGTCCCAGGTTAACAAGTCTGTACAAGGAGAGGAGGAATGAGATGAGACACAGAGCTCTCCTCCCTCCCTCTCCCTCTCTTTCTACTTCTCCTTCCCCACATAAAGGCCACAGCAGCTGTGCAATATGGTTGACAGTGATTTGGTATGCGCAATCTTTACTAATCAAGATATGTTAGCCAAACTATCTGGAAGGTCAGTGAGGTAATGGCTACTGTATATTTGATGAAAGGAGGCTGCAGTTAATCATTTGGATGAAGGTGATTCTTGTGAGGGCTTGGTCATGTCTTTGTTTCAAACCCAATGAGATACCTCGCTGTCTACTGTCTACATAGGCAGCTACCTTCCAAGCAAAAATGGAACCTCATAAATTACTGAATTACTGAGAGAAATGCTCTTTATAGGCAGCAACTCGGTTAGAGCTCACTGATGTGTGCCACATAAATAGAGAACCACACGAGGAATTCAACTATAACTTACAGTTGATTCTAATTCAGTGTTAGCATGTGCTAAGCTAACATCTTGAAACACCACAACAAACTGAGTGAAAAAGTTCATTGCAATAAGATGGAGCTATTCTCTAATGATTATTTTCTGTACTGAATAAACTTGACATTTGCCTCAACTTCATCCATCATCTTGATTTAAAATGTTCACTGATGCAGTCTGGGGATGATGGTGGGCATTTATTACAAGTGTGTAGGTTATGGGCCAACCACTGCTGGTGGACTGTGTTGTACGGTGTTTGGAGGGCAGGAGAGGGATGCATGCAAATTACATGTTTAATGCAATTTGCTAATTGTGTCGTTGAATACAGAATACCCTTAAATATCACTAAATACAAAAATATAACAGTAACCAAAAATAGTTTGCATTGGTTAAATGTATGTCTGTTATTGCACCAATAGACTATCTTCAATGGCTAAAAATTTTCCACAATATCAAAATATAACTAAACTCAAACATTCAACACAACTAAATATCAATAAACAGCAGGACAGCAATTAAACTGGTTCAGTCTTCCTTGGCTGAAAGCTTTTCAATTGTCAGATGTTTAAAAATTTTTTATTGAAAAATCTGCAACATTGTCCGGTTTTAGAGAGGACCTCACTAGGGATATGATGTTTCCAGCCACACTGAATAGACGTTCCATCAATTAAATTAATGATTAAAAATCTAAAAAGGTATTTTTTTTATTTATTCCAAAAACAAAGTAGAGATGGAAAAATGCATCATGAGGATAATTAAACTATTCAACTTAAAACAAGAAATAAATAACTCTGTAAGATATTACCAATACACTAACAATGTTTTAGAAGATGAAAAACTTTTTTGAATAAATGAGCCACTCATAGTATTTTGAGGATTGCACCGTCTGAGCTGCGAGAGTCGGAAGCACTAGAACGGAGGCTATAAAAGCCATGAACTCTAGTCTTGGTGGCAAGTGCATCTCTTTAGGCCAGGAGAGTGAGGTTTACAAACTGCACAGCTGAACTTGAGCAAAGTTGTGCTCTAGATGAGTAACCCGTTTATTTAAATAACAGGAAGGTTTTTAGCATGAAGACTCAACAACACTAATAGCCTAATAAGCCTAATATTTATTATAGTATAGTATAGTATAGTATAGTATAGTATAGTATAGTATACCCATTATATGATATTATTTTATGAATTTATTTCAGGTTTTCACAAAATCTTATAAGTTTATACATTAACATGCACATCACTGTCGGTGGCACTCCACCATCGCAGTGGGGCAGTTGTCATGGTGATCCTAGCAGCCCTAGTCTGAATGACCTCTAAGATGCCTTAAAATGTTGTCTAGGTAGACAGCTTTCTAGGGTTTGGATCCAGATCAATTAATACTACAATAGCCATTTATGTACTAGCCTTCAAAACAAATATTGCGATTCACAAGAAAACCAATATGAATTCAATCAGATAACTCATTAAAGCCATTCGTAGAAGTGGCTTCTATAAGTAATTTCTTTCAGCTTGTGTACGTATGGCTGCTATAATTCTAAAACCAGTTATTTGTGACCTTTCCACTGAAACATAAAACTTACAACATACCTGAAAGAATAATAAGACCAGAAGTGAATTATCACAGCAATTTAGTTCATTTCCAGTTGAGTTAGTTGTGTAGCTCAATAACAGCAGCAGTGTGAAATGAATTTACCTGAATTTCCACCCCGTAACCCATGTAGACGGTCACAGTGTACGTGCAGTCTACATTTGTATTGTACCAACTCTTGGCTGGCTGTGGTGTCTCTATGTATCCTCCCGGTGCTGTGAAATTGCTGCTGCATGGAGCTGCATTAGAAAAGGTAGAGGGAGAGAAAGAGAGACAGACAGAGTGCATCAGTAGAAGCAAGCCTTTTCTCATTCTCTCTATCTCACTCTATTGAATTCCCACACATCTTTAATTATCTTTCAAGGTTTTCTCATTTTTGTCTGGATTAACAGGGTCAGCTTTTCTGTGTAGATGCAGAAGGACAATTCTGGTAAAATTGCAGGTGAAAGAGTATTATTTGGTTGCCTTGAGGTCTTTCTGCTCTGCTGGCTTCTTTATCTCCTTCTAGAGTTAAGTGCTTTCTTTAAGCTGAGTACTAACTGAGTACTCACTCCATATAGACATACTGTATATATACTTGGTTTGGTTATGAAAAACTAGATCACTCCCCTTAACAGCAATATGAGTTATTCCAGTACCATCTCAAAGCCCACTTGCCTAGACACAAGCAGGGCAGGAAATCCTGCGAAGATCAGTGAATTATGCAAAAAGAATGTGTGTGAATACACTGGCCCCAAAATTTGGACATTCAGCTACACTAAAATGTATGAATGACTTTGCAATATGTAACAAAATATCAAGCCAAGTGGCATTTATTTTAAAGATATACAGCACAAACATATATTTCCAGCAAAACATTTAGCAAAAAGTTGTTTGTCAGGTTTCAAATAAAAAAATGTAGACACTCTTTGAACCCTAACTTATTGTCAAACTTGGATATGCGCATTGTCACATTGACTCTTGTCACTGCTAGCACACCTGTGTTACAACTCACAATTTGTTTGCAGATGCCACTTGGTTTGATACAGTATTTTGTATATTATGCAATGACATTAACACATTTTTAAGAGTGTACTGTACATCTACACCTATCAACTTCAGTCATGATGATAGTGTTAATGGTATTACCTGGCATCTGCATGGTCGTTATAACCGTCGTGGTGATGATGGTGGAGGTGGCAGTCTTGTCATCCAAATCTACAGACACCGATGATGCTGTTGCAGTAACATCGCTTAATGGAGCATCATGTTCTATCTTGATCTTTTGCATCTTTTCTTTGTTAGTTGCATCTTTGGGCCCATTGTTGGAGGATATTTTGACGCCCCTATCTTTTTCTAAATGTTTTTCATTGGATGTTTGAGCATCAGTGGTCAGTGATCTTGTGGTCATGGACACAGGTGGCTCCTTGGAACTTCTCTTTTGTGTTTCTGCTGAAGATTCATGCTGGACACTGGACATGTGTGACTGGGTGAGGGCAGCAGAAGATGGTGCCAATGTGGTGGGTTTGATAGCCGTTACATGAGAGAACGGAGGTGTATCCTCATGTGGGACATGCTGAGTGGAAGGATCTTGAAGGAGATGGGAACTAGTGGATGGCATTGTGGGATGATGAGCCGCCCCGCCGCTGTCCTGAAAGTACTGCTCATGGCTTTGATGCAGTGGGTCGTAAGGTGGGAAGGGCTTATAAGTCTGATGGTGGTTGAGGCTACTGAAAGGGGGAGCAGTGGTGAGCAGGGGCAGGTCTCTCTCTGGGTTCTGTGTAGTGTGGTATGGGTTGGACCCATCTTCTGCCTCCAGCTGACCTCCTCTTTGGGTGACTGCTAACCTCCCATCCATAAAAGATCCTGGAGGAGACATTCAGAATAAGTAAAGATAAATATATAATTTATAGTTAGTTAAGAACTATATAACTTGTGTGTTCAAACAACTTCAGTCCTATTAAAAATATCTTTGGGTAACTTTTAACTTGAGTTGTCACATCAGTGACCTGAACAATAGTAAGGACCATTCACACTGAACGTGTTTTAGAAAAAAGAATATAACTTTAATAAATGCATCTCGAGACACCTAGATTCTGCTCAGTTTTTTTGCTTTCTGTCTAGCTTTTTATACGCGTTCGTGTGAAGAAACTTTACTGCACGACACCAAATAAAGTATCACGAACCACTCACTTTGTTTGAATTACGAGCTGATTGACATAGCTATTTTGTTGTTTTATTGATTCTTTACAGTTAGATAAACATACAACACTATTGTTATCATTTTGTATTAAATATTAGAATATTATTATATTAAAATTATTTCACGCAGCATTACAATGCTGTCCAATAAAAGCCTTGAGTTTTGCGGAAAGATTTAGGAAGACCATGCGACCTTACATTCTGTCTGTGCTATTTTTTAATTGCTGGTTAATATATTGTGTCAGATGGAGGTAGGTCTTTTGCATTATTTCTTACTCTTTTATTTACATCTTTCACCATGAGCATTGAGATTTTATAATGCTCTCAAGTTTAAATGTGTCTTGAGATTTGGTTAAATTCTATTGCGCTCCATTTAGCATCCTGTTTGAATGGCACCTATTGTAGCACTGGGCTTAGATACATGCCGTTACCACGTCTTTTTATACTTGCAGAGCCATAAATGCTGCTCCACAACCGAATTCCGGAATACTACTACTTTCTGAGAATATTAACTACTGTACATACAATTTTACATTGGAACTACGGTACTACGGTACTACCATTTGAAAAACATTGTGGCACTGTTATACCATACAACACTATTGCTAACCTCCCATCTATAAAGGAACCTGGAGGAGACATTTCATTTGAGCACAGCTAATTCTATAATGTATAGTCAGTTTTGAACAAAACATTTTTTTAATATTTTGCAGCCAGGCAACATCCCTTGAGTAAACAGCAGACTTTCGTATGACAAATTCCTTTTCCATAACACCAAAGAAGAGGAGGACTGCTTGGATCATAAGGCTGTTGATGCTTTGTGGTTCAGCCATACGTAATTGCAAAGCATTCAAACTGCAGGGTCAGAACCTTTAGCACATTAACAAAATGGAAAAGTGTCTACTAAATGGATAATGATTGGAGATTTTTTTGAAGACGCTGTGCAGCACAGGAA
Source organism: Xyrauchen texanus (assembly GCF_025860055.1). Classification (NCBI taxonomy): domain Eukaryota; kingdom Metazoa; phylum Chordata; class Actinopteri; order Cypriniformes; family Catostomidae; genus Xyrauchen; species Xyrauchen texanus. The sequence continues at coordinate 16,961,633 of NC_068311.1, forward strand.
AGTAATCAGCTAGTCTTTAGGAGACTACCGAGTACTGGGGAAAGTTTTGATTTCACAATGCTTCATTTCCACCCTAATAGCTCTCTCTCCCTCTGTTCCTCGATTCACTAATAACAATCTGCTTCCAACAATGGAGCTCGCTATATTGGAGGCACATTCTCACGAGCCGATGTTCCAACAGGCATCGCAAATTGGGGTGTGGAAATCAGAAATGTTCTGAAGAGAGACAGGATGATTTCTAAAAGTGAATGGAACTGACAAGAATGTATTTCTCTATATCCTATGAAGAGTCAGAAGCTAGGTTATACATTGTTTCTCAGAAAGGTGATGTGTGTTTTGAGAGATTGACACCTCTCTGAGGGTAAAATCACGTCGGCATCTAACACTCACTCTGATCCATGCAAATGACTCATAGAGACAAAGCAAAGGGCAGGAAGCCCTCAATCCTTGTCATCTATTTAAATATAGCCATTTGCAGACTAAACCCAAAAGGCTTTTTCAATGAGAACACCTAGGAGAAAAGCACCAGACTGAGCTTGAAATGTCAGCCTTTCGCTTTATGATTCATTTATTAGCTGTGACCTTACATGAGTCATTATGAAATAACTGATGTTAAATTTCAAGGTTGTAAATTAGACGTGCTCAATTAAATGAATGTGCCTTACATTATTAAATTAATTATTATTCATTCCACAAACATCTCGTTAGACGCATGTCCATCATCAAGCTGAACAGTTCTGAGCATGGTGATTAACAGAGCCAGAAGCATTTTCATTAAAATAAGGTTTGGTATGATACGATTACAAACCATTCCCAGCTCAGATTTCTAAATATGGTTAGCTATTGTAACCATACTCAGAAGAAAGGAACGTTTAATGATGTTGCGACTCACGATTGGTTACTTGACCAGTCAGCACAATCTAATCCCAATTTCGCTGAACAATTAAAAAAATGATCGGTACTATGCTTGTTGCTCTGGCTGATGGAAAATAGTTTTTTTTTACCTGTGAGAAAAGCACCAAAATGATGGCAAAGAAAGGCTGTATCTTGGGACTTCTAGCCTTTAAAAAGGCTTTAACAGTTAAGAACACTGTGACACTTTTTCTTTTCACAAAAATGCATCTCACGCTCAATGTCAAGGGAATTTTGTGTTGAAAAAAGTCCCAAAATCCCAGTTTACCATCTTTATATAACCTCAGAAATTCAGAGTTTGAGGCAAGACAGGCAGAGTGCATTGAGGCAGGAGAGTGAGAGCTTCTGTGGGGAAGAGGTGCTGTTTGATTTGCTCCATTAGTGCTGGAGGAGTATAAACAGAATCTCTCAGTCTGCCTTTACTGTCTGTTCAAAGGTTGTAGTTGACATTTAAATGACCATGGGCCAGCCTCAGAAGCTTTTTATACAAACCAGCGGGGGAGTGCAGGCTTTGTTTTACCCTCTATTGCATTTTCTCTTAACTTGCAAATAGGTATATTCACTGAACTCCTATTTAAATAACACCTTTCATGAGAAAAAACACAACGCATAAGAAATAGCTGTAGATAACAGCTGGAGGGAGAAGTGCAACGTCACTCAAATTTTACACAAAAAGTTCTCCCTCTGACATAGCATCTATAAAGAAGTGAATAATTTAGTGGTCATTGTTTAGCAGATACTTTTAGCACAAACTTCCTCACGTGCAATACCATTAATGAGCAAGGTGGCTATTAGGCTGATATAATGCTGATATGTACATATGACTTCACACATGCTTCTCCTGGTTTCTGTAACCAGGATGCAAGTAAATCAACAGTTATAATAAGTGGCAATCCAGCGCTGAAGTTGATTATTTTTTATGTTATAATGAGTGAACATAAGGCTTGGGATCAATGCCTTTTTCACGCATCTATAGTCGGAAGATTTTCAAGATGATTACCTGTTTATAAACTGTATATTAGTGCTGTCAGTCAATTAACATTTTTAATTGTGATTAATCGCATAATTTTTTGTAGTTAATCACCTAGTTAATATTTTAAATCGCAGATTTTTAAAGTGCTGAAATTTGACACTTTATACATATGCTTAATTTTTTGTCAAAATGTATTTATTTCCATCTTAGGAAGAAAACAAAACAGCAATATAATGCTTTATTAACATTTTCTAAATGTTAATTTAAAGAACTAGTCCTCATACAGGTTGCATATTCATTGCAATGGCCATTAAATCTCTTAAACTGTCATCCTCCAAAATATTAATCTGCTAGTAGAATGTGGCTATTCGCTTTTTATTGCAATCGTGAAGCTGCATTCATCATTCACATCAGGGTGGCAACACCAGCAAAAAAAGTCCCATCTGGGTTTGTTTTGTACATTAAATAGTGCTAAGATCCTTTCTCCATCATTTTATCACTGACATGGAAGTGCTGTCACAGATTCTTTTATTTAATGAGAAAACAACCTCCACGGCTCAATCATTGGAGAGAGCGTAACGGTCAATTTTAGCATGTTAAGACAGTTTCACCCATAGAATGTCTATTGGACTGCTGTGTACGCTAAGCTTGTAGGTACTTCGTGGTAGAAGGGCTCTGGTGTTGTGGCGTGTGCATAAGTGTTATGACTCTGGGCGGACACATTACAAAGTTTCCGCCCTTCACACCAGTGTTTATGTTGTATTACCGATAAATGCGTTTATCATGATTAAGGAAAATGAACACGTTTGTAAAGGGATTAATGGAAAGCAGGAGGCAAGAATCGGCTTGAGAATATAAATAATATTTTAATAAGAAACTTAAACAAGAAGACAAACACACACACAGGTGTTGGACAGCTGTCCGTAAATCTCTTTCTCTCTTGCACTGCTGACCTAATCAGGCTTGGTTAGCCTGATTAGGGGCCGGGTGTGCAGCATCACGACCCGGCCCTGCCCTCCACCCTGCCACATTCCTCCCTCATTCTCTCAGGCCAGGGTACCCCCGGCATGACATACACCCCTCTCCCCTCTTTCCCTAGGGAGGGGCGTGCCTTCCGCTCCATCTGCTGGCAGGTCATCCCTGTCTACCTGAATGAGGGAGGGGACAAGGGGAGGAAGAAAAAAAAAGTGTGGCACCTACACGCCGTAATGGCGATCGTGCCAAATTAACAAAACATTTTTAAAAAGAGAGGGAAAGGCCAACACGGAGTGGCAGTGAGAGAGAGAGGAGAGAGAGAGAGACAAAAAAAACACTTACTCGCCGGTTCTCTGATATGCCGTAGCTTGGTCCTCGGCCACTCCTCCAACCTCCAATGGATGACAACCGTGCCTCCCCGGGCGGATTGGAGGCAGTCTTCCGGCCCTGCATTCTAGGGAAACAGAACTGGTCTCCCCCGCCCCTGGCAGCGGTTCACCTTCTTCAGGCGGTCGGCCAGGAGCCCAACCCTGCTCAGGGTAGGCGGTCGTCATGACCCGCTGCGTTTAGCGGCTGGTAGGGGTCTCCCCCCTTCCCTGACAGGCAGTCAGCTATAGGAGCCCCTTCTCCCTTCGCGGTCGGTGGCCATTCGTCTGCTCTCAGGGGGCCGGGCTCCTCCAACCCCTGGCAGATGGCTGCGGCTGCTCCATTGGGGTGGATGGTAGTGGCAAGGACTCTACTACGGCGCATCCCTCCTCCTTCCCTGGTTTCGGCACCAGTGTAAAGGGATTAATGGAAAGGAGGAGGCAAGAACCGGCTTGACAATATAAATAATATTTTAATATAAATCTGAACCAAAAAGACAAACACACACAGGTGCCAGAGGCTAAATCGCTCTCTCTCTTGCACTGTCGACCTCGGTCAGCATTTATCCCTCTCGGAGACTTGATTAGCCGGTTAGAGGCCGGGAGTGCAGCATCACATCCCGGTATCGCCCTCCACTTGCCACAACGTTAAACGTTTTAAATTAATCACATGATTTAACACGTTAATTCTGACAGTTCTTAGTATATCATTTTTTTTTTTTTCAGATTAAAATAGCGCTACCCATTGCACATTAGTCTTTGTCTTTTTTTAAACACATTTCTCAACACAACTTTCTTAAAGTGTGAGCAGCAGGGTAAATTAAAGGGGGCTGCACACCAGACTTGGCAGAAATTTTAAAATTTTAAACAATTATTTTCTATAAAGAGCTAAAAACAGCACCACGGAGCGTTACTTGCATAGTTTTCCATAAAATTCAACCTAAATCATTATCAAAGGACAAAGATTATTTTCTCTACCCATCAGTGGATCATATATTGTGTATATGTATCTTCATATAGCCTACATAATGTATTGTCAATTACAAGTATGTCTTTTTGTGGTTTGACAGTTGTAATGAAACCTCTTCAAAGATGCGTACAGGGAAATTTCATAATAATTTTTAACCGTTCAGTTTGTAAGTTTAAACCGGTTTCATATACTAAACTGCAAACTCATCAATGCCACTTTCATTCTTGAAGAAGTAGAAAAACCTTTGTAAATTTTTTGTGTATGCGTCCTGTGCAAGGAGCTCTAAAATACCCATCGTATGTTGTGATGCCTGTACCTTTTGTACATTTTGTATCACCCCCTTTTGGTCTCCCAACGCTATTATGCCAGACATTCAGCATAAGTCCAATTGAGAGAATTGGAAAGCAAGCAAATTAGACTTCTAATTTAAATTATGGCTAATATTAATATATCGATGTCACAAACATTTAGCGATAAAATAACATGGCAATCAATAATCAATAATCAATATATTGATATTTTATGACATGCCTAGTGCTCAATGCGGCTGTTGTCAGTGTCATTTAGTGACAGCAGGCGGCAATGTTCTCACGTCCATCCACACGCTCACTTAACTCGCAAAATGCAAACAGATGTGTCCCCGCTCATAATATGCATCCAGTGATGTACAGATGCACTCTTTGTTTATTAAAATAAAAAATTATATTAGGCCAGATAAGAACCCTGAAATCCTTGTACTCAAAGAGAAACTTTTACCGTGAGACCAATCAGTTATAGATCAAGTAATCAAATTAATTATGTGAAATATTTATTGGAGCTATGAGATTGGTCACCAAGACTGACTGTTTATTTAAAACATTAAGAAATTATTTGACATCATCTACACATAACCAGATCCATTGATTGCAGTTATGTCCTGACCGCTTTTGTCACAGACTGATGCTGTTATGCAACATTTGTGTTGACAGGTTGACAGAGTGTCACGAATGTAAGGCAATGAAGGCAGACGAAGGTTGAGGATCCAAATGCAGCTTACTTTATTACTAACAAAATACAAAGAAAAACCCTCAATGGGGAAATAAACAAGAACAGAGAACTCGGGCAGGGAACACAGACCAGGCTAACTACATTCACAAACATTCAACGACAGACAAGGACTGAACCAAAAACCAGGATATAAATACAAAAACATGGGACAAACGGGCCAATGAACAAACAGAACACAAACTAGATGACAAGGTGATTAACAGAAACCAAAGGGACAAAAGTGAAAACTAAGGAGTAAAACAAGGGACAAAATGGTAAACAAAGGGGCAAAGGTAAAACAAGACAAGGTCATACATAACACAGAGTTTTGATTTAAACTTATATAAAATGTGCTTTAGAGGAATACATGCTTCACAAGAAGAAATCGCTGGAGTTGCAACAGTTTTGTGAGGTACGTGAACTAATTGCTTAATTACAGTGGTTCTATTCAATGAATCAGTCCAACCAATTGCTGAATCAGTCTGAATCGAAGACAGCCAGTGCCTCCATGCAAAATGTATTAATCTGCCCCCTGTCAAACTATATAAACAGTTTGAAGGATGGTTGTTTGACAAATCTGAGCTCAAATACACAGGTCTCATACATCAGGTATAGCAGGCTTACAGGGCAGACAAAATTGGACACTACACAAATATCTATGTTCAGCAAACATACTAATATATTTTCTTCATATTATTTTTCTAAGATCAAATAGAACCTGTTCCTGTTCAGCCACTGGCGGCATCTAAAACCCTTCAAGACACACAAGGATATTGGTTCATCTCATCTCCCCAAACTTGTGTGGCAGCAATGTGATTGGAGGAGGGAGTGTTTGGCTTTGATAGCAAAGGTTGACAGGCAGCACACCGGCACTCTTCTATGTCTTTCCACACACCACACAGGAAATCCTCAACTCAATGTTCCTCCACACTGTTTGCATTGATTAAGGTATTTTTGCCGGTTGTGGGTATCATGTATTAAGAAAAAGAGACAGACAGATGGTGAGAAAGAGGAAGATGGAGAGGAAACCACAAACTATAAGGCAAAAATAAAATAATAATTAAAAAAAAGAAACCGACTGTAAGGCAAAGCACTGCCCTCCCCATTGTGTACAGCATCAATAATGCACCAGGGAAACAAACACAGTGCCTCCCTCACAGCAATAGGCCTGCCTTAGCTCCATGCATCTCCACAAGGGCCCCTGCTCTGCAAAAAAAAAAAAACCTCCAGGAAGTAGCACATTGCGGTAACGCTTTAGATTACAGCCCGCAATTTACAGCGTAAGTACACAGAATTTACAGTGTACCTTTTTGTAATAATAGTGTACCTATAAATTACTTATGTGTTGTTATAAGGGAACAATATGCAAAGTTTGTGGAATAAAGGAGTAACAACCTGGAAAATTACAAATTATTTATACTGTAAATATTTTATAACTAAGGGGTAACTATTCTAACTAAGGGGTAACTATTCTAATATTACGTGGTATGTATGACCTACTATGCTAAACAACAATCTTATGTTAGCAAGAGCATACACTTGGTGTGGCCCCTTTAAGAAATCATCATTCTGTGTGGTGAGATTTCTCTCTGGCAAGCAGTGCACATGTGTGAGAGAGGCTGTGAGAGAGAAATATATGGTGCAGCTACTGAGAGATCTTCGGGTTAAAAGTGGTAAATATAATCTTTTGGCTAAATTTACATTTTGTGTTGTAAAGATGCACTATTTAGTTCATCTGTTAGTCTAAAATAATATATTTGATATGTAATTTGACTAGATGCACAGAGTTATTCATAAAGTGCATGAAGTAATATTTGTTCAGTGTATCATGCATTTCTGTGTTAACACTTTGGTTTACTAAAAGTGCTCAGTTAAAATGCTTGAGTTGAGTTAAAAATGTATTTGAGAACTTATATGTGTAATGTCAAGTCAAGCTAAATGTTGCTAAGCTAATATGGGTTTATATGTCTTTTCATTTCATATTTCATATATAGGCATTGCCGTATTTTGTAGATAGGATTTAATTTTATTTCTCTGTGTTGTTTTGTAACTGGTATCCTAAGTGTTATACTTTATTTTGGATTGTATAGGGAATTAACTGGTATTGTTATTCAGTGTCGTTAAGTTTCAAGAAAGATACACCCTTATGTTGTTTAATGTAATTCATTTTTTATTAGAGCTTCTTTAAAACAGCAGTGAGTAAATAAACCCCAAGGAAAAGATTGTGAGTTTCGCTGTATGTAAATCTGTTTTGAAATAAATTGTAAGATAAAGATTATGACATAAAGGATATTATATTTTGTGTATATATATTTATTGAACCTACTGTACCCTATAACTACACAGAACAAGGGGGTAACAAGCACCACTTTCAATTACAGCCCGCAGATGTTGTACTTACTTTGTAACTACGTGAAACAAGGGGGTGACAAGCACCACTTTCAATTACAGCCTGCAGATGTTGTACTTACACTGTAACTACATGAAACAAGGGGTTAACAAGCACCACTTTAAATTACAGCCTGAAAATGTTGTACTTACCCTATAACTACATGGAACAAGGGGGTAACAAGTTGGACTTCCACTGTAACAACACGGAACAATGGTATATTTACACAGTAACTACAGAAAAATGTTTTGCGATAGTTCTAATTTTGCTTGCCTTGTTTTCCCTAGTTGCCTTGCCTAGTTTTAATTTTTGTTGACAACCCAAATAAATTCTCAACTATTTTGCTATAAAGAGAGGGGGGTTTGCTGGCGTATCTCGCAGCTGAGATGGACTGTATGCAATACACTTTTATAAGGCAAGTAGCCTACATTGAGAATTCAAAATTAAATCATAGCAGAAACTAATGAACTAATTTCCCTAGTTTTCAAGTTTTGTTGTTCAGTAATTTCCATCATGTATCCTGTAATAATAGAATATGTACCCTGTGGTTAAAAAAAATACCTAGGCCTATATATATATATATATATATATATATATATATATATATATATATATATATATATATATAATACCTATGTATTATTACAAAAGGTACGCAGTGTATGTTCTTACCAAATTTCTCGCAAACGTAAGATTGTTGTTTAGCATTATAGGTCATACATACCATGTAATATATATAATATATAATATTAGAAAAGTTACCCCTTAGTTATAAAATACTTACAGTACAAATAATTAGTAATTTTCCAGGTTGTTACCCCTTTATTCCACAAACTTTGCATATTGTTCCCTTATAACTACACGTAAGTAATTTATAAGTACACTATTATTACAAAAAGGTACGCTACATTTCTGCCAAAGGAAGTAACTAGAACATTTTCATTTTTATTTCGAGTGTGACAAATCTTTCTACGTACATCTCTCATGAGTCAGTCATTAAAATGTGCAATCAGTAATTTATTTGCTAAAAAAATAAAATAAAAGGGGAACTGGTAATGAAAGTAAAAATACCATTCATGTTTTTCATAGGGAAATTTATTATTAACAATTACTTTTAAAGACAGAACTACCATGGGCTCCCAGGTTGTTAATCGATGGTACATGCTTCAGTTGAAGCCCTCAGTCCACATTATCATCCATAATCAGCAACTTTGAATCAATAGTTTTACATTTATTGTATATATGGTGCTGGGTGCACAATCATGAGCATGTTGAGATCGTATGACCAGCCAAATATTATTAACTTTATCTCAATAACCCCCTGTAATTGGACACTTTCACTTGCAGGATACATTAATAATTGCTCAGTACGAATAGCAAATTTTTACTACACATCGGTAATTGAGAACTGTTTCTGCACCATGCTTAACATAAACAAAAAATGAGTGAGTGCAACTTTAGTTTCTTTATTATTTAGGAAAATACATGGTTTCATGTTTATACAGTTTAAACGACATGAAAGACTGAAGTATAAAACTTGCTCTCTTTCATCAGGCCACTCTATTCATCTACCTTTTCAGCCAAGGTTTCTCTGTCTTCTTCCCATTAACAGTCCTTTTCTTTTATTATCTTTTCTCTCCACCTCCTCCTTTCAGCCAATGTCAGGAGTCAAAACTCAGAGAAACACAAAGCCTGACTCTGATGTTTATCATTGAGCATTTCAAAAACTTTAACTAAAAAAGGGCTTATCTTGAACAAACACCAGAATTCAAAATAAATGGAGCTGATTAATTTTGAGAGCGTTTTCTTTCAGTGGAGGAATGGTTTTCATAAAGAACTAAAAACATAATTTGTTTCTACATTTCTCTACTGAAAAAAAATAAGATTGGACAGCACAGTAGTTTTTTTATGTGAGAAAAATCACTAACCAATCCAAATCATGTAGAAAATAAAGAACACAGAAAAATTATTATTACATGTATACTGTCAGGATATACACTAGGACAACAAGGTTAGAAGGATTCAGAATAACTTTTAATTCAGCTTTCGTAGGACAGTAGGGAAGTTCAGATGCATAAACGGGCGCTGTGAGTATAATACTGATGAATGACCGTCTTTACTCTTGCAGATAACGGCAGGCTTGAATGTGGTATGAAACACCATCCAAAGGACGCTGAGCATGAACACCAGGGAGATGGTGGAGTCTCTGGACGAGGGAAACAGGTAAGTAACACAAGGGTATACTGAGGAAACAGACTGGAACAGGTCAGGAAAAATAGTCTGAAATGCACAGAGAGCAGGTTAGTGGGTCTTTCCTTGTTTAAGGTTCAACAGAGACTGGGGGTGAGGTGTGCTCTTTAGTAGTGCTGGTGATTGCTGGATTGCTGGATTGATGACAGGTGCAGGTGATTAGTATTCGGGTGAGTGTGATCTTTGTGTTGTGGCTGTGAGTGAGCCTGATTGACTCCTGACATTACCCCCCCCAGGGTCCGTGTCAGCGGACCGAGGACCCCGACGTCGGGGTGGTCTGCCTCGAGGTCGTGGGGCTGGTCGATGTGGATGTTGTTGGTGGAATTCAGTGAGAAGAGTCGGGTCTAGGATATTGTCTCGAGGAACCCAAGATCTTTCTTCTGGTCCGTAACCTTCCCAGTCGACAAGGTATTCTATACGACCACCCCGACGTCGGGAGTCCAGGATTTCGTGGACGGAGTAGATGGGGTCTTCTTCAATGGTAGGTAAGGGAGGGGTCTGGTCAGGATCAGGCTCTGTAGTGGGAGGAAAAACAGAAGGATAATGAGGTTTCAGGAGAGATACATGGAAAACTGGGTGAATCTTGAATCGAGGAGGTAGGTGAAGCTTATATGTGACTGGATTGACTTGATGGAGATTTTTAAAAGGTCAGATATATCGTGGGCTCAATTTACGACATGTTTGGCGTAGACGGATGTCTCGAGTCGAGAGCCAGACAAGTTGACCAGGTTCAAACATGGGGGTGTCATTTCGACGTGCATCTGCAAATCTTTTGTGTCTGTGTATGGCCCGTTGGAGATGATGATGGGCATCATTCCACACTCTTTCACATTCTCGAAACCAGTAATCAACTGAAGGGACCTCGGAAGGCTCACCGGACCATGGAAACAGTGGTGGCTGGAAACCTAGGAAACATTGGAAAGGTGTTAGCCCTGTGGTGGTCTGATGCAAGGAGTTTTGGGCGTATTCTGCCCAGGCAAGGAATTGATTCCACGTGTCTTGATGATTTTGACAGAACGTGCGGAGGAAACGATTAATTTCTTGAACCTTCCTCTCAGTCTGTCCATTAGCCTGGGGATGATATCCCGATGTCAAGCTTATCGTCACTCCGAGAAGAGAAAAGAAAGCTTTCCAAACCCGAGAGATGAATTGAGGTCCTCGATCGGTCACAATGTCCTCAGGGATGCCAAAATGACGAAAAACCTGGTTGAAGAGGCTCTCGGCTGTCTCATGAGCTGTAGGAAGGCCTGGTAAGGGAATCAGTTTACAGGCTTTGGAGAATCTGTCAACTATAATGATAATGCAGGTGTTGCCTCCTGATGGAGGTAAATCAGTAATGAAATCAATACCCAGATGCGACCACGGCCGTTGAGGAATAGGTAGAGGTAATAGTTTCCCAGAAGGTAAGTGACGTGGAGTTTTAGATATTGCGCAAACTTGACACCCCTGGACGAAGCGTTGTACTTCCTTTCTCATGCCTGGCCACCAATATCGTTGCTGTAGGAGAGTGTAAGTCTGTGTTGCTCCGGATGACCTGTACCAACTGACGAATGAGCAGATTCGATGAGAGGTAGGCGATATTCGTCTGGGACATATGTGAGGGTGTCTGGGCATTCTGGTGGAGTAGGTTCTTGTCTCGTGGCTTCTTGGATTTGATCATTAATGTCCCATTGAATGGGATTGACGAAAACTGTAGTGGGCAGGACTGGTTCGGGTTCATCAACGGTGTCTGGAAGGGCATGGAGTCTGGATAAAGCATCCGCGACGGGTATTCTTGGATCCTGGACGATAGGTAATATGGAAGTGGAACCGAGTGAAGAATAAAGCCCAACGGGCTTGACGTGGGTTTAGTCTCTTGGCTTCTTTAAGATACTGAAGGTTCTTATGATCGGTAAGTACCGTGAACGGATGTTGTGCTCCTTCGAGCCAATGTCTCCACTCTTCCAAAGCCAATTTGATGGCGAGGAGTTCCCGATTACCCACATCATAGTTCTGTTCAGCTGGAGATAATTTCTTTGAAAAGAAGGCACAGGGAAGAGGTTTATGGGAATCCCCCTGGTGCTGAGAAAGTATGGCACCTACTCCAGTAGTGGAGGCATCGACTTCAACGATGAAGGCGAGGTCTGGGTTAGGGTGGCGTAGAAGAGGAGCAGAGATGAACTCGTTTTTCAACGTCTGGAAAGCACGATCAGCTTCAGGGTTCCAGGACAGGGATTTTGGTTTCCTTTCAGGAGAGCGGTAAGAGCAGAGGTTATGGTACTGTAATTGTTAATGAACCTGCGATAGAAATTGCTGAAGCCAAGGAATCGTTGGAGCTCTTTTACTGTTTGCGGAGTGGGCCATGAGGTGACTGCTGCGACCTTTCCTTCATCCATCTTCACCCCCTGCTTACCCACGATGTACCCAAGGAAGGTAACCGATTCTTGATGGAAGATGCATTTCTCTGCTTTTAGGAAGAGGGAGTGATCTCGTAATCGTTGGAGAACACTGGAGACATGTCGTTGATGCGAAGATTCGTCTTGGGAGAAGATGAGAATATCATCAATATATACTATCACAAATTTGTTGAGGAAATCACGGAGTATTTCATTCATGAAATCTTGAAACACCGGTTGACCAGACCATATGGCATGACGAGATATTCGTAGTGGCCAGAGGGGGTAATGAATGCAGACTTCCACTCATCCCCCTCTCGTATCCGGATTAGATTATACGCACTCCTGAGGTCAAGCTTGGTGAAGATACTAGCGCCTCGTAGCTGTTCGAGTGATGTAGGTACGAGAGGGAGTGGGTACCAAAACTTGATGGTGATCTTTTTCAAAGCCCGGTAATCGATGCAAGGTCTTAGACCACCGTCTTTCTTTGCCACGAAGAAGAAACTAGATGCTGCTGGCGAAGTTGATGGATGAATGTACCCCTGATTTAGGGCTTCTTGTATATACTCTTCCATGGCTCGTTGTTCTGGGATGGAGAGAGAATAAATGTGGCCGCGGGGCACCGATGTATCAGGTTCCAAGTCAATGGCGCAATCCCAAGGTCTGTGTGGGGAAGATGAGAGGCCTTTTCAGGACTAAATACGTCTGCAAAGGAGGCATAACAGGGTGGAATTTCCATGGTCCGTTTTGCTTGAGGGCTCTCGATAGATGTCACAGCAATGGAGATAGTTTGAGACGAAGTAGAGACAGGTCTTGGAAGTTTAGGGAAGCAAGTAGAGAAACAAGTAGAACCCCAGCGCAGAATTTCTCCATTGTTCCATGAGACATCAGGATTGTGCTGGATGAGCCAGGGTCTGCCAAGAATGATCGCAGAAGTGGAATTTTCCAACACCAAAGGAGTGAATGGTTCTTCGTGTAGACAACCTACTCTTAAAGTGATTGGTTTTATTCTGTGTTTTACATACCCAGGATTCAAGGTCTTTCCAGTCACTGATTTGGCTGTGAACGGGGTTGAGCAGAGGATTTTCGGGAGTTGAAGTTGCCGGCAGAGGTCGCCCGAGATGAAATTACCCGCTGATCCTGAATTGATGAGGGCTGTAACTGAGATGGTAACATCAGTAGAAATCAATGAAACGGTGGTGGATAAAGGAGCAATATTGAGGGGACTGGCTACCAGCGAACTCACCAGGAGACGAGGTGGACGGACAGGACAACCACCGATGTAATGAGAGTTGTCTCCACAATACAGACAGAGATTATTGGTCATGCGTCTGGTTCTTTCTGATGGAGAAAGACGGGTATGGTCAATTTGCATAGGCTCAACCCCGCGGTGATCTGGGATATCAGCAGGCCTAGACGAGGAAGCATATGATGATTGGTGATGATCTGGGAAACAATTTTGAACTCGGCGAGAGACTCGGATAGACTGTTGAATAAACTTCTCAAGGCCCATGACATCATCATAAATTGCGAGTTGTAATCTGAGGGCTGGATTTAATCCTTGACGGTAGGTTGTCATGAGTGCTCTCTCATTCCATCCACTCGTGACGGCAAGGGTTCTAAACTTCAAAGCATAGTCAGTTATAGACATTTGTCCTTGTTGGAGGTGATATAACTGCTCACAGACTGATGAATCACCTACAGGACAACCAAATACTTCTTTGAAGTGTGTTATGAAGTTTTGAAGAGAGTCAGTAACCGGTCCTGTCTGATTCCACATGGATTCTGCCCATTGAAGTGCTCGGCCAGATAAGAGTGAAATAATGAAGGAGATTTTTGAACGTTCCGTTGGGAAACTGTATGGTTGTACCTCTAGAGCGAGTGAGCACTGAAGGAGAAATCCGTTGCAATCCTCCTCCCGGCCGGAGAAAGGCGCTGGTTTCACCATAGGGCAGAAAACAAACAGCGGTGGTGAAGCGACAGATGCGGAAGTGGGAATCGCTGCAGCTCCGCGCTCATCGAGCTCAGGCGGGGAAATTCCAGCTGGATTAATCACAGGATTGGCTTGTTCTGAATCCATAGCGGTTTTGGGTCGAACCTTCTGTCAGGATATACACTAGGACAACAAGGTTAGAAGGATTCAGAATAACTTTTAATTCAGCTTTCGTAGGACAGTAGGGAAGTTCAGATGCATAAACGGGCGCTGTGAGTATAATACTGATGAATGACCGTCTTTACTCTTGCAGATAACGGCAGGCTTGAATGTGGTATGAAACACCATCCAAAGGACGCTGAGCATGAACACCAGGGAGATGGTGGAGTCTCTGGACGAGGGAAACAGGTAAGTAACACAAGGGTGTACTGAGGAAACAGACTGGAACAGGTCAGGAACAATAGTCTGAAATGCACAGAGAGCAGGTTAGTGGGTCTTTCCTTGTTTAAGGTTCGACAGAGACTGGGGGTGAGGTGTGCTCTTTAGTAGTGCTGGTGATTGCTGGATTGCTGGATTGATGACAGGTGCAGGTGATTAGTATTCAGGTGAGTGTGATCTTTGTGTTGTGGATGTGAGTGAGCCTGATTGACTCCTGACATATACATTTAAACCCCATGAAATGCTATGATGAACACAGTTTCTGTATTAACGTATTTCCTACTGAAAAAATTATTTGGGTTGGGACATCTCGAAGTGTTTTCCTTTTTGTAAAATAGTCAATAGCCTCTGGATTATATCACAGATTTTGAAACATAATTTTCTTAGTGCAAGATGAGTCACCAATAATTTTGGTATGTTTTCCAAAGAGAAAGACTATACATTTAAAAGAATATTACACTTTGAATACAAGTAAAGCACAATCGACAGCATTTGTGGCATAATATTGATTACCACAACAAAAAAAAAAAAAAAAAAAAAATATATATATATATATATATATATATATATATATATATATATATATATATATATATATATATATATATTATTTTATTTATTTAAATAAAAATAAAAAAATCTGGGCACTTACAACGGAAGTGAATGGGGCCAATCAGTAAACATAAAAATATTCACTGTTTCTAAAATTATCCAAAAGACACTGGTAAAAATGATTTTAATGTGATGAAACTGCTTAATAATCTTTTTTGTGTAAAGTTAATAGCCAATTTTACAACTTCGTTGCCATGATGATGTAATGTCAACAAACCCTAAAACCCTAAAATGACTTTAAAATGATTATTTAAATAACTTTCCGACTAAAATACTGTAAGTGCTATTATAAGCGTCACATTGCTGTCTTTAAACCCTCCAAAAATTCCAATGTAAGTGCCTCACTGTAACTTCGTTGTTTGCTTATTCTTTTTGTTTTTTAAAGAACTGGACAGACGAGTTGAACTTAGTTGTTGTGGTAATCAACATGACATAGAGTATAGGCCTAAAAGTTATACAGGCATAAAACACAGTAACAAAACAAAATTTTTAAGGATATGTGAAACTGTTTCAGATCCATGTGCAAGTAACAACTACATTTCTGCTTTCGCCCACACACCCACAAACATGCAATTCTCTTTATCCTCAGATGAAATTTTTAGCTTAACTTTTTTTTTTTTACTGATGAGCCCTTTCAGAGAGCATGAGGGCAAATAAGGGAAGTAGTGAGATGAGGGTCTACATCACCCACTAAATTGATTTCTTTGATTTGTGTCTTCCCCACTTACAGTTCACCACTTACACTCACACACACACACACAAGGCTTTATAATTAATCTATCTGGATGGGAGAGAGCTGGCTATGTGCAGCTAGCAGACTCCAATTATATGGAGAGAGCATGCATGCACTGAAAGGCTGAGAGCTGAGTAATTGCTTCCAAAGCATTTGGTTCATACACATTGTGTGGTCCTCACACACACACACACACACACACACTGTATGTTTTTAACTCCATTTTCACATACATAATACAGAGTCTCTTAAAAAACACTTAACTATAATATTCATTTCACCATGCTGGGCTAAACGCTAAGAATTTTTATACTGGCCCGGTTGGGCATGTGCTTCAGTTTTTTACTGGCCCTGCCAAAATTTTCACTGGCCCCAACACAAAAATTACAAATAGCTGTCTTTACCATCATGGCTTTAAAAAAATATGTCCAAAAATAAATATTTTTTACATATATTATGTTTTTAATACAATGTCCCCCAGGGCCCTGGGTAGCTCAGCGAGTAAAGATGCTGACTATCACCCCTGGAGTCACGAATTTGAATCCAGGGCATGCTGAGTGACTCCAGCCAGTTCTCCTAAGCAACCAAATTGGCCAGTTGCTATGGAGGGTAGAGTCACATAGGGTAACCTCCACATGGACGCTATAATGTGGTTCTCGCTCTCGGTGGGGCGTAAGGTGTGTTGTGTGTGGATGCCGCGGAGAATAGCGTGAAGCCTCCACACGTGCTACATCTCCGCAGTAACACACTCAACAAGCCACGTGATAAGATGCGCGGATTGATGGTCTCAGACAAGGAGGCAACTGAGATTCATCCTCCACCCAGATTAAGGCGAGTCACTACGCCGCCACGAGGACTTAGAGCGCATTGGGAATTGGGCATTCCAAATTTGGGAGAAAAAATACAATGTCCACCAAAACGTAATCACATTTATAATTTGCAAGATATGATTTATGATTTATGTAATCCCATGTATGCGCTTTACAGGTATAAATTCCTAAATACATCACATTAACCTCACATTGCCATTTACACATGTGTTTTTCAGCCAAGAGTTCGATGGGTTTTTGGTCACCCGTTTAGTCATGCTATCATGCAACTTTTGCCCATGTGTAGTGGTTTTATAAGAAGGATCAAAGATTATTCACTGAGTAAAAAATGTGTTTATTGGCTGAGAGAACAGACTTGCTACTAAATCGGTTGTGATGTGTAATATAAAATAGGTAGATATTAGGCCTGATCTGTGAATTAACAATGTGTATATAACATGAAATCAGACAACCCAAACTAGACTGACAAGTCAAACGGCATTATCATGTCGAATTAATGTTTAGGTTTTGAAACACACCTAATTAAATGTATACTAAATATATACTTCATGATTTCCAGACATGTGTATAACTGGGGTTTAACAAAGTTTATTATGTCTCATTCAGGGTTATAGTGGAGGGTAAATGCACGTAAACGCCGTTTACGCACCTTTTTATTTGTGAAATAGCGTTTACTCACATTCACATTTAATAAATTATAATTTACCTACTTATTACCTTGTAACCAACATTGCTCAGGCAGGTGAAATATGCTCATTATCTTCACCTGAGCATGCTTGATTTGCCTTACAAGCATGCACTGATTCATCTATCCAACAGAAATCTCCGCTCATCTGCGTGCACGCTATACACTGACAATGTAGAACTACCCAACCTCTGATACGCGGTCATGCACATGTAAGCAACACATCTGGGTGTGGACAAAGAGGCACTCTGGGCATTGTTGTCCTAAAGAGGAGCTACTAATTGTTCTTGTCATTGCCATTGAAATCTGTGATTAAAAACACACTCACATGCAAACATGAATTTTTAATGTGGCCAACATACTGACTTAAATTAGTCAAAATGTTTAGTTTTATATGGTTTTCCAGCAAGTGTTCGTACAATGAGGTCTACAAGCAAATGTGATAAACTGCAAATATTAGTTGTCACTGGTTTCATGTGTAAATGTTATGTATTGTGCAGTGTAGCTCATATCAGATAATTATTCATGTGAATAAAAATATTTTAATATCAACATTTTCAAATTATATGTTTGGTGGAATGTGTGTTCAGCCCAGATTATTTATTTATTTTAGATTAATAACCTGATTGATTACCTACACTAGGCCTTCCTTTTTTAGTAGACTTGCATCAAATGCAATTAATTGACTTTTTAAAAATTGAATACATTTTCGATTATATTAATGAATGATTTGTCGTATCAAAATTATCCAGAGAAATTCATAGTTCATCTAACCAATGTGTGGATTACTAATTTTCACTAACATGTTAAAATGAAAAATTAGGGGATTTTGTGCACTGTGAACACGGAAAGTGTAGGAATACTTAAAATGTTGCAAAATACTTAAATTCCCACTACGAAATTCATGAAGTGGGGTTTTTTCCTGCTATTTTCTATACATTGGTAATAGCTGCTGCTAAGACACTTGGAAAAGTGCGAGGACAGTGCTAGGAGAGTGCGCTCGGTGTCTGTACGATCTTGTGCGTGCACGCGACTGTGTCTTGGCGCGTCCAGTATGTTCTAAAATATACTCACGCTCACTCCTCGGTTAGAAGACTTCGATCGCTCCGTGTAATTCTAATGTTATAAATGCAGCACTGGCCTGATCGGGCAAGTGACAATTCTAGCAACTGCCCAGAATCTTTCTCACACTGGCCATTGGGAAGTCCTTACTGTCGAGCCCTGCTATGTCTAAGTATTTACTTTTTAGTGTCAATATAACTAATTAAAATTATGTATCAATTATTTATCAATGCATTTATGGGTTTTCTATGGCTGGAAAATAAATGTAATAAATTCAAATAGCTCTCTACCTCTAAGAGTGACATTCATTTAACTCAAGTTTGGGGCTGTTGCATACTTGCGTCCAACTGCAGATTCTGCAGTTTTTTTTATTTGTGAACAAGCGCTAGACAGACAACTTTGAATGTTGTGATGCTTCTTGCTGCTATTTAGCCTTTTGTACCATGAACACCACATTTTAAGATGCTGTGTAAAATTAAAATATGTCAAAATGTGTAAAAAAGTACTTGAATATGGATCTTTTTCTCACCCACACCTATCATATCACTTCTGAAGAGATGGATTTAACCACTGGAGTCATATGGATTATTTTATGCTGCCTTTATGTGCTTTTTGGACCTTCAAAGTTCCGGCCACAATTCACTTGCATTGTATGGACCAACAGATTTGTTTGTGTTAAGAAGAATAAAATTCACACATCTGGCGTGGCATGAGAGTGAGTAAATGATGAGAGAATTAAAATTTTTGGGTGAACTATCCCTTTAAAAAAGCATAATATTATAGGTGATCAAACTGTCTTTTACACAGCACCATCATTTGCATAGTGAAACAGAAACATCATGGAAAAAGAACAATCTGGATAACACTTTGCCATTCTCAAGTAATGCAAGCAAAGTATGCATCTAGAAACACACACACAAAAGAAACCCACATGAACAGACATTTTAATCTAGTAAACAATGACAATAAACGTTTTTCAGTGCAGCACCAGCCTGACAAATCCTGCAGCATTCCTCATTCCTCCAATACCCTTCATTATCTTCAGCCCCATCACACATAATTCAAAGGCCCTTTGAAACTTCAAGCTGGGAGAGAAAGCATTCTCTTTCAGCCCTATTCTGTCACAACAGAGAACAATCCAAGTTACCAGACAAAGCACACTTAGTCGGTTTGACATCTTTCACAATTCATCAGCGATAACAAAGGCAATTGCAATACCTGCAATGTACAAGGAAGGCACACAGTCTCCCAACACAAATCAAATCTAATGATAAAGTAATCATTGCATAACAAGGTCTTAGAAAACACATCCTCCGTCGCATTCTACATGGGGTCTGATTTCAACACTAAGACTAGGGAGGTGAAAAAAGCTTGTCTATCAATGGCATTCCCTAGACTCGGCTTGAATATGTTCTGTTTGCTTCTGTCAGGATTGTGATTGCTCCAGTAGTTTACATCAGATTGCTTCACAATTGTGATGAAACAAGCAGTTATTTTAAGCTGCTCTCAAGTCTGCCTTAAGAAAGACCTGTTGTGAATTGGAAAATGCAGTAATGTGTTGTTGACTGTGTGTTGAAAGTAATGGTGATTGCTGAGGTCCACCAGTAACTTTGACTGTATCTGAATCTTGAAGATCTGGCTTTGCAATCTGATTGAAAGACAAGTGCAAAATTCTCAGTAAAAATCTGATTGTAAGCATTATGTATATTGTGTGTGTCCTAATTGCTTGATCATTGCATTGTTGTACTGTAAGTAATGCACACAACTTAGTTAAGGCTTTTGTGTTTCACATAAAAAAGAAAAGTAATTTGAGTTTGGAGCCACATTAGTAAATTATAATAATAAAAATAAAATAGTAAAGATTTTGAGTGAATTATGCATTTAAGAGTACCCAATCAAATTGGGCACTTGTAAAAAATAAATAAAAAAAAATCTACAATAATATAGTGAAATATTTATGATTTAAATGTTGACCACTTTGGATACTTTGAATGGTCGCCAATGGAGAATTGTTTTTTCCCAGAAGGTGTAGTAGGCCAGCAGTATCTAACAGGATAAAGCTTGCAAACCAGCCAAACCTTGACCCATTGGTTTGAAACAAAACCATTTTTTAAATATATATTTATTGTGAATTTATTCTAAAGAGAACAGAACCTTTTTGAATTATAAGCCATTGTGACACAGTCAAGGTTTACCATGTAGCACAAGTATACTGTAGCTAGATTACATATCTCTCAGCAAAAATCTATATGTATCACGGCTCTCTACACTCCCTTGTTCTCTATCTTCATCCATAATTTAGAGTAACAGACACCGCTGAACTGACAGCCGCTCCGCTCTTTGACTGTCACTCTCCCTTGTGCCTTCATGAGATATCTGAAGGTTCACCTGTGTGATAAATCTGAGGCTAAAGGCTGTGCCACCTGGTACAGAACAACAGCACTGGCCCCTCCAGTCCTGTGCACTCGTACTTTCTTCCATTTGGCACAGCACAGTGGATAGGTCACTCTCACATCTCCATAATGACCAGACACAAAGAACAAGCTGGGCGGATCAATGCAAGGAGACCTGCTATCAGTGGCTGCTTATCGACCGGCAGACAAGAGAAGCCAGTGATGCACTCAGGCAGGCATCACATACTCTGTCCCAGCAGAGAAACAGCAAGAACAAAAGATAGAAAAAGAGAGATACAGCACTACTCATCAATATTGATCACCTTCCCTTTACTATGTGTAAAGACAATCAACAAACCAGTGTGAAAAGTGAGAGTCAAGGTATAAAGTGACAAATGGTGTTAAGCAGGGATGTGCGATTTGGACATTTTCAACCAATTTAACAAAATACTCTGAGCCAATACAGATTCTAATATTTTATCATGTATTCACCTATTTGAACTTTTGTCATCTGATCACACTTTTGCTTTTGAATGAAGCCCTACAAAGCTTGCTGTAGTAATACAATCATTTCCAATGAAAATTACAGATTATATTTTCCGTGTAGTAGACAAAGTACTACTTTACACTCGATGGTTACACTTTACAATAAGATTCTGTTCATTAACATTAACTAATACATTAAATATCATGAACAAACAATGATTTTTACAGAATTAACTTGTTTATTTATTTTGTCTTGATATATTGATAATTATACTATGAATAATTGTATGAATAATTAGTTTTTATATTTAATTATTTAACAAAATATTTTACAATGTTTTTTGATTTACATAAAAAGACTATTTAACAAAACTAGTATGAATAATAATTATATATTATTATATTATTTATACTATTGCTATTAATACTATTCATATTGCATCAATGTTAGCATACACATTTTACATTTTCAATGTAAAAATGTAATAGTTCAATATGTACAAAGTGTGTATGGTGGATGTGGAGCGGAGGGGGGCGGGGCCGATCGGAATATCGCACGCCCGGTCCCCAATCGGCCTGATGAGGCGCGCGAGAGAGAGGAGAGAGAGAAAAAACTCACTCACCGGTTCTCTGATGTACCGTCGTGTGGTCCTCGAACACTCCTCCACACTCAGACAGCTGCTCCAACCCCGGGCGAACCGGAGTGAAACCTTCAACCCCCAGTGGGCAGAATGCACCTCCGCTTTTCTGGCAGCAAATGGGGACACTCCTCCACCCCTGGCAGCGGCTCTACCGCTCCGGGCGGTTGGAGAGTTTCTTCCTCCTCCTCGACGGCGGTCTCCTCGACCCTCCGCCTCTGGGACGGCAGGCACTCCTCGCCCGCAGTGGCTCCTCGCCCAGGCAGTCGGGTTATCCAGTCCCCATATTGCCCCGCGGACGACGGCCGTTCCCCGCATCCGGGCGGTCGGGCTACTCCGTCACCCGGAAGATGGCAGCGGCGCTCCCCAGGGTGGACGGAAGTGTCGAGGACTCTGCGACGGGCATCCCTCCTCCTTCCCGGGTTTCGGCACCAATGTAAAACAGTTAAAGGATGGGCAAGGAGGAGGCGCGAACCGGCTTGTCAACATAAATGATAATTTAATTAAACTCAAAACACACAAACATCAATACACACACATGACGGACATGCCCGTAATTCTCTCTCTCTCGAACCATCGTCACCGGCCGTCTTTATCCCTCGCGCGCCTCATCAGGCCAATTAGGGACCGGGCGCGCGATATTCCGATCGGCCCCACCCCCCCTCCGCTCCACAGTGGAGTAATAATACAATTATTTGATTTTGTGTATAGTCTGCATAACAGGGCTAAAAGACAGGCACGATGAAAGAACAAAAAATGGATCAAAACAATCTAACAGGACAATTTTCATAGAGCTTGTAATTTTGCATGTTCTAGTCTAATAAAGCCCACTAGTGTCACCCAACTGTCAAAGAACATAAATTATTTAAAAAAAAAGATGTTTTTAAAACATAAGCTTAAAACTTTGTCAGAAAAAGGGGGAAATATTTTAAACTTTTCGGTGCTTAATATTATACCTCTGATCTATGAAAAAAGGCCAATGAGAAGTTGGCAGACAGAATTTGCATGTCCCGCCCCCGGACATACGGGTATAAATCATTCAGAAATTTTCTTCAGAGCCGATGGTCGTGTATGCAGAAAGCTGCGAGTCACACAGACCTGTTCCTCTTACCTCTGGTGATCTGCTGTTGGAGCTACGGTGCAATTCAGCGGCTTTCTCCTTCTCTGCACGGCAGTGCAGTTTGCCCCTGGGCAATTCAACAGCGCAAACTAAAAGAGTTTATAAAAGAGTGATTTTCTCAAAAAGAGTATTTTCCTCTAAAAGAGCAATACACAGCCTTTTTAGGACGCGTCTTTATAAAGATCCCTTTCCGCCCCTGTGTAGTTCCTGGATGCGGTAGAGTGCTCTCCGCTTCAGACGGCCACAGGCGCTGTCTCGTGTGTCTGGGCTGCGATCACACCGAGGCAGCGTTTGTGGATGGTTCATGTTCTCACTGCGAGAACATGACCATGGCAACGTTGCGGTCGCGGCTTTCCTTTAACCGAAGGATCGGCACTCCAGCCGCCCCCCGCGTCGCTCCTTCTTCCCACAGGATTGAGGACAACGCGGCTGGCGATGGAGACTTCAGCACTGGCTCCAGACTCGAATCCCGAGACGAGCATGGCGCCGCGGCATGCACCGTGTAATGGTCACCCCCGCTGGCACATCTACTACCTTTGAGTTGTTGACTGTATTCTTTGCCCTGCAGAGGTTTTTCCCGCTGGTTCAGGGCAAACACGTCTTCATCAGATCAGACCAGACAGCACCACCGCGGTAGCGTACATAAATTGACAAGGCGCCGTACTCTCCCGCCACATGTCACAACTCGCCAGTCATCTCCTCCTTTGGAGCCAGCAGCGACTCAAGTCAAGTCAATGTGGTGGTGGACGCATCACGACAACGCTTTCCCAGTGGAGGCTTCACTCCCCGTCAGTCCAGCTGATTTGGGAACGGTTCAGCAAGGCACAGGTAGACCTGTTCGCCTCCCAAGAGACCTCCTGCAGACGCACTGGCACACAGCTGGCCCCCGGGGCTGCGCAAGTACGCACTTCCCAGTGAAGAAGGCTTCTTGCACAGCTGCTGTGCAAGGTCAGAGAGGACGAGGAACAAGTCACTCTAGTGGCTCTCTATTGGCCCACCCGGGCTTGGTTCTCAGACCTCGTACTCCTGAGGAAATTCCCCTGAGGAAAGACCTTCTTTCTCAGGGACGGGGCATGCTCTGGCATTCGCACCCAGACCTCTGGAACCTCCATGTCTGGCCCCTAGACGGGATGTGGAAAATCTAGCTGATCTTCCATCTGCCATCATAGACATGATCAACCAAGCCAGAGCTTGGAGGTGTATGTATCGGCTATCACAGCCCACCACAACGGAGTAGACGGCAAGTCTTTGGGTAAGCACGACTTGATTATCAGGTTCCTAAGAGGCGCCCGGAGGTTAAATCCCTCCCAGCCAAGCCTGTTCCCCTCCTGGGATCTCTCAGTGGTCCTCTCAGGCCTTCAAAGACCCCCCTTCGTTCAATGTGAACGCTACCCAGGCACGCGAGGCAGCGTCTATGACCGTCAGTTTTGGAGAGATATCGACCTTATCCAGATACTACACAGAGGCGGAAATGCATCTTTAAAAAGACGCGTCCTGAAAGGACGTTCAATGCCTGCTGTGTATTGCTCTTTTGTGTAAACTCTTTTAGGAGGAAAACACTCTTTTAGAGAGAAGCGCTGTCGAAGCGTCCAGGGGCATGGACTGCACAGCTTGCAAAGAAGGAGAAAGCCACTGGTGAATCACCGTAGATCCAACAGCAGTGCTTCGCCAACAGAGGTGAGTGGAACAGTAGTGAAACTCAGCTTGCTGCTGCACAACCGCTTGGCTCCGAAGAAAAAATCTGACTGACAGACGCAAACCTTCTTCCCTTTATACCCGTATGTCTGCGGGCGGGACATGCAAATTCTGTCTGCCTATTTCTCATTGGACTTTTATCAATTTCAGAGGTATGCGAGGCTCTCAAGAAAGACCCCTTGTGTCGCTACATTCGACACAATGTCGAGTGAGTGACAAAAGGGGAAGTTGTATTATGAATTTAATGTTGGACAATTTTATTCAGACAAATATTGTAGTTATTTGTTATTTATCTCATTTATAATGGTTGTCGAACGTGACTAATTCCATTATATATTTCATTAATTAATAATGTAGAATAAGGACAGTTTAATTTAGTTCATAGCTCACATATTTCAAGACCCTAAATTCCCTTACATATAATGGTGTGAGAATGAAGGCACTTTAACGGTTCCCTTCTAAATTTATCATACCAATACCCTTATACTGTGTAGCATCAATGTTGCTCTAGGGGACTTACACATTTTGCTTCACTATGATCAAGGACTGGATCCATCAAAAGAGTCAAGTCTCCTCCCAATATTATATCATGAGGGGTGCCAGCGGCTTGCAACATCCCTTCAAGATCTATAAAAAAGCCCTGATCATCACCGTTAGGTGCATAAATATAGGCCAAAATAAGACTTTGTTTAGCTGAATTTCAGCTAAAACAATGGCTCTTCCTAATTTTTCTTTAATCTGTTTGAGACAGTGCAAAAGCAACCTTCCGTTGATGTAAAGGTTTCTTGCATTCCTTGTATCGATTACGTTTCTCTCTTGTCGAGTTTGCAAAGTCTTGGAACAAAAAAAGTATGTGTTTTTTCCAAGAAAGCCTTTCTTTACTCCTCGCCTCGCAAAACACAAGATCTTCTTCTGAGTAGATAAGTGTCTTTTAATGTCTCCAGAGCCCGAGGATTTTGAATTATTTGACATATTTTCATGGAACAGAGTGTATCGAATCTCACTGGTTTATGTCCGTATGTTAAAAGTGTTAAAACTAGCAAAGGGCATAGAGCTCGCAGTTCACACATCTGATCCTCACATAGCGTCACGTGACACTACATTCTTCACCTTTAACCATAGATCTTCTATTCATAGATAACAACCTCCATTTTTTTTTACATCGGAGAGAGCATAATGGTCAACTAGCGTATTATGACAGTAAGTCACCATTTGCTTATTTAATACAAACGAATGGGTAAAGCCATAAACTGACACCTACATGTCGCAAAATTTTTTGTGCCTTCTCTTTTAAAACAGCAATTTAATTGCAGTTAACTCCACACATAGTTCATTCCAAAAGGACTGTTTAGTGTGAAACATGTTGAAGATTAGTGGGCAGGTGGTCAATTCATTAAATGAGCTGTTTCCTTACAAAAGCAGTTTAATGAAGCATTTCCTCCACAGACATCCATTAAAAAACACGGCCTCTTATCTCCTCGCAGTGTACCGTCCATTGAATGTCTACGGAACCACAGCGTTATTCTATTTTATGCTAAGCTTGTAGGCTTCCCTATGTAGAAGGGTTCTGTTTAAACGTCTGAAACGCTAGACAACCTAGATATTTTAAACAGCAATGATGAAGATAATAGAAGACAATACTGTCATCAACATAAAATACAAGGCTTTTTAAACTACACATCATCACCCATACTAAAATGTATCAAGTCTGGCAACCAGTTCTCGAAGCGGCCGATACTCACTGGAACGCTGTACTGACAATTATACACAATGCTTTTCACAGTAGAGAGAAGTATTATTGTGTAGGCTACCAGTATATACTGCCTGTTCTCTAATATCTTCTCAACAAAACTGTCTGCCCTGTCAACTAGACAATAACGGTAATACTGTAATCTTCTGCATATTTAATCATCTTATTCTGGAAAGAAAATATTAATTCAGATATGAATGGACCGACTGACTGACATTTTAAACAACCAATCACACTTCACCTGATTTTAAGGTAGGCTATGTTTTACGGTAGGCGGAGGCAGGCTACTATCTAGTTTGACAAACATGCGGGATATTTTGGTTTCTTGTAACTATCTCAATCAAATTTTTTAAGTACCTTAAAAAAATACGATGCCATAATCTTTCAGGTTCTTAATCATAATCCTGCTTTTTAGAGTTAATATACATTTTTGAATTTGCAGAAATGCTTCTTAATATAGCCTATATTTATATCCTTTAAAAAGTAATGCATTTAGTCTTCATCCAACTACAGTAGTCGCTCTCTTGAAATCACAACAGAAAAAAAAAAATCATTTTAAATGTCAATTTAAGTAAATGCATTAATTATGTTAAAAAATGTTTCTTAATAATGTAATACATTTAAAATTAAGGACATTTAATAAGCTGAAACATTTTCATGATATAATATGTTCAGTATCTTCTTTATTATCTGATGTATTTGTCCTCTTGTGGTTGTGCATCTGGGCCGTACACTTCCCTCTCTGTCCTGGTAAGATCCAGTTTGATTTCTTCTTTCAAAACAAAAAGTGAAATAGCCTTCATCTCTCAAAAAATATACTGATGAATTTGAGGAGAAATATTCCTTTTTGGCCATTTTTAAAGCCAAACTTGACTTGTAAGTGTAAAGGGACTTTTAAGAAATGCAAGTATGCACAATACCTCATCAACTTTCAGGTGTTCTATTAATAATAAATTTGAGTACCAAATTAGCACATTAGAATGATTTCTTAGGAGTTGGGTGACACTGTATACGATATACTGGAGTAATGACTGCTGAAATGGGGCTTTGCCATCAGAATACAAATTAAAAATTTTAATAAATAAAAATATAAAACACTTATTTCAAACAGTAATAATAATTTGCAACACTACTAATGTTTAGGCAGTATGTTTATCAATATATTTATATTGATCAATGCATCCTTGGTGAACAGACATACAGGTGAAACTCGAAAAATTAGAATATCGTGCAAAAGTTCATTAATTTCAGTAATTCAACTTAAAAGGTGAAACTAATATATTATATAGACTCATTAAAAGCAAAGTAAGATATTTCAAGCCTTTATTTGATATAATTTTTATGATTATGGCTTACAGCTTATGAAAACCCCAAATTCAGAATCTCAGAAAATTAGAATATTACATGAAATCAATAAAAAAAAAGGATTTTAAATACAGAAATGTCGGCCCTCTGAAAAGTATAATCATGCACATGTACTCAGTACTTGGTTTGGGCCCCTTTGCATTAATTACTGCCTCAATGCGGCGTGGCATGGATGCTATCAGCCTGTGGCACTGCTGAGGTGTTATGGAAGACCAAGATGCTTCAATAGCGGCCTTCAGCTCTTCTGCATTGTTTGGTCTCATGTCTCTCATCTTTCTCTTGGCAATGTCCCATAGATTCTCTATGGGGTTCAGGTCAGGCGAGTTTGCTGGCCAATCAAGCACAGTAATTCCATGGTCATTGAACCAGGTTTTGGTACTTTTGGCAGTGTGGGCAGGTGCCAAGTCCTGCTGGAAAATGAAGTCAGCATCTCCATAAAGCTTGTCTGCTGAAGGAAGCATGAAGTGCTCTAAAATGTCCCGGTAGACGGCTGCGTTGACTCTGGACTTAATAAAGCACAGTGGACCAACACCAGCCGATGACATGGCTCCCCAAACCAACACAGACTGTGGAAACTTCACACTGGACTTCAAGCATCTTGGATTGTGTGCCTCTCCATTCTTCCTCCAGACTCTGGGACCTTGGTTTCCAAATGAGATGCAAAATTTGCTCTCATCAGAAAAGAGGACTTTGGACCACTGAGCAACAGACCAGTTCTTTTTTCTTTAGCCCAGGTGAGACGGTTGACATTTGAAGCCCATGTCCAGGACCCGTCTGTGTGTGGTGGCTCTTGATGCAGTAACTCCAGCCTCAGTCCACTCCTTGTGAAGCTCCCCACACATTTGAATGGCCTTTTCCTGACAATCCTCTCCAGGCTACGGTCATCCCTGCTGCTTGTGCACCTTTTTCTTCCACACTTTTCCCTTCCACTTAACTTTCTATTAATGTGCTTTGATACAGCACTTTGAGAACATCCAACTTCTTTTGCAATTACCTTTTGAGGCTTTCCCTCCTTGTGGAGGGTGTCAATGATGGTTTTCTGCACAACTGTCAGGTCAGCAGTCTTCCCCATGATTGTGAATTCAACTGAACCAGACTGAGAGACCATTTAAAGGCTCAGGAACCCTTTGCAGGTGTTTAGCTGATTAGAGTGTGACACTTTGAGCCTACAATACTGAACCTTTTCACAATATTCTAATTTTCTGAGATTCTGAATTTGGGGTTTTCATAAGCTGTAAGCCATAATCATCTAAATTATATCAAATAAAGGCTTGAAATATCTTACTTGGCTTGTAATGAGTCTATATAATATATTAGTTTCACCTTTTAAGTTGAATTACTGAAATTAATGAACTTTTGCACGATATTCTAATTTTTCGAGTTTCACCTGTATTAATTTCTTTAAAAATCAAAATATATACTACATATATATACTACAGTATATACAGTATGATTTTATAATTTTCATAAAAGTAATTTGTAAAGTAATTACTTGAGTAGTTTTACAGCAAACTAATATTTACTCTTACTTGAGTCATTATTTCTCAGTACTTCTACTTCTATTTCGTAGCAATGCTTTTACTCAAGTAAAGATTTTCAGTACTCTTTCCAGAACTACTCTGGTCAGATGGGGTAACAGATGGAAAACAGGATTTGCTCTGCTGGTGCATAATTTAAAAATTAAGTACTCTAGAGGCAGTGATGATGGCCAAAGAGGGGTTTGATGGAGCCAATCCAGGAACTTTAGAATGTAGAAATTGGATGATCAGTACAGCATGTTATTGCATGGATCCAGCCTAGTCAAACTTTTTAGAAAATAAGTTTACACCATTGGAGTCTTGTCTACTTCTGGTTTATTGTCAGATTTATGTTTTTCATCCATTTGTTTCATCATTCACTTTCCAAATCAATAATTCTCAATATTTAAATTAATCAATATTAAAATTTGAACATCATTTTTACATTCTTTATAAGATCATTTATACAGAAAACTCAACTCATCCCATTACACGAACAAAATACTTGCTTTCTATTTTGAAGTCACCTAACCTAAACGTTTACCCAAATAATTAAAACTCATCCTCATGTTGTTCTAAACCCGTATGACCATCTTTCTTCTGTAGAACTGTCATGATTCACTGTTGTCTGCCCTGTGTTTCTCTGTCCCGGACTACACTTCCCATAATTCCCTGCCCTCATCACTGCCAGCAGCACTTCATTGTTCTCACCTGTGTGTCATTTTATCATTATCCTCTGTATATTTAAGCCCTGTTGTTTGTTCATTCATGGTCAGTTGTTAAAAATAATGTATGTTCTTGAATGTGTTCCTGCCTGTGCCCTTTGGATTTTTTTCTCTTGTTTATATTTTGGTTTCCCATTGTGGATGTTTTATTTGTTCCCTGTGTTTTTGTTATTCACCGAGTTACCCTGTTCATCTTTTGTTTTTCCATTAAAGCTGCGTTTAGATCCCACTCCTCGTCTGCCTCGTCACAAGAACACAAAAAGAGATGCTATCTATGCACAATGACAGCCTAATTTACCATTCACTTCCTTTGTATGGAAAAAGATGCAATGAAAGTGAATGGTAACTGTGGCTGATAGTGCCTAACATTGTGCCTGTATTTGTTCCATGTCAACATTAAATTGGAACTACACGAGGGTGAGTAAATTATGACATAATTTTAATTTTTGGTTAAACTATCCCTTTAACAATGAAGCTGCCCTATTTGCAACCCCTGGCCAGTCAAAGGATGAGCACTGAAACAATAAACCAAACCGCAAAGATTAATGGCCCCCTTTCTTTCCAATTAGCAGCACCCCAAAAAAAAAAACATTTTAATCATTTTCTTCACCTCAATTCACTCGCTAGTGTGTCTCCTTGTACACCCAGGAGAATTTTGTTCCCATTTATTAGACCCTTCCTGGAATACAGGTCTTCTGTCTTCCTGTTTAATAACTGCCTTTTGTTTGGATGCAGAAAATATTCACCCTTGAGCAACAGATTAGCAATGCTGGCTCTTTGTGAGGTTGTACAAAGCCAGAGCAATTAAGGCTCTTCTTCCCCTTAACAAGCTTTAATCCAGACATGCTTTCATTTCATTTCATCTTCCTCTGCCGGTGCCAGCAAGACTGAGAACTGCTCCCCCTGCCAATCGGGAGCCGCTGCTTTTAGCGCGTAATCCATGTAGTCTACTTGCTGAGGAATATACTGCATTGCATTAAAGAGAGACAAACATTGTGCAGGTCTAATCCACAGCTACTGGAAATGCTTGGTTGAGGTTATTGCTGCCAAAGGAGGATCGTCCAGTTAATAATTATTTTTTCCACAGCACAGTGAATGTCTAATGGGATGTGTTAAATAAAGACATTAAACATTATAATTGTTTGTCAACATTAAAAATGTAATTTTTTATTTTTTTGCCACTATATTAAGGCTGTGAAATTTCTATGATTAATACCTTCAAACTTTTTTAATGTTTTTCCCCACTTCCTGTGGCTAAAAATGGGCAAATATAAATTTCCAGGTGGTACACACTTGACTTGACCATCCTAGCAAAGAAACTGATTGTTTGGAGCAGTGCATGCTTAATTATTATGTGCGATGCATGTCCCGGGCATAGTAAACATGGGAGCGGATTTACTGTGCGGAGAATGGAGACTTCACCCGCAAGTGGTGAGCCAGGTGTGGCAGAAGTACAGGCAAGCTGCCGTATCTCTTTGCATCACCTAAAAGCACCCACTCACTTTCATTTGAACCAGTCAAAAATAAAACTGCATGAGCGAGACCCAGCGTATGCACGACAGAGGCTGAGAAGGACCTGGTCGTTCAGAAAACTGCAGTCAGGTATACTTGTAGAGACTAATGGCAACAAGAGAAATATTTACATTTATGCATTTGGCAGACACTTTTACTCAAAGCAACTTACAGTGCAATTATTACAGGGACAATCCCCCAGAACAACCTGGAGTTAAGGGCCTTGCTCAAGGACCCAACAGTGGCATCTTGGTGGTGCTGGGGCTTGAACCCCTGACCTTCTGGTCAGTAACCCTGAGCCTCAACCACTGAGCCACCACTGCCCATACTGTACATCCGTATGTATAGTGTTTATAATGCATTAGCAATGCACATAAAAAAAAAATATTTAGCCATTAAAGCTTGATATGAATTAAATCTGCCAATTTGATCCTATTATTAAGAAAAGCCAGAAGATTTTTCCCAACTTTTAATTACAGCATGTCTGTAATGGCATGTATGCATATACTTGTATCAAAGGTTTATCATTGTGTAATTAACTCTATATGCAATAAAAACCTAAACATTTTGACATTAACATTTTAAATAATTAAAATAAGTGATGACTAACACATTTCTTGCAAGTTCTTTTAGACAAAGCATAAAGTAAATATATTTATGATCCATGTTGGTGGTAAAAGTAACATGCATTACATAATCAGATTACTTTTTTGAGTAATGAGTAAAGTAACACAATATTTTTTATTTTAAACCTTAATTTCTGAGTTACTTTTTAAATAAAGTAACCCCTTGCTTTTGTACACCTCTGCTGTCCCTGTATTGTGAGAAATCAGGAGTAAAAGTGTGCAAACTTCAGGGAGGAAACATTGTTCTACTGAGTGTTAGGCCTGAGACTATTTAGCAAAGAGAGATTAGTCACTTCTATTTAAATGAATGGGAGAAATTGGAACATCCAACCAAGAAGCTCTAGCACCCAACAGTCAATGGATGTAGAAAGGAAGTCATGCCTTGCAGGTAAAAGAGCCAATCACCTTTTAGATAAAGATATCGCCTGTCAATCAACTCGCTAACGCATATGTGCATTTCGTGTTTTAGCGTAATATGAGGTCAACATTTGGTAAAGTGAAACGTGGCTGATTCAGGTGTTAATACACACTGCATTATAAAAATCAGTAAACACGTTTAGGCATATGGATTATAAGAATAGTCTTCCACTGGCCACAACATGATACTCAGAGTGAAATACTCGCTCATTTCACTGACTTATGCAGCCAAACTGCTCCATGTTACAGTTCCCCGTAACTGGGAGAATGGGATGAGAAAAGCTGACTCTGGATCAGTGGCTCTAAGCAACGTTCCACATTGATTGTGTATGCAGTCTTAGTTTCTAAAAATATTCTACATTTTTGTTTTATAATAAATAAGTATTTTTGATTCAACAAACCGTTTTTATGACATTTTGGTAGTATTAAAAATTATTCCATTCAAGCTGTAAAATGCACCTTTGAAGTTGTGGTGTCTGTGAGCACCATGGATCAACTCAAAACAAGCGAGCACTGAGTGAAAAATATTGATTTATTCATTAGATTTATTCCTTGAACATGTTAGACTAGCATCCCCACTGCATTTTATCCTGACTTCTGAAGAACGTCTCTGGCATTGTCGATTGGCACAGCACATGATGGCATATATGATGCAGGTTTTTCAAGTGTTGGACTTTGCTGCTTTATGTAAGACAGGGGTTATCCTTCATTATTCATATTGGCTTCCATGTTGATGGAAAAACAAATAATGCATATTTATGTTATTGATTCTTTATTATAAATATGACATGAAGAACTACTTTCAAAACGTGGCTGTGAGAAAAAAGTGACACAAAAGTAAAGTAACACTTTACTTTTCATAAAAAATTACTTTTAATTAAAGTTAATTTCTTAAGGAATATTCTAACAAGTTACTTTTAAAAGTAACGTTACCCAACACTGGTTATGATCGTGCTTTTTTAATGTTTTTTGTAATGTATCATCTACCATGATTATTCGCAATTACACCGAAATTTACTGTGGCGCCTCCCTTAGGAGAATAACCTGGGCTTACCTGCCCCGTCAGGAAATAGATGCCAAAGGCTGATTTTGATGTCTGTCTATTGATGCGGCTCTTAAGCTCACATCAGTATTTGATGCTTTAGGACCAAGAATGGGTTGGATATTATGTTGATAATTAAAACATGAAACTGAATAATTCATTATGTCTCCTACAGTATGAAAGATTGTTGCTTAAAGAATGTTGCATAAACTAGTCAAAGTCAGCTGTATATTTCAGTGACTATTTAACTCAACCCTAAAAAAACAGGGTCATTAGAGCTAATGAACATTTTTAGATGCTTACTTTGGTTAAAACACCCATAGTGTAATTTAAAAATGCTCTGAAAATAAATCCATATATCCTGTAATACATCAACATATTAGTTTTATAAACTTTAGACAATAGTTTTAAAATGCCATCAGGTGTCAAAGATAACTAATTGGGTTTAACAGCATTCTCTATATTACTGCGCAGTAGGTTTCCACAAACCCTAGCAGCATATCAATGGAGTGTTGGAACACTTTGCCATGGAAAACAGGCTAATCAGCCTCTTCAGGCAATACACAAGAGGAGACATTGAATGACATTAGACTCTAATTTCCAGCCATCATTATCTCATTACTCTGAGGAGGCAAAACAGAAAAACAAGATCCAATTTCTCTTCAAACCAAGGTTAGAAATGCAGAACGCATCACTATCTGCACCTGGATAGTTCTTCGGAAATTCCTTTGGACTTTAAACTGGTCATGAATGAAAACATATTGCTACTATGTTAAAAGCTGAAATGTGTGTGTTTTTCTTTTTTCTTTTTAAATACTTTGTTCTATCCCGGCCTAATATGCAGAGACAATTTTAAGTAAGCTATCTGTAGGGTGATTTCCCCAAAAAGTGAAAAACACTGCGGCTCTCTGCGCTTTCAACATTAGCTCCACCAATGGTGTCAGTTGGGGTGGGACTATCTGATCGGTCGACCAGTGGCAAGTGGGGAGAGCATTTGGGGAACCTGAAATCATTATTAATGTTAATGTTTACTCATTGCTATTATTTTCTGGTAATTCCATTTGGTGATGCTAGTGGTGCAAAAATTACACTTTATTCCATACCTTTTGCATTTAAGATGCAATTGAGCAAAAACAAACAAACAAAAAAAAAAAACGATACACAGCATCTATAACATGATGAGTAATGAGAATGTCTAATCTGCCTCCTCTCTTTTTCAAAGGTCTTTGGATTTTGCCAGGTGGCCTGTCTGTGCCACCTGACGCCATGTTGTCTCAGTCAGCACACTCATTTCGCTTCATTAACAACTGCTAAAACAGCGTTTTACACTTGGTGCCTCCGCACCCCTCATTCCGGCTCACTAGCGCGGCTCTTCGGGGACTGACAAATATCTGCATCCTAATGGTTCCAATGTGCTCATCTCACATGACCTTTTGTTAATGCCAAGAAACCACCTCCTAAACGCACATTAGCATGATGCAAGTCATCGCCACTGCTACCCTTCAAAGCCTGCCAAATATCCATCCCTTCGGAATAGCTTTAAATGCTGATGCTAAAGTAGATGTCCTACTTAAAATCATCTTCAAGCTGGGTGCCGAGAAGATACAAAAAACTGTAGAAATGCTACAATAGTTCTTTAAGGGATAGTTCAGCCCAAGATAAAACATAATTTAC
Organism: Xyrauchen texanus; assembly: GCF_025860055.1. Lineage (NCBI taxonomy): Eukaryota > Metazoa > Chordata > Actinopteri > Cypriniformes > Catostomidae > Xyrauchen > Xyrauchen texanus. The sequence continues at coordinate 16,997,121 of NC_068311.1, forward strand.
TGACACTCATGTTGTTCCAAACCCATATGAGTTTAATCTTTTAATGGAGCACCAAAGGAAAATTTCAAAGAATATTTGAGCAGCCATGTATGGAAAAGAGCAGCCTTTTGTAATAAATAACTCCTTTTATGTTCCACAAAAGAGAGTAAGTTGGAACAACATAATGGTGACTAAATAATGACAGAACTTTCATTTTTGGTTGAACTATTTCTTTAAGTCTATGGCTAGCCCAATAATTTAAGCTTATCTATAATGAGGTTCTAAGATTGCAGCTCTGGCTTCAAAAGGAATACCAGCACATTCACAAAATCAGAAAAATTGCAGTTCATTTTGAGTTGCATATATACATCAGACTCTAAAATCATGGGCAGATAGTCCACCCCCACTTCTCCGTCTCTGTCACAGTCAAGTTGCCAGGCTACAGAGGTCTGCCATTGACCTCATATTGGTATCTTTCTCTCTCATATTTCATTCATTGGCTCTTTAATGTTAATGAGTTTATTCAGAGAGGGCTGCCCAAAACAGCATTTATATTTTAATCAGGATTAACAGTAGCATGGGGTCCTTCACTGATTTTTTATTAATCGCTCTCTTTACACTTCATTACCCTCTCCCTGGCTTCCTCTCAGAAACTCATTCCCCTACCCAAATCCAAAACTACAAAACAGAAATATTTGTTAGAGGGCTCAGGAAGATACAAGGTTTGCACTTATAAAGGAGTGGTCACATTTACCTTTGCACAGAGAAATTCCATGGGCAACAAGGCGTGGGCAGATACTAAGCACATGTAGCACCAGCAAAAAACTTAGTTACCAAGTAGCCTCTTTTTAATGCTGCACTTAAAACTCTGGGAGAGTGAAGATGAAAAGAAAGTGGCTGTTAAAATGATATCATTGTCCATTGTGAATATTTAGTGTAGCTGTGTATGGAGCACCGCCAACACAGAGGTCACTGCCAAACCAAGCAACTTGGTAAACTCGGCAAATTCGCTTGTTAAAGTTCACCAAACTTGAACTCTTGAAATTCTTTGGGCAAAATTTGCAATCTTAATTCCAAGTTTTAAAGTTTCATTCAACTTCAGCATCAAAATGGTGTCTATTCAAATTAATTCATAAAACATTAAATGAAAATAGAACAATTTCTTTTCGACATACCATTGCATTTGTTTAATCAAATAAAGAGCTTCTGTAAGGTCCTCAATGTATATTCAAAAACATAACAGTGGTCTTATTTTTTGTCAAATAAGGTCTTACACAAAAAGCACTTTTATTCAGTACAACCTCACTCTGTATTGTGAGATATTGCTTAATCATTATTATTATTATTGTGTATACACATTTAGTAAATATTGCATTTTTCTATGCAGTATTAACATATTTCTGGCACAAGTTGAATCAAGCTTTTATTTTTAAATGAAGGCTTTTTGACTCTACCCTCCTTAGGAACTGGACCAATTTGGTTGCTTAGGGGAACTGGCTGGAGTCACTCAGCACGCCCTGGATTCGATCTCATTACTCCAGGGGTGGTAGTCAACATCTTTACTCGCTGAGCTACCCAGGCCCCATCTTTTTTTATTTTAGTATCGACTAGGTATCGAAGTGCCGATACTTTTGGCATCCCTAGTTCCTTTAATGATTCTTTTAGTTCTTTTGAGGAAGAAATATTTGGAAATAAGAAATGCAATTCTTATAGGATTTTCTGGACTCAGCAGTCTCTTAACAAATGATGAGCTAATTTCATATTTTAACAGAACAGATTCTTGCAATGTTAACACAGACTTATTAATATTGATTTTATATTCTTTCATATATTTTTATAAAATACTTCTAATTACAGCAAAACAAATAATCTGTATCTTTAACTACACATTGTCGCATCGGTGGGAAATTTCACATTCAATAATTGTTAATGGAACTGGAAGTTGTGGAAATAATTTGGTTCTAGTATTTTTATTTTTTTTTTAAATGTAACCGATTCTGAATAAGAACTGGATCTCGTTTCCAAACACTAGTCTTTATTTAAGCAATTCTATTTGGTAAAGCAAGTGGTGCACAAATTACACACTACCCCTTTTACTGCTTTTGGATTGATTAAAAGTAAAGAGTGAAAGTTCTGTGCCACTTGCATCAAACGGAATTGAAAAAATAAATAATGTTCTCAAAAGGCTCCTTTTGGCTTCCATTGGTCATGCAAACAGATGTACCCCATTCTAAATCTACCTGACAAATTAGGATACACCAATGAAATAAATTTTTTTAATTATTTCAAGCAAACATTGCCCCTTGAGCTAACAATTTTGATTACCACTTTGTTCAATGTACTTTAACTGTAAATGTTACCATTTTGCCAGAGCAGAAAATGGAGCAAAATAAGTCTGAATTTCAGCTACCACCATTCCTATCAAATATCATGTTGACATGATCAGACAAAAAGAGTCTTTATAAGTAGAATCTGCAAGATGCAATAAAACATATAGTCAGAGCAGCATAAGTACGTGTGTGGGCTGCCATGTTTTTTCTGATATCCATTCTCTCACCTCTTCGGTACAGACCAGCACTTAATCAGCAAGGCCCAAATAAAAACAAGTTTTCCCCTCTCTTGAAAGCTCATTACTTATGACAGCGTATGCCTACACACTTTAATGCTGATAAACATGTTAGCACACACTGCTAGCACTGCTGAAACACAGCCAAGCAGACGGCAGATGGAAAGTGTCAGTGAAGGAGTGGGATGCTGGAGGTAACGGCAGCACAATGCCGCTGCCTGTCAAACTTACTACACACATCACATATCACACTGCACAAGCTCTCTCACTCTTCACCATGCAGCGATGCCATCGTAAACACACAATGGCACAGCGCTAAGAGACAGAAATATGCATGCAATCAATTTGAAAGGGAAATTACCCCAATGGTTATTCAAAGTTATTGTAATGGTTTGTTTTAAGAGTAGTCATGTTAAACGGCTGCGTTTTGCCTCATCACTTTCATGTCTCCTGAAAGAGCAGTTCAGTGGAAAATAATGTTTGAGGTAATGTGCTGTGAACAGACTCTATTACCATCAAAATCCCATCATTGTCACGGCACACATAGCGTGTGTTTTGTTTACCAAAAATTCAAGGTTATGACTTTTTTCTGCTTTTACATTAGCTTACAGCAGGATGCAAGTTTGCTAGAAATACATCTTAAATGCTGAAACAGGGCATTTTGTGCACCAGGAACAAACATTATGTCTGAATATACAATACTGTTTAGAGGTGGTGTTAGAACTGCCTGAAAAGGTGGTCTGGGGTATGCTCATGTGAGCTCTTGTACAGTTTGTAGTTGATGTGATCACAAGCGGTCTCAAATCATGAAAGTGATCTACTATACAGGGCTCAACAAATGTCCCAGGTTCGAGTTTGGTGCCAGTTGATGGAACTGTCACTTGCCAATTAGCCAGTAATGCAACATCTTATGCTTGTTGATCATGTAGAGTCTTTGTGTTTTTATGCCTTGCAAACTTTAACATTACATTTTTGTGTGATGCAATGATTGTCGCTGTGAATTTTGCTGATTAAAATTTCTCATCAGAGTAACATTATCTAGATGGTTGACATCAGTGGGGTTTCAATACATTTTTTAACTTGAACATGACTTGTGACAGACGGTCTTCTACTGTTGTAGCCCATGTTGGGCTTTCTGACGTGTTGTGCATTCTGAGATGCTATTCTGCTCACTACAATTGTACAGAGGGGTTATCTGAGTTACTGTAGCCTTTCTGTCAGCTCGAACCAGTCTGGCCATTCTCTGTTGACCTCTCTCATCAACAAGGTGTCTCCGTCAGCAGAACTGATGCTCACTGGATGTATTTTGTTTTTGGCACCATTCTGAGTAAATTCTAGAGACTGTTGTGTGTGAAAATCTCAAGAGATCATCAGTTACAGAAATACTCAAACCAGCCCATCAGGAACCAGTAATCATGCCACGGTCGAAATCACTGAGATCAAATTTTGTTTGCATGATTTTATGCATTGCACTGCTGCCATACGATTGGCTGATTAGATAATTGCATGAATAAGTAGGTGTTCCTAATAAAGTTCTCAGTGAGTGTATATGTTATAATGCATTTCTTAATAATAAATAATAATAATACATTTTATTTATAGGCAACTTTCATGACACTCAAGGTCACCGTACAAACTGCACACAAAAAAGTATACCATGAAGCAAACAGAAATATGATATACAATAAAACATTGGAAGATACAATTTATAAACTCAAAGCATGCACAGTCACAAAAAGCCTGTTTAAAAAGGTGAGTTTTAAGACTATATTTAAAAGTATGAATACTTTTCTGAGTTACGAATGTCCAGAGGAAGGGAATTCTATAAGTGAGGGGCAGTGTAACTAAACGTTCTAGAACCCATAGTGTTCAGACGAATACGTGGAATGACAAGAAGAGTTGACGAGGAAGATCTGAGTATAGGTATGAAAAAGATCAGAGAAGTATGAGGGAGTACGATTATTTAAGGCCTTGTATGTAAGAAGCAAGATTTTGAAATCAATTCGGTACTTAACCGGAAGCCAGGGCAAATGTTTATTAACAGGTGAAATGTGTTCAGTAGAGGGGGTTCTAGAAATAATTTGTGCAGCTGAGTTCTGGACCAGCTGACGTTTATGGAGAAGTTTGGAAGGAAGTCCAAAGAGTAGAGCATTGCAGTAATCAATACGTAATGTAACCAGTGCATGAATAAGAATGCAGTACTGTTAATGTTGAAGTCATGTGAAGTCTAATGACGAAGACAATTAATGTTATGTAAATTAAAGTATGCAGAGCGAGTTGTGTTATTAATATGGGTTTCAAAGGATAAGGTGCTATCAAGGACGACACCCAGACTCTTAACCTGTGAAGAAGGAGAAGCAGTGGACTGATCGATAGTCACAGAAAAATATAATATATAAAAGAAAAATCTGTTTTTGCCAAAACAGATTTTGTGCCTACAAGGAGAATTTCAGTTCCCCTTCTGTCGCTCTCTCCACGTTGTGTCGGAGAAGCGACGCTAGGGGTCTCTCTTGAGCGCCGATATTCACCTCTGATCTTATTGAAAAGGGCCAATGGGAGTTGGCAGTCAGTATTTGCATACCCGCCCCAGACATACGGGTATTTAAGCGGGGCAAATACGGGAGTTCATTCAGAAAATTTCTTCGGAGCCGATGGTCTGTCTGCAGTTTGCTGCGAGTTACACGCCACTTAAACGTTCCTGTTTTCCTCTGACGATCTGCATGCTGTTGGATCTTGACGGCGCACAACAGCGGCTTTCTCCTTCTCAGTGCACGGCGTGCATTGTTGCCCCTGAGCGCTTCGACAGCGCAGACACTTACACACACACACTGTGTATTAAAAGAGTTTTTACTAAAAGAGTAATTTTCTCTAAAAGAGCAAACACCATGGCGTTGAACGTCCTTTTAAGGACGCGTCTTTTTCAAGATGCCTTTCCGCCCCTGTGTTGTTCCTGGATGCGGTAGAGTGCTCTCCGCTTCAGACGGCCACAGGCGCTGTCTCGTGTGCTTGGGCCGCGATCACACCGAGGCGGCGTTTGTGGATGGTTCATGTTCTCACTGCGAGAACATGACCATGACCACGTTGCGGTCGCGGCTTGCTTTCAACAGAAAGCATTGCTCGCATTGCTCCTTCTTCACATGGGATTAAGGACGGTGCGGTTGGCGCTGGGGGCAATTTGGGGGCGGCAGCAGGTGCAGTTTCGCCGGGTAACCCCCCTCGAACCTCCCGTTCCCCGACACGCTCGCTGGTCTCCGTCCACGCTCGCGGCGATAGTGGCTCGCCTCACGGTCCGGCTGTCTATCCTCCCGAGTCCGAAGCAGATGAGCTCGCCGCTGCATCGGAGAGTGCGGTGTCTGATGCCGAGGACTCCCCTGGACTGCTGCCTTCGGGCCAGCAGGCCCAGGCTGAGGCTGACGCTCAGATGTCCGACATGCTTGCCCGGGCCGCCTTGAGCGTGGGGTTGGACTGGAACCCTCCATCCTCCCCACAGCCTTCTCGGTTGGATGATTGGTTCCTGGGGGCAGCGCGCCGTTCGCGGCCTCGCATCCCCGGTCCCTTTCTTCCCGGAGGTGCATGATGAGCTGGCGTCTACGTGGAGAGCCCCGCTCTCCGGCTTGTCTAGGTGCCACCCGCTCCACTCTCTCCACCCTCGACGGCTGAGAGCGCCACGCGGTACGACGCGATTCCCCAGGTTGATAGGGCAGTTGCGCACCATCTATGCCCTGGTAGCCCTACCTCCTGGCGGGGTCGCCCGTACTCCCATCCAAGCCCTGTAGGACAACGTCCCGCTAACGCCGAAGGCCTACACTACGGCTGGACGCAGCTGCCTCCGCCTTGCATGCGATGGCCCTCCTGCAAGTCCACCAGGCCAAAGCTCTCAGAAACATGCACGGGGTGGACCTGATCCTGATGTGCTGCAGGAACTGCGCTCAGCGACCGACCTCGCCCTGAGAGCTGACGAAGGCCACAGCGCAGGCACTCGGACAGACGATGGCCACCCTAGTGGTCCAGGAATGCCATCTTTGGCTCAACCTGGTCGAGATGCGTGAGGCTGACAAAAACCGCTTCCTGGACGCACCTGTCTCCCAGATTGGCCTTTTCGGTGACACCGTCGAGGACTTCGCCCAACAGTTCTCCGCGGTGAAGAAGCAGACGGAGGCCATTTCGCACATCATGCACTGCCGCAGACCTGCCGCCACGGGCCCTGCCCCGTCTTCCCGCCGAGGGCGTCCCCCTGCCAGGAAACCAGCTCCTGCTCCGCCTCAACCCGGGCCCAGCTCTCAGCCCCAGCGTCGAGCACTCCGCAGGCGGTGCACACCCCCGTCTCATGAACCCCCTCCAGGACCCGGAAGGCTCCCAAGCGTTCCTGAGACAGCCGACCCAGAGCCGAAGATGTTAGCTCCGGAGGTGGTAAGACCGCTCCGTCCCCGGTGGAGGGCCGGGAGGAGAATCCTTTGTTTTTTCATTTGCCACACCCCTGACGGGGCTGTGGTACCCACATTCTCAATAAAAGAGCTATTTCCTTTGCCTCTGGGTCGCCTGGCCCACAAATGCCGTTTTCACGGCAATGTGCTTTCAGATCACAACAGTCCCAGTACACGGACGCGGCGATCCCGCCTTCCGCCTGCCCAGGACTGTCCCCGGCCGGCCGGTTCAGGCGAGTCCAGAGGACGCCAACATCAGACCTCCTCCTCAGTCAAGAACCCGCCCCTGCCGGGCACGCGGAGCAAGGTAAGTGCTTTGAGTCTATTCTCAGCACCTCAGCCTCAGGCCACAACGAAGCCGCCCGACACTGCATTACCTGTTCCGCCCGCTGCGAGGCCCGCCGGTACATCCAAAATACTCGTCCCTTTGGTGCCCCTAGCGCAGAGCTGGGAAGCGTGGCTTTCGCTTCCCAACACATCACGCTGGCTGCACCGGACCATTCGACTCGGTTACGCAATTCAGTTTGCCTGGCTCCCGCCCCCCTTCAGGGGCGTCCACTTTTCCGCAGTACACGGCGAGCATGCCAGTTCCCTGTGCACGGAAATCGCGACCCTCTTCGCCAAGGGCGCGGTAGAGCCCGTCCCTCCAACCGAAATGAGGAAGGGCTTCTACAGCCCTTACTTCATTGTACCCAAGAAAGGCGGCGGCTTATGACCAATCCTGGACTTGCGAGTTTTCAATCGGGCCTTGTTAAAACTCCCGTTCAAAATGCTTACGCAGAGAAATATTCTGGCTGGCGTTCAGCATCTAGATTGGTTCGCAGCGGTGGACCTGAAGGACGCATACTTCCACGTCTCAATTCTGCCACGACACCGACCCTTCTTACGGTTCGCGTTCGACGGCCAGGCGTTTCAGTACAAAGTCCTCCCCTTTGGCCTGTCTCTGTCCCCTTGCGTCTTCACGAAAGTCGCAGAGGCGGCCCTTGCCCCGCTACGAGTAGCCGGCATCCGCATTCTCAACTACCTCGACAACTGGCTCATCCTAGCACACTCTCGAGAGTTACTATGCACTCACAGAGACCAGGTGCTCCGGCACCTCAGCCGCTTGGGGCTTCAGGTCAACTGGGAAAAGAGCAAGCTCACTCCGGTTCAGAGCATCTCTTTTCTCGGGTTGGAGTTAGACTCCGTCTCAATGACAGCACGTCTCACGAGTGAGCGTGCTCAGTCGGTGCTGGACTGCCTCGCTTCCTTCAAGCCAGGCACAGTGGTCCCTCTAAAACTTTTCCAGAGGCTCCTGGGGCATATGGTGTCCTCCGCGGTGGCCGCGCCGCTGGGGTTAATGCATATGAGACCACTCCAGCACTGGCTCCAGACTCAAGTCCCGAGACAAGCATGGCACCGCGGCACGCATCGGGTAAGGATCACCCCCGCCTGCCTCAAAACACTCCGACCCTGGACAGACCTCTGCTTTTTACGGGCAGGAGTGCCCCTGCAGCAGGTGTCCCGATGCGTCCTGGTCACAACTGACGCCTCCCGGTCCGGGTGGGGTGCTGTGTGCCCATTGGAAAGGGGCCCCGCTGCGTTGGCACATCAATTGCCTGGAGTTGCTGACCGTCCTTCTTGCTCTCAGGAAGTTCCTCCCGTTAGTTCGGGACAAACATGTCCTCGTGAGATCGGACAGCACCACGGTGGTGGCGTACATAAATCGCCAAGGCGGCGTACACTCCCGCCACATGTCACAACTCGCCCGCCGTCTCCTCCTCAAGTCGCTGCGTGCCACTCACATCCCCGGCAAGCTCAACGTCGTAGCGGACGCGCTATCATGACAACGCCTGCCCGGCGGGGAGTGGAGGCTTCACCCCCAGTCGGTCCAGCTGATTTGGGAATGGTTTGGCAAGGCCCAGGTAGACCTGTTCGCCGCCCAGGAAACCTCCCACTGCCCGCTCTGGTACCCCCTAACAGAGGCTCCCCTCGGGACAGACGCGCTGGCACACAGCTGGCCCTCTGGGCTGCACAAGTACGCATTTCCCCCAGTAAGCCTTCTTGCACTGGTGCTGTGCAAGGTCAGGGAGGACGAGGAGCAAGTCACGTTGGTGGCCCCCTACTGGCCCACTCGGACTTGGTTCTCGGAACTCAGGCTCCTCGCGACAGCTCCTCCCTGGCGAATTCCCCTGAGAAAGGACCTCCTCTCTCAGGGACGGGGCACGCTCTGGCACCCACGCCCAGACCTCTGGAACCTCCACGTCTGGTCCCTGGACGGGACGCGGAAGAGCTAGCCGGCTTACCGCGACCGCTATGAATACCATCAACCAAGCCAGAGCCCCTCTACCAGGCACCTTTACGCCCTAAAGTGGCGCTTGTTCGCAGATTGGTGTTCTTCCCGAGCCGAAGACCCGCAGAGATGCGCGATTAGGTCAGTGCTTCTGTTCCTATAGGAGAGGCTGGACAGGAGGCTGTCCCCGTCCACCCTCAAGGTGTATGTTGCTGCTATCGCCACCCACCACGATCCTGTAGACGGCAAGTCTTTGGGTAAGCACGACCTGATCCTCAGGTTCCTGAGAGGCGCCCAGAGGTTGAATCCCTCCTGGCCAGGCCTAGTTCCCTCCTGGGATCTCTCGGTAGTCTTGGCAGGACTCCAGAGACCTCCCTTCGAGCCGCTCAAATCAGTTGGACTCAGGGCCCTCTCTCTTAAGACGGCCCTGCTGATCGTGCTCGCCTCCATTAAGAGGGTCGGGGACCTGCAAGCGTTCTCTGTCAGCGACACTTGCCTGGAGTTCGGTCCGGCAGATACGTCTGTGATCCTAAGACCGCTGACCGGGCTATGTGCCCAAGGTTCCTACCACACCATTTCGAGATCAGGTAGTGAACCTGCAAGCGCTGCTCCGGGAGGAGGCAGACCCAGCCCTTTCGTTGCTGTGTTCAGTGCGCGCCCTGCGCATTTACCTGGACCGCACACAGAGCACCAGACGCTCTGAGCAGCTCTTTGTCTGCTTTGGGGGACGGAAGAAAGGGAATGCCGTCTCCAAGCAGAGGCTCGCCCACTGGGTTGTCGACGCATCACACTGGCTTATCACACCCAGGCCGTGCCCCTACCCTTGCGGGTCCGAGCTCACTCAACAAGGGGTGTTGCATCCTCGTGGGGACTGGCCAAGGGCACCTCCCTAGCAGACATCTGTAGAGCCGCGGGTTGGGCAACACCCAACACCTTCGCGAGGTTTTACAACCTCCGCGTTGAGTCGGTTGCGTCTCGTGTTTTCTCAGGTCCGAGCCCGTAGAACTCGGTAACACGTAGACCGACCGGCCGGGTGGATCGCTTGCGCCCAGCGCCCTTTTCCTGACGTCAAGGTAAAGTAGTGCGCCTTCTTCCCAGGGCGCCCCACTCCGAGTCGGGCCCCTGGTCGATTCCTTCCCAGCCCTCCGGGTCCGCGGTTCAGCGGAGGAACTCGCCGACCCAAGCCACTGCGGGTAGGTGCTCCACAGGTAAGGCCTCCTGCTCGGACTCCCCCTGTGTGTAATTCCACGGTTCTGTCCCCTTACGAGCGGACCCCCGTGTCTCCCTTAGGTAGTTACAGCTGCCTAAGGCAGTTACAGGCAGTTACAGTTACAGCTGCCTCGGTCGCCGTGCTGTAGCAACTCCCCCCTTTCGAGGCTGGATCTACCACCGCACCATACTTTCCACACGAGCCCTAAGACGGCCGTGTGACGTGTCTACCACTTTTCCTCCCCAAGAAAAAGGGCAGGTGTGGTCTCCGCAGGGTCTGGGTAAGACCCCCTTCCCTATATGCGTGTAAGGGCCCCGGCCGTGATTGCTCTATGCGAGAAACATAGAGAGAAAAGATCGCCTTGTTCCCCTCCCAGGGTAACTAGAAGGACTCCGATGTTCTTATGGGGCATTGGGGAAGGGTACGTGCAGCCAGGTACAGACGATGCGTGGCACTGGATGAAATCCCTGCCCGCCTCTGTATCGGCGGTCCACGTACAAGGTTCAGCGCATGGCAAGATTGGAATGGGTCCCCTAGTGTCGCTTCTCCGACACAACGTGGAGACAGAAGGGGAACGTTTGGTTACGTATGTAACCTTCGTTCCCCGAGGGATGGAACGACACGTTGTGTCTTTCCTCCGCCATGTCGCTGAACCGAGCCACTGTTGTGGCCGGACCATTTCCGCTCCTCAGAAAAATCCTGAATGAACTCCCGTATTTGCCCCGCTTAAATACCCGTATGTCCGGGGGCGGGGTATGCAAATACTGACTGCCAACTCCCATTGGCCCTTTTCAATAAGATCAGAGGTGAATATCGGCGCTCAAGAGAGACCCCTAGTTTCGCTTCTCCGACACAACGTGTCGTTCCCTCCCTCGGGGAACGGAGGTTACATACGTAACCAAACGTTTTACCACAATTTAATTTGAAAAAAATTTATAAGAACCAGTTTTTAATCCAGCCAACAGCCATTAGTTTTAAGCTGGCATAATTCAGGAGTATACCAAGGAGAAGAGTGAGTAAAAGAAACAGACTTGGTTTTCAAAGGAGCAAAAACATCTAAGATCTCATGAAACCCATAGTTATAACAGGATACCAGGTCATCCACAGTCGATAAATCAACTTTGCTAGGGAAGGTGGCAAGTTCATCAGCGAAGACAGATATATCAATATTCTTGATATTGCAAAATGTGAGGGATCGACATAAGTTTATCTTAATTACTGTGAGGTGGGCATTAAAAGACAGCAACAGATTATCAGATATGGACAAATCTGAGAAAGTACAGTTATGAGGAATTATGCTAGAAAAACAGATGAGGTCAAGAATGTGCCCTCTGGAGTAAGTAGGAGTGTTGGCATATTGCTGTATACCAAAAGTATCTAGACAAGATAAAAATTCCCTTGGACATAAACTACTAGCATTATCAATGTGAATGTTAAAATCACCCAAAAAAAATCTAATTGGGAGAAATAAAGCATAAGAGGGTTAAAAACTCAAAAAAGTCATTAAAAAGTTAGAATTAGTCTTGGGAGGGCGGTATACAGTGGCAAGGTTAGTGGGAATTGACCCATTGATTTTAAGAGCAATATATTCAAATGTAGCAAATATGGGCAGAGTAATATGGAATACTTTCCACTTCTCATTGTTACGTATCGTGAGACCCCTCCCTGACCAGAGACATGGGGTTTACAAACGTAAACCTATCCAAGAGGAGCAGACTGATTAAGATGAAAGAAATCATCAGGCTGCTGCCAGGTCTCTGTCAAACAGAGGAAGTCAAACTTACGGTCAGACAGGAGATCGTAAACCAGAGGTCCCTTGTTGGTGAGAGATCGCATGTTAAACAATCCAAAAGAGAGACTGGCTTTACCAGCGTTGTTTCTAGCCGACCTTGTATGATGTCGATAAGATGACCAAAAGGACTGTATTGGGTTCGTGTTGTCTGTATTGAAGCTCCTTCGGGACCCACGGTGAATGTATTTCCTATGAGGTTTGTACACAATATCCAGATGGAGATGTAAGATTGGTGGAGGTTCTGAGAGCCAAGAGCGCAAGCAGAACAAGTCCACCTCCGTATAACGCAGGACCGACACCACTGGATAGTATATAGAGGAGAGGATGATCCAGATGAATACAGTGTGTACTTGAATGTGCTTGTCTCCAAATACTGTACATTGGCTTCAGAGAGCAGCTTCCATTATCCAAATCTCTTGCAATGCACCCATGGCAGAAAAATTAGAGTGTTGTTTTGTGCTTGTACATTTTTTGTAGTAAATCACAAGGGACAAAAACTTTAGTAAAACAGTAAAGTTGACACCTTATCATCTTGAGTTGTTGTCAAGCCACAGTGGTACAGAGATGCTAGTAGTAATTAAGATGGCACTCAGATTTTTTTTCTTTTTTTTTTAGGAAAGGGAATTTTGCAAAATCCTGAATCAGAAGATCAAGAGAATTGATGAAAGTGACTAAAATTATACAATATAACCTTACGCATTACACTATATGCATTTTTAATGGATAGATTTAGTTTCAAGAGTAGGTGAAAGAAGTATTAATCATTAAAAGCAGGTAGCTTTTTCTCAGGATGTTGAAGAGATGTCAAGATGCTGCAGTGGGGCAGAAATAAGAGCGGGTGTCTCTGGGTGAGCACACAGTCTGAAAACAAGTTCATTTTTGAGCATGATCACAGACGCCTTGACAGCTTTTCAAAAACTTGAGTCGAACAGGCAACAAAACTGAATTTCAATATGGAATTTGGAATGAGTTCTCTCATATGCATACTAACAAAGGAGGATTTTTCTCAAGGCACTAAGCTCTGAAGATTTCACATGGTTTTAAATCTCTTGGAGATCATCAATTTCTTGTGATGTGAAGTTCAGCCGTTTATAGATGGTGGCTTGTGTTATAAGAGTGATAATGTTAATGTACGAAGATTACCGGAGATTAATATCAGAGATTTTTAGGATTTTATACCACCTCATAAAAAACCCTCCTCAAATGAAAGGACCAGAAAAAGTGTGCTTTATATTAAGCTTGTGTGATATGCTCGTGCTTTTTGGATACAGCGATATAGCGCTAGTGATTTTACACATCTTTTCAAAGAGTTGCTTTTTGTTTAAAATCCAAATGAAACAATACCTATGTTTTACTCCAAATTGCTAATTTAATTTATGAGAAAAAAATGGCAAAACAATGTGTGAAAAGTTTGCGTTTCTATACCATGTGTTCAAAACAACAAAATTGTCTCTTCTGGAGAAATTGTAGCTATTGTGATTAATTTATTAAAAAATACTTGTGGTTTAGATAAAACTGAAAAAACACTTTAGAAGAACTTGTCTTGCATCACAAAGTTCTGGCAACATTATGTGTGTGCTTTCCTCCATCCTTATGTCTTTGCCAAGCGGATCTATAATATATATTTCAAAAGTGTATTTTTCTTCGGCACATTTTAAGTTTGTATTCAACTTATTTGCTCTGCAAACTCTTTGTATTTGAGATTTTATTTGCATCTTGGTGTTTCCATATATCCCTGTAGTGGGGGCGTGGTCAAGCGCCCGTCCGGGAGAGAAAAGTGGTAAGGGCGCTTACACCTGAGCTAAATTATGTCTAACACCTGTGTCTAATTTCAGTAAGCATGGGGAGAGCGGCATAAAAAGGCAGCAGCCACAGAGCTGAGAGCGCGCGTGCGTGCGTGCGTCAGTCAGTCAGTCAGTCAGTCAGTCAGTCAGTCAGTCAGTCAGTCAGTCAGTCAGTCAGTCAGTGAGTCAGTGAGTGTTGGCGTGCATAGAAGACTGAGAAAAGCCTCATGTCAATTGTGGAAAATATTTGTTGTGTAAGTACAACTTGAAAACATTGCTGTGGCCATTAAAAGCCTTACCTTGGAAGTCAAGTGCTCTGCTTCACGTGTCCTCCTTGGGAAAACTGTTACAATCCCAAAATGCACATAAACATATGTAAATGGGAACCCAGCTAATGTTTATAGTCTGCAATTTACTTCTGCAATTTAATGGATTTCTGAGCAAAACAGGATATTCAATGTGAAAGAAAGCTAGGATGTTACTCCATTGCATCCTTTGGGAAATTACTGGATCATGAAAAGTGGTCTCCGTGGCTGTGTCCAAAACGTCAGGCAGCTACATTTCTGCATAGTCTGTAAATGACTGAACAGGTACCTCCTGAGAAAACTGGTTTCAGACAGGCTTCATAGGCACCACTTCATGCCTAATGATCTAAAACAAATTAATTGTAATTCTTTCCAGTAAACTATGCTGCTTTCAAAACCCAACCAGATGAAGGCTACTTAGTAGAACATGTTATGTAAACATTGGATTTGGATGTGCCTTGTGGCCTTCCAATGTCCATAAACTTTCAGAGAAAGGACCACTTTTCAACTTTAGGACACTATATGACAGTCTACAGTATATAACAGGTGATTGGAGAGGAAGGGCAAAAACTATGAACAATTGGTGACATAGTCAAAATGTAATACAATAAAACTTTTCTTTTTGGACGATCAAGATAACCAAGAGAATATTTATTTTTCTTAAGAAAAACATGCACTGCTGAATAAGGAGTCGTTCACCAAATCTATTATTGCTTCCATGACATTATTTGAACGTTGCCACATTTAGTTTTTTTTTCAGCATCTTACGCATGTTAAGACACTGTGCCAAGTTAAAAGAACTTGATCTTTTAAAAATGTTTCTTGCGACAACTGCGTGCTGTTCCATTTGTTGCACTGCGTCTAGCATTTTTAGCACAAGAAGTTTGGTCTGAACAGCTTCTAAGAAAAAATAAATAGGGTCAATTTTGACTTGAAGTTAAAGTTTCCTCATTTATTCAGAACTGCATTCCAGAAATAGATAGCCACTGTGACCCATCTAGTCAGAAGCCTCAGTTATGCTACAAAAACTGACACAATGTAGCAGGCCAATAATGATCTACTGTACTATACCAGTACAGCCTGTTTACCGCCATTCCATTCTGTCAGCTTTAATACCAGGTCGCCTTATCACTGCTCAGCAGAGGGACATCTCATAATGACAGTGTCCTATCACCAGGTTTACATGCCTCAGTAAATTGACAGGGCTGGCAGGTTGTGGCAAGACTGCTGGACTGTGTTCACAAAAGAATACCAGTAGTGTAGTCTAGGGCATATGTAGGCATAAGCCATATGCCCACCTATCTTTCTTAGGATTTTGCGTATGCCCACCTGACATTATTGCTGATACATATGGCTGCCAGAACAACGAGCAGTATTTTGACCCAGAATTTTTCCGATCTACTAACCAAACCTGTCAACACTTCCGGGACACAACTTTTCCCGGGAGTTTCCCGTATTTCAAACCGATCTCCTGCCCCCCTCCCGTTTTGTTATTTATTATCACATCAATATATTATTCCAAGGTTGTCCATTTGCCAGATCTTGTATGAAACGCATCCTACTCACACAATCGACACATCACACAAATTTCAACCCATTTGTGACCTCAACCTGGCAACCTACAACCCATTTGCCCTGTTGATATTTGCGCAGATAGTAGATGCCAGAAGTTGAATCAAGCATCACTGGTAGATGGGAGGAGAAGACTTAGGTGGTGCTCTGGATAAAAAAACTAAATATCATGTAACTTTAGCAACAGCTGTACACTGTAACCCTTTACTGTAAATTTACAGGTAATTTCTTACAGTATTGTACTGTATTTTCATAATACAGTTATGCTGTATTTGTTACAGAACAGCTGTAAATATACAGCACAATTCTGTTTTCATCCTGATAAATTCGTAATACAGTATCATATTGTAAAGGCATTGCATTGTGGAATTGATTTTTTTCGCGCTCAGATCAAGCGTGACGCGAACAGACAGTACAGGCTTACTTGATTTTTCAGCGGGACTCAACTGCTTTAATTCCTTGTATCAATACAGTGTCTGTGAATTAGTGAGCAATCTTGAAGCTTTGGTTCGTGTGAGCTTCGGTTCGCGTAAGCTTTTGTGAGCATCTTTCAAACATAATTGCCGTTAACGTCACATGAAGACGGGAGGAAGAATCTGACAACTAAATCTAACTTGCGCCGGTGACCAAAAGTGGATTTTACAGCTTGACAAGATTGTTCAACTGAGTAATACGGTAAGCCAATCTATTTTTTTTGTTTTTTTTTTTGCGTTCGCATCTCTATATAATATTGTTTACACGAATGTTTTGATTTTGCAAACGTGGTTTGCTACCGCGAAAAAAAAAAAAAAAAACATTCTGTTCCACCTCTTTACAAAGTAACTTAACTTCGATACTTGACATAGGCAACATTTACCATGTCATTTGCATGACCTGCTTTTAATTAATATGTATTTTTTTCGTTTCAGGTTTTGTAAGAAAACGTAGAAAACTCTACGTAGAGTCAACCCACGGAAGGCTGCTGGACCAGACAACATTCCTGGCAGAGTGCTCAGAGGATGTGCAGACCAGCTAGCAGATGTTCTTACCGACATCTTCAGCATCTCTCTGAGCAGCGCCGTCGTTCCAACGTGCTTCAAGGCCACCACCATCATCCCCATGCCAAAGAAGTCTTCAGTGTCCTGCCTCAATGACTACCGTCCCGTTGCACTTACACCCATCATCATGAAGTGCTTCGAGAGGCTCGTCATGAGGCACATAAAGAGCCAGCTGCCCCCCTCACTAGACCCACTGCAGTTTGCGTATCGTTCAAACCGTTCAATGGACGATGCCATCACCACAACCCTCCATCTGGCCCTCACCCACCTAGACAATAAGGACTCATACGTTCGAATGATGTTCATAGAGTTCAGCTCAGCATTCAACACAATCATTCCCCAGCACCTGATTGGAAAGCTGAACCTGCTGGGCCTGGACACCTCCCTCTGCAACTGGATCCTGGACTTCCTGACTGGGAAACCTCAGTCAGTCCGGATCGGGAACAGCATCTCCACCACCACCACACTGAGCACTGGGGCCCCCCAGGGCTGTGTGCTCAGTCCACTGCTGTTCACTCTGCTGACTCACGACTGTGCAGCAATGCACAGCTCGAACCACATCGTCAAGTTCGCCGATGACACCACCGTGGTGGGTCTCATCAGCAAGAACGACGATTCAGCATACAGAGAGGAGGTGCAGCGGCTGACGGACTGGTGTAGAGCCAACAATCTGTCTCTGAATGTGGACAAAACAAAAGAGATGGTTGTTGACTTTAGGAGAGCACAAGGTGAACACACTCCGCTGAACATCGACGGCTCCTCTGTGGAGATCGTCAAGAGCACCAAATTCCTTGGTGCACCTGGCGGAGGACCTCACCTGGTCCCTCAACACCAGCTCTATCACCAAGAAAGCCCAGCAGCATCCCTACTTTCTTCGAAGGCTGAGGAAAGCACATCTCCCACCCACCATCCTCACTACATTCTATAGAGTGACTATTGAGAGCATCCTGAGCAGCTGCATCACTGCCTGGTTTGGGACTTGCACCGTTTCGGAACGCAAAGCCCTGCAGAGGATAGTGAGGACAGCTGAGAAGATCATTGGGGTCTCTCTTCCCTCCATCAAAGACATTTACAAAAAACACTGTATCCGCAAAGCAACCAGCATTGTGGACGACCTCACACACCCCTCACACAAACTCTTTACCCTCCTGCCGTCTGGCAAGAGGTACCGAAGCATTCGGGCCCTCACGGCCAGACTGTGTAACAGCTTCTTCCCCAAGCCATCAGACTTCTCAATACTCAGAGACTGGTTTGACACACACACACGTGTCCTGAGTTGCACTTTAATTACTGTCACTTTATAACTGTCTGCTACCTCAATAACTGCTATGTGCATAGAACACTATCTTTATCTTTTTTTTTTTTTTTTTTTTTTTTTTTTAGAAACTGGAGTGGTGGTGGCGTAGTGGCTAAAGCACAGGGCTGTTAATCAGAAGGTCACAGGTTCTAACCCCACGGCCACCACCATTGTGTCCTTGAGCAAGGCACTTAACTCCAGGTTGTTCCGGGGATTGTCCCTGTAATAATTGCACTGTAAGTCGCTTTGGATAAAAGTGTCTGCCAAATGCATAAATGTAAATCATAAATGAAACTGTCATCTTTTTGCACTACTGTGTACTGGTTGGTGCTGCACTTTGTCTATTGTCCTGTTCATTGTCAGAAATTTGTTGTACTGTCCCGTACTTTTTGCACATGTTTGCATGTGCACTTTATTTAGGTATATATATGTTTTTATATAGGTATTTTATTTTGTTGTGTAGTCTCATGTGGTCCTGTGTTGGTCCTTTGTTGTTTTTATGTAGCACCATGGTCCTGGAGGAACGTTGTCTCGTTTTGCTGTGTACTGTACTAACTGTATATGGTTGAAACGACAATAAAAACCACTTGACTTGACTTGAATCTGATGACGGTCCAGTGCTAACGTAAGTGTTTTATAGTGGTATTAATGTTACATAACAAAAATGCCATGGTGTCAGTTCTGTGATTGTGCTTTTGAATCGTTGTCAGCATTTTGCCAGCATATGAAAATCCATAGTCATATTCCTAATACTGTTTTCAAATGTGGTATTCCTGATTGCTCCAAAACATTTAAAAAGTTCACTGCTTTCAAGGCTCACATATTCTGGTATCACAAAGACAGGCCCTCAAAGACATCTGTTGAGCCATTAGGAATTGATGCTTTAGTCTGTGACATTGGTACATGTCAAGAAAAGTGCAGTGATTTGAAAAACTTTGTTGAAAACTTGAAAACTCATATCAAAGAAGGCACCAGAGTGCCATGTCCATTTACATGTAATAAAAGCTTTTCTGTAGCATCTACATTGACTTCACATTTATCCAGGAATCATCGAAACTCTTCAGCAGAAAGGTTAAGGCCATAATATAACGTTACTGCAGTCAAATGTTTCAGTACAGAGGCCGCATGGTGAGGTATCTAACATGGCTGAACACTCACATCCACAGTCTGAATTCTTTGATTGTGGTGATGGCATAGAGCAGTTGGATAATGCACTATTGCCAGATAATGCAGATGAATCTCTTTTTTTGAAAAACATGGCTCTATTTTGAAATTATATTATAATTATTGTGAAATTGACCGCCAGACATTTAACTCAGCTCCCCTAACAAAAGCAGTATTGTGTGGTTGTGAAGTCCAGCTGTAACTAACTCTAACACTATAATTTCACCAGGGGAGACTATTCCTCTAATTAGGAAATTGCTCATTGCTATAAATTAAATGATAGTATTACTTTATTGATGAACCATTCTCAAAAACACTACTAAAACAGAATGAAATGGTGAATCCTGTGAATGGTGTTTCAGAGTTATTTTAACAGTTATGTAGAACTATGAATAGACAACTACATAGAACCACAGTGGAACCCACAATAGTTATTTTAATTATTTATTTATTTATTTATTTATTTATTTATTCATTCTTTTTTTTTTTTTCAATTACAGGTCAATCTATAAGCAACCAGCGCTGGATGTTAAGTTTGGAAGGCCAAGTTGTGTGTGAAGGAGCACAGCCCAACTTTATCACTGGCCTGGCAGCGCTGTTTGCCTCCTTCTATAACTTCAACTTGCAGTACCAGGAAGAGGCAGCATGCACCCTTGAGTTTGTTCAGAGGTTAGTCATTAGTCATATATTTCAGACTGAATTGTCACTAACCTTGTCTTGACAGTATTTGTTAAGGACTTCATTGTTTGATTTTCCCACAAACGTTTTGTACAGCTGACTACTGGGAATAACAATAGGGCCCTGGTTTCACAGACAGGGCTTAGCTTAAAGGAGAACTCCGGTCAATTTTAACATTGAGCTCATTTTTTTGTAAATTTGGAGTGCTGTCAGTACAGAGAACAACGACAAAAATCAGTGTTGCCTACACCGTGTTATCCTCTTTTCAAAATTTGCACCCTGTTGACTTAAATGGGGCAAGTTTTAAACCTGCTTTAAAATGAGCTCAATGTTAAAATTGACCGGAGTTCTCCTTTAAAGGGATAGTTCACCCAAAAATTTAAATTCTGTCAGTAATTACTCACCCTCATGCTGTTCCAACCCCGTAAGACTTTCGTTCATCTTCGGAACACAAATTAAGATATTTTTTATTAAATCTGAGAGCTGGATCACTCCTCCCTTCTATGGGATTGAAACTTGCCGGCCCAGAAAAGTTATTAAAGACATTGAGACACTGTAGGCACTTGTACTATTTTAACAATGTCTTTAATAACTTTTCTGGGCCGGCAAGTTTCAATTACTCAGCACATTAAATCACAGCGGCAAAATTTGTGTGTATTTAGCCTGCCCCTGCCATCCAGCAATTCCATAGACCAGGGCTGGACCGGTAATCTGGCATACCGGGCATTTTCCCGGTGGGACGAATTTGCGGCCGGTTCAGGGGCGGAGAACCGAGCAGGCCAGTGGCCGCGATAAGCTAAAATGAGCCGCCGCGTTATGCAGAACGGACCACAAAACGGCGCCGCGATATGCAGAAAACCTGATATACATATACATTTTGTAAGTTTATGTGGGACAATAATTACAATAGTAATTTATTTTTTAATGGATTTTTTTTTTTTTTTTACACATTTTACATACGTACTGTATATAAATGGAAATTAATTTTAGAGATCGGGTGCATACGTTTTATTTTGGTGATTGGTGCATGACATTTTTTCAATGTTAAATTATTTCTTTCTATCGCAGCTTAACGTAAGTAAGCCATCAGGATTTCCTGAAGAGTAGGGTTGTCATAAAACCGAGATTCACGAATCTCGATACAAATTTCGGTACCACAGCAAAAACTAATACTAACATTGATCCAGATCGATGGATCGTTACACCCCTATTTGGCGGTCTGATGAAATTGCTACTCGAACGGTCAGATCCTGCCAGAGATAGGAGGCTGTAAAGGGAACAATGGAAAGGAGGTGGTGAGAACCAGCTTGACAATATAAATTATAGTTTAATGAAGAAATATATCAAAAGACACAAACATAAAAACACGACGGTCAGCTGCAGAAAACAATCTCTCTATCGCACCACCATCCGCAGTCGGCCTTTATCCCTCTCGGGGGCTTCATTAGCCTGATAAGGGACCGGGTGTGTAAAATCACGACCCGGCCCCGCCCTCCACTCTGTCACATTTCTCCCTCATTCTCTCATGTCGGCCTGCAGAATGCAGTTGTCGCAAGAAACATTTTTAAAAGATAAATTTCTTTTAATCTGGCACAGTGTCTTAACAAAAAACTAAAAGTGGAACAACGTTCAAATCCCTGTCTGCCGGCAGGTCATACCCACCTTCCTGAATCTGGGAGGGGACAGTGGGAGGGAAACAAAAATTATTTAAATATGGGTTGGGGGGTAATTCTTGTAACAGTGTAGTACTCAAAAAGAAAAAACACTGTAAAATTTTAAAGAGTAGGAAAAGGCCAATGTGGACCGGCAGTGGGAGAGAGAGAGAGAAAAAAACACTTACTCGCCAGTTCTCCGATATGCCGTAGCTTGATCCACGGCCAGCCCCTGGCAGACGGAACACCCCACTGCATTCTCAGGGAACAGAAGGGGTCTCCCCCGCCCCTGGCAGCAGTTCTCCTACTCCAGGCGGTCGGCAGTGAGCCCCTTCACCCCTCGCGGTCAACAACCAATTCCTCTGCTTCCAGGTGGCCAAGCACTGCGTCCCCCGAAACTCCAATACGGAACTCCAATACGGCGTATCCCTCCTCCTTCCCGGGTCTTCGGCACCAGTGTAAAGGGATATAAGAGAAAGGAGGAGGCGAGATCCAGCTTGAAAATATAAATAATATTTTAATGAAAAACTTAAACAAAAGACAAAAACACACACGATGGTCATCTGCCCTGTAAACATTCTCTCTCTCTCGCACCACCATCCAAAGTCAGCCTTTATCCCTCTCGGAGGCTTAATTAGCCTGATAAGGGACCAGGTGTGCAGAATCACCACCCGGTTCCCGCCCTCCGCCCTGTCACAGAGGCAGTACCCCCTACCCCTGGTGGTGATGGGGAGCTGGAGTTTGCCCTGTTGGCACACTGAAACAGTGTAGAAACATCTCAAAGATGATCCAGAGTAATGGAATGCCCCTGAGCTAAATTTTAAGTGTCAGCACTACAATTTTCCAAAAACAGGTTAAATGGAAGAAAATTAACGTGAGACTTTCGGCTCTGTAAACAGTGAACACTGAATCAAATTTCTTTACAGTTCCAAGAAACAGACATGCTTGAAAAAAAGTCCATATGCAACAGTCAACGTTATCTGAACAGTGAAGCATGTCTTATGTCTTCTCATTGCCCAACATCCACTTCAGACACTTTGAGAACTTGAGAAACAATGATAGTTAAATGGTTCACAGGCTGGACAGTGCAGATTCACTGGCTTTTAACCCAGCATGACAATTCGCACAGAATTAGAATAGCCAAATTATAGCAGTATACAATGCTGGAGAATACCCTTGTAACACTGAAAGGTCTTACAACACATGACAAGAACAGTAACAATAACCATTATCTGCTCAAGTGAGTGCATGGAACGGATCCTTCACAACAAGTGAGCGCAGAGAAAATTCAATATCAGGTTTCTGTGCACATTCCATCCTTCTGCGCATATACCGTAGTGTGATAGCACAAGAGTCATTAATTTCCAAGAAAGAGGAGGAGATGAGAGCAGAAGAGAGTGGCCATTTTGCCTCTCCTCACCTGCTCACAGCGCACGAAGCCTCTCTTGACTGGCGCGGCCCCAAGAGATAGCATCTCTGTGCCACTGAAAGCAATTTCTCCTTGCCATTAAGAGATGGAATGGAGGCTTTTGCCGAGGCAGAGACCATTGGAGTGCGTCTATATTTTTTGTTTGCTGTGGCTGTGCTGTGAAAAGGGCTGAGGAGAGCTTGTGCAGTTGAGCCATTGTAGTTCAGCCAAGATTAGGAGGGACTGGAGGAGTCGGGCTGTGGAAGTGTGAAACTGTACATTGGGCTGAGCTTCAGCCTCTGATTTCAGTCTGCCAATAGCCACTTTTACAAATGAAACCTGATAAACAGATTACCTTTTCTGGTTAATGCACCACAAGTGCTATTCAGTGATGTTACTTGCACACATCAGCACCACAATGCCGTTAAAACTTTATAATGACATTTGCTAGAAATGGACAACGAATGGAAAGTAAGCTCTTTTATTTTAGCATCTGAACAAATCAACTACATTTATCGATAATCATTGATGTTCAACTCCCATATCAGAGGCTTACAACTAAATGGCATCAGCTTCTTCAGAACTTTGTGATTGGCTTCATCTTTTTGACAGCAAATGTTTTACAAATGTTTGTGCACGTAACATTGTACGTGCACAAACCGTACATTTTACAGCTATGTTCACACATCAATACTGAACTTTTCAGAAAATATTTTTACTTCTTAAAATCCAAAGTATACTTGACTTGGTTTTGACACCAACATTTTGTGTCTGCGTGCAGTCGACCTCAAGCCTGTAAAAGTATACTTTATTTGACTGTGCATACACAGGTGCTAGTCACATGTGCGCTACGACTTCTATGAGATACTGGACTATTTCTCTTCAGGAGTTTAGACCCATAAATATATCTTTACAAAACTTGAGGCTGCAGTTATACAAATGCAGGTATCTCCTATAGACCTCCTCTTGACATACACATCCACTTTTGTTGTTTCCATCTTAAGACAATTTTTTAGTATTTCAGCATCGGGTCCTGTTGACACATGACCACTTAACAGAATGTTTTATTTTTTTTTTATTTACAGAAATGGCTGCATGATATACAGCTAAATTCTACAACATTCTTTGATGGACAGTGTTAAAATCCTGTTATTTAAATTTTTTTTTTAATGTTTTCCAATTTTCAGACCTCTCAGTCTGTAAAGATTCCTATTCATTCCTTACACATAAACGAGTCAATTGTCTACTTAAAAATACCTTCTTCATTACAATAGGATAAACAATGTTTTTTACTAAACACCACAAAAGTCTCCTACAGTTTTTCTTTTCTTTCAGCTGTGCAATTTGCACTCCGATGCTGTGAGACCACCTGGATTTAAGTGCTGCTGTTATAAAGGAGAACAGAACTCAACAGTACAAATTTTCCTAAGTCCAAAAACAGGTTAGAAGGAAGAAAATGAGAATGAGACTTTAAACAGTGAACACTGAATCAAATTTCTTTACAGTTCCAAGAAACAGACATCAATATCTCAAACTGTATGGATCATAAAAGGTAAAGGAAGAAGGCAACAAAAACAAACAACAACATAACAATGACTCGCCATATTACCACAAGATCAATATATGGGAATAGGGAAATAATGGTGTTATTTATGGGGTGGCTTTGAAGGCATATTTAAACAGCGTGGAATCCACTCTTCTGTCACGAGAAGAGAATGGGGCAGTGGTGGCTCAGTGGTTGAGGCTCAGGATTACTGACCAGAAGGTCGGGGGTTCAAGCCCCAGCACCACCAAGATGCCACTGTTGGGCCCTTGAGCAAGGCACTTAACTCCAGATTACTCCAGGGGGATTGTCCCTGTAATAAGTGCACTGTAAGTCGCTTTGGATAAAAGCGTCTGCCAAATGCATAAATGTAAATGTAAAATGTCATGCCCAAAGGTGTAGCTGATGCAGCCATGTGCCATGTGATGGTCTGCCTTAAGAAAATTGACAGCTGATTAAAAATGTATATTTATTGCTCCAGGCAGAGGTAAGATAAAACCATCACTCAACAGATGGTTATCTGTTGTCCAATAGAGATCATAAAAGGGTGGTTATGAAAAACATATGGAGAAATAAATAAGTGTTTTAGGGTCATTCTCAGGAAAATATTTCCATTTACTATTAATTTCAGGAACACTTTTTGAATATTTCGAGTTACTTCATTTGAAAAGGTTACTGGTGATTAATTCAAGGCACAAATTACTAGGCCAACAACAATGTATTTATTTATATTATGTTCTTTTTGCCAAAATGGGAATGGGAAACTATTTAGTAATGGATTAACTATGAATGTTTCTCATATGGGTGTTAAGAAATACACAGAATGCAAAGTCACAAAATTGCTTTACATTTTATAGTAAGTCATAAAATGACAGATATCAAACCTATGGTTTGTTGCATGTCAATCAAGCTCTCCCCAGCCTCTCCATGCATGGCTATTCCCACAAGGAGGCAGCGAGATGTGTTAGCACTCTGTGTCCACCTTACAGGGGTGGCAGGTGTGAAATCTGTGTGTGCAGTGGAGTGGAAGAAGGGAAATATCAGGGAGACAACCTACAGTCTTTAAAAATGAGCAGGACAGCAACCTTTAAACATCAAGAAGTATCCAGAATATCATAAATATCATAGAAATTCATAAACAGAGGGGGAGAGAGAGAACGAGAAAGAAAGAAAGAAAGAAAGAAAGAAAGAAAGAAAGAAAGAAAGAAAGAAAGAAAGAAGTTTTTTAATCCAGTGTTTGTTTTCCTTTTTCACAGTTTTGTTGTCTCTTGATTTCCCAAGTGGAAGTTTAATCAGTACAGTGTGAAGAAAGGAAAATTGACCATGGGAATAATCCAATAAACACACAACAGCCCCTCCCAACAAATCACAATGTCTGAGGGCACTTTTATGGAAGGCTGATGATTACAAGTGAGAGAAATAAATGCAGTATGAAACAAGAAAATATTCCATAAATGTGATTAAACTTTCTGCTCATAGTTTGCCATGCAAGAGAAATAAGAGCTTAAGACAAATAATAGGCTAGGACTGGAAGTGCATGGCTTCAGGCAAGCATTACTGCTGCCGTATTTACCGCAAGACCATGCCTGTTCTCTGCATGGATTCAGTGTCATGGCAGTACAGAACACAACTTTGCTTTCCACATCACAGGATTAAGGGGCTGTTCACACAGAACACAATAAAATTTTTAGACACAAATGTGTCTGAGATACAGTACCTACTGTACATTCTGTTCATGGAGCTGCATTTAGTTATTTTGTGCAATAACACGTTCGGTGAGAATGGCTCCTAAAGCTGGCTCTACATTAGCTGATTAGCTGATCACTGAAAAGAACTGACAAGATGAAAACCTCTTTTTTATCACACTCAGCTGCATATCATCACAAACGCTGATTAAAATCCATAGTGATTCTGTCATTTTGCAGATTTAATTCAAAAGCAACTAATGATGGATAAAAATAACCTTGACAGACATTTTAGAGTTTTTGGTACATTTTAAAACATAACCTTGTGAAAGCCAAATGAACCATGAAGAAAATGCAACATTGTAACTATTTAAGCCCATTTCAGAAACATCAAGCATGCTACAGGTCTGAAAATGCCCCAAATCATTCTATTTTAATTGCAATTTTACTCATGTTGTTATTTTGTCAGAGAGAGATAGTTGTGGTGAGTCACCCATCCACCATTCTCTGACTGAAGAAAACGAGATCTCAGCAAAACAGTCCACAAAAGTGACACCCTCAGCTAAAACTAGTTGTTTTGAGTCTGCTAGTGTAGAGCCAGCTTAAGGAGGGGGAAATTGTTGAAGATCAACTAATTTACTTTGAAGATGGCTAAGCTTTGCACTTTATGACTTATTAATAAGTATTCTGGTTGCAGCACTTAATATCTTTACTCTTTGATGCCTTCTTCCGTCATGAGATGAGAAGACATTGCAGTGACAAGAAAGTCTGAATGGTCACATCGATGTGGTGTGCAACCAATGAGGTGCAATTGTGTCGTGTGGCAGAGAGCCATGCTTTATCTGGCAGACAGACATGCAGGACAAGTGACATCTGCAAGGAGAGAGGGCCCATTTCCTAGACACATCTAGATAACCAAGACAAGCCTGGAACTGATTCAATCACAGATTTCTACACAGCAGCCACCAAAAACCTCTATACTCCAGACGTCTGCACACCCATGGGTGGCAAGACACCTGCTAATGAGGGAGCTCTCAGCTGTAAGAAAACTTTTTCGTACATGCTGTGGACGAAGAACATCAAGCGCCATGATATCTCCCAGCTGGAAAACAAAGTGACAGTGCACCTCAATGCATCTGATTTGGCTGCCAATCTAATGAAGTGTCAAAACAATAAAGCATGATTAATTTGTCTACAGGCTCCTTGGCAAAATGCCTTTTCATCTCTATGGATTTTCTTTGGACTCACTGTTAATTTGACACAAATTAATCTCCAGGGACAATTTCTCAAATAAGTGAGTTGCAAAAGCTAAGCCTCTGGTGACATTCACTAAAGGGCCCCACCTGGATGTAATCCAAATGTCATCAGAGCAGGATCGATTGTTTAGTCTGCCCTTACCACAGCATGCACAGTCACTAGGGATGAGACTCAGAAGGTTAGACCCTCGCATTTAAAGGTGATGCTGTAGAGTAGGTTGTCTCCTCCAGGGTTGCCCACTTTTTGACCAATGAATTTATATGACCTTTCCAGTTGTTTGTGATTACTGAATAAGGAATTAAAAAATAATTTTGATTCAGACAGATTCGCAAATGAATAATTTAGAGACTGAACAATTTGACCAATCCATTGTAAAGAATCGACTCAAGAGACTGATCTGGACACCATTATGACTTGCAAGCAAGTTTTACTCTACACAAGAGCAATGTCTAGCTTATGAAATAATTTACAGTGGTGCATACCTACAAAAAATGCACACTCACCTATCATTTTATTAGGAGCACCTGTACACCCACTTATATTCATGTGATAATCTAATCAGCCAATCATGTATCAGCAGTGCAATGCATAAAATCATGCAGATATGGGTCAGGAGCTTCAGATAATGTTCACATCAACCATCAGAATGGGGAAAACTATTTCGATCATGTCAAGATTTTTGGTGCCAGATGGGCTAGTTTGAGTTACACATTACAGTTTCAGTCTAGAGTTTACTCAGAATAATGCCAAAAACAAAAAACATCCAGTTCTGTTGACAGAAACGCCTTGTTGATGAGAGAGGTCAACAGAGAATGGGCAGACTGGTTCGAGCTGACAGAAAGGTTACGGTAACTCAGATAACCCCTCTGTACAATTGTAGTGAGCAAAATAACAACTCAGAATGCACAACATGCCGAACCTTGAGGCAGATGGGTTACAACAGCAGGCGACCATGTCGGCACTTTATTAGGATCATATTGTTCCTAATAAAGTGCTCAGTGAGTGTATATTCATTATCAAAATCAATTCATGATTTCACTAGGCCTGAAAAAACACTATTAAAAACACAATTCCCTGATATTTCCAGGTTTTCCAAACAACAAGATCAAACAGGAAATTGGCATGTTAATTCCAAATGTTTTGGACTCAGTACTGTTATGATTTTGGATTTATGTTAAAAGTATATTAATGTAATTGTTACTCAAATTTTCAGAAAACCGCTCCTTTAACGTTAGTACGGTCAAGTGCTTTTCCATTGTATCGCAAATGTAGTTCCAGCTTCGGCCACTGGGGAAGGGCAGTTCGGATATTTAGAAAGCGTAGACTGAAAACATTCGACCACCTGTCAACAATTTTTCATGAGCTTGGGAACCCTGCTCCTCCATTCTTGTTCTGCTAGAATCAAACCAAAAAACTTTCACTATACAACATATTCATCCCTTTGTTATGATTGCAGTTATTATAGATAAGTATGTATTTAAAAATAGTCAGCCATTCTCTCTGGAAAAACAGCCACTGAAAAGTTTTACCAACCTTTCGATAAACCTACTGAACCATTAATGTTAGCAACAAATGTCAAGAGTAATACCTGAAGTAATCTTGTTTTTTAATGAAAGTGCTGGGGTTTTCTATCTACAAGTAATTATGCTAATGGGAAGGCATAAAACTGAAGTGCCATTTCAGCTGAGAACATTTCCTTACTGAAAAACACATTATGGCTTAAGGAATGGCAAGAAGTTTCCGTAAACAGTGAAAAAAAATGGATTGTGGGACTTCTGCTTGCAACTATGGTGTTCTCAGGGTCATTGGTGCTTGCATTAAATGATGAGCAGTCGCATCAATTAATATAACTCCTTGATTTATTTTGTGCACTTAAATTCAATAAAAGCTACTCATGATTTAATCACATGATTTAATAACTTAGATAGACAGACAGACAGACAGATGTGGGTCTGTGGTGATTACAGCACTAGATAGATAAATAGATATATTTGAGGCAGTAAACTAGAGATTACGTTAGCACAAACAATTCTCACACACAGGCCCAGGCCCATTTCAGCAGGAAGATTGCACATCACCTCCTGTTTGTGCGCGTGCCCTCATACACGGCCTCAATTAAAAGCGACGGAGGGGAAACTCTCACTGGGATTATTCCCAAAATCACTGTTTGAGTGGGAAAAGAGGGCTGAATAAATAAACAGAGGGAGCGAGTGGTGATGGAGGTGCAGTGGAGGGGGCTGCAGAGCAGACAGTAAGTGATGTGTGGTTTACTCTCTAAAAGCGGCAGCGAGAAGAAATCACATCCCAGGAAATAATCAACATGATCTGCGGCCCCCAGTGCCACTTCTGCAGCTGCCCTCTCGCCAATAGAAATGTCAAGATGTCCAAGCGGGAATTCCAGAATAGGAGCATATAGGTCTCAGCTCGACACTTTATTACAGTCTACACACTTAACCCTTATGCTTGTTTCACATATATGGTATAAAAAGCTGCATCTGCCGTGGTGAGGAACTGATGCTCTGCTAAGCCCCTTTCCCCTTTTGCTGACACTGTCAATATTTCAAGGGTCTCTGGAGTAACAACCACACATCTGAGCATTAAGACATATCAGACTGGTCATCTGGGAATTGCGATTCATCTTTCCTACTTCTTGTATCACTGTGATCTCTACAAGTAAGCTAATAAAATCATTTCAACCCATATCAATGTTTCAAGTCCATTTACATATTTTTTTGGCAAGCAGTTTTGTAATAAGCAGGATAATGAGCAGTCAGACAGTCATTTTCACAGAGTAAATACCACCAGAATTCCGACGCAAACCAGAGGTGAAAATCATCTGTTCAGCAATTTCTTTCTTCTCACGCCATTACTTAATTTAATTGCAAATCAATACTTCATGTCCACTTACTTATATATTTGGCAAGTAGTCTTGTAATAAACTGTATAATGAGCAGAGATGGAAATTTTTGCAAAATAAACACCAACAGAACTCTGACGCAAACCAGAGGTGAAAATCAGCTGTTCAACCATTTCTTTCTTCTTACATAGTAACGTTTGGTTACGTATGTGACCTCCGTTCCCCGAGGGAGGGAACGACACGTTGTGTTGGAGAAGCGACACTAGGGGTCTCTCTTGAGCGCCGATATTCACCTCTGATCTATTGAAAAGGGCCAATGGGAGTTGGCAGTCAGTATTTGCATACCCCGCCCCCGGACATACGGGTATTTAAGCGGGGCAAATATGGGAGTTCATTCAGGATTTTTCTGAGGAGCCGGAAATGGTCCGGCCACAACAGTGGCTCGTTCAGCGACATGGCGGAGGAAAGACACAACGTCCGAGCAGGAGGCCTTACCTGTGGAGCACCTATACCAGTACAGGGTAGCCATCAGGGTACCCGCAGTGGCTTGGGTCGGCGAGTTCCTCCGCTGAACCGCGGACCCGGAGGGCTAGGGAGGAATCGACCAGGGGCCCGACTCGGAGTGGGGCGCCCTGGGAAGAAGGCGCACTACTTTACCTTGATGTCAGGAAAAGGGCGCTGGGCGCAAGCGATCCACCCGGCCGGTCGGTCTACGTGTTACCGAGTTCTACGGGCTCGGACCTGAGAAAACACAAGACACAACCGACTCAACGCGGAGGTTGTAAAACCTCGCGAAGGTGTTGGGTGTTGCCCAACCCGCGGCTCTACAGATGTCTGCTAGGGAGGTGCCCTTGCCAGTGCCCACGAGGACGCAACACCCCTTGTTGAGTGAGCTTGGACCCGCAAGGGTAGGGGCGCGGCCTGGGTGTGATAAGCCAGTGTGATGGCGTCGACAACCCAGTGGGCGAGCCTCTGTTTGGAGACGGCATTCCCTTTCTGCCGTCCCCCAAAGCAGACAAAGAGCTGCTCAGAGCGTCTGGTGCTCTGTGTGCGGTCCAGGTAAATGCGCAGGGCATGCACTGGACACAGCAACGAAAGGGCTGGGTCTGCCTCCTCCAGTGCTTGCAGGTTCACTACCTGATCTCGGAATGGTGTGGTAGGAACCTTGGGCACATAGCCCGGTCGCGGTCTTAGGATCACAGATCTGCCGGACCGAACTCCAGGCAAGTGTCGCTGACAGAGAACGCTTGCAGGTCCCCGACCCTCTTGATGGAGGCGAGCGTGATCAGCAGGGCCGTCTTAAGAGAGAGGGCCCTGAGTCCAATTGATTCAAGCGTTCGAAGGGAGGTCTCTGGAGTCCTGCCAAGACTACCGAGAGATCCCAGGAGGGAACTAGGCCTGGCCGAGAGGGATTCAACCTCCGGGCGCCTCTCAGGAACCTGAGGATCAGGTCATGCTTACCCAAAGACTTGCCGTCTACAGGATCGTGGTGGGCGGCAATGGCGGCAACATACACCTTGACGGTGGACGGGGACAGCCTCCTGTCCAGCCTCTCCTGTAGGAACAGGAGCACTGACTCGATCGCGCATCTCTGCGGGTCTTCAGTTCGGGAAGAACACCAATCTGCGAACAAATGCCACTTTAGGGCGTGAAGGTGCCTGGTAGAGGGGGCTCTGGCTTGGTTTATTGTATTCACAACGTTCGCCGGTAAGCCGGCTAGCTCTTCCGCGTCCCGTCCAGGGACCAGACGTGGAGGTTCCAGAGGTCTGGGCGCGGGTGCCAGAGCGTGCCCCGTCCCTAAGAGAGGAGGTCCTTTCTCAGGGGAATTCGCCAGGGAGGAGCTGTCGTGAGAAGCCTGAGTTCCGAGAACCAAGTCCAAGTGGGCCAGTAGGGGGCCACTAAAGTTACTTGCTCCTCGTCCTCCCTGACCTTGCACAGCACTGGTGCAAGAAGGCTCACTGGGGGAAATGCGTACTTGCGCAGCCCCGAGGGCCAGCTGTGTGCCAGCACGTCTGTCCCGAGGGGAGCCTCTGTTAGGGCGTACCAGAGCAGGCAGTGGGAGGTTTCCTGGGAGGCAAACAGGTCTACCTGGGCCTTGCCGAACCGTTCCCAAATCAGCTGGACCAACTGGGGGTGAAGCCTCCACTCCCCGCCGGGCAGGCTTTGTCGTGATAGCGCGTCCGCTACGATGTTGAGCTTGCCAGGGATGTGAGTGGCGCGCAGCGACTTGAGTAGCTGCTGGCTCCATAGGTGGAGATGGCGGGCGAGTTGTGACATGTGGCGGGAGCGTACGCCGCCTTGACGATTTATGTACGCCACCACCGTGGTGCTGTCCGATCTCACGAGGACATGTTTGTCCCGAACTAATGGGAGGAACTTCCTGAGAGCAAGAAGGATGGTCAGCAACTCCAGGCAATTGATGTGCCAACGCAGCGGGCCCCCTTTCCAACGGCCCGCTGCTGCGTGCCCGCTGCACACGGCACCCCTCCCAGACCGGGAAGCATCGGTTGTGACCAGGATGCGTCGGGACACCTGCTGCAGGGGCACTCCTGCCCGTAAAAAAGCAGAGGTCTGTCCAGGGTCAGAGTGTTTTGAGGCAGGCGGGGGTGATCCTTACCCGATGCGTGCCGTGGTGCCATGCTTGTCTCGGGACTCGAGTCTGGAGCCAGTGCTGGAATGGTCTCATATGCATCAACCCCAGCGGCGCGACCACCGCGGAGGATGCCATATGCCCCAGGAGCCTCTGGAAAAGTTTTAGAGGGACCACTGTGCCTGGCTTGAAGGAAGCGAGGCAGTCCAGCACCGACTGAGCATGCTCGCTCGTGAGACATGCTGTCATTGAGACTGAGTCTAACTCCAACCCGAGAAAAGAGATGCTCTGAACCGGAGTGAGCTTGCTCTTTTCCCAGTTGACATGAAGCCCCAAGCGGCTGAGGTGCCGGAGCACCTGGTCTCTGCGGATGCCGGCTACTCGTAGCGGGGCAAGGGCCGCCTCTGTGATCTTCGTGAAGATGCGAGGGGACAGAGACAGGCCGAAGGGGAGGACTTTGTACTGAAACGCCTGGCCATCGAACGTGAACCGTAAGAAGGGTCGGTGTCGTGGCAGAATTGAGACGTGGAAGTACGCGTCCTTCAGGTCTACCGCTGCGAACCAATCTAGATGCTGAACGCCAGCCAGAATATTTCTCTGCGTGAGCATCTTGAACGGGAGTTTTAACAAGGCCCGATTGAAAACTCGCAAGTCCAGGATTGGTCGTAAACCGCCGCCTTTCTTGGGTACAATGAAGTAAGGGCTGTAGAAACCCTTCCTCATTTTGGTTGGAGGGACGGGCTCTACCGCGCCCTTGGCTTAGAGGGTCGTGATTTCCACGGACGCCCCTGAAGGGGGGCGGGAGCCAGGCAAACTGAATTGCGTAACCGAGTCGAATGGTCCGGTGCAGCCAGCGTGATGCATTGGGAAGTGAAAGCCACGCTTCCCAGCTCTACGCTAGGGGCACCAAAGGGACAAGTATTTTGGACGTACCCGGCGGGGCCTCGCAGCGGGGCGGAACAGGTAATGCAGCGTCGGGCGGCTTCGTTGCGGCCTGAGGCTGAGGTGCTGAGAATAGACTCAAAGCACTTAACTTGCTCACGCGACCCGCAGGGGCGGGTTCGTGACTGAGGAGGAGGTCTGATGCTGGCGTCCTCTGGACTCATCTGAACCGGCCGGCCGGGGGACAGTCGTGGGCAGGCGGAAGGCGGGATCGCCTCGTCCGGTGTACCGGGACTGTCGTAATCTGAAAGCAGATTGCCGTGAGAACGGCATTTGCGGGCCAGGTGACCCAGAGGCAAAGGAAATAGCTCTATTATTGAGAATGTGGAAAATGTAAAAACAAAGGATTCTCCTCCCGGCCCTCCACCGGGGAACGGAGAGGTCTTAACACCTCCAGAGCTAACATCTCGGTCTCTGGGTCGGTCATCTCAGGAGTGCCTGGGAGCCTTCCGGGTCCTCGAGGGGGTCCGTGAGACGAGGGGGCGTCCTCTTTCTGCGGGGAGCTCAACGCGGGGCTGAGAGCTAGGCCCGCTCTCGTTCGTTGAGGCGGAGCACCACTTCCTTTCTTCCTTGAAAGCCACAGGAGGACGCCCTCGGCGAGCAGACAGGGCATGGCCCCTGGCGGCAGGTTTGCGGCAGGGCAGGACGTGTGACCTGGCCTCCGTCTGTTTCTTCACCACTGAGGACTGCTGGGTGGAGTCTTTAGGTGGTGTCACCGAATGGAGCTGGGAGACTGGAGAGTTTTGAGAAAGCCTGCGTGGGCGGCGCACCAGCCCGTGAAACATCAAGCCCGGGGAAGCATAGCGGATCTCCGTGCGTCAGGCTCAGACTGGGCAAGCAGACCCGTAGGTGGCGGCCCAGGCGAGTTATCCGCATCCGATGCCGCTGTGACGCTTATCCCGAGCTCGTGAGGGGAGCAAGCAAGCGTGCGAAGGGGACGGGGGGTTTCGAGCGGTTTTTATCCGGCGAAACGCAGCCCGTCATTATCCCGGGATCATCTTCATCACTCGCGGCGCCTGCGTCAATCGGGCGGCTGAAGTGGCTTTCTTCCTCACAAGAAAGCAGAGATCGCAACGCTGCTGCAGCTATGTTCTCAGGCTGAAAACATAACCCATTGGAGAGCATGCTCATCCCGAGCCCGGACGTAAAACAGCAAGCGTGCCGGGGAGGAAGGGGGGTTTCAAGGGGGTTCACCCGGCGAAACGCAGCCCGTCATTGACCCCAGATCGCTTTCATCGCCACGGCGCCTGCCTCAATCCCGTGGGAAGGAGGTGAGGCGCTGGGGCGGCTGAAGCGCTCTCTCTCACTACAAGAGAAAGCCTACGACCGCTAATGCTGTCATGGCTATGTTTTCGTACTGAAAACATAGACCATTCATAAAAACGCTGCCTGCCTGTTTCGCAACCCAGGTACGCCAGGCGGTTTTATGACTGTCAGAGGTGGGGAGAAATCACCGCCTCCAAAAACTACACAGGGGCGGAAAGGCATCTTCAGAAAGACGCGTCCTGAAAAGGACGCTCAACGCCGCTGTGTTTGCTCTTTAGAGAAATTTACTCTTTTAAGGAAATTAACTCTTTTAATATACACAGTGTGTATGTGTGTCTGCGCTGTCGAAGCTCAGGGGCAACAATGCACGCCGTGCAAAGTGAAGGAGAAAGCCGCTGTTGTCGCCGTCAAGATCCAACAGCATGCAGATCGCCAGAGGAAACAGGAACGTTTTATAGTGGTGTGTAAACTCGCAGCAACTGCAGAGAGACCATCGGCTCCGAAGAAATTTTCTGAATGAACTCCCGTATTTGCCCCACTTAAATACCCGTATGTCCGGGGGCGGGGTATGCAAATACTGACTGCCAACTCCCATTGGCCCTTTTCAATAGATCAGAGGTGAATATCAGCGCTCAAGAGAGACCCCTAGTGTCGCTTCTCCGACACAACGTGGAGAGAGCAACAGAAGGGGAACATAATTTCAATGCAAATCAATAGTCCATGTCTATTTATTTCTTTATTTGGTTAGTAGCTGTGTAATATGTGGGATAATGTACAGCCAGCTGATTGTTACCGCTGGGTGATACAAGATCTGATCCTCCTGTCGGGGTTTATTTTGCGATAACAACTAGCTGACTGTACATTATCCCTCACTTTACACATAGAGTGAAGTGACTGCTCGTGGAATATTACCTCTGGAATTATTAAGTAACACCTTTGTGAGCTGTGCATTTATGTCTAGTAGAATATAGTCACCAAACATTTTTCCAGTATGTAATTTAAGTTTAA
The DNA here is from genome assembly GCF_025860055.1 of Xyrauchen texanus. Classification (NCBI taxonomy): domain Eukaryota; kingdom Metazoa; phylum Chordata; class Actinopteri; order Cypriniformes; family Catostomidae; genus Xyrauchen; species Xyrauchen texanus. Next base: position 17,033,409 of record NC_068311.1, read on the forward strand.
ATCCTAAACAAATTAGTGATGGATCGGTTTGCTTCAGAATCAAAGCAAACGCTTATAATGTTTAACTAAACGAAAGAAGCATAATTTTTTTAAACAACCACATATTCCTTTACTCGTAATACTGCTGTGGCCACAATAACACACCCCCACTCTTTACACCCTTACAGTCTTATACAAACTGCAGTAACACTAAAATAAAAGAAACTGTACCTACTGTTCTCTACAAGTTTTACACAATCACTTCCTGTAGATTATGAATCCTTCATTTCTCACAGAGTTGATGACACTGATCATCTTAAATAAAGCGCTCATTACAATAATGATTTGTCTAAATGGAGGAGTTCTATTTTCATAACTTCAAATCATTAACAGCTAATAAACAACATACTGTGAAGATAATGCTAAATCATAAACTATCATTTTCACAGTATGTTGTTTATTGGATGTTAATGTTTCTTGATGAAAATCTATTGCTCAAATACAAAATCGCTCTACTTATGCTCTGTTCTAAAAATTGACTGTGCATAAGACAATGAGAGTAAAAGCCAAAAGCATTTATGGGTGGAGTTTTGGCCACAATTAGGCCTTGATTTGACTATGCATTAGAAAAATGAATACAAATTAGCTAAATTAACACTCTGTGATCCCAAGGTTTGGCTCAAGAAAGCAAACATAGTTACAAATCCATTTAGTCACTTTGATTAGCTCTGATTCATAATTACTCAGCTCTACCCACTCTCCATATTTAGCTTTTATTCAATAAACATGTCATTTCTGAGGCCTTACGGGCAGATGCCACTTTGCAGTTTTGTGGCATAGAGCTGCACAACCTTGGCACTGTGCCACAAGCCTCAATCTTTTCTGGATATATACTAGCCTTCCAAATCTTCTCACATTTCACTCAGACCCGCTCCTAAAATATGCTCATGAGACTCATATCAGGATAAACCGAACTTGTGTGCATTTTGCAGCTGATTTTAAGACTGCATTGTACTCAATCTGTCTCAAAACACTTGGCATTTGTAGGACCAGCAGTTTTATTCATGAAATTTTAATGGAAAAAAGGTGAAAGCCGAAAACAGAGACAGACTGTCAAGGACAGAAAAATAAAAGCTACATTTTCTGTGAGCCATCTATCTAGGCATGCCGGTGTAAAGCTGCCTTTCCCGCTAGCATGTTGATAATGTGTTAGGGGCTGGAGTTTAGTTTTGAGTTAGAAAATTAAATTGTTGTAGCACTTCTAGTGCTGTCCTCAGCTGTGAGCTCTAGCCGCAAACTGCCAGCTGAAGGTGAGCCAATGATTTGTGGTTTAAGGGAAGTAATTTTATAGAAGGGGCGAAACGAGATTCTTCAGAAAAGCATAGGCACATAAATGCTGAGACTCAGGGCCCTGTGGCAACCATTTGATTAGTTTTGCCCTTGCTGTGGAATAATATACAGCATACTCGAGTCTCGTTTCGATGCGGATGGCCTTAGTACAAACAGCAGGATAAATGTGGAAAATGAAGCATGTAGATGTCAAAATAATAGGTTAGTTTTCATCAGTCCATAAGATTTATTCTAGAATATTTTTTGTATCTAAATCCCATTCCATCTGTTGTTGACCACTCAATTGGAAACAATTCAGTCTCAGATCACGCCCTGGTGAGTTTAGAGGTGTTGCCATATATGGAGAAAAATAAATCATACAGTTAGCGCTTTAATGTATCCCTTTTGCAAAATCCTGATTTCCAACAAATGTTAAAGGCTGAAATCAATGTCTATATGGAGACCAACTGGTCCTCAGTATCATCTGTGTGCGTGGCTTGGGAGGCACTTAAGGTGGTTCTTAGAGGCCGGATTATACAGTATGCCTCATTCACCAAAAAATCCAAAGCATAAGAACTCATGGAGTTGGAAGGAAATATTAAAAGAGCAGAGGCAGAGCTGAAGCGATGAATGTCGTCTGATGGCCTCAGAGAATTCACCCAATTGAAATACAGATATAATACTATTTTGTCACGGAAGGTGGCGTTTTGGTTATACATTGAGTCGATTTTGGAAATGTATGGGCTTGGGAGTACATTTATTGGTGTGATTAACTTTGAACTGTGGTTCAAAGGAATGGATTAATTTCAGATTATTTTACTCTGAATAGGGGCAGTCGGCATGGTTGACCTCTTTCCCCATTATTGTTCTGTCTTGCCCTGGAACATTAGCAGCCACGATAAGAATGGAAGATGATTTTCCAGGGGTGTTGGCGAGAGGTGTGGCACATAAGCTACTGCTTTACGCAGATTATATTTTATTATTCGTCTCTGACCCTACTAAATCTATGCCTTGCCTCCACAGAATTAATAATTCCTTTTCCAAGTTCTCAGGATACAAAGTCAATTGGTCTAAATCTGAATCTTTGGCTCTGACAGCCTACTGTCCAGTAACGGCATGCCAGCTGGGTGCCTTCCAGTGGCCCAAACATGGCATTAAGTATTTGGGTATTTTATTCCCAGCAAATTTGTCTGATCTGAGTTCTTTTTGACCCTTTAATAAAAAGGTTTTCGAGCAATGTGGACAGGTGGGCTTCATTACATTTATCTATGAATGGGAAAGGTTAATGTTATTAAAATGAACAGTATTCCAAAATTCAACTACCTGCTATAGTCACTCCCTATAGATGTCCCCCCTATCTTATTTCAAGCAATTTGATAGCATAGCAAAGTCCTTCATTTGGAATGGTAAACGTTCCAGACTACATTTCAACAAATTACATGCTGATGACAAAGGTGCACTAGGCCTACCCAAGATTTTGTTTTATTGTTATGAATTCAGTCTCAGACATTTGGCACATTGGTCGCTTCCACCTGAAATAGCCCCTCCCTGGTTTTCTACTGAACAGAAATTCATTGCTCCTATTTCGCTATTATCAAACTCGCCTTTCTATCAAACTAACCGGAGAAGTTAAGTCACACCCCGTTATTTCACATTTGCACACAATTTGGACAAGAGTGGCCAGAGTATTCTGTTGGAGCTCCCCCATTTCAGGAGTGGTGCTCGGAGTTGGGGAGAGTGGCAGCCTTAGAGGAGGGGTCTTATAGAAGATGATGGAATCTGGATATGTTTGCAGGAAAATGCAATGCGTGTTATAGTGTTAAATTGCCCCACCCGCTTCAATTCTATGCGTGTTTAGCTTGAAGTAAATGAAAGTAGCTGAACTGATAAGCTGATCGATTCACAAGATACACTGACCGGCAGATGCCCTTGAGTGATGTGATTTGATAACAAACGTATTGGATTTTCAAGGTTCCTGATGAAAACAACCCCGACATGCTGAGGCAGTCTGGAAGCAAGTAACAATGATACAAGAAAGGACTGTTTGGAGGACTATGACCAAGTTTGTGTTCTAAAGGAGATTTGAAAGGAAATAAATGTGTTTAGTGTTCAGGTTTATATTATAATTTCAGCCAATTCATCTTCTCAACATACCTTAAAAAAATCTATGAATATACCGGTTTGACTTTGCAATACAATGGCAGTTTATAGTGACTCGTTTTAAAGTAAAAAAAGGTTTCAAAAAATGTGTCTATGCGGCTCATTTGTCATTTTGCAAGTCTTCTGAAGGCATGCGGTAGGATAGGTTTTTTGAGAAACAACATTAAATTTAGAAATTTACTTTGTCCAAAATGTAAATAAATAATTTTTCAGAGAAAATCAATAAGAACTTAGTTTTTTTACTATAAATCTCCACTTTCACGTTCATTTTCACTAACATTTCCATGAAACTAGCTAAAAATATATTGTGTGAGGGCCTCCAAAACTCCTTTACAAAGCTGCTGCTGATTAAAATGTTAATAAATACATTTTACATGAGAACTGAAATGCAGTACTGTAAATGATCTGTCATATGATGACGAAAGGCACCAGCATAATTTAATCTTTTTTTTTCTTCTTTTTTTTAGCAAAAACAAGCTTATAATATGAATATCATGAAATGTATAAAAATCTGCTTTGACCTTTTATTGTCTTTATCATTTACCCGTAATTTCCGGACTATAAGCCGCAACTTTTTTCCCACGCTTTGAACCTTGCGGATTATACAATGACGCGGCTAATATATGGATTTTTCCGCTTTCAAATTTTATAAAAAAAAAAATAAAAAAAAACATTCTGTGACGTGCTCAGTTTTTTGGCGGCGTGAAGCTTTCATTAGACCAATGAAATTGCCGAACGGGTTAAGGTCAAAACAACTTTTTTTGTTTACTGTTTAGATTAAATCGAGCGCGCTCAAACTTCCCATCATTCTGATTACGGTAGTAATTTTGTCACCCTCACCATGGCAATGACATGGAGAAACGCATATGATGCTGCTTTGAAGTTGAAGGAAAAGGAAATAGAGCTGCTGCACGGGAGCTTGGTCTTAATGAGTCGATGATAAGACGTTGGAAACAGCAGCGTGAGGAACTGACTCAGTGCAAAAAGACAACTAAATCTGAGGCTATTCAACTCCGACACCGAAGGAGATGACTTCAGTGACTTCAGTGGTTTCAGTGCACAGGACGAGGAAGATAGTGACCAATGACTTTCTTGGTAGGCTACTGTTTACTGCAAATGTTTTATTACAAGCCGTGTGTGGCAGCGGGGGCGTGGTCAAGCGCCCATCCGGGAGAGAAAAGCTGTAAGGGCGCTTACACCTGCGCTAAATTATGTCTAACACCGGTGTCTAATTTCAAGTGCCCTGCTTCACGTGTCCTTCTTGGGAAAACTGTCACGCGGGCACCAGTGTGACAGTTTTCAGCAGGGCACTTGATGTTCCAGGTAAGGCTTTTAATGGCCACAGCAATGTTTACAATCAATTTTATAAAGTTTCTCAATTCTTCTATGCGCCAACACTAGACTGACGTGTGTCACTCTCTCAGCTCTGTGGCTGCTGCCTTTTATGCCGCTCTCCCCATGCTTACTGAAATTAGACACCGGTGTTAGACATAATTTAGCTCAGGTGTAAGCGCCCTTACCACTTTTCTCTCCCGGACGGGCGCTTGACCACGCCCCCGCTGCCACACCGTGTTTCGTTAAAGCCTATTTATTTTTGTTGCAAGCCGTGTTTCGTTAAAGCCTGTGTAAAGTTCATTTGTTTCAATGTACCGGTAGGCACCTGCGGCTTATAGACAGGTGCGGCTTATTTATGTTCAAAATAATATTTTATTTAAAAATCAGTGGGTGCGGCTTACATTCAGGTGCGCTCAATAGTCCGGAAATTACGGTAGTTGTTATTTGTTGATTCTGATGTCCTTGCAGTTTGCTCTATTCACTGAATTGTAGTTTTATTTATTTTTTCTAAACACAGAACTATGACTCCCTGTTCTCTGTTTGTTTACCTTGAGATTAAAACAGAATTAGTGAGGATGTGACCGGTGCTTCACCTTCTCTGGCCATTTCACCCCTCCAATGATTTTAATTTCTTCTCTCAGATTTGTAAATAGAGAGAAGATTGCTTGAAGCAATTATCTCTTGTATTAACCCACACCTTGGTAAAGGCTCAGAGACAGCTGTGTGGGTCTAGAGGCAAGAAGCCGTTGCAAGGAGTGAAATTAATTAACATGTAGTTGCTCAGCCATTTCTCTGCTGATGTGATTCACTGAGGCTTAACATCACAGCAAAACTCAAGTCATTACAAACTTAGCGGAGACGGCAATAAATTCAGTAAGCAAGGAATTTTTATTTCTTTCCTCAGCAATTTCCCTGTTAAGGGGATAGTTCACACAAACATGAAAATTTTAGCATCATTTACTCACCCTCGTGTTGTTACAAACCTGTATGACTTACCTAATTTAATTATTATTATGTTACCCTGATTCACCATTTACTTTGAATGCATATTTTTTTGCACAATGTAAGTGATTGGTGACTGAGGCTGACATTCTGCTTAACGTCTCCTTTTCAATTCCACAGAAGAAACTCATATGGGTTTGGAACGACATAAGGGTGCGTAAATGAGGATCGGATTTTCATTTTTGTTTTTTTTGTTTCCCTTTAATGTTAGTGGACATATGAAATATAGTGACATATAGTGGATAGTGCCTGACTTTAAAGTTAAAAAAGCACAAAAAAGTATTTCAAATGTAGTCCATGCAACCTATTAATCATATTCCAAGTCTTTCGAAGGCATTGATGTGTAACAACTTGAAATTTAAGTCATTTTTCAGTCAAGTAATTTATGACAGAAACTATTTCAATAAGTTCAGCTAAATGTTTCATTGTCCTTCCCTTATTAAAATGTCATTCCAATTAAAATGTTATGGGAGGGACATTTTAATTTTGTCTCTCCCATTGCAGTTAAAATATAAATTACAAGTATAAGATTCTGTACATCAATGATGATTATTTAATTAATTTGCAATGTAAGCATTAAGCATAAACAGTAGCCGATCCAAGCATGGGTGATATAGACAGTCGGCTAGGGCAAATGAGACTTGTCCGCCGCCACCCGGATTGCGGTGAGTAACAGCGCCACCACAGGACCTACTAAGTAATGGGAATTGGGCATTCCAAATTGGGGATAAAAAAAAGAAACAGAACCGGTTTTAGCATGTGTTCAAATAATCTTTGTAAATACTTGTAAATAGTAAAATAAATAAAATTAAACAATAAATTTGTACTGGAACATTATCTTATTTATTGATTTAATTAAATGCTCTCTGGGGCCCCAAATCATGCCACCCTGCCCCCACAAGATTGAGATCTGAGAAAGGTGCCCCAAATCATATACCTTTTCACAATCTCCTTTTTACAAACTCAGTCTTTTACAATTCCTGTCATTTAATCATAGAAAACATTTCCTGTCTTAGGTCAGATAGGATCAAGAATGTGACATGTCAGAATAATAGAGAAGAGAATTATTTATTTCAGCTTTTATTTCTTTCATCGCATTCCCAGTGGGTCAGAAGTTTACATACACTTTGTTAGTATTTTGTAGCATTGCCTTGAAATAGTTTAACTTGGGTCAAAGATTTTGGGTAGCCTTCTACAAGCTTCTCACAATAATTTCCTGGAAGTTTAGGAATTAGATCACATTCTTCCAGACTGAACTGGTGTAACGGAGTCAGGTTTGTAGGACTCCTGTTTTTTTTTTTTTTTTACATGCTTTTTCAGTTCTGCCCACAAAATTTATATCGGATTTTATTTTGTGATGGCCACTCCAATACCTTGACTTTGTTGTCCTTAAGCCATTTTGCCACAACTTTGAAGGTGTGCTTGAGGTAATTGTCCATTTGTAAGACCCATTTGCGACAAGCTTTAACTTCCTGGCTGATGTCTTGAGATGTTGCTTCAATATATCCACATAATTTTCCTTCCTCATGCTGCCATCTATTTTGTGAAGTCCTCCAGTCCCTCCTGCAGCAAAGCACCCCTCAACATGATGCTGCCACCGCCATGCTTCACAGTTGGGAAGGTGTTATTCGGCTTGCAGGTCTCACCCTTTTTCCTCCAAACATAACAATGGTCATTATGGCCAAACAGTTAAATATTTGTTTCATCAGACCAGAGGACATTTCTCCAAAACGTAAGATCTTTGTCCCCATGTGCACTTGCAAACTGTAGTCTTGCTTTTTTATGGCGGTTTTGGAGCAGTGGTTTCTTCCTTGCTGAGCAGCTTTTCAGATTATGTGGATATAGGACTTGTTTTACTGTGGATATAGATGATTGTCTACCTGTTTCCTCCAGCATCTTCACAAGGTCCTTTGCTGTTGTTCTGGGATTGATTTGCACTTTTCGCACCAAACTAAGTTCATCTCTAGGAGACAGAATGCCTCTCCTTCCTGAGCAGTATGATGGCTGCATGGTACCATTGTGTATATATTTGCTTACAATTGTTTCTACAAATGGTAACTTCAGGCATTTAGAAATTTCTCCCAAGGATGAACCAGACGTGTGGAGGTCCACAATGATTTTTTCTGAGGTCTTGGCTGATTTCTTCTGATTTACCAATGATGTCAAGCAAAGAGCCACTGAGTTTGAAGGTAGGCCTTAAAATAAATTCACAGGTACACATCCAATTCAGTTCACATTCTATCAGAAGCTAATTGTTTAAAGGCTTGACATCATTTTCTGGAATTTTTCAAGGTGCTTAAAGGCGCAGTTAACTTAGTGTATGTAAACTTCGGACCCACTGGAATTGTGATTTAATTATAGTCAATTAAAATTGAAACAATCTGTCTGTAAACAAGTGTTGGAAAAATTACTTATGTCATGCACAAAGATTTTCAGATTTGAAAGTGGAGATTTAAATCTAAAAAGTACTTTCATATTGATCTGTTTCTCATGTTGTTGTTGTTGATATTAAGGGGGGCACCACGTCGGATCTCACTTAGGGCACCAAGTAAGCCAGAACCGCCACGGAGCATAAATACATTAATACAGTACTACATGCATGTTATAATGGCCCAGTAGTAGAATGCAACACTTTATTTTATATAAAATTTAACATTGCTCTGTCGCTATTCACCAAGAGGTCCTTGGCCTGAAAAGGTTGAAGACCTAATCTAGATCTCTCCAATTTTTCATTTAAACTAAATTGCCAGTTTGGCTCTCATTGTCCTTGTCTCCAGAATCCATCAAAGATAAACGTCAAAATATAAGGCATAAATTTGGTGATAATTTCGCACCACCAGGGTGTTGTCCCAGAGGTAGTAATAGAGGCATTACAGTGAGTTATGGCTCAGCTCACTCTAGTATGTCATATTTGTCATTATTTGCAGTGACAGATTCAAATGATCCTCTGGGATGTCTTATTTAAAAGGGAGGGTGAATCTGAAATTGAAAATTCCCCTGTTTACCTGAGCTAAACCAACATACAAGGGTCAATTCATCTTTGTTAATATTCCCTGACACGGGCTACATAAAGCTTTGAGGCTGATCACCTGGCTGCTTCAACCACAAATCTTCCATTCAGTTATGCAAATAATATGACCCTTTTTCCCAGTATGTGGTGGTGCTTACTACACTTGACCAGTCTTGAGAGGGTAAGCAGGTGAAGAGTTCTGAGCTAAATGTAGTAGTTAGTAAATGTGTGGAATTACTTGATCTGAAGCCTTGACAGATTGTAAACCTGCTGTAAATAAAGGATAGAATCACAAATGTTTGGCACAATACAGGCCAAATGCAGTCTGATTTGATCCAAATGGCTTCTACTTATCGGCCTGGTTTTCAGAAATGTTTTGGTTAGGATTGGTAATTTGAGATGAAAGATTTTTAGAGAGCTTTATTTTTATCAAACCTCCATTTTTAACTGATTTCTTGTTGAGCGTTTAGAAAAAAAATTACTGGTAATTTGCCATGCAATTAATAGTTTGAATATAGTTTGCCCAAAAATGAACATTTACTAACTCTCATGCTGTCCCAAACCTGGCTGCACTGGACCATTCGACTCGGTTACGCAATTCAGTTTGCCCGGCTCCCGCCCCCCTTCAGGGGCGTCCGCTTTTCCGCAGTACATGGCGAGCATGCCAGTTCCCTGCGCACGGAAATCGCGACCCTCTTAGCCAAGGGCGTGGTACAGCCCGTCCCTCCAACCAAAATGAGGAAGGGTTTCTACAGCCCTTACTTCATTGTACCCAAGAAAGGCGGCTGCTTACGACCAATCCTGGACCTGCAAGTTTTTAATCGGGCCTTGTTAAAACTCCCGTTCAAAATGCTCATGCAGAGAAATATTCTGGCTTGTGTTCAGCATCTAGATTGGTTCGCAGCGGTAGACCTGAAGGACGCGTACTTCCACGTCTCAATTCTGCCGCGACACCGACCCTTCTTACGGTTCGCGTTCGACGGCCAGGCGTTTCAGTACAAAGTCCTCCCCTTCAGCCTGTCTCTGTCCCCTCGCGTCTTCACGAAGGTCGCAGAGGCGGCCCTTGCCCCGCTACAAGTAGCCGGCATCCGCATTCTCAACTACCTCGACGACTGGCTCATCCTAGCACACTCTCGAGAGTTACTATGCACACACAGAGACCAGGTGCTCCGGCACCTCAGTCGCTTGGGGCTTCAGGTCAACTGGGAAGAGCAAGCTCACTCCGGTTCAGAGCATCTCTTTTCTTGGGTTGGAGTTAGACTCAGTCTCAATGACAGCACGTCTCACGAGCGAGCGTGCTCAGTCGGTGCTGGACTGCCTCGCTTCCTTCAAGCCAGGCACAGTGGTCCCTCTAAAACTTTTCCAGAGGCTCCTGGGGCATATGGCGTCCTCCGCAGCGGTCGCGCCGCTGGGGTTGATGCATATGAGACCACTCCAGCACTGGCTCCAGACTCGAGTCCCGAGACAAGCATGGCACCACGGCACGCATCGGGTAAGGATCACCCCCGCCTGCCTCAAAACACTCTGACCCTGGACAGACCTCTGCTTTTTACAGGCAGGAGTGCCCCTGCAGCAGGTGTCCCGACGCGTTTTGGTCACAACCGACGCCTCCCGGTCCGGGTGGGGTGCCGTGTGCAGCGGGCACGCAGCAGCGGGCCGTTGGAAAGGGGCCCCGCTGCGTTGGCACATCAACTGCCTGGAGTTGCTGACCATCCTTCTTGCTCTCAGGAAGTTCCTCCCGTTAGTTCGGGACAAACACGTCCTCGTGAGATCGGACAGCACCATTGTGGTGGCGTACATAAATCGCCAAGGCGGCGTATGCTCCCGCCACATGTCACAACTCGCCCGCCGTCTCCTCCTATGGAGCCAGCAGCGACTCAAGTCGCTGCGTGCCACTCACATCCCCGGCAAGCTCAACGTCATAGCGGACGCGCTATCAAGACAACGCCTGCCCGGCGGGGAGTGGAGGCTTCACCACCAGTCGGTCCAGCTGATTTGGGAACGGTTTGGCAAGGCCCAGGTAGACCTGTTTGCCTCCCAGGAAACCTCCCACTGCCCGCTCTGGTACGCCCTAACAGAGGCTCCCCTCGGGACAGACGCGCTGGCACACAGCTGGCACACAGCTGGGCCTCGGGGCTGCGCAAGTACGCATTTCCCCCAGTGAGCCTTCTTGCACCGGTGCTGTGCAAGGTCAGGGAGGACGAGGAGCAAGTCACGTTAGTGACCCCCTACTGGCCCACTCGGACTTGGTTCTCGGAACTCACACTTCTCGCGACAGCTCCTCCCTGGCAAATTCCCCTGAGAAAGGACCTCCTCTCTCAGTGACGGGGCACGCTCTGGCACCCGCGCCCAGACCTCTGGAACCTCCACTTCTGGTCCCTGGATGGGATGCGGAAGAGCTAGCCGGCTTACCGGCGACCGTTGTGAATACAATCAACCAAGCCAGAGCCCCCTCTACCAGGCACATTTACGCCCTAAAGTGCCGCTCGTTCGCAGATTGGTGTTCTTCCCGAACGAAGACCCGCAGAGATGCGCGATCAAGTCAGTGCTCCTGTTCCTACAGGAGAGTCTGGACAGGAGGCTGTCCCCGTCCACCCTCAAGGTGTATGTTGCCGCCATTGCTGCCCACCACGATCCTGTAGACGGCAAGTCTTTGGGTAAGCACGACCTGATCCTCAGGTTCCTGAGAGGCGCCCGGAGGTTGAATCCCTCCCGGCCAGGCCTAGTTCCCTCCTGGGATCTCTCGGTAGTCTTGGCAGGACTCCAGAGACCCCCCTTCGAGCCGCTTGAATCAATTGGACTCAGGGCCCTCTCTCTTAAGACGGCCCTGCTGATCGTGCTCGCCTCTATCAAGAGGGTCGGGGACCTGCAATCGTTCTCTGTCAGCGACACTTGCCTGGAGTTCGGTCCGGCGGATACGTCTGTGATCCTAAGGCCACGACCGGGCTATGTGCCCAAGGTTCCTACCACACCATTCCGAGATCAGGTAGTGAACCTGCAAGCGCTGCCCCGGGAGGAGGCAAACCCAGCCCTTTCGTTGCTATGTCCAGTGCGCGCCCTGCGCATTTACCTGGACCGCACACAGAGCACCAGACGCTCTGAGCAGCTCTTTGTCTACTTTGGGGGACGGCAGAAAGGGAATGCCGTCTCCAAACAGAGGCTCGCCAACTGGGTTGTTGACGTCATCACACTGGCTTATCACACCCAGGCCGTGCCCCTACCCTTGCGGGTCCGAGCTCACTCAACAAGGGGTGTTGCGTCCTCGTGGGCAATGGCCAAGGGCACCTCCCTAGCAGACATCTGTAGAGCCGCGGGTTGGGCATCACCCAACACCTTCGGGAGGTTTTACAACCTCCGCGTTGAGTCGGTTGCGTCTCGTGTTTTCTGAGGTCCGAGCCCGTAGAACTCGGTAACACGTAGAATGACCGGCCGGGTGGATCGCTTGTGCCCAGCGCCCTTTTCCTGACGTCAAGTTTAAGTAGTGCGCCTTTTTTCCCAGGGCGCCCCACTCCGAGTCGGGACCCTGGTCGATTCCTCCCCAGCCCTCCGGGTCCGCGGTTCAGCGGAGGAACTCGCCGACCCAAGCCACTGCGGGTACCCTGATGGCTACCCTGTACTGGTATAGGTGCTCCACAGGTAAGGCCTCCTGTGTGTAATTCCACGGTTCTGTCCCCTTACGAGCGGACCACCGTGTCTCCCTTAGGCAGTTACAGCTGCCCCGATCGCCGTGCTGTAGCAACTCCCCCCTTTCGAGGCTGGATCTACCACCGCATCATACTTTCCACACGAGTCCTAAGACGGCCGTGTGACGTGTCTACCACTTTTCCTCCCCAAGAAATAGGGCAGGTGTGGTCTCCGCAGGGTCTGGGTAAGACCCCCTTCCCTATATGCGTGTAAGGGCCCGGCCGTGATTGCTCTATGCGAGAAACATAGAGAGAAAAGAGGCCCAGCCAGGCTGGCCCGTTCCCATGTTGGCAAACATCGCCTTGTTCCCCTCTCAGGGTAACTAGAAGGATCCCGATGTTCGTATGGGGCTTTGGGGAAGGGTATGTGCAGCCAGGTACAGATGATGCGCGGCACTGGATGAATCCCCACCCGCCTCTGTATCGGCAGTTCACGTACACGGTTCAGCACATGGCAAGATTGGAATGGGTCCCCTAGTGTCGCTTCTCCGACACAACGTGGAGAGAGCGACAGAAGGGGAACGTTTGGTTACGTATGTAACCTCCGTTCCCCGAGGGAGGGAACGACACGTTGTGTCTTTCCTCCGCCATGTCGCTGAACCGAGCCACTGTTGTGGCCGGACCATTTCCGGCTCCTCAGAAAAATCCTGAATGAACTCCCGTATTTGCGCCACTTAAATACCCGTATGTCCGGGGGTGGGACATGCAAATACTGGCTGCCAACTCTCATTGGCCTTTTTTCATAGATCAGAGGTGGATATCGGCGCTCAAGAGAGACCCCTAGTGTCACTTCTCCGACACAACGTGTCGTTCCCTCCCTCGGGGAACGGAGGTTACATACGTAACCAAACGTTTCTTTTTACTTTTTGATTAACAACTATCTGTAAAGAACATACATTTTTATTAAAAGGCACATTATTTAATGAAAGTAGAGTGCTTGGATCTCATCTTTGATGGCACACATTACAAAATAAATGTTCTGTTTTACAGTAATTTCAGTTTGTTTTAATTACTGTACTTACATTTCTTAAAGCTGAATTCAAGCAATTTAATCTCTTCAAGCCAAGGACCTTGTGCGAACCCTGTAAAAATAGTGTATCAAAAAGCAGCAGAGAGATTTTGAAATTTGACTGGTCTTTTCATTTATGATCAGAATGATCAGAAAACTATGTTGTAAATTTTAAAGTATCAATTTTTGCATCGATATGGTGCATCCTTTATTTTGGTTCATAACATTTCTAAATCCAATATATTGTCTCATTCCTTTAATTTTATATGATTACTCCAATAAAATCTCTGTATCACCCTTCCACTAAGCACCATAATCCTCTATGAGAGGAAGGCAGTGCTAGGGTGTCAATGGGGCTGTCATAGCATCACCGTTGTAACACAGATCATATCCAGTGAAGCTTTTGAGTGGGATCAGTGATGCTGGCTGAGATAATGTATGAAGTCACACTGTGATCGATGACAGCGTGCTAATCTGCTTGTGAGATAGTAAACCTCGTGCCTTCCTTCCCAACCACTTGCTCTTCCCTTTGTTTGAGAATCACAGTCATTATCTCTGCACTGAGGGCTTATTGCAACACAAGACAGATGCCACAAACACATCATGTTTAAATCTGTAGAGAGATCCAAAGGTTGATTAAATGAATTTCTCAAATTTTTGTGATCTTGTGTTGAGATTGATCAATAGGTAAAGGTTTATGTTAGCTGTCCTTTTCAGTTTGCCACTCACGGTTTAATAAGCGTTGTCACCGCAGTTCACCTCAACTTTAATTGCACAACTGGAGCACAAGGTTTGGTGAAGGAAACAAAGCATAAAATATAGAGGCACAGTTACAACCTCCGCTAATGCATCTGTATGACTCTGTAGATAAACAATCTCCTAATGTGTTCATATGCGTCAGCTTGATGACATTACAGTTGTGCACACGTGTGTAGTTGAAAATGGCAAGTGGAGAAAACTATTTGCTGACAGAGAAGCTCCATGGGTTTCTCCTTTCTGGAAACATTTTCTATTTGCATTCAATTACAACAGCGATGGTCAAAAAACATTTACAAAACAGGCATTGTTTGCCGACATCACTTGAGCACTATACTGGTAATTTATGTAAAAATGTATGTTTTAATAGCATGGTTATTCCTTTTATAGTGATATAGTGATATACAGTTCCCCTTCAGTCACGTTGTGTCGAATGAAGTGACACAAGGGGTCTTCCTTGGACACCGAATCATACCTCTGAACCTGAGAAAAGGCCAATGTCAAGTTGGCAGACAGAATTTGCATGCCCCGCCCCGAATATACTGGTATAAAGGGAAGGGGGGCAGCGAATGCAAGTCAGAATTTTTCTTCAGAGCCGAATGGTTGTGTAGCAAGCAGCTGAGTTTCACTCCTGTTCCTCTCCCCTCTACCAGCAAGAAGCATTGCTGTTGGATCCACACGATGCATTTTTAGCATTTTCACTGAGGCGGCATTCGTGGATGGTTCATGTTCTCACTGCGAGAACATGACCATGGCAACGTTGCGGTCGCGGCTCTCCTTTCTGAAGGTGAATGCCACTTCAGCCGCCCCCTGTGTTGCAAACACTACCTCGACGACTGGCTCATCCTGGCCCACTCTCGAGAGTTACTATGCGCCCACAGGGACCAGGTGCTCAGGCACCTCAGCTGTCTAGGGCTTCGAGCCCTGCACAGCGGTTCCTCTAAAACAATTCCAGAGGCTCCTGGGGCATATGGCATCCTCAGCCATGGTCATGCCGCTCAGGTTGATGCATATGAGACCACTACAGCACTGGCTACAGACTCAAGTCCTGAGATGGGCATGGCGCCACGGCACACACTGTGTGACAATCACCCCTTCCTGCCGTCAGACTTTCAACCCTTGGACAGACCTCTGCTTTCTGCGGAACGGAGTCCCCCTGCAGCAGGTGTCCAGACATGTTGTGGTAACCACAGGTGCCTCTCGACAGGGTCGGGGCGCCGTTTGCAACGGGCGCGCTACGGCTGGCCCCTGGAAAGGATCATCAATTGCCTAGAGTTGATGGCTGTAATTCTTGCCCTATGGAAGTTTCTCCAAATAATCAGAGGCAAGCACGTCTTGATCCGTTCAGACAGCACCGCGACGGTAGCGTACATAAATCACTCCTCCTTTGGAGCTAGAAGTGACGCTGCTCCCCACTCACATCCCTGGCAACCACAACACGACAGCGGACGCGCTGCTCATATGGGACCGATTTGGCAAGGCACAGATAGATCTCTTTGCCTCCCAAGACAACTCCCACTGCCTGCTCTGGTACTCCCTGACAGACGCACTGGCACACAGCTGGCCCCGGGGGCTGCTCAAGTATGCATTTCCCCCAGTGAGCCTTCTTGCATCGGTGCTGTGCAAGATCAGGGAGGACGAGGAACAGGTCATCCTGGTGGCCCCCTACTGGCCCACCCGCACCTGGTTCTCGGATCTCACGCTCCTCGCGACAACCCCTCCCTGGAAAATTCCCCTGAGGAAGGACCTTCTTTCTCTAGGACGGGGCACCCTCTGGCATCCGCACTCAGACCTCTGGAACCTCCATGTATAGCCCCTGGACGGGACGCAGAAGATCTAGTGAATCTACCACCTGCTGTCGTAGACACGATCAACCAAGCCAGAGCTCCCTCCACCAAGCAACTCTGCAACTCTACGCCCTAAAGTGGCGCTTTGGTGTTCTTCCCGAGCCGAAGACCCACAGAGATGTGCAGTTCGGCCAGTGCTTCTATTCCTGCAGGAGAGGCTGGAGGCTTGAAGGTGTATGTAGCTGCTATCGCAGCCCACCATGAAGCAGTAGATGGCAAGTCCCTTGGTAAGCATGACTTGATTATCAGGTTCTTGAAAGGCCCCCAGAGACTGAATCCTCCCCGGCCTAGCCTGTTCCCCACTTGGGATCTTTCAGTGGTCCTCTCGTGTCTTCAGAGGCCCCCCTTTGAGCCGCTTTATTCAGTCAAGCTCAAGGCTTTCTCCCTGAAGACTGCATTATCGCGTTAGCCTCCATCAAGAGGGTTGGAAACCTGCAAGTGTTCTCTGTCAGCGACACCTGCCTGGAGTTCGGTCGGGCTACGTGCCAACGGTTCCTATGACCCCTTTCAGGGACCAGGTCGACCAGGTCGTGAACCTGCAAGCACTGCCTCGGGAGGAGGCAAACCCAGCCCTTTCGTTGCTGTGTCCGGTGCGTGCTTTACGTACCTATTTGGACTGCACACAGAGCTTTAGATGTTCTGAGCAGCTCTTTGTCTGCTTTGGCAGACAGAGGAAAGGGAACGCCGTCTCCAAACAGAGGTTAGCCCACTGGGTCGTTGATGCTATTGCCTTAGCCTATCACACCCAGGCCATGCCCGCCCCCTTGCAGGTTCGAGCACACTCTACTAGAAGTGTGGCATCCTCCTGGGCACTCAGCCATGGCACCTCCCTAGCAGACATCTGTAGAGCAGCGGGCTGGGCAACACACAATACCTTTGCCAGGTTTTGTCAGGTCCGAGCCGGTAGAACACGTAACGCTGCACAACCGACCTGGTGTTCTGCTTGCACCTTGCGCCCTTCACCAAGTTGATCCAGTGCGCCTTCTGTCCCAGGTCAGCCACTGAGCGTCGCTGCCTGGATGTTTCTCCTCCCTAGCCCGCTGGCCCGCAAATTCAGCAGAGCAATTCGCGGCCAGACCCACTACGAGTCTCAAATGCTCTGTTCAGGCTAACTCCCTGTGATATATTTTCCGCGGTACAGTCCCCCTTGTCAGCGGACCCGCGTTTCCCCTGGGTAGCCCCGCTGTCCCAACCGCTGTGCTTGTAGAGTCCCCCCTCATTAGGCTGGACCTACCACCACGCCATATCCCACGTCCGGCTTCACAACCCTCGTGGTGTATTTGCCACGCAGTATCTCCCCCTAAAACTGGGCAGGGCATGGCCTCCGCAGGGTCTTTCCCTCATGAAAGAATAGGAAATTTGCGGACTGTACAGCTACCTTGCCTCCGGTCTCGCCTACAGCCCCGGCACGCCAGCACTGATGAGTTCTGAAGACGCCCTCTTACGCCTCTTCCTCAGACACTAAATCTGCCCCCTGCCAGGTGCACAGAGCAGGGTAAGGTCTTCGAGTCTTCTCTCAGCACCATAGCCTCGGGACATCCTCCTCATCCCGACATGCTATCTCCTGCTCCCCCCCAGGGGAAAGACCGCCTTCCCCGACTTAAGCTTTTTTTAAGCTTCATGTAACACCTTTTCCCCCCTCAGGGGTGCAGGAAACCTAAGGTTTATATGCAAAAAAAAAAACCTGCTGTGCACCTGTTTCGACAGTCACGTAACACGGTCATTGCGTGGCGCTTTTCTATGGACCCCTTGTGTCACTTCATTCGACATAACGTCAAGTGAGTGACAGAAGGGGAACGTCATGGTTACTTTCGTAACCCGCTTCCCTTTATACCCGTATGTCTGGGGCGGGCCATGCAAATTCTGTCTGCCAACTTGACATTGGCCTTTTCTCAGGTTCAGAGGTACGATTCGGAGTCTAAGGAAGACCCTGTGTGTCACTTCATTCGACAAAATGTCTCGTTCCCTCCCTCGGGGAACGGAGGTTATGACAGTAACCATGACGATTCTGAATGTTGAATATATGTTGTTTAAATGCACTTCATTTTAATGCATGTAGCATTAAAGTCCAGGTATTAATTTGAAATGTTGATTCAGTTATTAGAGAAATATCTTTTTTAGTTAAGGGCCATGATGAAAATTAACCATGGTTTTACTATAGTAATATTGTAGTCACCATGAACCAGAAGTAACCATATGAGCAGAAATCATGTTTTTGATACAATTAAACATGGTTTTATAACAGTAATACTGCAGTTTTCATATAGTAATCATGATTTTACTATATATTGTAAACATGACAGTAACTACGTTGATTTTGGGTTACTATGGTTTTACTACAAATACCATGATTGAACTATGTTAACTTTTGTAAAACTATGATTTTTTATTAAGGGCTAACCTGTTGAAGTGTTTACCTAATAGAGTTTTCTTTGGATTTTAGTAAATACTGAACCGTACTGAAACCGTGACCCAAAAAAAACGTGAGAAATTTGAACCATTACACCCCATATACATATATGTATGTATATATGTATGTATACACATTTTAAAGCTTTTCCTAAAACTTCCAAGCAAGGTCAATACTCTTTGACTTATTGGCTAAATACACTACCCTGTCCTGATATCCTACTGAAACAAACTAATCAGTCCTGACACAAAGAGACGCCACACTGTTGGCTTTGATTATACACATCTCCTCGAACTGCTGCACCTCTGACCTTGTGCCGTCCACTCTTTGCCTAGACAAGATGCCTCCTAATGTATCAGTGGTACCTTGATCAGTTTGGTTGCTAATGCTATTAGATGTCTCTGATGTCAAACAATGCTGCAATGCTAGATATGTTCAACAGCTTTACGATAATCAAAAGTATAATTCACATGTTTTGAACACCTGTCTCTGCAAACGTTTGCAAAAGTTTTACTATCATGTAATGTAGAAACTTTGACTCAAAGTGTATATTATTTATTTAAAGTTAATGTTTATAACAGACTCTATAAATCTCCCTGGATGCTGACACCTGCATCTCGGTGAAATCAGAGCTGAAGGTTTTCCTATTTTCCAAGGTTGAAGTCCGACATAGAGTGATGTTCAATAGCACTTTTCCCAGTAGAAAGTTGGAAAATCCAAGTTGAATGGAAAGCAGCATAAAAAAATCATCACAACAACAAACATCATCAGAGCTCTGGGGAAGTGCATGTACACACACACACCAGGCGTGTGACAGCGCAAGACAAGGCTGGAAAAGTGTGCACACACCAGACGAGTTCTTTCAAACAGCTTAGACCCCG
The DNA here is from genome assembly GCF_025860055.1 of Xyrauchen texanus. Lineage (NCBI taxonomy): Eukaryota > Metazoa > Chordata > Actinopteri > Cypriniformes > Catostomidae > Xyrauchen > Xyrauchen texanus. The sequence continues at coordinate 17,052,810 of NC_068311.1, forward strand.
AAGCCGCCACCAGGCGCCGCCATTTGCGCCATTTAGAATTTCAGCCGCCGCCAGCCAATAATTTCGTAAGCCAAATTGAGCCGCCATCAGATAAAGTTTGGCTGAGCCGGCTAGAATTATTTGCATCAAATAATAATTCTATCACATAGTGACATACACACACGAAATATATAAACAATACACGAGATCTATTTTCCCACTGGATTCATAACAGCACAGTCTTGTGCTCGTTGCTACGATACACAGACTCACAGTGAATTGACGACCAATTAAAATTGCTCGTTTTCTGTACAGAAGAAGCGATGCATTTTTTTCTCGCACTGAGGTGAAATGGCAGAAAGAAGCAAGCAAGGTAATTTTGATCTCACTTCTCACATACTTTCCTAATTCCTACTTACTTTTTTTTTTAAACTTAGGCCTACCCAGACTTTTGTTAAATCTTCAGGGCACGGTTGCACAAACACCTGAATCAAAGATTGATGTTATGAACCAAATTTTCTGAAACGGAGAGATTTATAGCACTGAACGTGATATTACTGCAGTAACAAACCACCGTTTCCACATTGCTAATTCACGACGCATGCTTCAGTGTACATTGAAGTGAAATGTGCAAAACTTTGTCCAAAATAATACTGATAACAGTGTGTGTTTATATTAAGGCGAGACACGGCAGGCAAAAACATCGTTTTTTTTTTACTGGTCAATTTTGAGATTTTTGGATATTTGTCTTCAATAACATGTCTTCTTTCAGACTTGTGGTGAAAAAAGTCCGAAATACACATTTACTACACTTCGTCTGTTTGCGTCTGTAGATTTCTCATAAATTCAACAAAAGTTTGCGTTCTTAATCAACATAGCCTACTTCTCCGCGATCTCTGCCGTCACTCACCCTCTCATCACATGCACCGTTAGGAAACTCTCTCTCTTCTGTACAATCCTGTTGGATCCAAATATGGTCATTTCCTTTTTATCAGCAACCAATCGTGAAAGTAAAAAGACTGAATGCGCGATCTCATTGGCTGATGATAAATCTTTAAAGCCCGTTTTCTCAAAATGACCTTTCTCTCATACTCCAAGTCCGAAATCTCCACTTCAGTAGTACCTTGTTATATTATGAAGACATTTACAGAGGGATTTGTAAATATATTATTCCTAGCCTGATATATATAACATTTTATTCCAAAAAACATGGCGAAAATCATTATATTCTGATTTAGAGGATAACAAAAGTAGATATCCATAAATCCCTCTGTATTTTTTTCCCATCTAATATGTGAACACAATGAAAAAAATATTTTTAACCTGGCTTTATCCAATACTCAGATTTCGTTTTTTAAAATATATGCAAATTAGCACATATTTAATTAGATATTGCCTAATTTGCATATTTAAACATTAAATTAAAGAAAACTTGTAATACATTTTTTCTCATCTTAATGTAACTAATCAACTGGGAAAGTTTCATGGTGATATCTGCTAGTTAAAAATTTTACCCTATTCACCCGTAGTGTCTCGCCTTAACTATAAAGTTGAACAGCGAATTACTGTACATGTCATAAATATATGCATAACGTTACTCGGTGAAGTTTGACAAGTCGCATTCTTACACAGCATCAGGGACATTATTCACTAACGTTACAGTGGCTATTGAATGCGCCTAGCACTATAGCAAATATGTACATACGTTGTGAAAGTAAAATCTGGTGTTTTCTTTATTACATTGTATTGCATTTTGTAGAAATATAGTGTAAGCCATGCATTGCTTGGAAATATTGAGATCTAGTAAATCAGTATAACATAGACATCTGTAGACATGAAGTGGCAGCTTCAGCCATTTGCAGCTATGAAAAGTTTGGCGGCTGCAGCAGCCATTTAGGTTTTGGCTGAGCCGGCTAGCCAGCCAATAACTTCATCAGCCAGCCATTATTCTCAAAACAAATGGCTTCGGGCTCTAAAACAGCTAGACAGAGTGCAGGTTAATGGGACTTAACGCAGGTCTTCAAAACTACGCATTTTAAAATCGCAAAGCCAACGAGAAGGATAAAGCTGCAGGCAGTGCTCCAAAAAGGGGTGGGAGTTCCAAACTGCCATTAATGTTATAGGAAGCCCCTTACCTAACCCTTTTCCTAACCTTAACTTTGACTTGAAGAAATGCCCCCTTTTGGAATTGGCGCAACCCCCTTTTGGAGAAACCATGACGCCTTCTGGAATAACCCCGCCTTCTTTTGGAGATTCCGCCCTCATTTGGAGGTCTCCGGTCTGCAGCTATACTTACTTGAAGCCAACTGTTGAAGCCAAATAAACTCCCGGGTAAAATGAGTTTCTCATCAATTGCAAATTTTCAGTTTAGCTACAGTATGTACGAAGCACTGCCCACACAGAGGTCACTGCCAAACCAAGTAACTTTCTATTGGTCAATGCTCCGAATTTGCATGTCAAAGTTCACAAACTTGAGCCCCACGTAAAATGTGCTGGGAAAACTCTTCACCACTGGGAGTTCATCAGGTGAAATTTCTTATTGCGCAAATTCCCACTAAGATGACTATATTTCAGGTAAGCTGAATTCAGCAGGAGCTGTATATTGCAAATCTTTGGCATCTCAAACAGGTTATGTCTGTCACTAATCTGTGTGTTATTTTAATGTGAATCAGCTTTACCTTGCCGACTTGCACCTTCTAATATCTGGCTTGACCCATGGCAGGAGTGAATCCTACCCTGCAGTTCCCATTTCACACAGTCAATATGTTTTCAGCAGCGCAAGCCCAGACAGTACACCATCATGCCTTATTTAATCCCTGCTTACATTTTTAATGACACGGAGGGAGAAGAAATGTAGGATAAGCTCCTCTCCTCTGGCTTACAGTAATACAAGCAAGCTTCCACAAATACGCTCCATGAGATACATTCAGTTTAGCTTATTTTAGGAAAAATCTCTGGGAATTTGTCACAGCCATAAGACAACAGCTGAAAATGTGGGTATGTTTTAAGGAACTACTTATAAAATAGCATTATCTTCATGACATTTCTTTATGCTTTCTTGTTATAAATGTTCGATATAAGATAAACAAGGAGAAAATCTGGCTGCAGTCCTTATCTATATTGGAAAACTATTAAGAGCTTTCAAGTGAGTAAATTCTTGATCAAGATTAAAAAACCTCAAAGATTAAAAAGTGGTGGGGTATAAAGCAGTTTAGTGGCCTAATTACTCTAATTTACCAGAAAATCAAAGAGGTTTCTTGAGTAGACTGATTAAATATTGGGCAATCTCTCAAAATTTCAGAACTCAAGGCCAAGACAGCTATCTAAAGATGAAAGCACACAGGTAACATCATTCTCCATTTTTAAAACAGAACTCATCCTCCGTGTTTTCTCATAGGCGTGAGTCAGATAAAGCAGTTTTCTATTATACTGAGTATCAGATCGTATTTGAAACTCACTGAGAGCCTCAGAAGAGGAAGGGAATTTGTGCTCTTTCAACTTCCTCACAATTATAATTACTGCCTTTATGGGATCCAGCTCTTAATCCATGCCAATACAGGATTTGCCTTCAAAACTGATTAAGACAGAAAAGTATCAGCACAAGATAAAACTGCAAGGTCGACGAGTGTTAAATTGGAAGGAGGGGGCAGGAAGGCTGATCTACATTTCATCTAAACTCATAATCAGTATGGTCCAAAGTTCTGAATACTGTAAAAAAAATGTATCTTCAACCCCACCTGAAAAACCAACATACACAAGGCATGATTTCCATACTGGTTCAGGCTGGTTTGGTGCTGGATCAGTATAGTCTTGCTGTTCACCAGCAAAAACTAAAAAGTCATACCAAGAAAAATTAGCTGGTTAAGCATATTAAAGGGATAGCTCACCTCAAAATGAAAATTATCTAATTATTTACTCATGCCATCACAGATATATTACTTTCTTCTGCAGAACACAAACAAAGATATTTAGAAGAAAATCTCAGCTCTGTCTATAAAATACAAGTGAATGGTGATCAGGCTTTGAAGCTGCAAAAAGGAGATAAAGTCAGCATAGAAGTAATCCATTGGTTTGATCAATGTCTTCTGAAGCAGGAATCCAGTTGGTTTTGAGTGAGAACAGACCAAAATGTAACTCATTTTCATTGTACATGCATTGCAGTCTTTAAGCATGAACATGATTTCAAGCTTGATTACACTTCTTAGTTCTTGACGCATGCACAGAGCGATAGATGGTGCTATAGGAAGTGTAATCAAGCTTGAAATCATGATCGCCAAGGAGACTGCTGTCAAGATGTATAGTGAAAAATGAGTTATATAAGGATTCTGTTCTCACTCAAAAGCAACTGGATCTCTTCAGAAGATATTGATTAAACCATGTGTCCAATGGATTATGCTTATGCTGACTTTATCTAATTTCTGGAGTTTTAGGTGTTCTGGCCACCATTCATTTCCTTTGAATGGTCCTACAGAGCTGAGATGTCCTTCTAAAAACCTTTGTATTTGTTCAGCAGAAGAAAGAAAGTCATAGACATCTGGGATGGCATGAGAGTGAGTAGATGATGAGAGAATTTTCATTTTTGGTTGAACTAATCCTTTAAGAAGCCAGCGCGTCAGCATTCCATGTTGGGGACAAGGTACCAAAACACAACATATGCTGGTCTTTTTAACATGAATTTTCACTAATTATCTAAATTATTAAAAGGAACCAAATAAAAAAAATAATCTGTTTGGGTAAATATTGCAATCGGACCGGAAACTAGCAGCATATTTAGGCCACACATACCATTCGCTCCCATGTAATTGGCACACATTTTCTCAACACAACTGAAAGGTTGACATCAAGAGAAAGACAATTAAATATACCTTTTTGTATTATTGAGATCTGAAGCATTTGTCAAGACAAGGCGGGTCCTGTCACACTACAGTGAAAAAAATACAGTTAATTGAAATTATCTTTTAGAGAGCCGCTACAAAGCACAACACTAAGCTTAAAAATCTATGCTCTTGTTTTTGCTCCTTAAATTATCTATGCTTTAAAAGGTCAAATTTGTGCTCTTTTTAGTGCTGTGCTAAATTCACAATTTGTAGCAGTAGGTGTCACATTTGTGCTGGATTTCAGCCTTTGCAGTGAATACCGTGAGGGAATCCTAGCCTAAACAGAGAAAAGCATTGAGTTAGGAAAGTGTTTTGTCTCAGGAAATATAGGCGGATTAATGGGATTTTACGGTTATCCTCCAGGGGAAGATACTGCAAATCTCCTCCACACCCCTGCCTGCGGCAAGACCCAAATGATAATGACTCGACCGATGTGATACTCTTACTGCATTCAAAGTACTTCTACAGCTTCGACTAAGCAGATGCCTAGGCCAAAAGCTAACTCCCAGCAATATACTTTATGTTTTTTCAACATTATGCTCATTATGAGTCATTACCAGAGTGTATATTTTATAACAACAGCATAAATAATCATCATTGATCCCGTGAGGGTAAAGAGGGAGAATTTTTCCAGACAAGAAAAAAATCAATTGGTATTATTCAATGTGCAGTTATTGAACGATAATCACAATTTATAATATTCACATCAACGCCAGTGGATTTTTTTTGGTATCACTGTGACTCATTGTTTTGAATTATTATTTCAGATTCATACTGTTTCAAACCCAAAAGTCCATATCTGTGATTAGTCACAAAAAACAAGACATATGTTTATTCTTAACAAGGCCAATAAGTGGCTGCGTAAATGATTGGATTTTCTCTGTTTGTGCTTCACTGAGCAATAACTTGTTGGATGTCTCTGCTTGGCTATGATAATTAAAGCATTAAAGCATGACTTCAGGATATCCGCTTCAGTGGAGTCTCATCTCATTATGTATATAGTGAGTGCTACGGGGTTCCACTTCCTTCTCTATTTGTTTGCTTAACAGGGCTAAAAATAAAAAGGCATGGAGCCCTAGTTTACACTTCTCCCTCTCTGCCCACATCAACATGTAAAATCAGTAAGCTGAAAATAATGCACTCTTCAAGGTATAGTACACCCAACAATCAATTCAGTCTTTATTTACTCACCCTCGTGTCATCCAAAACGTCTAGGTTATGTATCTAACCTCCGTTCCCTGATGAAGGGAACGAGACGTTGTGTCGAAGAAGTGAACGCTTGCCAACCTGGGAACGGGCCAAGCCTTGCCGGGCTTCTTTTCTCTCTATGTTTCTCGCATAGAGCCAAAAACGGTTGGGTCCCTTACACGCATCGTGGGAAGGGGGTCTTACCCAGTTTCCTATTCTTTTAGGGGGAAAAGACCCTGCGGAGACCACACCTGCCCAGGAAGGTGGAGGTAAAAGTGTCGAAATACATCACATAGGCCACTCAGGTCACATGTGGAAAAATGGAGTGGTAGTAGATCCAGCCTCAAGGAGGGGGGAGTTGCTACAACACAGCAACCGGAGGGCAGCTGGACCTGCCTAAGGAAGATGCGGGTCCACTCGTAAGGGGACCGTACCACGGAAAATACACACAGGAGGAGTCCATGCAGGAGTCCCGATCTGTGGAGCACATATTCCAGTACAGGGTAGATTTGCGGACCCACAGGGCTAGGGAGAAGTCCTTCCGTTCATTCATCCCGAATGAACGGGATCTCCTGGGAGAGAAAGCACACAGTTTTACCTTGGCCGAGGGAAAGGGTGCTAGGTGCAAGTGATCCACCCGGTCAGTCTATCAGTGTGTACCGAGTTCTACCGGTTAGGACCTGAGAAAACACAAGACGATACTGAATCAACCCTGAGATTGTAAAATCTCGCAAAGGTATTAGGTGTCGCCCATCCGCTGCTCTACCTTTGTCTGCCAGGGAGGTGCCTCTGGCCAGTGCCAACGAGGATGCAACACTCCTTGTTGAGTGTGCGAGGACCCACGGGGGCACGGCCTGGGTGTGATAGGCCAATGAAATGGCATCCACCACCCAGTGGAAAAGCCTCTGTTTGTAGACAGCATTCCCTTTCCGCTGTCCGCCAAAGCAGACAAAGAGCTGCTCAGAACGTCTAAAGCTCTGCGTGTGGTCCAAGTAGGTACGCAAAGCACGTACGGACACAGCAATGAAGGGGCTGGGTCTGCCTCCTCCCAGGGCAGCGCTTGCAGGTTCACTACCTAGTCTCTGAAGGGTGTGGTAGGAACCTTGGGCACGTAGCCCGGTCGCGGTCTTAGATTGACATGTGTGTCTGCCGGACCGAACTCCAGGCAAGTGTTGCTGACAGAGAGCGCTTGCAGGTCCCCAACCCTCTTGTTGGCGGTGAGTGCGATCAGCAGGGCTGTCTTTAGAGAGAGGGCCCTGAGTCCAACTGATTCTAGTGGCTCGAAGGGGCATCTCTGAAGGCCTGCGAGGACCACCGAGATATCCCAGGAGGGGAACAGGCTTGGCAGGGAAGGATATAACCTCCGGGCACCTCTTAGGAACCTGATGATTAAGTCATGCTTACCCACAGACTTGCCATCTACTGCGTCGTGGTGGGCCGCAACATACAGCTTCAAGGTGGAAGGGTGACCAGGACGAGTCGGGACACCTGCTGCAAGGGTACTCCTGCCCGCATGTTTGGCGGCAGGCGGGGGTGACCATAACACGGTGCGTGCCGAGGCGCCATGCTTGTCTCGGGACTTGAGTCTGAAGCCAGTGCTGAAGCGGTCTCATATGCATCAACCCCAGCGGCGTGACCGCCGTGGAGGATGCCATATGCCCCAGGAGCTTCTGGAAAAGTTTTAAAGGGACCGCTGTGCCCGGCCTGAAGGTGGCGAGGCATTCCAGCCCCAACTGCACACACTTGTTGGTGAGACGTGCTGACAATGAGAATGAGTCTAACTCCATGCCGAGAAAAGAGATGCTCTCAACTGGGGCAAGCTTGCACTTTTCCCAGTTGACCTGAAGCCCCAAAAGGCTGAGGTGCCTGAGCACCTGGTCTCTGTGAGCGCATAGTAATTCTCGGGAGTGGGCCAGAATGAGCCAGTTGTTGAGGTAATTGAGTATGCGGATGCCGGCTTCTCGGAGAGGGGCAAGGGTTGCCTCTGCGACTTTCGTGAAGACATGAGGGGACAGAGACATGCAGAAGGGGAGGACTTTGTACTGATACGCCTGGCCATCGAACGCAAACCGTAGGAAGGGTCGGTGTCGAGGCAGAATTTAGACGTGGAAGAATGCGTCCTTCAGGTCTACCGCTGCAAACCAATCTAGATGCCAGACACAAGTTAAGATGTGTTTTTGCATTAGCATTTTGAATGGGAGTTTATGCAACGCCCGGTTGAAAACTCGCAAGTCCAAGATCGGTCGTAAGCCGCGTCCTTTCTTGGGTACGATGAAATAAGGGCTGTAGAAACCCTTCTTCATCTCGGTTGGAGGGACAGGCTCTATCGTGTCTTTGAGAGAGTAGCAGTTTCCGCTCGCAGGCATTTGGCATGCCGCGGACGCCCGCGAAGGGTGACGGAGGCCTGGCAAACTGAAATGTGTAAACGAGTCGGATGGTCCGGGCCAGCCAGCTTGACAGGTTGGGAAGTGAAAGCCATGCATCCAAGCTCCGTGCTTGGGGCACCAAGGGGACAATTATTTTTGACGTACCCGGCAGGGCTTCGCAGCAGGGCGGAGCAGGTAGTACGGCATCGGAAGGCGAGGACGCGTCCCGAGGCTCTGGTGCTGAGAAAGGACTCGAAGCACTTACCTTGCTCCACGCTCCCGGCAGGGGGCGGGTTAGTGACTGAGGAAGAGGTCCTGGAAGAGGCGTCCTCTGGACTCGTCAGAACCGGCCGGCCGGGGAACCGTCGTGAGGCTGAGGGCGGGGGGTCCGCGTCCAGCATGCCGTGACTGTTGAGGTGTGGCGGCAGAGTGCCGTGAGAATGGCATTTGTGGGCCAGGTGACCCAGAGACAAAGGAAATAGCTCTTTCGCAAATGAAATAAATTCAATAAAATATTTTCCTCCCGGCCCTCCACCGGGGGACGGAGTGGCCTACTTACCCGCTTCGGAGCTAACATCTTGGTCCCTGGGTCGATCGTATTCCGGGTCCTCGAGGGGGTCTGTGAGACGGGGGGCGTCTGCTTCCTGCGGGGTGCAGGGCCTGGGTTTAGGTGGAGCAGGGCGTTTCTTCGCCGCAGGAGAATGCCCTCGGTGAGCACATGGGGCATGGCCCATGGTGGCAGGTTTGCGGCGCGGCAGGATGTGCGAGATGGCCTCCGTCTGCTTCTTCACCGCGGAGAACTGCAGGGCAAAGTCCTCGACGGTGTCGCCGAAGAGGCCGAACTGGGAGACAGGGGCGTTGAGGAAGCGCACTTTGTCGGTCTCACACATCTCGACCAAGTTCAGCCACAGATGACGTTCCTGGACCACGAGTGTCGGGATCAGGGCTACCCCCGTGCAGATCTTTAAATGCCTTGGAGGGGAACACAGGGTGTTCCCGCCAGGTGGTAGGGTTCTCGGGGCACAGGTGGAGCGCAACAGCCCTGTCCACCTGGGGAATCGGCGTGTACCCGTGGGCCGCTCTGCCGTCGAGTGTAGCGAGAGCTGGCGGCGGCCCGGGAAACCATGCCGCACATCTGCGCGTCCCGCTTTTTTACCCGTATGTCCGGGGGCGGGGTATACAAATACTGTCTGCCAACTTCTCATTGGCCTTTTTTCATTGATCAGAGGCATATTCGGTGCTCAAGAGAGACTCCTAGTGTCGCTTCTTCGACACAACGTCGAAGTGAGCGACAGTCGGGGAACCGTATATTGTTCTTTTTTCTGTGTAACACAAAGGTAGAAATTTTACAATACAATGACAGTGAGTATGTCTGCCAAGCTCTAAAAGGACCACAAAAAAAAAACATAAAAGCACCAGGAACATACTGTATGTCATACGACTTGTGCAATATATTCATAAGTCCTCTGAAGCCATACAAGATCTTTATGTGAGGATATAGTATAGTTTAACCAAAAGTGAAAATTCTGTCATCATTTACTTGCCCTCATGTTTCTCTAAACCTGTGTGACTTAAGTAAATGTTAGGAAGAATGACAGCTTCAGTCGGCATTGGTTCTCGTGTGTGTAGTAATGGAATGTTACTCACAATCTAATGAAAAATCCTGATAATTTGAATGAGATGGTGAAATCGTTAGATTTTGAATGACTTGGTTCATACAAAAAGGTAGGACTTTCAATCCTATAGTGATCAACCAATCGACAAAAATAATTTTAAAATGATTCAATACGGGCATACAATTTTAGCAATTTTAGCTAGCCTCCAATCCAACATTTTAGTTTTAGAAAGGAAACATAAGTAAACAAATTTGTTTTGTCAGTGTTCATTATCATTACAAATAACTGATGAATATCAATAACACGCTTCCCATGTCTTGTTCCAAATGCCGAAGTTTCTTTCTTCTGTGGTACACTAAAGTTATTTTTCCTAATTATGGAATTTTGAAAATTACCTTTCATGTAGTGTGTAACATAGATTTAAGTGAACAAAAACATCCTGCAAAGTTTTATATATGAAAGTTCACCGTAAAAAAAGTTATTGTCTCTCAAAAGTAGGAGTCGACTCTGAGTCAATGTAATGAATCGATTTTCCAACGAGTCATTTTCCTTTTCGTTGTGACGTCAAGACTAAAAATTATCAAATTGTCCGCGCCCACTCATTGTGCAGACACCAGGGAAAACTTGAAAACATCTTGTCGACAACAAGACGCTGTGTTCTGAAGTGCATATAAAAAGCGACCTTTTTTTCCACTGCCCAGGGACGAGCATGTGAAGAATCAGTGGCTAGAGTTTATATTTACAACTATACCACACAAGTATAGCCCAAACCTTGTGCTGTTTTTCCCGTCATTTTAATGACGATTGCTTTACGAACATGAATGCTTTCAAGTGTGGATTCGCGAGCCGGCTGATACTGAAGGAAGGTTTAGTACCAAGTTTATTTGGATCAGCTTCCTCCGACGAATCACAACCTGTAAGTATTATTAATAATTGTTGCTTTTATGTGTTTTTTAGCATGCTTAATAAGTATTTGTGTGTGTTGTGTAAGTTACGCTCAGTGCAGCTTCTAGGTCTCCAATGTCAATTTTTTTGAAATATGTGAAATGTTTGTCGATGTTATTGGAGTTGTCATAAAGAATAGAGCAATAACTTGTAGTAATGCAGTGCTTTATCAATATGTTTATGCGTTGGGCTAACGCAAACAATAACTGATTGAGTGTTTACCACCGAACTTTGGGCTATGATCGCTAACATAAATCAACTCAAATTCTTCAATGATTTTGATTTTTTTACTACAAAGCGGTGATGGGCGTTCCGTTTCCGACAATCTCTGCACACAGTATATCAATCACAACTGACTGGGTCATCTGACCAATCACCGCAGATTAGCGTCATGCAAAGGAGGGGTTTGGAAAAATGAGTCGTTGAACGAATCATTTGGGAGTCGGTGAGCACATCAGGTAAACATAAATGCATATTATAAGACAACAAAAGTGTTTTTTGTCATTGCATGCATGTAAAACTGTTGTTGGGGACTCCCAAAACAATATTAGGAACATTCTAAATGCCATAATAGGTGCCCTTTAAATTATGGTTAGATATAGGAATGGGTGAGGGGATTATTAAGATTTTTATAAAAAAATCATAATAACATTGTTACTTAGATCATTTATTTCTCCCGATGGGACTGTATGTTTTTGTACAAGCCAATTTGTACGATTTCTTACAATATCTTACAATTTATTCCATCTCATACTATTATTATGACTTGGCATGAGAACAGGTTGGAGGTAAAAATGAACAGTGAATAACAACTTAAATTCCACTTTGTTCCTCACACAAACCTAATCTACTGAATAGCTTCAGAAGACTTAAACCCAAAGTATAATTTGGTTGTCCACGTTTCTGATCACTCTGCACACAGTATGCGTGAAGAACATTTTGTTATCAGCACAGTCTGAAAAAACAGAAAAGTTATACCCGGGCCTTTAGAAAACTAATCTAGTTTTATCTGACATTTTTGAGTTTTTTTTTTTTTACCTTTTGGAGCTTATTAGCCATTGGGACTATGTATATGTCATTGTATGGTCCATTTTTTTAATTGTAAAAATGTATTTGTTTTGCATGGAGAAAAAAAACAGCATACATGTTTGGAACGACGTGAGGGTGAGCAAATAAGTACTGAATTATTTGGTTGAATTATTTCTTCAAAGGCTGATTTTTGGAGAGCTGTGAGCTTTCTTTTCTTCTCAGAGCAAAGGCTCTGGTGTTTCAGGGATAGATGGGGTTCACACTGCACACTGACATCTCAACTCCTCACCGGGATTAGTGGAGAGGCACTACAGTTCAGCCTGGGCTCTACTACCCTGCTTCTGCAGCTTAATCCTGCTGACATTTCAATGGGCTGCTCCCTGTGCCTACATCCAAGCACAGAGATCCTAGGCCCTTTTGTCAAAAAATTATTAATCATTAGGTTCTAGCCTGTCGATGGCACCGACTGAAGTCGGGGGCTTCCATTCAGCTGCCATTTGCACTTTTCCCCCACTATAATACCCACACAATCTTGGTTTCTGTCAACTTGAGCGATACCAGAGAAACAGATTAGAAGTGGGGCTGCTGAGAGATACTCTTAATAGAGGAAGATTTCTCAATCGGCTTTGCTAGTAAGGGTAAGATGACTTACTCATATCGTCAGCCTTTGCTAATGATTGAATTCAGCGAATGAGGAAAGTGACTGAGGATTAAGATGCATTATATGGCAGATGTGAATGTGTTAAACTGTGCATGGTACTGATGTGTAACTGTTCATCACCCAGCAGTAGCGTGTCCAGACATTTTTGACTGGTGTGGCCCATTCAAGGGTGGCATTCACTCACTCACTCACTCACTCACTCAACATCCCTGATGTTAATAATAATACTAATAAGAAATGTCTATTTACAGGATTTTTAATAGTCAAATGTTACTAAGCTAAATAATTGAAAACAGTGGTCTGTCCAATCTTGATGCCGGACATAAATTAGTGTCTTTGCGTGAGCATTTTGAACGGGAGTTTGTGCAAGGCCCGGTTGAAATCTCGCAAGTAAAGATCGGCCGTATGCCGCCACCTTTCTTGGGTACGATTAAGTAAGGGCTGTAGAAACCCTTCTTCATCTCGTCTGGAGGAATAGGCTCTATTGCATCTTTGAGTAAAAGGGTCGTGATCTCTGCACGCGGGGTGTTGCCGTCTTCGCCATGCACCAAGTTAAAGCGGATGCCGCCATAAAGGGGCGGAGGCCTGGCGAACTGAATTGCGTAGCCAAGTCGGATGGTCCTAGCCAACAAGCGTGACGGTTTGGGAAGTTTGGAAAGGGCACTAAGGGGACGACCTGGCGAGGCTTCGTAGTGACGGGGCAGGTAGTGTGGTGTCACGAGGCTCTGGTGCTGAGAGAAGACTCAAAGCACTTACCTCGCTCCGCAGACCCGGCAGGGGGTGGTTTAGTGACTGAGGACGAGGTCCCACGTAGGTGTCCTCTGAACTCATCAGAACCGGCCGGCCGGGGGGCAGCAGTTGTGGGTCCGGAGGCGAGAGGTCCGTGTTAGGTGTGCCGGGACTGCTGAAGTGTGGCATCGGGTTGCCAGGGAAAGAGGAAATTGCTCTATTATTGAAAATGTAGGTACCGCAGCTCGAAGGGGGTGAGGCAAAGAAAATACCTTGAACTGAAGATTCTGAAGATTCCTTTCGCCAGGGTGGAATAATAGGGTTCAAAAGAGTTTTACTATGAATGCAAACTTGAATAGAGTGAAAAAGACACTCTATTAGCATAACATAAACATCTGTAAATAAATAAATACAAAATTCCAACATTCTTTTGAATGTTCATGAACTAAAATAAAAGTGTAGCTTAATTTACTATTACTATTATTTTGAATGGCTATGGAAAATGAAGCAATATGATAACAATTTTACCTGGTCACAAAAAGTAGTCTGTTAATTTACCTGATGAACTTTCACCTTTTGCTGACCCTTTATGCTTGCAGATCTAATGTGTGCTTCTAAATCACTTGCACCTTTATTAGCAACTGACACACAAGAGCCAGCTTTGTCATACATTTTGCTTCCTACGGATCTCGACCTGGATGAAAGCATGGGAATTATTTGTGCAAATCTTCTATAAATTTGCACTTTCGTTTGGGTATTGTTTCTACTCAGCTGTCATTTGCTGCTACTGTCAAGCAACTATTTGATGCAGAACACAACAGCGCTTTGCGTGTTTGTGGAGAGATTAATAGGCAGGAATTTGGCCAGTAGTCGCTGCAAGCCACTTATAATCGACCAATTGTTGTGCGAGAAGTTGGGACTTACAAAGAGGTGTTAAAGCAATGCAAATACGCATGCACACACAATGAAGAATTAGACCAGATGCATATCATAATGCAACTAAAGTCGAATTCTGTACATTTTTCGCAAATTTAGAAATCCCGGAGGGTAAAAGAGGAAACCCTATGCTATGACTCTTAAACATTAAGTAAAGTCTTTCAATTGGCTCTGCTGGGCAATCATTTCTCTTAATTAAACAACCTCTGGAGTGGTCCGCTGCTCCCTGGGGATCTTTGCCGGCTCACACGGAGTCATTCCCTCATCTCTCTGAGGGCTATTAGGATTTAGCTCTACTTATTTCCCTTACAGTCCCATTCAGCTTCGGGATAATCCATGAGGAAATACATCCTGCTGCACTCATGACTAGAAAGCAGAAGCTTTTTGTTTCAGTGACAATGATTAGGAAATGTGAGAATATGTGAGTGAGATATTAAACTCGGTGAGGAAAATTAAAGGTATAGTTCACCCAAAAATGATAATACTATAATTATTATTTACTCACCCTTGTGTTGCTCCAAACCTGTATGTGGTTATTGTTTCTGTGAAACAGGATAATTTTGAAAAATCTACATGCAGCTTTTTTACATACACTTAATATTGATCATCTAGTGATAGTCTGTAAAGCTCCAAAAAGGACTCCATAAAAAAACACCATAGAAGCACTATAAAAGTAGTCTATATTCTAAGTCTTCTTAAGTCATATGATAGTTTTGTGTGACAAATGGACCGATATTGAAGTTGGTATTCACAGATAATCTTCCCTTCCACTGAAGCTCTGAAATGGACTACAAAAGCAGCATGGTCCAGTGTTGGGGAGAAAATAAATCAAAGTAGTGACGCTACTAACTTAACATTCTTTTTCAGCAGCGTAACACAGCTGAAGCTATTTTCACAATATGGTAGCATTTCCGATAACTGTTTCTTCCAACGAGTAGCATTGTTGTGTCTGAAAATGTTATATTCCTCACCTTATATTGCAAATGCAGCAATGGAGCCGAGGGAGTAATACAACAAATTTACCTAAACCACCCCCTCTCTTTTTTTTAGCACAAAATATTTTTATATATTTTAATATATTCTCCTCCATGCCCAGTAGGGTAGAAGAATGTGAAAGTAAAGTGGAGATAAAAAAGGTAAAAAAGGACTTAAATATTTATCTGTTTTTCACCCACACTTATCCTATCACTTCTGAAGATATATATTTAACCACTGTAGTCTTATGGTTTACTTTTATGCTGCCTTTATGTGCTTTTTGGAGCATCAAAATGTTGGCCCATTCACTTGTATGGACCTACAGAGCTGAAATATTTTTCTAAAAATCTTAATTTGTGTTCAGCAGAAGAAAGAAAGTCATACATATCAGGGATGGTATGAAGGTGAGTAAATGATGAGGTCAACTATTTCTTTAAGTGAATTGTTATTTCGGACTGTTAATTTAAATTATTAGGTTAAAATAAACAGTTCACTTATATTTTAGCATTGGGAACCCTAATTCATTTTAGTGAATCGGTTTGTTCTGAGGGTTCATATAAATGAACTAGTTTACATAAATTATTCACTAATTTACTTGAGCACCTGTACATCCTTAAATGGATTTAGACCGAAGTCACAGTCTTCATTTTTGAAGGTAAATATTTTGTCAATTGCTGCTGTTTATTACTATATTTTGACTCAGCTATATAAAATAGGGTGTTTTCTAGTTTTATCAGTAAATATTTTGCATACATTTATATGTTCAATGTTATGTCACTCTAATTGTTAAATATCACATTGCAAATGTTAAATATATAACTAGCAGGTGATATTTTTTAATTAAATCAATAATATTAACTTACTGTATATCATCAGATTTCTATGGATTTATACATATTTTCTTCTTAAAATAGCTTTAATGTAGCTTGCTACTTTTTGTTAACTTGTAGTGTAGCTACTACTTTTTTAAGTGTGGTTTGACTGCTTTAAGTTAAAGTAGCTTGTAGCTTGGAAAGCTACAGTTTCAAAATAGCTTCCACAACACTGGTAAGGACTACAAAAATGGTGCAATAGCAACATTGTTAATACCAAACGTCAATGGTTATCTCGCTTCTAGACCAAACATCATTACATCCAACCTTCACCATAGGCACTGTATTTGATTTAACATATTTGAGAGCTGCATCAAAGGGGAATGAAGAATTAATGAGTGAATAACATACAAAAACAGCAGGTTAAAACAAATTGTTTAATTTTTTATGATTGCACTACAGTAATCTATAAAGGTTCAAACTTTTACAACTACAGCATGACATGATTTTTATAATGGAACAGTTATACGGCACATTATGCTCAATAACAAAAATAAATTATATGGTAACACTTTACAATAAGGTTGTATTTGTTAATATATATTTATATATATAGAGTTATAGCTACATTAGTTAAACAATGAACAATACTTTTACAGCACTTATTAGTCTTGGTTAATGTTAATTTCAACAAATATTAATTTGACAATTTAAAAGTTGCATATAGTAGCATTAGTTAATGGATTAGGAACTAACATGACCTAATGATGAAAAAAAAAGAAAATCATAAATAAACTAACCAAGATAAATATTGTAAAAATACATTATTCAATGTTAGTTCACTGAATTAATTTACTAATAATAGAATCGGTAACACTACAATAAGGTTCCATTTGTTAACATTAGTTAATATATTAGGCATCATGAACAAATAAGGTGATTTAATAAAAATCACCTTTTGTTTTCCACAAAACAACATATGAGTTTGGCATGACATGAGGGTAAATAATGACAGAATTTTAATCTTTGGGTAAACTATTCCTTTAAAAGCAAGCATACAAGGACACCCATTTCTCTAATCAAGTAGGGCTGGGTTATACATCACTCCTCAGGGCATTTAGACAGCTCAGCTCCACCATACAGACTCACTTGGAAGTCTCGCCCACCCCCTCCAAATTCCCCATCAAACTCCCAAGCAGCTGTCAGGGCCTGTTCAAGGGGGCAATGAAAAAACTGACCTTGAGCTGGCAGTTCCGACTAACACACCGAGAGAGGGGCAAGATGAGATTCCCCTCCCATAAACCTCCTCTCAAGGTCTAGAGCTGACAGCTCTCTGCATACATACTTCAGCAAATAGACTGCAGGAAAAAAGAAATCACTTAATATAACCTCCTACTGTATGGTTACAAACGTATGACTGGAGGTTAGGATGTGATACATACTGTGAATACAGGATATTTTGCTAAAGGTGAGTATTTTAAGATGATCCTACATAGTAATTATGCTTAATAATTCATAAAATGATTGAACCCACATTGCCAGTAAACGAGACATTTTTGCGCCGAATGAGCAGTCTAGGACGAGGTACAAACTATACATAAAGATTTTCTTTGCGTACAAAAATAATAAGTATTTTCACCTATTTATTTCCCACACTTGAGGTAGTTTGACTAAATTGTTATGGACTAGTCATTTTAATACACATAAGATTTTATTGTGGCAAATGATTTTCAATCATATTTTAATGAGAAGGGCTAATAAGTCAGGACTGCAATGGGAGCCAAGTGGACAATCAGGGTATTAAGAATTGCACGTTTTTGGAGAGAGAATTAAGATCCACACCAACACTCTGAACCGAAGCCATCTGGAAGAAATTGCTAATAACTTGTCTAATAAATCTAACTCGGCTCATTTGATGTGATTTAGAAGCAATAGTACTGGGACAGCAAAGCGAGGTAGCTCGATTTGGATGATTTTCACATATCAAACGATCTTAGAATCTAAATCCAATTTAAATCACTGTCTCAGTAACTGTTTTTCCAAAGAACCCACAGCATGCAAAAGATTTTAATTGCCCGTGGAGAAAGCAAAATATTCCTCTCTCAGTTCTCGCATACATCCAGCTTGAAGCTGCTCATGTATCACCCTGATGGAAACAAATGCTGTCGCAGTGTATTCACCATCTTCAGTGCAAATTGGAACCCCCCTGAAGTTATTAATGAAATGCCCGTAAATATGCAGCATTAGTTATACTCAGCATATCATAATCAGGATGTCGCTGATTAAAAATGCACTGCTCTTCGCAAAATTAGGTCCTCAGGATTGCTTGAATAAAATACGTGGTGCATGTTGAAATGCAATAATGTTTGTTGTGGCACTTAGTGTTCTCACAGTATAATGACTACTGTGAAAGTGCAATTAGGTTTACTCTGTGAAAAGCTTCACAAACTGACCCTCGGTGTTGATTAAAAACATGGGTCTTCCCTATAGCATCACAACTATAAAATTTAATGACAGAATGTCTCATTTAATGTATACTACCATATACAGAAAAATTATACAAATTATATCATCAGCATAATCTGAGTGAAAAGTCATTTAAAAGACTCTTGGTATTTACTATTTTGCCCTTTTGCTTTAATGAAGGCATGCTCTGGGCAAAATAATCTTCCAAAGAGCATCTTGTGTGCTTCAGTGGAAGTAAGGAAATCTGACCTTTTAACATGGCCACTGTCACAAAACTTGCATGCGTACATTTGATTAGGGAACTACAAATAGTGAAGAACTTTCATAGTAATGTCGTTGACATATCTGAGGTAATAAAAATTAGAAAATTTTAAAAAATCCAGCTTGATCATCGAAATGTAATAATTGTGTCAATGTTGGTTTCATAAATTTTTTTAAAATATTTATAACACTTTCTACAAAAAAAAGGATTCAATTACATTAAAAATGTCAAGTAATTACATTTTTAAAAATGTCATGATTTTTTAGTTTATAAATATCATGTAATCTCAAGGTTATTCTACTTGACCTGAACAAGGAGCTTTTTTTTTTTACTTCTCACAGTCACGAGGGTCTAAAGGGGCCTACCTGCATGTTTATTACAGCACCTGACTTTGATTTGATGGACAAAAATAATAATTATATAAAAAATAGTTCCACTGCTTTTTTAATTTAATTTTTTTAAATAAGAATAAAATATTATTCCAAACTACTAATGCCAAGATTTATTTTTTAAGAATTTCAGTATCTCAATATCAAAATGACTTAAAAACTTATTCATCATAGTGTGGTGTCCTCAATAAATTGCTTTGTGTGAATTGTCTTTTTAATCAAATTAAACAAAAAAATCTGTGCCACGTCACTGACCCATTTCTTATTTTACAGTATGCCAATTTTTGTCACACTTTTAAAAAAATCCTAAAACTTTGTTTATTTTCAAACATTTTTAATACCAGATTTTTAATGTGGTCTCAGATTTTTGGACCCCACTATTCACATTATGCGCCAGATAAACTAGCGCACAGCCATTTAGAAAATTTTGTCTTTAATCTTCCGGTCTAGCGGTTGCTATATATACCGACAACATTAAAACCATAAATTCGCAGTCCTTTTCTGCATATCGCGGCACCGTTTTGTGGTCAGGTCTGCATAACGCGGAGGCTCATTGTTGCTTATCGCGGCCCATTCGGCACATTTCGCGGACGAACCACCGGCCGGCTCGGTTCTCCCGATGGACATTCTGCCCCTGATCGGCCCAAAAGTGCGTCGGCCCACCAGGAAAATGCCTGGTATGCTAGATTACCAGTCCAGCGTTGTGTACATTTTTATTTTAAAAACATATTATGTGTGGGGTGATTATTTTTTATTTTTTTAACTATAAATAATTTACTTTAATGTAATGAACTTGCATTTAAAATAATATGAGCTGTCACTTTTGGAAATTTCATGGCAACTAAACATTTTAACACAAATTATTAACAAGTTGAAACCCTAAAATATTATTATGTAATACTATACAGACTATAGAACAATTCTATATAAAACAATAGTGAATATAAAATTGAAATGTAACTTCTGATGTTAAAATGTATGTTTTCTAATTTAATGCAGCCCGCTTAAATTCTTGGCCAGTTCATAAATAATTTATTTGATTTTAGACAATTTATTTGAAAGTATTAAATGAACAATTTCATGTCTATCCTTGTATTTTTCATCTGGTCGAGGTTGATAAGGGTTTTAGAATGTAATTAGTAATAAGTAATGTAATTACTTTTCAGACAGCGATTGCTCGCTTTGTTTATTTAGCATGCTAACATTCACTTTCAGTAGTTAGTATATCAAAAAATAAAAGAGATTTCATTTTGTTGGGTTTACCCAATTCAACTAGGTTGAATCAAGTTCAGCCAAAGAGCTATTTTTGTGTGTGTAGGCAAACAGATTCCACTATCTTACAAAACAGTTACAGTTAAAAGAGGGCAATGCCCTTCACAATCACTGTGATTAATCGTTATTAATATCTCAAAATATTTGCTAACAAAAACCCTTCCTGAGCCCAGCTTGATTGATCTACAATTCCTTATTCTCTGTGGATATATTTATCAAGAAGCCGTCTCTATTCTGTAAACACACACATGCTTTTTATGAGTGCTTTCTGCTTTGTTGTGGTTGCAGAGACAAAAAACAGACACAACTCCCCTGTTTGTAGGCACTATGGTGTCATGGTGGAGTGGGTGGCATACTACACTCTACTGTAAGTGTGTGAGAAATCCTGCAATAAAATCCAGTAATAAGCCAGTGTGCATGTGTACATTGTGTGTGTGTGTACGAATCGCATGTGTGAATGAGTGTCTCCAACACAGATGTGTCTTCACTGCCAGAAGCAGTCTCGGTGGGACATGGCCCACTGAAGGCATTTTGATAAACGGCCTGTTCTCTGGGCATCCGTATCTCTGCATGGGACTCAGGGGACCGTCTCTGTCTCGAGGGGTGTGTAGAGACATCTGTGTAGAGACAGAGAGGGAGGGAGAGGGATGTCTCTGTTGCACCATACCACGCCTTTCTCTTGATTACAGCCTTAAGAGAGAAATTACTCTGCGGTATGTGGGAGGAGTGGATCAGTTTAATATTCAATGGTAGAATCTAGTGTGCAAATTCAAGTGTAATGCGCCTCTACTCATGTGAAATGCTCTTTAAATTGGTGTCTCTCCCTGTATGATGTAGTCCTTCACTTTTTACTTTTCACTTTGGTTTAATTCCAAATATATTTGGCCATTACAGCTGTTTATACAAACCTCATGAAGTAGCACAACCACACAAGATCCACAACTAGTCAGCACTTCGACTGGAGGCAGAACAAATAAACTAGGTGACTAGATGGTGCAAACCCTAATCAAGACATATTGAAATGTATTCCACTACAGATTACAGAATACATGCTGTAAAATTTAATTTGTAACCTATTCCGTTCTATTACTCAAGGTCAGTAACGTAATCTAAATACTTTGGATTACTTCTTCAGCACTGGCAGATTTTTTTCACTTGTTTTGACTGTAAACAAGTAATTAATGTAAGAAACTACACTTCACCGTAACATACATTCTCTGAAAAAAGCCTAAAATGATGCTGTTTTGCAACTCAAGTAAATTGATCTTGTTTAATCTTTTTAGATAATTTTACAGGAAAACAATATTTAAATTCCCATTAAGAATACAATTATTGCAGTACAGCTTTGCCCTAAAATTAAAGGTCTATCTAAATAAAAAAGTTAAGCTCTAACATGACTTACTTCATAGAATGAATCATAAAATATAATCACACCAGGTAGCAGATACATGTAAAGGCAAGAAATAGCCGTTTAGCTTAGGATAAAGCAAAATGTTCATATGACAAGTTATTTTTGCTGCTCAAAACTTCAAAACCATATAGAGTGTCCACAACAACATCCTTTTACGATTGTATGTGGATTCTGTTCATATAATGAGGCAGAAAATATATTATTTGTAGCATTCTATACAGGACCATAGCTAATAGGGTGAAAGGTGGTAAAGATTCTAGGGGCCCACAGCAATTTACAGTCAGGAGTCCCAGAATTCCTTGCTATGGCCCTGATTCTATATGATGTTAAAGGCTACATTGGTTAGCATTTCTTGTAAAAATATCCTAAACACAAAAAAAACACTGACAAGGTATGTAGTCATGTATTCATTGGATTTATGTGTCATCTGTTAAAGCGTTTCTAGCTGGGGGTTTTTCTGAACTGTATAAAAACGATGTTGCTACTCTATTAAGCTCCCAAGGGAAAGTTCCTCAATGCCATCTTATCAACCTTTTCACTCACAACAGTGTGAATGTGCTCGTATGAATGAAACAAATCATAAGAAAGTGTTTCACCATAGTTCAAAAGCTCATGGATAAATGTTTTCCAACTGAATAGTTAAAATATGAAATAAAACAGTAATAACTTCAGTAATCAAAATACATTTTGAATGTAACTGTATTCTGATTACCAATTATTTAAATTGTAACTGTAGTGGAATACAGTTACTAATATTCAGTATTTTAAATATGCAATCTTGTTACATCCCCAGCCCTGTTTGTACATAATATAGAAGGTAGATTAGCAGGCGAGCATCATGATTTTGCTTTCATGTTAATGATTGATGCAAACTAGAGTGCCGCTGACATTCCTGACATTGAATTAACATTCCTTGTCAAAGGAAGTAAATTTTGTGCTGCTGTGTTAATGGACAATGCTCATTTTAGTAACAGCCAACAACATAAAACTGTCAATGCATAAGTGAATATTATATCGGCGAATGTTGTACAATTATTATGAAGCTCATTAATTAGTTATAATGACTTGACTGTCCATGCAAATATGTGTGTGCGTTCATATGTTCTCTACAGCATACAAACAATACACTGCAAGGATGTCATTGCCCACATCACTTCTTCTCTTTAATCATGCTGTTTACTGCTCTGTGAAGTAGCAGACAAGACAAATCAGGTTTGAGGCCACATAAGGGCCAGAGTGGCACAAGTCCACCCAGATTGACGGCTGATCAACCCAATAAAAACTGCAGGAATATAAGTACATTTTGCAAATTAAAAAGAAACTGCTTTTTGTCACACGCAAAATAGCTCACATGCAAGGTATTATCATATTCCTGTTATATATAGTTAGAAAATGTGTTTTTATTTCAAATAAAAGGTTTGATATGATTTTGGCGAACTGAAATGGGTTCTTCTGGGAAACACAGCGCGCTTCTTACCAAGTTGCGAATTTTCTCTGCACTGCGCATCTCTCTACAGTCATGCCTGTAAACAGATCTGCTTACTGTGCTTAGCACCAAGATAATGCATCCACGCTATGTCTCACTTAATTTATTACTATTATGTTACATAGGCGTGTGGTAGATTTTTCTGTAGATGACATGGCAGGGTATGAAATTAGCAGTTTATTTTGCTCATCATCTATTTGCAACTGTGTGGCAGGCAACCTTTAAAACTTCTCGGAGTGACAATTGGAAAGAAACGCTGTTAGACACAAATACCCACGTTGTCGCTCATGCTGGACACGTGCATATGATGAGTTTTCACTATTTCTTCCCTGTTCGCAATCTGGGAAGAATTTGAATGAACTGTGTCATCTATGATCTCAGACCATCTCAGGATGCAAGAACATTGGGACGACATGTGCATTGTCATATGTGTCATAATTCAGTAACTACAACCTCACAAATGGTTCTTGTGCTTGTCTACTCTTTAGCCTCTATTTGAATGTAACATTCCCCAAATCTATAGGACAGCTGCTAAATAGAACATCTGATTCACTCGTGTTTTTCACCAGATCTCTTATTTTACATAGACTTCTAATCAAAAGAAATATTTTGCGACTTTGCAGCAGCTCCACGAAGCCCGTAAGCCAAAGGAGAGTTGTCAGATTTTAAGTAGCATTTAAAGAGCATCCGCACACATTCATGTTAAGTGCAGTTTTGGGAAACGCACGTAAAAAATAAAGAACGTTCATAAAATGGCTTGTAGAAAATGTTCTTAACCACTAAGATCGATCGTTATTGGGTGAACATAAATCTCGGGAGGGGCTCTGGAGAACACCACAGAACCAACATGTGGCAAAATTGGTGACGGCAAAGACAGCATGAAAGTAGTTGACCTCAAACTACTTATTTCATGCCATGAATTTTGCAAACTTTGGCAAATCAATTACAATTCTTACCTCGGTACAGGCTCTCTGACACAAGATCTAAATGCTGTGGAGATACCAGAGTGAGAGAAGTTATGACTAAATGTAATACAAATGGCACATTTATAGCAGATTTCACTGTCAGCAAGTGCTTGATATCAATTTTGCAAATAAACCTTTTAACTTAAACTTTTTGATATTTCTGATAAAGTGTCATCACAGTCAGATAATATTTTGCATCGTAATAGTGGATACAAAGTACTGTAAAACTGAAACTAAGTAAAAACTAAATATAGCCATTTTATAAAAGAAAATACAAAGGAAATAAAAATTATGCACTAGTAAAAAACTAATTTAAACTAAACTGAAATTTAAAACCAAAACACCAAGCAAAAGAAAAGAAAAAACTAGTAGAAAAACGAACTGGTTTTAAATTTCATTCAATTATTTACATTTGCATTAGATGAATCAAATAACTGATTACATCAAGTGAACCTTATTTGCAAATCTGTAAGCAATAATTTCCTGTGGTCAGCAAGCTCGACCACGGTAAATTAGATTCTCAGTCTATTTCTACATTAATTGAATTATGATATCCATTTTATCTCCATCTCTCATTTTCTCTAAAAAGCTTTTTCTATTATAGATAAAGTGCTGGGTAAAAGCCCAGCTGCCTTGTTTGCAAAGACGGGCACCTTGACTTCAATCAACTCCAGACGGCTGTCCTCTCTGAGCGATAAAGGGGTTATTTGCCGATGTTAACGTTCCATTTGTGTTGCAGTCTTCTCCAGACATACACTGAACTGAGCACTGCATTGAACACTAAACCAGAAAGGAGAAAGAGGCAGTAAAAACATATTATGCTAAGAGGTGATGCTACATTAACTTGTTACATTAGCACAATCATGATGCACTAGCAGCTCTTCGCTATGCTCACTGATCAGCGGCAATGTTTCTGCCAAAATAAGATTATGTATGTCCTCCTTATTTCTCCTCATAAGTGTGTGTTTTACTCTATTGCTTTACTCCTGAGAGTGCAGTCAACACAGTCCATTCAGCCGGAACAGGTTGAAGTACCTTGGTACTGGTAGACAGGATTGTCAAAGTTATAGCATGGATTCAACAAGAACAGTGGTGGAGATTAATCAGGAGCTCACATCTGATAGTAAATTGGAATTAAAGCATGCACAGAGCATTTTGGACATCACAGAGCTTTACTTGACACCATGTTAGGAAGCTAACAAACTAAAGAAGTTAAAGTGACAGATTAATATGAAATGGCAGATTAAAATGACTGCCTTAAAATAAAACTGGACTACATATGTTTCTCCACTGTCTTTGTTTAGATGCAAGGACCTGACCAAACCGTTTGGCAGAAAATCAACAATTACAAATACAAACATTACTGGTTAGATTAAACATTACTGGTTATAATAATGGGAAGCTAGGTAAATGTCAGTGACATTTCAAAGCTGTCCTGTCAGAAAAAATCCATGTAGTCCGCTATTGAACTTGAGCCAAATGTCTTAGTCAAGACTAAAGATGAGTTAACATGGTAACATTTGGGCATATTCTGTAAATAATGACCATTTAATTATATGCATTGCACTGACAGTGTTTTAGATTCATACGTCTAATCAGAATGATGCTCTCTGTAATTACATCCCTATTCATTACCTATAACTTCAGTGCATCCATTTACTTGCATTAATTCAAATTAATTCACTTCCATCAATTTGGTTCTTTTACTGCAAGCTTACAAAACTGAAAAAAATTACTTAAAACATTCCTCATTCCTCATACTGTATGATGACTAGTTTATAAAGTAAGTAGAAGGCAGCATAGGAATCAATGTTACTGTGATGCCAATAGATAACACTTTATTAAACACTCTTGTGGCAGCGGGCCGTGGTCAAGCGCCCGTCGGGGAGAGGAAGCGGTAAGGGCGCTTGACCACGCCCCCGCTGCCACAACTCTAAATCCCCAACCAAGACTCTAACAAACCTGTAATCAAGCCCTTTATCATGAAGTTTAATAAGCCATTTACTGTTCATAAATATCATTTTAAATACCCCTCTATCCACAAATAACAAATGTCCAAGTCTATTAACTGCAAAGAAAGCACAATCTCACAATGTTACCAACAATCTCCAAACATAAGAGGTATTCATGAGCAATGCAGCAATTTTAAATCATTAGCTACAGGTTGTAGTTTACTTATTTATTATTGACGCCTTTACTTAACAGTACATCATTCTTAAAAAGTACAGTCTTCTTATTCTATATATAGGCATACTTTTACTATAATCTGGGGTTAAAACCCATAACAAAATGTATTATTTATCATATTCAGTGGCATCTCCTCTCACCTCATGAATTAATTTGTAGCCATAAGAGCTTCCATAATCTACAATAAATAATTCAGATGTCTTAGACCCTTGGGAATTATGAGTGGTCCACTCATCAAGCTTTAGAGGTGACCTATCGTGTGGTTCTGGTGTTTAAAAGACACAGAAGGGAATTCACTGAATTCAAGAATGAGACTGATATTGTAATTTATTTGCATGTGTTGTCTGCATTGGTTTAGCACAAAATGTACAAAAGGATTTTGATGGTGGTTTTACAAGGGAGATTGTGGCGGGGTGAGCACGAGACAGACAGAGTCTCGGAGAGGCATTTATTGGAAATAATAATCAAAATAACATGTCCATGAAGGGGAATAATAAAGTGTCCATGGGGAATAGTGTTCATAACAATGGGGAAATCTGGCATCCTTGCGGTGAGACAGGGCTCCGTGAAGGCAGGGTGGTGCCGGGCAGATTAGATGAGTCGCCAGGGTAGAACTGCACACATCGCAGCCAACAGGCTAGAAGTCGGGCCGCCTTCCCCTCTCACATGCCGTAAGTCTGGGAAGTCAGGCCGCCAAGGATGCCACCACCCCACTTGCCATGGACCCTGGAGGGGAGCGTGTGCAGCCGACGGACCCAACACATGCCTGGGCCATGCCAAGGACACTACCCCGCCCTTCGCGGAGCCCCGTTTCACAGTGAGGATGCCAGATTCCCACTTTGTTATGAACACTATTCCCCTTGGACACTTTATTATTCCCCTTTATGGACATGTTATTTTGATTATTATTTCCAATAAATGCCTCTCTGAGGCTTGATGCCAGACACACTGTGTCTGTCTCGTGGTCACTCCACCACAGGGATGCTTTTTCGTATTTATGCAACAAGAGGGATGCCAACTTCTCGCATCCTCCATCAAATAGAGCCCTGGTAATAGTGCAATAATAATTGCACCAAGCAAACAATGCTGACTTTCGAAAATAGAGTGCAATGCATAACTTAATTTACAAAGAAAGAGGTCATATTTGCAACAAAAAAATTACACTGAAATAATTTAAACACCCATGGCGTAGCACTTAACCAGCACATATTGTCTGTTTAAACTGAAGTGTTAAAGGTTAGTAAATAAGCAGACTGATCACACTGTGAATTTGGAGACAATAGGTTGAATGCTCTGTTGCTGAAATTGGTCTGTGCTTGCAGAAATTTGAAACCAGTGCCCACACTGGCTGAAGCTGGAATTGTTGAGGTGAAAAGTCCAAAAGGTGGCATAAAAAGTGAGTTTTGAATAAATTATGTACAGGAATACAGTCAACAGGAACATATACTGTATTTTATTTATATTTAAATTTATATTATTTATATTTTAACCTTATTTACCTATACTTCTTACTTAAAACCATAAACCAGTGAAGTAAAATTTTTATTTAAAAATAAAAAACCAACATCTGAATCATGCTCACCATTGTTTATGTGAACACAATTACTTCCTAATTTACACAGGACCCAAACCTGTGTCTCATAGTGAACACAATCACTTCTTAATTTCCATTGGAACATGGATTTTTAGCTGAAATAACATGCAAAGAAAAAATAACTTTTTAGTGAATTCAGCCCACATGGATTGTCTATGATCACTGCACACAATACTGCCTCCATTTTAAAAGTGCTGTGGGTTAATCCCCAGTTCAAAGGGTTGAGTTATACAACATAGTAATTTCTGTCTGTTCTCCCTGCTCCCTTTCCAGTCTCCTAATCAGCCACTGCTCTAAAACCAGCCGCTTTGATCTAATGGCCAACTTGATCTTTCCACTGTGTGGCCAGCATGGCAAATGGACATCAAGGGCCAGATTTACCTTGAATGTCATGGAGGTATGCTAGCACAGAAGTCACTCTTCTACTTAAAGTGATAAGTAATAACCAAGATTTAAAGGTAAGTATGCTGGCAGGCATGGAGAGTTTGTGTTGACACTGTATTGATCACCTTAGGCTATGGCTAGTCTAAAATAACTCAATTGAATATCAAACAAAAGCAAGTCTGAAACTGGTCAAATTGTTCAAAACAGAACAAATCACAGCAAATTATGTCTGAGTGTCTATCAGACCACATAAAGGAAAACATTATGACACACTACCAGGGCTTCCCCTCCATTTCCTTGTTAGGTATAATAGATGAAAAGAAAGGAAGAGAGTGAGACGAGTTGCATTTTTGGACAAATGAGTTTGTAATGGGGAATTGATGTAGCTGTTTGTCCCAGTGCAATCTGGGTGGACTGTATGTTTCCAGAGCCCTCCACCCTTGTGTAAGCACGGTGCCAATGTGGCGTGAAATGCTGGCTAATTGCCATTTGGATGCAAGTGTGTAAAAACAGCCATTATTCCGCTCAGTCCTCCCTTCAGCACTGAGTTGAGGGTTAAATGTGCCATTTACCAGATGACAAGAAATGTAGCATGAAATACAAAAACAACTTGGCCTTCATCCCTCAGGTATCTCCTTTAAGACAAACATAAGTATAGAATGTGTTTCTGCATCATAATATCATTTTAATCTTAACAGTTAATCTGAAACACACAATTCTGTCATTATTTACTCACCAGATGTCACTCCAAACTCATGTTAGTTTTTTCTGTCGTGGAATGAAATAGTAAGTCGTTATTCACTCTCAAATCAAATAACAGTGATTTCATCAACCGTGCGACATGATGTCATGGACTGATGTTATTGACATGCAGTGCATTCAGAAAGTATTCACAGCGCTTCACTTTTTACAGCCTTATTCCAAAATGGATTAAATTAATTATTTTCCTCAAAATTCTACAAACAATATCCCATAATGACAACGTGAAAAAAGTTTGTTTGAAATCTTATAATATAGAAATATTCACAGCCTTTGCCATGACACTCAAAATTGAGCTCAGGTGCATCCTGTTTCCACTGATCATCCTTGAGATGTTTCTACAACTTGATTGCAGTCCACCTGTGGTAAATTCAGTTGATTGGACATGATTTGGAAAGTCACACACCTGTCTATATAAGATCGCACAATTAACAGTGCATGTCAGAGCACAAACCAAGCCATGAAGAACAAGGAATTGTCT
The DNA here is from genome assembly GCF_025860055.1 of Xyrauchen texanus. NCBI lineage: Eukaryota > Metazoa > Chordata > Actinopteri > Cypriniformes > Catostomidae > Xyrauchen > Xyrauchen texanus. The sequence goes on from NC_068311.1 coordinate 17,082,579, forward strand.
GTAGACTGCCAAGACAGGATTGCATCGAGGCACAGATCTGGGGAAGGATACAGAAACATTTTTGCAGCATTGAAGGTCCCAATGAGCACAGTGACCTCCATCATCCGTAAATGGAAGTTTGGAATCACCAGGACTCTTCCTAGAGCTAGCCGCCCGACCAAACTGAGTGATCGGGGGAGAAGGGCCTTAGTCAGGGAGGTGACCAAGAACCCAATGGTCACTCTGACAGAGCTCCAGTATTTCTCTGTGGAGAGAGGAGAACCATCCAGAAGAACAACCATCTCTGCAGCCCTCCACCAATCAGGCCTGTATGGTAGAGTGGCCAGACGGAAGGCACTCCTCAGTAAAAGGCACATGACAGCCTGCCTGCCTGAAGTTTGTCAAAAGGCACCTGAAGGACTCTCAGACAATGAGAAACAAAATTCTCTGGTCTGATGATACAAAGATTGAACACTTTGACCTGAATGGCAAGCGTCATGTCTGGAGAAAACCAGGCACCGCTCATCACCTGGCTAATACCATCCCTACAGTGAAGCATGGTGGGGGCAGCATCATGCTGTGGGGATGTTTTTCAGCGGCAGGAACTGCGAGACTAGTCAGGATCGAGGGAAAGATGAATGCAGCAATGTAAAGAGACATCCTTGATGAAAACCTGCTCCAGAGCACTCTGGATCTCATACTGGGGCAAAGGTTCATCTTCCAACAGGACAACAACCCCAAGCACACAGCCAAGATAACAAAGGAGTGGCTATGGGACAACTCTGTGAATGTCCTTGAGTGGCCCAGCCAGAGCCCAGACTTGAACCTGATTGAACATCTCTGGAGAGATCTGAAAATGGCTGTGCACCAATGCTCCCCATCCAACCTGATGGGTCTTGATAGGTCCTGCAAAGAAGAATGGGAGAAACTGCCCAAAAATAGGTGTGCCAAGCTTGTAGCATCATACTCAAAAAGATTTGAGGCTGTAATTGGTGCCAAAGGTGCTTCAACAAAGTATTGAGCAAAGGCTGTGAATACTTATGTACATGTGTACATTTTTTTTTTTTTCATTTTTATTTTTAATAAATTTGCAAAGATTTAAAACAAACTTCTTTCACATTGTCATTATGGGGTATTGTTTGTAGAATTGAGGAAAATACTGAATTTAATCCATTTTGGAATAAGGCTGTAACATAACAAAATGTGTAAAAAGTGAAGCGCTGTGAATACTTTCCGGATGCACTGTATGGCCATGTTTTATTTAAGCACTTGATAAATTATTTGATTTGCGTGAATAACAACTTCAATATAATTCTGTTTATCATACAAAGTAAACAAATGGCTTCAGTGATATTGTGATATTGATTACTTTTACAGATGTTGATTACTTAATGTACTTTGGTGGGTTTTTTTGTTTGTTTTTTTATGACCGATTATTATACATTTTTTTATACACCACAGTCACTTTTCACTTGCATTAATGCAAATAAACCCTAAAAAGACTTAAACACACACACACACACACACACACACACACACACACACACACACACACACACACACACACACACACACACATTTTGTGTTCCACAGAAGAAAGATAGTCATATGGGTTTAAGCAACATTTGGGTTAGTAAATAGTGACAGAATTAACATTTTTAGATGAACTATTCCTTTAAACAGGCATGTTTTCATAGACATCTTTAAATTATGATTTTGTCTCAAAATTAGGGCTGGGTAAAAGTATACATTTTCCAATTATTCACAATCTTCATTTCAATGATCTGATATTGATTCTTAAAATCTTTAAAAACATATTTTTTCATAATGTACCAAGTTAGAAGGTTTCCTGTATAATTTACATTATAAGCTGAGAGAGAAGTTTTTTCATATGTAAGCAAAATGGACATTATAAATGAAATATACCCAAAATAATCTAATAAAATCTTATCGAAATCAAATCGAGAGCTTGTGAATTAGAATCAAATCTAATTGCAGAAGAAGTGGCGGTGGTGTAGTGGGCTAAAGCACATAACTGTTCAAAAATCAGAAGGATGCTGGTTCGATCCCCACAGTCACCACCATTGTGTCCTTGAGCAAGGCAGTTAACTCCAGGTTGCTCTGGGGGGATTGTCCCTGTAATAAGTAAGTTGCATTGGCTAAAAGCGTCTGCCAAATGCATAAATGTAAATGCAAATCAAATCAGGAAATCTGTATTGATACCAAGTCTTCATTATAATCATTCTAAACAGTGTTGGGGTGTTTCTGAATTGAGTAATTTACCTAACACTGATTCTAAACATCAAATGACAAGAGTCATAGATAATATACTCTGCAAACAACAAAGTGGTCATTATGTAGAACCTCTGAGCACTATCTAACTTCTTATTTTGAGAGAGGTTTAAATGCATTTCTATGATTATTTTATGCAAGCTGCTACCATCAAACACTCACATGAGCATTCCAAACAGCATCGTATCATCAAAGGTGCCCACACGAAGTGAGTTTGTGTTATAAAGGGAGTGAATACTTGAGTTCTGAAAAGCTTTGACCCTGAACATATTGCAAACACTGTAGATAATAGATCTAAAAATATATTTTTTTAAAACACACAATCTGCACAAAGGCCTTGTTCAGGCTGCCACTAAAACTCAGATTTTTTTGCATATCCTGATTGTATCAAGATGAGTTTTTGAAACCACATGAAATCTGATGCAAACCACATCGGGAGGTGGTTTCAAATATGATTGAAATCAATTTTTTTTCAGACGCGTCTCAGTCCGGATGCTCTGTGTCACTCTTAACACGACACACAAGAATGTGTGAATGTGTTCTGTGACTGCAGCACAGAACATCACAATATTTCCATCTCCTGAGTTTTTCTTGTGCGACAGAGTAGTTCTGCACCGCGACTGGACAGGGCGCTTATTTGGAGAGCGAGATGATGCACCTCCATTTTTCACCAGATAGGATGGTTATGTCTAAAAGTAAAAATATGATTTGATCACTTGAAATTAATAGTGCGTCTGCCTGAAAAGATCTGATTTGAGAAAAATTCAGATTTGCCTGCAGTCTGAACACAGCCAAACACATTCTTTTTTTACAGATATCCCCATTGATTGATCATATTTATTTTTACACCACACTACTGGAAAGCGTACACAGATGAATTTCATATGCAGGATGAAGTATTCCACACTGCATCAGCACTCCTAGACTTGCATACATTCCCATGTCCAATCTGCAGATATTTCTATGCCAGCCTTGACAAAATACCTGCTCTGTGCTTTGCATATGGAATACTCTGGGGACATATACTGTATTTATAGGCCGGTGGCAGGCGGCATTTTCACAGTTGTTTTTATGTCAAAAATCCTGCCACTGCATTTCATACTTAGGCTATAGAAACAGCTGTTTATTATAATAGTATTACTCTTAAGGCAGCCAGCGAATGTAGCCTACAGTATATATAATATGAATAGAGTCACATGATAAAGATCACAACTTGGATTCTCCAATCAGCCTGATTAAAGAAAACCTGGACCTGTTTGAGAGCCAAGAGCAATTCTGATGGGTTTGTATTCATATAGTGCTGTAAAGTTGTGGGCAAGAGCGTGTGTATAACATATAGAGGGTGAATTCAATGAGAATTAATCATCTCCACTTATAGCATTGTTTAACTGAACGCACTATCTGCATTGTTCAAGCACCCACTTCAATAAATGAATAATGCAAATAATGTTGCAAACAGGCCCATAATATTTTGCTGGCCATGCTTGCAAGGAGCAATTCCATTCTTGCAGTGCTCGGCTGTGGAGGAGGCAACAAACTACTATGATCTAGCATACCTGATCCTGATACTGTGATCCAGACACTTGACCCAGCTTTTGAAAAGGCCAAATGTGTGCTCGACTACACTGCACATCGGGTTTGAACCCAATTATAATGCTCCTCTGCGTCATTTCATCATCATCACATACAATACTGCTGCCATCATCACAAAAAATTTTTACACAACCATCTCTTTTAATTAAAAATCTGTTTACTTATGCAGCATTAATAAGCCTTGCTTGTACAGCAAGGATGCATGCTTGGACTGAATAGAATGACAATGTTTTAATTTAAGTGCAGCAATATTCCAGCACATTTCGACAAATGCGAAATAAGACAGAGTTGCATTTCAATGGCACAACTGTTTTGTGAATTTGCCTCTAAAAAGTATATACACTCACCTAAAGGATTATTAGGAACACCTGTTCAATTTCTCATTAATGCAATTATCTAATCAACCAATCACATGGCAGTTGCTTCAATGCATTTAGGGGTGTGGTCCTGGTCAAGACAATCTCCTGAACTCCAAACTGAATGTCAGAATGGGAAAGAAAGGTGATTTAAGCAATTTTGAGCGTGGCATGGTTGTTGGTGCCAGACGGGCCGGTCTGAGTATTTCACAATCTGCTCAGTTACTGGGATTTTCACGCACAACCATTTCTAGGGTTTACAAAGAATGGTGTGAAAAGGGAAAAACATCCAGTATGCGGCAGTCCTGTGGGCTGAAAATGCCTTGTTGATGCTAGAGGTCAGAGGAGAATGGACCGACTGATTCAAGCTGATAGAAGAGCAACTTTGCCTGAAATAACCACTCGTTACAACCGAGGTATGCAGCAAAGCATTTGTGAAGCCACAACACGCACAACCTTGAGCCGGATGGGCTACAACAGCAGAAGACCCCACCGGGTACCACTCATCTCCACTGCAAATAGGAAAAAGAGGCTACAATTTGCAAGAGCTCACCAAAATTGGACAGTTGAAGACTGGAAAAATGTTGCCTGGTCTGATGAGTCTCGATTTCTGTTGAGACATTCAGATGGTAGAGTCAGAATTTGGCATAAACAGAATGAGAACATGGATCAATCATGGATTGTTACCACTGTACAGGTTGGTGGTGGTGGTGTAATGGTGTGGGGGATGTTTTCTTGGCACACTTTAGGCCCCTTAGTGCCAATTGGGCATCATTTAAATGCCACGGCCTACCTGAGCATTGTTTCTGACCATGTCCATCCCTTTATGGCCACCATGTACCCATCCTCTGATGGCTACTTCCAGCAGGATAATGCACCATGTCACAAAGCTCGAATCATTTCAAATTGGTTTCTTGAACATGACAATGAGTTCACTGTACTAAAATGGCCCCCACAGTCACCAGATCTCAACCCAATAGAGCATCTTTGGGATGTGGTGGAACGGGAGCTTCGTGCCCTGGATGTGCATCCCACAAATCTCCATCAACTGCAAGATGCTATCCTATCAGTATGGGCCAACATTTCTAAAGAATGCTTTCAGCACCTTGTTGAATCAATGCCACATAGAATTAAGGCAGTTCTGAAGGCGAAAGGGGGTCAAACACAGTATTAGTATGGTGTTCCTAATAATCCTTTAATGTATATTTCCTCTGTATTTTGCAGCAGCTCTCAAATACTGTGGGCAGCATGTACAAAATCTAATCACAGTGAACTCAATCCCGTCTTTTTTTAAATTAACAGCTCCTGGTAATTGCTAAAATAATGGAGTCAGTTCTCTCTGGGCCTCAGGTTAACACCCTCTTTGTGGCCAGCTCTTTTGGCTTTCTGACATCAACGGAATTAACAGTCACTCAGTTCCAGCTTAAAGGTCAAGCATGGGCGCTAGTTCTGAGAAACTGCTGATATTACACAAGCATTACTTGAGTTTAGGAGAAGATATGGCTTGCCAGACAATAACACAACCCTCCTTGTTCATTAGTTTCATTGTATCATTCCCAATGTTCTATGGAGATTATTCTCTTATTTGGGAACTTGTGCATCATCACATTTAACTTTCATTGAACTCTACAATGGCAAGGGAAGAGTGACCAATCTTTGCGAACAAAGCACTTTCCACACCCTTTCCAGTGTTGGGTAAGTTAGTCAAAAAGAAGGTACTTTAATTCAATACAAATGACAAATTACTTAAATTCATCAGATAACTGACTTTACTGATTACCTAATCAGAAAAGCAGTTACATTACTAATTACTTTGTTATTTTATAAAACGCTTCTCTTTTTCCGCTCAACTCTTTCATACAAAATAATGTCTATATTTGCTTCTTGTTCAGTGACTTGTTATTAAATATTTTTTAAGAAAGATATGTAACCAAAGTAATGTGCTTACTGTAAAAATAATGAACATAACAACTGTAATATGATTATAAGAATTTGAAATACAAATGGTTATTCTACATTTTTAGATGAGATTACACTCAACACTGACTCTGATGTTATTCGTAACATTAAGTGCTGTTCAAAAGTCAACATTAAAGTTCTGTGATTCAACATCTAATTTAAAGCTGTAAATAAAATTGTAGGATTTTGAAAAATTGAAACTAAATGTTATAACATAAGAATAAACATTTTAGATTACACAACATTGTATGAGAGCTAAAATGTCCTTGCTTTAATTGAAGCACACAAAATGCTGTTCTCAAATCATGCTAGGATAGCGAGGATCATCGGGATTTGCACAAAATTGAGGAATCAATGTCAGCTTGAGTGCATGCTGTCCTTAAAGTAAAAGGGGGACATACCAAATATGAAGAAATTCAGAAATTCTGAAAATAACTTTTCACTCAAGCTGTTATGCTGATCTACATCTACAGAGATTCCTACATGGAATTCCCTCCAGAACACATTACATATAAATCACTTTGTTACCTTGGGTGAATTCAAATATTTGATAAAAAAGTGTATGACTGAAGAGTACAATTGCTATGTATAAGCTGGATTCTGTAATTGTAGTCCATTGTTTTCATTATTGTGTCCTATTTTTGTCTTATGTCTGTTTTTGTTGTGTTGATCTTTTAACTTTTTACCTTGTTCAGTGTGCTTTCTTGGCCAGGTCTCCCTCAAAAAAGAGATTTAATCTCAAGGGACTTCTTGGTTAAATAAAGGTTAATAAAATAAATACATGTATGCTGTAATTAGTTATGAAAACAATAACTATAATACATTTTAAAAAAGTGAGAAATAGAAGCATTTCACAGGACTTTGAACAGCACTATTTGTGTAATTGTGCCAATTCTTCTTTTTGCCCACTAGGAGCTATATTCCTATGACTGCATATCTCTCTTATTTAATTTATGTTGGGCAACCGCCTGAGGTGAGAGGTTGTGAGATTTATTTAAGCATAAAATACCCTGGATACTGTCTGGCTAACTGGTATACATACTAACCTGCAATGTTTGGAGCCTCCTGACATTGCTACCTTAATTCTGCAGGAAGCCATTAATTTAAATGACATTATAAGGACAGTGTTGGCAAGCTGAGTAAGCATTGTACACTTTTTTATTTCATTATGAAGTGCTTTTAGAACACCCTCACATTAAAGAAGAGAGACACAGGGGTGTGCTGCTGCACTGAAGTATTATGCTAGCTTAAACCATCAAGCTATTCTGAAATCCTAAGGTTTATCTACATCCTTAAACCCAGTTAGACATATCTACTGTCCATTGTTACAACAAACAGCGTGCACCGCAGCAGGGGTAAAACACTATGGTACTGGACCACTGTCAGGATGGGATAAACCACAGCTTTGCAAAGAACCTCTAATCCGCATCCCTGGCAGCTGTTAGCCTTCAGAATATTAACTGGTTTTCAGACTTTACAAACTAAACCCTTCCTGCACCAGTGTCAAATATAAGTAAAATATAAGTGAAAGCCACAATACAAAGTGCAGCAAAGTTTTGCACACAAGGTCAGCAGCTCGCTCTGGTATTCCCCCCACGCACAGAGATAATCCTCCACTCTGAGTGGGGTCAGAGGGTGAAATGGTTGTGTAGGGTGCAGAGGCAGGGCTACAGGAGGAACCAATACTGCCTGGACTACACAGGCTTAAGAGCAGCAAGGCTAGGCCAGGGGCCATGGAACTGCTAATACCGCTCTAAATTGTCTAGTGCTTCAGATGCATGCATTCCAAGGCTAAAGAAGAGAGGTGAGGAGGTCAAGAGAGGAAGGGATGGAGGAGTTAAGCTGAGAAGTTAAAAAGATACACCCACACAGTGGAAAAAGGCAGGCAGACAGACAGACAGACAGACAGACAGACAGATAGGTATACACTTGAAACTTGTAATGTCATCTAAAAATGCAACACTCATGGCCATTGAAGACGCTGTTAAGACCAAATGCGTTCTTGTGCTAAAAAAGCTAGACACAGCACGAAGCATATAAAAGAATGCATGTGTATTAAGTTTTTAAAAGCTGAAATACTTTTTCATCTGACACAGTGTCTAAAAGACTTGCACAAGGCACTGAAAAAACAGCTGGATTCAACGCAATGGTCAGAAATGTTCACCTAGTGCACGTTTACATAGAAAAACAATACAAAAAGAGTGCAGATAGACACAAAAACACATTCGGTGTGATCAGCCCTTAACAGTTAGTAGCAAAACTAAATACAAAAAAAATTCAAAAATTTTACTAAACCAAATTTTGTGTCTAATTAAAGCACCAATGCTAAAAACATTACAACTAAGAAAAAAATATAACAAAGAAAATCTAAAACTAGTTTACTTAATTAATTGTCTTGTTGTTGTATGACCAATTATATATAAATGGGCAAGAAAGAAAGGCAATGAAAGAGACTGCAGTGGTAGGGCTAGTTTTGGTAATTCATTTTAAAATTAGTTACTTCACTTGCAATTCATATAATCACTTTCAGAAGAGGTAAATTGAAACATTTACAGTAAATGAAGCAAACTGATAAAAGCTGATAAAAAGGGTGATACATCTGAATCTGTAAAGATTTAAAACTATATAGTAAACAAAGCTTAAATTAGGATGTGCTGGGTTTGAACATATCTTTTTATTTACTCATACTGTCAACACTGCTGGATTAAGCCAAGCTTAGAAGATTTGTGCTCACCCTGTCTAGAAGGAGCACATTGAAGGCAAGAAAAAAGACAGAGAGATAGCGAGGTAGAGAGAGTTCGGGAGCCCAAAACACAGCTGCCTCTTTTGCCTTCACATAAAGCTCTCAGAAGAAAAACAAAAGGCTGCTGGTCCAGGGCCAAGAGCAGTTCAGCAGGTAGCATACACTTCATCAAGCTCACTTATCTCTCACGAGCACACCATTTCTCTACAGCTTTAACATAGAACCAAGTGAAAGATTTTAATGAATTGTGGACAATGTGGCCCTAATATATAATTCCCGGACACTAGTCTAGAACGGCAGAAAGTAAGTAACTCCTATAAATAATCTGACAAGTACACACATTAAATATTATATGGTGGAGAGATGCAACAGAAAGTACTTGGGTTTCCATCCAAGTATTTCTATGCAAATTGTGGGATATTGCATAAAAAATTGCTGGATGGAAATACCAAAGTGTGAATAAAATTTCCAAAATACACAATATGAAAATGTTTTTCTTTAGTACTGCAAGAAGACATGCACATAATATTATCATAGAAATACATTTACCAAATAAATTCCTAGATTTGCATCAAAAACATAATGTGACTTTGCCTCAACAAGTCATTTGACTGAATAAGTTGCTCATTTTTTTTTTACTGCGTATCAATGTCAACTGCATCTAAAATATTGCTCTGGTCATTCTGGAAAGCCAGAGCCAATGCCTGCCTTCAAAATTAATGCACTAAATCCCAGAACTGTCAGACAAGCTGTTGCTCCCAAACATAAAGGGCGCAAATATCAAGAACTCAAAGAACAAATGAGTGTGACGTCAAACAAACAAATTCTGGCCAACAAGAAATTAGTAGTGAGTGGGGGGTACCATGATTCATCTTATTCTGAAGTCTAAGTTTAACGGTCTCAAATAGACAGGTGAAGTCACAACCTCCACTAATGCACCTTTATGGCTCTGTAGGTGGATCCGGCTCAATGGACAGAGCAGCGTAAACGCAAATCAGGTGCATTTTTACTCACAGACCAGTCAAGCTCTTAAATGCGCACCTCTGATCATTGCAGCGCTGCGAGAACCAGTGAGAAGCATGGTGTAAGATGTGGAAACCATTTAAATTCGGCATAGAATTTGACATGACCACTCTTGAATTTACTATAGTAACACAAACTGTACTTTAGTGAGAAACTGATTCATAATAGATATTATCATATCACTACTTCAACTCTATTACATTTTTCATATGCTACATTAGGGGAATGAGGGAATATAATAAAAAAAATTGCAATTTTAAGTGTTTATATTTTGTATTTATTGTTTTTAAATGTGATTAGGGTAGGCCTACAGTTTGTAATTACAAAAATGCCATTATTTATTTTATAGAAATCATGTTACAGCTAACCATGGTAGTGAAGAAGATCCATGCTTCCATGTGCTTACTATGGTCTTGATAGAAACGTAATTGTTAAACAATAAAAATAAATAAATTTAATTTTCATAAGGACAAATGCAAAATAATTTTTTTTTGGAGTGTAATATTGAGTGTAAAATTGCCCTGAGAAATTCCAAGAGATTAATTATTTGAATCAATAAGAACCTGATGAAAGGAGTTCCAACTCAGTCACACTCAGTGACTAATTATTTAGTCACATTAGGTGTTAACTTTTTACTTTTACAGATGCTATCAGGCACGTGCACACATAGACATCAAAGGGGGCTTTAGCACCTGCCCTTTTTCTTCCTCGAGAGAAAGTGCCCTTTTCTGGGATGCTTTTTTTTTATTTTTATAAATTATATACATATATAACTTGCTAACATGCATGACTCATGAGCTACTAGCTAATATAATAAGTTTAGCTAAGACAATATATCATGGCCATACAGGCTAATGTACTGTACTTAATGGAGACACTACAGGTGAATACAGTAAAATTTGTGTACAATAACATCATCACAATCGCCACACATTGATATGCAAATTAGACGTTAACTAATTAAAATGCACTAATTTGCATACATTGAAGTGCTATGTATTCCAATAACACCAAAATAATGAAAACAATTTATTGCCTTGTGCAAAATAAACAAATTGTTACTGAAACTATGTCCCTCTCCTTGGTACTTTAATTTATTCTAAATATATACATGAAACTAGTAGCATAGAAAACATGCACATTGTAGCATAGCTTTTGCCTGCTCTTGTGATAAACCTAGTGAATACTAAAGAAGACCAGGTCTCTGTGTGAACTGATTATTTTGTAGAAATCTGTTGAGTATGAAACAATTGCGTGAGTGTGAGGGAATTAAAATAAATTGGAAAGGAAGTCAGAGTTGTGTTAATATTTTTAACATTTTGTTTAAAAATAAATAAATAATTATGTGAAGTGCCCTTTTTTCCACTTGAGCCCCTGCCCTCAAAATGTCTGTGCACATCCCTGGACGTTATAGATAACCTTACTGCTGTTGATACCAGTAAATTTACATCTACATCCAACTCAAAATCAATGCTGTAATGTAGAATGCATGACTGGGGTAAGGGAATGAAGTAGGGGGCGTTCATCAAAATATGGGTTAAAAAACTTTTCTCGTGTGGGTTTTATTTATAAAATGAGGCATGTAGTAATTAATTACACATTTTAATGTCACATTGGTTTTACATGTAGTCTGTTGACATGCATTTTGTTTTTAAATGTTCCTCTAAACGGTGTCCCCAATGGTGCATCCGGGTCTTTTGTAATCTGCTGCTGATCACTAGCAAACATGAAGTTCATCAGAGCATGTGTGTGCTCTAAACCGCAAGTTATTACATTTACAAAAAGAACCACAGCGTCTGCAACTTCAGTTTTCATTTCTATTTTGTGGTAATTTCCCCGGAAGTGACGATTTTGTTCTCTTTAACACATTGGAATGATTTTTTGCGATATTCAAATTTTTCACATTCAATAAATTGGGAACCCAGAAGGGAACCTGACTAGTGACAGTGAGCGAGAGAGAGACAGAGAAAGCGCATAAAAAAAGAGCAAGTGTCAGTCATATTGAAATAGGATTTGTAAGAAGGACAGTTATGGCAAATATAGGAGGCTGTTTATTAAATGTTTATGGCCAACGTTCATCCAAGCTGCTCTGTGGCTCAAGTAATTTGCTTTACCAACAAATCCCTCCAGCAAGTAAAACAAAGTGTTTAATAATGAAGCATACAGTAAATCAAAGCAAAGTATGTGAAGAAGGTGAGCATCATAATGGATCAATTCTGGGTCATCTTTGCATTCTGTGTGACCATGTCTTTAATCTACCGCACAAACAATAGGGCAAGAATGGTTTTATGGAAGAAATGAAGCAACTACTGAGATGAGCTGCTGCAAAGTTGCCTCAAAAATACATTCAGCTCTTCCTTTTTTTCCTCTCTTTTACTGACCTTCTGTGTTGGAGGCACTGCCTCATTCTCCTCAGTAAGATTGCTCTTGGCCTTTCTCAAATTGATTAAAACCTGTCCACTCCAGAAGGGCTGCCTGGCAGTTTACCTGCCATACTATACAGAGAAGTGTAATGGGAGCAATTCTGTAATTTAATTAGGATTTGGGCATGTTTCTTTTTTTTTCCTCGATGATTCCAAGGCATGTAAAAGCTGTTAAGTTGAATTTTAAAATCATGTATGCATGAGTATTATATGTGACAGCTACTTGAAGCATAGCCTACATCCATTAGTTGTTTAATGTTTTATATTTTTAAAGTATATGGGTCACCTCCATTGTTAGACAGAATGTTTTATTCAGAAGAGGGTCTGTGCAGTTGTATATCTGTGCTTTCACACTAGCACTTTTAGTGTGTAACCGGGGTCGAATAATGTCAAAGTTCAGTTCGTTTGATAATGTGAACGCTGTTTTCCAGGAACTGCACCCGAGTCCGCTTGAAAAGGTGCTCTGGTGTACGGTTAATTTTAACTCCAGTACGGTTCACTGCTGATATGAACGCAATCACACCAAATCGCAGAAGTGCACCGCTTGTGATTTATAATTTGCGTCTTTGCAGGCTTGCGATTGCTATTATTATGGTATAATGCATTTCTCATACCTGCTTGTGTCCAAATACACTTCCTTCAGAGAGCAGCTCACATTCTTCACATCTCTTCCAACGCATCAGCAGGCTCGTGGCAGACAAACGCAAATATTTATCACATCATTGCACATTTAATGCATCCACGGGAGACAAACACATGTGTCATTCTGTGCATGGCAAGTTTTCATGGTAAATCCAAAGAGACAAACTTTAATACTTCACTTAACACAGTGAAGTCTTCTCGAGTTGTTACCTAGTTACAGTGGTAAACAGCTGCCGCTTGTGCTCACGTTGATAACGTAATAAGACCGTGGTTTGGACCCAAATAATATGATAAGAACACAGACCCTCCGGGTTGGCAGTGGGAGGGAAAGGAAATGAACTCAGGTTCGGTCCAAGCAATTGAACCAAGTGTGAAAGCACCCTAAAACATCAGGCCGTACAAGGTAGAGACGCTTCATATTCTGCACGATTCTATTTAGTGACAGGAGATCTGGGCCAGTGAGCAAACATTTAAGGGGAGTGGGTCACCTCATTTCCTTTCTCCCATTCTAGCAGGTCCTCTCAACATCACTCTATGTGAAAGACAAATTTCATCTCATCTTCTCGCAGGTACAAGGACACAGCACACCATGGGCATTGCTGCACACATTCAAATGTGTGCGAGTACAAAGGGGAAAAAAAATTGTGACAGCTTCTGAGTGCTTTTAAACACAGCCTGGCCCATTCAGTATCACCAATGCAGAGAGGAAGGTAAGCATGCAGAGATGGTGCACCTGTGAGGACATTGCAGAAAGCAAAAGGTATGAAATATTTAGAGAAAGCTGTGTTTTCCACTTACTTTCTCTGAGTCACTCCATTGAGTGCAGGCAGAGAGGTTCTGAACCTATGGTTTTGTGTTGTACTGAAGGTCTAAGCCTATTATTGGGGTGATGTATTGGATGTTTACCTCAGGTTAACTGCATATTATATTTGTACACTATTACAATGCAGCATTTTATAATTGTTGTTTAACAAGCATCAAATATTATAATATGAAGACTCTTATGGTTGAATTCAGTAAGAATTGATGAATAACGAAATCAAAGAAATCGCGCTACGAAATCGCGCTATTACCGACCCTGCATTCCAGGGTCGGTAATAGAGCGAGTTTTATAAATAATGTAGCTATAATTTATCAAATAAAAAAAGTTTATAATGAGCCTAATGTACATAGAAATTCGTTTTGCAGAAAGGAATGACAATTACTTTAAAGGCGCACTCAGTAATTTTTTTAGTTGGTCGAAGTATGGCTTACACTGACACCAAGTGGTCTGGATGCTGCATCATTCAAACACAGTAGCTTTCAGTTACCAATGCCATTGTAGAAATTCACTATGCACAGAATGAAATGCACATGAATTAAATTGTCCAATAACAGGGCAGTTACTGAGATTAAGAGAGAAGTATTCAGCTTGTCATGTGACGCTAACATGCCCTCATGAGGGGCCCTTGCTACATGTAGAATAAAAGAGCTTTTATAAGGTTACTGATATGACTGAACTGATCTTATACATATGTTTAAAAATTACTATTCAAGTAAAACTTTATAAATGAGAAAAAAAATTACTGAGTGTACCTTTAAGACACAGCACTATTTCAGCACTGATTGTGGCAGCTTAAACTAGATTGCAGGCTGGTAGTGAAATACCATACACAAAAGTGCTGCAAGTGTTAAAGCTACACTATATAACTTTTGGCCCTCTAGCGGTTGAAGCATAAAACTGCAAGTAACTTGAGAAAGAACATTGTTTTGATAATTACGTGAGTTGGGCTTCAACTCTGCTCTCCTGCCTGTATGAATCTGATGGTTTGAGGAGTAACCATGGTTACAGGTGATCATCTTATCAGAGCAAATGTCACTCACGACAACAAAACTCACCCCTTCCCTCAAAAAATAAATAAATAAATAACGAAAGGAAGAAAAAGACGGATATCTGAAAATATGTCTTATGAGCAGGTAAGTAGCATATCTTCCGCTGTTGTTTTGACTTACAGAAAACTTAAAAAAATTTTTTAAATTAATAGCACTACAAAAGTTAAGTAACAATGGCATTAGACATGACGATTCCTAGTCATGTCAGATCAAACTGTGGAAATTATTATAACTTAGCTAGCAGGCAAATAGACAAAGGTAGCAACTGGTTTAGAAATTGGAATTGTTACCAGTATAAAAGTAAAACAATTTCCATTGCCCTTCCTTCCTCAAAAATGAAATTGAAAACACTGCAATATCACAATCCATAATAAAATGACCTATAACTAACTACTGTGCTTAGAGACCTGGCTCACAATCAGTCCAATAAAATATCTTACCTGTCCAGCAAGAAAAACTCTTGGTCGATTTTTTAATCCTTTAAGATTTCAGAGTTGTCGCAACCTCTGAAAAGCCATTCGTTTGTTTAGTTTTTTATTATGGGCTCTGTCATTTTCCCTTTTTGCTATTCTCGGTTCGAGGTTTCTTTATTTTGAAAACGGGTAATTTCCCTGAGGGTTGCCTTTTTGAATGGTCCATGGTCAGTGTCGCTTATTTGTTGTGTTTACAAGCTTTCCGCTTCAAAATGCTATCACACATATCACTGGACATATACAGGCGCTGAAGCTGGATGTTCTTTTCTTTACGGACATGACATAAACACACATGGACGAATGACGGAAGTATGCTATTTCCCACCTAATAAAAATATAAATAATTATCCTTGGTTTCCGTTTTTTCATTTGCCACACCCCCTTCTGGCTGTGGTACCCACTTTTTCAATAAAAGTGCGATTTCCTCATCCCTGGGTTACCAAGACGGTGCCAGCAAACGGCGTTCTCATGGCGCCCCAGCAACAGAACCTTACAGGTGAAATGGCAGCTTGGACGTAGAAAATTCACCTCCACGTCCACGTCCTCATCTGGTTCTGACGAATCCAGAGGATGCTTCACTAGGACCTCCTTCTCAGTTGCTAACCCACCCCCTGCCGGGTACACGGTGCAAGGTAAGTGCCTTGAGCTCTCTCTCAGCACACATGCCTCAGGACACAACCTTGCCTCCCGACGCAACACTACCTTAGTGCCCCTCGCGCAGAGCTCGGACACACGACTTATGCTTTCCAACCCATCGCGCTGGCTGGCCAGGACAATCCGACTCGGCTATGCGAGTCAGTTTGCCAGGTGTCCGCCCCGTTTCAGCGGCATCCACTCCACCTCGGTGCATGGCGAAAGGGCCAGCGCCCTGCGCATGGAAATCGCTACCCTTTTGCAAAAAGACCTCTGGAACCTCCATGTCTGGCCCCTGGATGGGATGCGGTAGATCTGAGTGGTCTACCACCAGCTGTCGTAAACACCATCAACCAAGCCAGAGCTCCCTCCACCAGGTAGCTTTATGCCCTGAAGTGGCGCTTGTTCGCGAATTGGTGTTCTTATCAACCCACAGTGTTGCGCAGTTGGGTCAGTGATCTCATTCCTACAGGGAAAGCTGGAGGGGCGGCTGTCAACCCTCCACCTTAAAGGTATATGTTGCCGCTATAGTGGCCCACCATGATGCGGTGGACAGTAAGTCCCTAGGAAAGCATGACCTGATTATCTGGTTTCTAAGAGGCACCTGGAGGCTGAACCCTCCCAGGACATGCCTGTTCCCCTCTTGGGATCTCTCCGTGGTCCTTTCGGTCCTTCAGAGAGCCCCTTTGAGCCTCTAAAATCAGTCGAGCTAAGTGCCCTCTCCCAGAAGACGGCCCTCTGTCAGCGACACTTGCCTGGAGTTCAGTCCGGCAGATGCTCATGTCATCCTAAGACCTTGACCGGGCTATGTGCCCAAGGTTCCTACGACCCCTTTTAGGGACCAAGTAGTGAACCTGCAAACGCTGCCCCGGGAGGAGGCAGACTCAGCCTTATCGTTGCTGTGTCCGGTGCAACGGTTGTTCCCACCCCTCAAGGGAATCGACCATTAAAGCAAGCCGCTGTAATGGTCGAACCTTGTTCTCGGCTCCTCAGTGCAGAACCTGACTGAACAGAGGCACATCCCGCCTTTTTTACCCGTATATCCGGGGGCGGGACATGCAAATTCTGTTCGCCAATTTGGCATTGGCCTTTTTCATATTCAGAGGTATCCAAGGCTCCCGAAAGAAGCCCCCTTGTGTCACTACAATCAACACAATGTCTTGCTCCCTCCATCAGGGAACAGGGGTTACAATAATAACTTAGATGTTTGTCTGTGTAATAAAAATGTAGTAACTTTCTCCACCTCTGAAACGACTTTCCTTTTCAGTGACGTCACCAATCGCTCTTTCTCAACCCCTCCTCTCCAATTGCCTGGCCCCATTCTAGTATATAATGCCCACTGTTCACAATCCATTCAATTCCTGATTAATAAAATCAAGTTTTGCCCTAAATTTTAAATATCCTGTTTCACTTGGAAATATGTCACATTTCAAAAGTAAATGGGTTCTGAATGCTGTTTAATTTTGATAATTAATGTTTCCTAGATAAAGTGCTGAAATGAGTTTTGTTCCTCTCATAGCCTGGCCTGTGTCTTGCATGTGAAACAGCTATATTCATGGTCTTCCTGATCTCAGCTCTGGTTTAATCTCAAATTAATCCTCAAATCCAGCCATACTGTCATGATACTGTACACCTACTGGGTCTCAGAGCTTTACAGACTCATTGCACATTTTGAAGAACCTCTTTCTTTCTTATGAGTAATGCTAGGTCCATATACAATCAGCACTTTATTACAGTTTCTGTGTTGATTTGTGAGGGAAAATATGAGGAATTCTGCATTTCAATATATTACAATAGAAATATGTGTTAAATGATGATAAAAGTAATACTGTCTTACATCATGTCCTATCCAGATGTGATATGATAAAACATTAAGAATAGTTCACTTTAAATATATTTAAAAATTTAAATATATATTTTTTAAAAGTCATAATTTGCCCAGCCTGATGTCATTCCAAACCTGTACAACTTTCTTTCTGGAACACAAATGGAGATCATTTTTGTTTAAGACTGTCCTTTTACCACTAATAACAACACAAGTTCTCGTGTGAACACACTTCCATATTGTGAATGAGTTTCTTTCAAAGCGCACATGAACATGCAATGGACGTCAAGATTTCTGCTGAAAAATGACTTAAATCCTGGGTTTGTGTCTAACCAAAACCGTATAAAAATCATATGACTTCAGAAGACTTGGAATATGATGCATAATGCATGGACTACTTTTAGCTTTCTTAGCTGCCATTGAAATGAAAAGACAGCCCACAATATTCATTGAAATATCTCCTTTTTTGTTCTGCATAAGGAAAAAGGTCGTACGGGTCAGGAACAACATGATGGTGAGTAAATTGTAATTAAATAAAAATTTTTGGTGAACCATAACTTAATTTATTAAAGCTAATTACATGCTTTGTTTGCTTGATTTCTATTTCTGTAGCACTGTGCTGGGAAGCCCTGCCCACTGTGAAGTCTTATTGGTCCAAAATAACACTGCACATGGCAGTAAAAAAAAAAAAACATAAAATATGTTCTGATTAGCTGTGATTGTATCATGTCACACAACATTTTCACTTTCAGTGTGGACAGACAATTTACTTATCGCTAGGAGCTTGTCACATAACGATTGGTCGGGTTACCCCAAATCTTAAATAAACAAACATGTAACACTTTGTGAATGATTGGCGAACGAATTTTGTGGAAATCTGTAGAGCTTTCTGTGTAATTCCGTAGGTGCAAATTGAGCAATGGCCTTTGTGAGTACACTCACATCAATTTAAACTGTCCAGACTGATGGCCATGACATTTAGTGAGCCACATCTGGCAGAGCAAATGCTTTGGACAGCAATAAAGCTAAAAGCACTAATAATCTCAACCACAAAACTGACAAGACTTAAAAATTGACCACAGCCTCAATAGATCATCCAGTGTGTAGTACATTTAAGAGACCGTCATCCCCACAGCATCAGCCACCCCCTTTCCTTGCCGGTTAAGCCTGTACGAGGGGTGCCTGCTGCACTGAAGTAGATTAGGTTTGGCGGGGGTCACAGAGGAGATGGCTAAGGGTTGACAACAGACACATTGTTTAATGGAGGCTCTACTGGGGCAGGCCGAGGGAATCTTCAAAGAGCTGGCCAATTTCCCTGTGAGCTGAACAGTTCATCCCCTGCATTTCCACAGGCAGCCCGGGGTCAGCTCCAAGCCTCCTTTACACCCAGCCTACAACAGCGTTACAAGCCCAGTGCATCACATTTGCAAACTCAAAATCACACAAACAAATTATAACCCTCCGATCTAAGCGTTTTCATCAAGCGCTTTGTGCTGTAATGATTTCTCCATTTTCCCTACACCACGCTGTCAAAGTGAGTCATATTTAAGCTGACGTATGGAAAAGCCGTAGCCGACAGTAATAGGATTTTAAAAAACAACACAGCAGTGAGGCGCTCCAGACATGAACCATACTTGTTCATGCATTGAATTTCTTGGGCATCTCGTTAATGTTAATAAGAAAACATCCCAATCTGATGCAGCGTCATGATGTGGAAGGAAGTAAAGGAGACAGAGAGAGGTGGTGGGGTGCTGCACATAACACACATTGATCTACATACTGCCATCATACCCTCCAATTCTTCCTTTGAGTGATGGCATGTCAGTCAATATACATAACAATGCACGAATATGAATGATTTATTTAGACACAGGGAGTTGTCAGTCAGCATTGAAACTTGTCAGACATTATCTTTGGATTCCTTTAAAAAATATAAAGCAACATTTTTTGCACTAGCAAAATAAGCAGAGAAAATCTGACATAACAGTAATTAGCCAGTTTGATTTTACTGTAGTGTAAGTGAATATACAGTGTACTGTAGATACATGGGTGAATCTCACAAAACAGTCATGATTTTTTTCATGAAAAAAGATGATTTTTTTGCATGAATATGCAGCCTTTTATAATGACAGTTGTGCTTTTTTGCTATGTGACATGACTTTCATAACAATTTACAATAAGATTGTATTCATGAACTACATTAGATAACATAAACTAGAAATGAACAATACTTTTACAGCAAATATTAATCTTGGTTACTGTTAAATGCAACATATTGTATATGAATACATTTTTACAATGAAAAGTTGTATATGTAAACATTTGTTCATGCATTATTAAGTAACATGAACTAACAATGAACAATTGTACTTTCTTAAATTACATTAAGATTAATAAAAAAAACATAAAAAATATACATTTTTAGATTATGATAACTAATGCATTTACAAATGTTAACAAATTGCAACATTTTACCATTATTTTCATGACAAGTAGGCAAATTTTCTCCTGAAAATTACCGCAATGCATCTACATGTTTTACTTTTTTTGTTTGTTTTTTGGGTAATATATATTGGTGATAAATTTAATTAGATATTCATTACTGAAAATACAGTAACTTTAATTGAATTACATAAAAAAAATACTGTAAAGCTGCAATATTTTTTTTTTCCTTTTTACAAAAACCAGCAAAAAATGAAAGACAGTACAATAAATACTACCATATTGTATAAATAATTTACAATTTAAATTATATTTAAATAAATAAATAAATATTTGCATAACAGTAATAAGAAAATTGTGATTAAATATGTAACAAAATATTACAAAAAAGTTTAACCTTCTTGTTTTTGCCATAAAAACAAACAAACAAACAATTGTAATGGTTCTGAAAATATGCTCTGTTTTCTTTAACCTCCAGAGACCGAAGCGTGGGTGCTGTGTGCCTTTTCCATTTCCCTTTTTGATTTGTAACTAGCAGCACTTAATATACATTTGCAAAAAAAAAAAAAAGAACAAAAGAAAATTCTAAACAAAAGAGTTTTTCGAAAATATTATGTCAACAGTTATGGATAGCGGAACTAAGTTGTGAAATTTTAAATAATACCAACATATAGAAAGTTGTGACTTTACAGACATTACATCAGAAATTTGCATAAATAATTCTGATTCAAAGTAATGGCCAACATAATCCAATCACTGCCAACCATGTTAAATTAAAATGATACATTAAAATTTCTGAATCTATGTACTGATTACCATTGTCCCACGTCTGCCAAACATTTTGAGTGGTCCAAACATCATCTGAACTTTTGGTTGGATTTTAGGAGTGAATGCTCCCTTGCTCCCTATTTAGTGAATTAATTAATCTTATGATGTAGTTTTGTTGATGATTCTCCCAAAAATAACCTCCTCTGTGATCAGCACCATGTTGTTTTGTCACATGACTCAAAATGCATCAAAAGTGTAACACTTTACTGACAGCATAGAGTCTGTTGAACTGAGAACAGTTGTTTAATTTAATTTAAATGATGCGTTGCTATAGCGATGCCAAAATATCCATGCATGTGTACAGTATGCAGGGTCACACAAGGTTAAGAAAATAAATAACGTATTTGTTTCTTTTAATTGTGCATTGAAATGTGACCTGGAAATATTCTTGACAGATTCATCCATATAGCTATACAGTATGTATGTATGTATGCATGTTGTGTGTGCCGTGCATGCAACAAAAATAAGAGACACAGAAAGTGAGAGAGTGAAAATGAACCACACAGAATGAATAAGTTAATCAGATCAATTTTTCACTGGCCACATTTCCATTTTAAAGAAATCTTTGACTAGTATTTTTGAGTCCAAAGACATTTTTCACAACAGAGACTAATTATGAAGATCTCCGAAGCAGAGACAAAAATCCCTAAAGCGTGAGTGCTCAAGGACATTTAAAAAACAACATAAAAACAATCTCTCCCCTCTCTTCTAGCTCTCTCTGTCCCACTGTCATTTTAATAGCATCATTTTTAACAGTGCTGCTCTGTATTTTTTGTGTCAGTGTGGCATATTATGTAAAAAGATGCATCACCCTCACAGATTTTATTAAGTGCAATGTTGCCAGAGCTAAGCGGTTCACTCTGATTGCTGTCACCCTGATACATTGCACACTGCTCAATATTATTGCATCAGCAAATACAAAACAAGTGCAAATGGGTGCTAACTCCACTATTCAACTTATACTATTAAATGGATAGTTCGCCCAAAAATGAAACTTCTCTCATGGTGATAGAATTGTAATTGTTGAGTGAAGTATCCCTTTAATTCCATCATGAGCCTGTTGTATTTAGAAACTATTCATACAACTTTGACTGTATTATCTGAAATCTGGATATTGATTCTAATTTTAAAACATTCCAAGTATTGTATAATTTGATCATCCACTAGAGCTGCACTATACTCGCTCAGTACATGAGAGCTGTTGTCAGGTCTATCAATATGCTGTGTCTACAGGGCAATCTTAACGCTGAACTTCCCAAAGGCTAAACAGCTGAGATTTCTCTGGAACATGGCTGGCTCCCACAGAAGGGCAACTACACCCACAGGAAATACCACCACGGCCTGCTGTCCTCAAGCTAGTCATTAATTACACTTTTGCCAGGCCAAAAAACATTTAAAATAAATGGCAAACACTGGGATTAATATTAATGTAGTGATTCCTGTCAATGCCACTTCATCACACCACTGTACCAAATGGCATTTTACAGTTTCTGAACAACTAAAAGAGTGAGATGAAATTTCTTTGTAATGCTGGGTTTTGAACTGTGGTGAGAAAATATTGATTGGGGCAGCTCACTGCTCATGAATAGTGGCTGCCAAGCCTTCAAACTGTAAGTCATTATATGTTAGATCAAAACTTAGAACTGCTTGCCACAAACACAATGAAAAGTGAACAGCATGGGATGACAAAGGTAATCAATGTGACCATCACTGGTCTCCCTCGATTCAATAAAAGCATATAGGAGGCGTGATGTGTTCTCTGTGTTCTGGAACTGTCAGTGCTGAACAAAAGCATAGCCCATGTTGTTTGTTTTTTCTTGTTTTTTTCTTTAAGACAAGACATTGATTGACTTGCCTTTCCTACACAAGTGGTATGCTTTAATTAAATCATCCATATGGCTTTTCAAACAAATCTTTATTTATTCTAATAAATGTTATTTATTTTGATATGATTAATGATTATCATTAATGATGTCACTTTACCTATTTTCAATGATGCTGAAATCTTTTGTAAATTATGAGATGTAGTTAAATGTGTTAATACATTGTATATTTAGGATGAAGTTGTGAAGGTCTACTGCCTCCTATAACCTGCATCGTTCCAGTCATTTTTCAAGATGGACTTCAAAGATTAATTTAAAGTTAAACATCTTATCAGTGTAGTATTTTTTTACTAATATATTAAATAATTATTATAATTTATTCAATAAACATATGAGCAGGAGTGCTGTTGGTCATATATCAGCAGGGCTGTGATTTGGCCATAGGAAAAGTAAATAATATTAAAAAACGTGCTTTTCAGACAAAAAAATTGGCCAGTTATTTTGTGCATTTCTTTTCCACCCAGCAAAAATTGTTCTAAAAGAAGCCAAAGCATCAAGTTTTAGACTCTGCACTGCTCTCATATTCTCATTTTGAACTAGTGGTGTTTCAAACAAATCTTATAATTGAACAAATAGTTCTCATTATTCTCATTTCCACTGTTATGGTGGTTTACAACTCTTTTTTAACAATTCAATCAAATCAATAATTGAATGGCTCACTCATAACAAAAGACACTCACATGTCACCACCTGCTGGAGTAGAGATATGAACGACTCTAGAAATTAATATATGAAATCTCCAGAAAAGGTCACTGAATGAATCAATGAATGAAATCAATATGAACGATGAATCAGTCCACTTATCCATGGACATGGAGAAGTGGAGTGATAAAAATATAATGACACATCCCTGTGCTGTTGGACTGTATATCAGCACTCTTGGAACTCCGCTTGTCCAATCAGATTCGAGAATTGAACCTTACTGTTGTACTGTACTGTATAATGCATTATATTATGTAATTGACAAATGTACATTTATTTTAATTTGTACCAAGCCAGAGGAGGAAAGGCTCTCCAAGGTAAGTCTGGTCCCTACAGTACTAATGTTTTTTGCTCCTTTGTGGTATAAACACACTATTTTCTGTAAAGCTGCTTTGAAACAGTATGTGTGGTGAAAAGCACTTTGCTAGTCTAAAAAAATAGGCTATTCATTGTCTGTATTGATCCATCACAAAGTCGTGCAAAACCATTGATGAGCTAATTAACTAATATTTATTGGCATACGATTCCCCACACTGTGCCCATTGTCAATCCGCTTTTAACAATTCCTGCCAGAAGTTTCAATGATCTCAGGATCTTCACTTCCCTCTTGAATCTCAGTCACAGGGGAAGCGGAAAAAGTGCCTGTAATGAACGGCTGGGTTTGAATGCATAAATCAATCAATGAATAAGTGCTCTAAAGCAGAAAGGGCCCCAATCAAAGCTTGCCACACTGCAGCTGTCTATACAGTGCAGAGCATTTGCTCTATTCCAGTCTTGCATCTGCTCCTTCATAGATGTCACTGCCTGCCGAGTTAATGTGCCCTCAGTAAGGGGCAAATAACGCCATTCACCCATCTCCCATTTCCTGCAATCTCCTACATGACATGAAAACCTTGCTATTCAAAGCACAGCGTATTGCAGCCCAAAAGAATCTTCTGTCACTTGCAAACAAAAGACACGTTCAGCTGTAATCATCAGAATCATAACTGACAGACAAAACGCTGTGACCAAGGCTGTAAGAGCTTCTGTGTCACTGTGACTCCTGCAGCAACGTTGGGACAGCTAGTTGTGCAAAATTGTCTGATTTTGCAGAATCTATCAGAAAATAATTGTATTACTCAGTATTTTTGTCTTGTTTTCCAGTAGAAATATATTAAAATCTTTAAAACAAGTTTATCATTATAAAATTTTTTCTTTTACCCCCTTTTCTCCCAATATGGAATGCCCAATTAACAATGTGCTTTTAAGTTCTCGTGGTCGTGTTGCCACAGAGATTTAGCGCATGTTGAGGCTTCACGGCATCCACCGCGGAATCCACGCTCAACTCACCAAGCACCCCACCAAGAACGAACCACATTATAGTGACCACGAGGAGGTTACCCCATGTGACTCTACCCTCCCTAGCAACTGGGCCAATTTGGTTGCTTAGGAGACCTGGCTGGAGCATGCCCTGGGATTTGAACTAGCGAACTTCAGGGGTGGTAGCCAGCGCCTTTTACCACTGAGCTACCCAGGCCCCCATTATCATCAATTATTTAAGATAATAACGGGATAGTTCACCCAAAATTGTAATTTTGTTAACACTTTTACTTCCCATCTGTTCAGGAGATGTTTTGGAATGAAGTTAGTCTCAGTCACCATTCACTTTCAATGCATCTGATTTTCATACAATGAAACTGATTGGGGACTGTGGCATTTCCTTTTGCATTTATATAAAAGAAAGAAAAATATACAGGTTCGGAACAACATGAGGGTAAATAATAACAAAATGAGGGTACATTTTTGGGTAAACTATCCCTATGTTTTGAGAGAAATCCTAAAACAATAACTATTTGCTAATGGAGTAAGAAAAATAAAACATATTCAAAGAGAAAACTCATTTCTTTTTTTTTTACTCCACTGTCAAGTGTATTTTTCTTGTTTTAAGCATAAACCTCCCTGAATTCAGTAAAATTGTTCTGAAAACAAGAGTTAAAATCTTGTGTTATTTAGTTTCTCAAGTAAATCTATCATGTTTTGAGGATGTTTACTATAGATATTTTAATGGGAAACAAATAGACAAATGTTTCCCAGTCTTAGACGGTTTGTTTTAATACATTTAAAAAAAAGGTAATAGTTTTAGAGCGAATCATGCTTAAACACTATGTCAGTGCATTTGTCTTACTTTAGCATCTCTGACCCCTGCAAATCCAGCTATTTAGCTTTCGGCGCAATGTGGCATCAATTCCGACAACAGTGCAAATGTAAATAACGAGCAATGTGATTCACAATGATGGCATCCTGCATGAGCACCCTGGATTTTGCATGATTCATCTTTATTACGACAATGTCTGGGACTCTTAAGGGCCAGACATCAGCTCTGCACATATACACTAAGTTCATTAGCTAGAGCTTCGCAAGACAAGCTTTCTCCACTAAACACACCATGTCAAGACACTCATTACATTAGTCTAATGAAAAAGACTGCCTTACGGACGAACAGAAATAGCCTTGCAAGGTAGGCTATTACACAGAATGGCTTTTAAAGAGTTGTGAATCCACTCTCTGTTCGATGGACGAATCATCTCTTTGCATTGTGCCAGCGCACAATGTATTTTCTATCCTGGCTTCCCAAAACAAATAAACAAGAAATACATTCTAATGCATATAAAATACTTGTAAGAAGACTTTATGTAAGTATCGCATTCAGAAATTTGCTTAATCTAGGTGATGGATTTGGACGCAAAGGATCTAAAATAATTTTTCACCCAAAAATGGGAAAAAAAGAGAAAGAAATGAAAGAAAATTGTGATTGAGCTGTCATCATGCCTAACATATCATTTAGTGTTTCACGTAAGAAAGAAAGTCATACAGGTTTGGAACAACATCAAGGTGAGTAAATAATGACAGAATTTGTATTTGTGGGTGAACTATCCCTTTAAAAGCAAAAGAAGAATGGTTTTGCCTATGATCTAATAACTTGCTTTAACTGACAGGCATTTTGTTCATTTGCTGCTTCGTTGATGGTGTTCAATATTTTGAGCCCTGGAGCACATCTTGTTACCACCTTTAAATCATTCTGCTAGTGTGGGGCCTGTGAGAGCAAGGGTACAAAGCGATTTGAATATCCTTAAGCACTGGGGGTGCATGATAGGCACAATCCCTGGCAAGCCATCAATCAGTTCTTTATGGGGAATGAGGGACTTTATGGTAAATGCTAAATGTGATGGGAGGGAAATTACTCTGAGGTCTGCCATCGCCCATGCTAGTTTAGTTCAAATCCCTCCCTCTCCCTGTTACTCTGAAGATAATAAAACATTTTGAAATCTCAGTGAATGACAACTTACAGTCGCCCCAAAAACTATGAATGTCAATGTGAAACATAATATCAAACCAATGGCCAAAACTAATTTATTTTAAGTATAACACATTATTTTATTTTAAATATAGCACAAGCACAATTTTCAAGCAAAACATTTCACAAAAAAAAATTTTTTTAGGTGTCAAATTAAAAATATAAAAAATAACTCAAGTCATTTTAAATTTGTAATCATGATTAATAATTTTCCATAGCTAAATAATATTAATCGCAGATTTTGAAAGTGCTGAAATTTGACTCTATAAATCTTTTCTTGTCAAAATGCATTTATTTCCTGCGGTAAATAAATTGCACCTTACAGAGGCTGCAAAGTACTCGCTTTCTGTCACAAGTTCCTTCGGGGCTTGTTTTGTACATGTAAAGAGTGGTAAGTGGTCCTTTCCCACATTTTTCCCATTGCTGTTGTGTGTGTGACTCCGGACAGACACATTGCAAAGGTTCCACCCTAGTCCCACCAGTGTTTTGCTGATTTATGCTTTATTAATGGTAAATACGTTAATTGTAATAATGGCAAATTAATGAGTTAAACCTTTTTAATTAATCGCATGCGTTAACGCATTAATTTTGGCAGCTCTAAAAATAATATTAATTTTGTTATAAATTAACAACAAAAGTATCTGAACACATTCTGGTTGTCAAACTTATTGGAAAATGTTCATAGTAAATATGATGAATTACAACTGTGGGTTTCTCTGCTAGGCCACCTGTGTAAACTTGAAGGGAACTATCTCACTAAAAATTACCTTGAGACCAGTTGGTTAAAAGTAATTTAACATGGCAAAGAAACATGAGAATTTAGTTCTTAGAAAAGCTCTAGCCTCATTTGTTTGCAGATGCCACGTAGTTATGACAATAATATTCACACATTTTTAAGTATGACAAGTGTCCAAAAGCATCCAAAAATCGGAATCTCCGAAGTTATCATTTGCTTTAGTAATTATACACACATTACTATTCCTCTCAGGATTTGGCATCTATAACAGTGTCCACATAAATGTATGGCATGATACATTCTGCTTGATGCTTTGATGGGGAGAAACCGAGGCGTGAACTCATGTTTCTCTGGTGATTACCTGCTGCCTCCCTGACTGCTACACCCTGCTGGGATACTTTCTAGATGAAGTAGCTCCTAGATGGGAGCTGGCACTTCAAACGCAAGGAAGGAACGGGATGGTTGTCAAAGGCTTAATTGTGGCAGAGAGCCTGAGGTTCTGCATGTGCCACAGACGCCAGGCCCAATTAACCAGGTATACCCAGTCTGCCTATCCATGAGGTACAAAAAGTGGCTGATCCACCACTTATCTCCACTGACTATTGGATCAATATGGATATGGAGGCAGAGACAGGCCTTGAAAACACAGAAAAACATATACGCTCCTCAACTGATAACTGTGATGCTGATACACCAAGCACATCGCACTCTATGCTACTACATGCATGTTACACCAACATCTGGTTTCTGCTTTATTTTTTTCATTTTACACACTGATTGGCGAGATGGCCTCATTGTGAGGGTTGGTGCACATCAGTGTAAATAACTAGACTGATGAGGGTAGGAGAGGTGAAGTCGTGTTTTGGGTCAATATGCGTTTCAGATATCAGAGACAGTGAACACAGCAGCGTTCTTTCTGTGTCCTCCATACATACTGCTAAAACTAAAACCCAAAGAGCTACACAAGGTATGGACTCTCTATAAAGCCACAACACAGTAACTACGGCAACACTGAAACTGAGAAAAAATTGGCTTTATATCCTTCTGATTACCCTGCCAAGTGTGGATTATAAAATAATCTCACTCTGTTTTCTCTGAATCTGATCACATTTAAGCCAAACCCATCTGTCTCAGGACAGAGCATAGACTAAGAGACTTGATTTCATTAGAAAAAATCATAGATCACCAGCATAAGCCACAAAAAAATTGTGCGGTGGACACGAGCTAATGGCGTGGGAGACTGGCCCGTTGATTTGTAATGATTATCCACCAGATTTCTTTTGCAAGTGGGTTAAAAGCCTTTATTTTAAAGCCTAATGAGATACAAATTAATGGCCGTGCTGCTGAAGTCCCACAGCCTACTTACGAGTGCCACCGTTGTCGCCTTGTTTGCTTAGGTAGAACCCTAGCTGTGCGTCTTTGCAGACAAGGGAAGAAATAGCAGTATTGACAGAAATTGCATTCTGCATGCCATTAAAACTGCATACGAGGTGGCCATTCATAACCTGCCCTACTGGATAGGCATAATCATGTAACAACAGGAGCTGTCGGTTCGATAATATACAACTACAGCCTTAAAGGAATGTTCTGGGTAAGTTAAGCTCAATTGACAGCATTTGTGGCATAGTGTTGAGTAATGCTCAGGTAGGCCGTGGCATTTAAATGACGCCCAATTGGCACTAAGGGGCCTAAAGTGTGCCAAGAAAACATCCCCCACACCATTACACCACCACCACCAGCCTGCACAGTGGTAACAAGGCATGATGGATCCATGTTCTTATTCTGTTTACGCCAAATTCTGACTCTACCATCTGAATGTCTCAACAGAAATCGAGACTCATCAGACCAGGCAACATTTTTCCAGTCTTCAACTGTCCAATTTTGGTGAGCTCTTGCAAATTGTAGCCTCTTTTTCCTATTTGTAGTGGAGATGAGTGGTACCCGGTGGGGTCTTCTGCTGTTGTAGCCCATCCACCTCAAGGTTGTGCGTGTTGTGGCTTCACAAATGCTTTGCTGCATACCTCGGTTGTAACAAGTGGTTATTTCAGGCAAAGTTGCTCTTCTATCAGCTTGAATCAGTCGGCCCATTCTCCTCTGACCTCTAGCATCAACAAGGCATTTTCGCCCACAGGACTGCCGCATACTGGATGTTTTTCCTTTTCACACCATTCTTTGTAAACCCTAGAAATGGTTGTGCATGAAAATCCCAGTAACTGAGCAGATTGTGAAATACTCAGACCGCCCCGTCTGGCACCAACAACCATGCCACGCTCAAAATTGCTTAAATCACCTTTCTTTCCCATTCTGACATTCAGTTTGGAGTTCAGGAGATTGTCTTGACCAGGACCACACCCCTAAATGCATTGAAGCAACTGCCATGTGAATGGTTGATTAGATAATTGCATTAATGAGAAATTGAACAGGTGTTCCTAATAATCCTTTAGGTGAGTGTACATATTAACATGATTTTACTGTGAAAAAAGAAAAACGTTTAGCGAGATTACAGGGTTTACTAACGTTATTTTGTCAATTAAGTTGTAATACTGGATATAACTTTTCAGAGATAAGGTTAGTAAAAAAATTTATTACACTAAAATCATGTTAATAATTATTGGGCCTTATTTTAAGAGTGCTAAGTTATAATGGGAAAGTCAATGGGCATGGCCATGAAGTTTTGATATTTTCATGCAAGCATGCACTAAGTCTAGGCACAATTGGGTTTGGCGAAATTGCACGTGCAAAGTGCTAATGGTCTGGGTCAAGTGCAATTTACTTCTAAGGCTCATCTCTGGCAGCATCCACGATATAAATAAAGTCAGCACATTCATAAGAAGTTGGTAGTGTAAATGGACTGTATGCAATTAATTAGAAGAGCATAAATATGGACTTACGTTCTTTTGTGCCCAGTGTAATGCCAGGCATAATTCTTTGACAGTGACCTTTTATACAAATGTAAAAAGTGGTTCTCGTCAGGATTTGGATTTACGCTCCATTACATTATAGAGAATGTACGTATAATTAATCATTTTCATCTACTGACACACAAATCATGGCTAGTATTAACAGTGATTGTTCCCGAATACTCTTCATTTATTCCGGTTGATTTTGATTTTGAAAAATTACATTAATTTATTGAAAAACCAAAAAAATTCAAATTACACTTTAAACTAAATGAAAATAAATCAAAATTGTAAAAAATACAATTAAAAAATCATACCAAATACAAACATTTTACTCTCGCTATCTTTTTCCTCTGGCCCCTTTTGCAGTGACTTCAAAATCACTCTAAGACAACAGGTGGGAAAATACCAATTCAAATTATCATAATTTATACTAATTGTATAATAAGGCTTTACTGTACTTTTGACACAGGTTGTATTTTAAAGTTTGTTCACTGAGCCCATTCACTTCTATTGTAAGTGCCTCACAATAATTGCGATTTTTGCTTTTTTATAAATCAACAATGGACGAATCAAACAAATTTTTGGGGGTAATCAACTTTATACATTGCTGATAATTAAGCTTAATTTGTATTGAACCCGGAACTTTGTTTTAAGAAAAATAGCAGCGCAGTAATGGAAGTGGAGCTCAAATGAAGTGGAAGCTTATCAGAATATAGAGGCTGAGCAGGCAAGCAGGTGCTTTTGAGCGTTGCAGATGTTTAGTGCATCAGACGAGCTCTTGAGTGAGATGAGCAGGGAGCACAAGAGGGGAAAAGGCATATATACACATAGCAAAACGGAAAAGGGCTTGTGAAGAGAATGAACACAAGCCAAGAGAAACAGCACTCTGGGAAAAAAGAATTATTGGGATACACACTTCACAAGACAGTGGAATCAGCAGGCATGCCTCAGAGACTGTTCTGGCAGAGAGAGAAAGAGAGAGAGAGAGAGAGAGAGCGAAAGAGAGAGAGCATGATAAAGCTTTACCAGCCCCTCAGCACCTGGGAACTGTCAAAGATTGATTCACAACTTCTGTCCTAAAGGAGGGGCAGAGGCACAGACACAATAACACTCATTTTCATGCAAGCGTTTTCAAAAGGAGAGTTTAAGATGGGTCTACATGAACTGAATTGCGCTTGACGAGAGTCTGAGGCACACTGCAATAGGTTAATCACTGGAAATCAAAAAACAGGTGTTGAATATTTTTAGTTTGAGCAAACGATCAGCAGAACTCGGGAGAATGCGGTTTAATTAATAATGATGTCCTCTCACAAGTTTTTTTCATTCTGTTTATTTTCTTTTTTCTCACTTTTTTCAAAAGCCATGAAGCAAAACTGATTGCATCAGATCACCAAGAGCAAATTGCTTTTCCTTGGCAGAGGAGACAAGCAGAGAGAGAGGGGGAGGGATAGAGGGAGTTTGTCGTTTATCAGCAGCTCAAAACATTTGCGGGCCCTTCAGCTCGGTCTGGAACAGCAGTAAAGACATACTTTACCTCTAAAGCCTAAACACACTCAAAGGTCACTTCTCCTCAAACAGAGAGGAAATGCTGGATATTACACAAACTGAAGTATCTGTACGTGTTTGCAATGTGCATTTTTCAGACATTTCTGTACAACATTTAATGCCACAAAATGTACTTTACTCACCTACTGATTTTTAACATGATATCTAACAACATTCTTAAAGCTATTTAAAATTAATTTATCTAAATTATTAAAAATCTGTCAGCATCTGCTCCAATTCCCATTTTTTTTCACAACACAGAATGGTGTGTGTGTGTCTAGAAGGGGAGGGGAGGGGGGTTGGGAATTCAATCAGCTATGACGAGACTCTGGATTTATTAAATAAGAGGTTTAATCTATGAAACATGTTCTCATCACAAATTTCCACCCACATTTTCTGGAGAAGGACAAGACTGAATTAAATTGTAAACCATAATGTGCTTCCTAGAATGCTTTAGAATGTGATTTTAAAAAACAGGGCAGGCTAAATTATGGAAGGGTCAGGACAAGCACATAAAGCACTATTACACCCTGTGATCCTGCCAGGTCTAGTGATTAAAGCAGGCCATAAAGACAAACATATAAGCACTCTGGGTTAAAGGATGAGAGCACCACAGCGATGTCTCCCATTTTTATCAGTGCTAATTGAGAAAACACCAAAAAAATATACATATGTTGTGGTGACAGGGGCGTGGTCGAGCGTTCGTCCGTAGAGAGAAAAAGAGGTAAGGGTGCACACACCTGAGAGCTATACTGTATAACTCCTGTTTCTGATTGCAGTAAGCACTGGGGAGAGTGATATAAGAACCATGCCAGAGGCGAGGGAAAAAGTCATGCTTCAACTGCAGAAGTTGTTTGTTTGTGTGGAAGCTGAAAAGCTATTTTTTGAGTGACATATCATTAAAGATCAACCTTGTGTTGGTGTACAATGATCTGAGGAAGACTATCCTGGAGCGGGTCTGTCATGGTCCTGAACAGCACCGACAACACTTCCCCTCGATGAAGATGGACGTACGCGGCCGCCCTTTTGCCTTCACTCAAAAGCTCCGGGACACCTGTCGGAAGTGGCTGCTGGCTGAGGACCACGACGCAGTCAGAGTCATCGATCTTATGGTGCTGGAACAGCTTATCCATCGTCTGCCGGAAGGAACGGTGGAGTGGGTCCTGTGCCACTGCCCGTCATCGCTGAAGGGGACTTCCCTCTGGAGCAGTCGAGAGACGAAACCCTTAGGCATGCCCTTGACCAAGTGAAAGTTATTGATGGTCAACAGCTCCAGCCAAACATCACACTTTCATATCCGTATTTTGCTGTTATAAAAGAATGGTTGTATCGAGTGACGTAGGATGCTCAGACAAAAGAGGATGCAACCCAATTGTTAATACCGTGGAGCCGTCGGGAACTGTTAATCCAGATGCCGCATTATAATCCGATGGCGGCATGAAAAGACACTGAACCGACTAATGGCCCGTTTCTATTAGCCGGGCATTCGCGGGAATGTTAGCAGGTGCTATGTGGCATGCCGTGAATGTCTGCTGGTGAATCAGCTGGCCACCCCAAATGCGTTGTTGCGCCCCTTTCCATTAATCGAGGTCCCCTTTGAAAGAATTGCATGGACCTCATCGGGCCATTAGAGTGGATGGCACACAGACATCACTTTGTATTGGTTCTGGTAGACTATGTAACGCGATATCCAGAATCAGTGCCTCTGCACAACATCTCAGCACATGGTGTTGTGGAGGCACTCTTCAAAATAATCTCCTGAGTGGGGATTCCAAAAGAAATCCTCACTGATTAGGGCACTACGTTCATGTCACATACACTATACGAATTGTTGGGTATTAAATCGATTCACACCAATGTTTACTACCCACAGACAGACGGGTTGGTGGAACGGTTTAATTAAACCCAGAAAAATATGATTCATAAATTTGTACACGAGGATGCCAGAAATTGAGATAAGTGGCACGATCCCCTGCTTTTTGCAGTTCAAGAGGTCCCACAAGCCTCCACAGTGTTTTTCCCATTTTAAGCTGCTGTATGGACAGCGACCACGCGGAGTGCTCGATATCATGCTGGAAGTTTTGGAGGAGGGACCTTCAAACAGCAAAAATGAAATTCAATACATTCTTGATCTAAGTGCAAAACTCCACACTTTGGGTAAACTAACACAGGATAATTTACTCCAAGTTCAAGAGCACCAATGCATGTATTACTCCCAACGTCAAGCTCTAAATTACATGCCAATTGGCAAGGGTCCTTTGAGGTCACACGACGTGTAGGAGATCTCGATTATGAGGTAAGGCGAACAGATAGAGGTGACACACGTCAAATATATAATCTCAACCTCCTGAAATTATGGAGGGAGGCGGTACCTGTGATGTTGGCAATGGTGGTTCCGGAGAGGGCAGAGCTTGGGCTGGAGGTGAATTTAAAAGCCAATCATGTCACCCCGGTCACTTGCGGGGACCGTCACAAGTCACAGACCTTGCCAGGTTGCAAAAGTAATTTGCAGATGTGTTCTCCCCTTTGGCTGGTCATACAAACCTCATTCAGCACCACATCGAGACTGCGCCCGTGGTAGTGGTACGTAGCTGTTTGTGAAGAATTGGATGCAATGCTCAATTTGGGATAAATAGAAGAATCCCACAGTGATTAGTCCAGCCTGGTTGTTCTAGTCCCTAAGAGCAACGGGTCAGTACGGTTTTGTGTGGATTATAGAAAAGTCAACGCAACATCTACATTTTACGCATACCCAATGCCTCATATTGATAAGTTGCTCAACCAGTTGGGCACAGCTCATTTTTATTCGACACCAGATTTGACAAAGGATTATTGGTAGATCCCCTTAATGCCAATGTCCTGCCAAAAAAATTTGCCTTATATTTATATATTCTTGTTGCACTCTAATCTGTCTTGGATACTACTATTCTCATGCTAGTGAAATTTTGTAATGCAGAACTTTTCGTACCATTGTCTCCTTCAAGATGAATCGCTTATGATGTATTATTACTCTTTTGTAAGTCACTTTGGATAAAAGCATCTGCCAATTGAATAAATGTAACTGTAGTCTCGTAGAAAAGATATAGGGTGCTCCCTTGCTTTTGGATGAACCAATTAATTCTTAATGTGATAATGCACAGTGAATACAGGATTTCTAAAGGATAAAATGCACTAAACTGTACTTTGTGTTAAGCCGCATGGCGTTTTGCAATAAATTGCTAAAAAAAATGAAATGGCATATAAGATGAAACTAGAGTCTCTTCTTTTGACTAAAACTTTTTTCATATTTCCATGTAAAACTTGAATTAGGTTTCTTACCAGATATAGTTTTATAAGCATTTCTCCTGAAGACAAACTCTGCTGTGATCGGCGCCATGTTGTAGTCTATACTTAGAACTGACAGCACATAGTCTTCTGAATGAAGATCAGTCAGTTTAAATTCATGTAAATTATGCGTTGTATATAGCAATGCCAAAATACAACATCCACGCATCTGTTCGCAGGGTTGCACTAGGATAAAGATATTTTTACAGTAGAAACATGATTTTATGAGACCAGGTTGAAAATAATGCAATGAAAGTGAATGGTGACTGAGCTTAATCATAAAAGCTGAACAACATAACATTTTGTACATGATAATAGAATTTAAATTTGAACTATCCCTTTAAGATTTGTAAAGGTAGGACCTTCAGAGCATGTGTATGAGCCTGAGCGTGCCAGTTGTGCTGACAGTGGGAGGAGGGGGCACCCTGGCAGCATCCAGATTTCTCTCAGCAGTACTGTCTGATGAACAGTATCCCAGCTGACCATTCGTCAACATTACAGAAGTGGCAGTCCTGCCAGTGTGGCTGTGGGAGGCCATCCAGCCCCATGCCCGACTCATTTATCAGGGCCGTAATAAAGACAAGGAGACCAGAGGATGAATCTCGTAGACCCTGCAAAGGTGCAGCTGAGTGAATGCATGTGGGGGAGGTCAAGAAGTCAAGCAGACAATCACTCCCCCGTCTATCCTTCTTATCCAACACTGCCCAGTCCAACACACAGGAGAAAGGGGGCACTGATGTATTGCTGATTGAGTGATATTACTTGATCCTAAAAGACAGGGTGCTACCCTATTGGCTTTTCTGAGCCGGATAAGCTGGAGTGGGTGGAAGTAGGGATGAACCCTCCCCTGGTGCTTCAGGTAATGGAGTCAGGCTGTGGCACACACCCTCATCAAGGGCTGATCTCAGTTGGCTTGACTTGGAAGGTGGTTAAGTCGACACATCAGTGACACTCTTATTCTCTCAGTAGATTCCAGCCGTACACACTCCCAGAGAATAGACAGCATAAACAACTGTATTGTGTTACGTAATTGGTTCTCAAACCATACTGGCATACTACTGTACAGCATACTCTTTGAGGGCGTGGCCGGGCCGTGATGGAGCATGGCCTTCACTGAATCAGCCGTGATGCATGTGCATCTGTTTATGTTTATTTCATGTTGAGATTCTTATTAAAATTTATGTTTACTGTTCAGCCAGTTCCCAACTCCTCCTTGTCCATCCTTTAACTAATACATTCATCCAAAAACTAAAATTCTTGAATAATTTATTCAACATTACGTCGCTCCAAAACTGACTTTCTTCTGTGTAATGCATAAAAAGAAATGTCAGGTCCGGTCAGTTTAAGTATAATTTCGGGTTCGGGTTGTTTTTCTTTGTAAACACAAAGTCAAAAAAAAATGTGTGTCTCGCACAGGACAGCCGCATTTTTAGACACTGTATCAAGTTAAAGAGAATGTAAAATTATAGATGCGGGGGGCTGCTCTATTTGTTGGTCGTGACACGAGCCTCAATGCACGTGTGTATGGATGTGTGTAAGTGTGGGGGAGACGAGGGAGCTTTCAATCAAAATTTTAATACATTTAGTATATTATAGACATTGTCATTCTTATCCAATGTTCTTAACCAGCATCTTTGTTTTAATTGGTTATTTTGTTGTGGTAGCCTGTAGGGCTCTTTGAAATAACAGCAATAATTTGCCGAAGTAATATGGAACCGTTATGTGGTCAATACCTGGAACTACTTCATAGCCTGGTGTTTACTTGTAAAATAATTGCACACCTTAGAACATCTGTCAACCAATCAGAATCAAGCATTCAACAGACTCACGGTATAGATATATAGACACACACACACACACACTGGTGGCAAAACTTTCTGAATAAAATTGGTACGTTAATTCACCAAAGTACCCCCGCGACCCTGTACACAGGATAAGCGGTTGACGATGGATGGATGGATGGATGGATTCACCAAAGTAGCATTCAACTGATCACAAAGTAGTGATCACAACAGCACCATCAGTAATTTTTTATCAAATCTAGACAGGCCCCATTTCCAGCAGCCATCACTCCAACACCTTATTCTTGAGTAATCATGCTAAATTGCTAATTTGGTACAAGAAAATCACTTGCCATTATATCAAACACAGTTTAAAGCTATTTGTTTTGTTAAATGAAGCTTAACATTGTCTTTTGTTTGTTTTTGAGTTGCCACAGTATGCAATAGACTGGCATGTTTTAAGGTCAATATTACGTCATAAAATGCCAAAAAAGAAACAGCTTTCTCTTGAAACTCGTCAGTCAATCATTGCTTTGAGGAATGAAGGCAATACAATGCTTGAAACTGCCAAAACAAAACTGAAGATTTCATACAAAGGTGTACACTACAGTCTTAAAAGACAAAGGACAACTGACTCTAACAAGGACAGAAAGAGATGTGGAAGGCCAGATGTAAAACTAATCAAGAGGATAAATACATCAGTCTCTAGTTTCAGAAATAGAAACCTCACATGTCCTAAGCTGACAGCTTCATTGAATTCTACCCGCTCAACACCAGTTTCATGTAAAACAGTAAAGAGAAGACTCAGGGGTGCAGGCATTATGGGAAGAATTGCAAAGAAAAAGCCACTTTTGAAACAGAAAAACAAAAGGAAATGGTTAGAGTGGGCAAAGAAACACAAACACTGGACAACAGATCATTGGAAAAGAGTGTTATGGATCTTAAACCCATTGAGCTTTTGTGGGATCGGCTACACTGAAAGGTGTGTGAGAAGTCAAAGCTGTCATTGCTTCACTTGGAGGATTTTTTTTATGAGAATTCTTTGAAGTAGTTCTCAACATTTGTTTCAAATTGCAATAGTAATTTTTCACATTATTAATGTCCTGACTATACATTGTGGTCAGTTGAATGCCACAATGAGTCAGGTCTGATGTCAATGGCAGCGTAGCGTCATTGACTGAATACCAGGGGTGTAAAAAGTACTCCTAATTATACTTAAGTGAAAGTATGGATACTGAGTGAAAATTTTAAAAAGTTCATCAGTTGTATTTAAAAGTGAAAAGTCCAAGTATCTAGCCAAAAACATACTTGTGTGAATGTAAAAATGTATTCACATTAAATTGTACTTAAGTATTAAAAAAGTAAAAAGTAAATTTTTCCTAGCTAGAATGAAATTAAGAGAAGAGATTGTGTGAAAGAGGATGTTGTTAAATTTGATTGGCCTTCTTACTCTCCGATGACTTCATATTTCTCACCCAGTGGCATTTGCAACCTGGTCAAAGAATCATGTTACAATAACTAAATTTTTGCTAAATTATTTTTATGTGGCCTGTTGTATGTAATGCAGCAATTTCCTGGTGAAATGAACACCAGGTGAAATTGTTTTAGCAGAGGTGCTAAAACATCAATTACTTTTATCCCCTTTCACTCAAATCACGATTAAAATGGCAGATTATCAGTTCATAAACACATCACTCTGTTCCTCACACAATTCCGTCTTATGACATCTAAAATCTTTTACTATAGCACATGACTCATTTGAATGTTTGCATTACATAACCAACTTCATTTACAAGCTTGTTTTAGTGTGATCAAATTTCATGATAGCTCAACTGATGCAGTGTCGCATATGTAAAACAAAGGACCCGGGTATGGGTCCCGAATAGCACGTGAGTTGACCCGAATAGCACGCGAGTTGACACGTGAGCCAAAAGTGTAATAGAAGCACCACAAAATGACGTAGTTGCTACAGAAATTGTGTTTTTCATCTCACATTTGCTTTTATGACACTATTGGTTAGGTTTTGTTTTAGGGTAGGGAGGTAGGTAGGTTTTATTGATTTAAATCTCGATAGAACATTAACCTGAAAAAACTCATCTGTTCAGGAGAACATTTCACTCACTTTTAGCACCACACAGTGGACATTTCACTTCGGAACTGCCCTGAGACGTGTAATGAACTACATCATTTTATTTAGCAAAAATGTTGCCACAGTCACACAATGTTCGTTGCATTGGAGAAGGTACTCACAAATTGTGATTCCAGAGCTCCCAGCCCCTTGAGACATAGAGAAAGTTCAAAAGTATTCAAATGAAGCTTTGAAGAATGTTAGTAATGTTGGTTTTGTGATATTTACTCAGATTCCATAATTTTTAAAATAAGAAATTATGAAAATGATGTGCAAAAATGTAATGAGTACTTTTCAAGTTTAAATAAAACTGTAAGGTGTAAAAAGTACTATTTTTTCTTTGGAAATGTAATTAAGTAAAAGTATAATATTCTGTTTAAATTACACTCGAGTAAAGTACAAATCCCCAAAAATAATAAAGTATTTTTACTCAATTACTTCAGACGCCTGTTGATTATATTTGCCAATTTTGTGTCACGAGTTTGAGTATGAGAACTATGTCAGAGAGGAAGATTATAAGTGAATACTGACTTCCATATTCCATGGAAGAAAGTCAAACAAGTTTGGAATGACATGAGGGAGAGTAAATTATAGAATTTCCATTTTGTAGGAACTATTCCTTGAACATTTATCTTCACCTGCATGTGTTTGTGTACACTGAAAAACCTGATAAGTTGAGAATACTCAAAACTTTTGTTGTAACCGATTACCCAAGAATATTTATGTACCTATAATACATTTTTTAATTAAACTGTAATTTAAAAAAATACATTTTCAGCTTTTTTTTGTTGTCCTTTTGTAGGCTTTTAATGACAGAGTTAGTGGAGAGGAAACAGGAAAATAAAGGGGAGAAGAGTGGGAATGGAATCGGTAAAGGACCTCACGAGCCAGGATTCAAAATTGGATCACCTGCGAAGCATTAGCACCACAGGTCATGAGCGCAACCCGCTAGGCTACTCAAAAACATAGACTCAAATAAAAGTAAAAAAATTTTCATTACTCGTTAAGAAAACATAGAAGTTGATTGTTGGGTCAACTAAATAACTGGTTTTGATTACTACACCGATAATGTTTATAAGTTAGTAGTACTATTTGTGTTTACAGTGTAAGTATAGACTGATATATAGATGCATATTTACATCTGTGTATACTGTATGATGCTAGGACAGTGCAGACCCAAACAAATTGACCCATTGACCTTGCTTGGTTTCTTGTACTGTATAGCTCATCATCCATTTGTGAGTGGTGGGCCATGCTTTTAGCCTGCTGTCTATGCTCAGTGTGGAATGATGGAGCTGCGCATTAGTCAGAGTGCTTTTCAAAGTAAGAGCCATTCAGAGTGCAGCCCTGCAGCCTCATCACACCCATCCTGAAGGTGACTGATCAGAACACACTGAATACACCTCTCAAAGCAAAAGGTCAACATTCTATTCACCAATACATAATCAATACATCACAAGATGCAATTAGTAAAGACAGACTGGAAGCCTGAGCCAGAACAGAAAAGATCTGTTTCATTCAAATAGTCTCAACTACCAAGAATAATTTAAATGCTGTCAGCTAAAACTATGACGAATATCATATTTGCAAATGAAAGATTCTTCCTGCATGATGAGGGGCTTGTGAGATGATTGCTTCGCTGGTGCCGCTGCAGCAGCGGTTGACAGGTGAGTAAAAGTGTAAAGATTCTGTTCCTGAAGTAAGAACATAAAGACTGCACGATATGTTTAGTGGAAATTATGTTATAAATGTAAAACAGTGTAATTTTGAGCAATGCCTATCTATGATGTAATCTGATTGGCACAGTATACTTTGTGGAGCAGCACTTGACAAATAATGCAGGATTATGCCTTGTATTGCTCACAGATGAGAAAGGGAGCTTTTACAGTAAGGGAAAAAGCCGAAAGACAAAAGCTAAAAACAACACAGAGTTCCAAGATGGTGGTGAACAACAGCTTACAAAGTGAAAATCAAGTGCAACATGGACAGTATCTGTCTCAGTAGACTGTAGGCGGTTTCATGGTTATTTCGAGCGACATGTGCATGACATATTCATTTAAATATTTAGTGCTATATTTTCTGTATTATTCCTGTATTTGTCAGCTCTAACGAGGGATAATATCATCTTAAACATTAATGCAAATTACTAGAGAAAAACTGTAAAACCTAAATATCATGGGCAAGACTGTTACACTCCCAACAGTTAAATGACAAAAAAAAAAAAAAAAAAAAACAGAAAAGATGTCACACACTGAAAATTATCATGGCAAAAAATTGTTTGTTCTGCATGAAAGAAGCCTAAAGCTTATATTCTAATATAACACAAATATCATTTTTCAACATTCATGCCTTCACATACGTGAAGTTGTATACAGTAACTAATTATTTGCAATAACTTTTAGTGTGTGCTTTCTACCTCACTAACAACATGTGCCATAATTGTTATAATGATGTGCAATAACTGTTGTTTATATATATATCAAATCACCTCAACTGCTCTGTTATTGTGTATTTATACATGACACGTGTTTAACATGAACTAAGACAGATTATTGTCTACTGGTATATGCAATGTGTTAAAATGACAATAAACCTGACTTTTTCCAAATATTTGATGATTTTATGTTTAACATGTATAGTCTGAGATGACTCTATTTTCTGTCTACTAAAGATACAAAAGACTAGACCCTGACCACAGAAATGTCTGAGTAAAATGCAATATGCACCTTAAAAATAGAGGTTATCAGACCTAATCTGAAATATTTCACTTCTAAATCACTGACTAATAAATGATAGCCCTTAAGATTTCAATTTGATATTGGAGGAAGAAGTGTGGACTAAGATTCTAAAAAATGTCAAGTCTGCGTCTAGCTATGCAAGGGTTCGCCTTATGCAATTTAAGAATGTATATAGATTTTATTGGACCCCCTCTAGATTATATAGACTTGGTCTTAAAGGCACACCCAACTGCTGGCATTGCAATCAGAAGTTGGAGACACAACTCATGCCTTTTGGGGTGAGTTAAGATTCAAGACTTTTGGATGAAGGTACAGAGCTATTTGTTTGACGTTTTGGGCACTCAAGTTTTGCTTTGCCCCAGACTTTGTATTTTGGATGACGGTGCAGTCATAAATTTGGGGGACAACTTTATAAAAAATTGGGCTTTGACAGGCATTATGATTGGCGTTATGATTGGCAGACAAGTAATTTTAAGGGGTTGGAAGTCCAACGGAGCGCCACTGTTTCCGGAGTGGTGTGCAGAGATGGGGAGGGGGGTAGCATTTGAAGATGGGGTAAATAGAGGATTGGGCAATTTGGACTTGTTTATGGGAAAGTGGGGCAGATATTTGGAATTTTTGGAGGGCTCATGGGGAGGGACAGTGGAGAGAGAGAGATGTTGAGGTTGTGTGTGTGATTAGTATATTTTATTTATTTAATTATTTTTTTTTCTTTTTTTTTTGTATTTCTATAATTATGCAGGACCACTGTACTGTTCTTATGGGTAGTAATAGAGGGGGTTAAGTATCTGTTTGTATATGTTCTTGCTTTTATGTGTTAATATGGGAATTTAAAAAAAATGTTAATCTAAAAAAATATATAATAATACATCCCTACCAAAAGAAATTATAATAATCATAATAATAATAATAAAAAATAAATGACAGCCCTTACTCTCAACACACTGTGATCTCAAAAAGCAAAACCTGTTGAACCTGAAAGCTTTCATCCTTGTCAGACATGTGCACATTGTTAATGTAGCCTACTGATTAGATACATTTAAAATAATCTGGAACGTTTTTGGCAACTTTATATTCTTAAAACTGAATGAGAGAATTTACACCCATTACAGATGTGGGGGGGTGGGGGTGTAAAAGGAAATCAAGAGCTGCAAAGATGTCAGCTTTAACTCCAATCAACAAAATAAATGCTTTAAATAAATAGTATACATATAAGAGCATGGAGTGAAAAGGAAATACACAGTGCTACGGACTGAGCTTTCCATTCTCTGCGCGTGCTTCATCACAATTCCACCAATGACTTTGTGACTTACGAGTCCATCTGTTGTGCAATGCGCGATGAGAGAATACATTTCTGCTCGCCTAAACCCAACTACTTGTGAAATATATTAAACAACCTCCTAATCACAAATCTGCTTTCTCACATCTCCACCAACAAATGTACAATCAATGTACATTACAATGAATGACAAATCGGTCTAGCGCTCAAATCATCTAACCGTCGGGTTCTCTGGAGCTGCATGTACCCTCTTCCACTAATCGCGTGGACAGCGAAACAACTGAATCCAAATGACAGAATTATAAACATAAATTCTTACCTTGCCCTCGTGCGTTCGCCACACAAACAAATACGGCCAGCGTCAGAATGACTATGTTTGGTTTGTAATTTCTTGACGAGTACATTTTCACGGCAGTGGGTTCCTCTTACAGAATACGTCCTTGTTGTAATAAAACACTTTCGGAATAATTAAGAGAAGCAGAACACAGACGTTCTCGTCACGAGACCTCCGCTGCACGCGCCGTAAGAAGCGAGGTCGCTGCGCGAGACGAGGAGGGCTGATCAGATTGTAATTGTGAACGTAGAGGCAGAAAATGTTAGATTTCTGCGCTCGCTCTGAGTGCTGTCAGCACCTCTAACACTGACGAAGTGCGGTTTCATTACCATGGACAGCTCCTAGCGTCGACAACGGGAACAACTTCAGGCTTCGCGCAAAGTTTGTACCGTACATAATCTAATAGTGCCCTCGATTAAATGGCTCGAGTTTTACGAGGTGGATTTAATTTTTAACTAGCCTACTGATTGAGGCGAATGAAGGAATTCGTCGACTTTCTCTACAATATCAAAGTATTGTTTAGATTAATCAGGCTACCAGTATCTATTTAAAGTAGGCTACACGGATTTTATCCAGTGTGTTTTTATGCAATTAATTTAATTTAAAAAATTTTAGTTTCAACCAGGGTACGAATTATGGAAAGTTTGGGGGTGTCCAAGCCTCCTAACCAAGGCTTGAGCCCCCTCTAATTGA
Organism: Xyrauchen texanus; assembly: GCF_025860055.1. NCBI lineage: Eukaryota > Metazoa > Chordata > Actinopteri > Cypriniformes > Catostomidae > Xyrauchen > Xyrauchen texanus. The sequence continues at coordinate 17,127,042 of NC_068311.1, forward strand.
GTCTGAACTGAATCTGTAAGGGGTCTTAAAAAGTACATACTGTATTCTTTTACATATAAATATAAACGTTTCAACGATGCTTGCAAGCAACATTTCAGTAACCACATGAAATAGATTAGAACGTATATATATATTTTATATTTATATATATATATAAAATAAACACAAATTAAAAAAAAAAAAATTTTAAATTGATGATCATATAATAAAGAAAAGCTTCCAATAAGTTCCCAACATAGATGGGAACTCCTTCAATACTGTTTAAAAAGATAGTGGCGGAGCTAGGGTGTGGCCAGGGGTGGCCACCATGGACCGAAGCAACCCCATTGGCTACCCCACTCCTAGTTGCTGTTTTAGTTATTGTTTTTCTGTTTTGTTTTTTGGCACAATTTAGTTCTTTAGAGGTGAAATCATCTCTGTACAAATGTAAAAACTTGTGCGCACACCAAGTTCGCCGCACCTCTCCGTCCTAGGTGTCATTGTATCCACTCACCTCACGTTAACATTATGCATTAGGTATCACAAACTAACATTTATTTATTAATCTTTGGTTAATGTTAGTTAATAAAAATACAATTGTTCATTTTTAGTTCATATACAACTTTTGAAAATGTGTTAGACCTACAATATGTTGAAATTAACATTAACCAAGATTCATAAATTCTGTAAAAGTATTGTTCATTGTTAGTCAATGTAAAAATACTAATAGTTATCTAAAAAACTTAAACTTAAGACTCAACTTAAGATTAATATTTTACTGTTCTTTCTAGTTTTCATTAAGTTACCATAAAGTTGTCATTAATAAAAACATTTAAGGGCTCCTAATTAATCAGTACTTGAAATGACTCATTTTGGAATCATAATTCAAATATATACATTCTTTAAACTTTGGCTTCAAGTACTACTAACTTTCAGCTTGCACTTGAATAAATTATATATGTTTGGTCAAGACAAGAGGACTTCTGTAGAAATATAAAAACCATTATTTAAAAATAAATATATTATGACTATACTATTTATGGTGAACTCACCATTAGGGTGATTAGAGTTACCTCTGGTGAAGTTGGAGCCTGTTAAATTTAAGTCCTTCTACTTTACTCAAAATTACTTTACAAAAGTGCAGATTTATGTGCAATAAGAAGTACTATAGGGAATCCATTGTGCTATATAGCAAACCTTAGTCTAGTCATAATTTATCTTATTCTGTATGGGATGTGGTATAACTCAATTTAGATAATTAAATAAAAACAATGATACTTTACTTACAGATGTGTTAAGTTTATTTGTAACTAGTTATCTGATAATTAAATAAAAACAATGATACTTTACTTACAGATGTGTTAAGTTTATTTGTAACTAGTTATCTGTACTTAAATAATTATGTTCACTTTACTTGAGCCAAATAAGTATGTTTTCTTAGAACAAGAATGCAAACCAAATGTAAGGTCAACACATTAGATTTTACAGTGATGTTGTTAACTAATGTTAACAAATGGAACCTTATTGGTAAGTGTTACCAAAAAAAAAAGGTGTTTTAGATGGTTCTAGGGGCATCCAAAGACAATTTGATTACTCTAGATGAACTTCAACGGATTGCTCCCTGAAAAGTGCAGACAGAAATTCCTGTAGATTATTCACACACTGTTTTCAGTTATACTGTAGCAATATTACATCCCTTACTTGCAACAGAGACACTGCAAAGACATTTTTGGTTTTGCTTGCAATATGCATCTCCCTCTGGATTGGGTCATTTTGGTGAAAAGTTATTTCTAATTACAAGCAAACTACTTCTATCTATTATCAAGAAAAGGAGAAAATGAAAATAGGAAAACATGCCTCTCCAAAAATTACCCATACAATGACCTGCTCATCAGGTTCCAGTATTTGCACTCCACAAAGAACTAAATGGCAAGGAAAAGAGCAACACTCATGAAATATACATGAGGAGAGACAGAGAGGACTTTGTGGCAATAATGTAGAAATGTTAAGTGATGCCGCAGAGCTGAGGAGTTATGAACATTAGCCACAAAATGTTAATGCAGTCCTCATCTGCAGGCCATTATTGGAATTATAAGAAGCCATCATCACCTTTTTATTCAACTATATTTCCCTCTGAGTCCGCTCACGTTTATTAGAAATTATTCTCTTCCTCTCTGTGTCATAATTACTATTTCAAGCTCAGTGGTGAAACTAAAACCGCTAATTATGAATGCACACTACAAACATGAGAATGCTCAATTTACGAGCTGTTTAGACATAAAGTTAACAAGGAGAAAATTATTGATTTCTTGATTACAGCTGTGCAGTCTTAACCAATTACACTGCAGCGTGTCTGTTTGAATGCATATGTTTCACAAGAGCAGGGTTATTTCCCTGTGGTCTAGACTGGGCCCAGAGTTCAGTGAAGCATTATGGCTGCCTGTGCCTACAAGCCAGCATCCTGAGGTTAAATCATCTCACTAAGAGCTGTGTGGCAGTGCTTAAATCGACAAACAGTTCAACCCAGAAACAAAGAGTGCAATGTCAAATCCTGCTACAGTAAATTAAGGCAATTCAAAGCATTACTGATACTGAGAAAAGAGGTTGACAAGAGGTTGCATGAGAGAGCAAACAAGCCACTGTAGACTTTACTGTACACACATAAAAATGTCTAAATCATTATGTTAAAATGGTAATATACAAAGTAAAAAAATTTAATTAGAACAAAGGAGATGTTATGCAGAATGACAGCCTCAGTCACCATTCACTTCCAGTGTATGGAAAAAAAAATCTACCTAGGCTGCGATTCCCAATAATGATCAATCTTAGCTGTTTAGAGGGTTTTCTAAAAGCAATTTCGTTATTTTTTATATGTGTTTCTCAAAACTGCACTTAACATGAACGTGCGTGGACGTGCTTTAAATGTTACTTACAGTAAGAGTGTTGCTGTCTGTGTGACAGTGCTGAAATGTGAATGGATAGTGCTGCTCCTCATTGTGATTTCATTATATTTGTGCATCATTTGTTATTTACATTGCTAAAAAAATTTTTTTTTAATGTTCTTAAATATTCAACCTAATTAACTGCATATTCACATATTGTTTTTACAATCATTTTGAGCAGAATTATCTTTTTCTTTTACACAATCTTCTTCTATAATCAGGTGTGCATTTGTAATATTTTGTTTTCACAAATTACACTCGATATAAAAGCTTCCAAGATTATTGAAGACAGTGGAGGCCCTGTGTATGATCCTGCTAAATACAAGCGTTCATTAAATATAACAAGGTTCACCGTTATAGTGGAGCGCAAAATAAGGAGATGTTTGGAAAAAGCGCTTTAGGGACATTCACCAATAAAGCGGAGTTCTGCTCTTTACTCCCAAATGTGATAACAGTGACAGCAATACTGCAGGTGCAGTGCTACAAAACTTGCAATGCTGGCAAGAGAGCCTTTGTGTGTCAGAAAGGAAGAGGAGACGAGGATAAAAGCATCTGCCAAATTAATAAATGTAAATATAGGATGATGAGCAAATAAATACAGGCCAGTTTTCATGCACAGCAGAAAGTTAATTACTTTATTTCTTCTCAAATATAAATTTATACAGATATCTGCATCAATTATGCCACCACTTTGTTGTTACCAGCATGTCCAACTAGTCCTACTCAAATAACTTTATTTGTTTATCTATCAATCTATTCATCCATTTAGACTATTTTATGCATTTCATTTTTATTATTATTATTATTGTTTTTTTTATTATTATTAGATATGTCTGTTAAAATGAAAAATAAATAAAACACATATCCTGATATAAAGTCTAAGCATAAAGTTTAGCTATATAAATTGTATGCAGTGTAATTTCAGTGTAAAGCAGGTGTCTGCATAAGTCTTATGATGCTCTTAGCGCTGTATGATAACTCTAGAACACTTGTAAATCTACGAGCATTTTGAAGTAATACTTACTGTAAAGTTACAATGCTTTTGGGAAACGGGCCGGAAAACTAAGATGAATCGTATGATGGATTCTATGATTTACTTAGGCTTATGATGCTTTTGGGAAACAAGGACCTAGTCTCATAGAATTAATGTTACTATAACTACATTTTTCACACTGACTTTACGTGCCGCATTTAACATTTAATCACAGTTTCCTGGTGAAATTAACACTAGAGGTGATACAACAACTGTGTGCTTAATTTAGTTTCACACAGGATATGGGTACTATGGCTGTTTGTGACTTTATAAACACTTATTTGTTTTACCCTTTGACTCACACCCTGCTATGTTATTATGTCAAAACACTTTTACTCTTAACACATCATTTGTTATACGATACATTTTTATGCATGTATTATCGACCCACCTACATTTACATACTAATTCATGTGTGATTAGCTTGCGCTGTAGCTCCTCTCATAGAGTGTTGGACATTATACTCGAAGACCGAGCCTCGAGCCCAACCAAGGATGCTCAAAATGAAAGTGAATGTGAAACGAAAGTACCATAGAATTGACACGATAGGATAGGATGTGGTTGCTCCAGTAAATGTGCTTTTTCTTTTGTCTAATTTGCCTTTCAAATAGTACCGGTTAGGTTTAGGTGTTGGTTTAGACCAGGTAAGGATATCTGTTTTGCTCAAATCATTTATATTTTAAGACACTATTGGTTAGGTTTAGATTAAAGTTTTAGGTTAGAAAAGTACGTTTTACTTGTGAAAATATCCATCTAATATACTGTACACCTTAAAAACCTAGTCTGATTACAACATAATTCCACTCAATTTTAGTGCCCCCTTTTAGTGCCCCCTGCTGGAAATTTCACTGGGAAACTGCAGCCAAACATGTAATGAAGCACATAATTTTTTTTTGTTTGCAAAAATGTTGCTATTGTCATGTAAATTTAAATAGACAAGTCTGTAAAAAATAGTGTAAGTGAATTGTGACTGAGGCTAACATTCAGCATTACAAAATTGTATGTGTTCCACAGAAAAAGAAAGGGTCAGAATCAACATGAGGGTGAGTAAATTAATAAAATAATTTACATTTTTGGTATGCTATTGAGACATGGGTGGAGAACCAGGGAATTTCCTGGGTATCAAAAAGTTGAGCTTAGTCAACAGAATTTGTGGCCTTAAAAATAATAAATAAATAAATATGACTTGTCCGTTCTTTAAAAAAAAGCTAAAATATGGGTTACAGTGAGGCACTTACAATGGAAGTGAATGGGGCCAATGCATAAATGTAAAAACAATATACTATCACAAGACGTAAACATTATACTTGTTAACATGATTTTAGTGTGATTAAAATTGCTTACTAACCTTATCTGGGTAAAGTTATAGCCAATTTAACAACTTTGTTGTCATGACAATGTAAAGATGTAAACTCTAAAACCCTAAAATGACTGTGAGAACAACGATTTAAACAACTTTATAACCGCTTCCAATAATTCATGAGTTTAAACAGAAACGTTAAGTTTAAACCCAACAAAAATTGTCCAATTCACTTCTATTGTATATGTGCCTCACTGTAACCTCGAAATTTGCTTTCTTTAAAAAAGGAGGGATGAGACAAAATCATTTTTTGTGGTAATCAACATTACGCCACAAATGCTGTTGATTGAGCTTAACTTGTATTGAACCCAGAATATTCCATTAAAACTAATTGCACATAGAACAGTAATCATAAATCTTGCTCACATAATGAATACAATTTCATTATGTAGGTTTATTAATTAACATTTTGTCTCCTGCAATAAATCAAGAGTACCAACATTGTTTTTTTTATCTAAATTAATTCAAATTCAAATATATTCACACTAATCTCCACTCTGGACAATAATGCATGCAAACTGAATATTAAGATCATAAAAGGGATGCAATTCTGGGCCCTCACACACAGCTAGATGAAAAGAAAAAGGTCAGGCTTTTTGGGCTCTGGATGCCTTCAGGAGAGAAGCAGTTCAGTGATTTGTATTACTGTAAGCACACATTGTAAGTGGTAACTAGTTTTTAAAGCATTAATTAAATGTTTTGGGTGAGCTACTACATTTTGCAGACATGGAATTGAGTTGTGATGTCCCATAAAACAGTTGTGACAATTGCACTTACAGTTTAGAGAATGTTAAGACTGTTTAAAAAAATGAGCCAAAGCGTTTGAGAAAAACTGTAAGTCATAGCTCTGGTCATAAGTATTGAACAGGGTTTTATAAGCTAGTTGCTGTGATCTTTCAATCCTGATCAGACAACACAATATAGAGCATGGCTAAAGTAATTCATTAAATGTGCAACTAATGTGGGCAGCCTGTGACTTATTTAACACAAGTGTGAGATGTGAGTTCTCTGTTCAGAAGTAATTGGCTACGCCTGCTGTTAGCAAGAACCTAATAAAAATAAATGGTTTAGATGTCTCCTGTATTTCAGGGCATCAGACGTGTCACTTCAGAAGAATTACAATCCAGTGCAGACTTGTATTTACAGAGAAACACGTCTGCTTAAAAGAAAGTACATTAACGTTGATTGTGTGTTGTTTTATTTTAATAGCATGTTCCCCTTCTGTCACTCACTCGATGTTGTGTCTTGGGAGCCCCAAACACCTCTGATCATTGATAAAAGGCCAATGAGAATTGGTGAGTGGAATTTTCATGCCACTCCCACGGACATACGGGTATAAAAGGAGCTGGGTCGCAACCACTCATTCAGAATCTTTCTACGGAGCCAAGCGGTTGTGTGTCAGTGAGCTGAATTCCACTGCCAGTCCATTGACCTCTAAGAAGCGTATGCTGTTGGATATACAGCGCATTCCAGTGGCTTTCTCTCCTTCTGCACGATCAGTGCAGAGTTTGACAGTGCTAAAAGAGTATATATTTCTGCAAAAGAGTATATTTCCTCTATTAGACCAAAACACATTTACGTGAACTTCTTTTTATAGACATGTCTTTTTAAAGATGCCTTTCCCTCTTTGTGTAGTACCTGGATGCAGTCGTTATCTCTCCGCCCACAATGGCCACAGGTGCTTACTCACGTGTCTGGGCAGCGATCACATTGAGGCAGAGTTCATGAATGGTTCATGTTCTCATTGCGAGAACATGACAATGGCAACGTTGCGGTCATGGCTTTCCTTCTTCCGGGGGAAAGCCACTCTTGTTGCCACCCTCGCTGTGGCTTCTACCTACAGGTACGAGGCCAGCTCGGCTGGTGCTGGAGGCGATTTGGTGACTTCAATGGGAGCGGCCCCGCTGGATGAATACCCACAGACCTCCCATTCCCCAGCACGCTCGTTTGCCCCCGTCATGTTCTAAGATAAGACCAGCTCGCCTCAGGGCCACGTGAGCAGGATGAGTTTTCAATTGCTGCATCAGAGAGTGCATTGGTGATGTCGGACAGTGAGGACTCAACTGGGCTTCCACCTTCGGGTCTGCACACCCAGTCTGATGCCAACGCGGAGCTGACTGCCATGGTGGCCCAGGGAAGCAACGCCCCCCTGCCTCACGGCCTGGCATTAGGACCCCAAGGATGGCTCATAAGTGCACAGGTGCCGGTTACTCCGGTAGCCCCCTGTGATGTATTTTCCGTAGTATGGTATATATCATATCAATATCAGGGATGTGCGGAACTACATGATGTCTTTTGGGGCATTGGGGAAGGCTACGAGCACCTGCTATTATGCACACAGCAGCTTGCTTGCACCTGCATTGGCAGTCAACATAACACGGTTCAGCTAGTTGTGGCGTTTCATATAGGGACCCCTAGTGTCACTACATCGACACAACGTCAAGCGAGTGACAGAAGGGAAATATCTGACCTGCTGGAATGTCCAGGATCCTATCTTGTCTCCTTAGCACAAAACCTGAATGAGTGGTTGCACACCAGTTCCTTTTATACTCCTATGTCTAGGGGAGTGGCATGCAAATTCCACTCACCAATTCGCATTGGCCTTCTCAAAGATCAGAGGTGTTTGGGCAACCAAGTGCGACCCCTAGTGTTACTACATTGACACAACTTCTCCTTCCCTCCATCAGGGAACAGAGGTTATGACAGTAACCGAGACACTTCACGATACAAAACAAAATTCCTTTTCTTGCTTTTTGAGATTAAAGCCAAAAAAAATCTGAGAATTCAGGGTTTGATTGAGTTTAATAAAAGGTCTTTTCTGCACTGCTGAGCCAATCCAGATAAGGATGTGGGCCTTATTTCCTGTCTGCGCATAGCCTGCCAATTACGTTGTCATTCAATGGCAAGGTCTGAATAAAGCTTAAACACCTCTCCGCTGTTGGCAAAGAAGACAAGCCAATACAAAAAGGAATGAAATACACTTGACAATTCTCTTGTGATAATTCTCAACATTAAATGTCTACAATCAAAGAAAAATACTGAAAAAGATGCTAATCAAATTATTTACAATTTGAGAGCTACTCTGACACAGTCCTCTGGCACAGATAAGTGTATATAGTTTCATTCCTGCTCAACAAAGCTTGTCTCGACATGCTATAAAAACAAAACCTTCATCATCCTTTTATCAGCAGTGCTGAGAAAGACAATAACACACTTTCCACTTGAACCATAATGAAATCTGTGTTTCTGATCTCTCCACAACAATTGAGAACAGGATTGCTAACTGTCACGACACCAATGTTTTCACAGCATCTGTTGTACAGAACCTCTGCATTATCGGACATCCTTATTCACCTGAGCAATAAACTTTCATCAAGCCTAACCACCAGATCTCTGTCTGTCAACTTTCTCCAGATCAAGAGATACTTAAATAATAAAAAATGTGTGTATGTATAGCTAAAATGCAGCTCTATGCTATTACTGTTTTTGCTGGACCAAGTGTCCTTACAACAAACTGAGCAGATCACAAGATTGTTTTTAATTAGGTAATTCCATCTGCAAAAGCCATCTGGAAAAGCAACAAAACCAAAAAACCTTGCAAACCTTGTTACACAAAGACTATATATGTGCTTTTTCTATGCTAAAATTATTTAAACATTCTCAAGGTTTATTACATACAATGCAGATGCTTGAGTGCATCTGCTTTCTGTAAACATTTACTGTCTTGTGGATCCTGAGACTACTGGAATGAATCGTGTTCAAAACATATGGGAATAATAATTCCAATGATTTCACTGTAAGATATCTCATTTATTCTGGTGTATAATGAAATAAATAATATTGTTTTGAGCCTGGATTATAATTTTATATCCTCCTGAGACCCTGCGTCCTCATGCGTGTACATTTGGTTTTTGCTTCGCTATAGGCTATGCATAATTTAATTTAATGTAAATTGACTGATCTCAGTTCAGGAGACTCTAGGCTGTCTTTAAAGGGTTAAACTTTTGATGGACCGAGAATATGGCACCGATCTCAGCTAAGTTTGTTTTTGGGAGAAACAGCAACAAAACCACATCTGGTAAGAGACCTCATTAAGTTTTTACATTAAATCCTGTTTGAGTCAAAAGAGTCTCTATTTTCATCCGATGTGCCATTTTAAATATTTAATAATTTATCGCAAAACTGAACTCTGTTAAAAACATTGACCATGTACATGGACTATAGGCTCATTTTCCTTAAAATATCCTATATGCACTGTGCATAATTACATTGAGAATCAATGGATGCATCTAAAAGCTGGAACATTTTGCTGCAAAAAAAAGGCTCTTTTTGTTTTATCTGACCATAGAACCATTAGAAAATAAGGTACATTTCAAACTCTTCTGAGACCAGTGCAGACAGATATCACACTGGAGGTTAAGTAACTGCCTAATTAGGGAGCAAGGGAGCATCCCATAGCTTTCCCATGCAGCCAAATGCATTCAATCATATCCGGTCAAAAGTTCAGTTTTTGGCTGAAGATGATGTTTGGACCACTAAACATGTTTGGCAGACATGGAACAATGGTAATCAGGACATAGATGCACGTTTCTTAGGGGATACTAGTCACAAATCAAAAAGAGGAATGGAAAATGCACAAGCAGTCATGCTCAGGTCTCAGGAGGATATACATTTTAATACAATTTTTAATAATAATAATATATATACAGAAGTGGCCAAAATTATTGGCACCCTTGGTAAATATGAGCAAAAAAGGCTGTGAAAAATATATATTTTCTTCCTCTCTGTGTGTGCCAAACCCATCTTTGGTATTTTCTGCCAAAAAAGCTCTTTTTGTTTTATCTGACCATAGAACCCGGTCACATCTGAAGTTCCAGTAGTGTCTGGCTAATTAAAGATGCTTGAGTTTGTTGTTGGATGAGAGCAGAGGCTTTTTTTCTCAAAACCCTCCCAAACAACTTGTTGAGATGTAGGTGACGTATGATTGTTGTAGTGGAAACATTCTGACCCCAAGACCCATATAATTTCTTCAATTCTCCAGCTGTGATCCTTAGAGAATTTTTGGCCACTCTAACCATCCTCCTCACTGTGTGTGAAGACAATATAGACACATATAGTGGATTGGAACTTCTTCATTATTGCCCTGATGGTGGAAATGGGTGTTTTCAATGCTTTAGCTATTTTCTTATAGCCACTTCCTATTTTGTGAAGCTCATCAACCTTTTGCCGCACATCATAACTGTCTTCTTTGGTCTTACCCCTTGTGATGGATGACTAAGGGAATTTGGCTTGTCTGGGTTACCTCATATTTATACCCCTTTGAAAAAGGAAGTTATGGCTGAAAAATTTGTTCCTATTCACCCAAGTGTACAAAACAATTTAAATATTATTAATATATATTTTACTCATAAGAATTTCTAGGGGTGCCAATAAATGTGGTAAACATGTTTTGGAGAAAAATATTTATTCAATTAGTGTACTTCAATTAAAGGTTAGATTTTTGTGAATATTTTGAATGAAAGATCAAAAGGATAAACAATAAAGACATATATTTCACAGCCTTCTTTGCTCATATTTACCAAGGGTACCAATATTTATTTTTTGGAACGCTGGTTTACTAAATAATTCTGAATAAAATGATCTAGGTAAGTCTCATTTTATTTATGTGCTGACCCAGTGATCTGCATCTTACATTTATATTGAATGAGCAAACAGCACTCAAATTACATGTACACCATAGCCTACATAGTAAAAGACCAAATAATGCTGAAACAAATAAAAGCCCCAAGGCCTCACTGTACATTACCTAAGTGTTCTGCAGCATGTACTGTAAAAGCAACCTATAAACAGTGCCCTTAACTAGCTGTTTGTTTCTATTCTATCAGATTGGTATGTTGCTACCAGTCCCATAGTGCTTTGCAATGTGAATAGTGGGCATGTGAGCTTGATCAGTCACCACAGCTCAGGCACTCTGGGGAGTCTGGATTTGGGCTACAAAGAAGCCATAGTCCTAGTGGCCATTCAGCCCCACTGGGCATGAATCTATCATGCAATCTAGCTACGTGCTTAGTCTCACACATAAATGCAGGGCCAAGCATAAAGAGGGAAATGAAATTCTTGCACCATGGTGACATCTGTCCTAAAGAAAAATGGTTGCACATGGCATTTATGTGTTTTCTGACCTTTTTTTTTTTTTTTTTTTAAAGAAGATAACACAGCAAATAGGAAATGAAATGCAAGATGTTATAGGGAGGAATAAAAAATCCCTGAACCTGCAACGTTAGAGCAGAAACGCATAGGTTTACCAAGGTCCTATTCTTCTTAACTTCTTATTAATTCCTAAATTTGCCTTGCCGAGCAGTAAGTCAAAAGGTCTGAAAGCACACCAGGCTATCATGCTTCAAAAATATCCCTTCAACTGTCTGAACTTAAAGTGATAAATTGTGTTAACATTTACAGTACTTAACCTCATGCTGTTCTAAACCTGTATGACAGGTTTTTCTTCCATGGAAAACAATAGGAAATATTAGAGAGAATGTTAGGAATTAATAGCTTCAGCACCATTCACTTTTATTGCATTTTTTCCCAATTCAATGAAAGTGAATGGTGACTGATTACTATTGTCCCATGTCTACCAAACATGTTGAGTGGTCCAAACATCATCTGCACTTTTGACTGGATGTTAGGAGTGAATGACTTAACCTCTAATGTGCTGTCTGTCTGCACTGGTCTCAGAACAGTTTTAAATGCACCTTTTTTCATCCTAACTCTGTATACAGCCTCTGAAAGTAACATGTTCCAGCTTTTAGATGCATCCATTGATTCTCAATGTGATAATGCACATTGAATATAGGATATTTTAAGGAAAATTAGCCTATATTCCACGTGTGTAGACATTCTGTTTAACAGCGTGCTGTTTTGAGATAAATCAAGGACATTTTTAAAATGGCATATCGGATGAAACTAGAGACTCTACTTTTCAAACAGGTTTTAATGTAAACACGTAATGAGGTTTCATACCAGGTGTAGTTTTGTTGCCGTTTCTCCAAATAACAAACTCAGCTGAGATCAGTGCCATGTTGTTTTGTCACATGACTTTGTGCATCGAAAGTTTAATCCTTTAATGATAGCCTAGAGTCTCCTAAACTGAGATCAGTTTGTTTAAATGTAATTAAATTATGCATAGCCTATAGCAAAGCCAATATGTATGTCCATGCATTTGGACGTGGGGTCTTAGGAGGATACAGTACTGTGCGACAGTCTTTTGCACATTAGATGTTTTACAAAAACACTTTTCTTAAGAGGAATCTTTTATATGTTCTGCTTTAGTGTATCACTAGGGAATATCAGTCTGGGATTACATGAAGAAACACAAATGAGACAGCCTAAATGCATAGTAGAACTGTGGCAAGTTCTCCGAGATGCTTGAAACGTCTAGGTTACTGTTGTAACCTCCGTTCCCTGATGGAGGGAAAGAGATGTTGTGTCGAAGAAGCGACATTAGAGGTCTCTCTTGAGAGCCTTTTGCATCTCTGAACATTGAGAAAAGGCCAATGAGAATGGCAGACAGAATTTTCATGTCCCACCCCCGGGTATAAAGTGAAGGAAATGCGTCTGTTTCATTCAGGTTTTCTCTGAGGAGAAGACGATGAGGTTCTGCCGCAACAGTGGTTCAGTTAAGCGACATGGCCGGAAGGACACGACGGGCGATTTATGTACGCTACCGTGGTGGTGCTGTCTGATCGGATCAAGATGTGTTTGCCCTGAATTAGCGGGAGAAACCTCTGCAGGGCAAAAAGTACAGCCAACAACTCTAGGCAGTTGATATGCCAGCACAGCGGGGCCCCTTACCAACGGCTCTGCGGCTGCGTGCCCGTTGCACACGGCGCCCTAACCCAATTTGGAGGCGTCTGTTTTGACCAGGACATGTCGTGACACCTGCTGCAAGGGGACTCCTGTCCGTAGAAAGCAGAGGTCTGTCCAAGGTTTGAAAGTTTGGAGGCAGGCAGGGGTGATGAACACACGGTGCGCCATGCTCGTCTCGGGACTCGAGTCTGGAGCCAGTGCTGAAGCTGTCTCATATGCATCAACCCCAGCGGCGTGACCACCGCGGAGGACGCCATATGCCCCAGGAGCCTCTGGAAATATTTTAAGGGGACCGCTATGCCCGGCCTGAATGCGGTGAGGCATTTCAGCACTGACTGCACACGCTCGTTGGTGAGGCGCGCTGACATTGAGACTGAGTCTAACTCCATGCCGAGAAAAGAGATGCTCTGAACCGGGGTGAGCTTGCTCTTTTCCCAGTTGACCTGAAGCCCTAAACGGCTGAGGTGCCTGAGCACCTGGTCCCTGTGGGTGCATAGTAACTCTCGGGAGTGGGCCAGGATGAGCCAGTCATTGAGGTAGTTGAGCATGTGGACGCCTGCTTCCTAAAGCGGGGCCAGGGCTGCCTCTGCGACCTTCGTGAAGACGAGAGGGGACAGGGACATGCCAAAGGGGAGGACCTTGTACTGATTTGACTGGCCGTCGAATGCGAACCGTAGAAAGGGTCGATGTCGAGGCAATATTGAGACGTGGAAGTACGCGTCCTTCAGGTCTACCGCTGCGAACCAATCTAGATGCCGGACATAAGTTAGAATGTATCTTTACGTGAGCATTTTGAACTGGTGTTTTTGCAAGACCTGGTTGAAAACTCGCAAGTCCAAGATCGGCTGGCAAACTGAATTGCATAATTGAGTCGAATGGTCCTGACCAGCCAGCATGACGGATTGGAAAGTGAGAGCCACGCGTCCAAGCTCCGTGATAGGGGCACTAAGGGGACGATTATTTTTGACGTACCCAGCGGGGCTTCGCAGCGGGGCGGAGTAGGTAATGTGCCGTCAAGAGGCCAAAACGCATCCCGAGGCTCTGGTGCTGAGAGAAGACTCGAAGCACTTACCTTGCTCCGCACACCAGGCGGGGGGCGGGTTAGTGACTGAGGAGGAGGTCCGTGGAGGCATCCTATAGACTCGTCAGAACCAGCCGGCCGGGGGGACAACAGTCGTGGGGCTGCAGTCGAGAGTGCCGTGAGAACGGCATTTGCGGGCCAGGTGACCCAGAGACAAAGGGAATTGCTCTTTTATTGAGAATGTGTGTACCGCAGCCTGAAGGGGGTGCAGCAAAGTAAATAAGCTCAACTGAAGATTCTCCTCCTGGCCCTCCACCGGGGGACAGAGTGGTCTGCTTACCAGCTCCGGAGCAAACATCTTGGTCCCTGGGTCGTCCGTCTCAGGAACGCTTGGGAGCCTTCTGGGTCCTCGAAGGGTTTTCTTGAGATGGGTGCGTGTGCCTCTTGCGGGGTGCTCGATGCTGGGGCTGAGAGCTGGGCCCAGGTTGAGGCGGAGCTGCACGTTTCTTGGGCGCCGCAGGAGGATGCCCTCGCCGGTGCTTTTTAACCGCTGAGAACTGCTGGGTGAAGTACTCGATGGTGTCGCTGAAAAGGCCGAACTGGGAGACAGGTGCGTTGAGGAAGCGCTCTTTGTCTGCTTCGCGCATCTCGACCAGGTTCAGCCACAGATGTCGTTCTTGAACCACAAGAGTGGCCATTGCCTGCCCGAGTGACCGCGCTGTGACCTTCGTGGCCCTGAGGGCGAGGTCGGTCGCTGAGCACAGTTCCTGCAGCATGTTGGGATCAGAACAACCCAAGTGCAGATCTTTAAGTGCCTTGGCCTGGTGGACTTGCAGGAGGGCCATGGCATGCAGGGCGGAAGCGGCCTGTCCAGTGGCACTGTAGGCTTAGGAGGTCAGTGAAGACGTCATCCTACAGGCCCTGGAGGTGAGCACAGGGCAATCCCACAAGGAGGTGGTGTTCTCGGGAGATAGGTGGATCGCAACCACTCTGTCCACCTGGGGGACCATCGTGTACCCTTGGGCCGCTCCGCTGTCGAGGGTAGTGAGAGCGGATGAGCGAGAGGCATGATGATGGGCAGTGAAGGGTGACCTCCACGAACTCGTCAGCTCATCATGCACTTCCGGGAAGAAAGGAACCGAGGGGGGGGCTATGAGTGGCGCACAGACCCGAGGAACCAATCATCCAGCCACGAAGGCTGTGGGGCGGACAGAGGGTTCCAGTCCAGCCCCACGCTGATGGCGGCCCGGGCAAGCATGTCGGACATCTGGGCGTCAGCCACACACTGGGCGTGCTGGCCCGAAGGTGAGTCATCCGATGCAGCGGTGAGCTGCAGCGGTGAGCTCATATGGCTCGGGGGGCCCGGACGGAAGTCAACGTGCATGTCGGGGGGGCGGGTGGTTCGTGGGGACAACGTCGCTGTGTATTTCTCTTTTAGCGAAAATACTCTTTTAGTGAAAATGTCTCTTTTACTAGCACTGTCGAAGCACCTAGGGGCAAAGCTGCACTGCTGTGCAGAGAAGGAGAAAGCCGCTGATATGCGCCGTAGATCCAACCGCATATGCTGATCAGAGATGAGAGGAAAACCAATTGGGACTCGCAGCTCGCTACTCACAAAACCGGTCAGCTCCGAAGAAACTTTCTGAATGAATCAGACGCATTTCCCTCCCTTTATACCCCTATGTCCGGGGGCGGGACATGCAAATTCTGTCTGCCAATTTCTCATTGGCCTTTTCTCAAAGTTCAGAGATGCAAAAGGCTCTCAAGAGAGACCCCTAGTGACGCTTCTTCGACACAACATTGAAGTGATCGACAGACGGGGAACAACCTATCTGCCAACAACCTTGAAAACTGTGCGCAGGTGTACCTAGAAGAATATATACTATAAATTCCTCACACTTTACATTTAAGATAATCCCGATCTCCCTGGGTGATCACTGACACAACATTTTCTCCCAAAGAACAGCCATTTAAATTGGCACCAATGAGGCCACGAAGAGATTAAATAGTTTAATCCTACACCAATTCATACACAGCACACAGTCAAATGAAGTCATTAGCTCTGTGTTAAGCTAATTACAAACAGCAGCACGAGCTCAGGGAAACATTACCTCTTATGACCACGATCTACCACACAAGAACTCCAAATTCAATTTTGTTTACTTTCCAGTGGAGACCTGTAAACCCTCAAGCACCCACAGTAATGCACATGCAAGTAAGCAACTCCTAATGCATTATTTATAGGTCTTAACTTAAGCTATTCATTAGACAAGAGCGGGCACCATACAATACTGTAGGTATGGAAGATCATGAATATTAACAAGAAAGACTTGATATTTAAACATGACGTGGAACATTTTTTTGGAAGTAAATGCCAAGTAAATAGCACAGCATGTTAGTTACAGTGTGCAGTGGCTTGACACATGCCTGTTGTTATTCTAAAGCATGACCTTTCCCTTGGAAGATTGCCACTTGTCTTTTTTTTATTTTGGCTTTTGAAAACTTTGTGAGTAAAAAAAAAACATTGATAAATAAAATTACAAACAAAAAAGAACAGACCTGGGCTGATTTATTCCTCCACTCTTGAACAGAATTAATAAACTCGGTCCATAGAACTGCAGACCTACGTAAGTGCCAAGTCAATAAAAAATAATGGAATCATTTGCCTTAAAGGGATATTTTACCCCAAAATGAAAATTCGGTCAACATTTATTTACCATCATGTTGTTCCAAATCAATATGATTTTCATTCCTCCGTGAAACGAAGATTAGGCATAATGACAGCTATTGAAACCATTCACTTTCAGATTAACATTTTTATTGGTTGCTCTTCAGCATGACACATAACACAACAAACCATTCATGTACAGAGTCAACCTTTATCCCCCTTAAACCCCATTATATCCCTTTCCCCCTCCCAATCCCCAACCCCCAACAAACATCCCTGTGACCAAGCCTAAAAAAAAATTACAAATACATATATAAATTAAATATAAAATTAATATTAATAATACAAAAATATTATAATAATAAATACACACATTTAAAACTATAAGTCTCTCTCCACAGCCCCTCCAAAAACTGGCTAGGACCCAATTTTTTATGTGCTTATCCCCTATATCAATGACCGCCTCATGGCCTAAAATTCAGAGTCTGGGGCAAAATGACATTTTTGTGCCCAATAAGATAAACTCATAAAACGCTGAACTCTCAACCAAAATTCTTGGATCTTAACCCACCACAAAAACATGGGTTTTGTCTCCATCTTCTGATTGGCATTGCCAGTAGGTGTGTATTAAGACCAAGCCTATATAATCTAGAGGGGGTCACATAGAATCTATGTGAAATCTTAAATTGCATAAGGCACACCCTTGCATCTCTAGATGTAGACTTTATGTTTTTTAGAATCCTAGCCCACACTCCCTCCTCCAATACAATGTTTAAATATTTCTCCCATAATCTCTGGAGAGAAATTGAAGCTCCACCCCCCAGACTCTGAATTAGCAGGGAGTAATACACTGATGCCTCATGACCTTTTCCATAAGCAGTAATCACCACTCCCAGAGTATGTGCCGCTTTAGGGGGGTGTATGCTACTCCCAAAAATAGTACAAAGCAGGTGGCGCAGCTCTAAATACCTAAAGAATTGAAAACTGGGGATCCCAAAATGTTGAACCATATTTTCAAAGGATCTCAACACTCCACTCTCATATAGGTCACAGAGCGCATTAACCTCCCTCACAACCCACTCTGTCCAGAAGAAAGCGGACTTACTAATACATAACTTTGGGTTCAGCCATATGCTCGAAGTAACATAAATGTCCAAATTAAACACTCTGGACCCTTTTGTCCATGGCAGCGTCCAGAGTCTGATCATTCACCACTGACCAGGATACTGATGAAATGCTAATGTTATCAGAAGAGCTATGGCCCCGAATAAACCCCACCTGATCTATAGGTATAACAGATGTCATAACTTTACTTAATCGGTTAGACAACATTTTTGACAATATTTTAACATCTAGCTGGATCAGGGAAATTGGATGGTAACTCTTACACTCGTTTGGATCTTTGTCCTTTTTTTTTCAGCTTATGGCCTGCTATGTCGAGCAGACTCGGAAAGAGCCAGTACAGAAATTCCACCATATTCCATCCCTCTACTCCCTCTAGGACTCCCAAGATATGGACGTTATTCCGCTGGCTATGGTTTTCCAATGGTATGGTATGGTATGGTATGTCCTCCAATTTCTCCCAGACATGCTCCAAATCCTCCATGGTCGCTAGCGGATAAGCAGATAATTCCCTCTCCGATGACTATAGATAATCGATCTGTTCTCGACATCCCCCATTCTTATGACCACATCAGTAAATTTCGCCTCCATGGCAGTGATCGATCGACGTATCACAGCAAGATCCTCCAAGTCCGCAACGACCTTCATCAGCATTGCCGACATGTTCAGCCTCTCTTGCCGCATTTCCCGAAACTCTCTGACCAAATCGACTCCCTTATACTCAGCCTTTTTAATATCTCCAGAGCCTGAGGATTTTGAAGTCTTTGACACATTGTCCTCCTAGAACAGTTATGGAACAAAGTGTATCAAATCTCAACAGTTTATGTCATAAAAAGTATTAAAACTAGCAAAGTGCGCAGAGCTCTGCATTTACACGTACTATACTCACATGGTGTCACATGACTTCTAACCATTCACTTTAATTGTATGGGGAAAAAATGCAATGAAAGAGAATAGTGACAGAGAGCACCAGGGGAAAATTTTTTATTGGTATGGAACAACATGAGTTGAGGGTGAGTAAATGTTGACAGAATTTTCATTTCTGCGTGAAATATCCCTTTAATTGATAGGTCATTTAATAGGAAAATCACTAATGTGTAAATACCAAACAATGGCGAATAACACAACCAAGCACTATTTTGATTTGGTCAACAAACTGCTTTCCTATCCTCGTATGGAATTTGCTTTTATCTTTCCACAGAGCTTAGAAAAACAGCAATTCCCTGATGAGTGTGCATAAGTGGTGTGACAGCACCTTTATCCCATAGGCAAGAAAAACCTGTGCAGCATAGTTTCCTCCACTCAAAAAGTTATTGATGTTGAGACACGGTGATGTTCATGGGATTGTTCTGACACTGCATTTTAAACACTGCTGTACAGCCAGGCAGTAAACCCTTAAAATGCTTAAGAGGCTTGTTATACATCATGTCACAGGGAGACTGTACGTGCCTACACCACAAAGGGCCTTTCTGGAAAAAAAACTTTCACTACCTGCAGATGGTGGTTTGGGATCCCAGCAAAGGCCTTGCTCATAAAGAACACAGGGCACCATCTTATTTATTATGTGAGCTCAGTCAGCAGGCTTTACAGCCTCTGATATAATTATACAGCAACTTAGCAGCTCGAACAATGAAACAGCCTGTTCACCATTTACAGCCTCCCAACTCTCACTCATAAAATATTATGCCAAAATCAATAAGCTTCCAGATATGTCTCAGAAGCCTGATGCATCTCGGCGAGAGCACTGGTCTGTTGGAGCACAAATCCAGCCTAACAAGCTGAGGAGGAAGAGAGGGGTTAATTGGGATGTTGGAGCCATCTTTCAAAGGCTGGACAGTGAACAGTATGAACTTAAAATTTATGAGGCTGACAAAAACAACTTCTGTCAGATGCAGGTCGTGCTGCCATGAATTTGCAATTAAAGGGATTTCACCATTTATACACCCTCATCCCATCCCATATGTATATAACTTATTTTCTTCTGCTTAACACAAAAAAATATTTTTAGAAAAACATCTCAGCTCTGTAGGTTCATTCAATGCCAGAACTTTGAAGGCTAAAAAAGCACATTAAGGCAACATAAAAGTTATCCATATGATTCCAGTAATAAATCTCCAGAAATAAAAGAAGAATGTGGAAGTGAAAGTGAAAGTGGAGATTTTATAGTAAGTGTACTACTATACTTAAATATTGACACGTTTACCACCACACCTATCCATTGCTTTTGAATATATGGATTTAACATCCATATATTCAAAAGCAATCTGATAGGTGTGGGTGGTTAACATGTCAATATTTAAGTTCTTTTTTTACTGTAAAATCTCCACTTTCACTTTCACTTCCACATTCTTCTTTTATTTCTGGAGATTTGGATTCTTCGTGCATATCTACTGGGCAGGGAGGAGAAAACTGATTTAACCAACTGATTCTTATGGGTTACTTTTATGCTGCCTTTAAATGCTTTTTGGACCTTCAAAGTTCTGGCCACCATTCACTTGCTTTGTATGGACCTACAGAGATAAGATATTGATCTAAAAATCTTTTTATGTGTTCAGCAAAAGACAAAAAGTCAAACACATGAGTGATGGCATGAGGTAGAGTAAGTGATGAGAGAATTTAAATTTTTGGGTGAAGTATCCCTTTAAGAATGACCAATGCTAATTATATAGGCTAAATAAATGTTCCTTTTATTTAGAAATTAGTTTCTATTACTTTATACGCATAGGTCATGGGTTAATAGATAGAAAGGGAAAAGCATTTGCCATAGCTAAATAAGATCCTGCCATCCTTGACTGTGTATGTGTTTGTTTGTAATAAAATCTGGCTGAAAAAATTTGGAAAACACAAAAAGCACTCTACCAGAATGTCTGTGGGGAAGATCAGACTACATCTGTCCATGACAGGCCTCAGCAGCAGGTGGGGTGTGACCATCTGACCCTCTCCAGTCTGCCCGTCCACAAGATCCATCTGCTCATCCTGCTACTGACTCCACAGTACCATGTCACACATAGAGTCTGACACAGTCATCTCTGTTTCATCAGCCTGTTGTCATATTTCTCTGCTAAAGTCTTTACATTTATGCTTCAATTTCATGCTAAAGGAGTTACATTTCAATGAAATGACTGAGTATAAAAGAAAGTATTGTGTAGCATATGTACACTCACAGGCAGGCCCGGATTACCCAATGGGCATTATGGGCACGGGCCCAGGGGCCCATGCGCACTTGGGGCCCAAGCTAGGGGAAGATTTTTTTTTTTTTTTTTTTTTAAACAATTCATTTCCGAAAACGGAGCGTATATTTGCACTGCGTGCCGGCCCGGTGCCTGTCTTTTTAGCAAAAAGACGCTCTACACAAAATAACTACTGTAGCGTAAGGCGTGAGGTGCATGATGGTAGCTTTTGAGGCGTTCGGCCAGAGTTCGAATCCGCCTTTTGCCGAACTCGCTCTTCTCCCTTTTCCCAACACATGCAGGTACTTACTGCTGGTGGTGACACGTACGCGTGCATTTGAGCAACACTGGCAACAAAACTAGCACTAGTGTAGGCTAATTGCTAAATAAGTTAATTGCCATTATGCAACGTTTTAGAAAAGTATGAATTAGCAGAATATCCAGTGTTATGAAAACAGTAGGTCAACATAACTACAATGCATTCTTTAATTCCCTGTCTTATTCTGCCCTCTGGCATATCGAAATTAATACAAACCTTAACATAAAGAGACGGACAGTGTTATTAACAGACAGTAAAAATCATACTAATAATACTATGTAAAAAAATCTGATGAGCCCAGAATATAAACTCAACGTGTTTAATTACACGTTATAAGCATTGCCGAATACACTCAAATGAGATCGACTCAGAAAAGACGTCAATAAATGCACGCGTCACCTGCTACATCCTCTTTGTTGCATGCGCAAATTATGATCACTAATACAAAATACAATTGTAGAAATTGCTGCACATTCGTTGAATTCTGAATTTTGCACACATAAGTTGAAAGCAATTTGTTTGTGGATAGTAGGCACAGGCTATCCTAGAAGAACATATCTGCAACATTTATCAAGTTCACGGATAATTGTGCGTGCATCTGATCTATTAAATTAGTATTATTAATCATTATGATACTAAAATCATAATAAAGTATGTATACTACAAAAAAATCAGATGAGTCCAGAATATGAACGTAACGCGTTTAATTTCACGTTAAGTATTTTCCTCCCATACAAAACATTATAAGAAAGCTAAATGTGGCTTTATGCATATTAGAATGTCCCCTTATTATGTCGAAATAACGACTTATTATTATATTGAAATAACGAGATAAGTTATTTTTCTTCCTCTTTTTTTCACCTTAAAAAATGAACTTAGAACAACACAAACACAAAAGCGCCTCAGTGCACTGTCACTGATGGCCATTGAATCTCAGCTGGTCATGGACTTGGATTTTGATGACATTGTAACTGAGTTTGCTAACAGGAAAGCCAGGAAGAAGTCTTTTTAAGGGCAGCTGGAGAGAGGAGAGGAGGAGAGACAGACAGACAGACAGACAAAAAAGTGAGGAGAGGGTGGGGTGGGGGGCCCTACAAGACATTGTGCCCAGGGGCCTCTGAATTCTTAATCCGGGCCTGCTCACAGGCCACTTTAATAGGTTCACCTGTACCTCTAATTATTCATACGATTATCTAATCAGCTAATAGTGTGGCAGCAGTGTAATGTATAAAATCATGCAGATATGGGTCATGAGATTCAGTTAATGTTCACATCAACCATTAGAATGCGGAAAATTTTTATCTCAGTCATTTCGACCGTGACATGATTGTTGGTGCCAGATGGGCTGGTTTGAGTATTGCTGTAACTGCTGATCTCCAGGGATTTTCACCCACACCAATCTCTATACTATAGAGAATGGTGCGAAAAACAAAAACAACCAGTGAGCGGCAGTTTTTCTGCATAGAACTGTTGTAACACATGTTTATTTAGGCTATTGTCACCACCATGTGTGTGTGTGTGTGCGTGTGTGTGTGTGTGTGTGTGTGTGTGTGTGCGCGTGTTTTTGTGATTTACGAGGACAATTTTGTAAGTTACAAATTAGTAATTACAAGGGTATTATGCTATAAATGTGATTTATGAGGACATTTCTAGTGTCCCCATAATTCAAATCGTTAAAAATCATACTAAACAATGTTTTATTGAAAATGTAAAAATGCAGAAGGTTTTCTGTGAGGGTTAGGTTTAGGGGTTGTGTTAGGTTTACAGGATAGAATCTATAGTTTGTATAGTATAAAAGTCATTATGTCTATGGAAAGTCCTCATAATGATAGGTAGACCAACATGTGTGTGTGTGTGTGTGTGTGTGTGTGTGTGTGTGTGTGTGTGTGTGTGTGGAATGGAATATGACTTCAATCAGCCACATTTTTATTTAATTTACAAGTGTCTTAAAAACGTGTTATATCTGTTAAAACAACACGTTTATTAGGTGAAACTAAATTCTCCGTTTTGATGAACGTGGTTTCTAAATACGTGGGAAGGCGGGTCGTATGTTCAGCTGATCACTGTTACATAACTGTAACTGGAGAACTTTGAACGAATACGACAAAAAGTAGGTCACGTCAACTTCATCGCGATATAGGGTCGGAAGAATCTGATCAGGGAGAGTTAAAGCTGAAAAAATGTCTGAAGTGTACGACTGCATCGTCATCGGCGCAGGGATCCAGGGTTCCTGTTCTGCCTATCACCTGGCTAAAAACAAGCAAAAAACTGTTCTGCTGGAGCAGGTCGGTAGCATGAGTTCTCCACGTTTTACTCAGATACAGCAGCCTGAATCAAACTTCTTAGGGTGACAATTCAAACAAAAATGAATCTTCTGTCATGATTTACTCACCCTCATGCTATTCCAAAGTTGGATGATGTTCTGTCTTGCATAGAACACAAAAAAATATATTATGCATGAATATATTAGGCCTACCATTACCATATTAATCATACATTACCATTAACCATTAACATATTTAATCATAGTTCATGTACATGCACATGCACAATTTTAATGTGGGAGGGACAAAGACACAATTAGCAGCACTTTAGCTTCGTAACTTCAGTTTTGTTTAAAGTTAACTTAATATTGTATTTTGTCAATGCATTTATTTATATATATATATATATATATATATATATATATATATATATATATATATATATATATATATATATATATATATATATATATATATTGAGATCAACAAATTTATTTTAAATTTAATTGCATTTAGAACAATTAAGATTTTGATTTTATTTATTTATTTATTTATTTTTGCATTGTGATATTATTTTCATGACACTTAAGCGCATTTCAAATTTGTTCTTATTGTTTTCACTGGTGATTCTCATTACAGTAAGTCAGCTATTACTGTATTGAAGTAAAATAAATGTTGTACATTATTTTTTTAATTAAAATCAGCACAAAAAAAAGGCAGACCATATTTTCGAGTTGCAGTAATGATATTTGGATGTAAAATGTGTGTTACTGTCATTTAAAAAAAAATCACAATTAGGGATGCACTGACATGAAAATTTGTGGTCGATACGATAACGATTTGAACAAAAATCATAGGCCGATACCGATATTTTGCCACTACTCAGACAGGGTTGGGGAGTAACTAAATACAGGTAATGGGATAATGTATTTAAAATACCAAATATAAGTAACTGTATTCCACTACAGTTACCAATTAAATCATTGGTATTTAGAGTAAAGTTACATTCAAAAGTATTTTGATTACTGAAGAGATTACTTTGCATTTTATTGTAGCTTGACGCTAAGCTAAAATGCTATTTCTAGCCATTTTACATGCACAAGTTACCAAGCACGATCATATTTTTTATCAAGAAAATTAATTTTGGATCATAATTTCTTTTTTCTAGTAAGACCTTTGATATTAGGACAAATATTGTATTTTTGATAATAATGTTTGTATTGTTTTCCTGTAAAAAATATCTAAAACAAAATGAATTAGATTGCAATTTCAATCTTAATTCAGTCAGCCATGCAGCATTAATGGATATCATACCAATATCTCAGATGTCAAAGTCTGGTGGTTTAAAAGCATTTTGTATGGTTTCCCTCATCATGTAAGTTTTCACGGCAGTTTTTCCTCTAACGCGAGAACAAGAAAAGAATACAATTAAGTATTACATGTCCTTTGGAGTGCCATCCGTGACATATTGTGGCTATTATAATTTCTGGATTGTGCATCTGAATCCACAAAGTTGGTTACTAATTAATAATGAGTAATAAAGCATTGTTTTTCATGCTTAAAACCGTCATGCCGATGGTTTTAATTTGGTCAATAATTGGGAGATAAATATCGGCAGCCGATACATCAGTGCATCCAGTCATAATGTAAAAAAAATCCTAATTCTCTCAAAATGGGCATCATTTTCTGTATGGAAAATTGTATTTCTTATTTGTTTCTTTTTATTTTGGATTCAAATAGAACCAGACATTTTCTTAACAGGTTTTGTGAGAATCAACCAGTTGTTTAAGATTAAGACTGTATGTCATATATATTTATCAAAACAAAAGAAATGCATGTCCTCAAGGATTAGTACAGTTCTTGAATTTTCTCCCCAGTTTGTTCTGCCCCACTCTAGAGGGAGTTCTCATGGCCAGACCAGAATTATACGGAAAGCCTATGAGGAAGACTTCTATGCAAACATGATGCAGGAAAGCTATGAGCTCTGGGCCCAGCTTGAGAAAGAAGCAGGTGTTAAGTTATACAGGTATGCGCATGTGTGTAAGAGAGAAGGACAATGATAAAATGTTCTTCCCCAAAGCAACAAGAGAGCCATTCTTTGCATGCAAACTGTACAACAGCTCTTGCAGACTGTCATGGCCCTCACCATTACTTTAAAGCATTAGAACATTTTCATTCTAGTCCCTGAGCATCATCCACAGAGTGGGGCACATTTGTGTTTTTTAAGGTCTGTGAGAGGAGTAATGGATCACAAGTGGATCAGGCCAACTCAGCCTTGATTCAGAATCACAGCCACCTTCCCTTTACTCTCTCTGGTATCCATCTCAGCTCTCTGATGTATGGGTCCTGATGAGAGGCATCCTATGCCCTTGAGCATTTCATAGATTGCCAGGCATGGCGTGAAAAAAATGTGTGGAAGAGTTAGAGGAATGCTGCATGTATTCTCTATTTACTTTATTAAGTAGAGATTGTCCTTAATTATTAACCTGGAAGTGTCCTATCCTGCCATGATGTGACCTGCCCCTTTGCTATTAGGGACAAGTGCACTGACACATGTGATATGGAGTCCTTCTCTCAGTGTCCCCAGTCAGACACACACACACACACACACACACACATACACTGAGGGGGATTCAGTCATAAAAAATACCTGATGAATGACTTGGACCTGTGAACTGGTGCTGTTCATGCATCATGATGGGAGGCAGGTGGAGTAGACCTTGAAAAACAGTATCCACTAAAAGTAGCTCAACCATCTATCACACACGTACACTCATTGTTGATTTAAAGCCTGTGTTCTCAACTTCTCATCTACAATGCCATAAATTCTCATCTTAAGACAACTGCATCACAAGCAGCTACCACCGAACAGACGGTGCTGAGCACAATTTATACATATGGCGTCTCAAATACTTATACTGAAATCAGGACACAGTGATTGCTGTTTTAAATTAATTCCATTACTTTCTCATTCTTGCACAGCTGTTCAATATGGATGTCTAAGTTAAATAAAGATACTAATATTTTGGACACTTAATTCTCACTTAAAAATTAATGAATTTTATTGCACTAGACAACAAAAATATATCAAACCAAAAGTGTAACAAAATATTAAACTAAGTGGCTTCTGCAAACAAATTATGCTATCGCCATTGGCGACAGTCGGGTTGTGTGCGTTCATATGCAGTTTAGTCAGATATCGTCTTGTGACCACCAGAGTGTCTCGAGCTCTTTTCACCCAATCTGTTGTGATGACGAGCTTGCTTCACCGGGGAAACAACAAAAATTCAGCGCACGAGATTCGCGACCAAATGACTCTTTTTCATGAATCACCCAAAAATAACTGAGGGTTTGATCTCAGGAGCTCATGTTAGCATTTTGAATCAGATTCACTTTCTCAACGAATCAGCCATCAGTGTGTTCACAACTGGGAGCGCAGACATTTCAAAATAAGAGTCTCATGTGTATTTGGGCTTCTTTATATTTAAAGTCTCGTATTGTGTACCACTTTTTTTCTCCTGGTAATTATTGATTGGGATTAGAGTAGCACAATAAACTGCATGTGGATTTGATTCAATTTGCACTCTTGTAGTCTGTGTGTCTGGGCCATCTGGTAAAGCTAAAAGACTAAGGCAATATCGTAAAACAAATGTTTAGTCTGGAGCTCTGTAGAGCTTTTTAGAAATAACTGTATATACAGTTGTAGAAAAATGTAAGTGACCACTGCAAAATTATCAATTTCTCTGGATTTACTATTTAAAGGTATGTGTTTGGGTAAAGTTAACATTTTTGTTTTATTCTATAAATTACTGACAACATTTCTCCCAAATTCCAAATAATTGTCTTTTATTTAGAGCATTTATTTGCAGAAAATGACAACTGGTCAAAAAGAACAAAAAGATGCAGTGTTTTCAGACCTCACATAATGCAAAGAAAACAAGTTTATATAACACAATACTAATATTTTAACTTTAGAGTTAGAAATCAATATTTGGTGAAATAACCCTGATTTTCAATCACAGATTTAATGTGTCTTGTCATGCTCTCCATCCATCTTCCTCTTGATCACATTCAGAGATTTTCAATGGGGTTCAGCTCTGGAGATTGGGCTGGCCATGACAGGGTCTTGATCCAGTGGTCCTCCATCCACACCTTGATTGACCTGGCTGTGTGGCATGGAGCATTGTCCTGCTGGAAAAAAACAATCATGAGAGTTGGGGAACATTGTCAGAGTGGTAGGAAGCAAGTTTTCTTCCAGGATAACCTTGTAATTGGCTTGATTTAAGCGTCCTTCACAAAGACAAATCTGCCTGATTCCAGCCTTGCTGAAGCAACCCCAGATCATCACCGATCCACCACCAGAGGTGATGATCTGGGGGTGTCCAGAGAAAATGATAATTCTGCAATGGTCTCTTAATTTTCCAGAGCTGTATATTCTGTAATGTAATGCAAAGACATTCATACATTTTTATATGTGTGTGATGTAATATCATTTCCACTTTCAGGCCCACAGGACTTCTGGTCATGGGTCCAGAGAATGGAGAGGTTTTCTCAAAACTGAAGGCCACAATGCAAAGGAACAACATTCCCTCTGTGTTTCTGGAGAAGCATGAGTTCAGCCAGCACATTCCTAATTTGAATCTGACTGATGGGAATGGGGCACTGATAGACAATGTGGCTGGAGTGCTGTTTGCAGACAGAGCCCTCAGAGCTGTACAGGTGAACTGATTCCATAAAATTAGTCACTTACTCAATACTCAGTGTTTAGTAAATCATTTTATTAAAATATTTATTTAAAAAGATATCTGGGAGCCTATTGGATTGTCGCAGCTTTAAGCTATCAGATGCACATTTATTTATACAAAGTAAATATATTTGCAGCCTTCCCAAAAGCTGCTTTTATGAAAGATTTTTAAAAAGTTTTAGTAGCACTGATGTGTTAGTGATTGACTTGATGTACAATTGACATTGCTATTTTATGAAGAAAGAACATGGAAGTAAACTATAGCAAGTGTAACACATGAACAGTATGATTTAGCTATTGTGATTCAGGTGTACTACTGAATTTATGTGTTATGTGCCTATTTAGTAGAGCTGTTGGAAAAAATGGTTTCAGCGATGCATCGCGCGCGATTCAAACTCAAACGATTCTGAATTGATTCTCAAAAGAATCGATTATGAGTTCAGTTTAAATCACGGCAGAGCAGTGGTGCATGCCAAAGACAGATGTAGAAACAAAGACTCGAGTTAAGTGCATACACTAAAGTAAAGTGCAAAAACATTACTTTTTGCAGACCAGAGTTTATTCGTGACATGAAAGACGAGCTTTCCCCACGATGCCTTACTCTACTCTTGCATGCTCTCCATTTCATTGGCTTTTGCTTTATTGCCGGTCACTCATTTGTCAGGACAGTGTGCACAACTGATGATAATTTTTATCTTCTACTCGCAGAGCAAACAGATAAAACAGTGCATACAGGATGCTTGACAAATTTCTAAAGCACAACAGCGCCATTTAAACTGATTTATTATAACCTGAGAAGCTGACAGCTGCACTCTCATAGAAGCAGATATATCTCTCATCCTGGCCAGCAACTTCCATTTGTGCATGGCATAGATTAATTTTAAATAATAATTCAATACTATTAAATGATTTGCAATGCTTAAACATAAATAAAAATGATAATATAATCGCTTATAATAATAAAATAATGAAGGATATTGAAGGACAAGATGCATGATGATGCATTGAGAATCGTTTTATAATTGAATCCTTACTCTTTGAATCATAATCGAATCGAATCGTGAGGCCAGTGAAGATTCACACCTTTACTATTTAGAATCAATAAGTGCCTAAGAAAATACATATGTGTGGCTTTTGTGTAGCTTATGTTTATCTTATATGTTATGTATAGCTCAATGTGTTTGACAGCCAGTTGCGTCTCATGGAATTTCAGTGTGGAAGTAATGAATCCTGTTCTATATTTGTTGCATCATCTCTATGATATATGAAAAATAAAACTTCTAAATATATCAGAATATATTATGTTCTGTTATATTTTAATTGTCTTGACATTTTTTTTAAATGTTGACACTATCTGGGCATTTTGTAGATCCATTTGTGATAGATATACAGTACATGCCGGGTCTCTAAAGACCTGAATATGTATAATGTTTGGCGAAACACCCATGCATTTAAAGGTTAAAGGAGTGATTGTGTCTTTATCACATTTCAACAAATGTTCAAATGTTAGAAATATAACTGAATGTACACAGATGAGCCAAAACAACACCGAATATGACCTCTCACAGTTGAAGCAAATAACATTGATCATCTCCTAACAAGGCCACATGACAAGGTCAGGGTAGATTAGATGGTAAGCGAACAGTTCTCATAGTCAACGTGTTGAGTGCAGGAGAAATGGCCAGGAGTAAAGACCTGAACGACATTGACAAGGGCCAAATTTTATGGTTCAGAGCATCTCTGAAATGGCAAGGTTTGTGGGGTGCTCAAGGTCAGCAGTGGTGAGTGCCTACTGTACACACAGTGGTCCGAGGAGGGACAAACCACAAACCGGCGACAGGGTGTTGGGCGCCCAAGGCTCATCGATGCACAAGGGCAACGAAGGCTATCCCATCTAGTCCGAACTGACAGAAAGTCTACTGTGTCACAGAAAATTTTTATGACTGGTCAGAGTTCCCATGATGACCCCTGTCCACCATCAAAAGTGCCTACAATTGGCACGCAAGTGTCGGAACTGGACCTTGTAGGAGTGGGAGAAGGTCGCCTGGTCAGATGAGTCCTGTTTTCTTTTACATCACATGGACAGCCGTGTACATGTGCATCGTTTATCTGGGGAAGTGATGGCACCAGGATGCACTGGGGGAAAACAACAAGCCGGTGGAGGGGGTGTGATGCTCTGGGCAAAGTTCTACTGGGAAAGTCCGGCCATTCATGTGGACATCAATTTGACATGTGCCAACTACCTAAACATTGTTGCAGTCCAGGTACACCCCTTCATGTCAATGGTATTCCCTGATGGCTGTGGCCTCTTTCAGCACACTGCACACATTGTTTGGGAATGTTTTGAGGAACGTGATGAAGAGTTCAAGATGTTCCCTGGCCTCCAAATTCCCCAGATCTCAATCCGATGGAGCATCTGTGGGATGTCCTGGACCAACAAGTCCGATCCATGGCGGCTCCACCTCACAACTTACATGACTTGAAGGATCTGCTTTGAATGTATTGGTGCCAGATACCACAGGACACCAGGGGTCTTATAGAGTCCACGACTCGGTGGCTGTTGACACACGAAGGACCAACAGCATGTTAGGCAGGTGGTCATAATGTTTTGGATTATTTGGTGTATTTTCTCCTAGGAGTTTTGATCTCCAAGTCAATCTTGGATCAATTTAATATCATTACATCAGTAGGCAAAGCACTAACTTCATGTGAGCTTGTTGTATGACATCATACTTTGCTACCAAATACATGATGCTAGATTGGTAACTCTCTTGTGAGTGTTCAATCAAGCATGATATATCTACTCAATTATTCTATTAATTGCCAGACAGATTGTTTAGTGAGTTTACTTAAAGTAGTTCATGCAATCTTCTGTAAAGACCAAGGATATGAACAACAGCATACTGTGTTTATAGAAATCTCCCTAAACTTTTCTGTGTCACAAAGGCATTGAGTTATGTTCTTTGTGTACATAACTGTATTTACTGTCACCTTCAACACACATTTTAAAGCACTAAAAGATATGGTTGCTGACTAGCTTGTTGTAGCCTTCTTACACCGCATCTTGGGAATATGCCCCTGCACTTTTGTGCACACAATGCGTCCCCAGATTCAATAAGCTCTGCCTACAGCAGCTACAGAGTGCAGTGATAAGCTCCTGCTTGGCTCTCACTAAAGAAACTCTTTCATTATCTTTTGCCTGAATCTGACCAGCTTTTTCCAGTTTTAACTGATCCCTGCTGACATCTCTCAATTCTAAATTCAGCGCCTGTTAAAGTTTAACCAAGCTTTCAGCACAGTTCTTATTAAGATTTTTTGTTCATATGAAGATGAACCATTGTATTTAATGTGGATATTATTGTTTGTTTCTTTTGATCTTCTTGCAGGGGGTTTATCTTTCAAACGGCGGTGTGATAAAGGATGGAGAGAAAGTGATTGACATTCAGCCTGGTGACATCGTTACTGTAACAACAGAGTCAGGAGTTTATAGAGGGAAGAGCCTGGTGATTACAGCGGGTCCCTGGGCCAACAAACTACTCACAAATACAGGACTAGAGCTCCCACTGAAGGTAGTACACTGTTATTTTTGGGGTTTGAAAGCAGTTTCTAAAAAAAAAGGAGACAGGAATATAGCATATATATTATCTATAGGCCATTGTTTTTGAAACCCACACAGCCACATATAGTTTGACCTGGATTAGACCTCTGTGCAAAATTGTGCATTTATTCATTCATTCATTCGTTTGTTCATACATTTTTTCATTAATTCAGCCATTTGCTTATCTTTTCTCTTTCTTTGCTTTTTAGAGATATTATCATAGTTAAATGTCTGGGATTGAATAGCAAGGGACATTTTTTATAGGCTATAGTTTCAGAAACACACACAGCCACATATTGATTGACACCCCTGGACCGAATGAAAAGTGAGTCATTGGTGAATGTAAATAAACCACCCAATACTCACCTCCCAGGTCTACAAATAGTATTGCCACTGGTCTCTAGTCCTCAGAGATTTCTTGTGTCACACACCACAAGAGAAGTGATGGGGAAAGTATTCCAGTATTCCAGATTCTAGGTCCAATTCGAAAACTTCGAATTGGACCTAGAATTGGAATTGCATTTTTCAGGATGGCATGGGCTTGAATATCTGCGCTTGGGTGAGCAAGAAAATATATGAGCAATGAATTTGTGCACTGGTGAACTGTTATGGCCTCTGAATGAGAAGGCAGTCTGGACAATTCTTTAAAATTAGAACAACCAATTCCTAAATCCTTATTAGATTTGCCTTGATGTGAGTTAATTTTTTATTCATTTTAAATATAAATTCCACATGCTGTTTTTGAACATTCATTTGGAAAATTATGTCAGCGTTAAGTTTTGGTTTTATTGCTCTCTCTCTCTCTCTCTCTTTTTTGGGCAGGTTGTGAAGATTAACGTATGCTACTGGAAGGAAAAGGTCCCAGGCACCTACAGTGTCGGCCATCGTTTCCCCTGTTTTATCCAACTGGAGCCAAAAGAGGGGGAGTATGATATTTACGGCCTTCCATCCAATGAGTATCCAGGACTAATGAAGGTGAGTGTGTTGATGCTTTTAAATAGCCATTTAGATAGGGCCATGGCATAGTGTTAAACATCTGCTTTGAGCATATTGAGACATGGTGCAAATATATACGCAATGCGAATTTGAGTCAGACTCGCGTCATTATCGAATCCTGCTCATCCCGTTTCCTATCTTCTTTTTTAACACAGTCATGGAAAACCTGGAAATATCAGGGTATTTATAAATTGTGATTTCAAGGCCTGGAAAAGTCTTGGAAATGAATACAAAAGTAATGGGAATTTCTCTAGTGAATAAAACATATTCTAGTTATGCTTAGTGCTAAAATATTTCAAGTGCTCATAGGATTGTTAGAAATTGCATGCTCTACTCATGTTTTTCTGTTAATCCTTATGCAGATATCTCAAATGACTGTAGAATTCATGGAAATTCATTGGTTAAAAGCTGTGGGAATACTTTGCTATCACTATCAAAAATATATATTTAAAGGTATATACTTTATATGTTTCATAACAGAATAAGAATTTGTGCTGTTGCATAATTGTTCGTAATTAAACGCTATTAATTCGCAGATTTTGAAAGTGCTGAAATTTGACTCTAAATATACTTATTTTCTGTCAAAATACATTTATTTCCCAATTAGGAAAGAAAACAAAACAATATGTAACAATATAATGCTTTATTAAAATTTTCCAAACAAAGCCTACCACAGTATAAAGATAAAAATGCACTAAAATAGCACCAATTCAAATCTAAGTGGGAGTTTGACTAATCGAAATAGTCCACATAGGTTGATTTTCATTGCAATGGACATTAAATATCTCATACTGGCCATACATGGCTGTTATATGTGTTTGTAGTGTGTGCATCATTGTAATGAGTCCGGGTGGACACGTCGCATAGGTTCTGCTCTTTTAATCAGCCTTTATGCTTTTAAGTTTTTAAGAAAAAATGTGTTAAACCTTTAAACGAATCCTTCATTTTTACAGCTCTATTCAAAATACAACTTTTGCCTACTCTTCTATTGGCTTCATGTTTTTACAATAATATTATGACTCACTTTTTTATTTGAAAGACCATTTCTCCATAGCAACAACAGATATAGTCTATTCTAGATACACCATCTTAGGATACAACAGACCATCACAATAATGCAATATCCTGCCCACATCTCATAAGAAAAAGCCATAGAGGTTCACTGTCATTAAAGTTTTCATCCTTTGTTGATTAATCCACAATTCCCTTATGTAGAGATATACCAGACATCTCCCACTCTGAGAGCATTAAGATTTCAAGTACATCAGATAAAAGCGCAAACAGAAGTGATTCTATAGTTTTCTGAATGAATAAAGAATCATTGATGCTTTTACAGAGGCAGAGACTCTCCTCTGAGCAGCACTCTCATCTGGTCTCTGTTTTTCGGGTACTAATGGCTCGGTTTGAGAATGCGGCAGTGCCCAGCAGGAGTCTTCAGTCTCATCACACTTAGCAAGACTGAATAGTAGAGCACAGATGGCTGTGTCATGTTAGATGCAGTATGTCTGCTCCAGTCGCTGGAGCTTGGCTTCTGCACGTATATCTGCTGCTCTTCCAAGCATACCGAGTGGTGGATCACAAATCTGGAATGTATCATAGGTCAGATTTTTTTTCTTCTGTATCATAGTGTGTGTGCATGTGTCTGAGCAGGTGTGTTACCACATGGGCAGTGAGACCGAACCGGATGAGAGAGATAAACAGACGGACAGAGGGGACATCGATATACTCAAGCGTTACGTCTCCCGCTGTCTCCCTGGGCTGATCCCAGTGCCTGCTATAGTGGAGAGTTGCATGTACACAGTGAGTTGGTTAATTGTTCATCCTCAGGTGCTATGACTTGTAAAAGTCGACCTTAGTTATAAATTTGAATTTATTAGAATCTTATCTGTTCTATTATAAAACATAAATAGTTATTAATTTAAATGTATGAATTAATTAATAATGAATAATCATACATTTAGATTATTTATGCTTATTTATTCCCTGATATGCATTTTTTGTCTCAACCGACATTTCTATAAACTAAGTTCAGTACTGTCAAAACATTTAAACCAGCCTTTACACAGGTTACTGACATATATACTGATATACACATTGAAAATTTTTAATCTAATGATAGTTAATAAAAACACAATTACTCATTGTTAGTTCATAATCCATGAACTAATGTTAACAGATACAACTTTTGATTTTAAAAATGTTTTACTAAATGTTGAAATTAACATTAATAAAGAATAATAAATGCTCTAAAAGTAATTTTCATTGTTAGTTTGTGTTAAATAATGTTGTTAACTAATGTTAACCAATGGAAACTTGTTACCGATTATGTTATAAACATTAGTTAGTAAATTTAGGCATTCGGGGAAAGGAATTTTTCTTCCAACCTGGTCCCGTGATTACTTAATTTAATTCATTATATAATGATTAAATATATTACATACAAATTTATATGTTGGCATTTCAAACATTTATTTTTAATATCATTGAATGTTTCTGGAAATACCCAATATGTAGGTATGATAATAATTGTTTACTCAATTACATTTTTCAGTATGAAATACCCATAAACATGTTTATTCAAAACTACACCATAAATCATTTATTCAGATTTCTTAACATTTCATTTTTATTGTACTTTTTCCAAGAAAGTAGGATTAAAATGTTTAATTACATGTTTTACTGTTAAATAAAAAATATTATACTTACTATAAACTCAAATAACAATTTTGCATCCTTTTTGTAGCCTAAATTCAAATTCAGTCAAATTCTGTATAGTGCTCAAAGATTAACAGTTTCTTAAATCAAACCAAACAATGTTTTTTCAGTTCTGCACTGGTTTTAAACTGACGTTTTGTTTTTGACACTTTTGCATGTTCTGAGATTCTGAATTAGTCTTTCATTTAATGCATCAATACTTCAAAAAGACTAAATTCTCTCAGAGAAGGTTTTCAGATACTGTGTAACCTACACTCAAGTTTCCCATCCAGATGGTTGAAGTGAAAAAATAAAACAAAACAGCTTACAAATGCAAAGTACAATCACATCAATCATAGAAAAGCACAGTAATGGTGCAATACAACATAAATCCTTCATAAACTGCCCTTGAATAAACCCTCTGCTATCCTGTCAAGAGATCCATAGGTCAGTGCCCAGAACTCTGGTGAGCCTACAGAGATAAAGTCCTGTATTAAAGAAAGAAACGGAGTGGAACCGTATAAAAGGGTTACCTAGAAGCAGGCTGCACAGAGCTTGTCTTCTTTGATAGTATCCGTGCAACAATGTCTCAGTCAGCTCTCCACAGTATCGATTATTTTCCAGAGAGAGAGAGAGAAGACAACATCTTAGCGATACATAATGTAAGTGGCTCCAAATTCTCCAAAAGACCTTTTAGAGGCTTTTAAAAATAATCATTTTGGTTGAACAGGTCTCTATATGCAGTTGTCAGATGTTACAAGAACATTTGTTTAGGATGAAGTGTAAAGTATCTTTAAAAGCAAAACAACTTCTTTTAAACCCGTGCAAAATGTTAAAATAAATGTGTTTCAGTCCTAAATCTTTAAGGAGGTGCAACACTGTCTGATGAAAGTGGCATGAAACTTCATATAGTTTTACATTTAGTATGGCATTTTGATTTATGGTTACACATCCTCTTTAGTTGGTTGAGCACCTTGGTTTAATCTTTTTTTGTCATTCATAAATCATCCTAAATATGTTTATTACAGGGTTCCCAAGGGTTCATTTGTGTTTTCCAGGAATGTATACAATCTCAGAAGTCATGGAAAGTCATTGAAATTAACACAATTATTAAATTCATGGAAATTGTTTTAGTGAAAATACTGTACATTTCCATAGTTATTCTCTGCTATAAAGTATTTAATTGGCTAGATATTGCTCATGTATAAAGAAAGGGTGTGTATAGTAAAACGTGCTCACAAGACATAGTAATGACTTAGTGAAACATAACTGAAACTGTCTGAATCCAAATGACTTTTTAATATCTTTATCTAGTAATTACTAACTTCTAGAATAGTCACAGAAAACAAATTGGTCAAAAAAGTGTGGAAACCTTGTCATAGCATTCATTAGCAATTTCAGGCATACTGTATAATGACTTATCTCTAAAATAGCTTTTTAATTTTTTCAGTTCAAACAATACTTATATCTCATGCAGAGTGTATGGTTTCAGTATTAAAAAGTCAAATATTTTCAGAAATAATGACAGTCTTGCCCTGATGTTTAACATTCCCCTGCTTAAATCATCATTGTTTGTAGGTCACACCAGACCATCACTTTGTCCTTGATTGCCACCCAACCCACAGAAACATCGTCATCGGTGCTGGATTCTCAGGTCAGTGTGGACACTAATGTTCTCCCCTGCTGAAAAGACTAACTTACACTAGCATGAATTTCCATGCTGGTCCTAGATGGTATGTAATGGTTAGTGTTGGTTTGTCGGTGGTCTAGCTGGTGGATCAGCAAAATATTATCATCAACAAGCAGACTTTCTGATAAAGCTGGTTGACGTAGGGCAGCCAGATAGTTAAAGGGATAGTTCACCCAAAAAATTTTCCAAACCTGACTTTCTTTCTTCTGTGGAACACAAAAGATGTTAGGCAGAACATTAGCCTCAGTCACTATTTACTTTCATTGCAACTTTTTTCCATACAATGTAGGTGCCTGTTGACTGAAGGAAACATTTCTACCTAATAGAAAGTGATACGGGTTTGGAATAGCAGGAGGGTTAGTAAATAATGACACATTTTTCATTTTTCATTGAACTACCCATTTAAAAGCATAGTTTACCCAAAACTAAAAATGATCTCACCAATTAGAAATTTGAAGGCCCATAAAGCATATAAATGCAGCATAAAATTAATCCATTCAACTCTGGTGGTTAAATCCATATCTTCAGAAGGGATATGATAGATGTGGATGAGAAAAATTTCAATATTTAAGTTTTATTTCTTTTTACAATCTATCTCCACTTTCACGCTAGGTACCAGCATCCATATAATTACATTTGTTGGTGACCAGCAGTGTTGGTCTTTTCAACAGAGCTCTCTGGCTTGTAAAACACCCACCCACACACAGTCACACCGACTCAACAAGGTGTCTTTAACTTTTTAATGAGCGAATGGAGTAGGGCACTGGTGAAGGACAGGAACCGAAGCCCCCAGTTCAGGCACCTTTTATCCTCTAATTAAAGGCATTTGCTGGCACCCTGGGCTTGTGTGTGCTCCCAAACCTGCCTCTCAGGGGGCCAAAGGGCTCACCTGACATTTGTTCCATCTGCTCCCATCGCCTCCTCCTTAAACTAATTATGGGACTAATTAAATTCCACTGGTAATCACTTCAGTGGTTAACAGCGTGGGGTACGGAGAGCAGTGTTTCATGGGAAGGGGTTAGGAAAAGATATACGGTAAAGCTGCTATTGTGGCATCACCGTTAAGCTATTCATCTTGTGATGTATTGTGCCTAGTTAAAGGAGCTGCTCTTGAGATGACACCGAAAGCATTGTGTGACTGCCTCACTGTACCACTACTGTCCCAATGCTCTGGCCGACGTGCACTAATGATTTATGACATATATTCTTATGCCTTAGTAATACATTATGACTCTGATAGGGGCAGAGGAATGTTCACGATTAACCTCTCCCAGCCTTTTCTCATTTTATTGTCACCGTAATGACAGCGCCTTGCCTCCCTGCTGCTCCCCTGCCCTCAGTGCAGCTGTCGTATTTGTGGCTTGGGAGAAACTAAAGGGTATGAATTGGGTCCATTTCAGGGGCAAATACACAGAGCAGTTGCCCCTCTTCCACTCAGAATTTGTCTCGAGCCAAGCTCAGAGCTCAAGGTCCTCCAGTTGCCATGGCTACCCAGTCACTTCAGTGGGGTTTAAGCAAGAACAGAAGACCCTCTGCACAGATGTCTGGTGGTCAAAGCCATATCCACTCAGAGCCAGGACTTCAAGAACTTCAAACGGCCACACAATCCGAGAAAGCATAGAGCATTGGAGGAAAATGCTTTCCCAGCTTGAGCTCTCTCTTAAAGGGATAGTTCACCCCCAATAAAATACAGATTTTGTCATCAGTTACTCACTTACCTCGTGTTGATCCAATCCTGTCTGACTGATGTTAGGCAAAACATTAGCCTCAGTCACCATTCACTTTCATTGAATCTTTTTTCTGAAGCACACATTCTGCCTAACATCTCCTTTTGTATCCCACATTCAATGTGATGACAGAATTGTAATTTTTAGGCAAACACACCCTTAAAACATACATAAACACAAACACACAGAACACTGCTATGATGGCCCTCTCTCTTTAATGAGGAAGACACTTTTTCTTAATTTAGCATTTGGCCAAAACCAATGCAGAAAATAAATGTTCTGTGACAGCGGGTGTGATTGTGCCAGCATGATTTCTTTTTTGTCTCCATGCTCTCTCATGCAAAGGCTTTTCTGAGTCAGACAGCAGACGCCAGATAATGGCTATTTATAGAGGTCCATTGTATGTTCTCCCGTGAGGTGCAGTTCTTTTACCCCGGTGTATTGAATGAATGTAACTCCATCCTGTGATGATTCACCTCTCTGTAAATGTGATTTTTATTTTCATTCTTCCTCTGCAGGTCATGGTTTCAAGTTCGGCCCTATTGTGGGGAAGGTGCTTTCTCAATTGGCCATGGGGGAGGTTCCATCACAAGATCTGTCACCTTTCCGCATCCAACGTTTCAAATCCCATTCCAGATCTCATCTTTAAGTCTAGGACCATAATGTGAATACAGCTGGTTTAATATGATAAACAGAATGAGGAATTCCTAAATGCAGCTACAGTAACTGTGCTATACTAATTTAATGACCAAGAACCAGGGTCTGAAATGAACACTAGCCAAGTACCAAATAAGGCAAAAATTGGCTTTAGTGAGTGAATAAAGCTGATTGCTAAACTTATAGAAAAATATAGTAATGGTGGAATAGTGTATGAAAAATATGTTTGTGAAAAACTGATGTACACTCACAAGTCATATCAGTCTTTGAGAAAAAGCTGTTTTATTCTACATATGGTTGCTGGGTGCCGCCATGTTGAGATCATATGACCAGCCAGGTGCTTGTCTTCAGTTTCAGTCTTTAAATCCACCACATTTCCTTAGGTTTAGTGCCATGATGATACAATTCAACCCTTTGCTTCACTTGCGCTTGGGGGGTCATAGGGATAATTTTGGATCATCATGCTGCATTTACGCCGCTAGGTATCAGCAAACATAAACATTAATATTTTTAAGAGCCCCTTTAAATCAAATTGTAAGAATGATAAATCTTTGATAATTCTTAAATAAAGACACGCAAGGCAAAACAGCTAACAAATCCATAGTCACTGGGACTACAAATATATATTTTAATAAATGTACAAAATTTCAATGCAAATACATTTTCTCAATTCACTCAGTTTGGACCCTGACAAGAACAATGAAAAGCATATACACTATGTGACTAAATGTGATTATGTGTAATTGATTAAATTGATTAATCGCCAATAAGCTTTATTTCACAAATCTTGCTGATATGGAGTTCTTATTTGTCTAATGTTCATGAAGAGACTGGGTGACAAATGCCTTAGAGGTTAGATGGATGATAAATCAATAATATGTCATTCTGATCACAAGAGTAACTCCAACAGAGACAGTGCCTGCTGAGCTATGTTTCAGCATCTGCTATCCTGACAAGAAAGCCATTAGGGTCCTACAATGACTTTGTAATGCTATTGTCTGATTTTGAACGCATTCATCTGTGGCCAACAGCATCAAAATTAAAGTGCACACTTGTCAGTTTTTATGATTTTGTGCATTATTCCTCTTCGGCAGTTTAGAGAGGGGGTTCTCGATGCAGACGAAGCATATTGTTAAAAAGACATCAGCCGTTGTGTCATTTGTCTTGGAAAAGTCAGCTTTATTTGTTGCCTTTCTGCCTGGACCCATTTTCCCCTGTAAACATGTTAATCACTAATCAGGCAGCCTTTTACAATAGACGTCCACCAGCACCATTAGAGGGAATGAGGAAATTATACAATGTGACAGTGGGTTACCAGGGGCTCATTCATCCTTCAGGCTAGAAGTTGGTGTGCATTGATAGTATTCGCTTATTGATGGCTGTATTAAAATGCCATCAAACGTGCAAAAGTAATATTTGCTTCCCCTGATTAGAGGCTAGAGAGGTTACCTGATGTGATTAAAAGCTTTTTAAAGTGATAGTTTGTGGAAAATTTTATTCTGTCATAATTTACTCATCCTATTGTCGCGCCTGGCCTCTTTACTGGCTTGCTTTTGCGTGGAAAGGTCATGGCTTCAGACTGCAGAGAGGAGCTTTTTTTTTTTTTACAGAAAAGTCAAAATAGCTCTTCAGTGCAAATGATAAAGGCGCTTTTTAATGATTGGGGGGGAGAGAATCAGGCTACTCACTGGTAAATGTGGTGTTTGAAACAATGCAGGTCCATGGAGTGGAATGTAAGACAGGGTAACAGGAAAGAGCTGTGTTGTGCACAAAATAACTGAATAGTGAATATGGCTTGTAAATAATCCATAAGTGATGTCAAGTCTCTCATAAAGCTATGGCACTAAAATAGCAACAATCAGTTACATTCATTAGCTTTAAGGGTTCTTGGGGTTTGAGATTTGTCCTAACCCTTGTTTATTTATTAAACTTCGATTCATACCATTTCATACCAAAAAACACTCAGGACACCTTAGCAACAGCAGAGCAACAACATGCCAAAAAAACAAAACAATCATAACACCTCAGCAATTTCAAAACAAGGCCAATTCTACCACTCATAACTCAATAGCAACCTGCTAATAAACACTCAGAATACCTTAGTAACCATATAGCAACACACTAGCAAAAACATGCCAAATAACACTCAGAACTCCTTGGCATCTGGCAACTGAATAGCAACACACTTGCAACCACCAAAAACACCCTTGGAACCTGCTATGAAACATCTAACCAACCACATAGTTACAACCAATCAAGAGCAACACCTTAGCAAACACATAGCAATGTTTTATAACCACCCAGAACACCCTAGCAACCTGCTAAACATTTTGAACACCTTAGCAACCATATAACAACACACTAATAACAATGTGCCAAAAAAACACTCAGAAAACCTTAGCAACCACATAACAACACACTAATAACAATGTGCCAAAAAAACACTCAGAAAACCCTAGTAACCACATTGCAACAAACTTATAACAATGTGCCAAAAAAAAACACTCAGAACACCT
This sequence comes from Xyrauchen texanus, assembly GCF_025860055.1. Taxonomy (NCBI): domain Eukaryota; kingdom Metazoa; phylum Chordata; class Actinopteri; order Cypriniformes; family Catostomidae; genus Xyrauchen; species Xyrauchen texanus. The sequence goes on from NC_068311.1 coordinate 17,169,408, forward strand.
TAGCAACCACACAAAACCTCCTAGCTTTGTGGCTGCAAGTTTTTCTTGAGCAAGCACCACACGCATTTTCATCAAAAAAAAATTTAATCGAGTTTATCTCTATCCTTTCATTTCAGATAATTTTGCAAAATTCACTACTCATATATTTGTTGTCCTGAAGTCTCATCTCCAGATTTCACAACTCTCTTAACACTGGTCTTGCATTATTTGTTTAAGTGACTACAAGCTACGCATGTTGATCATTAAAAAAGAAGAACGAAAAGAAGTGCTTTAAACAGACCTCTGATGTCATTAGATTTTATGGAATAGAGGAGATGCAGGCTACCATAGCTCAGCTCAAATCTAACAGAAACTATAGAAGACTGATAGACTGACAGTATAGTTTTTCATATTGGCAACTCTCTTCATCCCACCCTTTTTTTCTCACTCTCATTGTCTTTTTCTGTCTCAAATATTGGCCCCTCCCTGGGAATTTTCTAAATTGCACTTCTTGAAGGTGTCAGACGAAGTAAACCACACATTGACTGATAACAAAATGGGAGAAAGGCATGTGTTGCTATGGTGATAGGTGATGTTTACTGCCCTCTGTATAGGTCTAGGCAAATGGAAGACAGGGTTTAACAGAAGCACTAACCGGACTTCTCTTGATGTGGTGCTGCCTTGATTTGGATGCGTCATGTCATTGGATCATGTACACAACAAATGCTCTCATCTGAACAACAAATGGGACGTACTGTATAATGTATTTTAGTTGAAGCTGTCATCTTTCTCTCTTGATTCTTGTGGAAGCATCATTTGGACTGTGTTATGAAAAGTACATCCTCTGCTTTGTAAATTCTCTTTCTTGTAAGTTGACAGACTCAAACTCAAGTAGAAATCATTTTTATATATCCAGTTTTTGCTCTAAGTCAAACGAGTAAATCAAAGAACAATATGTGTGGAAAAACTATTTTAGGGTATCTGTGAGGACATCAGACCCGTACCAAAAAATACCGTTGTAGGAATATGGTGCAATGACTGTATCAGGTAGCAATACTTTGGTACTAAATGAGTACCATCCTCAATGCATTTACATGAAATTCCAATGTACTTTAAAGAATGCCATGGTATTTCCATGGCCACATTTTTTTAAATATTCTTTTTAGTCTAATGCCCTCACCTCACATCCAAAAAGATCTGCACTCATTGGATTTACATTTAGTTTGGCTGAAACTATTAATCAAAGAGAGAACACAATACAAGTAGTGCCACCTCACCAAAGTTAGTCAAGTGCTCCGGGAAGGGGTGTGTCTTCAGCCTTTTTTTAAAGATCACAGTGAACTCTGCTCTTCGCGTGATGGGTAGTAGTTCATTCCACTTTTACACTTTCCCAAAACACAAATATCTCGGATCTTCCGTATGTCAGCAGACGTTCTCTGCCGTTAGGATGCTTTTCACCATAGACAGCACCGTGTCTTACATCCTACTTTTTTATTTGCCAGCTGAAAGTACAGAACAAATTATGTTTACAGCTCAAACAACCCATTCATTTGAAATCTCTGACCCTGCACCTGCTGTGCTGCTTTAAATGAAGTACCATGAGCCCAAAGACGATGTTTTTGAGGCTGCTGTGATTTTTATATCCACACATGAGTGTGTAATAAAAAGGAGGTCAAGCCTCCCTGACCCCTGTCAATCGCACCCCAAGGTTTATCTAATGCTGCACACCCTGCCTCAGGAGACTGGCATTAATTAGTGGCCATCTACCAAAAAACGCTTGCTCCTTTAGACTCCAACTGCAAACTAAATTCTCCCTCCCTGGGGTAATCATCCTGCAGCACTCTGGCCGCCCATGCAAACCCCAGAGGAGCTTTTTGTGGCAAGACATACTGTGGGTCAAGAGGGCCAGGATTCATTCCAGCAGGGGGGATCATAGAACATGGCAGAGAAGAGCATGATGACAGCACCAGCAAAGATCAATATCCCAAGGGTTATGACAGACCAGAGTAGTGTAAAGCCAGCATATGGGTCCCTTTGGGATCTTTTTCTACTTTGACCGAGTTTGCCTTTACTGTTAAACTGGAAAACAATATTAAAAAGCAGTGAAATAGACAAAGGTCACTAGACATTACAGTGGATGTTAAATCTATTTGAAGGTGAGATGAGATATTGCGAAACAGAGTGTGTGTTTACAGTGCATTCACAATCTTATGCTTGATAACCTCGACAATGTGTAAGGTCATGTAAACGGCATGTAAATGTTTAATCAGAAAGATCATAAGGTTATTCAAAAACCAATCAGCACACTGTTGTCTTGTACACATGTCTGTTAAATATTTTATCATCAAAACTGGAAAACCCCGAAAACTTCAGTGTAATGTAAACAAGATTAAAGAATTTAAAGCAGGTTTTTGAAAGTTATCAGTGTATTTGGTGTGCATAAATATTTTGAACGACTGCATTTGTGGCATAATGTTGATTATGACAAAAATGTTGGGTTCCAGTGAGGCATTTACAATGGAAGTGAATGGGGCAATCTGTAAACGTTAAAATACTCACTATTTCAAAAGTAAAGCCATTAAAAGACATTAACAATATGTGTGTTAACATGATTTTAGTGTGATAAAATGTCTTACTAAACTTTTCTGTGTAAATTTATATCCAATTTCACAACTTGCAATGATGACGTAACACTGTAAACCCTAAAATGACCATAAAAACAATGATTTAAACATCTTAACAGGTCAAATAATATAGAAGTTTTAAAAGAATAAATGTACAGTAAGTGCTTTTATAAAATTATAACTTCACATGTCTGCCTTTAAACCCTCCAAGAATTGGCCCATGACTTCCATTGTAAGTACCTCACTTTAAACTTTATCTCTGATTTTATTTAAAAAAAATAAATTAAATTTAAGTAGGGACGATTCAAATTTTTTTTGATGCCAATCAACATTATGCCACAAATACTGTCAATTTGAGCTTAAATGGTATTGAACCCGGAATAATCCTTTAAAACCTGACAACATGTAAGATAAAACCTTAAACAGATTAAACAGTTAAATGGTCTAAAAAGTTTTGTCATGACACGAAGAATCACATTTTCCTTGATGTTTTGACATATAATAGGTCATTGTACTATAAAAACATACTGTAAGTTTCAGAACTCAAAACTTCCACCTCACTACAAACATTTGTTGAAACCAAGCTGCCAAAACAACTTGTTCTCTACTTACTTGAAATTGTGATGTCACACTGTGGTAGACATTTGCATCTGACCGCCTCCACAACACATCAATGCCTACTTTATCTTATCACTTCCGTAGCCCACTCAGTAGAATTGAGCAGTAACATGACAAGAAGAGAGCAGGTTATTCAAGAGCAGAGAGCCAATCATAAAAGCAGGTGTTTACTGTGAAGTCTTAACCTTGTGCAACCCCCGCATACACATCATTGTATTTCGGCTTTGATCCAAGCAACGCATAATTTAAATGAATTTCAACCCAATGATTTCAGTTCAGGAGACTCTGTGCTGTCAGTAAAGGGGTAAGCTTACGACGTGTCATGTGACAAAACAACATGGCGCTGATCACAGCAGAGTTTGTCAAAACTACATCTGGTAAGAACCCTAATTAAGTCTCTAGATTCATCTAATATGCCATTATTACAATTTGAGCAATTTATCATGAAACACCAAGCTGCTAAACACAACATACACTAATGTGTACTTAAGTAATTTTTTTTCCTTAGAAATCCTATATTCACTGTGCATTATCACATTGAGAATCAATGGGTTCATCCAAAAATGGAATAATATTTTTTTAACAGGATTTATATGGAGTTAGAAATGGTGCATTTTGAACTGTTCTGAGACCAGTACAGACAGACAGCACACTGGACGTTAAGTCATTCACTAAATAGGGACCGTGGGAGCATCCTATACTGTAACTCTCTATGCAGCTAAGTGCATTCAATCCAAACTTCCAATCAAAAGCTTAGTTTCAGGCTGCAGATGATGTTTGGCATGTTCAACATGTTTAGCAGATATGGGACCATGGTAATCAGTATGTATATTCAGAATTTATAATGTATAATTTTATTTTTAAATGGTTGTCTGTGATTGGATGATGCTGGTCATTATTTTGAATCAGAATTAATTATGATCATTTCTGATGTAATGTCTGTAATGTCTCAAAAACATGAATAACCAACACTTCTAGAAACATAATAAACAATCTGATAAAAATAAAATATCTGACTTCCTATAGCTTGGTATTATTTTAAACTTCAAAACTTAGTCCCGATATCCACATATGTGGATATCAGTTTTTAGAAAAAATATTTGCTCGAGAATTTTTTTATTATTTTTATTTTTTTTTGCATGTTTATTAGGTGCTACTAGTTATACATAAAAAAAAGAAATGGAAAATGCACACAGCAGTCACACTTGGGATCTCAAGGAACTAATTAAATAATAAAAATAAAATGGCATGACCGCTTCAAAACATATCCTATCAGCATGCGTAGATTTTTGACCATTACCCTAATTTTACCCTGCATGAATTAGGGTGACCAGATGTCCCTGTGTTCCAGACAGTGCAGTTTTTTGATGGTCTGTCCCCGACTGGAGCTGTCCCCATTTTTACTGCACATTCAAAACAGTGAAAATACATGGCAAGAAAGCTGCCATTGAAGCCTAGCTACAACAGAGGGGGCTGCTAACTATAGCATCTTTAAAGGTGCACTCAGTTATTTTAATCCAATACACGTTTTGTCAAATTCTGCAAATATCTCCTCACAGTCTGCTAGCTGTCCGTTCAGTGGGTGGGCTGAAAAAAACAACTAGTTTTTTTACACCGCCCTGGGTCAGCCAATCAGTAACAGGGAGTAGTTCTTATGTGTGCACAGGATGGGGGGTGGGGGCAGAGCGAGAAGGAAATTCATTAGAAGAGCGATGGCAAATCTGGCTGATGTGAACTTTCGAAACTACAAGGAGGACACATGGCTGAGAAGCAGGTTGAGAGAAAAAGGTTAGACAAATATAAACTAAAAAAGAAGGATTATGATAATTTGAGGGCTAGAAGCCACATTAACATCATCAAGGCTTTTCAGTGTGCATGAATTTGGGGGGTGGAGCTTCCAAAGGAGCACTGAAAGGAGGGGTATGTTTATTTTGGCCATGGAGTTCGCATATCAACAGTGTTTCTCTGGAATCACTGAGTGCACATTTAAGGCATTCTCTTCCTTTACTGATTACTTGTTTGTGCCAGTTTTGCCATAAAGAACTGGACCAGGCAGCAAACACAATTGAAAAGAATCATCATCAAACACCAGATGGTACCATATGGGCTGGTTTGAGTATTTCTGTAACTGCTGATCTCCTGGGATTTTCACAGACTACAGTCTCTAGAATTTTTTCTGAATGCCAAAAACCAAAACCAAAAAAAAAAAAAAAAACCTAAACAATATTAGGCAGGTGGTTTAAATGTCGTGGCTAATAGGTGTATTTACGACTTAACTAGAAATGTCCCCATTTTTCATTTCTGAAATCTGTTCACCTTAATGTAAATGATTTTACTAGTGTTCAGACAGCTTGCTTATTCAATGTGTGCATGTCTGTTTCAATTTTTGACATAAAAACCATAGGAAAACCTGCCGATTTAAGATGATGTACAGTACTGTTCAAAAGTTTTAGGCACTTCAAAAAATAATTACATAAATAGTTTTCATTTATCACTTAATGTCATATAAAGTCCTGTAAATATAAAAAACCTAAATCAATATTTGGTCTGACCAACAAACAGCACCAATTCTCCTAGATACACCTGGACACAGTTTTTCTTGGTTGTTGGCAGATCAGATGTTCCAAGCTTCTTGGAGAATTTGCCACAGTTCTTCTGTCTCTATATGTAATCTCAGACTGACTCAATATTCAGCGGGGGGCTCTGTGAGGACCATGCCATCTGTTGCAGGGCTCCCTGTTCTTCTATTCAAGTATTTTCTAATTGCAAAAGTAATGAAAAGGAAACACTAATGTGAAATTCAATAAAAATATTAAAATAGTGCAGCCCTTTGAACCACATGTGTTGGGCTGTGGATGCCAATTAACTGGGTTTGCTCTGAAAGTGTATTCAAAAATTTTACACACTGACCCCCGTGAGCCATGTTGCTCCCAACACTTTAATGTCCATTTTGTTCCATCATAATGTGAACTACCTTATCATAATGCGATCCATCATCTTGCCTCTGTATCCGGGCAACACTTACAGTACACAGTGGCTGGTGACCGCAAGTGTCCATCAGTCATGAGGGACGCTGTCATCTTGGATTTGCGAGAGAGGTTAGATGATGTGTCAGCTGCATTTGGTAGTGTAATGAGCCTGTTGCTACTGCTGCTGAGGGCATCAAATGGATTTATGGCGTTTCCTTGTCACATGTGCTCTGGGGAGAGACAACACTTGCATCCTTTCTCACCCTGTGTCTGTAACTCTACCTGTCTGTATATGGAAAGACAATAGGGTCAGAATTCACATGTTTTGTATCGCCTAACACTGTTTACTTAATATCTTACTGCGTTTAGAAAACAGTGTTTCAAAGCTTAATACGGTGATAAAAACACGTATATTCTGACCCTTTTTGCTTTCCATATCTGTACTCTCTTAAACACCTGTGCAGCTCAGCAGGGTGATAATGGCCACCCATGAATATTATTACATCACTCACTTCGATCAGAGGATATTACAATGCAGATAGTGTCAGACAACTGTCTCCTGCAGAGGAGAAGGAGCATCTGAGGAAGCAAGCACATACCAGCCCTTTTATAAAATTGATAGTCCAGACTCTAAATTCTGATTGGATGAACCACAATTGAATTTGTCTATTTCAAATTGAATTGAAATAGACAATATATGCATGACTGTGAGTGCACACCAGTTAAATTGTATATTAAAGGGATAGTACACCCAAAAATGAAATGCCTGAGACATTCTTTTTAACATCTCATTTTGTGTTCCACAGAAGAAAAGAAAGTCACATGGGTTTGGAACAACATAAGAGTGAGTAAATGCTAACAGAATTATCAGTTTTGGGTGAACTATCCTGTACCAAGTTGCTTAATTTCTTAGCAACAGAAAACAGCCTGTATTTAGGCTAGTAAACTTCATTACAGAACACACTGGTTTACACTGTTCAGTATTAATAACACATTTCTCCAAAAGTTTGACGAGGGATAAAACAAGTATTCTCAAGTCTTATGGTCTGACAAGAGGCTGAATTTGACCTAGAAACAGAATTGTGCATCACACTGCACAAACCACCCCTCATGCCATTGCATACAAGCACATCGAATTACATCCTCAGCTGCAGTCACAGAGATGTGCTTGCATGCCATAATTGGAACACACACATAAAGCTGTACCCCAGGACTGTTGGAGGGTGTGTTGCTCTTTGAGTTAGCATTCACGTTCATGACGCTGTGCGGATGTGGTCGTGTCCAGCGACACGACAAAGTTGAGAAATGTTTAACTTTATGCAAATGAAGAGTGACAGCCAATACAAGAGAAGATGGAGCTCACGAGATCCTAATATTTTAATAATAATATTAATTGTAAAGAAACTGTGATGTTTAGGCTCTACATACACACCACTAGCGACCTAACCGCCAGCCACTGGCAACATGCAGCGACAAAGTAGCTGTCAAGTCTGAACGCAGCTTTATTCTTTTGCCTGTATTCTTCCCATTTACACTTTTTATACACCCATCTTTGTATCAGTGTCATCATAAAATACAATAGCAGATGGTAACCAGTGCATATTATGGCCATATCTATAATCAATGTATGCAGAATGTAAATATGTCAAATTCCACATTACATACTTCATATACAGTATATTACTATAAATAATCATAGATTCAATCTTCAGCTTCTTCTTCTGACGTCATCTGAATTGTACTTCTAGAATGAGGCGTGAAGTCTTTGATAACACATTTTAATGTCACATTATTTAAAGTTTTACTTGTGTATTCATGTGCGTTATCATGTTGAAATGCACTTCTAAATGCCTACAACAGCAGCACAGACCGTCTGAATGTTCACAAACAGTATGCCTTTGATCAGCTGTTTGAATGAAGAATTTCACCATTAGTATGCTGTAGCTTTAATTCACCCAATCTTTTTCTGGCATCTTGAACAAACAAACAAATCAGTTCAAATTTGTTTTTGTGTTTCATGGCCCTTTAAGTGGCTTTTTTCTGTTTCACTCAGTATTAGGCAAATAGCAAGTAAAACACACAAAATCATATCTATTATTGTATTTTGATCCATTAAGAAAGTCTTCTGAAATGCATTTAAGCAACAATAACAAAATGGCATAGATTATCCAACTCAAACCTCGTGGCTATACTTACGAAACAGTGTGTATTTGAATGTTAATGGACCCATTCACTTCGGTCTTACTATATCCACGATTTTTGCATTTCTATAAATAAACAAGAGACGAGTCCAAAAAATGTTTGTGGTGATAAACATCATGCCACAAATGCTGTTAATTGAGCTGAACTGTTACTGAACCAGGAACATTCCTTTAATGTCATGAACAGAAATGGTGTCATAGATTTCATGCCACTGAAAGAGTCTCCTTTAGAAAGTCAACTATTTTTAGGAACTGGTGTTATTGCCAGAATTAAACTATGTACATTTCCTTTCAAATTCACATACCAAATTCAGATATCAGGGCAGTTTAAATCCAGGAAGTGGCAACAATAATTTTTGACAATTGTTCCTTGAAAGCCATCATTTTTGGGCAAAATATCAAAAGAAAATGTTTTTGAGATACACAGGTCTTATAGACACTGTGAAGCAAGTGCCATCTCATCTTTGTAACACAATGTTTGTTCCTGGGTTGTAAGTGGTATTTCCTAATTGCTTATGCCTCAAAAGAATAGAAAATGGCTTTTATTCCCCACTAACTTTGCTTTTGTGACCAGGACAGTGATATTTTGAAATGTACCTATCTCTAGTGAGAAAACTGGCAAATCTTCACACTGTAAATGGTATGTGGTCTTTTCGTTCACATACAGTAAAGTCATCATATGAATCCAAATTAAAATGTATACTAAAGTAATACAAAAATGACTACAAATGATTTAGAAGCGAGTAGTTTTTCGAGATTTACAATTATACTTTAAATCACTTTCATGATTCAACCCCCAAATGTAGTCCCATCATGTTCTTGTTATACCAACCTTGGTATCGGCGTTCAAAGTCAAGTATATCCTGGTGGAATCGCTCGCCTTGCTTCAGAGTATGCTCCTGTGCTCTCCTTGAATTTATCAAGATGAGCAACAAGGATATGGACTCTGAGGGACATCCTACAGACCATTGTGCCGCAGTTCTTCACCAGAGTCTCAACCAGCTCCACATAGTTTTTGGCCTTGTGACTGCCCAGGAAGCCCGAACCACTGCAACAAAACTGTTCCAAACCGCTTTCTCCTTACTAGTGAGCTTATTGGGGAATTCCATGCACTCCAGGACCTTCTTTATCTGTGGTCCAACAAAGACACCAGCTTTGACCTTTGCCACAGACAGCTTAGGGAAGAAGTCTTGAAGGTACTTAAAGGCTGCCGACTCCTTATCTAGAGCTCAAACAAAATGTTTTTATAAGGTCCTATTTGATGTGCAGTGGTGGCATCAGCAACTTCCGGGGGTCCAACATGCTCCCAATTGACATTGTTCCTCCCCACAGAGAACTCAGTCCGCTGTGGCCAGTCTCACCTGTGGGAGTGCGCCTTGGTGACCCTGCTGTCCCAAAGGCAAAGATGGCAGAGACACTTGATAAAACCACCTTAGAGACCCATCAGGAATGGCACCATTTTGAAGTCTCCTATAACCTCCCAGCTGTACTCATCATATTTCAAGGCGTCCAGCAAGATCTTGATATATATCCACTTAGGCAGCTGGAACTAAACTGAAGTGGTGGGCTTAAGGCCCCAGTATTTTTCCTACTATTTATTTTACTGGAAATGTCTAGAAAGTTCTAGAAGTTACTCCAAATTTACTCAGCACTGAATCTATCTGAAATGTTCTGAAAAATAGAAATATTTCAAAATATCACTGGCCTGGTCAAAAAAGCAATGTTTGTGGGGAATAATAGCCATGTGCTATACTTTTGAGGCAGAAGTAATTAAGAAATAATACATACTAACCAGGAACCAAAAAATAAGAATATTTTGTTACACGGTGTATTCAATTTATCTGCACTGCAGTGGTTTCTGTAATGGAATGCAAGTATATTCATGTAAAAATGCCACATTACCTTTAAATTCACAATAAAACGTATTAAAAAAGAACCACACACTAAAGGACAGATTATGCAATTGATTAAAATAAAAACTAGTTATAATATCTATCTTTTGTATAAATGAAATCAAGCCTACAACTTGCATTAATAAATGGGCTTTAAAGTATCAGACTCTTGAAAAACAACATGATGTCTGTACTTGTGAGTTTCATAGCACTAGCACATTTACATGTAATCCATGAGGCATACAGATTTACATTCAAAAGCGCATTCAGGGATGCAATTATTTATTGAATAGGCAATTAAGATATACAGTATCTCACAAAAGTGAGTACACCCCTCACATTTTTTGTCAATATTTGATTATATCTTTTCATGTGACAACACTGAACAAATGACACTTTGATACAATGTAAAGTAGTGAGTGTACAGCTTGTATAACAGTGTAAATGTGTTCTCCCCTCAAAATAACTCAACACAGCCATTATTGTCTAAACCGCTGGGAACAAAAGTGAGTACACCCTAAGTGAAAATGTCCAAATTGGGCCCAAAGTGTCAATATTTTGCCATTATTATTTTCCAGCACTGCTTTAACCCTCTTGGGGATGGAGTTCACTTGAGCTTCACAGGTTGCCACTGGAGTCCTCCATGACGACATCACGGAGCTGGTGGATGTTAGAGACCTTGTACTCCTCCACAGATGCTCAGTAGGGTTTAGGTCTGGAGACATGCTTGGCCAGTCCATCACCTTCACCCTCAGCTTCTTTAGCAAGGCAGTGGTCATCTTGGAGGTGTGTTTGGGGTCGTTATCATGCTGGAATACAGCCCTGTGGCTCAGTCTCCGAAGAGAGGGGATCATGCTCTGCTTCAGTATGTCACAGTACATGTTGGCATTCATGGTTCCCTCAATGAACTGTAGCTCCCCAGTGCCAGCAGCACTCATGCAGCCCCAGACCATGACACTCCCACCACCATGCTTGACTGTAGGCAAGACACACTTGTCTTTGTAATTCTCACCTGGTTGCCGCCACACACGCTTGACAACATCTGAACTAAATAAGTTTATCTTGGTCTCATCAGACCACAAGACATGGTTCCAGTAATCTGCTTGTCTTCAGCAAACTCTTTGCGGGCTTTCTTGTGCATCATCTTTAGAAGAGGCTTCCTTCTGGGACGACAGCCATGCAGACCAATTTGATGCAGTGTGCGGCGTATGGTCTGAGCTCTGACAGGCTGACCCCCCACCCCTTCAACCTCTGCAGCAATACTTGCAGCACTCATACATCTATTTCCCAAAGACAACCTCTGGATATGACGCTGAGCATGTGCATTCAACTTCTTTGGTCAACCATGGCGAGGCCTGTTCTGAGTGGAACGTGTCCTGTTAAACCACTGTATGGTCTTGGCCACCGTGCTGCAGCTTTTTTTCAGATCCTCAGAGAAATCTTTGCCATGAGGTGCCATGTTGAACTTCCAGTGACCAGTTTGAGGGAGTGTGAGAGCGATGACACCTAATTTAACACACCTGCTTCCCATTCACACCTGAGACCTTGTAACAATAATGAGTCACATGACACCGGGGAGGGAAAATGGCTAATTGGGCCCAATTTGGACATTTTCACTTAGGAGGGTACTCACTTTTGTTGCCAGCGGTTTAGACATTAATGGCTGTGTGCATAGGCGGAAATCGTGGGGGGTCAGGACCCCCCATCTGAGGGTTGTCCCCCCCCTAAAATATAATTAAAATATGTGTATTGTAAATAATATAATGATATATTCTTAAAATAATGTTTATTGTCCCCCCCCCCCCAACATTTTGATGAAATTTTCACCCCTGGCTATGTGTTGAGTTATTTTGAGGGGACAGCAAATTTACACTGTTATACAAGCTGTACACTCACTACTTTACATTGTAGCAAAGTGTCATTTGTTCAGTGTTGTCATATGAAAAGATATAATCAAATATTTTATTCAATTTTGTGAGATACTGTAGATCTTGATTGATAAAAGCCCATTTTTGGTAACCGAATTGTGTCATATCACTACTACTTATATTTAATGTAAAATGATTGTTTACTACGGATTCATTTGGTAGGGGATTATGTATAGAGTAGAGTTGCTGTTGGCTCACGCATCTCAGTGCAGAGGAGCTTTGCACTTTGACTTCAATGATGGAGCCAATGGAAACCTCAAGCTGTGCTTTGCCCAGTAAGCTGCCTTTCCTATTGTTAGCTCATAGAGGTTACTGCAAGGCTACCTATTGTGCAATGGAACAATCAGCCAATGGAAAAGAAAGTTGAATAAGAAGCATAGGTAGGGCTTTTCTACAATGTCTAATTTGGCTGCATGTTTTTTAAAAGATCAAATCTAAGGCTCCATTCAGATGTTTCACACAGGGAGCCTGATCTTTGAGAAATCTGAGGATTCCTTCTTTGAGTTTGTTGCTCTTACAAAGAGAACGAATATTGCAGGTTTGATATTTTACTTAGTGTGTGTCTCTCGAAAAATCAAAACAAAAGCATGTGATGGATGAAGAAAACAAAACTGTAAAAACAATTGCAGAATATGCAAAAACGTTAGGACAGAATATTTTCACCTAATGTGTCCACAATAAAAAAATTATTATTATTATTTTTTTTTTTTTAAAACATGAGGCATTATGAAAGAAGCAAAATGAAACGGGTCTAAAACAATTTATTTACAATATATTAAACTGTAATGCAAAATTATTACTCAAATCAAGTGGTCATTTATTCAATAAAGAAAATAAACATGAACTATTCTTAAAGCTAGAATGAATCATACAGATATTTATATTTTTTTATTTGAATGTGTACAGCCAGCAAATGTAATGCATTTTGTAGCCATGTGTTTTAATTAGCCAAAAACATCATAAAACACGCTCACTTTTCATATTAAAACCAATATTGACTGCATAGAAAAGAGGATAAAGTTATTGACCTGTGCAGAGGTTCCATATACCCATGTAAAATACACACGCTGTCTCCCTTTAAAATCAAAGAGAAGCAATGAGACCCTTTCATCTCAATGCTGATGGAGACGATGGTTTACATTTTGGCAGCTTTGCTTAATCCATCAATGCTAGTTCATAAATACTAAAACGAAAGCAAAACAACCAAACAAGGCAAAAATGAAACATTCAGAACAATGGAAATCTGTTCAGAGTTTCAAAGTCATTAGATAAGGCAAAAATACTGATGTGTCAAATCCTGTGTCGACATGCTTAAAGGAAGCGTGGATTTCACAGTATCAGTTCTGTCAAATATCTCCATCTTACGCCATTGGTTGTATCCCATCAGCCCAAAAGCAACAGTCAATTGTTTGAAGCGGTTTGTTTTTCCAGTATCAGTGAAGTTAGATGACAAATAACCACAATGCCTCACAATACCCAACATCATGTGTATTCCCTTGGGAAAGCCAGAAAACATCTACTATAACCAAAGACACAAAAATAAGCCTGAGAACATCAACAAAGTGTGAAAAAAAAAAAAAAAAAGATGCTGAGCGTAAGACTTCAACTAGGAGCATAACAGCAAGCACTTGGACAATTCCGTCAAAATCGAACAAGACAAGGCATATTAAGGAAAAAGCTTTGAGGGCCAAGGATTGGACATCTCAAAATCCTGCACTCTTCAAGCATCATTGACCTGATCACTTTTTCCCCCTCTCACCATAAAACATCACAACAAAGTCAAGACTGAGATGTCTCTTTTGTTGAGTTGGCACCACAGACTGTGGTTTTCTCTCTCACTTACTAGAGGAAAAAGGATGAATCCTTTTCCATCTGAAAGCGAAGAGGTGGAGGGAGAGAGAGATACAAGCTCTCAGGTTCAGGAGGAAGTGAGAGTGTGTGAAAATGTGAGCGTATACTTTTAGGGGATGGAGGAAAGACACCGCTGCAGGGAAACTGGGCTTAAATCAATGGCACTCCCTCCTCTATTCTGACTCAAATTTGAGAACGAAAACCTAATCGTACCCAAAACAGAGCCTTTTTTTTTTTTTTTTTTTTTTGGGTACTACAAGAATTTTCTATCTTTTTTCTCTTTTCTTTTAAACTAATACAACAACAACAACAACAACAAAAACCAGACATTTGAAGTTTACACTTGAACACAGAGCCATGTTTCTTTGGCTAAGCCCTGACTGTGCAAAAGGCTGTAGCATGTTGCCCCAAGCAAAATCCATTATTCAGTCCTGACCAGACGAAGAACGCAAGCACAGTGTTTGGTAGTCACTGCTTATTTAGAAGGGCAGAGGAAGAATGTCAGAAGTAAAAGCACAAAAACAAGTAAGAATAAACAATTCATGATGCTGTTAAAATCCTTTAACGCTCTACACACAATGCATATGTAAAAGAATGATAATAATAACAATACTTAAAGGGATAGTTCAGCCAAAAATGAAAATTCATTTGACTCACTCGTTGTATGGAAGGAAGGTGCAATAAAAGTGAATGGTGACTGAGGCTAACATGCTGCCTAGCATCTCCTTTTGTGTTCTAGGGAAGAAAGTCATTAAACATGAGGGTGAGTAAATAATTACAGAATTTTCATTTTTGGGTGAACTATTCCTTCAATAATAAAAGTCAAAAGTGAACTTCTTAGACTGTGAGAGTGCAGCGGTTTGGCTGAGAATGAGAGACCACAGGCTGTGTCCCATCGTGCACTTCTCATTAAAATCCTCTTGGCTCTTCTAACATCTGGATTCGAGGAAGAGACTGATACTAAGAGTCAAAAGTCCTCCTTTCTATGTGAATGAGAGTGTATGCGGCTACGTGGTGGTCTCTGAAATCTTGGCCTCGCCATCGCTGTTGTTCATGTAGCTGCTACTGCTGCGTTTGTAGCGGGAGCGGTAGGAGCTTCGGCCCGTGTTCCCTTCCTCTATTTCTTCTTCTTCTTCCTCCTCGTCAGATCTGTCAAGGCAAAAGCGTCTTCGACTGGAGGGTGGGCTAGAGGGGGGAGATAGGGAAAGCTTTGATTAGGATCAGTGTGTGAAAAGAGGATAATCTCTGAAGGAATGTTTGGTTATCAAACTGCAGAATGTTGAGGAACAGGCCTTACAATTTGGTATCATCCTTGCTGATGTATTGTGAGTCACACAAATCGCATGCAAATCACACTTTTGCAGGTAGTGGGTAGATTACTGGCTAGTTGTTAGTGAAGTTATACATATGAATGAAAATACAACTGCCGGTTTCATTAGGTTACAAGACCGCATATATTTTCACTTAGAGTAAAGTTCTGTACCATGCTAAAATAGACGTATATAAAGTGTCTATAAAAGGGACAGATCACACAAAAATTATAAATTAAATGTATAATTTACTCAACACATGTTTCAAACCTGCATGTCCTCCTTTCTTTCATGGAAAATGGAGGGTGACATTTTGCAGAAGGTTTATGAATCTATTTTTTAATTTAACAAAAAGGCATACTGTGACTCCAAAAGCTCCAAAAAATATTATAAAAGTAGATACGACTTGAGCACTATATTATATATTTAGAAGTGTTTTGAAATTAAAATGTTGCCCTTCACCACAGCCCCCAAATGTCATTCCTACTTATGCATATTCAAATTTGGCTTGTTGCTTTTGGTTGCAAGAGATTTTGGAACCAGTGGCATTTGTGTCATTGATGTTAAAGCCTTGCGCAATGTACCTTGAAGCACCAAGTTTGAATATGTGCATGGGTTAATGAGATGTACATTTTAAGACGGTTTCTTGTTTTTCTTTTTTCTCCCCAATTTGGAATGCCCAATTCCCTCTACTTAGTAGGTCCTCGTGGTGGCGCAGTTACTCCCCTCATTCCGGGTCAGTCTCAGTTGCCTCCGCTTCCGAGACAGAGAGTCAATCCATGCATCTTATCATGTGGCACGATGTGCATAATATTGCGAGATCCCAGCATGTGGAGGCTCATGCTACTCTCCACATTCCACGCACAACATACCACATGCCCCATTGAGAGCAAGAACCACTAAATCGCAACCACGAGGAGGTTACCCCATGTGACTATCCTCCCTAGCAACCGGGCCAATTTGGTTACTTGGGATACCTGGCTGGAGTCACTCAGAACACCCTGGATTCAAACTCATGACTCCAAGGGTGGTAGTCAGTGTCAATACTCACTGAGCTACACATGCCCCCCTCCCTTAAGACTGTTTCTTTAAACAAGCTATCATATAACCTTAGATGACTTGGAATATAGTACCCAAGATGGATGGACTACTTATATGGTGATTTTTGTCTTTTTTTGGAGCTTGGCATTTTTCGGCCACTTTTTGCTTTTATTGTATGGTAAAAAAGGGGTAGGCACATTTTTCAAAAGTTCTCCTTTTGTTCCATGGAAGAAATAATGTCAAACAGGTTTGGAACAACAGGGTGAATAAATGATGACAGTACTTATTTTTATGTGAGCTAACCCTTTAAAACTCTACTGCAATAACGTATGGCCATTATAAAGCAAACTCCAATATTCTTGATGGCTACTCATAATCTTATAAATGAATTAACATATAAATTAATTGTATACTCCAATTATATGAGAGTGAATAGACAAGAGTTAGAGAAAGCATTAATACCTCTCCCTCCTCAAAAAGACAATGATAACACTGTGTCATTGAACCTTATCTTCTCTTTTTGTAATAAAACAAACTTCAGGTTAATTGCCAGCAAGGAGTCCTAATCGATTTTCTGTTTTAATTATGTTCAAGACCAGGAAATGCCACTGTTATTTTGTGGTAATGCATCACACAATGGTATTTCCATAAATTATATGTTCACATGGACCAATTCATAAATAATTGCCCACCTCATCAGGATCAATTCTGAGTCGTGCTGAAATAGACTACTTTTCACGCTTATGGTGACTAACAATACTACAAAATATCCTTAAAAACTGCATGCAAGTGCAAAGTTTAAAAAAATATGTTGAAATAATATTTTGTTAAAACTAAAACTACAGTGAAAATGTATGGTAAAATGCAATGAAAGATTTCAGAACATTTGGAGGTTTAGTCTAACATCATGCTTGCAGCATTCCTTCACTCCAAAAACCAGGTATCACCTACTGCCATCTTTAGTCACTGTCAGGTCTGTACAAATACTTCATCATAACATTGTCAACTTTCTTTTTTCTATTTTTCTGCTGTTTCTTAGACAATGGTGGAACTCCTTCAGAGGGGCCTTCGGGCTCTTCTTCACCTTCAGATCCTGAGGCCTGTTTTCTAGGTGCTTTCTTGACACTACTACAGCTTCTGTAGGAAATAGTGGATGCTCCTGAACTAGAGTCTGATTCTGTGCTAGACTCAGAATCAGAGGAGGATGACGAAGATTCTTTCTTGGACTTCTTGGACTTCTTGCCCTTCTTCTTGGATCTCTTCTTTTTGTGGTCTTCATCAGAGCTGTTGGATGTGTTTGATTCAGAGCTATGGCTTTTCTTCTTCTTCTTTGACTTGCTTTTGCCCTTTTTGCTTCGGCTGCTACGTGTGCTGATGCTACTGCTAGAACGCTTGTAGTCCACGGCTGAAGCAGAGCGACGCAGGCTGGAGGAGCGATCACTGTCTCTGCTGGTCCTCGAGCTAATACTTTTCCTTTCATCATGCTCCTCAACTTGCTTGTCCTTCTCAGCTCCAGAATCTTCCAAGCTGGTGCGCTTAAACTTGATGGGTTTGAAACTCAGCACTTCATTGATGGCAGCCTCCAGGTCAGGGTCCAGGTAGTTGCGGTGACTGACTGGCTTGACATCATAGAGATTGGGTGGGCTGGAATCAGTAGTCCGGGCTTGCGGGGGCATGGAGAAGCTACGACCAGAGGTGGAGTGAGGGCTGTAAGCACTGGACCGAGCTTCGCTGAGTGCCACACTTCGGGTGTCATCATCCACGTCAAACTCACTGAGGCGACAGCTGCGAGACAGGGACATGCGGGAGTCGGCACGGCTCACACTGCCTGGACTGCGGCGGCTCAGGGTGGGGCTGATTGCTGAACCGTATTCACTCTGGCGGTCGTCGAGACGAGACATGCTTCGATGATGGCTAAGCGGACTTATGTGACTCACACTGGAAATAGCATCGTCATCCAAGTCCATCACAGAGCGACGGGTGGAAGCTCGGCTAGGGGCTACAGTGGAGATAACAGACTCCTTATCAAAGTCAGACCAACGGCTGTCCATACCCTTTCTGGCCCGACTGGCAGCCTCTGAATAGGCCTGAGAGATAACAGAGCCCCGATCGTCAAGATCATCTCCTGCCTTCCTCCAGGATGTGATGGAGTAGGAGTCATCCTCAGCTTCCTGCTTTGCTTTGTTCTTCCGGAAGGAAGAGATGTCCTGGGAGTCAGATTGTTCTTTTAGAGTGTTGAGGAGAGAACTCTCGTCTCCCTTACCTCCTATGGAGTCCTTCATGTTGGAGCGTTTTCTGTAGCTGAGGGAACTCATGACAGACACAGGCCTGTTGGGTTCTAATTCTTTACCTTTGCCATTGTCTTTCCTATCTTTACCCTCGTCCCACTCTTTTCCCTCTTTTCCGTCAACATTTACAGCATATCTAGATGAAGGTTGGGCAGAGGGGGAGTGCACAGCATAGAAAGACAAACAGGCAGAGGAGAGGAGAGGGTAGAGATGGAAATAAAAATGAGAGTGAGAAAATACATGAATAGAAACTTAAAAGATGATTGACACCCAAGGAGAGAAATAATAGTAAAGGTATATCTAAGCAGACAGGACAGAATTTTGATTAAATGTTTGATGAGACAGCAGGGAATACAAGCCACTTAACAAGAAATAAAATGTGCTGGACTCCAACTCTGTGATTCAAAATCAATAGTTAATCCATATCCCCAGGTATCTACATCTAAATGTAGACATAAAGATCCTTTTAGGCAGAAATAATTTAGCTAATTGTTCAAAGACTTTTACTGATATAGTCTTGTCTGATGATAATTCACATAAATATGATAATAACATGGTACAAAGACAGTAAGACTGCACTTTACAGCATGTGACTAAAATAATTCGGAAGCTCAAAACTGTTTTTAAAGGGTGCAAGAAGCTCAAAAGACAATCTTAAATCTTCTGGTAAAGAGAAAAAAACAGGAAAAAAAGTGTTGCCAGAGGGAAGACTTATCCATCTCTAGGAGAAAGGCCAATGTAGGTGTGCCAGCAGGCCAATGGGCATATCCATTAATCTGCCTGTGAGGTTGTTCTCTCTCATAGAGGCATCTGTTATCAAACTGCTGACAATGGGGAAGAATACCAACAGAAAGAATAGTCCCTTAACGCAAGCTAATTCTCTTTTTCTAATTCACCGGTCTTTTTCCCTGCTTAAGAAAAGATAGCTTAGGCTGTTTTTCTGGACCATTTAAGATGGTCTAGCTGGTCTCTCAGCATGGTAAAACTGATCGGCCAGCTAGTCTCCCAGCCTGACCAGCGGACATGTGTCCAAAACCCCTCTAAAACCACCAAACCAGACCTGTTTGTCCAGACTGGGATGACCAGTTAAGATCAGAATACCATCTTAGGCTGGTTTAGGCTTTTTTTCCTGCTGTGTTGCTGCATTGGGTTTGGCTTGAACCAATCTGTAACAGCAGGGCAAGGAAGTTGCAATACTGACCTTGAGCTCTTAAGGCTACCGTCATCTGACAGGTTCTTGGCAGAGCCCTTGTTTTTGGACAGCCATGACTTCACCCCATCAACACGGTCCTCCACCTCAGAATCAGTATCTGAGGCACCCTCGCTGAGGAGGAAGTAGAGGAAGAAATTTAATGTCAACACAAGGAAGAAAGAAGAATCTGTACATAAATACTGTTAGTAGAGCAACAGAGGACAAACACAAAGGTTTACATTGGAAACACATGCACTTGATCATTGGAAACCTGGAAAAAGCCACTGCCATTCTGTGTTAGTAAGTCAGACTCATAGTCAGCAACAGCATCCTGCAGCTAATTGGCTCTGTGTAATGTATGAAGCATCCAAAAGGGTGAGGTCAGTTCAAAACTAAAAGCCAAACCAAGAGAATGAATAGCATTAAAAAGGGAAAAGGGAACAGTCACGCACAATCGTAGGCAATCTGTGTCTTATATTATAAAATGATGGGATAGCCAAGTAAAGAACTAAATTAGGATTTGTAGATAGTGCAAAGCTTGTGATATACATAGATCAGCCACAACATTATAACCACCTGCCTAATATTGTGTAGGTCCCCCTCGTGCCGCCAAAAGAGCACAACCCGCATATCAGAACAGCATTCTGAGATTATATTCTTCTCACCACAATTGTTCAGAGTGGTTATCTGAGTTACCATAGACTTTGTCAGTTCAAACCAGTCTGGCAATTCTCTGTTGACCTCACTCATCAACAAGGATATATATACATCCACAGAACTGGTGCTCACTGGATATTTTTGGCACCATTCTGAGAAAAGTCTAGAGACTGTTGTGTGTGAAAATCCCAGGAGATCAGCAGTTGCATAAATACTTAGATAGGCTGGTTTGAGTATTTCATAACCGTAATCCACCGGTCTATTTATTTCCCCTTTTGGCAAGTTGTGGAAATGTAATAGTAGATTTTTTTTCTTTTGCTGGTCTCCTATTTACTGCTAAAAAAGCTTCTCACTCTAGTTTACTTCCGCGTTTCAAACCCAGAAAGGTGAAAAGGCTCCTTTAATTTTTCTATGAGTGGTAAGTCTCAATCACTTACAGTCTCTGCTTCATGCCAATTTAACATTGAACTACCATGTTTATTGGATGGCTTGAAGGAACAGCCATTTTAGGGCTGTAATTAACTTGCCCATGATGCTAATAACAGGCATGTCTGTATACAAATGGGTTTGGTGTGGAAGCATTGCGCTGCCAATAAGAAAGAGTAAACACAAACAGAAAGTCCCCAGGATCAGCTGCATTAGCACCTGACACGAAAAGCAGCACTGTGAATCCAAGTCCTGTTTGTTCATTTCTCCAGACCAGATAAAACCATTGGATTTATGTTTGGTTGGATTTGCAAGTCAATGCTTCCCTGACTCTTTAGATTAGTCTTATCCTTCACTTATTGCTGAGCACACCACACTGAATAACTATGAATCACCCTTCAAGGACCCAGAGAGCTCAAATGTCTATGCACACGCACAAATAGAAGACATCTGGAGAAGATTCCATGACGGCTGATGACGCAAGCCTTTTTTCAATATTTTTATTGACATTTTAATAAATCTCATTGCTTTTGTCCTCCAACAATTTAAGAGTCAAATATCTCCCAGTGAAATTATACAATATACTGTGGCTCATTATACCAAAAGTTGAGAGAAGGTTAACTCTGAAGCAGCAGCTGGTATATTCTCTGACATTAGGGTTCCGGTCTGCTTAGCTCTCCGTTTGTGGTATTATGCATATGAGAACATTATATATGCATGGACCCACAAGATAGTACAGATGCCACTAAACACTAACTGTACGCTCACAGTCGGGGTGCTGGAGAGGGGGTAAATTAGAGGATCATGTGATAAACTCAAGCTAATAATCCTACAATGAATAGCTCTCTGACAATACAAGAGCAACTTGAGAGTGCTACAGAGCCTGTATTTCTTCAAGAGCCCCTTTGGCTCTTGTGTAAATCCCAGTGCCTGAAGGTAAACTGAGGTGAGAACGTTGTGTGAATAAGCCCTGAGCTCTGCTAGCCAGCCGCATTGCTAAACAGTGGGACAGCGGGCTCTTTGTAATTAAGCGCTAATGCAAAATGTCACACACAATTTATGTCCTTGACCATATACCATTAGTTAAGCTGCACATAAGCCCAGGGGAACAAACAAACAACACAGTGAGAGAGGGGAGACATTAATTGTCTGTGACAACATGCCTCCATTGGTTGTACATCTCTGTTACAGGCTATTACATTTATCATTATCACCTACAGAACTCTCTCAACCCCTTTATTTTCCTCTCCATTTTCTGTCTCTCTCCACTTTGTTTTTTCAGCCAAGATGATGAGGTTTTTTTTATTAGTTTCTTGGCTTTGTCCCTGATTATTTGCATTGCATTGCGATATTGCAGAACAACTCTACGATGTCTGATATGTCTGAAGTATTTAGAAAGAAATAATGACAGAAATAAGAATAATTGTAAGAGGCAGATCTTGGATGACAATAGCCTTTGCCTTCATGCTAAATCCCACTTTACATCCAAGTTTATTAGACAACCGCTATTGTAAAAAAGCATCTTACTGATTTAAATGTTACCTCTACTCTACATAGTATGCTCTGAACATCTTTATGTTCTCTTTACATTTAGTGACACAGATAGTCAAAGGAATAGCGATTTTGTCATAATTTTCTCATTCTCATGTCGTTCTAAATCCAAATGACTATTATGTAGACCACAAAAGGAAATGTTTTAATGAATATCATGGACCTTCTTTACAACGGAGTAAGTCACAATGGCAGAGACTAACTTTAAAGCTTAAAAAAGGAGCCAAAAGTACCATAAAATAGGCCACGCAAATCGTGGGCCATATTCTAAGTCTTCTGAAGGCATATGATATGAACTGTAGAAAAAACCTGCAATTTCAATAATTTTGCAGTAAAAATCTTGACGTCTGTAGCACGTTCATGAGTGCTATGAGAAAAGCTCATTCACAGTAGTACAAAAAATTTTCACTGCAAAATGTCTTAAATTATGGGTGGTTTCTCACCAAAACCCATCAAATGACTTCAGAAGTCTTGGAATATGACGTACAAGTCGCATAGGCTACTTTAACAACACTTTTGGGTTCTTTTTAAAGCATTAAAGTGAGGCACTATCCACAGCCATAATTTTGAAAAGGTGGTCTGTGAAGTTAATTAAAACATCTTCTTTAGTGTTTTGCATAAGAAAGTAAGTCTGGAAGCTTGGAATGACATGATGGTAAGAATATTTTGACAGAATTTTCCCCATTTCTCCCCAATTCCCAACGTGCTCTAAGTCCTCGTGGAGGCATAGTGACTCGCCTCAATCCGGGTGGCGGAGAACGAATCTCATTTGTTTCAATGTCTGGGACCGTCAATCCGTGCATCTTGTCACGTGGCTTGTTGAGCACGTATTGCAGAAACATAGCATGTGAGGAAGCTCACACTATTCTCCGTGGCATCCACGCATAACTCGCCACGTGCCCCACCGAGAGCGAGAACCAAATTATAGTGACTACGAGGAGGTTACACCATGTGACTCTAGCCTGCCTTGCAACCGGGCCAATTTGGTTGCTTAGGAGACCTGGCTGGAGTGACTCATCACGTCCTGGATTCGAACTTGCGACTCCAGGGGTGGAAGTCAGTGTCTTTACTCACTGGATTACCCAGGCACCCTCATTTTTGTCATTTAACTTTCCCGTCACTGCTTAATACAGAAATATTGGACAAATGACATCTTTATCATAGGAGGTAATATAATCAAATAATTCATATTTTTTTTGTACACACATCAAAAGTTTTATCTGTTATTGGTTAATATGCCCCTGTCTACTACTCTCACATGGTTTAGGAAAATCAGAATAATGTGCTCTCCACTAATGTTTGTATTAAGCTAACAAACCTTTTATAGGCCATCTAATTTAGACTAATGCAACATAAACTCCCCAATTAAATGATCGGAGCAGAAGGGTCAACAACCCTTTGTGAACTCAAACAAACATCTCTGGCACAGCATATCCATCTAAACGTGATCAGTAATGCACAGACTATCCATTAGCAATAGCTTTTAATACTTTCTCACATGATGTAATAAGTGGTGCTTAGAGCTTAAGGGTTTTAAACTGGAAAATGCCCTGAGTGGCATTCAGTGCAGACAAAGGGCAACTGACGGGGGAATGAAATGGCCCAATGCCAATAGCTGGTACTTTGTTGTAGGCCTTTGCCAGATGAGTTGGGGGGCTTTTTGTAGGACATTTGTGGGTTTTTCATTATTTAGTCCTCATGGTTAAAAGATTGATGAGGAACATGCCTTCTTTTCTTGCCTTAAGAGGCTGCTCAGTCTCAAGAACAGAAGTGTGAATAATTCAAAAGAGAGAGTGAGAGAGTAAAGAATGGAGAGAGCAGAACAATCCCACGCAGATGTGTGCACATAGCCCTGTAGCGTTCAACAAGTCCATGTGGCTCCCTTGGCCCCAGGATCTAGAATTAAATAGCGAGGGGTTTACCCCGGTCTGGGCCCTGTGTACATGTAACCAGACCAGGCCACACTTAAAATGATACTTACCCGCTATTGGATTCTAATTCCAGTGGTGAAGAATGTTAAGTTCAATGTTACAAAGCAAGGGAATTGGGATGAGGAATTGCCTTTGAGGAGAGTAACTAAGTAGAATGGGGACCATGCTTGGCAGGGAAAAGCATGCAGTCCAAGGTATGCATACATTATGTGTCCTTGTGTATAAAATAGAGAATAATGCCTGTGATATTAGTTATCATGCACAGAAGTGTGATGCAGTATCAACATGATACCTCTAGTCTTTTCTTGGTTTGAAATACTGTATGAAAATACACCCTATTCTGTATTAAAGACCCTATGAAATCAAAATAAGACTTTTTGTTCATCTATATGCTAGTGTACTCCTAAATGTTGACAAAAATCTCTTCTGGGATAAATGGAAAAACATATTCATGACTCTTGTCCTACACAGATTTTAGTCCAATCAAATGCTCTCTAGAATGGGTATGTCCATCCCCCTAAAGGGTCATTCATATTGAAAAAGTTATTGCGCTAATATAAAGCTAAACACAGTACGGCGAATGAAACTGAACACAGTTGTCTCGAGATGCATAATTTTTTTTAAAAGTGAAAGTTCTTTTAACTTCACATCTTCTGCATGAGACGCTGAACAATCAGCGAGACGTGCCACAATAATGCACGTTTTCATAGATAAACAATTAAAAACACCGCAGACCGATGCAAAAACATTTTTAGTGTACAGCCCTTAATACCACCTGAAACTGATTAGCAATACCAAATCATGGTTCACGGCTGTGACAGAAACTGAAGCCTGCCTATATTTAAAACAAATGTACATATATATATATACACACACATTTCACATACTATATTTATACTGTGCTAAAGACTTATGATTGACAAGGTGATGATTCACAAAAACATTTGTTTTACTGGACTTTGTATGACATTAACTGATAAATGAAAACTATTTATGGCATTATTTTTGAAGACATCCTCACTATGCAACATTTTTCCCAAGTGCCTAAAACTTTTGCACAGTACTGTATATATGTGTGTGTGTGTTTCAATATGTTAACAGAGGAAAGAAAACTATGCTTGGCAAGTGAATTCATGGGGTCTTTAAATGTTAGCCAAAAGGACTGTATACTGCATCATCTTACTGTGAGGCAAAAGAGAATCAAACCCATGTTAAAACAAGTTCAAACTCCAACTCAGGTTTCTCACATCTTGTTCTTTCGTTTCTGATATTTAGTCACCATGTCTTGTAAACTGCAGGTGGGAGGGAAATGACAAACAAACACAAAACAAGCAGAAAGGAAATGAGTATAAAATGGAAACTAATTAAACAAGAACAATGGCTGAAGGAAACAAAATAACTCTTAAAAGCACAGATGCTGTGAAAAAACCCCACTGTGGTTGAATATTCATCATGCCCTATGTAAAGGTTTTGAATGCTGCACACTTGCTCAAGATGTTTACCCGAAATGCTGACCATTCTCTGACTTCTGCTCTATGCTCAAACACAGAGCATCACCTTGCAAATTCTGAAACGCAGTGCTATTTACTGTTTTTAGGGTGAATAGATGTCTTCTATACACATAAACAAGCAAATAAACACAAAACGGCTCAGAAAGGTGCAGGTCACTATGAGAGAGGCAGAGCGATGTGGAATAAGGCAAAGCGATGATGAGTTCCATCGACTGATGAGGCCAAGTACATAAAAAAGAACCTCAAAATTATGTGCAGCAGTTTTCCAGGCATAAATATTTAAGAGAGTGTGAATAAGAGATGACGGAGACTTGCTCACTGATTGCACAGCGAACAGCACATTCATTCAGATTCTCTATTTCTCTCGATCTTGTTTTTACCCACTAATATACCCTGGTAAAATCTCTAAAGGTCTACATAAGAAGAAAGAGTGCTCAAAGCAGCAAGTATTACCTGTTGATGAGATCTTCATTTTCATCACTCTCCATCTCATCCTCAATAGCAGCCTGGAGGTCTCCGATCCTCTTGAAGGCTAACTTGAGGTCTGCCTGGAGACTCTGGTTGGCTGCTTCCAAACTCTCGATATCCATTTCCTAAAAAGACAGGTTTAGGCTTTATTTTTTGCTAAGGATGCTTGCATAGGAAACAAACTAACTAGAGACACACATTTCAACAGTTTATTTCCATGAATTTTCCATGATCTTTCCAATTGTTTTCGACAAAATAAAAACAATTGATAATTCGCCATGGGCTCCTTTGGGATTTTCCTATTGGTTTGGTATGGTCGTTTTGAACTTATGAATACAATAAGGTCTTTGGTAGACATTACTTAACAATACATGGATGTTTTGTTCTACAACATAAATTACACATGTCATACCTCAGACCTGAATTCTGAAGCCATATTGAATTGCATATTTTTCAAAAACACACAACAGCTTTAAAATTCCTGTTTGAGGTGTGAATGTGTGCAATTTACGTCGTAGAACAAAGCATCCATGTATTGTGAAGTAATGTTAACCACAGACCTTATTTTACACAAGTTCAAAACCCCATTATAAAAACCCATAGAATAATTCTGAGGGAGCCCATGGCGAATTAGACTTCCTGGTTTGCCTACAAAATGACGTCATGGCTGAACAGCTCTATTTAGACAGTTTTGCTCATGTATAATTAATTCAGATTAATTTGTGAACTGGTTTATTGAAACCAATTCAATGAAAAGAACCTATTCAAATTAACAATTGATCTCACAAATCAGATCTCTTTGTCTTAGGAGAAAGCTTGACCATGAAGAATAAAAGTTAGTCAACAAAATGGTTTAGATCAAAGCATAGCAAAAAAAATGTATTTTCATTGTAGAAAGTTCCATGACTTTTCTGTGACTTAAGATTTTATTCATTTCCATGACTTTTCCAGGCCCACAAATTACCATTATCAAATGTATATCCAGATTTTGTATGACCGTGGAAACCTTGTGTATAAAAACAATGTAACATGTCTGCTTTTTATCACATGCTTAAGATACTTGAGAACGAGAATGAGATCATCAGTGAGCAGAACAGCGAATCAGGACCCTCACCAGTTCGTGTTTCTTGCGGCTTGCCTCTGCTTCCTTTTTGGCCAGCTCAGCTATCTCCTCCTTAATGTCTCGGATCTGCCTGAGGAGACGCTTGTTCTGCTCTTTTTCCCTGTTTTCACTGGCACTGCGTTGATCTCGTTCCTCTGTTAACTTCTCGAGGTTCTCTTTTAGCCTTGCTACAAGACTCTGAGGAATCACAAGACCCAATAACATAATCAATCAACACAGATATGCAGCAGTAACGTGCACAATCACTGCTGTAAGCCCTATCTGCAGAAACTAATGTGAACTGATGCAGCTAAATTGATGAAGTGTTATGCATATCAGAGGCTCATGATACTGAATCCATTGTGGTTGTTTACCACATCCTTCAAGTCTGGTACTGAAATATGCAAGATTGTCAAACCTTCCATATGGTGTGAAACTCCAAATAACTTCCAAGGCAACTTTTCTTTGATTTTCACACTGAAAATAGGCTGTGCTGGCATCAAAACAGAAAGTATGAATACACAGAGTTAATGGATCTTTACAGCTTTGGAAGGACAAGGTTTAAACAAGCTGCCTCTCGAGATCACATTGTCAAGCTCTGCATAAAGCTATATGTCCCTCAAATTAGTAATAATATCATTTTCAAAAAGCTTTTGTTAACAGATTTTGCTGTGAGTGCAGCAGTCATTTGTAATTTGTGCAGAGAGCCCATTGTAATTCAGCAGGTGAGCTCATGGAACACCCAACAGAGATGAACGATGGATAGCGCTGGCTGCTGGTAAATATCACGTCAGGAGCAAAAAAAAAAAAGCAAAAAAAAGCAAAATAAAAACACTGAAATAATATGCATTAGAGAAAACACTTCTTAATTTCAAAAACTGTGTACAATGATGACCTACTGCCTCCGGCAACACAAAATGTAATCAGAAATTCAATTAAATGTACATTTTCTCTCTAAAAAGAAGGACTGACATTGTCAATTCGAAAACAAAGAGAGGGGAATGGAAATAATCCACTTTCAATTTGTACTGCGCCTTTTTTTTACATTTCATCTAGCCCAAGGGTTTGAGGTCTATGAAGAGAACCGGTCATGATCAAATTTAGATGGTTCAACGGGGAGAGGTGTGTAGACTAATTTCCCCTCTCATCTAACTCTTCAAAGCCTGTGCACTCATCTTTTGACACTTCCAGCACTCGGCCTGCTCAGGCCACATATGCACACGAATCCTACCAACTCACCTCCAAGCGTTTGACCTGCGTCTTCTCAAACTCCAGCTTGGTTTCCAGTTCACGGATCTTGGCCTCCTGCCGGCTGACCAGAGACTTGTCCACCATGGACTGCTCTTGGAACTCTAGTTGACTCTGCAGGGCTGTGAGCTGCCAAACACACAGACACCGAGTTACAATTAACACACATACATAGAGCTGAGTGGTGTGATTGTATACCATACGATGGCAGAAAAGTGTCAATGGCATTGTTTCTGATATATTGCTAATACCCAGCTGAAAACAGTAGACTACCACCACGTCCACACTAATCCATTTAAGTTTGAAACCTCCAAAGTATTTTCCAAAGTATGCAGTTGAAGAGCATTTTTGAAACAGAGAGTACAGAGTGGTTATCAGAGTCACCATAGCCTTTTTGTCAGCTCAAATCAGTCTGGCAATTCTCCATTGACCTCTCTCATTAACAAGGCATTTCCATCTGCAGAACTGCCACTCACTGGATGTTTTTTGTTTTTGGCACCATTCTGAGTAAATTCTAGAGATGTGTGTGAAAATCCCGGCAGATCATCAGTTCCAGAAATACTCAAACCAGCCCGTCTGACACCAACAATCATGCCACGGTCAAAAGCACTGAGATCACATTTTTTCCCCATTCTGATGGTTGTGAAAAACACTGAAGCTCCTGACCCAAATCTGCATGATTTTATGCATTGCACTGCTGCCACAAGATTGGCAGATTGGATGATTTCATAAATAAGTAGATGCACAGGTGTTCTTAATAAAGTGATTGTAGTCACATGTTTGGATATACACAATAGGCTATATGGCTTCAAATGCAGCTCCTCCAATCTTATTAATAATAATTAGATTCCTTTGTTTTTAACTCAATAAAAAAAGAAAATCAAATACTTAGTATTTAGTAGTTTATAAAAAAAAATTGGTATGCTGGGGTTGTAATTACAGCAAAAATAACAATATTGAAATATATACCATAAAATGACTCATACCATGACATAAGATTTTGTTCATACCACCCACACAGTCACAAAGACAAGTTATCAGTATTTCATGGAAAAACTAACTTGAAGGCCAGAATATAACTGTTATCTTTGAGCCATAGATCTGCAGAGACAAAGCCCCTCGCCACCACAGGTTCTCTTTACCGACGTCTCCCTGTTTCATCAGCCTTTTCTGGCGCTTTACATCGACTGCTAAATCCAACCCAGTCCAGACCAGAATATAGATTCAGACACTCAATTACACAGGACTCAACTCTATAATTCAAACTAGCCCCATCTCTGTTGATTTTCTCTTTTTCATGACGCATAGAGCCTAAATCATTTCAAAGAGGTAAAATATTCTGTGCTGAGAATAATGATTTCCACTGTATACACTGGTGGACAGATATAGTTATTTCTGTTGAACAAATTACAAAAGTTTGTTCCCTACAGTGTAGTACAATAATTTGGAAAGGATAGATGGTCAACTTTTTTTTTGATGGTCAATGTTTTAATTAAAGTGTGTATTGGGGAGAGGGCTAGTCAAATGCTGAGGGGAGAGAGTCTGACTGTGATCTAATGAAAGGCCATTATTAAGAAGAGTTTCATATTATCTAAATATTGTAGATGTGCAGTGCAACAGTGGGACAAAAATCTCTGAAGTCCTGACCCTATCTTATCCTAAAAAGAAAGAAGACAAATAGGAGCTGCTTTCTACTTAATTGTTGAATAATTAATTGTTGTACAAGTACACCAAATTACTAAAAACACCAGCAAGATAGCTGGAGCACTTAGTGAAGCACTAATCCTTGTTTAAAGGGATTCAAAAATTCAGTAATTGTTTACTTACCCCTGTGTTGTTATAACCCTATATGACTTCTTTTTCTTAACACAAAGGGAGAAATTGTGAAAACAAAATTGTCATGCAATGGCAGTTTATGGTGACTTCCTCTTCAAGCTTCAAAAGAACGCAAAACTATGATTCAGAAGTCTAATAAATGATTCCATGAGACTCATGATTGTTATGAAAGCATACGATAATGTTTGGCGAGAAAAAAAACGAAATCTATTTAGTGAAAATGTTCACTGACCATTGATCTCCTCTGTGCGTTCATGATAGGGCACAAGAGCAATAGTTCACACAGCCCGCTCGTAACATCTGAGCGTTCAGGTGAAAACTTGTTTATCTAGAAACCTCCACAGCGACAAGAGAACACAACACAGCTGCACACAAAACAGAGAACAGAACCTTCTCAACATGTCTGAAGAGTTTGTAGCTGAAGAATTAATGCATTTCTATGCCCAGTTTTATTTTTTTAAAGTTTTTGGACCGGTAGCAGTTCACAGCTGACGGAGTTACCTGAGAAACGCCAAAATTAGAAATCAAACGATCGACAGAATGCACAGTTGCTTGACATGGCTGGTTAGGGCAAAAAGTTAGGTTAAGTCAAGTTAGAACACAGTATGACTGTGGGTGCCTGTAGCCTCCTCTTTGTTTCTGTAGTACTCCGTTAAAAATAAAAAATAATTCTAGTAAGTTCTGTTCTCTGTTTTGTGTGCAGCTGTGTTGTGTTCTGTTGTCGCTATCACTGTGGCGATAGATAAACAAAACAAGTTTTCACTTGAATGCCCCAATGTCACAAGAAGACTGTGTGAACTGTTGCTCTCATTCCCCATCATGAACGCACACAGGAGATCAATGATCAGTGAACATTTTCACTAAATAATTCATTAGATTTCGGTTTGTTTCTCACCAAACATTATCATATGCTTTCATGGAATAATTTATTAGACTTCTGAATTATACTTTTGCTTTCTTTTGAAGCTTGAAGATGTAGTCACCATAAACAGCCATTGTATGACATCACAAAGTACAATTTATGTTTTAATTTCTCACTTTGTTTTAAGAAAAAGAAAAAAAAGTAATATAGGGTTATAACAACACTGGGGTGAGCAAACAATGACTGAATTTTCATTTTCTGGTGAACTAATAATTTAAGATAAACTACACTTTAATTATTCAATCCACTAATGCTGTGAGGTGGGAATTAAAGCAACAGTGCTGGCTTTGTGGATATACTGTATACGTTTTGGTGTGGATGCCAGATCTCCTCTCTGCAGAGTGAACTCACCTTCTCCTGCACGTCCTGTTTTTCCTTCATGGCCTCCTCCAGCTGGGCCTGCAGGTCACTGATCTGGGCCAGGTTCTGTGAGGACTGCAAAAGAACACACAACAGATGGATCAGAGTCTGTCTTCTACAAGCATCAGTCTAATGTCTATCTGGTAATTCTTTCATTCACATTTTGAAAGTAAAAGTTGAGATTTACGGTATAAAAAAGGACTTAAATATTGATCTGTTTCTCACCACCACCTATCATATCGCTTCTGAAGATATGGATTAAACCACTGGAGTCTTACGGATGCTGCCTTTATGTGCTTTATGGGACTCAACAGTGTTGAGATATTCTTCTGAAACTCTTGGTTTGTGTTCAGCAGAAGAGAGAAAGTGAATAAATGATGAGAAAACTTTCATTTTTTTGGGTGAGCTATCTTTTTAAATATTCCGATGACATATTCACCACAATTTGTAGTATATAGCTCAACATCTTCCATTTCATCTTTTAAAGTGTCCATCCTGTAATTCAAGTCATGTGACAACAGCATATTAGCCTACATTTTATTGCTGCATACAGTCCTGTATACTATTATAAAAATAGCATGCAGTATACGGAACATACTGAAAAAGTGGCCAATATGCACTATGATGGCATATTATTTAGGTGATATATCTTTTGGCACATAGCAATCCATTAAGCCTTTTGACAGACTAGCAAACTGATGGTCTTTTAATGACATCTCACAGAAAAATGGCAGCAATAAATGGCATGACATCAGAAGCGTGATTGAAATGGAGTGGAGAGAGAGGAGACTGCGAGATGGTCTGAATGCATCAAGTATGAATGTGACTGATGTAAAGCATTTCAAAACCTGCGCAGTGCTCCTGTAAATGAAGCATAGAGATGGTGAAGTAAACCCATGGGAATCGCACCGTTTCACTGGAGAGGAGGTTTACTTAGGGTCTGTGGAGACACATCACTCAAATCTACAATCGCTGCTGTAACACCATGATGTGTTCAAAACATTCATAATGGCAATCAACCCACATGCTTAAATAAATGGCAATTGCACCAGTGACACTTTGTTATCCGCATGTGCTGCCAATCAAAAGAGAGAAACACTAAGAGGCTTTATCTGCAAACAAATGACAATGTAAATTTGCAGTGAAAAGCAATTAATCTTACTGTAAAATATTAGATATGTGTGAATATTTTAAGGTGCAATATGTGCAGCATGAATCTAAATAAAACCATCTTGAATAGGGCAAGAAAACTGCAAACAAATGCTTAATAATCTTGGTTTGTTATTTCTTTTTTCCATTTCCTACTACATTTTTAACATTAAAAGTTGTATATATTAACATCACTTAATGCATTATGAACTAACAAAAACAATGCACAATATATTTTTGAATAAACACCAAACAAGATTAAATGATGTGAAAGATTACTGTTCATTTTAGTTTCATGATACCTATGCAGGTTCCCTTTTTGATTTGAAACTAGTAGCACTTAATAAACAAGCAAAAAAAAAAAAAAAAATCTAGAATAGTTTTGCTTAAAATTGATGTCCACCTACAAAATCTTAATGTCCTCTCTTTGCAAGTCAAACAAACAAGTGATAGTCAGTGATGAAGCATTTTACCAATCGGAAATTAGCATAATTAATTATGATTCTGAAGTAATGGCCAGCTGGCCAGTTCAATCACTGCCAACCATGTTAAATTACAATTATATGTTATAAATTCTGAATCTAAGTAATGATTACCATTGCCCCATGCCTACCAACCATGTTGAGTACATCATCTGCAGCCTGAAGCTGAACTTTTGATAGGAAGTTAGGATTGAATGCATTTGGCTACATAGGAAAGCTATAGGATGCTCCCTATTCAGTGAATGACTTAACCTCCAGTGTGCGGTCTGTCTGCACTGGTCTCAGAAAAGTTAGAAATACACATGGTTTCATTCTAACATTTTTCTGAAAGTAAAAAGAAATTCTCAATGTGAAAAGGCACAGTCAATACAGGATTTCTAAAGAAAAACTTGTGTTATCGTACACATTAGTGTGCATTGTGTTTAGCAGCATGGTGTTTCATGATAAATCGCTCAAATCTTAAAATTGGAATATGAGATGAAACTAGAGATTCTAATCTTTAGACTAGAGCAGTTTTCAGTGTAAAAACTACATTAGGTTTCTTTCCAGATGTAGTTTTTGTTTCTACCAAAGACAAACTCAGCTGAGATCAGCACCATGTTGTTTTGTCACATGACATGTGGTCACAACAACATCACGTGCATTGAAAGTTTAACCCTTTACTGACAGACCAGTCTCCTGAACTGAGATATTTCGGTTTAAATTCAATTCAATTATGTGTGGGGTATAGCAAAGCCAAAATACAACGTCCATGCATGTGTCTGCATGCTTTTTACTTTGAAAAAGGTTCCTATTGAAACAAATTTTGTAATGCAAGTGTTCAAAAAGTAATAATCTTAAGATGTACATTTGTGAAAGTATTATTCTTGAGATGAGGCTGGTGCAGAGGCTGTGTATGCGATGTACTCTGTGTGTGATTGTTGACAGACGTGGGAGAGTCTCTATACAGCACTGTGACAAGCCTGAGTGCTAGAGAGAGTTACCTGGGCAACAGCGGCTTTGTGTTTCTTCATGAGTTCGTTCATGTCCTCCTGGTCCTCCTCCATACGAGACTGCAGGTCATTTTTCTCCCTCTGCAAACGACTTAGCTGCTCCTCAAGCTGCATGAAAGAATCAAACCAAGGCAATAAAAATCATTTCTAACTGCATACTGAAATGAATAATAATGAGAAAAAACTAAGGTAATATTTTACACCCCCCCCCTCCCCCTTATGCTGTAGTCAACATGCTGTTTGCAACACTGTTTACTGTCTTAATTTGATGTATTTAGGTGAAACAGGATAATTAACAAAAGTGCCCGTTGATAAAAGATTACAAAGACATTCTTTCTATTATTTTTGGAATATATATACATTTATTAAGAAGCTATGGGAGGGGGGGGGGGGGGCTGGGTATCTCAGAGAGTAAAGATGTTGACTACCACCCCTGGAGTTGCGAGTTCGAATGTAGGGCGTGCTGAGTGAATTCAGCCAGGTCTCCTAAGCAACCAAACTGGCCCGGATGCTAGGGACGGTAGAGTCACGAGTTATCCTCCTCGTGATCGCAGAATAGCGTTAAGCTAATAATTTCCGGGTAACGCGCTCAACAAGCCACATGATAAGATGCACTGATTGACTGTCTCAGAAGCAGAGGCAACTGTGTTAAATGGGACAAAATGGGCAAACAGTATTTTCCCCTAGGGGGCAAGTGCAGTGTAAGATTTGTAGAAGTGTAAATTAAGTTACAAGTGTGATAGGATTATTTGCATGTGCAGAGGAAGGTTTGTGAAAGTGTAAAAATAAATAGCATGCACACAGAAGGTTTTGTAAAGGTGTAAATCAAGTTGGAAGCATAAGAAAAAATATTAGTAATACAGTAATGCTTTCTTAAGTGTATTTCATGTGTTGTGGATTTGAAATGTCATACTAACACAAATTAAATGTGGTCTGTATTCCTCTGACTTTCTTTTTTTTCGCACTTGAAAACCTAATTTGATTCGTTAATAGGCAGGTAGACCCACCTTCCCCCTCGTGCTTGCAAACTCTTTTCGTGAGAAAGTTGTGCCAAAAGTGTGTGCAACAAAAGGGAAAACGGAATGGTGTCTATCACATTATTTCTTGAAAATTTGTATGCCACAAACACAAGTCATTTACATGTTTGCAGTGTTTATTTTACACATACAGAATGATTCTATGCTGTGAATCCATTTTGCTGTTCTTTAAACCATTTCTTTGCTTGCATATTGCTGATTGTAGGTTTGCAATTTTTTTTGCCATGTTTAGGCAAGTGCGAAAAAAAGAAGTCAGATGAATACAGACCACATTTAATTTGTGTTAGTATGAAATTAAAGATTCACAACACATGAAATACACTTATGCAAAGCATTCAAATATTGATAATAATTATTTTCTAAAGCTTGCAACTTGATTTTTACACTTTACAAAATGTTCTGTGCACATGCAAAACAAATTTCACATGCAATTTGATTTACATTTTCACAAAACTCACTCTGCAGATGCAAATCATTTAGGCACTATTTTACCTTCATAGGGGTGCCTCTGTTATTAAAACAGACAGCAGAATGTTACAGGAAATTAGATGCATAAGAGTGGAGGAAAAGGATCAAGACAAAACGCCAGACTTGAACTTGCACTTGCACCGCAGTTTAATATGTTTGGAGCAAGTGTAGATAACCGCTAGGACACAGCTCCGACTTCAGCTCTCCTTTTTAGTTTCAAACAAAGCACAACCCATTTTATTTCTTAAAGAGATGATTTTCCTGTCATCTCCTCACTAAACAGTTAGCTGCTTGACTGTATAAATCCCTCAGAACACAAAACACAGCAGTTCCACACAATTACTTCACTGCCTGCTCTGTCACACAGTATCAGAGGTCTAATTCCATTCAATAATAATTACCTCAACAATACACTTCACTAATCTCTGAAGAGCAACTTTGAAATGTATTAATAAAAGCAATAAATGTAGACATCAGACATTACTAATTAATTTGTAAGCATAAAAGCAAGACACTAAGTGAATTTTGAACAAATATGACCACAGAGGCATTTGTTTTTTCCCCATGTCTTGTGGAAAAACAGGAACACTTGATCCACACCCATTCATTTCCAGTCAAGAGGTTAATAGCTGCAAATTGGCATTTCACAGCGATCTGTTTATTGATTCTTTCTTAGACTGAATGTGTTTCACCGTCTGCTGTTCTAGCAGCCCAAATCCCCATGTGTAAAAAATTATGAGACTCAAATAGAAACAAGATTGTCAAAGACTGACAAATATCTTTAAATACAATTACCACAGCCAGACAATCCAGCCTCTGAAAAGAAAGTGTACAATTTAAAGTTTTCCCTTCTGAACTTTCAATCCATCATTTCGGAGCAATGAAGCGAGTCCACAATTTCTAAAAGTGCTGCAAAAACAACATTTCACACACTCTCTGACACTTAAAGGTGCTGTAAGCGATTTTAGCCTTTCTACTTCCACGAGACTGAGCTGTTGAATAAGCCATGCCCTCTCTATCCAAAACCCTGCACTCCAAGATAACAAATTAGTTTTATTGAGACCGACATTGTGCAGAAACGGTTGTTTAAAACAACAGCAGCAAAAAAGCGCCTTCAACAGACAACTGTTATGAACAACATGTCTTAAAAATGGCAGTAAGCCTCAATAATTAATACTATAAGTCAAAACTCAATACTATAAGAATACGCAAAATGATTGACAGGCCGAAAGCGTCATTGTCCACAGACACATTTCTATTTGCTTTTTACGGAGTCTAGTGCTGTCATAGAGACAGGTGAGATTTCGTAAGACAATTTTTTCATCAATATCTTTCAGGGAGTAGGAACTTATAGCACCTTAAATATTAAACTGGCTGTTTTTGCTACTGTGCTTTTAAAACGTCTTATGTAAATTACTTCTGTTATGATTGGCTAACATCCAGGTTCACACTGTCATTCATCAGGGAGGACAAAGTTATTGAATACCCAAATGGCATTAATATGCAAACATGGGCCTTCATGTTAATGTGCTCACTGTTGTGACTTCATAATGAATGTAGCATTCTGCAGCTTTGTTTTCATAAATGTCTGCCCTAACAAAAATGTACCATGGTAATCATAGTTTGACAAAACAACCTTTCTTTTTACCGTTCTTGTCACTACTGTAAAACTGTAGTTTTTACCTTTTATCACTGTAAATTTATATTTTTCTCCTTGAAGCAGTGTAAGACAGAACACGTCATTGGGCTATAAAGGTAAATGCAGTGCCACAAATTAAGCAGAACTTAGGTGTTTTTAGAAGTGTTTTAACAGTTCTTTTATCTTTATGGGACAGGTCGAAGCAGATCATGATGTCCGTATAGCACATGTCTACTTAAGAAAAATTTAAAACTTTGAAAAACTATGTAGATAGATGCAAAAAAAAAACATGGTATGAATGCCCCTAAGAACATTACAGAAAAAAAACATTTCTGATAGTGGTGACTAATATCATGCTAATGTCAAGTTATTTAACAATGGTTATCATTGTACATTTCTGCAAGGGTTAGTGGATTGTGGAAGAAGGTTTGCGTAGCAGGTGTTAAGAGTGTCTACATAGTCAAGAATATTTCAGTAGAGCAAGGAAAATACTGTTTAACACAAGGCATATAGAGATATTTAATCTCTTCTGTAAAGTGTTGCACCTTTAAGCATTCTCTGGCAGGTTCATTTTATCAAACCTAAGTGTAAGATCTTCTAATCCTCGAGTGGAAATCCATGAACTCTCAGGGGGGATGAGAGACAGACCCTTTTGCTAATCAGCGGTGATAATGGCCAGACCATTTATCATGGTCTTGCTAATCAATTTGACAATATTCAGAGAAGACACCAGTATTAGCTATACCCAAAACAAACGTGACAAAGAACACTCCACTGCAGTAAAACAATACATCAGCATGGCTGCAGCTTTCCAGAAAATTAAAACGTTCACGGCATCCTTCTGTCAGAGTGTCTCCTGCTCCAGAGAGCTGATCAAATATGACAGGCAGCAACAACAGCAAAAAAAAAAAGAGAGAAAACAATATGGAGGCAGCGTCAGGGAAACAGCATCTGCAAAATTTGGCTGCATCAATCTCTCCTGATATCGCTTCATAAAATGCTACAGGGAGGACACAATTACACAATTGTCTCCAAGATGAAATAATAATGAATGATGAACCAATGACAGAATTATTAAAGTTTAATGTATTTTACGGTGATACATCCTGTTTAAATTAGAGCCTGGATCGGAAACACGCCATTATGGATGGAAATAATTTCCCTGTGGTAAATAATTGAAATTACTTCCTGGCTGCCACTGAAGGTGAATGAAGACAGGTGGTGTGGTGTGTGTGTGTGTGTGTGTGTGTGTGTGTGTGTGTGTGTGTGTGTGTGTGTGTGTGTGAGCGTGTATTTATCACTTTGTGGGGACCAAATGTCCCCATAAGGATAGTAAAACCCGAAATTTTTGACCTTGTGGGGACATT
The DNA here is from genome assembly GCF_025860055.1 of Xyrauchen texanus. Taxonomy (NCBI): domain Eukaryota; kingdom Metazoa; phylum Chordata; class Actinopteri; order Cypriniformes; family Catostomidae; genus Xyrauchen; species Xyrauchen texanus. The sequence continues at coordinate 17,208,447 of NC_068311.1, forward strand.
TTGTCGGTCCCCATGAGGAAAACAGCTTATAAATCATACTAAATTATGTTTTTTGAAAAGGTAAAAATGCAGAAAGTTTTCTGTGAGGGTTAGGTTTAGGGGTAGAGTTAGGTTTAGGGGATAGAATATAAAGTTTGTACAGTATAAAAACCATTATGTCTATGGAAAGTCCCCATAAAACATGGAAACACAACATGTGTGTGTGTGTGTGTGTGTGTGTGTGTGTGTGTGTGTGTATATATATCTGTATGTGAGATGATCTTGCTCTGACTCTAATGTAGGATCATGTGTGTTATGTGTCTTTTCAAAAGATTTGAGTTAAGTCGAATTTAAATGCAACTTGTGTATATAAAGTGTGTCCCAAAAAACGGGGCCACTACTTAGGCAACAAACTTAGGTGCATGTTAACATGTTAATTCAGTGCGATTAATTAAATAAACAATAACGCAATAAAAATTAGGCAATTAATCATGTCCCCGGACTGTGAAAAGTAATAGTCCTTCCATCTGAACTATTCAAACTTGAAGTAGCACCTGTTTTCTCCAGGGGGCAGTAAGCAAAACTTCAGCTGCTTGGGCAACACGGTTACATAGAGAACAATCCACACTCATCGACAGCAGACAAAACAAGATGAGAACATGTTCTTTCGTTCAAACACAGCTTATCACAGGGATCTCAGTATGTGTTTTTCTAAGCTTCAAACTATGTTTAACTTGACACAGCGGCCTAAAAACGGTATGCTTATGACGCAACGCAAGTGAGATGCTCCAAAAGCGCTTGACGCAGGTGTGCATTGACGCATCCTTAGAAAATCCCTTATAATAAATATATCTTGGACTGATTGATTAATTCAATTGCAAAATGGATTGTGTGAACTGTAGGCCAATGATAGGCAGATGACATAAGAACAAAATATTGCATACTAAAGACACTTTTTGAATTGTCTTTCTGGTAACACTTTACAATAAGTTTCTATTCATTAATATTTGTTAATGCATTAGGTATCATGAACAAACAGTGAACAATATATTGTTTACAGCATTTATTCATCATAGTTAATAAATATGCAATTGTTGATTGTAAGTTCATGTTAGTTCAAACACTACTTTGGATTTGAAAAATGTATATGTTGAAATTAACATTAACTAAGATTAATAAAAGCTGTAGAAGTACTGCACAGTGTTATTCAGGTGTTACCGTCTTTTTTCATCTTTACTTGTGTGCCACAATGATGCATTTTAATTTAATCATTATTGATTTAATTATTGTTATTTGAGGGGCTTTCTAAACAAATATTTATATATACGATCAATCGCGATTAATGCAATTAATTAATTAGTATACCATGTAATTAATTCGATTAGAAATTTGAATCAATTGACAGCCCTGATATATATATATGATATATTGTTGGTTAAATAATGGTTTGTCTAAAATGCTTGTCTAAAATTTGGTCAGTACATTTAAATTTTGCATACCACCTTTCAAAGATCATTTGCTTTAAACTGAATATTCTTTCATCATCTACCCATCATCATGAAGCTCAAACCTTTTTGATTTCAGTGGAAAAATTGCATTGTGATCTCTGGCTGTCGAGTTCCGTTGCAATTTTGCTTTGTTTATTAAGAAAATTGGCCCCTTGTAGGCTAAACAAAAACTGTCATGTCTCGTCATGCATAGGACAACAAGGAATGAGCCAAAACAAAACAAAAACAATAACTAAATAAAAAGTATGTGGATGACGCCCCTGGCCAGGGTTTCCACTTACCGCCTGCTTGGATTTGGAAATGTCATCCATTTGGACATGGAGGTCTTCGATCTCCACTTCCATAGACTTTCTGGCTTTGACCGCAGCTGCACATGTAAACTCAGACTCCTCAAGCTGTGAAGCACACACACATGTAAATAAAATCTTTTTACAAACAGCTTGTGAGGTTCACTCCTAACTACTGGACATCACGTATTATGTCTTAACAGCAAACACCAGGGGAGCTGTGGACCAGAGATCAGACCTGGTTTTTGAGCTGCGCGATCTCTCTCTTGCTTGGAGCGTTGTTCTTCAGGTGATCCAGCATGATCTGAGCGTCAGCCAACAAGGCCTTCGTGCGCTTCAGGTCTTTCCTCAAACGCTTCTCGGTCTCCACATCTCTATGGCTCACCTGAAAACCACCAAAGACAGAGTCGCTTTGTATACTCTTTAAAATACCATTCACACTCAAAGGAAATGACCACAGGCATAAATTACAATTTTGGTCTATGTGTGCTAATTTACTTAGCTAAATGGCATATTTTAACATGAATTAGTACAATGTATGTAAACAGCATGCAAAATCCAAATTGTTTGTTTTCATATGGCAAAGTTCCTTTTTGCTAAAAGGAAAAATTTTAGCATATTAAAAGTACCTCCCCTTAAGATTTAGCAAATACAGCAGTACAGGATAATTCTTGGCCTCAAGTCTAAGGGATAAGACTACGCATGCACGCGTGTTGTGGTTGAGTGCTGTACCTGCTCCTGAGCACTCATTAGCTTTGCTTCCAGATCTCTCCTCTCACGCAAGACCTTCTGCTTGTCTTCATACTCCTCCTCCAGCTGCACCTCTATTTGTTTGAGCTACAAACACACACACACATCATAAAACACCATCATAGAGGCCTTTGTGAAGTGAGTCTGCTCAGAAGAGTCAATCCAATTATATGCCATAATATCAGATATATAAACATAGCGCCAAAATGTGTCTTTTTGATAGATCTGAGCACCTTTAAGTGTCAATAAAGAGAGTCTGTAGTGAGGATGAGGGTAATTATGGGATGCACAGTACTTGATTGGTTAAGTGGAGAGGAAGGAAAAATGAGCCACACATGAGAAAAATAAAATAGCAGCTCCATGAATTATACATCAAAACAAAACTCAATGAGTTTAGCTTATCTGCACAGCAAAGACATGGCACAAATGCACAGCCACTATCTGCGAGCTGTGCTCAATGTTCTGAACAGCACAGAATGAGAATTTTTATTCAACACATGGTCGAATATGTCTTGTTTATTTATGTTGTACGAGCTTTGCATAAAAAACGAACATCAGCGATTCAAATATTTTAAACGGAACACATTTGCACTTCAAAAACTGAAGTTTTAGGAATTCTGAGGTTTGTGTTTAGGAGTGTTAGCCAGTGACCTACTATTTATAAAAGAACAGGTCTTACGATCACTTTGCACATGATATAATTTAGAACATCGAATCATACTAAAAAAATACCGTGACACTATGACATGCCCTAAGGTTTCACAAATAAAAAATAAAATAAAAAAAAAATTAAAAAAAACAAAGTCAAACAATACAAGAAAACCAAACAAAACAAGAAATAAAACAAAGCCAAATAAAACACAAAACAACATATAAATCTGGTAATATATATATATATACATATACATATACATATATATATATATATACATATACATGTATATATATACATATACATACATACATATATGTATATATATATATAGCAGTGTCCTTTTTTACATATATTACATTACAATAATTAATTACTAGAGTCAAATCAATGTACTATATAAATTGTATGCTTAATATGTATGTGTAATTATAAGCAGCTCGTACACAGTAAAATAATAAAATATACTGTGACCAAAGAAAATAAAAAAAATGCAATAATGAAAGAATGTGAATAGGCTAAAGATACAGAGTAACATACCAAAGGTCGAAGGTAAGGTCAGTTAAAGGTGTCATACCTTCTTACTGCAGGACTGTCTGATCTCCTCCACCTCGTCATCTTTACTCTCGATCTCTTTCGAATGTGTCTGTCTCAGTCTCTCCATCTCCATCTCCAGACGCAGCTTGGCCTGCAGGTCACAACATCAGCACTTAAGTGCATGCAAATCCCCACCTTCTGCACGTATCCATGCAATGAAATATAGTGGAATACACATTCTGTGCATACAAATGCATATGCAAAATAGCCCTCTGGTGCAGGCCAATAAAATGCTTCATAATAATTATTATAATGTATGCAGACTGAGTATTGACAGCTTTTTCATACTGACACATACCGAATCTACATGCATTAGCATATTATGGATGACAGGTGAAAATTGTATGCATGGATAATGGATATTATTTCAAGAAATAATAAATTAAACATCAGCAAGATAAATACCATGTATACATAATAATAAAACCATTATTCTCATGTGCACAGCTGGTCGTGTGGTGTGTGTATCTGTGGGTTTATCAAGTTATAGTTTAGGGCAAATTCTTACCCAAAATTGAGCTAACTATGACAGACCCTTTGGAGATGTCTGGAGATATTCTCAATTGTAAAAACGATTAATATATAAAATACATACAAAATAATTTATATTTTAAAATGCAAAATGTTTTTTTAGACATAGGGTTAGAGTTTGGGTTAGTCTGTTGTAATTATAATTCGCTTTATTTAAAAAGAATATAACTACGGAACTCTTTTGTATGGCCTCATTGAGACAGCTAAGTGAACTAGGGTAGGGAAGGGTTAGTATACAAGCAACAGAAGTCAATAGGTTCACACCATGATAGAAAAAACAACAGTATGTATGTATGTATGTGTGTGTGTGTGTGTGTGTGTGTGTGTGTGTGTGTGTGTGTGCGCGCGTGTGTGTGTGTGTTTGATTACCTGCTCCAGCATCTGAATGGTGCCTGCCTGCTCATCAAGCTCTTCCTCCTGATCTTTGACCTTTGCCTCAAGGTCACGAATCTGCTTTTTAACCTTGGCCAGTGAGGCATCGTCCTTTGACTCCTGTGAATTCAGATCCTGTAGCTCTGCCTCCATCTGCTCCAGCTTTAGATTGACAGCACATATCTCCAGATCCTTATCCTAAGAGAGCAGAGGAAAATTAATTTACAATAACACTGCCTGGGCCCAGCACACACAGACGCATGTATGTCAGGTTAGGAAAGGACTGTGAGAGATATCAAAACGAGGGATGATATAAGAGAGGAGGCTGACCTCCAGTTGTTGTCGAAGGGAGAACACTTCCCCGGTCAGCATGTCTTTCTCTCTGCTCAGTTTATCCCGTTGACTCTTCTCTCTCTGCACCTCCTCCTGAGACTGGGTCTGCTCCAAGTCAAACCTGCATGCATTACACACCCATTCAACAACCTCAATCTCAGGAGAGAGGAAACTCAGATCTTCTCAGGGTGTAAAACTGCAATGTTTAACTGATCAGATGGTCAACACATATACGTAGCACTGTGTAGAGCAGTGTGAAACATACTAAATCTAAATTTCACCAGAAGCACATCTCTAATACATAAATAGCTGTTCATTTTTGCATTTTAGGACAGACTGCTTTCATACCAACTGCGAAACGAACACAAACTATATACCCCAGACCACCTGTATAAGCCGATTCATTGGTGGACAGACGAGTTCGGAAAACCAATTTTTCACATTCAAATTTAAAAGCTCAGCATTTACACATACAGTACACTAATTGCTAAAAATTGGTCTCATTTTTTCAGAAACCCCCAAATAAAATAAAAAAAGACAATTATTCATAAATAATATTGTATACGTTTACAATCTTATGATGAATAGAATAAAAAAAAAATGTGTTGTCCTAAATTTGTATGCATGTTCTGGTTCTGTTCACTCCAGCTCCCTTCCAAAAGTCTTAATTTATTCCACTAGACGGCAGCTAGTACTAGAATTAATTTTTTTCTCCCTCTATCACCTTCTGTCACAAAATACCGATCTGAAATCTAGGCAGCGCAGACAAGTAAAAAAGTGGTTACTTTTTTAGCTATTTCTGACAAACAGCAGCAGTGATCGGCGCATAAGAGACGTTTGTATTTGATGTCTTCCAGATATCATATTTAACTTTCTGATTCTTTTGAAAATCTTTCAAACTATGGTATTAGGGCAACAAAATACCAAAACTACATGGCCTCTAGGTGGTGCTGATTTTGTTATTATATGTACCATAAATGCTGGAGTGATGTCATCTATGAAAAGTTCAGATTCTAATCATTCAAACGAAACCCCATATGCCTGACTTATGTATTCGGAGACTTGAACGTTTTAAGCGTAAACTTTTTTCGCAAAAAATGTTTTGCGCCCCCTTTTGGATTTATCAGCAGATCCACAGAGTTTAATAGGCCAAACAAACTGAACTCTGCAATCAACTGGATTTAGCTCTGAACCAAAAATTCTCATGTGAAAGCACCCCAAGATGACAAAGCACAGGACTAAAGCCATTTAAAACACCCCTTAAGTTAAGAAAATACTTTTTTTAACTAAAGGTTTAAGTATCTTAAATGTTCCATATCTACTGGACACAGATCTTTTGCAAAAGTATAAAACACCACACCGAACCATAAAAATATGACCTACCTGCTTTTTCTAAAATAGCCAAGCATAGCAGAGTTCCGTGAACTTGTAAAACTCATTTAAGCCTTACAGTACTGTATGTGACGTGCTTGTCAGGAGGGGTATTAGGGAAAAGCATTCTGATTGGGCCAACTTGTAAGTGGGCGACAATGTGACAGGAGGGTGAGCTGTGGCACTTTGGGGCAAATCAGCCCTTTCTTTTCTTTTCTTTCTTAGTTTTCTTTCCCCCTCATTTCTCTGAGGCCTTGTTATGATCCCGTAAATGAGTCTTATGCAACTCATTGTGTTAATCCAAGCCCTACAGTGAGATGGAGTCTCCCTCCACCCCTCCCCTCAGCTAAATCTGCCCTCTGGTGCCTGAGCCGCTGGCCGATCATTACATTTAGAGTGAACTTTCACACATTCCAGCACAGTGACAGGCACTGCTTCCCGGTCTCCTCCTGTTTACTCAAGGGTCTAGAGAAGCTTGGCTGCAGCACCTTCATGCATTAACCACCACCACTCCTCTACTCAATGCCCGCCACTGAGTAATGAAAATCAGTCGCACTGACTCTTTCACAGCTATCTCTTCCCTGGAAGAGGAGAAGGTTGATAGTTCAAGGATTTGCTGGTAATGGTTTAACTGAGATATTCCCATTGAAGCTGGCGCAGCATGGATGCTGGTTACTAAGGCACCAGTGGGCTAGTTTTACACTGTGCCTAACAAGATCAGTTTATGTAAAATGCATCAATACAAATTCTCAAGATTGAGAGTAGAATTAGATCATTAACTCACATTTTATGGCATAATAAGCATAACTAAGACTATAATAGAATATTAAGATGTTACAAAAAATATATATGTATATTATTACAAGAGTATTTTTTGACGTCAAATTTTTTATATTTTTGGTAAAAATGTTACCCCATTTTACCACCATTTGCCCCTTAAATACATATGGGAGCTGTTGGCACAGATGTACCCAGGTTTGACCTAGTTCAAATCTCATTCCTGTTCCCTGTCCATTTGTACTATCCTATTAAAAGGCTAAATATCCCCCCAAAAACAAAATAATAAAGACACCTATATTGTGTTAAGTGAATAGTTTGTAATTAATAATCTAATTAGCAACCCACTCCAGCTGAAAATGTTAGAACACAAAAAGTAATAGTTAACATTAACAGCCACAACAATCTGTTGATTATCGGTTAATGTTCTCTTAATTTCTTGGATAACTCACTTGCGTTGTTTCTTCTCCAGGTCATGGTTGCGGCTTTGCTGGCCCTCCAAGTGCAGTTTGGTGTCCTGCAGCTCTGCTGTCAGTCTCTGGCATTTCTTCTTTAGCTGCTGCGCCACACGCTGCACCTCCTCACTGTCCGCCTGCAGGTCTGTCAGCTACACACACACAAAGATACAGACACACAGATTCTCAGAGAGTCTGTACAGGTGGACACGTCCATCATAATGAGATCCACACACCAGTGTCTTGTCCTGTCTAAATGTGTGAGTTTCAGTCAATATACATGTTTGAGACAGCACATGCTGTTGTGTCCCTCATACTTATGGGTCATTGACAAATAAAGCTGTCCAAGATGTTAAAATGAGTAATCTTTTAAAAATCTAGTTTAAAACACTTGTGTCATGTTCTCAGAAATGTAGTCTTTGTGCTAAATTTGGTTTCATACATTTTGAAAAACTTCCAGCTTCTGACAATGACAATCATAAGCTTGTATTTGATAAAAGCTGGAACTAAACTAGAAGGAAGGTAGACCTCCAGGAGCATGACCGACCATTCCTGTTTGAAGGGTTTGAAACACAGAAAGGTGGTGGAATTGTGTGTGAACAAAATGTGTGTATGTGTCCGGTGCTCTAAGGTGGAATTTTGCTTAGTTTGATATGATAAACACAACAGAATTGAAAAGGTGCCAGGTGATGTCAAAGTGGCCAGAGTTATTAGTGTCGCAGTGTGAAACAGTAATGTTATGTGCGTGAGTGTGTGTGTATTACCTTTCTCTCCAGCTGCCTCTTGTTTTGCTGCTCCACCTCTAGTTTGTCATCAAACTCTTGTTGGAGTCTCTTCTTAGTGAACTCGATCTCTCTGATGGCTCGTTCATACTTGAGTCTCCATTCTCCACCTACACACACACACACACACACTATGTAATCATTCCCTGAAAAGATCTGAGGTTTAAATTCTGGACCTTTGGGTTTGATATTTCCTTACAATCCTGTTGATTGTGGTAAACACAAAACCTACTCCAATTAAAACAATATTCCAGGTTCAATACAAGTAAAGCTCAATCTAAAGTATTTGTGGCATAATGTTGATTACCACAATACACATTGGGGGGGGGCAGTGAAGGTTGCAGTCAAGTACTTGCAAAGTGAATGAGGCCAATTGTTGGAGGGTTTTAAGGCAGAAATGTGAAGCATATTATAAAAGCTCAAACTCTACATCTCTTAAAACATATGTATTATTTAAGCTGTAAAGTTGTTTAAATCTTACATTTTACAGTCGTTTTAGTGTTGTAAGGATTATAGCATTGGGTCGCCATGGCAACATTAGGTCGTCATCGCAATCACGTTAACTCCACTGAGATATAATGTATAACATATTTTCCTCACCAGCAAAATTCTTTATATTTTTTTTTTTTTTTTGAGGTGGAGAGATATTATATTTTGATGAAAGATAATAAAAACCAGAGATAAGTTTTTTATTACAACCCATTTATTATGTTGTCAATTTTGATGTCAATGTTATCTTTAAGCCATTCATTCATACATTTTATATTTCATTAAGGTTGTATTCTCTGTCTTAACATGCCTTGACAGAGACTATAAAAAAAAACCACATAGATCAATGACACGCACTCATAAATATATAAAGATCTATGAAATACTGCTAAACATAGAAATGAGAGATTTCCTGATAGCATGCAAAGTGAAGCCAGGAGAATTAAAGTGCCAAAAAGTGGAATAAATCAAATGTTCATGGCTTAGCATTAAGCCTCTGAGTTCAACTGCATGACATTGAGGTGAGACTCACACATGCATGAAAATGAGCCTGATTCACGAATGTTCTGACAGTATCAATTCTGAGAAAAGCACTATGGAGTATAATCACGGTCAGACTCCTACAGAGAAAATGATGACCATCAATAGGTTTGAGAAATGGGGCGGACAGAGGAAGAAACAATATAAAAAAGTTATATTAAGTAGAACAGCGAAGAGTGACAACAAATGAAGGACAAGAGAAAGCAGCAATGTAGGGCTGTGCGATTATGACAAAAATCACAACTGTCGATTATTTTCCTTGATATTGTAAATTGCAATTAATTTTGATTAATAGATTTTAGCTAAACATCCAAAACAAGCTGAGAGCTGTGTTCCTGAATGACTTTATTTCTGTTTTTTTACATCAGTACATCAAGATTATTTATATAAACTGTTAAATTTACATTGGCCCTCTCAGAAGCATAAAAAACAAATATGTTAAATTCACAGAATAAATAATACGCAGAAGAGAGCAATGGACATGATGGACCACAGCAAAAACATAGAAAATTAAATGGAACATTTTGAGGAAACATGAGTAGACCTACATGGACTGCTATAATTGACATGTTTCACGATTCGTTACTTGTGGCAGCTGTAATGGTAATCTTAGGTAATACTTTATTTTACAGTGTCCTTGTTACACATATTACATATATTGACTAAAGTAATAACAGTCAATTCTGCATAATTACAAGCAACTAACCCTAAACCAAACCCTTACCTTAACCCCAAACCTAAAGTACGTGTTGTTAATTAGTAATAATCAGTAATTACTTGTGTAATTACACTGTAACTAAAATAAAGTGTAACCTAATCTTGATTATTTGAATAATTGTGCAGCCATAAACCAAAGGTTATGTAAAGGGCCGTTAAAATTAAATAAAAAAAGCTAGACAGGGCTCAATTAAATTAAACAGGTGTATTTATAGGCTCATTAACTCTCATAGACTGATGCTACTGTAAATTCTCAAAAATATAACCAAATTACTGAATGAATTTCTTTCCAGCTTTTTTGAATACAAAAACATGTTATAATCTAAACACAATGTGCACATTTGTGCAATAAAATATTTCTCTTTCTTTGTACAGTAAATGTAAAAGTTTTGTACTTTTGTCCTGTACTTAAAAGGAATACGTTGCATTGTCAAATGTCCTGAAGTGCAATGTTTTGTAATGTGTAAAAAAAGAATAATAATTTAAAATGTGATCAGAGAGATAGCTGATATATTGAGATGTGGTGGTTGCAGTGTTGGGGAAGCTACTTTGAAACTGTAGTTTGACAAGCTACTCATAATTTTAAGTAGTTAAGCTACAGTTAAGCTACTCTTTTGAAAAAGTAGTTATCTACACTACAAGTTACTATCAAAAAGTAGCTAGCTACATTGAAGCTACTTAATGAGGCAATATTTTATTGTAATGTTACTATCAAACCAACAATATTAATAACAAAATTTACATTAACATTTATTAATGTATTAAATACATTTAATGTGTTTAATTAAATATATTACATGTATTTATTATATGTAATGAATAGTAACATTAATCCAGTTAATGATGGCCATAAAATAAAATACGACAGTATAAGAAAAAACATTTTTATACCATTTATACTACTTTTCACACTTTTCAGTCCTGCTGTGGCCCTAAAGATCACATTTTTATGACAAACTCTCCTTGGGCTGGCATTTTCTGTTCTTGTCACATAATATTTAGTGTGGATAATATGTGAATAAAGACTCAGGGCTTGTTTCTCCCCTCACCTGGGTTCATGTTCATTGTATTTTCTGACTTTTTTTGCAATTGACATGCAAGTGCCAGCTTTACAGATCACATACAGAAGTTGCTCTACAAATATTTGTTCGCTTTGATCAGGTCCAAAAAACGTTGACGGATGGTCATCCTAGATTAGGGGTCAGGAACCTGTAGGTCGTGAGCCACAAGTGGCTCTTTGTTAAAAATCAAGTGGCTCGCTGAGTGTCTCACCATTCAAAAACACATTTTAAAGTTGAAAAGTTTCTAGAGATAATTTTACAGCAGAAAGTGTGGGTGCGATTGCAAAGCATGAAGTAAATGTTTTGATTTCCTTTCTCCCGAATTTGTCGTACAACCTACTCTTGGTGAATAAGGTTTGAAATGAACACCCGCCAAATGCAGATTTTTTTGCTGATGAACAAGCCACTGTGGAAGGTGACCTGTAAGACTTCTCGGAGTGATATATAACAAGAAAATAGACACAACGATGCATGTTTGACGTAACGCGTTATATTTTGAAGAACAGATGAAAGAAAAGCTGCCATTACATGTCAGATTTGATATATACCGCTGATCACAAGTGCAATGAAAGCTTCTCCAGTTCTGGGCCTCGTTTCCCAACAGCTATTGATCTTAGCTGTTAAGAGCATTTTCTACGAGTGATTTTATGAACGCTCATTATTTTTTATGTGCACCCAGGGTGTGATATAGCACCCGCAAAATGCGACGAAGCTCAATCCAATTCAAGAGCTCCTCCTTCAAATGTATTACATGCACAAGTATTTTTGCTTATATACCCGCTACAGGTGGGTGACCTGCAAGATATCTCGGAGTGACACATGACGAGAAATTCTGTTAGTCAAAAAGACGCGCTTGAATAAACACACTTTATTATATTTAGAACAGACAAAAGAAAAGCCGTCAGTGCTCGGGTCTGATTCTCTGTTTGTTCAGATGTATGCAGCGGGACCCTGTCTCGTGGAGCGAGCGCATGTAAAGGGTTATCACTGCTTTTTGATGATCTCCGATCATATCATGAGGTACTGTGATGAGCAGTTCACTCTTACACATTGTGATCGCAACTCTGCAGGTTGAGTATATATGCAGGTATCTTTATATTAAAGAAACAAAAATTAAAGTGATTACATTTTCTTTTATTTAGGCAGCATTAACTGTATTAACAAACATAATACAAACACATTCAATAAGAACACACATTTGGCAAAATTTTTTGGGAACACATGGGACTTTTTTAGACGTATTTATTATGAAGATTATTATAATTATCTTTACATTTATAATTGTCTTTAGTTTTTAATTTGCACCTGTTGCCACATACTGATACTTGCTTGATGGCAAATGGGGCCGTTGGAGACGGTAAATGTTTGTATTTGTGGAGGCGGTTATATAGAAGATTTTTTAACCACTTCGTTATTTTAATTGCGTTTTCATTTCGTTTAAAGTACAATTTGAATTAAAAATGTATTTTGTTTCAATAAATTAAATGTAAATTTTTTAAAGCAAAATCAATAAAGCAAAAATATTCACAGACCTTTGGGTTTGACCTTATAATCGGTTATATTAAGTAATTTTATGGAGACTCACACAAACTCGTGTACTCGATTCCATATTGCAACATGTTACCTATTAATGTTGGCATATTTGTTTGTTTTTGAGTAGTCTATGGGCATAAACATTTTATTTTATTGAAAAATTTTGTTTTTGAAAATAGTAAATTTTTCATTCTTGATCAGAGCATGGTAATGTTAGTCAGATTATAACTAATAGCCTTCCTTATAGCGTAAAAGCCAAACTTTTATCGGCAACACATCTGACGATCTGGCAGCATATATTAGTTATAATCTGACCAACATGATGTAGCGTTTGGTCGCTACACCGCTGCTTGGTGGAAAAAGTAGTTAGCTACTGGAAAAGCTACTCGGTTTTAAAAGCAGCTGAGCTACTGTCAAGCTACTGAAAAATTTAGTTAAGTTAGTAGCGTTGCTACAAGTAGTTAGCTACTCCCCAACACTGGGTTTTTGATAGGAGACTCCATCAATGCCTGGATCATGTTCCTCTCCCTACTACTTTGTCTATCAATACAAAGTAGCTAAAAGTTCAAGTTTGTTAAAACTAATTATAAAAAAAGATTCATATATGTAAAATTAGCTTTTACCACCTGCAGATTCATCTTTTAAGTTGCTCTGTTTTTAATGTGACACATCATCTTAAGAATGAGTCGTTCATCGTGCAAGATGCTGAAAAATTAAAAAACTGCAACATTGCGGAACAGCCAAAGACACGTGTATATTCTGAAGATCAGCAATTAAAAACCATGCAAATACGCATCCTGTCAGAACAGCCCCCAAGTGTGTGTAAAAGAGAGCAGTGATATAGAAGAAAGGGCATTCAGAAAAGTGAAAAATTAAAAAAAGTTGCATTAAAAAGTGTGAGAGAGAGAGACAGAGAAAGAGAGAATGTGGGGAATTTTCAGTGCCACCCACCCCCCAAGCATGTAAACAGCTTAATGAGATGCAGCAGCTCTTGATTCTACAGATTATTTTCTAATTTGTCAAGAGAAGCCACACTGAGGATGTTCAGCACACCTGAAGCTTTCACCGCCCCTCAGTAGATAGTCAATAAAATCCTCCAGCTAACCCTTCAATTCCACCAAAATTATTCAGGAGAGGTCTGATAGTTTTCAGTATTTGCTTTTAGCTCTGTCATCATGAGGGCATACCTTCAATGAAATCCCATTATACGTTTGATAATTTTAAACTCTACGGCTGAGGGCCAGCTGCACTGATGGAAAGAAGGCTGCATACAAATTCCCTCACTTTACTTTAGTGTTCGGAATTTGAGGAAAAACCTACTTTGAGACTGCTGATTTGGTAGATTTTGAGAGGTTTGTGTGATCTGACCAGGAAGTGATGTCACAAACTCACCTGTGTCATCATCATCCATTTCTCCATTGAGCTCTGATGCACGTATGAGTCGTGCTTCCATTACTTCCATTTCCATAGACTCCATCTGCTTTTTCATAGTATCAAACTTGGTCTGAAACACACACACACACAGCACATCAGCGCTCATTTCTATTGGGAAATACCAAGGCCATCTGCTCAGACGAGCAACCCTTTAAAACACATACACACGCTAGGCATACAGATAAAAATACCTGCACTCACTCTCTCACACACACAACTCTCTCCGCGTACACCCATACTCTGCATCTGTCAGGCTCACACAGATATTTCATATGAGACAACACAATTTGTATACGCCTCACGCTCTACTGCATGGACAATCGCACTGTCTGTGCATTTACGGAAAGAAATATCCATTTCAGGCATGAGGAGTTTCCTTACAGAAAACCATCAAGTGAAAACTCTGTTTCTGTTCGGAAGTGTGTGTGTGTGTGTGTTTGTGTGTGTGGGGTACCTGTAGATCCTTCATTTCTTTCTCTAGTCTCAGTCTCTCAGAGGTCTCGGACTCCAGCAGCTGGGAGGCAGACTCGCCCGTGTTTCTCTCATCGGCGAGCTCTGACGACAATTCTGTGATCTGAAACATAAAAATAACATTCAGACGTGAAACGTGTGTCCACTAGATGTATGCAAACTCCACACATGAGTTAAGTATGAGTTCTCAAATACACACGTAACACTTCACGTCTTTATTATCACTCACATATTTAGTGTCATTGTAGTTACTGTGTTTTGCCTTTGTAAGTTAATAAGGTATGAACATATTTACTATTGAATGTGTTTGTGTTTGTGTTAAGGGAGAGAGAGTGTGATACATAGAAATAACTTATTTTTGAAAGTTCAATAATGAATGTTAAAATATTATATTCGATGCCTTATCTTGGGAATTTTTGTTTGCTTTCAAAAAGTGTTTGCCATGATAAACTTTTATCATACCAAGAAACTTTTCTTTGAATTGGATTTGAAGTGAATTTGAATTGAATTTTAAAATTAACTTTAAAACTGAATTGAATTAAACACTAACCTTGCTTTCCAGACGGTCACTATTAAGTCTTAACTCATTCCTCTCCTTCTCCACTTTCTCCAGCCTTAACTTGAGCTGCTGAATTTCCTCCTAAAACCAGACAAAGACACAGATATATATAAAATAAATGAAACACAGACAAAAAGATAGAGAAAATCTTAGAGTGACAAGAAATGCAGCCAATATTTAGAGGAATTACCACAGACAGCTGGACATTCATGGTGAGACAATGACATAACTATACAGTACATTGTGAACTACTGAGACAGACGAGTAAGCTAAAATAAAAACATTAACAGAATAACAAGCGGATAGAAAACCTGCAACTCTATAACAGCAACCCGCCTTGCACATACCTTAACTTTTATTTTGGCACCTTGAGAGAACTGAAGGCTACAGCCAATGGATTGTGCAGAAGACATAGTGAATCTGTTTGTTTATTAAAGGGAGGCTGTTTGGAGAAAGTGTCAGCACCCGTCTGTCTCTCTCCGGAGCACGCCTGACTGCATGGTTACAAAGCACTCAGCAGTGGCCCAGCAGATGAAACACACATGCGCACACACTCTGTAACATGCTAATGCACTCCCCTGCAGGGAGCAGAGTTGCTTTTGATCCAACCAGCTACATAGGTAATGTATGCATACACACAGCCCTGCCACTCTCTGCACACAAAAACACACACACAACTCTCTACAAACACTCGGATTGAGTCAAAGTCGCAGAGAGAGTAATCAAAGAGACAGGCGCTTTTTGTGTGTGACTGAGAGCAGCATCTGTATTCGAGAGGGACCCCCGTAGGGCGGAGACCAAAAGGGGCATTAAAAGCCATACAGATGGGCTTTAAATTCAGCTGTCCTTCTGTCAAAAGGCAAATCCTGTACATGATATGCTGATTTAAAGCATTTGAAGTGGTCAGTGAGGATGGGCAACCGCAGAGACAGAGAGAAATACAGAGAGAGAGATGGATTAAGGTAGGGTTGGAGAGATATGATGCATGCTCAGACCAATATTTTGGCCAGACTGGTTAATCTGACAATATTTGGCATTTTAAGATTATTGGCATCAGCCGTTATCAGATGCTCACTTGGCTAATATACAGAAGTTCATGCCAATAAAGTTTATAAATAGACTGTAAAGCTCCTGACCCATATCTGCATTATTTTATACACTACACTGCTGCCACACGATTGGCTGATTAGATAATTGCATGAATAAGTTGGTGTACAAGTGTACCAAATAAAGTGGCAAGTGAGTGTTAATACCAGCATTTTATTGGCCACTCTGGGGCCTCGTTTATAAAGATGTTCATAAAATTATCTTAAATGTGAACAAACATCAATTTCCTAAATGCTTCTATGAACGATTTGTAAAATATCTGTATGCACTAACATTTTTCCTTCATGCATCCCACTTTATAAAAATCGCAATTCATCTTAAAAACAAGCCCACATGAATGAGCGCATGGACTCAGCAAGGTTTTCTAAAAAAGTGAGTGCAGCTACTGGTTCCTGCCCAGATAATGCAGCCTATTCAACAACTCATCATCAGTTTTTCATTTTCATCATCAATAATGAATCCATTCATTGACTGAGTTTTTCAACCAATGTTCATATTCTTTACAAATATGAATTTCAAAATAAGATTTACATGCTTGTTTAAATATAACAAAAAAAATTGTCTATTTGGCAATTGTGTTCTCAATGAACGACATGTTTTTTTCTTTTCCCGATGTTCTCTTCGGTTCATTCTTGCCGCTGATTGCAGCATTTTAGTCAAATCAGTCAAAAAAGCATACGCATGCTTGTTAGTGAACATTTTCACGTCAGTTTCTGCCTTTAAAAGTACAGATTTGTTCCTCACATTTGACATTGGATCAAATCCATGGAATTTTTAATAAAATATGATTGTATATACCTTTTATACATAAATGAGGCCCCTGGTCTCTAGATTTTGTTATCCATATCCAATACTGAGAAAAACATATTGCTCAACAATTACTTACGTCTTTGCCACGGATCTGCTCCTCTGTGAGCTGCACCTCGATGAGAGGTCGCACTGTGGTAAAGAGCTTCCACCACGGCCAACCCTTCACACCGCGGTTCTTCTTGATGTTTTTCTGAATACAGCGAATGGCCAGGTCCTGGATCTGAAAGGCAAATAGACATACTGTATGATGGAGGGTCTGCAAATTTATAACATTCTAGAAGAGTGCATGTTTGTATTTCAGACCGTGCCTGATTCCTGTCTCTGTGCAAGTGTGGCAAAGCGTGACAAGCAACGGGCTGTTGTAAGAATCTGTAAAGCCTGTAAGTCTAGCAGTTGTGGAGTACAGTAGCTCAACCAAGGCCAAGCATGGATGGACAATAACAGACCTGTGTTTGGAGGCCATGGGCCCCTTGGTCAAAGAGCTTCCCCAGGGGTAACTAGCTCTGAATGGGTCAGTTTCAGCTCCACAGGAAGATCTACAGTGCCTTTCACTAGAAGCCCAAGAGTGGGAGTCTCTACCCCATCATCAAACAGAAGTTAACATTGCTTTCATATTCACCCTCAGAAATACTGCCCTAGCTAGTTACACTGAAACTGAGAAAAACTGCTTTCAAGTTTTTGATTGTCCAGACAAATATGTTGTAAATAGACACGTTAATTCACCTATTAGATATGCACAAGAAGTCATTTTTGTGGCACAAACCACAACCAATAATTTTGATGCATGACCCCAACCCTGAAACAACTGCAAGAACCACAGTTTGCCTTGAAGTCTGGATTTTCTAGTTCAAAAGAGGAGCTCATGGAGTCATACCAACAATCTAGAAAATGCAGCTAGAAGCAAAAGCCCCAAGCCCCATGTGTGTAATTCAATTAAACTTCAATGCTACTTGGCAACTGATACATAAAGATTTGCATGCTGCAGGAACAGGGACATTTCAAATAGAGGATTATCTGGGAACCCAATTAGACAGGCCCAATTCAGCACATTAACAGGACAGAGTCTGTACCTGTTGGGTTCGAGCGATGTCTAATTTGTCACACTGAAAGAGCTTTAGTGTTGCACAGAACAGAGGTGGCTTATGAAAGACATATGCACAGCCGCTCATTTGCCACGCTCTGACCAAAACAAATGCAATAAACAGACATCTAAACAGCTTGTAAGGAGGACAAAATCAGGAAGAGCAACCTAATTAAAATGTCGTCTGGAGGAAATGGGGCCTGTGAGCCCTGGAGCCTGGCAGGTGGATCTAAGCATGTCGTATGAACGGATGTAACTCCAAGGTGCTACCAAACAAGGTCAGCCACAACCTTCTCCAACAGGTGTCTCATATCTAATCAAGTGTGTGGCGAATATTTGAACACAGATCAGCAGGTGGAATTTATCTGCAAGTACGACCACACATTTATTAAATGGCTCACAGACAAGGACATTGGATCGCATTCAAACAGACACATGTTTGTGAGGCACCTGCTCAGACTGGGAGCAAAAGCTTGTGTCTTTAGGCAACAAGTTAATTAGACACGCGACTGGCATTCAGCTAAATTTCCAGCTCCCTCTAGTGCCATTTCCGCTGAATGTCAAAGAAACTTTGGGAGGAGCGGGCCGCTGGGCTTCAAAGGAGCAAATGTTGTTGTTCTCTGTTCAGATGCTTCCCACAGAGAGAGATAGAGAAAAAGAAAGAGAGATCTGGGGAGACCTAAGCTTTGAAAATACTCTCCTTAGGTAGTCCAAAACTGGAACAGACTTCAAGGTGTTGCTATCCCCCCCAGTTATCAATCTGAGAGAGAAACAAGCAAATTGATTTTGCATTGTGGCAACTGTGGTTTGAGAGAGGACTCCAAGTCCCACATGTCTATCTCTCCGGGAGCTTCTATAACGACTCAACCTGTCTCGATATTGTTAAATATATCCTGCATCCAACTTCACCAACACAAAAAAGTATGGCATAGGACACAAACATGCTTCCACTTCCCCTTCACTCATTTTTAGTACTAGAAGAGGATATGAGACTCTGAGATTCTGTTAAAGACTGTTGTCATCACTGGAAAGGGGCTCTCATTGTCTAGCATAGCCATATATTTAATTATTGGCATATAGCTTGGTCCACCTTGAAGCTTATGCTGGCCAGGAACTGCCTATGAAGGCTGGGTTCTCACTGTACGATTTTGGCCATGTTTTCAAGACAAATTTCAGAGATTGTGACATGTACACCAAGAGCTAAGTAACTGCCTTTGCAAAGAATCTTAGCCTTCAACGAAGCTCTAACAGTGTTTTGAGTAGCATTCGTGCAGTATGATGCTCCTACAACACAAAACCAAGTCAGCGTGGTCAATTAGGATGATTATCACTATAAACATAGCCGCAAGCAGCGATTGTCGGGGGCCAAGCACATATGGCGAGATAACCAAAATAATCAAATTTGACAGAAAAGATCCAGCGAATGCAGTGGACACAGCTATTTTGATGTGACATTTCAATTTCTTTAAGCACAGTTGAAAAATTAGGCTACCTCTAGCATCACAAATTAACAAAATTTGGCATGTTTCCACAGAATGTTCAATTGTCCATGTGTACAAAGTTTTGTTAAGTTTGTAAATTGTGATCACAAGATACAGGCTAATTAGTCATCACATGCCACGATCCTAAACATATTTGGAATGATTTGAAATATCGTAATTCTTTTGAACAACTTTTTGTCAGGAGGGTATGTAGATGATGTATACCAAGTCAAAACAAATCGAAGTCGTTTGTTTTGGAAATTAAAATTCATGTGACCATATCATTTGTGGGCACTGATGGATCCAAAAAAGCTTTATAATCTATATGGTTTCGGAGATATTCTCAAAAATGCAAATTATAGCGCCAATGTGGCTGAATGTCACAAAATATTATTTCCCGCTTCGTGTAGACACCCTGCTTGTGTACAGAGTGTTTCATGAGCATCTGCCATTGCCAATAACAGTTATTAGGTGCTGAAAATATGATTGGCCACAGGCAGCCATATTTGTTGATTTGTCGAATCATACATCTTTGCATACATCTTCAAAATGTCCTCCTGACTTCTTATATCAAGTTTGGTTATGTTTTGAGCTTGCGTTGAATCAATTATCAATTGATCAATTATTTAAATCACGTTAAACCGAAGGAACGGTTTCGCTAATATCTTACAACACTTTGAACTAATTGAAATTCTTTTAACACATTTTTGTCATGGGGGGTCTGTAGATTATGTATACCAAATTATATGCCATCTGGACAATGGAGTTTGGAAAAGTAGATAAAAAAAAATGGCATAGACTGAAATGAAATTGTAGATAGCCATTTTGTAAAGTCTGATCAAATTATTTTGTTTTTAGCCCTCATGGTTGTGGAGATATGAGCTAAAACATAAAAGTGGTTATTATAGTGCCACCTAGAGTCAGATGGGTGTGCGTGTATGCACCAGAGTAGTGGTCGGGATTAGGGATCATCCTACCAAGTTTGGTGTCTCTAGGACTTACAGTCTTTGCTGCCCATTTGCATTTAGGGCAGAAAAAATAAGAAATATTTTCGGTGCTTGGCCCGCTAATAATAGTGGAAAGCACCTAGAGTGAGATTGCATTAAGAATATCTGTACATTAAAAATTCATATGTAATGATTTTTTACAGACATAACTCTGAAAGTTGAACACATTTTTATATACAACTCTGCTCATGGAAATCCAGTTTACTTCCAACCAAGTACCTCAATTAAAACTAAACTGGGATACTTTTGCCAATAAGCCATTGATTAGTTACAGTAGTTCTCAAAAGCTCAATCTAGCAACTCAAACATTGAAATCATTACTTTCTAGGTTAACTAGAGAAAGTGCATGGCATTTTTTGTGTGCAATATGCATCAGACAGTCAGTGAATGGATGACTGTGGGTGGTATGTGCCATCTGAAGTGACATTCTACAGCAGACAGTACAAATCCCTAGTCTGATCTCTCAGTCTAAGTACAGAGCACAGGTTTCTGACAGATGCTTGACAAATGACTCTCCTCCTGAAAATGAATTCCTCTGGGGATGGACCACTTTGATTCAGAAGCATCCATACAAGGCCCTTTGAGGGGACAATAATTGTACAGAAAACTGAAAATACCAGTGTACCCAGACACAGTCCCAAGAACTCTGAGAAGTAAAACAAATCTAGAAGTAAACAAGACATCCTAAGATACATTTACAGCGATGGCTATAAAGCAGTTCACCTACCAATCAGTGTAACAAAAGACCCCAGCCTTACAAGAAACCGGTTAAACAAAAGAGGGAAAAGAACTTCACGTAGGATATAACATTAGAAAACACAACACTCATAATGTCAACAAAAAACAAAATCATGATCAGCATAAAGCTCATTCAGACAGCAACAACTACTAGTACTTACATTAAAACATCCAGAAACAGTCTTTACTAATGTCAGAAGCTGTGTGGTAAACTGAAAACAAAGTCTTTTCAAGGGAAGCACTCTCGGCTTGTGTGCTACTCTGAAAGGGGAAGTGGATGTTGATGAAGCTGTAAGGCTGAGGCAGATGACCACCGAGGGCCAACAGCACCGCAAGGCGTTAAGTCTGCAGTCAAAGCCACCTCCTCCTCCCTCCCTTGACACAAACTATAGTGAGACAGGGGCCCACTCTTCTCAGGAGAGAGGGTCGCAGGAAACAGTGGAACCAACCCTCACATACAGAGCCACTAAGCCAATAAGGACAGCATGAGCTTAAATTAGGGCTGAAACAATTTTATTAACAATTTACTGATTTTATCGACATTATTGACAAAAACAATTGTCAACAAAAATGTTCATTGTGGAATAGTCTTTTGATTTATTTTATTCCCTCATAAAAGAAATTGAAGGGGTCATGAAATGGAGAATACAATTTTCCTTGATATTTAGACTAGGCTGTCGATTTAACACGTTTATTCAGTGCGATTCATTTTACAAAAAATAACGCATTAAAAAAAAAAATTATGCAATTAATCGCAATGGCCCCGGACCGTAATAAGGAAGATTCCTGAGAAACGCAAGCTTGTAGTACCACCTGTTTACTCCAGAGGGCAGTAAGTGAAATTTCAGCTGTATGAGCAACGCGCAGTTTATATATACAGTGAAGAAAACACTTCAGTAGGCAGCACAACACAAACATGCGTTATGTTCTTGCGTTCAAAACACTTGAAGGAGCGCAAATGCGAACTAAGGGATCTCAAGATGTGTTTAAAGATTGAGTATTAAACTATATTTAACTTGGTACAGTTACCTAAACATTTTATGATTATGACGCAACACACCCGAGACACTACACAAGCATGTCTGACGCTTGTTGAAATTGACGGGTCCTTAAACAAGCCCTCATAATAAATCTCCAACTGATTGACAAATTCACTTGTGAAATGGATTGCTGTGAACTGTATGCCAATGATTGTCTTATGATCAATAATATGGAAGTAAACAATACATTGTATTCTAAAGCCGCTTTTTGTATTGTTTTATCAATGATGAACAATCATTATTTTTTTATATTTAAAGATAACCATGTATTATTATTTCATCATTATTTATTGAATTATTGTTATATGAGGATCTTTCTCAGCAACTATTTGTATATGCGATTAATTAATCGGGACACCGTGTAATTAATTCTATAAAAAATTGTGACCGTTTCAATGTGTTTCCAGTGATGTGCGCCTCAGTGCAGGATGATACTGTTTGTGTGTGCATCTTGTTTCATAGTGCTTTGGACTACACCGATCAGCCTCAAGATTAAAATTGCCTGCCTAATATTGTGTAGGTCCCCCTTGTGCCGCCAAAACAGCGACAACCCGCATCTCAGAACAGCATTCTGAGATGCTATTCTTCTCACTACAATTGTACAGAGCGGTTATCCGAGTTACCGTAGACTTTGTCAGTTCGAACTATTCTGGCCATTCTCTGTTGACCTCTCTCATCAACAAGGTGTCTCCGTCCACAGAACTGCCGCTCACTGGATATTTTTTGTTTTGGCACCATTCGGAGTAAATTCTAGACACTGTTGTGTGTGAAAATCACAGGAGATCAGCAGTTACTGAAATACTCAAACCAGCCCTACACAATATTAGTCAGGTGGTTTTAATGTTGTGGCTGATCGTGGGTATATGTGTTTTTTCAGCTCATTTCAGCGTGGATTGTTTGTGAAGCAGTCATAATATGATTCAAGCTTTGCAAAGGAACTGTTATTGAAGAATGGGGCAGGTAAAAACACTTGGACCCAAAAATGTATCAAAAATGTAAGTAAACAGTTTCATTCATGAATATTTAAAATGTCATGACTGTTTGACTGTTTCAATTACGATTTTGGCTTCCAACGATTATGAAAGCAAGATAATCGAGATAAAGCGATTATTGTGCCGCATTCCATTTCACAATGAAACACCCCAGCATAATATCTTTAAAGCATCCTTTATTAAAGTTAAAATTATAAGGAAGCGGGTTATGTAAATAAACTTAGAAACTGGCATTTCTCTGTGCAGTCAGCGTCATGTCTATGAGTTGCATAAAGTGAACGAAGAAGAGATTAAATCTTCTCCCAGCTGATGCACACTCTGGCACAGGGACGCTTGTCACTCGGGCACGTTTGCTGCAGCTAGATTATAACGTAATGGCTCGTGACGTGGTGAATCAAAATATATGTGTCACATTCACTGTGTATCTTACGATGAAGAAAATTGGTGATACGCAGCTCTATTAAGAAGAGAATGTTGTTTTAACATATGAGTGTTTTTTTTGTGAGTTAAATATGGATCTAAGTGAATATAAAGGTGAAAGAGTATAGTCTTAGCCCATTATACACTGGAACAACATTTTTTATTCATCTTTTTTGGCTTGTTTTCCAAAATAATATCTAAAACTCCTTTAAAACAACATATATTTACTCTAGGAGCTATGCTACAGAAGAAAAAAAAAATTATCTGAGAATGTTTAATACAATATTTAATCAGGGCTCGACATTAATGTTTGTCCACTTGTCCGGGACAAGTGGATTTTTGAAGGGGCAAGTAAATATTAGTTAGTGTTATTATTTGTTGTGATTTTGAAGCTGGAATTGAGAATTGTCAAATTTCACCACCGACTACTGATATTTTAGTATTGTGATAATGTATAGCCTTTATTGGTCATGGTAGATCTTGATGCAATAACATGATGAATAAGTTTATCTCATTCCATAGAAGTGTGAGCACAACTGATGTAAATTATGGTGATGGAGGCTTTTCTTTATTTGACTACCATACGTAATATAAAATAATTATCATATGACAATAGCCCACTTCCCTACCCAGTGCAGTTTACATTTCAAGTTCAAGAAAATTCCAAAAAAAAATTTTATGTAAAAAACATTTAAAG
Source organism: Xyrauchen texanus (assembly GCF_025860055.1). Lineage (NCBI taxonomy): Eukaryota > Metazoa > Chordata > Actinopteri > Cypriniformes > Catostomidae > Xyrauchen > Xyrauchen texanus. The sequence goes on from NC_068311.1 coordinate 17,233,018, forward strand.
TTCAATAAATGCATGATGTTTCCAAAGTCGATGAGTAATCATGATCTCAATATTGACCAAAATAATCGTGATTATAATTTTTGCCATATTCGATCAGCCCTAGAGGCTTAACAGTTGTGCTTGAGTTGAACAGTTTAATATATTCTGATGCAATGTGTTGGATGTGCGTTATGTGTTAACATTACGGTTTAGTTTTATAATACTGAGGGGCTTGTTTATTCTCTTCTGATTGAGTTTGCTGAATTTCAGGGGCTGCACGATGTTAGCCAATCATAACAGTGTCCGTTCACATTGAAGTTTTAAGGAGACACTTAGGCCAAAACCGATTATTTCAGATTGTGGGCCAAAAACAGGGTGGAAAAATATAATATATTACTAAATTATGACTGTTTTGGTGCATTAAACTTTTATTATCAGTGGACCTCAGGGAAGATAATAAAATTATTTTTAAAAAGCACTTCATGACCCCTTTATGTACATAGTCTTGTACCTTTGTTTTCCCCCACCCAAATTGTATATATATATATATATATATATATATATATATATATATATATATATATATATATATATATATATATATATTTTTGTAGTTCTTTTGCTTCAAATCAAAGTTTTTTGTGATTCCTCAAGGGTTTGGTTTGGTTCATGGGTTAAAACAGAACCTGAAAAAGTGGGCTTTATTGAAAGGAAAGAGATCGACAGACAGAACTAAATAAAAGAGAATAAAACAGACAGTGGGGCAGGACATTGAGCAATATAAAAGAGGCTTAAATCTAGAAGAGTGAGTGGCAAAACAGAACTTAATAGACAGAGAGGGGGCAGGCGAGAGACCAGGGCATGCAGTGTGGGGGGGTAATCAATAGGCCTGTGATGGAGGGCAGTGGGTAGGCAGCTTTTCCCCCAGAGATGCGCTGATTGAATGTTATCTGTCAGCCAGAGGCCAAAGGATTTACTCAAGACACCAATGAAAGTCTGATGGACTCCCAAGACAAACTTCATGACAAATGGACATGCACTCAGTGTGGAGAGCTCTCATTCTCAAGAGAGGGACCGCTACTCAAACACAAAATATTTCCACTTTTTTGGGGGAAGAAAATATCCCAATATATGTCCATATATTGTTTTGATTTTATTTTCATATTATAATTGTAGTTAGAAATAATAGTGTAACTGTTCCATCAGGTTTCTTGCTGTGCTTAATTTCTTCACCACTAACTGGTACAAAGCGGAATTCCAAACTAAGCATGTTTCTCCAAATCTATTTTCGTGTTATTTGTATAAATGGCTGACCTTTTATTAGGTAAGGAGGACTCACCTTTCTCTTCTTGAAGGCCTGTCGGGCTAGGTAGCCCCTGCACGCAGCCTGAAACAGGGTGATGTTGCGTCTGGTCTGGATGTCTCTCTGCTCCTCCAGTTTAGCCAAAACACCTGCCCTGAAGAACACCTGCACACAGACCACTGCTATGAGATGCATGGAAATACACAAACTGTCTCTCAGAATACATAGCACAATGTTTGATGTGCTAAGTGACAATGCCTTTGAGACCAGCTGGGCTGAAAATTAGAAGTATTATGAAATTGTCTTGTGTTTGAGACTGTCCTGCATGTGTACAGTAGCCTCAGAGAATATACGTAGGCTAGCGATAGACTAATATATCAGCCAGGTGAATTATTTTCTGGCTTCATCTAAAGCACTGCCTACGATCTGTTTACTTGTATTTTTCACTCTGTGGTGGGGCTGTCAAACAGAGTTGAATTAACACTTTAAAATCCTCCCCACTATGCCATTTAATCAGAGAAGTTTGAGGGAAGCGGACCATCGTTTTTTCTGATTTGCGTTCATCAAAATCTTTTGACATGATCTAATTGCATTTGCATTCTATTAGTTTAAAAAATGGATTAATCAAAATGAAGAGAATCCTAATTGAAACCACACTAGATCCGTGGAGAGTCTGCTAGTCTACTAGTGAAAATGCATCTATTATGCATTTTTTCCATTACAAATTATATTATCAGCATAACAATTTGGGTGAAGTTGAATAGTAAAATTAAAGCCTGATCTCATGAACATTATGTGACCATGGCAAACATTTTTACAAAACTAAATTAAGTGCGTTATTACATGTTTTGCTGCAGTTTCCTTGTGAAATGTCCAGCAGGGAGGCGCCAAAAGTGAGTGAAATGGTGTCATAATCAGATGTCGTTTTGAAAGTAAATATTAGATGGAGTTTTTAACAGGTAAAACGTACCTCCCTAACCTAAAACTTTAACATAAACCTAAACGATAGTGTCCAAAAATGCAAATGTGACCTGAAAAGCACATGTTCTGAAGCAAACACATCATTTCTTGCCACAACTATGACACATTCGTCTCACGTGATCATCTGGGCTTGAGCCTCGGTCTTCCGTGTCCAAAGTCCAACACTATCATGTGAGCAACCATGCAAGTTTCAATCATATTGGAACACATGTGTAAATGTACATAGGTGGGTCTGTAATACAAGTGTTAAAATGTATAATTTTTCAAATGATGCATTATAGTAAAAGTGTTTTGATTTCATAGCATAGCAGTGTGTGAGTAACAGAGACAAAAATAAGTGTTAATAAAGTCATAATCATCCACTGTATTTGTGATTTGTGTGAAAGTGAATAAAACAGTTGTTGTAGCCCTTCTAGAGGTAATTTCATTAAGAAACTGTGGCAAAAAATAGAGAGTAGCACGTAAAAGTCTGTTTGCAAAAATGTAGGTATAGTAACGTTCATTCTATGAGAATAGGTTAAAAACTAAGATATCAACATTTCTGAGAATTCTGTAGGTCCCGCTTTTGCTTTGATGACAACATCCACACAAGCTGGCCTGGACACCACAAGTTTATGCAAAACCTGATGATTTCTGCTATCCTAGCAAGATTTAAGACTGTCATCTTGTGGACATCAATGGAAGCAAGGAAACAACGTTTCTGACATTTCATTTTTCTAAATCTTTAAATGCATTTCAAGGTTTAAATTCGTTTTTATATCCTAGAATTTTAATATGGACTCACTTTTGAATGACACATTTTAAATAAAGAGAAAACAGCTCAGAGTCAACTGCAGCAATTACTACTCATCAGAGGGAACGGCAACAAATGCCTCTTGATTGAGGCTTTATCGGGAGCTGTTCCGCAACATAATCTTTCTTTTCAAATAAAAGGCAGCCAGAGCCTTTCAGAGGTGTAGAGTCTTAGTTATTGTTATTACAGGAGGCAATCTCTCTGAGCTTCGAGCATCAGTTTATTAAATAATTTCATATTTATGTTAAGTTTGACAGTGTTCAGACCTCGTGGGATTGGGCTACCAACCCTACGGTACAGCAAATAAAAATAAAAGCCAATACCCACAACCCTTTACGACCAAAAACTCTGCAAATTAGACTATCAGGGCTGAGCTACAGTACCTGGGCAGCTAACACAGACATAGACAGACACACACTTATCTGCTTTCAGGGAGGTGTAATATCAGAGAGGGACCTCTCTACCTCAGGAGAGTAGCAAGGGAAAATTAAGTTTCGTTTGTCAATGTCAGGAAAGATCTCTGGTTCTCTTGAGTCAAATATAACATTTAGATGCTAACAGACTAACACTTACATTATCCATGCCATAAAAGAGAATGTATAAAACACTATTTTAGAGTATAACATCATCCTAAGAGAGTCCTCCATAGTCTATAAAGCTGTTCAGTCTTGACGTCAATTTGCAGGCCAACTCGAAGGGCTAATTCGCCATGGGTAACATTTTGGAATTTTAAATGGGTTTTTAAGAATAGCAGTTTTTGGTTTATGAGTAAAATAAAGTCTGAGGTTAACATACGTATGAAGACACTTTCACATTTTGTTCTACAACGTGCACACAGACATACACAGTCAAACATGAAGTTTGATACCATTTAAAAGCACACAATTGTTACTTACAATTTGATAATTCCAGACTAAAGAAGAATGAAAACTCACATCCTTGTGGTAACTGTAGTCCTCATTTAGCAACAAATAAAAAAACATTGCACATTTGAGGTATGACTGTTAGTAATTTGTGTTGTAAAACAAATTATCTTCAAGTAATGTTAACCACAGACCTTTATCTCATAATCAAAATACCCATTACTCTAAACATTTTTATCCATTGGGAAATCCAGAGAGAACCCATGGCTCAAAAATGCTACTCTCTTTCGGGTTTTAGGACTACAAACTGAACAGATCTATTCGAACAGTGTCACGACCATGATAATATCATTAAAAAATGTCTCTGCTGCATGTGACCACTTATTAGCCACTTCGCCACATGAGAATCACCCAGCAGGCCATGAGGGTGCTTCAATGGGGCCCGTGATTGGCCAATTTTCTCCTCATGAGAGCACTAAAGTTCAGCATGGTCAACTGAGTGAAAAGGTCCACTCATGAGGGTCAAAAGGAAACATTTGCCATGGAGACCAAGAGAATGACAAAGAAAAGTGGAAAAAATGGTAATGGAGATGAGCAAGTAGAGGAATTGTGTGCAAGTCTGTGGAAGAGCCTGTGATTTAGATGGATGTATTGTACTAAGGTGACAACAGCACAATGACTGTTTTCAGTGGATTTATGAAGTCAGTTCCCCACAAGTTTACACAGGTATCCTAGCAGAGTAGACACACGTGTAAGTTTATAACATTAATTATGGACATGTTCAACTAATGTTTGACAACCAGAAAATGTTCAAATACATTTTGCCTTAATTTGGAAGAATATAGTACATCTACTGCTTTACAATTTGAAACCTAAAATGTTTTACTTGAAAGTGTGTTTTTACAAAATGACTCAACTAAATGCCACCTGGTTTTATATTTAGTTTTATAAGACATTGAGTACATATTTAAAAGTAATATTCCTGGTTAAGCTCAATCAACAGCATTTGTGGCATAATGTTGATTACCACAAAAATACAGTTTGACTTTAAAATCTTCAAAAATAGCAAGAATATTACAGTGAAGCACTTACAATGGAAATGAATGGGGCCAATCCGTAAATACTACTCAACGTTTTAAAAGTATAGACACAAGATGTAAACAATGTGTGTTCACATGATTTTTGTGATAAAACTTTACAGCTAATTATAATACATGAGTTTAAAAGAAGAATTAATGCAAGTGCTTTTATAAAAATTATAAGCTTCACATTTCTGCTTTTAAAACCACCAAAAATTGGCCCCATTCACTTCCATTGTAAGTGCCTCACTGTAAATTCAATTTTTGCTTGATTTTAAAGAAAAGGAGGGACAAGTCAAAACATTTTTTTTGGTTATAATCAACATTATACCACAAATGCTGTCAATTGAGCTTTACTTGTATTGAACCCAGAATATTCCTTTAAGGAGGTACATATTTTTATTTCTGGGGCCACTGCAAATCTGACCAAACAGTGGAGTGTTACACAGCAATTCTATTTTCTATATAGAACTGATGTATTACCACATTTGTACACATACCTCTTCCTAAATCTCCATAAAACACTAGCATTCTAAAATTATGGGCATCAGCTAATCATTTGTGTATATCCTGGAAGCAGTCTTTCCCTTTGCTATTCATCTAATCAGCTATTTTTCAGAATGTCATTATTTTGGCTCTCCCAACAGGCTTTGTCTGAAAGCACAATATCTTGCTGTGCTGACTGGTGTTTGTTGTGAGTCATCGCCGTGTGCCAAGCCAGAGTACACCAAACCAAGAAAGACCGTACCAGCCAGAATCAATCTCTCCTTTGCAGAAGATGCACAAAAAGTAGCAGCATGAATTCTTCTTTAATCATTCGTAGGATGGGGAGACCCAGAGCGCAATAGTGTAACCTTGCAGCCTGGCTCAAAGTCATGCCTGCTTATTCTGAAGAGAATACGCAGAATAATGGTCTTTCTTGCTCCGACACACCAATAAGCTCTGCCAATAGTGGCAGCCACGTCCCATCTGCAGCTTAACATTCTGGGTAAAGCGTCTGCCCAGAGCAGAGCATGCATCACAACGACAGAGAAGAGGACGAGTCCTTTTGGCCAAAGCCCACCCTGTCACACTTTCATCCAGATGTGAGCACAGCGGCAGAGCGGATTAAAGTCTGTCTGTGTCTGAGAGGTGTAGAAGAAGCAAACGTTTCGGCAATCTAAATGGAAATCATGCCATCTGTTTGGAACTGATCCTCATGACTCAGGCCGAATCTGTATGCCACAAACTGCCGCGATGCACTGATCCATAACTTAGAGGGACTGAAAATATGTGAATTATTTCTTTTAGATGACTTAAGAATGATGAAATATTTAAATAGAATCAGAGGGCCCAAGCAAAAGACTCAAGGCAGGCAAGTAATGAGCATTTTCTTGGACTAATATCACTTTTAAAAGTTTAAAAGTGAAGTGTTTCACTACTGCGCCTCTATTGACACAAAACAGAATTTCCAAAATTATGACTGTTCAAAAAGTTTCCCCAAATACTCCCACTATCTTCCAATGGTTGGACAAAAAGTTAATTCCCTAAACTCACAACATTGGTTGAGCTAATGTTGTCATGTCAGGGCTGGTCGGGATGCTACAAATAAAAATACAAATTTCATAGCACCACAGAGCCACAGTGTTTACACAGTGTTTTGGGGAAAATCAACCTACCAATGGATTACCTTAAGTCATCTCTTAAGATGGGATATAAGACTAAAGCACATAAACACTGAAGACATTTTGTACTTCTTCATTAAGAGTTACATGGTGTAATATGAGGTATTACTTACTCTGCTCAGGCCCATGTGATAGCTGCTTTTTTCCAGCTCAAGAGACTCCAGAAGCTCTTCGACAGCCTGAAACAAACAGCCAGACATGTACACACACACACACACACACACACACACACACACACACACACACACACACACACACACACACACACACACACACACACACACACATAAGACACACATGAAGACCTAGTATGCTATCCACCACAGTGAACAAAGAAACACCCAAGAATGGCTCCATGAGGGCAGTATGCTGACAGGGGTGCTCTTTCTCTACAAAAGCAAACCTGACTTGGGAAAACTGGGATACAAACAGTCTTAATGCCTGACCCCTCTCCTCCATTGACCTAACCATGCTTTCTTCCTGACAGGATGGCAGGAAAATAACAACATCAACAAATCTCAGTGGACTGATGACCAATGGCTAGAGTTTAAGATAAAAGTAGAGGCACTGAGTGCTCTCTGTAGGGGCACAGGGTCAGCTGGTGAATAGGTTCAGCGGAGAGAGATGAGCAAAAGGCCACGTCTCAGACTGACCTATTCCTTTAAGTATAACACTTTAAATATATATATTTTTTTGTATTAATAAGAAACACAGTCAGGTGTGTCTAAACTTTTGACTGGCACTGCATATATGGTCATATTAAGTTCACATTAAGACATTTGGGGTCTTCTTCATAATGAAACAGTCTTTGTAGACTCAATAACAGTGAGTCTTTGATAGGGCAGGATTCCGCTGATAGAGTCGTCACTCTGAACCCTAATTTAAGCCTTTATTGCCTTGTCACTTGAGCAGTGCTGAGATTAAGGGGAAAAAGATGCGTAGTACAGCCCATTAATCAACAGTACAGCTCTCTGCCCTCAGCACTGTCATAATCAATTACATGGAAGAACAGCTCGTGAAGGAGGAGCCAAGTGAAGCTCCCAGAGAAACAACACACTCAAAAACACACACATAACACGACACTCACCCTTCTCTCATCAGTTACAATGTAGTTCCGCCCATGCTTCTTTGTCAGGTGGGGGGTCAGCACATCAAAGCGACGACGGAACTCAGAAAATACCAAATTATCAGGATAACCTTGAGGAAGGGGAGAGCAAAACAATATCAGATTTAAAAGAGAGGGGCATATGGTTAACTAAGAGTTTCAGGGTACAGGTTCAGATCACAATGACGAGGGCATTGGTCAGTCACTTGTCTTAAGCACAGGGCTTTGGACTGAAATTTGCAAAGACATTTTCCAAAAGATTACTCAACAAAATAAGCCCATGAACATCTCTAAAACAATGATGTCAAGTGCACTATGGCAGTTTGTGTCCAAATAAGCCCTACAAAACCTGGAAAGGTCAACAAACCCTGGGAGAAAAACAAGATATTTCGAAAGTTTAAAAGTGCATGGGAAAGGTGAACTTTCAAATCTCTTCACAGATTTTTATATATTCCCCTAAAAATAAAGGTCACAGATCAATACAGAGGGTCATTCACTGTCTTCAAGCATGTGTTTTCTGTGTCTCTGACCTTGGCGGTAGATTCGAAGTGCGTCGAGCAGTTTGGAGCCACGGAGCTGTGCTCGGAGCAAGCACACATCCAGCTGCATGAGGCCTGTATCACAGCTCTCTCCATGGGTCTCTGTTTTCACCTTCACATCCCCAGTCAGAACCTCCGCCTTAGGCATCAGGCAATGCACAAAGTGCACCCTGGAACGCCTCACTGTGTCTATAAGTGCATCCTTGAAGACAACAAAAATAACACAACAACAAAGTTTACAAAGGATGGTAGGGGTGGGCAATATGACCAAAATCTTACATCACGATATGAGTACTTTTACATCACGATAACAATGTATATCACAATATAATTTTTTTTTTTTTTAAATCAATTAAAATTGGTTAATATATTAAATAGCCATATCTTACTGCCTTTTTTGGATTATCCAGCCAGTAACTTAAATACTTCCAAATATTTCCTCTTATATAATTTTCTCTTTATTTGGAACTTGACAACAGTAAAAAAAAAAATGTAAAAAAATAAAATAAAAAATAAAATAAATAAAAACACTCAACTAGGTTTTTTGCTAAATTTCACATTATGCCACATTTCAGTCTGATATGTTGTTCACCAATATTATTATTATAAAGTTTCCTCAAGAAACAAGATCTTCTCAAAATAACGCAAAGAAAATAATGCATACGTTTAAAAAAAAATTCCAACGAAAATAAACCGCGCTCTCTGCTGTAAATAAAATTGTGAGAGATACATAAAACACAGATGACTATGTCAGATGAGAACCATTTTAAACGTTTATGATGTGTCCAATGCATGATGGATGTCATTGAATTTGCTTAGGCAGCTGCCGAAAATGTTATGTTGCCATCAAAACCCTCAAAATTTTCTCACTCTCATGTGAAGCCCCACCCACTGGTAGATAAGACCACATTGCACACATGGATATTTACATACACGATATAACAATCTCTATCGATCAACGCTTTACATAATCGCCAAAATAAATATAGTCATATTGCCCAGTCCTAAAAGATGGTATTGTTTGGATTATGACAGCTAAGATTTTCCAATATAAAGCCTTGTACTGACCACTTGCAGTTTAATCTGGATGCAGAGAGATTTCTTTTTGACAGCAGCCATGCCAGTGGTGAAGGTCTTCCTCATGCTTGTGGCCCTGCGTAGGGCCAGCTGCGAGCCCCCCTCAAGCCCAGCAATAGAGCCTGACAAAACTGTGGCCCCTCCTGAACGTCCCATAAACAAGCCACTTATATTCTTCCTGTAGAGAGATGGGACAGGATATACGAGTACATATATGAAATACTTTTGGAAAGTTGAGATGTACTGCAGTGTGACATGCTCTACTCCATCTAAAACTACATTAAACCACATTTTGCTAATTCTTTTTGAATAATTATGCATGGAGCTTTAATTACATCAAATTAATTGAGAGACTACAGGAAATATTTGAACAGTTAAAAATGAATTTGTCACACGGAGGGCTAGTGAAGTGAAGGTAAAAAGGTCATTTATAATAGTGAATAAGAGAATACAAATGGCAACCAGTTAAATGATCTATGGCAGATATTAGCTATTAATTTCATTGAGAGTCTTACTTCTGGGAGTCCTGCAATAGAATGGCCGCATTCTGGGAGGCAGGGTTTTGTTTGGCATGGCTCAGCCAGCCTCGAGCATCATACTCCACCCAGTCAGTGCCATGGCTGTGGCCCAACAGGAAGTGATGCGTCTTCTCACTCTTAAGTAGCAGGGCAGGACCTGAGGGATGCACTGAACACATAAGGTTGCATGAAATTTACATGCATAAATGTGTACTTGTTATGGTGTGTGGGTGGGGATGTGTAGGAGATGTAGCGAGTTATGACCTTTGCTTTCTCCTTCAGCAGGGCTGTAATAACTGAACAGTCTTTCCAGCAGAGTTTCCTCTGATCCCCCAGGCTGTAAAGCTTCCTCCTCCATCAACCACAGCAGCCCCCTTGCCTCATCTGTCCTAGCCAGGGTTCGTACCTGAACCACACAGATATAAAAACACAAGTGTTAACATTTTGTTACACCCTAACCAAAGAATGGGTTCATAAACATGGAAGCTAGAGATCACAAATGAGTGATCCAGGACGAGCCCCCAATTTGTGTTACAACTCTGATCTTGAATCAGGGTGTTATATAAGCAAATGTTTCATGATTAATCCATGGAGTAAAGAAATAATTTCAACCTTATATAGTGAGATGCCCTTTCACAAAACAAATTGACTATGCAACAAAAGCCACTACAAGGCAAGCTAACATATTTCAATAGCACATTGATCAATGCTGTGCATTGTTTAATTTACTTTTCATTTCAGATTTTGATTATGACCTCAAACTGAAAATTATTCATTACATGAAAGCAATTACCATCCTTTATAGAATAAGAGAGAGAAAACAAAAACGAGGGGCAAAAAACATTAGTCTTGGGTTCCTCATTAAAGAGTCAGTATTAAGTAAGAGCTCCAAGGCAGTCAGGCAGGCATTTTTAAACCTTACACTCTGCCTGTCTACTTAAGCAATTAATAAAAGTAATGGCTTCTCCCTTGTTCTGCATCACCACACTGACACTTTACAGAATGCTGCTGAATAACTGTGGATGAGACCAGTGCTGTAAAAGAACTTGACGCAATTACAGAGGCTTATGAATATGCTCACAGATATGTATTTGAACATTACATTTTACATTGATCAGACTGTCTTCAGTTTGCCTTAGAATGGTTTCCATCAGAGGCCAAATATCGCTTCAGGGTTGTTTTAGGTTTGTTAATAAACAAATAACTTCTATAACTTAATAAGCACTTAAGTGCTCATTTGACAATTTGGATAGACTTGATACATTATAAGACTGTACAGGCAGTTGTGTTTGTATTTCTGCTACAAGTCACAAAACTGTAATTGGTGACACGGACCACTGGGGGCACTCACAAAACTCCCTAGAGAAGCTGTTTCGTCAACTGTTCTGGCATTGCAGGTTTTTGTTCATTTGTACAGAGCAAGCTTTCCTGTATTTTGTGCTTGCACTGACACACATCCTGGACAGTCCCTTTAAGACAAAAGTGATATGATGTCTAATGTACGTGCCGAAATCAGTTTTTTTGTGTGTGTTATCCTTTCGGAAACAATTGCATTGTGTAGGGTACCACTAAGCTGGTTCATTTCGTCATCTGCATGGATGGCAAGTGGTCATCTGGTCTTGGGATCACTTCAGTTTGCAGCCATTGCAATGATCTTTCTTGCATTTTTCTAAAAACTTGTAAAACTTTCTCTTTCTTTTTAAATAGTTAGCTCTCCCAGTCAAATAGTCATATGATAACTATCACTATGGCACACACCCTTCTCTGTCTTTGTTCACAAAGACACGTCCCAGCACTGATCACGGATCACATTTTCTGATACACAATATTCATATTACTGATGTGATTACAGAGCATTGTTCTCACACATTTTCCAAAAGAAACATTGTCATCCAAAGTGATTCTCTTTTATTAACTAAAATGCTGAACGCTGCCTGAGGAAGAGAGAAGGCGCTCTCCACTCAATATCCACCTACACACATACAAGAAAAGGCCTCTAAGGTCTCATTAACATCTCACAAAGCCACATTCTTGTCATGTTGCTTCTGCAACAACTGGCTATATAGGACAACACAAAAACTTTGAGGCCAAATGACAAACTATAGGACAAAAATGTCATCGACTAGAACTTTCAAGCAGTCAAACTGTGAATTTTACCCAATGTAATGGCAGACAAGTAAAAACATCAGTGATTCAAGTCACTGCTTAAACTGAAAAGCACACATTCTCCAGACAAGGTCCCTTTTGGGACAGGCTGGCAGGCTCTACAGAAAACTGAGGAAGTAAGAGGAGTTGGGTAGAAGGCAAGAGGAGGTGTGTAGGAAGAGAGGGAGATGGGAAGGAAAGAGTTGCTTACCCATGCTTGAGTTGAGGCTTGGTCTATAGCTGCTACAGACAGAGATGTACTGGAATCTATGTCATCTAATGCAAGCTCTATGTTCTCCTAAATAGGAATAAATGAGTATTAGTCAGCTACGAATGTGATCTGATTTCATGTTAAAGATTTGTGAGGTGTCCAATGCTAATAATCAGATTTGCAGATTTTCTATGATATTACAGCACTGTGACCAAAACATGTCCAAGAAAGAGGCTTAGAATCAAAATCGGTCAAAAACTAACAATGAAAATTGAGGCTTTTCTCCTTTTATAATCATTTAAAGTCCTGATTAAATGAAATCTAGGATTGTCTCATGTACCGAGCATGAATATTAATTCTGTTAATAAGGCAAGCAAATTTGATTATGACAGCTCAGACAAACATGTTAACACTGCATAATAAACCATTTACAAATAGGTTGTAATGAAATCAACATTGATTTAACTCAGCAAATCAAAATGATTAAGATAATAATTTAAAGAGGAATAATTTGACACAGGTTGATAGGTGTAATGGAACTGTTATTTGTCATTGGTTTAGGATTGCAGCACCTCTTTATAGCGCTCCATCTCCTGTACAAATGTGCGTTCATGGAAAAGCGTTTGGAGCCGCTCCTGGGCGTAGTTGTGGCACAGTTCCTCAAAGGTGGCGCCACGGTCCCGCTTGGCTAATTTTGGGTTCTGGAATCCCGGTGTGTCCACAATAAGCAGAGAACAAAGGGAACGCTGACTCGACTTCAGAGCTCTAAATCAGCACAAACCACAGATTTTTAATGTTGGTTACATTTTGCAAACACTACTGCTTTTTGCCTTTATCACAAATAAACCTGGGATGCAGACAATTGACTTAAGAGTCCAAAAGGTATCCAAACACTTTTTGGGGACACTGTATGTTTTAGTACATTAACGAAAAGTGATGTCCTGAGCATGGCAGGAAATAGGACTTGCCGGTTAACAAGTGAGATGACCAGAGTAAATATCTCAGAGTAGAGCCCAGCAGCCATGGCTTCCAAACACTCCAGAGCTGTGATCTTTGGAGCTGCAGGAAAAAAAATTGCAAATATTAATAATGTCAAAGCTAGCAGGTTTATGTGTTAGGGTTCTTACATTGTGAAAAGTTTTTACCCGAGTTGTCCCCTGTCCCAACATCATCTGGTCCCTGGCGGAATGAGGTTGACCTCTGCAAGGTTCCTTTGGGCTGGTGTTTGAATATAGAGGAGGAGAGTTCTTCTAGGGTGCAGCCCAAGAGGTAAGCTGCCTTCTGGGCCCACTCGTGACGTGCAAATTGCTTTCGTCCCGCTGTAAGATGCACCGAGACAACATAAGCACCAGGACATGTGAAACTGCATTGATAGCTGTGGGGCTCTAATGGCATAATCTGAGGGCAGTCTTACACAATTCTGCTTATGTTTTTTCTGCCTCTCTAAAATCTTAGCAAAGGGTCATTTCCACCAATCACTAAAACATAGTCTGGAAGGGTAACAGACTTTTTAAGTGATCTACAGCAGTGGTTTTCAAATATGGTAATATTAAAATATTTAAATACTATGTTTGAGGACTTTTACTTGTGTACTTTCGTACAATAAATAGATTTGGCACTGTGCTTGGTTGCCACTTGATGTCCAATGTAAAACGTCTCGGTTACGTACGTAACCTCGGTTCCCTGAGACGAAGGGAACGAGACATTGCGTTACTAACGCATATGGGGAGTGCCTTCATACACGACCTATTTGAAACCTCTCTACATTAACGCCAATATTCTAATATTGGCTATGGTGTTTGAGCCAGCCTGTTTTGGCGCGAAACTGACCGCTCGTTTCGGCGCGAACTGACCGCTATAAAACAGGTGCACAGACACCATTTCCTCAGAATTTCTGACTGAGAACAAGGAGCGCATTGCTCGTGCCTCAAGAACTCTTGAGTCTTGTGGTGCGGCTAACGTTCGCAATGTCTCGTTCCCTTCGTTAGGGAACGTCTCGGTTACGTACGTAACCTCGGTTCCCTGAGACGTTCCCTAACGACTTCAGTCCACTTGACATTGCGTTACTAACGCATATGGGGAACAGAATCCCATCACGCCGCACTACACAACATAACTTCCTAGAGAGGAAACATGGTGGCGCAGTCTTATGGGATGGCGACCGACATGTGTATGCCGCAGTGAGTGATCCTCATGATGGCCAGGAGGAGAGCGCTCATAATGAATATATGAGCTATAGCCATATAGTATGAATTACTCCTTATGAACCCGGCCGGGAAGGGAGTTTATTTATAATGAAGTGCTTGCGATTTATGGCATTATAACAGCCATATACATATATATATATATATATATATGGCCAATGAATAGCAAGGACTTGTGAAGGAAGAGATGTTACTTCTAGGTTGTAAAACCTTGCGAACGTGTTTTGCGAGGACCATCCTGCAGCAAAACATATGTCTTGTAAGGACACACCATTCACCCATGCCTATGAGGAGGCCATGCCTCTATTTGAGTGTGCTTAACACCAATTGGACAAGTCTGAACCTGCGATTCCTAAGCCAGGGTAAGAAAGTCTTTGCTTGGAGAAGGACATCCCTTTTGCACATCCTCCATAGCATACAAAGATCTGATCAGACAGTCTGCACTGGCAAGTATGCTCAACGTATGTATGTAGCCCCTGCACAGGGCATAACAAATGCAATGATTTTTCCTCATCTGAATTAAATGGAGGAGGGGAGATGGCCTGAAGATGAACCACCTGCGCTTTGAAGGGTGTGGTCAGGACCTCGGGTAAATAGCCTTTCCTGGGTTTGACAGTGGATCTTAAAAGACCAGGCCAAACTCCAGACATGAATTGTGGACTGACAATGCATGTAGGTCAACGACCCATTTTTCTGAGTCCAGAGCCAGCAGTAGTGTGGTCTTAATAGAGAGCATACGCAAATCAACAGAGTCCAAGCATTTAGGACTAAAGTTAAATCCCAAGTCGGGACTGTAGCCTGCCGAGATGGGTTTAATCATCTTGCTCCTTTAAGGAACTTTATGATTAAATCATACTTGCCTACAGAGGTGCCGGTTTCATGTGCATGATAAGCAGATCTAGTTGCCACATACACTTTGAGCTTTGACGGGGTGAGTCCTGCGTCTAATCGCTCTTGAAGAAATATTACAATTTCATGTATGGGGCAGTTTACCGGGTCCTTGCTGTGTGAGAGACACCAATCAGCGAACACCTTCCATTTTAGTGCATAGAGGCGTCTAGTGGACGGTGCTCTGGCTTGTAAAATGGTGTTTATGACTGAACACGTCAGTTCTGGTGCATTTAGTATGCTCTATTCAGGAGCCACACATGCAGGTTCCACAGCTGGGGCTGGGGATGCCAAATTGTGTGCCTGAGAGAGGAGATCCCTCCTCAGTGGTATTTCCTATGGTGAGCTGTACAGCAGCTCCATCATTTCCAGAAACCATGGCTGGTTGGCCATTTCGGTGCAACTAATAGAACGTTTCCTTGTCCTCTCAGACTTTGCATATGGCAGAGTGGATCAGGTATACTGGAGGAAACGCATATTTGTTTTTCACCGGCCATTTGTGTGCCATTGCATCCCTTCCCAGAGGGGCTTGGGACTTCGAAGAACAGAGGGGACAGTGGGCATTCTCCACTAAGGCAAATAGATTGATTTCTGCTTTGCTGAATATTTCCCAAATCCTCAGTATAGTTTGAGGATGAAGTCTAGATTCGCCCGGTATCGCCCCTTAGCGTAACAGTAGACGTGCACAGTAATTCAGGCAGCCTGGGACATATGTCACTCTCAGGGAGAGATGATGCTCGATCCACACGCGTCATTCTCGACAGTGGCGGTGAATGAATTCTGCCTTGGCTGTTTGTATATACCACAACTGTCATGTTGACTGAGCAAACCAGGACATGACAGCTCACTATTTCAGACTGAAAGCCTTTAAGGCTAGAATTACAGCCAATAGCTCTAAGCGGTTGATGTGCCACGCCCTCCTCACACCTGTCCAGGTGCCAAAAGTTGGGTGTCCATTGCACACCGCCCCCCAACCTGTGTTGGAAGCATCAGTAGTCACCTATTTTCGCCTGACAACTTGGGACTTCGAGTACCAGAGGGGACAGTGAGTATTCTCCACTGAGGCAAATAGATAGATTTCTGCTTTGCCAGATATTTCCCAAATCCTCAATACAGTTTGAGGGTGAAGTCTCCTGAATTCTGCCTTGGCGGTTTATATATGCCACAACTGTCATGTTGTCTGAGCTAACCAGGACATGGCAGTTTGATATTTCTGACTGAAAGCCTTTAAGGCTAGGAATACAGCCGATGGCTTTAGGCACCGCGTGACACTTGCCCCAGCGCGACACCTCGCTGGTAAAATGCAAGAGGATCTGTCCGTGGTGCTGAACAGAGGCTGGATATAGTGATGCGCATGCGTCATCGGCGCTAAGCACGTCGCGCCACACGGCGCTTCAGCCAGCACTCAAGAGGTCTCATGTGTAAGAGAACTAATGGAACGGATGCCGCCGCCACAAATCCCAGTGCTTTCTGAAACAAGTTTCAGTGGAAATGTTCTCCCCAGTTTTAACTGAGATGGACACTGTAAAATGGCTGAAGCAGTAAAACTGTGCTGGCATAAAAAAACCTCTGATTGTGGCAGTAACAGCCAATTGTCGAGGTAGTTTAGGATGCATGCCGCTCAGTCTCAGAGGGGCGACAACCGCATCAATGCACTTTGTGAATGTGCGAGGAGCCAAAGACTGTCCGAAGGGCAGGACTATGAATTGATACGCTGTTCCTTCGAACGCGAATCTCAAAAACATCCTGTGATGTCGTACAATTTGGATATGATAGTATGCATCCTTCAGATCTATCAACGCAAACCAATCATGTGGGCGTACATGCGATAAGATCCTTTTCTGAATAATCATTTTGAATAGGCGCTTACAAATGCGCGATTAAAATGTCTCAGATGCAGGATTGGCCGAAGCCCGCCGTCTTTCTTTGGAACAAGAAAATAACGGCTGTAAAACCATTTTGTGCTTGACAATTTGGCACAATCTCGATCTCATTTTTCACGATGAGAGGTGTATTTCGCTCAGTAACACTGGCGCTTCATCGGATCGAAACCGTGGAAGACAGAACGCCGTTGAAACGGGGTGGCCGGTGTGCAAATAAGGATCGTATATCCTTGTTCGATCGTTTTTGCACCCATTCTGAAATAACCGTTAGGGATCGCCACACATCCGCATAGTGGGACAGAGGGCAGTTTGGTTTGCTCACTGTATGATATGATGCAACGCTCACTCTAGGGAAGCGGTTGCGCATAATGTGTGTGCTTTGAAGAGGAAAAGGGGGCTCTTTATTGAGAATGTGTGAGCATCTCATGCATTTGCAACGAATGCTGTATTCTTTTTTGCACTTATTGCATTTTTATTTTTGCATTTATTTGAGTGCAAGACACAGAAACAACATTTTGAATAACAATATCCCTTTCCCGACCAACAAAAGTGGGGAGATAGGGAATAGTGTTTTGTGTCTCTCCAATCGAGCCTTTTTTGAAGCAGACCCGGAGGGAATCGCGGGCTCTGCTTTCCGCTTCAAATGCGGTAACACTTTAGAATACTGTATCTTACTTAATGCATAACTAATAAGGAATTACTGCATAACTAATAAGTAATTCTTCATTAACACTTAAGTCACTACTATTAACTACTAAGGAAGATGTGTTAACTAATCAGTATGTAATAGCATTTTATAGTTGTGTTAAGTAACAATTAGATAATCAATAACTATTTATTTCAGTCATGCCTCCTGATTAACTACTTTTAATTATCTACTAATTCAGCTTCAGGAGAAATAACTATTGAGTAACTACTAATGAACAGTCGATTAATTACAATACTGTTCCAGGTTGTAAGTAATTCCCTCATAATTATGTGGTAATTCTTTATTAATTACTCAGGGGTTCCCTGTATGTTCCCTTACCCTCAGTCATTGCCTTACATACAGGAATAATTTATCCAACTGTAATGTGATATGTGCTGAGGAAAACAAGAGACACACACACACACACACTATTCTGTATATAAATCATAAACCTACCTGAGGTAAGTTGGCTAGTCACTTTTAGTGGGGAAGGGGTTCCATTCCGTTGTTGATTTCTGGTTACAGACCACACTCGCAAAGCAATTGACCATACAGGCCAAAACTATGAAATTCACTGTAATGACTCATTTTGGGAGTGTAGTAATTCCACGAAATGCATATTGCATTTCCATAGTAATAATAACATTAGAAGTAAGGAAGAAGAAAGGGCCACAACCTGAATATTGTAATGGCTAATTGTTATGATATTAATTGTAATTAATCGACTGTTCATTAGTACTACTCAATAGTTATTTCTCCTGAAGCTGAATTAGTAGATAATTAAAAGTAGTTAATCAGGAGGCATGACTGAATTCAATAGTTATTGATTAACTAATTGTTACTTAACACAACTATAAAATGCTATTACATACTGATTAGTTAACACATCTTCCTTAGTAGTTAATAGTAGTGACTTAAGTGTTAATGAAGAATTACTTATTAGTTCTGCAGTAATTCCTTATTAGTTATGCTTTAAGTAAGATAGAGTATTCTAAAGTGTTACCTCAAATGCTATTGCCCGTCAGGAGCGCTTTGCTGCGTGTAATGATACGCAGGTGCCTGTGAGGCTTTTAGTTGCGCGCTGACTCGAAACAGAGCGAGGGTGAACCGGCTGTGATATACTCCATGTGAGCATAAAGTGTCTCATAGCCTGTGACTGCTGCTGAATAGCGACATAACGCTCAGCAAACTTATTCATAGAGCCGCCAAAAAGGCCGGCTGGAGACACAAGAGCATCTAAAAGAGTAGCGTTTTCTTTATCACTCATTTCTGCCCTGGAGCGCCGCCATTGTGTGGAGTGCTGATCCAGCTTGTTCTGCCGCCAGTGCGGAAGTTTGTCGACCAGTGTTGCCAACTATTTTCAATGGAAAGTAGCTAAAGCCTGCTCGAAAAGTAGCTAAATGTCGCCAGATGACGTCATTAGCATATTAATGACGTCATCGCGTCGTATTTGCATTCTGCCTAATTTGTCGGTACTGTAGCCTACTTCAGTTTATAATAACGGTTATCTCCCCTAAACCGTGCTCATACTGTTTTTATATAAGTATATAGCCGAAAAACGGTCAAATTAAATGTTTTGAATTAAAACAAAGGAGAAGGCAGCTGATATGTGATCGCTGATTGGTTCCTGCTAACACAGCGTGCACATGCGCAGCTCATTCATGTCTATGTCCGCTGGCTTGCAGTCAACGGAATGTGCTGCTACTATCAGCCGCTCACTGAACAGAGCAGACGCAGCGGGGAAGTAAGACCTCACGCTTGCAGTACTGGCGATATTTGGAATTTGGAAAGTTGCTAAGGTTTGTCCAAAACGTCGCTAGATTTGTCGCTAGTCGCTTTTTAAAAAAATGTCGCTAAAGGGGTCTGAAAAGTCGTCATCCTCTTTAATCGTCCAGATTACAGAGGATGGCGTCACTGCGCGAGCGCGCCATATAAGGTCGCGCGCCAGGACTTGAATAGTTTTCATTATGAACTTCGGGGAAGAAATGTGCGGGATGCTGCCGTTTAACGTAGCCCGCACTGCTGGAAACATTCATCGAGGCGAGACGGTTCCTCTGGGGGAGACCAGTCAGGGTGAAGCTCTTCGACTGTCCTTGTAAGGACGCGGAGCATCTCCCTGTCAGTGGCGCGTGCACGTTCCTCGCCCTCGCTGGGGGAGGGGCGACAGCATTATCCACTGAACATTTACATGACATCGTCATCATCCCCAGCGTCAGATCCACCAAACGAGACGAGGCTGCACGCTCATCAGAGGGCCGGAGCTCGTCTCGCACACAGCGTATGGAGATATATGCGCTTCGTGGAGTTTGAGGGGCTCGTGGGGCATGTGCCGGCACGAAATCCACCTCAAGTTCATCCTGCTCGGTCTCGCCGTGCCTCCTTGGGAATCACAGAAGAGGCTGGTGGGAGGGCGCGAGAGGCTGAATCGTCCCTCAGAACGAGGGCGATTCGTGAGCGAAGCGACTTGAGACTCATGTCCTCAGAGTGAGGACAGTCTGTCTCCATGAGAGCTGACTCTGCATGGGCGTGGCCCAGACAGAAAACGCAGCTCTCATGCTTGTCTGACGGCGGGATGTGTCTCTCGCACAAGGAACACTTACGGAACAACATCTTGAAAAAGACGTGAACACGTAAGTGGCTCTTCTAGATATATAAATATAAATATAGATTTATATTTATATAACTTATATAACTTACATTTATACACACAAGTACAATTTTGCTTTAAAAGGATACTCTACACCTGCCGACGCGCTGCGGAGAATCAGGATGCTGAGGTCCGTTCACCAGCGAAGCGTCAAGCGGCGAGGCGGAGTGATGTTCGCCGGAGCACTGCAGAGGAGCGGAGAGTCTTCTCGCTGCCGTGAAGATTCCGTCCGCTGACTATTGTGAATCGACGGTGAAGGTAGAGGGCTTCGAGACTAGAGGTAATCGCTGTCTTGAAGGAAGAAATTCTGAGGAAATGGTGTCTGTGCACCTGTTTTATAGCGGTCAGTTCGCGCCGAAACGAGCGGTCAGTTTCACGCCAAAACAGGCTGGCTCAAACACCATAGCCAATATTAGAATATTGCCGTTATTGTAGAGAGGTTTCAAGTAGGTTGTGTACGAAGGCACTCCCCATATGCGTTAGTAACGCAATGTCAAGTGGACTGAAGTCGTAAGGGAACCTGGGTCCTTAAGCAACCCCTGTTGAGAACCACTGCTTCAAAAGCACAGTTTTTAAACTCAGTTTCAGAACTTTGAAAAGAGATTTATGATGGCTGAGAGTTTTTTTTGTTCATACATTACAGAAAACAATTAGCCTTAAAAATCTTCTGAAGGATTGTCAGATATTTGCAGCGGATACTGCTCTGATTGACCTTAGACCATACCATCAGAGTCCTACATACACCAGTAGAGTGATACACAAGCTGCAGTTAAGTCACTGCAACCAGAGAAGGTTGCAGAGTGGGAAAATAATGCAGGTCTCTGGTGGAATAGATGAGTGCCGAAAATAAACAAGAACTGAGCGCAAACAGGCTTTTATTTGTGTTTGCGTCTTAACAACAGAAAAGCACTGCAAAAATGAAAAGTCTACAACATGGAGAGACATCAGAAAGTCTGAGCTTTAAAAGAAAACAAAGTTACAATACACCGCCCCCCACCACCACCCCCCTTCACCTGCACATATTAACAATAAAGTTTTATCTAAGCTTTAAGACTGTCTAAGACATGGATATAAACCTCTCAAAGAAAAGAAGCCCAACAGAGAAATGAGAGAAGAAAGAAAACAGACAATAAGAATGCAAATGTAAATGTCTGGCAATGACGATAACAGAATAATACCACAGACACACAAATGAGGTGTTTGCTTGCTGTGCTGATATATAATTTTTATGCTTTTTACCTTCATCAGCCTCTGCTTTGTAATGGAACAGCATGCAACATGCAAGTAGAGAAGACAAGGTTAGAACATGATGGAAATTATTCTGTATTGTAAAAACAGGGAACTAAGAAAGTTAGCATACACATTTAAATACAAACTCTTGAATGCACATACAATTATGATTGGCTCATCCATGCATCTTCTCATTTAAATTAGTCACATATTTTTTATTTAACTAGCTGTCAATTAGTAGTCAACCAATGAGTTTTTCCAATGTTAAAGATGACATCAAGAGAGCAGGGTGGTCAATAGCAGATATAATGTCATTTATTAGGGCTGTTAATAGATTAAAATAATTAATCACGATTAATCTCATTTTTTTAGTACATTTAGAATTTTCTAAAATATGCCTCTAACTAAATAAACAGTATGTTTTAGGCACTTGTGAAAAATCTTGCATAGTTAGGATGTCAGCAAAAATAATGCCATAAATAGTTTTCATTTATCAATTAGCATCATACAAAGTCCAGTAAACATAAAGACTCAATCAATATTTGATGAGCCTTCAACCCTATGACCCTTTGCCTTCAAAACAGCACCAATTCTCCTAGGTACACCTGAACACATTTTTTATATTGGATGTTAGATGCTTCTTGGATAACTCGCTCATTTTAATGCATTTTGGTCCTATTTAAAGTAAAGACAGTAAAATCAAATGTAAAAAAAGATTAACTGATGTCACCTGCAGTCCGTTGGGGCTACAAATGAACATTATTGTACCATCAACAGTGTATTTCACTTGTTGAGCTTTAGTGATTATAAAATGTTAATTCCAATAAAGACTGCAGATTACTTTTGTCCCAAGTGAATTCGATTAATAAAGGTGCAGAACATGCATGTTGTTCTGGAGGAAATATTTTACATTCTTTTACTAACACTTGGCCTTTAATGAGTAGGATAACAACAGACTTTGTCTTGTGACTTGACCAAAGTAAATACCCAGACAGAAAACAGAAGGCAGAACAATATTGCCACCTGCTGTATGGATAAACAAGTACAACTGAGTAACAAGACACAGAGGTCTTAATAAATATTTAATAATGATGTCCTGACAGTGGACTCTGTTGCAAAAATAAAAGTCTATTTGGTTCATATTTGTTAATTTTATGTGATGAAAAGTACCTTCACCACCAAATCAAGACATTGAAGCAGGATACATCAGTATTTTACTATTTCCATTCAGAAAGTGAACAAGCATGCACAGGAAGGACTGCTATACTGACCACTTCAGAATATGGATGCACTGCAGATACTGAGTAATCAGTAACTGCATTGACAATATACCAGCAACACAAACTTGTACACATCACACAGCATAAAGCTAGACAGATGGCCACACATTCAAACCCCATCCCACGCCTAATGAACCAGCATCCAGACAGTACAATTTGGAGTCTAGGGATTAAAGAGTTCATTAATACATCCATCTCTGACTGCAGGAGGCAACATCATATCACAGGCTGTGAATACTGTGCTATTTGTCCTCATTAAAGCACAAGAAACACTCCCTAACATCAAACTGTTTCCAGAGCCTCTTTCTCCTCTGTTTGAGCTCAGTAAGCTGACAGATTCAGCCTTAATTAATAAAGTCAGTTTTTGTGCTTGTTAGGAGTTGAGCGCTTTATCTCATTAAGGCCTTTTTTGAAGCTCTCAAGCTCAGATGTGTAAACAGAAAGCCGTCGTATGCTTCTCTGAGCTAAATCAGCATGAGGACACCAACACAGGGCATAAAGAAGGAGATGTAGTATCAAGCTAATAACGTTTCTAAATATGCTTTACTAAGTATTTATATTCAGATTGGTGGCTTTGGTTGACTTGTAAAAGGCAAACAAGATTCATGAGAACCACCATACACAAACACATGAACCACACCCTTTGACTGGGAGTTGTGTTACCTTTCGTGGCCCCAGCAGCTCCGAGATGATATATGGCACCAAGAATGAGCCACAGAGCTTTCTGCTCATCAGAAGAGATGCCCAGCACCTTCATGGCTGCCTGCAATTTAGTGAACTGCTGCGATGACCTTTGCTTGTCCTCAGGCTACACACACACACACACACACACACACAAACAAATACACACAGAATATAAATTGGGAATTTATCTTATCACTGATGTGATAATTTACAACGATACAACAATATGTGCCGTCTACATGACACCTGGCTGCTTTTACATTAGTAAGCGCATGACGCACGTACTCTGTATATAAATAGGTATTGACTAGGGCTGTCGATTTAACACGTTCATTTAGTGTGAATAATAATATAAAAAGAATAATATGTTAAAAAAAGTAATGCAATTAATCATGCCAACTGCCACATACATAAATTCCGTAATTAAAAAACAAATTGTCCTACTATACAAGCAATTCAAGCTTGAAGTACATCCGGCAGCATGCCTCAACAAATCTCACAAGCAGCACAGCCACAGATTGAGAACTGCTCACGGTGGAAGCACAAAAGGGTTGTGAAGCACAAGAATCTTGAGATGTGATTTTCAAAGTTTCCACTACTTTTAACTTGACAAAGCGTCCTAACAATGCAGCGGTTATGGCGCTGAATACCAGCGAGACACAACAAATGCGTCCATCTGAGCATGTACAGTACATGTGTTTATTTATATATTTATTTTTAGAGCCATGTCAGCAACAAGGCTATCCACATGCCGAGAACAGATTAAATATCAAAAAACATAAAAATTAAATAAGGAATTATAGATTTATATTAGACAGAAACTCAAATATTTTTAGGTGATACATTTAAAAAAAATATCTGTTAAGTTTGTTTCTGAATAAAACCTTTGTCTAATAGTATTAAAAACAGTGCAATCCAATAAAATGTGTTTAATAGTCAGTATAGTCTGACAGGAAAGACATGACGGAGGTTCTTCACCTTTTAATAAAAACCCATGTGTCAGTCTTGACCTATTTGACACCTAGTATTTACAACTTGATCATGTCCATTTTTAAAGTTAAATAAAAGATTATTGGTTATACTAGGATTTATTTCATAAAGCTTATTGTTTTTACATTTGTCCCATTCCATCTGCCACCTGTTAGAGATATAGGAGTTTATTAATGGTTTTAGGTCTGAGGGTGGAATACTACACTCTGATTTCTAGAGAGAGGGCTGCGATGTCTGCTTTCTCATTGCCTGACAGTCCAATATGACCTGGGATCCAGAAGAAAAACATACTGAAGTTTTCTTTCTGTAAGATGTCGACTTTAGATAAAATACTCAAAATAATGTGGTGGTCTACAGTACGTGAGGGTGACCATTAAAAATAGTGCAGATGGAACGCCAGATGTGTGAACTGGACACATTGACGAACTCAAAGTAAAACATTGCGGTCAAAGTAGAAGTAGTAATTCAAAGTATTTAGAATACGTTACTGACCTTGTGTAATCTAATGGAATATGTTACAAATTACAGCATGTATTCTGTAATCTGTAGTAGAATACATTTCAAAAGTAACCCTCCAAACCCTGTATATATATATATACACATACATACAGTGGGTACGGAAAGTATTCAGACCCCCTTAAATTTTTCACTCTTTGTTATATTGCAGCCATTTGCTAAAATCATTTAAGTTCATTTTTTTACCACATTATTGTACACACAGCACCCCATATTGACAGAAAAACACAGAATTGTTGACATTTTTGCACATTTATTAAAAAAGAAAAACTGAAATATCACATGGTCCTAAGTATTCAGACCCTTTGCTGTGACACTCATATATTTAACTCAGGTGCTGTCCATTTCTTCTGCTCATCCTTGAGATGGTTCTACACCTTCAACTGAGTCCAGCTGTGTTTTATTATACTGATTGGACTTGATTAGGAAAGCCACACACCTGTCTATATAAGACCTTACAGCTCACAGTGCATGTCAGAGCAAATGAGAATCATGAGGTCAAAGGAACTGCCTGAAGAGATCAGAGACAGAATTGTGGCAAGGCACAGATCTGGCCAAGGTTACAAAAAAAAATGTCTGCTGCCCTTAAGGTTCATAAGAGCACAGTGGCCTCCATAATCCTTAAATGGAAGACGTTTGGGACGGACCAGAACCCTTCCTAGGGCTGGCGGTCCGGCCAAACGAGGTATCCGGGGAGAAGAGCCTTGGTGAGAGAGGTAAAGAAGAACCAAAAGATCACTGTGTCTGAGCTCCGAGATGCAGTCGAGATGGGAGCTTGTAGTAAGTCAACCATCACTGCAGCCATCCACCAGTGGGCCTCATGGCACGGAAGCCTCTCCTCAGTGCAAGACACATGAAAGCCTGCATGGAGTTTGCTAAAAAAACACCTGAAGGACTCCAAGATGGTGATAAATAAGATTCTCTGGTCTGATGAGACCAAGATAGAAATTTTTGGCCTTGATTCTAAGCGGTATGTGTGGAGAAAACCAGGCACTGCTCATCACCTGTCCAATACAGTCTCAACAGTGAAGCATGGTGGTGGCAGCATCATGCTGTGGGGGTGTTTTTCAGCTGCAGGGACAGGACGACTGGTTGCATTCGAGGAAAAGATGAATGCGGCCAAGTACAGGGATATCCTGGTCGAAAACCTTCTCCAGAGTGCTCAGGACCTCAGACTGGGCCGAAGGTTCACCTTCCAACAAGACAATGACCCTAAGCACACCGCTAAAATAACGAAGGAGTGGCTTCACAACAACTCCGTGACTGTTCTTGAATGGCCCAGCCAGAGCCCTGACTTAAACTCAATTGAGCATCTCTGGAGAGACCTGAAAATGGCTGTCCACCAACCATCCAACCTGACAGAACTGGAGAGGATCTACAAGGAGGAATGTCAGAGGATACCCAAATCTAGATGTGAAAAACTTGTTGCATCTTTCCCAAAAAGACTCATGGCTGTATTAGATCAAAAGGGTGCTTCTACTAAATACTGAACAAAGGGTCTGAATACTTAGGACCATGTGATATTTCAGTTTTTCTTTTTTAATAAATGTGCAAAAATTTCAACAATTCTGTGTTTTTCTGTCAATATGGGGTGCTGTGTGTACAATAATGAGGAAAAAAAATGAACTTAAATGATTTTAGCAAATGGCTGCAATATAACAAAGAGTGAAAAATTTAAGGGGGTCTGAATACTTTCCGTACCCACTATACATACATACATGCATACACACACTATGTATATATATATATATATATATATATATATACACATACATGCATATACACACAGAGAGAGAGAGAGCGAGAGAGAGAGAGAGAGAGAGAGAGAGAGAGAGAGAGAGAGAGAGAGAGAGAGAGAGAGAGAGAGAGAGATCTTAAGCCACTTTTTGTATTGTCTAATCAATGCTTTATTCATCTGCCACAATAATTTATTTCAAACTGAATTTCAATCTGTTGGCCTATTATACATTGATTATAGGCCCTATGTATTATATTTATAAATATTTGAATTATTATGCATTATGTATATGAATTATCTGTATTTGAGGGCCTTTCTGTGCAAATTATGATGTATGAGATTAATTGTTATTATACCACGGGCTGTTTATATACTCAATTCTGATTGGCTGGAAGGTGCGCAGTAAAACCGTTTAATGCACAGGTAGTACCAGTCAGTTTGATTACAGTTCGAAATTAATCCGCTACTATAATCATTGGTAACCATAGTAACACAGTTACACTTGCAAACAGAGTGAGAGAAACATATGAAAACGTTTATTTAGGTAGGCTAAATGGATGATTTTTGCATATCGTTTAATTTGTATGGTGAATATGGCAATTTTGAGAAATGGGCCCAGGCACAAGACGAAATAGAAGACTTGGAGAAGACGTTGAATGACAAAAAGCGGCACAAAGAATTAACACCGACAGAGCTAGATAAGATCGAAGATCGACAAAGATGAGGTCAATACTGAAAAAGACAACTAAATGGGCAGTTAACACTTTCAGTGACTTTTGCGCCAAAGACAGAAAAATTTTGATTACTGAGACCTGCTCTGCTTCTCTTTTAAATGAGACATTGCGGGAGTTTTATGCCTCTGTTCAGTCTACCGCTGGACGCTGAATACAGTGTTGCAAGTTTGATGTGTCTCAGAGCAGGTATAAACCGTCACACTACAAAATACAACATCGTAAGTGATAAAGACTTCAAGTCAAGCAATGCCATCTTTAAATCAGTTTTAAAGCGCTACAGGAAAAATGGAAAAGACACCAGCGTTCATCATCCGCGTGATTACTGAGTCTGACTTGGAGAAAATTAGAAATGCACCTGCACTCTCCCTTTCACACCCACAGGACTTGTAAAAAAGTTTGGTTTGACATACAGCTGTGTTTTGCACGGAGGGAAGAGAAGGAAACCGTAACCTATCAAAAGACTCTTTCGTTCTCCGGCAAGACGAGAATGGGAAAGAGTACCTGACCCTGGCGCATAACCCAGAGACAAAAACCACAAGGATCCCACCGCGATCGGATAGAGAAAATTTACGAGGATTTATGTTTGCGAGCCCCGGCAACCCACTTTGTCCCGTGGACAGCTTTAAAAAATATCTGTCAAAGTGTCCAGAAAATACCGGAGCGTTCTATTTGCATCCGAGACGCATCCATCTGTGCAAACTCGAGAGCACCGAAATGTGGTTCACCAGGGAGCCGATGGGGCTCAACTACCTTGGCAATATGCTAAAAAGTATTTGTGAAGAGGTTGGTAATAGATATTTCGTTTTTGCCCATAAATTTAAACTGTGTTTATATTATTTTCCAAATCTAAATTGTATACTTTAAATTGTTGTTGTTCAGGTGGAAGGTATCTCACAAATGTACACAAACCATAGTTTGCGTAGCACTGCCGTTGGACGACTCTCTGATGCAGAACTAGAAAGTCACCAGATCATGTCAGTGACAGGCCACCGATGCGAGGCGAGTTTGCGGTCATATTGGGCCCCATCTTTGTCAGAGAGGAGGGAATGGAGTGACATACTGACATCTAGAACCTCAACAAGCAAAGCGAAACATAATTTCACCTCCAAGCCTAAAACTGAAATAAACCTACCCTTTTCCATGTCTAACTTCACGATAAATGGAAATGTGGAGTTTAACATCAATTAGTATAATGCTGAGTAAAACAATCCCCTATCGAAATTTCCAACTGTTTGATTTTTTTGTTTTCATTTAATTTAATGCATTTCAATAAATTTAATGTGTCTTTATATAGCCTAATCGTGGTTAGAGACACCAGTTTTATTTCACACTCTACATAATTCATTTAAAAAATGACATGATTATTTCAAATAAAGATTGCCTTGTCACTGTTGCCTGTCATTAATAAATAATTTTAATAAATCCATTAAATAATCATTAAGTTAGCTATATGCTTAAGCAACGAGGGGACTCTTTCAGTTCTTTGTCTCTCTCTTTTAATAATGAATTTAAATAAATGTGATAATTCATTCAAATAAAAGCAATCCAATGGCTCTACTTTATTTAAAGTGGACGGAGTGCTAGAACTAACGAGCCGTAACTTAAGAAAATAACCGTCATTTTTACACGTCTGTTAAAAAATTACATTATTTTTACAAAATTAACATCAGTTACAGCTTTAACTTATTTTTAACTTGGCTTCGCGTCGGGTGGTTCTTCGCCTCTACGTCGTGCATTAAAATCCTTTAATGCATGGCTAGCCGTGGATTATCCCTTACTTAACTGGATTAATTAATAGGCATGTCATGTAATAAATTAGATTAAAATCTTGAATTAAAAATTAATTGATTGATGGCTCTAGTTTAGACTGTTGTGAACTTTCACTGGTGTTGGTATTGACAACTGAAATTTCAGTATTATGACAACGCTAACTTGCCATAAAGAAATATATTCAGTTTCTTGCATGTCATCTACTTTTCAAGCATCTTATAATGAGTTTTGTGACAGTTACTACATTTTTCCCATTTTGACCTTCGGCAAAACTTACCTTAGATTGAGGTACAATCCCAAAAGCACTGTTTTCTGCAGAAGTGGTTTAAATGCAACTCCGTTCTGCAGGAACATTGAAATTAAGTCAAACCATACAGTTATTATATAAAGGCCTTAAATAATGCAAGCTCACAATTGCAAGTTTATTGAGAGCATAGAAGTGTCTGGAACAACAGTTGATGGGAAAATTGCATTCACCTGAGAGTGCTGTCTGCTCCAGCCATCATGTAGTAAAAGACATTGAAAGTGGACTCAGCCTCTGGTCGTTTCACCACCCTCAGCTTCTCTAGCAGCATGGTCTACAAAAAACACACACAAAAAAAAGAGATCACTGAGTGAGTTTACATCCACAACAATATATTGCAATTACATTAATGTTGCAAATCCACAAACCTGGATGGAGGCAGAGGCCACCTGACCAGTTTGGTCAAAATCAAGAGAGACAATCTGGGAGAACCGACTAGCATTGGTGTTCATGGAAGTGGTGCTGTTTCCGAAGGCCTCTAGGATTGTGTAAACCGCTTGCCATTTCTCAGCTGGAGGACACAGACACATTAATATTTAATTCTCTACAAGTTAAACAGGCTCATCCGTTGAGTGCAATATAAGAAAGGATCCAGGCCCAGCATTCAAAGGTGAACATATGCAGATAACATAATGGTCTCTTTAATGGTATAGTTGATGAGCACTGTAGTCTTCATTAGGTCATTATGGGCTAAGCATAGGCTGAGCAGGCTTTGATGATGGCTAATTATCAGAGCGCTTCAGTGGGCATCATTAGCAGAGCCCTCATCTATCACCCTCTTACCAGCTCTCCCTCTCCACACTATTCAAGCCAATTTCCACTGACCGCACAACACCTTTTCATTCACCCTTTACCACAGGCTTTTCATGCATTTCAAACACATGGCAAGATAATATACGGCTAAAATGAGGAATTTTATAATGGCTAATATTAGGATTTTTTATAATAAGACTGATTAGACCAATATTGGAAACAGATGATATCAGGGCGGTCAATTTGTATGTTATATCCAAACCACCAGGGGTGATTAATATCGATGCCAAACAGCTTCGACTTTGTGTTATAGCAGCAAAATGTAGCATCTAATCAAGTGATTTTAAAGGGGTCATATGTCATGTGGAATCAAATGTTCCTTGATATTTTGACATAAGAGGCCATTCTATTATATAAACATACTGTAAAGTTCAGAAATCAACAATTCATCATAAAAGCATTTATTGGAATCAAGCTGCAAAAATGCCTCATTCTCTACTTCGGCTACATACTTATGTCACTTGGGGGTTCATTTATACATGAACGCATCTGCAGCAACAACATCAATGCCTACTTTAAATCATCGCAACCTTGATCCCACCCACTAGTGCTTCAGTTCGTAAACCGAGAGAGAGCAGAACAGACAGGCCTGGTGTGGCCTACTAACTATTCTTGAAGACCAAAGGGGACCCATCTGGACTATTTTTGGATATAAACATGCACTAGACAGACGTCTTTATCCATTGTCATGTATCTCATGCCACTTTTAAAAGGTACGGTGTCAAGTTACAATACTGAAAATGAGACCTCATTCTGTTTCATCTGTCCATCATGCATTTTACACCAGCTCAGTCAAACAATAACTATGTTCTGTGTAAGTCGTGTAATTTATGAAGCACTAAGCTACATTTTCTGAAATGTCAAAAGAAATGTATGAGTTTATAATAAAGTGTTAGAACATATGTGACAGTTATGGGCGCTTCATATCAAATCATATAATGGATAGGCTATAAATGGGAAAATCATTTAAATATGGCTGTATTCAAGGGGCTGCACAATTTTAGCCAATCAAAACAGTGAGCGTTTACGTTGAAGTTGAAAGGAGGCGCAAAGGGCCAGAGACAGGGTAGAAAATTATAATATTTTACTAAATTATGACTATTTTGGTGCAAAAAACCTTTCATCAGTGGACCTCAGGCAAGATAATAAAATAAAAAAAAGGAGTATGTCATTACCCCTTTAAAGGTTCGTACCAGTAAATATTTTGCCGGTGCTACCGGCGATGGAGACCAAGTAGTGGACTAAATGCTGGCAGTTCGTGGTCTTGCCACTCCCACTCTTTCCAAGCAGTACGATGGATTGGTCCTGCCGTGTGGTCAGAAGGTTTCGGTAGGCCGACTGAGCCACTGCATAGATATGAGGAGCAGTGTCCTCCCGCCGACAACCTTTAAACATATGCATAACCTGAAACCACATGGAGAAAGAGGGGACCAATTTCATTAAAGTAATGCACATTAAAGTAAGCTAACATATTTGTCATGAAAAAAGGAATTGCTTGACGTATAACAGTGTAACATATATAACTAAATATATAACAAACTATAAATTCTATGTACAACAGAAGAGTCAGTATTGAAAACCTTAAAGCAATTGTAAATCCATAACCATTGTTTTTTCAATGAAGGAAAAGTCACTAAAGCTGTTAATTTGAAAAGAAGCTTGGCATAAACTTTATTTCCCAGAAAACGTGCAACATATTTATGACTATACAAAACACTCATTACTGCACATAATCAACCTGATCATAATGCCAAATCACTTTAATTAGGACCTATGACCAAAAGAAATACTGTTCTGGACTTTAATTAAATTTTAAGGGAAGTACTTCATCTTGCATTAAGTTGCATTAATTAAAAAAGCATTCATTTCCTAGAATGTTTAACTTATGAAGGGACCATGTATATCAGCAAAAATTTTATTTAGTTTGAAGTACACCAGCATATAAATGGCTTATAAGCAAATAGGCATAAACTAAAAGACACAAAACTAAATTACTTATTAAACTATTTTCATTTCATGGGGTATTTAAATACGGCATTGAGATGTTATAAAGATCATTTTAATCATTCTCTGCAGATAGTGTGAACTCCCAGGTAAGTGGTGAACTGGCCTCTCACCTTCTCGGAGTACATGGATGGGGCACTGATAGGGTTGATGATAACCATATTGGGCCCTGCGTGTGTATGGATGAGGTTTCCTCCATAGCGCTGACGCAGTGAGTGCATGACGCTAGACTCATTCAGGTAGAGCAAAGTCGCCAAGTCCTCACAGCGGTCAAATGATGGTGGGTTTGCCTGAGGAGAGGGGTTGAAAAGATTAAAGGCCATACAATGAAAGAAGGCAGGAGTGATTAAGACTGGTGAAAGAGAGTAAGATCCTGATAAATAAAGTTTAAATTGATGTGCTGCAGTCATAATAGCCTCGACACTTCATGCCAAGTTTTTAATGTAATTTAAAACATGACGCCCTCAAATCTGGATCCAGCTTTGCAATTCCATAATTGAACAGATGGTTAAAAACTTGATTTGAGGTCAACCTTGACATTATGGAAATCATCAGCTCAGAGCTGCCCTTCACTGGGTGTTATATGAATTAAACTACTGTGCCAGGCAGGGACTGAACTAACAATATCTTCAAGCATTTGTCTCATCAACTGCTAAGAGTGCAAACTCCAAAAAAGGCAGCAATGACCTGAAAAACTATTCTATTAAGTATTGTGTGACACCGAGGGCAGGAGTTGTATGTGTGTCTGGGATCCATTTTATAAACTGGGTTAAATCCCACTGATTTCAATATGATCTATCCCTGCTGAAAAGACCAGCACATACATGCCTGAATGAATATGAAACCTCTGGTCTATACATACAGTTCAAGCAAAGACCCAATCTCCTCTTCTCCATTTTTACAGGGAAACCAATGAGAAAAAAAACACACACACTTGAATACAACAGGACCAACCTTCTCAATGTCATCTTCATCCACGTCCAGTATTGTTCCATCATGCTCCAGTTTGATTTTCACTTTCCCCTCTGGTAGACTGCCTGCCTCTGTTTTCATCACAGTGGCTGTGAGGAAACCAGAGAACATTGTGAATGTTTTAACTGCTGTATAAATGCAGACATCATTCTGTATATCAGACTTGATGTCTGATATACATTGTCATAAAATTGTTCCTCAATGTAATAGTAATGCATCCTGCATGATTTAAGTTAACCCTTTAAGCTCTGAGGGTGTTTTTAAAGATTTCCTGTTTCAGTGGCATACCCAAAATTAAAGGCTTGTAACCGGACAATTCTTTTTAAAATAAAAATCAAAAATCAAAAAAAATCAAACAAAAGTGTATTTTAAAGAAAACTTTTAAAAAATGTTATGATCTAGATTATAATTAATTCTGAGACTCTCAGCCTAAGAAATGTCTGAAAAAATAAATAAATAAATAATAATTAAAAAAAAAAAAAAAAAAATCACATACACACACAAAAAAAAAAAAAAAAAAAAATTCTTTATTGGAAGAAATTGGACGCCGGTTGGCGCTGTTTAATGCACACATTTATATTTTTTGTGTTTGTTTGGTTCTGGGGGAATTTCATGGTTTGATTGTTGCAATAATGTTGGAATGTGGTCTTTATAATCTTGTTTTTGACACACAATCAATTTTCAAAATGTAAAATGTTAATATGAGTGGATTATCTCTCTCCACGTGGAATGTAAATGGGTCGGGGCACCCCATAAAAAGAAGGAAAGTTATTTCTCGTCTTAAAAATAAGAAATATGATATAGTGTTTCTTCAAGAAACACCTTTTCCCCACAGGAAGCTGAAACATTTGGGAAGATATGGGGTGGACATGTTTTCTTTAGTGCTGTCTCAAGTAAGAGCAGGGGAGTTATTACATTAAGTAAGCATCTACAATTCAAATGTCTCAAACAGATTAAAGATAAATTAGGAAGCGTCATTATTGTTTTAGCAGAAATTCAGGGGCAAAGTCTTATTTTGGCTAATATTTAAGCACCTAACGTTGATGATCAGGGCTTTTTTTATAGATCTTGAAGGGACGTTTCAAGCAGCTGGCACCCCTCATGATATAATATTGGGAGGAGACTGTGGCAGGGCGGAGGGCGGGGCCGGGTCGTGATACTACACACCCGGTCCCGTATTAGGCTAATTATGCCTCCGTGAGGTTTAAAGGCTGACTGCAGAGGGCCGTGTGGGAGAGAGAGATCGTTAGCGGACATGTCCGTCATATGTGTTTGTGTCTTTGTTTTAAGTTTACCATTAAACTATAATTTATATTATCAAGCCGGTTCTCGCCTCCTCCTTTCCATTGAATACGTTACAGAGACTTTAGTGTGTAAAGTGTGTAAGCCCCCTAGAGCAACATTGACGCTTCACAGGATGTGTACAAATCTTGGTCTTACAGATATTTAAGGACTTTTTAACCAATTTGGTAAGGACTATACATTTTTACTTGAATGTATCCCTTTTGCAAAATCTTGAATTCCAACAAATGTTAAAGGCTGAAATCAATATCTATATGGAAACCAACTGGTCCTCAGTATCCTCTGTGGGCATGGCTTGGGAAGCACTTAAGGTGGTTCTTTAGGGTCAGATCATACAGTATTTCCTCATCCATCAAAAAGTCCAAAGCACAAGAACTCGTGGAGTTGGAAGAGAATATTAAAAGTGCCAATGCAGAGCTGAAGTGCCGAATGTCATCTGAGGGCCTCAATTGAAATACAAATACAATACTATTTTGTTGCGTAAGGTTGAGTTTTGGCTATTCAGGGCAAGATAGTCATATTTTGAGTCGGAGGACAAAGCAATGAAGCTTTTGGCTAGTTATATAAAACAGAGAGAGTTTTTTTCTACCATTCCTTCAGTGAGATCTGCTGCTGGTGGTGAAATATTTACCTCAGCCATTGATACTGATAAAGAATTATATCTTGATCTTTATAGTTCCACATCTTCGTCTATTGATGAAAATATTAGAAACTTTGTGGAACCATTAGAACTTCCTAAACTGACGACTGAGCAAAACAATTATCTTGATTCTGAGATAACCTTGGCAGCATAATTAAGGCCTTACCTACAGGCAAGGCTCTGAGAGGCCAGATGGCTTTGCCACTGAAATTATTTTATTTAATGCTACAGAATTGGCTCCACTTTTGCTAGAATTTATACGGAATCATTAAAGAACGGAAAGCTTAAGCCATTCATGACACAAGCCTGCATCAGTCTGCTAAAAAAAAAAGGACAAAGACCCAAGTGATCCAGCTAGATGTTAAAATAATGTCAAAAATTCTGGCTAACCAATACAGCATAGTTATGACATCTCTTATACATATAAATTAGTTGGGGTTTATTCTGGGCCACAGCTCTTCTGATAACATTAGGCGTTTCATGTGGTCAGTGGTGAATGATCAGGCTCGTTGCTGCTGAAGGGGTGGATTTTCTAAATACTTTAATATTTATTTTTACAAGTTATACCTTATCTTTAATCATCCTCATTTATTGTTATTATATTACTCAATTTTCTATTTTTATTTTACTATAAGTTGCATGTATGTGATCTGAGGGGTGACCGAGGATCTAAATGATAAACAGTGATTTCTCATTTAGCCCAGCTTCTGGAGAATATGCATTTACTGTATCTTGTATTTATTCAAAAACATATATATCTGTTATAACTATTATATAATAAATCATCTATTCTATAACCATTTGATTCTATTTTATTCAATCATTATTAATTGTATGAGAGAGAGAGAGAGAGAGAGAGAGAGAGAGAGAGAGAGAGAGTGTTTCTTTAATGTGATATTATACAGTGTTTCTTTTCTCCTGCTCTCTGTCCTAATGTTCCACAGATGATGAGGCCTGACATTCCAGCAAGTCTTGGGGAGAAGGCCTCTATTCCGGAGGAGAAGATAGCACCAATACATTGAATGTCTAGATAACTTATGTCTCTGAATTATTTATGGTTATTGTGACCTCTCAAACGTGACTTTACCAGTCAAAAATAACTTCCAAGGATTTTAATTGCTCTCCTTGGTACCCCTTTGACATAAAGAAATAAGGAGTAGCCATAACTGATAGCTAACCTCTGATATCTGATCATAAGTTTGTCTCAACCAAGGATGGGACCACAATTCATTTTGTGGCTAACAATTATTGTTTGCATGAAGACGGAAGCAGTCCATATTTGGAATATGTTCAAATGTTTGAAGTAGTTGACCTACCAGAATGCAAGAAATTGTGTTATGATGACACCTTTAAAGTAATTTGCATATGACTATAATTGCTTTGGAAAGTTTGTAAAACTTCACTTCGACTTCCTGTCTTTCTAACTGTTCTCATCGAATCGTGATGCTTATTGAACCATCAGAGTACAATCAGAGCAAACTCTTTAATTTGATTACTGCAAAACCTGACTGAGTTTTATCCCTCAATATACATATTGAGGACCCAGCTTTTACACCCTACACTGCCATCTCACTTGATGCTGAAAAGGCATTTGATATGGTAAAATGGGATTATCATTTTATGACTTTGGAAATATATGGGTTCGGGAATAATTTTATTGCATGGATTAAGTTATAGACACCCGATAGCAGCGGTACAAACAAATGGACTAATTTCAGATTATTTTACTCTGGATAAGGACATCCGGTAAGGTTGCTCTCTTTCCACATTATTGTTCTGACTTGCCCTGGAACCAATTGCAGCCGCGATAAGAAGGGAAGGTGATTTTCCAGGGGTGATGGCGGGAGGTGTGGCGCATAAGCTTTTTCTTTACACAAATTATATTTTATTATTTGTCTCTGACCCTACTAGATCTTTGCCTTGCCTCCACAGAATTTTGTATTCCTTTTCCAAATTATCAGGATACAGAGTGAATTGGTCTAAATCTGAAGCTTTGGCTCTGACAGCGTACTGACCATTTATTTAGTTAATTTATTTAGTTAATTTAGACCTCTTAATAAAAATATTTGAGTGATGTGGGCAGGTGGGTTCATTACATTTATCTATGATTGGGAAGGTTAATGTTATTAAAATTAATTGTATTCCAAAATGTAACTACCTGCTAAAATCTCTCCCTATAGATGTCCCCCTCTCTTATTTCAAGCAGTTTGATAGCATAGCAAAGTCCTTCATTTGGAATGGTAAGTGTCCCATATTACACTGCAATAAATTACATAAACCGACTGACAAAGGTGGGCTAGGCCTACCCAAGATTTTGTTATATATTATTATGCATTCGGTCTCAGAATTTTGGCTAATTGGTCTCTTCCACATGAGAGAGACCCTCCCTAATTTTGTACTGAACAGGGAGTTCTGAAATTCAAAAATTTTATTTAGCCCCAGACTCTTTTTATTTTAGGTGATGTGGCAGTCATTGATATGGAGAATAAGCACATAAAAAACTGGATCCTTATGATTGCCAGACAGATAAAATCATGTTTACACACATATACTGTCTTGTGGCAATACTTTTGAAACAGTGAGTATTAGGGATGTCCTGTCCGATACCACAGTTATGTACTAGCACTCGTAAAAATGCTGAAGTACTAAAAACCGATACATCTGACATACGTGTGTCATTGTCTAAACATTCAGAACACAAATGAAAATCACGTTATGCCCTACTGAGATTATTTACAAGCAAATGCTGCGATTTAATTATATAAATAATTGGGCACTTGTGAATGTGTGGAGACAGTGTGGTGCCAATATCAGCTGCAAGTAACTTTTAAAGCTCACCATGGCTCATACAGGAGAAACACCCATTATGAGCATCGAGTGCTCTGTTTGTAGCAGATGACCGTGAACAGAGCACAAATTCATGTTGTAGCGGGAGGCAAAAACAGAGTACATACTTATATAATTAAAGAGTAGCCTTTTGTGGTTTAATAATCACTTTGAGTCATGTAGATAATGCCTTTTCTAGAGTGGGAAGCTCCCATATCATGTAAGCTCCTTGATCATGACACAGAAACACTTCAAAACAAAAGCTCTGCCAAAATAAAAGCTTGATTTAAATTAAAATTATGACAAATGTATTATTCACTGTTATAATACTAGTACTAATAATAATAATAACCAAATAAATTAATAGTAATTGTATTATATTTAAACAATATCTTACATCTGTGATTCTCTGTAATGCAGCACTTTATTTGATCAACTATAACTCCAATGTATTTTAGATTGTGCTGTGAGGTTCTGAATAAAAGCCAGTGTTTCCCCTATATGCATTTATCTGTGGCGCACCGACCCTGCTAAATTATGAGCGCCACTGCTGAGATTTCACATGGTCCATTAATAGTCTTTACACAACGTATCTCTTGCTAGGCCCAGTCAGCTGTGTGCTTTTTACACTGCACGCAGTTGAATAGGGCTGGTTCTATGAAATGAAAGGGAGCCCATCACACGCACACACATGCAC
Organism: Xyrauchen texanus; assembly: GCF_025860055.1. Lineage (NCBI taxonomy): Eukaryota > Metazoa > Chordata > Actinopteri > Cypriniformes > Catostomidae > Xyrauchen > Xyrauchen texanus. The sequence continues at coordinate 17,272,085 of NC_068311.1, forward strand.
TGCAAAACACAGTGACGTCACTGTATAGCAGTCCAACATGAGCATGTCCTGCAATTGAGAGAATTGGGTCTGGGTCAGGTTCTGAATATCAGCATGGGATTGCACACAAAGGTAATAATTTCCGCAGGTTCCACATTCAGAATGCAGGGAAATACCGCACACTTTTATATTCACTTTAAAGGGGACCTAATTCACTTTTATATGGCGTTTATACGTAAATGTGAGTCGGCAGTGTATGTACACAACCACCCTACAATGTTAAAAGTCCACACACTCCTGTTCTTATATTTCTATTAAATCAAAAACAGTGTGTCAGAATGAATGGTTTTGGTTTCTGCTCTAAAGTGATGTCACGTTAGAGCAGGCCTCGCCCACGACTGGTGACGGACTCCACCCTATTATCATTGATGCTCCCCTGAGTGATCTACACACAGTCTGCCATTTTTTTTCCACACTGGAGCAGATACAGTGAGAAGAATGTCTAGGCTTCGTAAACGTAATAAGTGTTCAGCTGTTTGGCTGTAAACGTGAACATAAGAGTCTACATGTACTCACGGCATCAGAGCCACTGAAGACACAGTGGACAAGTTTTGTTTTTGAAGGAAATGTGCCCCAAAACATACAAAAATGTACACCATACACCAGACTGCTTTGTGAATTATTGTCAATATAAAGCAGGATGTTTGCAAATCGCCTTTCTGAATATGCTTGTTAGCCGATTCCATGCCTAATGCAGCTTAAGTTACCATTGTATTCATGGAGGCCAGAGCTATGTCGGGGGCGGGGAGCAGTAGCTCATTTGCATTTAAAGAGACATATGAAAACAGCGTGTTTTTGATTCCACCCAAAAAGAGGCATTTACCACATGGTATAATAAATTATATGTGGGGTATTTTGAGCTGAAACTTCACAGAAAAATTCTGGGGACACCTGAGACTTGTATTACATCTTGTAAAAAGGGAATACTAGGTCTCCTTTAACATGTAGCTGTAAATTGGTAAACCAGTCTATACAGATGAACAAATCAATAATCCTGTGTTTGTATCAAACTGTAATTTCAGAATCTCACAAGTAAATCAGCTCTTCCGCATCCCTCTCTCCCTCCCTTGTGCACCTCACTGAATGCTTGTTAAGTTTAGTGTGTATGGGCATGCAGAAAGTAAGACACAAGTTTGTCGAATATTTACTGAACTTAAGATTCGGTGTTGTACTGTGTCTCTGTAAGTGAGCGATGCGATAAAACTATCGCTCGTGTTTATAATCAACAAAGCAAAGCTGTCAACATTTCAAGCGCTCAACGTCGGAGCGATCTAGTTTTCCCGTCTTTCATATCGCTGCTTTTCATATCGCTTCCTCATATCATATTACAGAACCTTTGAAAAGAAAGGCAAACACAGCACTACCACTTTGTGTAAACTGCAATCCGAACTACTCTGAATGAAGAGAACCTACTGCAGGGAGAAGAGAAACAATTAAACACCCGTTACAGCTGTCATCTCCATCTATCTGGACTCCATCTGACCTGTACAGGTATTTTCTCTGCCCTGAGAATCAGTCAATTTTAAATAGTATGTAAAAATATGTATAAAATGCTTAATATATATATAAATAAATCGATCTTTCGATCTTTAAGCACAGTTCTCTCTCAGGATTTTATCTGTTAACAATTTCAATGCATTTTGTCAACATTAAACAGCCGTTGTAATGTAACTTGCGAGTATTGACTTGTACTCTTAAAATGATAGAAATTCTGTCATCACTTGCAAACGTTGATGATTTTCTTTATACCATGGAACTCAAATGGAGAATTTAGATAGAATGTATGAAGAGAAAAAAATGACAGTGAATGGTGACTGGAACTAATATTCTGCCTTTTGTGTTCCACAGAAGAGAGAAATTCATACAGGTTGGGGATGAGTAATGAGTGTAATGACCTTGAACTGACCTTTAACTACCTGTTATAGTCTTTGTTAAAATGTATCTGCCAAGACCAACAACATAAATGTAAGTCAGCCCATGATTGCATCACGTCTTGCTGAGAAACAAGTATCTGAATCAGAGAACCATAATTAGGCTATTTACTTAAAAATCATTCTATCTGAATAAAACTAGAAGAATTGTAACCCTCCAAGAGTTTTAGTTAAGGTTGTTGTAAATGTTCAGAGGTTTAGTACATTTTATCCCCAGAGCCCTTCAAAAGCACCCAGTAAACACACACAGGACAAGGCGAAAATTAATAACCTATCTATAATGATTCAAAGGTTGTTTAATGCTATTTCTCCACCAACGTGTATAAAGGGAGGGAAAACATGTTTTCAAAATCTTCTATTGAAATGCATAAAATTTATTGTCAACTCCATACTCCGTTTCAGTTGGGAATATGTCAAACTACAGACGGCAATTGCATATTTAATGCTGATTCATGTTGTCTTTAACATGAATCAGTGGCCTTTCAGTGATACAATTTCATTATGGTTGGCTTTTGTACTCACCCAGAGAGAATCCATCCTTGTGGACCAGCCACACTTTCTCTGAGCCGTACCATGCTTGCTCTGCAGCTATCTGCTCCTCTGTCTTCACCTGTAGAGAAAAACACCAGTCAAAAACATACTTATTGGCTTAATAGATGTCCCTGGATCAAAAACATCATGTGCTTCAAACTCACTCCATGCAATGGTCCACACTCATAGGAAGGATGTATTGGAGAAGACACTGTTGACACTGAACTGGTACTTTAACCCTGATCTGAGACCTACAATTTATCTACCAGATTACTGGATAACGGCTGAAACAGGTCACAGATCAGCCAAAAAAAAAAGCATTGTTTACCACCCTCTATAGTGAGAAATGAGCTTAAAGGGATAGTTCACCCAATAATTCAATTCTGTCATCATTTACTTACCCTGTTGTTCTTCCAAACCCATCTGAATTACTTTCTACTGTGGAACACAAAAGGAAATATTAGGCATTATGTTTGCCTCAGTCAGCAATCACTTTTATTGCATCTTTTTTCCATTCAATTTCAAGTGAATGTCGCAAATCAGCTCCTTTTGAGGTTCACGCAAGAAAGAAAGTAATTTGGGTCTGGAACAACTTGGAGATTAAATGATATACTTTTCCTTTTTGGGTGTACTATTCCTTTAAAACAGTGTAGGCTGTCATGCAAGACAGGGAGAGTTTAACTGCAGGTGTAGATGAAGTAGACTCAGGCTTCAGGTGATGGACAGGGTCAGATTACGCACTAGATGTTCTGGTTGTCTGGGCATGTCTGACTCTTCTGCACTCATGCCTGACCTTAACACATTCACACCAGTCTCGACATGAACTCTACTGTTGTAATAGGCTGACAGCGAGAGACAGTATATCAGTGATCAGTTGATGGGATGGGGTTGTGTTCCAGTTCGTATATTTCTCTCCTAGCAGAGTTTTGTGTTAAGATGTTATGATCATAGGTAAATCCACTCCATAGGAACAGTGATACTTGAGAAGGATGGGTAGGAAACACTTCAGCACAACAAAGAGGATTAAACCACTGTCAGTGTAATACAATAAAGTTATAAACAAAACCAACACTTTTTGGTGTTAAAGCCTTAAAGGCTAGTAGTTCAAACCACCTCAATAAATTTCAACATCAAATTTCAATGGTTTCTACAAGTTGCTTAGTGTTGTCAATGAAATGGGATGGGTGAGAGAACACAGCACTCCACAACACATGGTCACGACAGGTCAAGGGATTATGCAGGTGAACTACACACACAGCAGAAAGCAGACCTTAGGAAGGGCGGCAGCGGCATGGTCTGCCTTTAGGATGGCCACAGGATCCTCCTCCACCTGTCCCTGTGAGACAGCAGGTCAGCATGAGGGGGGCAAGAGCACTGTTAGACACCAATACACTTTATAATGAAGATTTTTCAAACACACATTAGTCAATTTAATAGCCTGCCTCAGCTCCACACGTAAAGCATCCTGTGAATAAAAGGGTTGCTGATCATAAAATATATTAACGTAAGGCACTATGGTTAACCTTTGGAAGGAAACGGGTATGAAATGAACATTGTTACTAGATTTTACTGTAGTGAATGACCGATATATCAGCCAGGATGATTAATCTTTCTGCTGTGTTGGGTAGTAATGGACTACATGTAATCTGGATTACAAAATCAGAATAGGAAAAATTAAGTACTTGTAATTAGATTATTTTAATAATTCTAGTTTGATTTCTTGTTTACAAAGAAAATGGTGTAAATTGGTGTAAACACTAAAAATTAGATTTTTATCAAAACTTGCAGGGTGAAAATTGATTTTCTTAAGGGATTTTTGAGTAAATGTTGTATACAATATTGTTTTGTGTACAATATTAATTGAGTTTGAGCAATTTTGTGTGCATCACATTTGCACACATTATATTATATGTATTGTGTGTATTTGACATTATAAATCAACCATCGTGCACATCATCTATATTGGCAAACCACTAGTTTACAGCAGCATTACTTTTCATTATTAACATTTATGTACAGCATCATGATGAGAACAATAACAACACAGATTACACAGAGATATGACTACGGTAGGAAAGTCACTATGTTGGTAAAATGAGTTAATGCACGAATGAGATCATTTTCAGAGCCTGACACATGAGGCGGCAACAGGTGATTATCATGAATCAAAGTCACAAATCAAAAGCACCCACTGCCATACACTCACAAAATAAGTGGGCTAGCAAAAGTTCCTGAGGCAAGTTCAGGTCAGACCAATTCATTCCCATACTGAATGTTTCATGCAGATAGAGTTTGTCCTCAGTCAACATGCACTGACTGCCATAACAACAATGCTATGTTTACATGCACTAATTTTCATCAATCTGAATAAATTCAATCCGATTGCAGATTCCGAATGTGCTGTTTATACGTCCCCTAAACTTTGCAATCTGATACAAATATTAATTTACATGTATTCCAAACAAAACTTCTGCGCAAGCGACAAGCGTCGCCTTCTGAAGAAGTGGAGAAAGGCTGAGAAAGTGAGAATGGCACCAAAGTCCATAATTGGTGCTTTGTTGAGATATCTAAAATAAAATATGCCAGAAAGGTTTTCTTCTTATGTTACTCACTCTACTTGCCAAACGAAGAATTAGAAGCAGCGTCTAATACCCTGTCTGACTTTACCGTGTATTTGCCTCATGCATCTTAAACGCAGGCAACTCTGGATGCGAGTACGAAGTAAAGACAGGTGGGTGAGTGTTGTCCTTAAAAGGAGTTTACAGAAATAATAGGGACTTCAAGCAACATTTGCAGACGGGATGCTACACAAAAATCACTAAGCAATTATGACGGCAGAAACAAAGCATTTAATCATTCAAGAAAAAAAATGTAGGCTATTTAAAACAGCAAGATAATTGATGTTCGTAGTGTTAAATAACTGTCAGAATAAGAGTTTTACTCTTGTACGATATAAATAGCCTACGTCTAAAACCTAGATATTATTATTATTATGAATATTTATTTTAGTTTTTAGTTTTTTAAAGCCTATAACCGTGTGTAATTTACCATAAATTTTGAGGAGTATGTTTAGGCTATTTACTGTGTTCACTTTGCATCATCTCTTGAAAAACATATTCAAACATTTACTTTCCTAATCTGTCATGTACAATCGACTGTCAATTTGGCAAAGAAGATGCTTTAGAAATTATGGTTTCGATGTCAAGAAGTGAGTGATGTCACATACACGCAATGGAACACAGAACGCCGTAACCGTACCTGCTGCTTTAAGTCCCTATTAAGAATGACACAACGTTATTTTTTGCTTTTTGTGATGTCATGAAAGAACATATGTGCCCTGCAGAATATTAAGTGTGAGCACGCATTCACTTAATAATGCATTTTGTCGGGCCTTGGTAGCTCAGCGAGTAAAGAAGCTAACTACCACACCTGGAGTTCGTGAATTTGAATCCAGGGCGTGCTGAGCGACTCCAGCCAGGTCTCCTAAGCAATCAAATTGGCCCGGTTGCTAGTGAGGTTAGAGTCACATAGGGTAACCTCCTTGTGGACACTATAATGTGGTTCGCTCTCAGTGGAGCACGTGGTTAGTTGTGCGTGGATGCCGTGGTGGATGGCGTGAAGCCTCCACATGCACTAGGTCACCGTAACACGCTCAACAAGCTACATGATAAGATGCGCAGGTTGATGGTCTTAGACGTGGAGGCAACTGAGATTCTTCCTGCACCACCCGGATTGAGGTGAATCACTACGCTACCACGAGGACGTAGAATGCATTGGGAATTGGGCATTCCAAATTGAGGAGAAAAAGGGGAGAAAATCAGAATAAATAAATAATAAAAATAATGTATTTAGTCATTGCTTTATAGGTTCCCATGAAGAGTATCATGTATAAGCATGCATATGCACCCCATTTCTGATTAAATTAGGTCTACACCACCCTCTTCAATCGGATGGAAATTTCATTCGGATCCAGCTCAATCTGATAATTTTACATAAAGGCTTTTCAATCCGATTGAGCTATCAGTTGGATTTTAAATGGATTATTGGTTGCATGTAAACGTGGCCACTGACTAGGCAAGCAAAAATAAAAAGCAGGCAATCCTTACATCAGATTTAAGGTGTAAATAAACACACTAAACTAACAAACAAATACATTTGTAATTGACAATTTTCTAGAAAATCAATCTGAACTGATGCTCTACTACAACACGACATCTAGGTTTGGCAAAAACAAAAAGACAACCAGCACAAAAGCATATACAGTCAAGAATGAGGGTGGGGTTGGGTTAGGTAGAGGAACTGAGGGCTTACACTCCAGCAGGCCACACGAGAGCACACTCCGGCCAGGCCAAAGATGCGTGCAGAGGGGCCCTGTACCTGAGATGACGAAGAGGCACTGGCAACAGGTTCCAGCTACACCAGCCAGCCAAACAATAACAGCCACAGAGACAGCAGTGAATGAGAGAAAGAGGAAGAGATGAGACACATATCCACAGATGAAAGGACAGCAGCAGGCACATGGAGATGGGATGGACATGCCTAAATTGAGAACCTGTTAGCTAAATACTAAAGTTTTCCTGTAACAGAACACAAAAATGTACTTCAAATAGTATAAAAAATGAAAAATTGCTCATTAGAACAGACCTATAATTCTCTTCTAAAGAGACTGAGTTAATAAACATTAAATGAGTGTACACTATGCAGCCACTCTGCTCACATTAATGTCATTAAAATTACATACCCTTTTGTCATAACAATGTAGTGTTATTAAAATATTTCCTAATGAGTTCTCCAACAGCTTAAGTGCTGTCAGGCTTTAAAGTGCAGTATTTACAGCTCTACAGCCAGTAAAGTGGGAGCTGTGTAAGACAATGGATAAAAGCATATTTTAGCTCAAGAAAGAGAGTTAGTCAGATGAAAATGAAGAGGAAGCAGTGATTAAGAACGAGAAGAGGACAGAGGAAGAGGAGAAGTAATAGACAGGCATTACAGATGCAGCGAAAATCCTCTCCAGCCGTCTCTGTGCCTCTTCAGTGGGACTCAGTGGTGGACTCTCCTAAAGGTCAGACCACCAAGAGGAGGTGAGTCTATCTCAGACTATGATCATGGCTTTTAGGGGTGGGCAGTATGACCAAAACCAAAGTACGAGTAATTTTACATCCCAGTTACAGGACAGTATGTCATTATATTGTAATTTTTGCTGGAAATTCAACCCCACAATGTTTTATACATTACATAATCATGTAGTAATGTCTATTCTTCAAAACAGTACTACATTATAGGGGTGAGTAAAAATATATATTCTGATGCATTGCAATCTTCATTTAAACAGTGTTGATTCTTAAATCCCAAGATCAATCTTTTACTCTATGAGCAACCCTCCACTACAATGAGAGGAAACCATTCGCGTTTGCAACCAAATTTTGTGCTATGCGAGTAAAATGTATATATTTGGCAACTGGCTGCAAATGTGTAGTATAGTGGTGGAATATCTAATTATTTGAAAACATGGATTTGCTTTTATGTAAAACTCAAAATTTGACAAAAAAATGATGAAAAATTATGAAAATATAATTAGTCGAATCGAAATCAGAATTAAAAATTGCAAATCGAATGTGGATATCTGTATCAATACCCAGCCATAATAAATTGCCCTTTTTAAATGGTACATTTTTGAACAGTTGCACACACGTGACTGTGACCACACATCAGTTGAAGTAAATGTGCCAAACTGCGACATTGCTCTGTAACCGTGAAAAAAACTATAGTTTAAAAAAACAATAATTTTTTGTTTGGTGACTTTTTTTTCATGGCTTTACTGCTGTATAAATTGTACACCGGTGCATGGTACAAACATCACACTGCCCAGCCCTAATGGCTTTGTTATTGATAATACATTTTTAAGTGGCAAAAACAATTTATTTACATGATAAATTGTAAAAGCATTACACAGAACATGGTTGACAACAATGTGACGAGCGTGAATGTTAGCCATGCTGCACACCCTTTCTGCAGAGCTGAGCAGGCAAGTTAACTAACTGCTGCAGGGGGTGAACTCACTAAAACAATCCTACACACACCTTTTTGGCCATAGTTGGCACAGTGGGTTTAGAAATGCTCCCAGTAGAAGGTCTCCCTGCTGGGGCTGGTGGCATACGTATGGCTGCCTTCACCTTCAAATATCATGTTTAAACCACACACAGGTATTCACAAAGGTCACTGAAGTGACTGAAGTAATAACCATGCATCAAATCAGTGATCAGTGCACCAAAGAAATGTCTTTTAGTATAAAACGTCATGCATAGAACACTCCAAGTGAAGCATCCAGACGCAGAGTAATATAAATGTATGCAATGTAATTCAAACAGCCATTACAAAGCTAAGATCAGCACCTTAAAGCTGGATTTCCAATGGGCCAAAGAGGCCTAAAGAGACTCCTTAGGGAGGCAACTTGGAGAAAGCCAGTGAGAAGCTCAGGAGAAGGGTGCGGTCACACAACCAAATCCTCAAAACTCATGAGCTATAACACTTACTGAAAGTTAAATATCACCTGAATACTATCTACTGTATATGAAAAAGTTTAGAGGAAAAAATGGTGCCATGTTAGTGGAAATTATGCTGTGCTGATACTCGTTTACAAAAATTCTACTCAGTGGAATAATTGTATAGTGACATACGGCTTACATATTTGCACACTCCTCACACAGTTAAGTGAAGTACAGCAAACCATGCAGTCGAGTATTCAACATGATCTATACCTCTGGTTTTTTCATAGCCATTTGTTTAGGGGTGGGTATGAACCCTGAAGGAGGGGCAAATGGGTCTGTCTTTGGGGCCAGGGGGCAAATGGTATTGGATTTAGTAGAAGCAGAGGTAGCAGCTGCTTTAGGGATGGTAGGTGTAACAAGAACCGTTATGGGATCTGGAATATGAGCTGAAGGTGATGAAATCGTGGGAGCTTTTGGAACAAATCCAGCAGAAGTCATGGAAGAAGGTTTTGGAGCAGGAATAAAACCTGGTGGTGGGGAAAGTGTAGATGGTTTTGGTGCCAGGACAACTCCTGTTGGGGAAGAGAGTGAGTAGGGTTTGGAGGCAGGGATTAACCCTGTAGGTGGCGAAAGAGGAGGCTTGGAAGGAGTTGAGGTAGTTGTGGATGTTAAAGTCTGTTCCTCGTGTTTTGGTGGTTGGCTAGCCTGTACTTTCGGCACATTTTTATCCTTTACTGGTCCAGAAGGTTCCTTCTCTTGCATTTTCTCAATCACATTCTCTACAGTTTTTGCATCCTCTTTTTCAGCAGACCCATCTTTGCGGATGCGTGGACGAGGCTCCCTGGTCCTGCCCCGGTTCATCAAACTGGCCAATCCAGCAGAGAGATCATCTTTTTCCTCTTTCTTAATTGCATCATGTCTGAAAGAAAAAACTGGCATCTTCACAACCTTAGGTACAGATGCTGGTTCAGGTTTGGATGGTTCTAAAGCTAGTTTAGGAGGGTAATGGGACATGGCTGCAGGAGATGTTGCCGTGTCTTCTTCTGTAGGCAGTACCCTCCTCACTACTCTGCGCACCACCTTCACCACCTTCTTCCGGGTTCCACCCTGCAAGTCCCCAGCGAGCTCTGGCTGGCTGGCACTAACAGCAGTCTGGAAATTGCCATTGAGAGTACAACTGATTTTGCTATCTCCATTCAGAATGGGTTCAGGACTCAGTGGAGCTTGAGGAGGCTCAGGGCTTTTGAAACGCTCTGGCATCTTGGGAATTTCAGAGTACCTTTTGGTTGCCATCTTGTTTCTGTTGGGTGATGGACTCTTGACCCGTTCCCTGAGTTGAGGTTGGGATGGAACATCAGCAGGATTGTCCAGAACAGGTTGAGGGCTCTTGGCACGGAGCAGGCCTCTACCAGGCTCCAGGCTTGGCACTGACTGGGATCGGCTACTCAGGCTACCATCGCTGTCAGACTACTCACCCGGCAGATATGGCAGAAGTAGAGGAGTCAGTGAGGAAAGGTAAAAAGACATACCATCATTGAAAACACAAACATATTGCTAAATGAGTGTACAACTAATATGTATTAACCCTTAAATAGTGTTTTGAGAGCAAAATTTCTACCAGAACATGATGTTGTGTTGGTTGCTAGCTAGCCTAAATATTCCTAACTTATTTGGTATACTTTGACTGGGACCATTTGTTGCATTCAAATAGGTGGAGAAAACAGATCTCAAAACTCTTTTGGGAAATTATGCTTCTTCAGTCTTTCAATACCAAAAGGTAATGCTATAATAATATATCTAACACAATAAACAAGGTGAAAGGGAAGTAGAAGGTATTTTTTCTTCATTTACATAATATCCAGCAGCTCTGTAAAAAGCAGAGAATTGTGATGAGGTTGTGAACTATTGCATAAATAAATACTTACACTAAGAATCATTTAATGTGACTTATTGCACTTAGAATTACTACACAGAGCGCCTCTTCAAACACGCATATGCAAACTCTATGAAAATATGCAATTTCTGAGACGCGTCTTGCTCCCCTACCATGTCGTCTCTTGATTCCCACACACATATGCAGCAGACTCCATTATTGTACATAACAGATATACACACAGTCTACATGCCAGTAAGTCACTGCACATAGCTCACTGCCACCCACACTATTTTTAAACCATTTAAACTCACTGAAACTTCCAGAGTTTCAACTTCCAACTTGCTTTCATCTGTCTCAGCTGTCTATTAAAATATAATGTAATTTATGGATTCAGACTGCTGTGTTAAAAAGGCCCAATCGAACACTTCAAATCAAGTTGAGACAAGGAGAAAATGATTCCACTGTGATGGTGTGTCATATCTCCAATTAAGAATTCTTTCTAGGTGTAGGATTAATACTTATTTTCACCATCTAATTTCAAACACCTCAGTACAATGGATGCATTTTTTAATATTTAGTAAGTTTGTTTATGCAGTCTCTTTATTAAACCACAGACCTTTTGTTCAAACGGAGCACATGGTGTGCGCAACAGCTGCATGCCAATAAACAAAACAACAAAGAATCAAACTGTCTCCATCTTCACAGATTTAGAGGCAAATTACTTTGCAGCAGGTGTGACAGTGGATGAGTCAATGGTCAATTTGCACTGAATAAAAGATGTTATTGTAAATATACCGGGAACAGGCGTATACTCTATTAGCCTAACCTTTCGTACAATATTGTTAACACCCACCGAAACGGGCTTCCTGTGACAACAATTATGCATCCTGTGTCAGAACACAGGGACATGGAACCAAATACACTACTCTAACCACGAAATTAGTAGTAGTGGACCGATATGTGTTTTTAATACTGACACCGAGAACTAGAGAACAATGGCCGATAATATGCCAAAATGTATAATACAATTAATTATCAGCAGATTATTTATACACAAAATTGCTGAATTTATTTAAACACTTTAATACACAATTTTTACTCCAAAATATATTATATTCAAAACAGTAAAAGATCAAAACTGTTATCAGCTGATGCCAATAATCTCAACATTGCCAAAGTCAGCTGATTAATCAACCTGGCTGAAATATCGGTCAATCACTACTAATAAGATACATGTAGCTTTGTTTGTGGAGACAAACAATCTGATTTCCCATCTGCTAATTGTTTTTGTTTTTTACAACTATCACTTTAAAAGAGTTGAAATACTTAATTTGTTAGTGTGCAGAATAGATGGGGACTTACATTGTCTTTTGAACTCTTAGGGATTGGCTTGTTCTCTTCTTTAATCTATAGGAGTTCATGTAAAAAGCTCATTATCATTTGCTTTGGGAGTAATGAAAATGAGTTAATGCTGAGGTTATTTTGCAGCTGACACATCCAATACATTAATACATTCATGCATGACCATTATAGGCTTAATTAACATTTCAAAGTCCAGATTAGACAGAGAAAAGTTCAACTAATATTTGGAAGCCTTCAAAAGGCACTAATGTACAGTGCTTGCAATTTATAATATTTATCATATATCATATTGACATATTTTAAGCAGTAGCGTCAGTTAACAATCCCCCATGACTTTGAAGCACACTGGTCATTTTCACAAAGTGATTTGTGTTTTCCATCTGCCACAGTACACACACACACATTCGCAAACACACATGCCAAATAGACGCTGTTAGCAGCAGTGTGCTCATAAACCGTGCACTTGGCACCCAAGTGCATTGCCACAGATATATATATAAAAGTGAGAGCATTGGTGCATTGCATGCACAACAATCAGCTGATATCACATAGTGCAGAAAGATGAAAATGAAACACCACTTTCCTTTTGCTCCCAGAAAGAAAAGCGTGATGAGAATGCCATGCTGGCAACGCTGCTGTCATGGGCTGGGCCGGGTAAGGGTTTGAGGGCGGAGACTGAGAGAGATGAGGGAGGGAGTGTGGGGTGAAAAGATGAGTGACAAATGGAGAGACCAGCAGACAAGAGGCTGGCACAATGGATGCTGGTCTTCACAGTTAAGTTATGAGGTCACAAACTTCAGGTAAGCAAGACCCACAATGCTGGAAAGAGGAGCAGGTTCTTGGCTCTGTTGGACAGAAGGAAGTGATTAAATACACTGGGATTGGATCAAATCACAATACACAAAATCACCTGGAAGAAAAGCAGCACATGCTTATGAAAAGACTCCATGACAGACCTATGGGTATTCGAAAATTGGGCTGATTGCAAAGCTACAGTCTGACCTCTATCTAACGGAAAGCCTTGAACTTTTAAAATGAAATATATTATGAAATATAAATATACAAACATTAGAGCTGTCGATTTAAAGCGTTAATTTAGTGCGATTAACTCAATGAAACATAATGCATTAAAAAAACTGATGCAATTAATCATGCCCCTGATCTGCACCTAAATTCCATCATAAAAAATGTTCCTAACACTGGAGCAATACAAGCTTGATGTACCACCTTGATGTGGCAGTAGGGGGCAGTCTGCTCCAGCTGTAAAGGCAACATGCCTCATCAAAAAAGTGAGAGCAACAGGCAGCACAGCCTTCCAAAGACATGCTTTACCCTAAAGACAGCTGAACCGAGCACAAAAGAATGCATGTATCTCGAGATGGGTTTTTCAGCTTTTCAATCTTTTATTTCTTTCAGTGAAAACTTTACACAAACATTTTAATTCCACCACAGCTCTCATTCGCACATCCACATATTCAGATGACATGGCACATCGCGAAGGAGACTTGAGGACTACGGCAGAGGGGATTTCGTTTTTTTGTGAGAAAAATTTGCGAATGTCTGAAGTAAACTTGAAAAAGATTATAGCACACAAGTCATCTGGACTGCTTTAATGGTGCCTTTTTGTCAATGTATGATTTCATTGTATGGAAAAAAGAAGCTTGTAGATTCTCAAAAACCTTTCCTTTAGTATTCCAAACAAAAAGATCAACATATAGTTTATATATATATAGTAAATTACATTATTTTTATTTTTGGGTAAACTATACCTTTAAAAAAAGACAACTGCCAGAGAGCTTTTGTTTGTAAACACAAAAAGCAGTTTCACCTCATGATCAAGCCACCTCAGCTCCATGGATTACTCTATGATCACCAATTGTGGTCACACAGACCTCTCTTCTTACCCCAGATCCCAAACCCTGCTCTCCCCTAAAGCCCCTTACTCCACCACAGACTCGTCACCAGGCCTTTCACTCATCAGACACACTGTAGCTATAAAAAGGTGCCGGTGGCGTTCCTATCTGTTAACAGAGCACTGTGATACTGACAGCACAGTCCTTTTTTAAGAGCTGCCACATGGGCAAGATGAAACGGTTCACATTAAAACTAAACTTGCACCAGCTGCGCAAAACAGTATACAACACAAATCCAAAAGCAAACAAACTCAACAGGGATTGATAATGGAGAAAAACAAAAGGACCACATGATAACAATAAACAAATTTAAATTAATAGTTCACCCAAAAATGAAAATACTGCCATAATTTATTCATCCAGTAAGGCTGTCACAATTATTACATTTTCTGATGATTAATTGTCAAATAAATAATTGCGATTATGATGAGTAATTGCCTCTTTGAGAGCTCTCACAAAAAGTAATATATAACTTATTTAACTTCAAATATATAAAACAAATAAAATGGGGATATATGATTCCACTTGACTTGACTTGACTTGACTTCCTTCATAAAGGCTTTAAAACTCACGAATGACGTTTAAAAAATAATGTTTTAAATGTTCTAAATACTAAAAATATGTCTCTCTTTTTGGTCAGCTTTAATCCTGGTCCATTTTACAGTTACAATGTTGTTTTTGGGACCCAGCCAACCTGAATAGCAATATAATATTATATGGAATAATAAAATATTTCTGTCCTAAATTCTTACATTTTTACTTAAGTGTCTCTGATTAAAGCCACGAGCCCTTATTTCTCATGAAGGAAGATCTTTGAGATTCCAGTTCTTCATTTTACCATCTCCATAGAAAAAGAGTAAGTGGGCTTTGCATAACACAGTGGGACCATTATTCATACAAACAATGAACAGGATTCAGGAACATTTGTCATTACGTGATCGGCCAATGAAAGCGAAACAGGAGCTTAGAGGTAGACCGCTATATCAGTTTTACCAATTAATCGGTGCCGATAGTTGCTTTTTGGAACTATCGGTTATCGGCACAAATCTGTCGAAAGTTGCCGATAGTTTTTTTTTATAATAATTTTATAATAATTTTTTCATTTCAAAATAAGAGTCCCCAGTGTGTTTTGGGCTTGTTTAAACTTAAGTCCCGCGTTATGTACCAAATCTTAATCATTTCTGGTTAATACAGAGATTTTGGTTGAACAAAAACTGCAACTGGAATTTTATTCTTTTTGGACCCTTTTCTTTGCCCAACATAATAAAGAAAGCAGTGTCAATTTTCTTTTCACAGTTTTTATTTAAGACATAGTTTTAGTCTTTTGATGAAAATGTCCATTAAAATTAGTCAATATTTTGTTATCTCATTTTCATTTGTTTTGACCTATAATTTTAGTCAATGAAAATAAAATATTTTAGTTGATGACGATCAACTAAAAGTGCTTCAAATTGTCACAGACCAGACTTTAAACAAATATTCATAAATTTAGGGAAAAAATGTATAATTTTTTTTTTATTAAAACATTTAATCAAATATATAACTATACACAGCCTACTGTCCTTGAGCTTCTAAAATAATAATGAATAGACTGAAGTATTAGCTACCCTTTTAGACTAGCTACTAGTACAGTACTAGTACTGAATTCTTCATGATTTAGAGACTTGTTCATTTTAAGTGAAAGGATATTACATTGCTTGTAGCATGTTTCTTACTCAAACAGTGTATTCACAATGCAAGTTACGCAACACAAATTAAGCATATTCTCACAAGCGTGTCATTTAGTTCAAGTTCACTTTTTCGTTTGCTTAACTGTGCAGATGTAAGTTGTTATATTACATATACTGCATGTTGTGGATATAGGCTTCTATAGTAATTAAAATAATGCATAAAAAGGATGCGTTTGAATGAGTCATTTACCCCGTTTTAAAGTGGTTCATTTGCCTGTGTTCAACTCACGTGGCTCAAGCAGAGATATCCCAAATTATTAATGGTTAGATGGATCTATATCTAATATCGTCTTCTGTATACAGTTTCTTCTCCTTTTCATATCTTGTACTGTTAATATCTTGCAGTATAATTTTTATCTTGTCATATATTCATCAATAGTATGCTTTAAATAGTTTAATTAAATAGTCTCGATTTTTTTTTTTTTACATTTTATAAATCAAAACTATTGGCCGATTAATCGGTTATCGGTTGACCTCTACTGGAGCTCTTTATGTTCACAATCAAAGTTTAAGATAAGTTTATACATCATTTATATTTATGCAGGAGATTGGTGACAGCAGTATGCACAATCAGAGTGATTGAGAAAAGGTTAATCTTCACATGCAATTCATGGGCTGTTCTGGGTGACGTCTGCGGTGCGGATCAGTGAAACACTTGGAGTTCAACAGAATGAGACGCACAAAAAAAATAAATAAAAAAATACACAAAACTCCCTTATTTGGACATCAAAATGTTTGGAATTTGAAGCAAAATAATCAGTTCTCAAATAAATGCAGATAAATCAAATAACCACAATCAGACAATTAATTAATAATCACGACAGGCCTACCCGTTTGACATACTTTCTTACGCGGAACACAAAAGGAAAATGTCAGCATTCTGCAATCTTCATGTGTTTGATATGACTCGGACGGTTCAGCTGAGCACGGTTTGTGGCTGGACAATTTATCGTGTTTCTGGAGTGCCTTAGACTAGAATTTTTTTTTAGCTTTATTAATCAACATATTTCGAGCCCATTGATAATAAACAGAGAATTTAGATAACATCATCTCTGGCATGGATGGCAAGAAAGACAACCAAAACTTTGAAATGATGAGTTCTCTGCTTATGAAGAAAAATATTTCCATTATTTGACAGTCAGCCCCTTTATACTTAACTATAGCAAACAGTATTTATAATCTACACTACTTAGATGTACATTGTTTGTTTGTTTTTGGTAGATTTGAATACTAAGGAAAATATGAAAATGGTTCATTTAAACTTTTACACGCATTTTCTCTCGGGGGTTACCGCTGAACCCCCATACAGTATCGTTCCTATGTATACATAAATGTAGAAGATACTCCATATTCCACTACTTTGGTTGTCTTTGGGCCACAATGTCCTCATTCTTGCCCATTTCTTAAGAGATTTTTTGACTGTTGATTTCAAATGTTAATTTTTACCTCAAAAGTTATCGGCCCCAAATATCAGTTATCGGACTCCTCTATTACTAATAATCATTATCTGTATTAGCCCTGAAATACATACTGGTCGACCCCTACTTTGCACCCAAAGTATCATAAAGGTAGCCCATGCAGCTTGTGCAAAATATTAAATGTCTTACGAAGGTATAAGTTAAGGGAGAACAACCTGAAATGAATGTAATTTTTTTGTTTAAAAAATCTTGACGTCCATTGCGCATTCATGAGAGCTATAAGAGAAGTTCGTACACAGTGGCTTGCATGTTCACGCAAGAACTTGCATTGTTTAGTGCTAAAACAATGAACCACAAAACAAAGCAAAAAGCCCTCCTTTTCTCTCAAACAGACAGGAAACAAATGCAACTGGATCTACATGACTGGTATGTGGCATTAACACAGTGTTAATATGTTAAGACACTTTATGTCGATAAATAACAATGTTAAGCCCAGACATAGAGGACATTAATTAAAGTTGGCTTATCACCCAAGGCAATTCAGTAGCACAGGGGATGGAATTAATACCATGGTCAATTTAGGCAGTTATGGAGATTAATTTAATTCAACCAGCATTCAATTCATTTCCTGAGTGAACAGAATTACAGTTCAGCTGAGAAATGAAGATCTACTGAGCTGGATACATAGAAACAGTAAAAATCCAAGCCACCAACAGCAATTATTTGGAAAGAGAGAAGCTGTAGTGCTTATTTTACTTCAACAAGAGTTTTAAAGAGAAACTGAAGACAAAAGATACAAATACACAGCTGAACATTTCTTTAAACCCATATCATATAAACCCTCAGCAGACAGACCGTGAAACATCTGATCCAACATGACTACATACACAAAATAAACCACTGACTTCATCTATCAAACGCTTGACAGTGGCTAAATAGACGTTCAAACGTATTTGAAAATAACCACAAAAAGGTCCAAAGATAAGGCCCATTGGAAACATTCATCTCGGCTAAAATAAATCCATCAATTATGAGACATAACGGACTACCTTTTTCCACAAAAGCAAATCAACTCAACCAAAAGCCTCTTTGAGCATGATGGTTTCAGGGCTGGCAACTCCAGTGTCCCACTCCCAGTCTCAACATGCCATGTTATAAAGCACAATCCAAACAAACCTCTCCCCACAACACACTACAATAAAGAACACTCTTAATTTCCATTTCATCCACCCAATGCCATTTTGTCTGTGTGAAATGGCAATGCTAACTAGATCCAGCAGAAGCACTGGCTGGCCCAGTTATTGCTGCCAGCGTGCCATCACACTCAAGCCTAAAAATAGGCGACTGTGCAGGCCAGATCCCAGACTACAGCAGTATTCCGAACCCACAGACTCCTCCATAGGTCTGTCTGTCTCTACCAGGCCTCTAGTTCGGCCATCTAGGACTTTTCCAAAAGTAATGGCCATCACCTTACCTGAGATCCTCTGCAGTTGCTCCAAACAGAGAGTGTTGCTCCGTTAACAAGGTCAGAGCCTAGTAGAGTCGGCCGAAAGCAGCAAGACCCGTGTATGCTTGTTCGAGACAGAGAAATGGCCCTGAGAACCACAGGACCCACGTCACACTTACCGGCAGCCCCAGTTCTGAGAGGTGCAAAGTGATAGGCCGGGGAGCGCCTGTGAGAGGAGGAGGAGGGAGACAGCTGTCGTGGTAGAGGGTAAAAATAAAGCTCCAAGTACCACCACTGATGCCAAACAGTCCTGCTTTCTCCCCACCCCCAAGAATGTAGGCTAGGAGATGGACAGCTTCTCTGGTCTATTTCAATACAGTTGCTTCTCCAGCTCAGCTGCTCTAGAGCAAACGTTAGTCCAGCACAGAGGTGTGAGAGGGTGTCTGTGGGTTTCTAAGAACGCTCCAACTACAATCTGCAGAGCTCAAGCCGTGCTGAGCCTCTCAAACTTTGCACGAGGGTGTGGAATTGTTTACCGTTGGAGGATATGGAGCCAGCATCAAGGGCGTCGAGCGTTAGGTTGCCGCTTTTTCTCCTCGTGAGATACAGAATGGTCATATAGGGTGGAGAGGGGAAACAGAGGAGAAAAACAGATTGCTGAGAGAGGAGGCTGAGGAAATGACGCAAGGCCTTGGCACTTCCTACACTGAGTGATTTCAGAAGTGCAGAGCATGGTGGAAATAAAAGCTACCGTAGCTCGCATCTAATGATCTATTAGTACAAGAACTGGACGAAAAAATTAACACAATAAAGTTAAAAGGAACAGTACACGCAAAAATTCTTACGTATTTAACGTATTTATATCAGAATGCCCCAAGAAGTACTTTTCCACACAATTAAATTAAATGTGACCATGGTGGTAAAGCAAGATTTTCAGTGAATAATGACTCAAATTTCAGTCTGTTCCTTACACAATGCTTTCATTGTGTAAGCATTATGGATTCAAAAGAATTGGAATATAATGCACAATTTGTATGTACTCATTTTTTTTTATCATTTAATGGTGCTTTTTGTCCTTTTTGGAGATTGACAACACTGTTTCATGTAATCCACCTTAATTTTATGAAAGAAAGCTATTCTCCTTTGGCTGGCTGCACCAGCTGTGTGTAAGTTACAACCTAGTTGTGGCGTAAATGGGCACTAAGCCACAATTTACACACTACTAAATATTTGAGCGTTGCACCAATAAATTTAGGTAGGACATAACCCTACATAAAAACTACATTTTTACAGAAGCCTCAAACCAGGAGTAACGGTTGAAATAAAAAAAGCTGATGTTTTGCATGACAGGCAT
Source organism: Xyrauchen texanus (assembly GCF_025860055.1). Lineage (NCBI taxonomy): Eukaryota > Metazoa > Chordata > Actinopteri > Cypriniformes > Catostomidae > Xyrauchen > Xyrauchen texanus. Next base: position 17,292,174 of record NC_068311.1, read on the forward strand.
CAATCATTTCGACATACATTATGATGTTGACATTTAAACTCGTTTACATTTAAGAGCGAATATTTTTACTTTTAAGCGGCTCTTCAGCATGAAACCGTTCAAACGGTGCAGTTTTAAGGATGCGTTGCCCGATGTCAATTTCAACATAAATTAAGTATATAAGATATTAAAATGAATATCTATTTTTCCAGCCTGTTGAATTTATTTATCACCCCTTATTTATTTTAGATACAGTTCTTATTTATTGTTATTTACACAGGGCAAATATACTAATTATCAAATCCACTTTTATAACGTATTGTATTTTAATGGGGGTATAATTTATTACAGCTGACAGTTACACGAACAGACAAGGTTTCACATCAACCGTAACTAGATCAAATTGAAGTTTGCGGCTTTTTAACACTTCTGTGTACAAATGTTAAGGCTATTTATTGGATCAATACAGGTAAAGGTCATATTATTCGACTACGCATTACTTTATGGAGAGTTTATGACCTACTAGTTAAGTCTTTCCTTAAGAACAGGTGGTGCAACCAAATTAAGCACAGACTTAGTTACAAACTAACTAGTAGTTACTAAACCCTTAGTGTGAACTTTACATCCCAACTTACGTGAGAACTTGCACACAACTGGTGCAAACTACCCTGAACTTTTCCTTTGGTGTTCCATGGAAGACAGAAAGTCATACAGGTTTTGAACGACTTGAGGATGAGTAAACACAAACAGAATTTTCATTCTGGCTGAACTGTTCCTATAAGGTCTTAAGCCCAGAAAATTTCTTTAGGATCAGTGCGAATGCGGATCAACCTTCAAATGGCATTTATTTTTCTGTCATGACAAATATGTATGTGCATTTGTCAAAGTAGTATTAGAAAATAAAGTAAAAGAATTTCTGTTCAAAGTGTTCTCTCTAAAGCAACAGGAAACTGAAGTGCACAGCTGAGCTCAGACTGTTCTGCTCTGTCCAATGGTCTTAGCCAAGAATTACAGCCAGAATTAATAATTTCCTCTTTGGGAGTAGGCAGAACCTTTTCATGGCTGAAGCAAGCCCATAACCAGCCACTAGAGGGCGAAACTTCCTGTTGCAACTCTTCTGGAATTTTCCCATTCCCTCTGTCAAGCACAAGAGTGCGCTGTTGCCTTTCTTAAAAGTGGCCTGAAGTCATTAGTGGGCAACACACACTGACAGGGAGGCTGCCTGTTTTCACTAGTATTGCTTGTGTAATTTTTACTTCCACTGGAGATTATAGTGCAGGTAAGAGCCTGCTAATTCAAGTGTGGGATCCAGCCTTGTGTGCAGAAACCACTCTGCAGGAGATGGAGAACAGATAGCACGAGCTATGCAGATGGTGCTAGCAGAGGCCTGTGGTGGTTTGGGGTGTGGCGCGAGGAGTCTATGCTACGGCATGTCCCGAAGAGGACGGCATAGCCACACATGTGGGTGTGTGTTTGAGAGGATTTAAAGACCACAGAGGCAGCGTGCAGGGCTGTGTGTGAGAACACAATGAGGGGGAGGATGCACCGACTGAAGCAGAGCTGGCACTGCAGGCCGATCAGGGGGAACAGAGAGTGAGAAAGAGACAGAGAGAGAAATGGCGTTTGGATTGGTGAGGAATGTGAGCTATGAGGCTGTCAGCCTGGGATAATGAGAAGAGTATGCAACATAGATGAGTCAGGAACAAACGAGAACACTCTCAGCCACCCAAAGGCTGCTTCACATCTGGCCAACCACACACACGTAAACACTGTCAGCAACAACAGGACAATGACCTGTCAATTTGCACTCTAGCCCTTGATTGTGTTCTGCAGTCTGTCCAAACCAGAAGAATTTTCTTTCACAATATGATATAAAGTACTACAATACATTTCAGTTTATAATGATCTCTTATATTAATATGCATCCGTATAAAGTATCTATCTATCTATCTATCTATCTATCTATCTATCTATTGTTATTTACTCATATTAAATGTAAGTTATTTATCTTTTCATCATAATCATTTATATTGTAATGCACTGCAGGAAGATTGCAAATGGCATTTTTCATATCAGGCTTGTTTCCCATAACACTGTTAACACTGAAATGAACCCTGACACTTGACTGGAATGTGACAGGGAATCTCGTATGATTTCCACAATGCAAAAAATGAATCCAAACAATAAAAACGGAATTCTGACATGTGGAATGTAGATTTTGTTGTATTACGGTTTCAAAAATGATTTCCTGAAATTGGGGTTTATTTCCTGAAATTAGTGTGAATGTTAGTGCTGACCGTTTTTGTCATTAATAGATTTTTATGCTAATTAATTTTAATTGTAAAAATACTGCATATTAGAGGAAACACAAAGGGGAAGAATATTATCATGTAATGTGTTGGTAAAATGAACCCTTATAACTGAATAGTTGTTTTCTAATTAAAATTGACTTCAGTGAAACCATTTTTGAATAAAGAGAATTTTTCATACCTGTGCTCTCAAATGACTGAATAAATAGTTAATTGTGTTATCTACTAAGCCTCAAAGCAATGCACTGTAAATCAAATGAAATTTAAATGAAAAAATTATATTTTAATAAAAACAAAATACAATATCAAACTAATGTCACTGTATAAATTCAATATTTTAATGAATAGATTTTGTAAATCCATGTTCAAAAGACTGTAAGAGATTGACATATGACTTTGTCATAAGAAAGAATTAACTGTCTTTAAAAGTTGTCTGCAAGGCACACACTTTCCCCCAACCTCTATAAACTGCCACTCACGACTGGTCATTCCCAGGCTCTGAAGAAACAGAGCAGAGCCAGATAAAACATCAAAGCCAAAACAAGCTCTGGAGTTCAGGGAACTCCAATGAAACGTTCTTAAGAAAATTCTTCTGAACTATCATTTTCTTATCAATTCCTAACTTTTTGCATTCAAAACTTTTTTTAAAAATTAGTTCTTAACTTTTTTCTTAAGATTGATGTAAAAGGGATATATAGTTCACACACACACAAAAAGACAATTCTCTCATCCCTCATGCCATCCCAGATGTATGACTTTCTTTCTTCTGCTGAACACAGAGATTATTAGAAAAACATTTCAGCTTTGTAGCTCCTCACAATGCAAGTGAATGGTGACCAGAACTTTGAAAGTCCAAAAATCACATACAAGGTAGCAAAAGTCTCAATTTGAAAAATCTGTATCTTCAGAAGAGATTTGATAGGTGTAGGAAAGAAAAAGATCAATATTTAAGTCGCATTTTACTATAGATTCTCCTCCCTACACATTAGGTGGCAATATGCACGAAGAAAGGAAATCACCTAAAACAAAGAAGAAGAATGTGGAAATGATAGTGAAATTGAAGATTTTTTGTAAAAAAGGACTTCATTATTTATCTGTTTCTCACCCACATCTATCATATCACTTCTGAAGATCATTGGGATGCCATTAGGGTGAGTGAATGATGAGAGAATTTTTATTTTTGGATGAAACATCCATTTAAGTAAAATCTTTTAAATTGTTGTAAACAACATCTCGAGGCTAAAATAACATCTCACTTGTTTTAAACCCCAAAAGATTAGAGGTTTAATACATTTACTGGGTTGTTTCAAATTGTGGTGAACCAGAAATTGCAAGATAGATAGAAATGTGATTGCAGGCCAAAAAAAAAAAAGTTTTTGACTGTTTTGTGTAGTTATTTAAATTTTCAGCTTTAAAACAATATAAAATGTATTACGAAATTCAGTCCACAGAAACATAATGGGCCTAATTATATAATTAGTAGCTGAGATGCACTTTACATAAAAAATAAATAATATATATATATATATATATATATATATATATATATATATATATATATATAGTGCTTGCTACTTAAAAAAGGTAAACTGATTGTTAATTTTATCTTTACGATTTACCAGTGTTGAAGTATTGAATTTGTTGTCTTAGACAAGGCAACCTCATGAGCAGGCAATAAACAGAATAAACAGATAAATGTCAGACATTTTAATCTTAAGAAAATATTTGAGAACTTCTTAAAACATTTTCAAGAACTTTGCTTAGAATTTCAGAATTTATAATAAGAAAAAAAAAATTTTCTTAAGGATGTTTTTATGAAATCGGCCCCTGGTCTCAGTCCACTCATGGAGCTGAAAAAGACACACCTATCATAATTTAATTGAAAAAACTATGAAAAGCTTTTAAAGCTCATGCTTAAAAATGTAAATGCTTTAGAAATGCGTAATGATTTTCTAAATTGAGGCAAAACAAATCCTCTAATTCATAAATGCAAGTCCTCTTCCTGTCTCCAGAAACGGCTAGATAAATGCATTAATCCCAGACCACAGGCATAAACAATCTCCTACAGAGCAACAGAAATCCCGACCTACTCAAGACAACAAACGTTGTTTAATTGTGGTTAAACTTGAGATAATGTGAGATCCTAAATTAGTGACGTGATGGCCAGTCCAGTGGGTGTGACTGCATGGAGTCATGCAAGAGCTGCTTATGGCCAGAAATAACTCACTAAACCTAGATCAGTAAAAATCTTGCACAGGCAAACACACAGCACACCGCAGTGATGGGATACTGAGAGGGAAGAAAGGTAGAAGAGGGAGATTTAACTAAAAATGTATAATAATAATAATAATGCATGAAGAGGAAGTCCCTGCAGCAGCAGCAGACCATAAACAATGCTCAAAGCTTAGGATGAATGTCAGAGCAGCTGGACTGATATAACTAAGGATAAGAGCATCTGATAAACCAGCTTAGATGGAAATGCACACAAACAGAATAGGACGGATGGGTCACAATGGTCAGCTAGTCGTCTAATAACCAAGGTTTAGTTTATCTGGATTTTTTTCTAGATTTATGTAAAAGGTGGTGTTTAATCGATAGAGTTTGCCTGGTAAAACCCTCTCTGAAAAGTTGCATCTTTAAATTCATCCCCTTAAAAGCACCATCGCTACAGTCAATCACATTCAGACGTATGTCTTTAGCCATTGCACCGCATAAACAAGGTTGTTTTTAAGCATCCCACCACAAAGGTTGCATTTAATAAAAGTTGTCATGTTAAAACTTTAAATATAAATCTCAAGCCTCCTCAATTCTGTTTCATTCCATTGATTTAATAGCCCCTTTCACACATAGTCTTTTCCAGAAAATGTACTGCAATTTTCAGGTAAGGGGTCATGTGTGCACACGACCCTTGTGGTGGTGGGGGCGTGGTTGAGCGCCGGCTTGTGAATGAGATCAAGAGATGAGAACGGTAAGGATCATCACCTGGCAATGATTGTCACTAACAGCTGTTTGTCACTACAGTGAGAGTGGAGACAGGTTTTAAGAGTGAACCGGACGGCAGTGATGGGAGAGAGGGCTACCACACGCCCACAGAGACTAGAGTGTTTCAAAGAAGTGAAATTTTCTGATAGAAAATAAAATACCTTTGTCAGAACACGAATTCTGCTTCCTTCTTGCTCCAACCACGAACCTTGTGACGACGACACTTTTTAAAATACTGGTAAATTTGCTCTGGCAATTTCCCTTAATGTTAAGTTCATATCCTATAAATGTCCATATTGCTGGTTTGTGGGAACACAGCCATAAGATTACCGGTTTTCGGTTGTAAGAGTTCAGGACGTGGCGATGTAAGAAAGTTCTGACAGAGATGACAAATTTACTCCGCTCCGTAACACCGGTGAATTGGAAGTAAGAAAAATGTCAACAAATTGGTCAGCTAGTGCAACTAGAGTGCTTCTCTTCATCAGAGCGGATGAAGACATTTGCAGACAGCACAAAGGAACCGTAAGTAAACTCTTACTGAACAGTAAGTTTACTATAAACAGTAAAATCACCAGCTTTCTTCGGGACCACGCAGACCTCTTTGTAGCAATATACGTAACCGTTACTGTGCTTTTCAGCCGAAGTGTATCCACCTTTGGATGCTGGCGACAGCATTTTGTTTTCTGTTATTCTCAGACTTATTTGAAGTTGTCATATACTATGTCGCTGAGTCTTGAGCAACTGCATAAATTACATATGACTTTATATACATATGACATAAACCTTTGCCCAAAAAAATTGAAAACATCACCAATATTACAGACGATATACGTTCAGATAAAAACAAAAACATCACCGTGTTTTCAAACAAGATGCCTGCATTTCTGGTGCAGATGTAATTTCTGGGAAAAGACATTAGAGTTTAACGGCATTTGGGGCTGATGTGAATGGTACTAGCAAAAAGGCTGTTGCATGTGTGAATAGCACATGACGTACGTTTACCAGTAAAGGCAACCCAATAATACTCCTGTAATTTACCTGGTTGCATGTAAGAAGCTAGCTGTTCTGCGACACAAGAATGCGTCTTGTGCAAACGTCCCTTAAGTAAAGCAATGCTGTTAGGTTAGTTGAACTCAAACCAGTCTATTATGCAGGTCTAAAATAGGACAGATTAGTCGACTAGTTGTACAGGTAACCCGTCAAATAGTCGATTTTGAAAATATGTAGCTATGCACATCCCTAAAACAGAACATGCAGCCCAAAACCCCAGCCATAAAGCACGGTCACGCATATCTTTGCACTGCAAAATTCCACAGGCTAAAAACATAGCCTCCTGGTGGCGAAGAATTTCCTCTTGCGGATTTCGTGTGGAGTTAAATTTTGGTGAACTTTGCACCAAACTTTTGCCTCGTTGACAAATAGGAAGTTGCTTGGTTTGGCAGTGACCTCTGAATGGCCAGTGCTTCGTAACATCAACACTGAATATTCACAATGAACAATGATATTTTAGGGATGAGTTTCTTTTCAACTTCACTCTGCCAGAATATAAATTAGAGGCCGATTTTTTTCATTTTTTACATAATAGGCATCGGCCAATATCCACGCATATCAAGCCGATTATTAGGCAGGCGCATCTGTGGGCAGCCTAGTGTTGTTGTGGAACACGTGTTCGACGCACGCTGCCCCTAGAGTCATTCTCCAGCAGAGTGAGCAGACCTCATCCAGTGCCTAAGGAAGGAGGTAAGTTCCTTGGAGAAAACAGTAAGGGTTAAATTTGTATAACTTCTTTATATTTAATTAAAAACCTTTGATATGTTACTGCCAACTTCAAGAAAAAACGTGACAAACGCGATAGTTGACATGACGTTCGGCTACTTTGGATATTGATAGCTAGTTGAATTTGCATTATCACAGCAGAAGGGTTGCTATCATGTCACAATAAGGAAGCAAGAATTTCGCAATTACAGAGAGTGAATCTGAGACTTTTATTTGTTCTGTTTGTGTGTCTTATATTTGAGAGGGTTGTCACTCAATGCAGATAAATAAGTAATAAAAAAACGCAGTATAGGCTATTGAAGGACTGGCTTTGGTAAGCTCGGACGTTATCGGTTCTCACGCGGTGCCACAGCGAGCACAAAACGAGCCCTGCTTAATGAGTGACAGAACTAAACAGTCAGACATAGCCTGGTTTAGATCTGTGATTATTAGTCTGATTTTATTTTAGATTTCGCCTTCCAAAGATTATAAAATGAATATTTATACATAAGCCGCATTCTGTCTAGCACAACTTCCTTCCCTTCACAGCAGTGCACTGACATTTCTCCCTAAAACTCAAACTTAACGTCAGAATCAGCACGATCGGTGATTGTTGTAAAATGCTACTGTTGCTAAATTGCGGGACGCGTTTAATAACAAAAAGAGCGCAAGAGATACCGTTCCCAAGGCGGCGTGCGCTCCGAAACAGACCGCAACGAGACAAGCAAAGTATAGACTACTTTGGGTTTCATGTGCGCGTCTAAACCAGGCCAGCTGACAGTCTTGCCTGGGCCCGGGACAAGATAATCTTAGATGGGCCCCCACATGCCCAGATCTCTCCTTTTCCCTTGCTCTTCCTCTCCTGTTCCCCTCCTCCGCTCTTCCTCTCCTGTTCCTCTCCTCTGCTCTTCCTCTCCTGTTCCCCTCCTCTGCTCTTCCTCTCCTGTTCCCCTCCTCCGCTCTTCCTCTCCTGTTCCCCTCCTCTGCTCTTCCTCTCCTGTTCCCCTCCTCTGCTCTTCCTCTCCTGTTCCTCTCCTCTGCTCTTCCTCTCCTGTTCCCCTCCTCTGCTCTTCCTCTCCTGTTCCTCTCCTCTGCTCTGTGCATTTTGGGCACTTTTTGTGTGAAATCATATTCATTTTTTGTCCATCAAAAGTGGACTTTTACTTTTAATTAAGCATGAGCAGCGCAGCAAAAATAGACTCGGATCTGGCCCATTATCTGTTCACCGATGCCAACAGTGACGCATTTCAGCCGGCTTTTTATTTCTCATCTCCATAAATATATCTAGTAGTAAAGCTAATGCAAGGGCTAGAAATCAATGAATTCTTTGCTAATACTTCCTCGTCATCATGGAGAGCGCAGTTCGCACCGCTTTCTCCTTTCCACAAGGCGTGCTCTCCCGTGGCGTCTGTCGTTGCTATGCAACAATGAACTTGCGCGCCTGTAAAACGAAGCGCGCCGCGTCGCTATTATGAGCTAATATCCAAAATATTTCCATATGTGTCTCTTTCCTCCTTTCTTATCAACAAGTGGATTTACAGCCACCACATCAGCAGCACCGCCGGTCGCAATGTCTCAGCACTTTTATGAAGAGGACGCAACTGCACGCGCTCGGGCATGCACGCGCATCAAGTACCGGGTTTGAGAAAACCTGGTACCGTGGCGTGACGTTTAAAACAAAATTAGTACCGACTTGGTACCGAAGTACCGGGTCTTTGACAACACTCATAAACGTTGGCTGCGCTGTTTCTTACCTTGCTCTACGTTGACTTTACTAACGTTAGTTCCAGCTTCTCCGTCACCACCTTTTTTAAAATAATTGTTTAGGACATCTCGAAGGCCTCTATTTTCTTCCCTTCTTCTCTTTTCTTTTCTGAGCACCAGACTTGTGCTGACCGGACATTTTGATCGTAACGTTAGCCTACTGAACTTCAAATCAAATGACAACATCAAATTTTGATCAGTGGCCAAACCATTTTTGTTTTGGGGGTGGGCGGGGTTCTTGACCACTATTTCAAGGACAATTAGGAAGAAAACAAATAAAAAGCTTTTATGTAACTCAAATATTAGATATTTTTTCCACAAATATGCCTATTTTATTTATTTTTTAACAATTATTCCATAATTTAATGAGGGCCCAGTTCTGGGCCCCCCTAACCTGGGCCCGGGACAACAGACCCGTTTGTCCCCCCCTGTCGGCGGGCCTGGTCTAAACGATCAACTATACACAAAAATATGTCAAAACGACCGGCTTGGAGATTCACTTAAACACAGTTTATGTCTTAAATGGACGTAGTTATGGAAATAGTTGGGAGAAAATATGCTGCATCAGGAGCCTATTAGATCTGCACTCGGTCTTAAAGGGGAAGCATCCTAATAAACATGTGACGATTGAGCCATTACTGCGAATCAAACAACAAAAGGCAAAGAGAAAATCACTTACAGCTCTTAGACCACACCATAACAGTAATGTTAGTAGACCTTCCTGAAATTAAATCACTGTGCCTATATAACGTTTATATTTGTGTAATATATATATATATATATATTTTCTAACAAAAAGGACTGTTAAGAATACCATTAAAGTACTGGATCGATAAGCAGTATCGGTAAGATAGTAATACCATTAAAACCTTAACGATACCCATCCCTAGTTATGCCTGTGCTTCTCTTGGATGCTCTGAATATTGGATTACGTGTCTGGATTGCCCCTTAATTAAAGCTGCATTTGGATCTCAACCTTCGTGTCTCGGAGCAGTTCGTAACACCTGCTTTGTTTATTTAATATATTTGTTATACATTATTTATACAATATGTTTTTACATTATACATTTTTAATTTAAGTGTACAAGTGCAGATTGGTCAAGTGTTCAATAAATGTATTTGTTCAGAAATGTTGTCTATCTTAAGTAATTATTTGTGTTACATTTTATCTTTCAAATAAAAGGTTAAAATAAGAGGTTAAAAACAAGCACATATCGGCCAAATATCGGCCAAAATAAATCGGCAGCATTAATCAGCCGACCCGGATTTCAAAAGATCGGCATCGGCCTGAAAAAAACAATATCGGTCGACCTCTAGTATGAAGTGCAGCATTAAAAAGAGGCTGATTGACAGTTATTTTTTGGTTGATTTCACAAGTGCGAAGCATTTGCCCTAACCATCTTTGTCCATGGAATTTCGCTGTGCAAAGGTATGAGTGACCAAGCCTTTACAGACACAATGCCAATATTGGTCTCATTCTCCCCGGTCATTACTGCTGTACTTCCTCATTACTATAATGTCCTAAAGGAAGTGTCCTCATGACTGGTAAGCAAGATAATAAACACACCTCTCTTCTCTTCTCCTCCTGTTCCAGCAACAGCAACCTGAAACCTGACCACAGATGGGAGAAAAACAATGCAGCTGGCATTAACACAATACAGCTGACACAGATTTCTACAACAACATCAGAGTTAGTTCAGATTTGTTCAAAAGCACACCAGCTTAAACAGTCTCATTGTCCTCCTAACACAGGTAGTCAGCCTTTCCCTACCCTTGGAGTAATGCATAAAGAGCTGTGGCCTAAACCAACATTTTTTTTTGTACATTTATGCACTGGCACCATTTACTTCCATTGCAAGAGCCATACTATAACCACATTTTTTGCTATTTTTTTTTATTTATCAACATTAAGCTACAAATGCTGTTGATTGAGTTTAACTTGTATTGAACCTGGAACATACCTTTACCAAAATGTGTCACAGTCCTCACGATTTTAACAAAAGATAGATATAACAATCAAGGCTGCCGATAAGGGGAACAACTGGACCTTTTGTCCTGGGCCCAGGTTTGATGGGGGCCAGACAGAAACGGTTTTAATCACCACACAACCATGCAATTGCCACCGCCCCGTTAGGAAAGCTTTGCAAAAATCACTTCAGTGACATGTTGTTCTGGGTACACGTTGTTGTCAGCACTTTCATGTTAGAAGCCGCTGGGTTCGGTGAGTTTTTCCAAGTAGGACTTTGGGTTCAGGTTAGAAGTTAAAGGTAAAGTTTTGCCTTCTGAACTTGTTTCGCCCACGTGGTCTCTCACTCACAGACACGCGAATGGATGAGTTGGGGGCAGTTCACACTGAACGTGTTTTTGCGTGTGTCTGCTCTGTTTTTATCTTTTGTTTTTCCTGTAAATGAAATAAATTTTCCTGTATTGTAGAGCACATCTAAAAGCGTTCAGCGGGAGACAGGGATATACACTTCACGGAGACAGCGTAAGTGATTTATGATAATCTGTTGATTGTTGTATGAGTGTTAATGTACTGGCAGAACTGGGTTAGACACACCTCACTGAGCCAGTCATGTCAGCTGTGCTCAAGGGCACATCTTGGCTGGCACGTCTGGGTCACGGTTACAGACAGACCCCTTCTTCTCCTCCTCCTTCTTCTCAACTAAATTTGACTCAAGATCTTGAATGCCTTATTGAATGCTACACTCGTTTAAGGCAGATGTAATGCCATCCATCTTTAAAAGCTATCACCATCTATTAATCAAAGCAATGAATAACTTCCCATTCATCTGATGTTGCTATCATATTGCCATTTAAAAAAACAAAGACCGATAAGAGAAAACAGTTAATTATATAAGAGAATAAAATGGAAGAGTAATCCAGCCACAATGTGACCTCTGCATGTAAAAGGCGTGTTAAAGCCAGTGTGACTCCAATATGACTAACAACATCACTGTTGTGTTTCTATGCCTCTAAGGAGCCCCTATGATGAGAGCCAGACACTTTTCCTGTGAACTGTTCTCCTACAGCAGTCTTTGTAAAGTGGGGATTAAGTGATGAAGAGCAGACCTTTGTAGAGTTGGCTGGACAGCAGCTGACAAGAAGAGCTGGTGTATAAGACATTTTAGAAACCACCATAAAGGTCAGAGAGCCAAGAATATTCTGCCAAAACAAGATTCATGGCTCCACCCTGACCGACTTCACGATTGCGGTATGATATTAAAACCAAATTTAATATAACCAAGACATGTTGATATTTTGGTGCTTGATTGATGCTTCTGGATCCAAGCTCAGATGGCATTCTGGAGATCTATTTGATGACCATAATTGCTAGATAGAAATGCAAAAAATTACTAAATATAAACAGTTTATTGAGATGGAAGGAAATTCACAGATTTCCTTGAGTAGGCTACATCACTATAATAATCAGATTGCTTCTCTCTTCATTGTTTGATGGCAGTTTAACAATGTGTTAGAAGGAAAGCATGAAAGTTTTAGCAACAGTAACTAAGGGGGCAGGGTTTGACAGAGGGTCAGTTTCACACCATGAAAGATGCACTTTTATTACTAACAAGTTCATCCTTATTTTGCATTCCTTATCATTAGGTATGCACCAATACCAAGTTTGTGTGCATATACAATATCCGATTATATAGAACAACATTCAAACCAATACCAGTAGTTTGGGAGGTTCTGCTTTTTTATGTTACCTTGTTTCAAATCACTGATAATTACAAAGCTTTGAAATAAATGTGATCATAACATCATTCTCTACATGTTTCAAAGTAACTGGTCTCAGTTATAAACATGGAAACAAACACATAATAGACTCTAACATTAACATTCCTAGCTCACATTAACTGAATTCTTAATGAAGCTTGTCCCCTTTTAGCTGAAGCAGCCTCCGATTTAGCTTCAACAAACTCATTATTTTGCATCTGGCAAAGTCAAGGTTTAAGTTGAGTAATCAAATAAGTTAAGTTAATGGTAGTTCCACATCGTGAAATTGTAGCAGCGTAAAGCTTACAAATTACACACAAGACACATTTTCTTTTCACATTTTGACATGCAACGATTTTGCATCGACTAATTGTCCGATGTGTTTTTACACCACCTTTTGATTGACAGGAAATAATTTAACCTGATCATAAGCCGTTTCAAAACAATCGGGCCAGCCAATGTCCGATAGTGCATATAATTGCTTTTATTGGGCGATACATTGGTACATCACTTATCATCATGATTTAAATGCCAATTCTCTATCATGCCCCAATTTGCACATTATAATAGAAACTAAAATGTACATGCAGTAATTGACAAATTTCTAATGGTGTTGTTTCAACCTGTATATAACCTACTCCTCATCAAACTACTGTAGATGGATGTCTAAAACACTGCCTCCAAACTTGCTGAGTTGCAGCACTAGAAATGTCCAGGCCTGCTTTGTACCCACAATCAGCATTTGTTTAGCGGCCAGGCTAAATCTGTCTGTCTGTGCTAATCTTCATGGAATGCAGGGGAAATATGGCTGCATTTATACAACTTAGGGAATTTAAATGTCCTTTCACCCCTGCGCTGGATCAAAGGTCAGGGATAAAATATGTAATGACCATGAGCGCATCAGGGACCAATCAAAAGTGACGTAGAGCGTGGGTGGGTTCTGCCTGTAATGAGTTCACTGTATCAGTTATTGAACTATTTCTATTATATAAACAACTTTGTACCAACAGTTTCAAACAAGACATGTGAATTCCAGTTCAAAGACCACCCTTTCAATATAGAATAAATTGTGTCTTGATGTTTATAGATATCATTGTTGAAAGAGCATATTCACTCCAAAGGGTAACTATTGGCATCGTTTGTGGAGCAGCTTTTGCTCTGAATGTGCCCACAGATGAATAAAGAGCATTTTAACTGTTTTGGCTGCATTTAAAATGCCAGGCTGCTGAGCTGGCAATGATACCAAGATGACAACACTGTTTTCTGTGGCCAGGGTCAGTTCCGCTCGGAATCTAAACCACACGATCTGCCCAGTGCCTCGTGCCTGGAGTTTACTACATTCTGGGACCGCTCTGCTGCACATAGCTGTGGTTACAGTAATAGAGTGAGGCATTGCAGAGCTCTACATTAGAGGTCTATCTGTCAGACACTCACACACACGCTCACACATAAACTAACACAAAATGATACCTGCTAAATCTAAACACTGGCACCACTGTGGAGGGAACAGGAAAGCCTTTGCAATTTATTATGAACATTTCTAAAGTTCTGTCTATTTGTAGGAAGACAGATAGCAAGAATGTAATTTATAAAAGAAGGGAACTGTTGTGTTGAAATGTTATCTTCTTATTAAAGCGGATTCAATTAATGTGCACGATTAATTTTAAAAAATATATTTTCTTTAATGCAATTAATATATTTACCAATTTTCACATTAGCTTCTTACATTTTATTCAGCTACGGGCAAGTTCTGAATACTGGTTGGAATAGGGCAGAACCTTTGCCATGTGTCCAAGGTCATTACACTGATGCACACACCACAAATACACACAACAGTGATTCCGTGTAAATGTGATGGAGAACTGTATTTTTATGTACAAACATTCTGATGGTACCTGTGAAAAGCTGCATTCACATGATACAATGGAGCGAGCGGAGACAAAACTATTTCCGTCTTACTGGACAATTCAGATGAAGCAAAATTTATGTGCCAGAGCAAAAGAAGACATTCTCTGCAGTGCTTGGAACCATGTGAATGCAACCTCCTGATTGCTTTAGCAAAGTGAATAGCCATGATTAATACTGTGGAGGATCAGAGTTTAAAAGATTTAATGCCAATGAATACGGGACCAGTTCTTTCAATTAGTCAACCTCCCACTTACACTTTAGGAAACGCTTAATGTTAATTTAAATGTTGCTATTTTAGTCAATTTCTTTCTTTATACTGTGGAACACTTTGTTTGGAAAATTTGTATAAAACATTACTGTTACATATTCTTTTCTTACAAGGAACTAAAAGCATTTTGACAGGAAAATAAGTATATATAGAATTAAATTTCAGCACTTTCAAAATCTCAGATTAATCACGATTAACTATGCCTCATGCAATGAATCACGATTAAATATTTTAATTGACTTTAATTGACATGAACAGAATTTCCAGTACTCTCCAACAACACATTATTCAGTATTGAATACATATATAAAGGGGTCCAAAAGTCTGAGACAAAAAGGAATTAACATGGTCAATGTCACAAATTTGCTTATTGATTAGGTACCAAGAAATAGTGCATAATCTTCAACATTTCTCCTAAGATTTATTTCATAATGTTTCTCCCATCTTCTTTTTGCTAAATCCTAAAAATTTATTTCCAGGTTTAAATGAGTTTCTAATCTCTGATTATCAACTTACTCACAGACTTTTGGTTCCCTGCTGTATATATAACCTGCAGCTATTTGTCTGCACACACTGTTGTAATACAGAATGTTTTTATGTACCCAATTCAGTTTGAGATAAAACCTTTTAAATATGAAGTGTTTTTTTTTATTATTATTATTTTTTTACAACCCATTGTCAAAATGTGAATGTGGCATTTAACCTGTTGCTTGTGTAAGCAGCATCAAATAAGTGACTCTAATACGTTTCTCTGTCTTTACGCCTTCGGCTGCATTGTGTTCTCTGATTAAGTGGTCTGTTGCTGCCAGTTTAATGTTTGGATTTCCTGTGCATTATTGTTCTGGAAACTTTAGAGGAAATTAAATACATGGTGACAGCACACACGCACGCACGCACGCGCGCACACACGCGCACACACGCGCACACACACGCACATGCAGTGTAGCCCTTTAGCCCAGGATCCACCTTCACTGTAAGGACTTTTTGCAACAGAGGCAAATACATGTGCACATACACATCGACTAAACCACATTCATACTGATCAAAGCCACAATTACCACCATAATTGCATTTTTCCACCATGCAGTTTACCACAGTCTACTTGTTGCTATGAAAAGGATGCCTTTATCTGACAGCTGGAATACTATCATGCAGCTAACACAAGACTATTAAAGAGAAGGACCCATGCATCATTCATTTCAACAGCATCTCCAGGCATGACAGAAGCTCTTCGCTTTAATCCATCAGTAAGATGACACACGGCCTTCTTTTTCACTCTGTGACAGCCTTTTGTCCACATGTAACTGACTCATTTAGCCACCATCTGGAATTTAGGGCTGATTGGTTCATGCCAGCGTCTGCTCCTAGGCTGAAACGTTGGCAGTATTACTGGTCACTATGGACTACTGACATCCTATGAAAATATCTGAAAAGCCTAACAGAAGCCATTCACCATCAGTTTTAAATCAGCCTTGATCCTTACAAAGATATTACAATTTTGACACGGAACAACAAAAAGATATTTACACTTTTATATTTACTAAAATTAAGCCACCACTAAGGTGTTCCGAATTCTGTGTTTTTTTTTAGCACATTGCAGCGTGGTTGCTAGAGTGTTCATGGTGGTTGCGCACACAAGGCAAAAGAGCCCACCTTGAAGATCTATCTTTCAAATGCAAGTCTATAGGATTTTGGGGACTATTGGAAGTCTGTTTATTTAGAAAAATAGTAGGGCACCTCTGCCCAACAACCCACACAATTTAGGTATCTTTAAAGGCCCTAGCACATACTGTGGAGAACAAGTTACATGCTTTTGTGCATTTATTACTCCGGGTTAGGGGTTTGCCAATATCAACCTACAAATGCCTTCCTACTAACTGTATAGTGTAGATCTTACAGAAAGTAATGTCACATACTTCACTTTTACATAAAGACAGGATACAGCAGTGAACTAATAAGATAAAAATCTATTGAATCTAACTTTACAATTGATCCCACTGGTGGATCCGCAGTGGATGAAATGCATGGCGCTCATTAATACATTAGCCTGACTTGCAATACAAACCCTTGTGGTGGCCGTAATATCCAGCTATATAGAGTAAACATCAAATACAAGCATGATCCCCTGAAACCACATTGGAAGCCGCAGTTGCCAAACAAACACAGAGGAATTTTATTTACTTTCCATGAGTGAGAAAGTGAAACCGTGTACTCCATATTCCCCTATTTGAAGTTAACCTCAGGTGACCTATTTGGACTTTTGGGAGTTGTGCTTTGTAAGCATTCCAGGTTACATTACAGTGGCATGCCAAGGTCATAAACAGGAAAGACACCTGCCGGTTTCTCAATCGTAGATGACAAGTATTCCTGCCAGAATGGAGGAACTTCCTGCCCAGGTTGAGTTATAACAGAGCTGGTCACAGCATGATAAATTACCTACTTGCATAATTAAAGTTTAAGTGTCGTAAACTATTTTCTGACTTGTGCTCAATATTCCGATTGACACACTTTGGAATGTTCCTTAAACAAAGCTACAGTATGACATCAGAAGGCTTTGATTGTAGTTCCATGGAAATAAGCATGAGGGCGAGTAAATAATAATTACATAATTTTTATTTTGGGGTGAACGATTCCTGTTGAGGAGTAAGAAAAGGAAAACGGCAAAAAAACAACAACAGGAGAAACTACGATGAATTATCATTTAAACTGAAATGTTATTATAATTCATTCAGATCATTCCATCAAAAACAGCATTTACAACAATTGTCAGACTGGCACACAACTTGTAAACATAATTTTTTGTCTGTTGTTAGTCTGGGCAGGTAAAAAACAACACAGGGACTGAACATTTGTGTTTTGGCCGTCCCTTTCATAATAGTGTTGTGTCATGCATCAACAGTGCAACAGAGAGCTGACCTTGGTACACAAAGCCCTTCAATAAAAGATGTATTGGATTTGGATCAGGCTCATCAGGCTGATACTCGATCCGGCTAAAACCATCAGTATCAGAGCCAATACCGATCCAGGTACATCCCTAGTCATATTGGAGCTTGAAAGTGATGATCATAACCATTTTTTTTTTGAAAAACTGGAAAATGTTCTTTATTAATGACCAAGAGAACAATCACTTCACTTCTGAGAATATGGACTTCAACCCCCCCAAAAATTATAAATAAACAATGCTTTTTCTCCATGCTAGTGTTTCTGTTACAAGATTTTAAATAACGGATTGTTCACATATTTGCCCAAGAATTACTGCCTTTTTTTCCTGCTCTTGCGAAAGCCAAAAATAGCATTTTAAATTTCCATCCATGAATCAGCTCTATTGCTCTACTCCACAGCTGGTGTGTCACTCTGGTGGTGGTTGAGGAGAGTCCCCTGTTCACTATGTAAATCGCTTTGAATGTAGTGTCAGAAAAGCACTATATAAGTGTTATGTTCATTCATTCATTGATTCATTAATTTTCAACCGAAAATATTCTGCAGCTGAAATTTCAGTGCATCCCTAGTTCCATAATGTACCCTTATCCTTGAAAACCATAAAAAAGAAAATACGACCCAGACTACACTTGCAACTAGGACAAATATGTGCTGACCACAATGTGTTTTATGCTGTGAATTATTGGATGCCAAGAGGATGAAACAATTGAAATTCAAGGGGCATTTAGTATCCAATAGTAAGCCAATTAAAAATGCCAATGTTTGATCTTTAGGACAATTGCATATACTTTTGTAAGATTTTGATAATGTTAGATTGCCACTTGGTATCCAACGTAAAACCTGGTCTTGATGCTGAGTTCAGTACAGCACAAAGGAAAAAAATCTTCTGCCAATTTTCATATTATAGAAGGGATGTACAGAAGGAAATCTGCATCCAATAATCTTGCAAGCGCTGTTTACAATCAGCTGAAGTTTCTTTTTGACTGTTTGTGCTACTGTACAGACAGTTATGGATGGTTGTCAAGTTACTCTCAATGACTGCCATAAAGAACCAGAATCTGCAATTAAACTTCACAGCAGTCAAAGGAACTAGTTTTTGTTAGAATCTTTTGATCATCCAAGTTATGTAGACCCATTTTATGCTGGGGGACACAGCCCTGAGGATCTCCAGTACTGATGGTCAGGAAGTGAAATGTTCATTCACTCCGACAGTCTGTCAAGTAACGGCAGTTTTAACATCAATTACTTGAATGGCAAGTGGTGGGGGACAAGAGACAGCTGGGCAGAGAGCCAGGTTACAAGCGCAAAAAAAAACCTGCAAAAGTTAGTCAGGAAGATCAAAGTCAATTACTTTTTTACATGGACACCAGAAAGTGGCATATTGTTAGAAAACGGCTTATTGTGAGAAAGTGGCGTTCCCGTTTACATGCTGTAACAATTCACGGATGGCAAAGGAGGAAGCTGGGACTGGCCTGACGCGACACATACACTTTTCAGTTTCACACAATAAGGCTTTTCAGCCATAACATTCAACGCTGTTGCTGCTTTTCAGCAGACATGTTCAGCATAACATCACACACAAAGATATCGCTCATGCGCACTCCCCAAAATCCTGCAAGAACGCTGCTTGTGTGTTTACATGGCCACATAAGCAGTGTTCTCTGGGAGAAAACTGGATGTGTTAAACTGCTTTCCTTTAATCCCTTAAAGTGGTTTAAGGAAATCTGTATTCTTGCTTACTTCACGTTTCAGAACACTGCTTTCTGCAAAAACCCTGGAATAAACCGTTTTCATACGTGCATGTAAACCGTTTTGTTGTAAATTGTTTTCCAGTTTTAATGTGTAGTATTGTCTCTGCCAATACTGTATTTTGCAAGAAGGAAGACTTTTGGCTAAAGTTCCTAGAACTACATGAGTGCTTTATTTTTGTTTCACAAAAATGTAAACACAACATGATGTTATCTGAACAATCATGTATGGAGTTGCATGCATAACAGAAGGTATTTCAGATTTGTACACATGTTTTCAACATTCTGGGTTAAAATATTGTTTTTTGTCTTTACTCTGGAATAAGTAGCAGCACGGAGTGGATGGAGTTTCCAAATGGAGCCCATCAAAATTTGATTGAGCTTTAGCAGAAGTGTAGTGTTTTGTACTATAGTCAAGTTGTGCATTCCACTTGTTGCACATTATTCAGTTCCTCAAGAGATACATTAGACTTCCACTGGGATGGAATTTGCTCCCAACCAGCCTTAAACTTCAACAAGAGGAAATTGTCTTGCGATGTTTAGTGGCAGTATCTTGCTGCATAGTTTCTTTGTCAGACATGAGGAGGCCTCACACTGAAGTGGTCGAGTTGGGCCTGTACTGTGATAATAAACAATTGAGCAGAATTTAACACTTAACTTCACAGCTCAAGAGACACCATAAACTAAATTTTAGTCCATTGGAAAGCAGTTCAATGGAAAGGAGGCAGCGAGAACCGGCCTGGCGATATAAACAATAGTTTTAATGAGAAACTTAAACAAAAGACAAACACACATGACAGACATGCCCGTAAACAATCTCTCTATCCTCGCACCACCGTCCGCAATCAGCCTTTATCCCTCTCGGAGGCTTAATTAGCTTGATAAGGGACCGGGTGTGTATAATCACGACCCGGCCCCGCACTCCACCCTGTCACATCCATGTATAGCAGCTTTGAAGCCATGTATATTCTAGTGTATTCCTAAGATCCCTTAAGCAGATAAATTTAGTTTTGTCTTCCAGAAAATAACCAAAAATATTGATAACTTTTGTTACTTTACACAAAAATTCCAATCAAACACACTAGAATGATAATGCCCTCCCCCGCAGTGGTTCATGGCTGTGATGTAACTAAAGCCTATTGGCCATAAAAAAAAAGTCCCACCCAAACTTCCTGTTTCAATAGGGAACACGCCAACACAGGAAATAGAACTGCACTATTTAAGCCAGTTAATTGGGTCTTTAATCTGTGTCTAATATTTTAATCTATGCTGCAGGATTTCCCAACACAATCACTCTCATGGTCAGTGGAACATCTGGCAGATAATCCAAATAAAGCTGGTTTCTGTATTAAACCACTTAATGGCATCTTATCTCTGAGATTAGGCTGTCCTCGTTTACAGATTGTGTCATTTTCCAACTGTAATGATAAAAACCTCTTAGTTACTGGGGTAGGCTGGTGGAGAAGGGTGTAAGAGAGAGATGCCAAACACTCACATAACCCCCTCCCTTGAGTGGACGCTCTGACAAAAGGCCTTTTTCAGGCTTCTCCCCAGTCCTGTGATCAGCGGCAAGGGAGTGATGTAGTAACTTTCATAATAAGCGATTTGATCAGACTGGACTCAGCCCAGGACATCACTAACATTCAGCATGTTTAATTTTAACCAACATGGCCAAGTGTATGAGTCTTGGAACTACATCCAGGGAGAAACAATAAACCATGAGCCATCAGGAATCACTGGTATTTCAACACAGACCACAACCACGCTTGACTGCGTGGAAAAGAATAAGCCCGGGGCAATGAGCATTCCTTTCCCTCCTCAAATTGCTTCTATTTTCAGGGGGTTATAAATTACAATTTATAGGACAGAGCATCAGCTAACAATCCATTAGGCTTTTTACAACAAATTAAGTCATGACTCCATGGGGTTTGCTTTGAATCCTCTATATTGGATTGCTAAATAAACATTCTGTCCTTTCTGTCATTAATGATGAATTTGTGGCCAAATGAAAATGCATGTATGGCGTGCTGCTGCAGAAATCCCTAAGAGCTTTTTGAGACATACTATATTGCAATGAGAAATCCTTTCCCATACCTTTGTATTATGCTAAGAACAGTATGATCCAGCAGTCTCAACTAAATCTAGCCTGCAGCTGATATATGAGAGAAGCTGTGGGATGAAAAGTGAAGGAAAAAGAGGGGAATTCTCCTTGTAGAGACGTACAGAGAGGCCTTTCTCTGGGTTGGGGAGGTAGCCAATCAGAATAGTTTGACCAAGGCCCTGTGCTGAGTGGGCAGACCATGCAGCACATGCAAAATGTTAATGTGTGTAGGCTTTCAATGGAGCTCTCTGTCGCTTTCCTCTTGGGCATGACGAAAAAGTACCTTTATGGGAAGTCAGTTCACTCAGCGGCAATTTTGATAACTTAAATTAATTACACAGGTAATATGCGTACAAGTGCAGCTCCTATCCTAAAAGTTCTTTATCAAGATTACCTTTCAATTACCCATTTTAAAAAAGTAATAATATCTGATGAGCATTTTATAATACATTTAGCTTCTTTTGCTCAAATCATGCAAAAATAAATGTCATTTTTTCAGGCTGCTCCAGTTAATGCACATGAAAGTTCTAGAGTAAACAAATTATCAAAAACACAATTGGCTCTTTTAACTGAAAGGTGGGAAATCCATTCCAACCACCGCCGTATTAAGCATTACAATTTCTCCTATGAATTTTTCTACAAATGGCGCCAACTACTGACTCCAGTAGCAGAGAGACTAAAGGGAAGCTTTAGGATGGAGAGACTGCAGAAAGAGTCAGCAGGGACAGCAGACCACTAAGAGACCACTTTCTCATGACACTGATGAAAGGTCCATCCTGACAGGAAGTATCACAACTCTAATGAGCACTGAGGCATGTTTGCACTGCTCCTCTCTTCTGCCCTGTTATGCTCTTTCCCTTTCCTCAGGAGACTTCCGGTCTAATTGTGACTTCAGCGAGTGAAAATCCAGGTGTCACGGACAGCCGAGAGCAATCATTCACATGTATTCACTGACGATACACAAGGAAAAAGCGGGTACCAATACCCAAAACTGAAGTCATTTTAGTGGAAATACATAGAAATCGGTCAAGATACTGTATATACTGTACATTATAAAAAATATATATATTTATTGAGATCAAATTTTAGTCACATGGTTGAGGTAAATGTCTTTTTTTATTTTTTTTTTTACATGAGTTTTTTTGGTTGCCATGTCACTAGTGTAAATCACCATGTCAGCCTCACATGGCCGCAGCACTAAATGCTGGTATGGACTGAAGCATTGAGATTAATTATGCTGTTGTCGCCCCACTCCTTTCAATCTGCTTTAGACCCCACCTCAGATCTGCTTTCTCCAGAGACCCAGTCAGGAAGTGCAATGTTTGTTCCACAGCAAATTCCAAAAATACCAAGAATGAAACTTTAGGGAGGAAACTTTTTCTAGCCTGTCACAGAAACAGAACTGAAAGCAGTTCACTGCACAATTTATTAATGGCCCCCTTCACAAAACATTGAAGAAAAGATCTCAATGCATAACATTAACATTCATACTTTTAAAAGTATGTTTAGTCATTTCTTTTTCTACAGTGTGTATATCTAATACTTCTCAGAAAGACACACTTGCTTGTGGTGTTGGGGAAACTGCCTACAAGTCTGTATAAATCAATCAGAATCTCTCTAATCTATAGCAAACAACGGTACATACCTCAGAGCTTGAATTAATAACAATGCACTATAGTAGAAGTCTATGGAAAACATCAGGAAAAGCATGTTTAAGCTTATATATTCACTATTGAGACTAAGCCATTTTAAAATAATGGGATAATAGGACTACTGTAAACTATGTCAAGGCAACAATACATCAGATTATTCACATAAAAAGAATGACAAAGTTAAGCATTCATAAGCTTGTCTCAGGTGACATGGCAGATGCGGTGCATAGAAATTGGCTCTTTTACCAATTCCAGTGCTAGGGCTTCCTGAGCACACTCAATTACTTCCCTCATCCCATCACACTTCTGCCTGGCACACCCAGCAGTGACACACAGCACTATGCCCTAAAGGTCAGTGGTAAAATTAATACAGGATCTATATACAGGACAATGTCAGCTGGCCTGATAGACCAAACCAAAAAGGCAGAACATGCTAAAATTTGCTTTTTTAAAGGAATAGTTCACAAAAATAAAAGCTACAATTTTGTCATCATTTAATCAACTACATGGTGTTCCACATCCGTATGACTTACTTTCTTCTATGGAACACGTTAGGAGAGATTTTTTTTAAAAAGCAGGTGCTGCACTTTCCCATAAAATGAAAGTGAATGATGACTGAGGTTGCCAGTAACATTCTGCCTAACATCTCCTTTTATGTTTCACAGAATTAAGAAATTCATATGCTTTTGGGTATGTAAATAATGACAGGATTTAGATTTTTTTTGGTGAACTATCTTAAAAGAAATATTTTGGCTTCAATACAAGTTAAGCTCAATCGACAGCATTTGTGGCATAACGTTGATTTCCCACTTTAAAAAACAAAGAAAAAGATAAAAGCAAACATCAAGGTTACAGTGAGGCACTTACAATGGAAGTGAATCGGCCAATTTTTTTGAGAGTTTAAAAAAGGTAGAAATATGAAGCTTATAATTACATAAAAGCACTTACATTCATTATATTTAACTCTTGTATTATTTGAGCTGTAAAGTTATTTTACTTGTCATTTTAGTGGTTTTGGGTTTGTTGGCATTACATTGTTATGCCAACAAAGTTGTAAAAGGAATCGGTTACTAACGTAACCTCGGTTCTCTCTAGATGAGGGAACGAGTATTGCGTAAGCTAGCTTACGCTACGGGAAAGATTCATCTTTTCTGAGATATTGAAGCCAAAAAATTATCCTTAATTTTGTATCCATTGTCAACGCAGTGCGGCAGCTGCAGACCTTGAGCGGGCTAGCTAGCGAGCTCATTGGTTGCTCTGCGGCAACTGCTGCAGCCTATAGACGAACTTGAGTGAACTCGCGTCCAATGAGAGGCGTCCGGCGCTCACTGCATCAAAGCCCGCCAAAAGGGCGTGACTAGAGTGCATATAAGCGTAGTTCAGTAGGCTGGAACCCTGGTTTTCATTGAATGAAGCGAAAAATCGCTGCGTGGCGCGAAGCACGGCCGGTTACGCAATACTCGTTCCCTCATCTAGAGAGAACCGAGGTTACGTTAGTAACCGATTCGTTCTCTTACGAGAGCTTCTCGTATTACGTAAGCTAGCTTACGCTACGGGAACCCTTTGTCAACGCCGTCGCGCTCAAGCATCCACTGCATGAGCCCCAGGGAATTAAGGGGACCGGGGAGCCCTTGTGAGTGGGGAATTAATATTTGGCCGGCAAGAGTGCGGGCCATTGTGTGTGTAGTACATAAGCACATAGACAGAGCGGCGGTGCCGGTCTGTGTGGACTGTGTCCCATTAATGCAGCTCACCAGGGGAGCTGTAGCGTGTTAAACCGCTAGCAGTTTAGCCTGCAGAGCGGGTACTTCCAGATTGTAAAATCTGACAAAGGTGGAGGGAAGCCCAGCCAGCTGCCACACATATGTCGTGAATGGAAATCCAGCTGGACCATGCCCACGAGGAGGCCATGCCTCTAGTGGAGTGAGCCTTAATGCCTAGCGGGCATGGTAGGTCTTTTGACGCGTCTGGCGGCAGCAATAGCGTCCACTATCCATCTGGACAGTGTCTGTTTCGAGCGGCGAGACCTTTGGTGCGCCCTCGAGCGAAATGAAAAGCTGCTCGGAGCTTCTGAAAGATCGCGGGCGCGCAGTATACAATCTCAGTGCTCTGACTGGGCAAAGGAGATTGGCGTCGCGTTCGCTATCAGATGCTGGTAGCGCCGACAAGGAAATGATCTGTGCTCTGAAAGGAGTACCGACCACCTTGGGGGCGTAGCCGTGTCTAGGCTTTAAAATGACCTTGGAGTCACTTGGTCCAAACTCAAGACACGCATGGCGCTGACAGATAGCGCATGAAGGTCTCCCACCCGTTTAACTGATGATAGGGCAGTTAGAAAAGCGGTTTTAAGTGAGAGGTGTTTCACATCCACGGATTGAAGCGGTTCGAAAGTGGGGCTTTCATAGCTCGAGAACTATAGAAAGGTCCCAGATAGGAACCGATGGGAGCGCGGAGGGTTCATCCTTCTAGCTCCCTGAGGAAGCGGATGACCAGCTCGTTTTTACCCTGTGACTGGCCGTGCAGGGGTTCAGCGAATGCCGCGACGGCCGCCACGTACACTGGCGTGGATGGGGATCTGCCCTTATCCAGCAGCTCTTGTAAAAACACGAGCAGCGGCGACACCCACATGTCCGTGGGTCCAGGTCTCTGTCGGTGCACCATTTTGAAAACACAGACCATTTTGGCGCATAGTCTTCTCGTGGAGGGGCTCTAGCGTGTATGATGGTGTTTATTACTCCTTCTGGCAAAGCGGCGGGTAGTCGTTGATCACCCAGCGTGTAGCGCCCAGCGCTCTGGGTAGGGATGCCAGATCGTTCCGCGAGCTTGCGAGAGGAGATCTGCTCTCACTGGGATTGGCCACGCGCTGTCAGTGACAGCTGCGTAAGCTCCGGGAACCATGTTTGATTCTCCCAGCGGGGCTATGAGGAGCACCGAGTGGCGCGTTCCCTGATCCTCTGCATTACCTGTGGCAATAGCGAGGCGGGAGGGAAGGAGTAAAGCGGCGGTTGGACCAGTCCTGGGCCAGCGGCGTCCTCGCTTTCGAGAAAAATATTGGGCAGTGAGAGTTCTCTTCTGGCGCAAAGAGGTCTATCTCTGCTCTGCCGAATATGCGCCATAGCGTCTGGACTGTTTGAGCGTGCAGGGACCATTCCCTGGGGAATATTGTCTCTGGACAGTCTGTCTGGGCCGTCGTTCAGGTGGCCTGGCACGTCGCGTCACCCTCAGCGGCGCAGGTGGCGCTGGGACCAACTCAGTAAGCGTTTCGTCAGATGGAAGAGGTTCCTGGATCTGACACCGCCCTGGCGGTTTAGATAGGATACCACAGACCTGTTGTCCGAGCGGACCAGGGCGTGGTGACCCTGAATGATCGGGAGGAAGCGCCGCGGCGTGCTCGACCGCTATCATTTCCAGACAATTTATGTGAAGGAGCTTTTCCTGAACTGACCATAGGCCAAAAACCGGAGAGCCCTCGCGAGACCGCACCCCAACCCGTGTTGGGCGCGTCTGTCGAGATGACTTTCGGCGAGATACAGCTCCCATCATCACTCCCGCTGATACCACTCGGCCACTGTCCAGGGCTGCAGAGCTGAAATACAGGTCTGAGTCACTCTGATTGGCTGGCGGCCTGTGGCCTAAGCCGGCGAGCTGGGTGTTTAGCCAATGCTGAAGCGGGCGCATGCGCAGTAAACCCAGTTGAAGTACTGCTGCGGCTGAGGCCATGTAGCCTAGCGCTCTCTGAAACTTCTTCAGAGGTGTGAGGCTGTTCATCTGAAATGACGCGGCTAGTCGCTGCACACGGCGCGCGCGCTGTGTAGATAAGCGAGCCGTCATTGCCACCGAGTCTAGTTCAATTCCAAGGAAGGAAATTGTCTGACTGGGCTGTAGTGAGCTCTTGGTCCAATTGACTGCAAGGCCCAAACTGTTCAGATGACTGAGGAGAACTGTCCTGTGAGACAGAAGCTCTTTGTGATTTTGTGCCAAAATCAGCCAATCGTCCAAATAGTTCAGAATTCGCAAACCCTGACTCCGCAGGGGTGCGAGCGCCACGTCCATGCACTTCGTGAAAGTACGGGGTGCTAAGGACAGGCCGAGCGGAAGGACGGTGTATTGATAAACCTGGCCGTCGGGCGAATCTCAAGAATGGCCTGTGACGGGGATTTATCTGAATCTGAAAGTATGCATCTTTCAGATCGAGAGAAATAAACCAGTCCCCTGGCGCACATGCGCGAGGAGTTTGCTGGTTGTAAGCATTTTGAGCGGTCTTTTGCAAGCGCTTTGTTCAAAACCCTGAGATCTAATATTGGTCTGAGGCCGCCGTCTTTCTTGGGGACAAGAAAATAGCGGCTGTAAAACCCTGACTTCGCTCAGGGAGGCGGCACTCTCTCTATGGCCCTTTTGCACAGAAGGTTTGCTATTTCTGAGCGAAGCATGCACGCTGCTTCCGTGTGCACAGTAGTTTCGAGCAGCTCTGAAGCGAGGAGGACGGCGATCGAACTCTAGCAAATAGCCCTGTTTTATTGTGCTTAACACCCATTCGGATATCCCTGGAATATCTTCCCACGCTTTGAAGCGTAATGTTAGAGGGTGAGTGGCCAAATCGCTCTGATTGCCGCACACAGCAGCTGAACAGAATGTGTGAGCCGCTTACTGTGCTTATGCTGGACTGCTCGCAGACAGCATGGACAGGCTGTTCTGTGAGTGACTTCCCGATTGAGGTGAATGGGGAAAGAGTCACGTCTGTTAAGTGATACGCAAGCATAGTCACGGGCATGGGACTTACATACAGAGAAGTGTTTGCTGGCCGTGTGACAGAGCGGGCAGAGAATGGGCACGCGCACGTATTCATGAGCGCATTTATTGACTCTAACACTCGAGTGGTTTGAAACCGCTTTTGAGTGTGCTCTGATGGGGACACGGAACGTGTAATGCTTGTGTGTAGAGGTGAACACTGGATTGTGGGCACATTTCCTACACAAGGCTGGTCGTGTGACAGAGCGGCCAGAGAATGGAGCGCACGCGGATTAGGTGGGTGCGTTTATTAACCCTAACACTCGAGCAGTTCAGTAACCGCTTTATGTGAGTGTGCCGTGATAGGGCCACGGGATGTGTAATGCTTGTGTGTAGGGGTGAACACTGGATTGTGGGCACATTTTCTACACATAAGACATGTTTGCTCTCTGGTATGGACACGGGATGTGTAATGCTTGTGTGTAGGGGTGAACACTGGGTTGTGGGCACATTTTCTACACATATGGCATGCTTGCTCTTTACCAGATTTATTTGGGTCGCCGTGAAAACGGCGTTTGAGCGCAGGCAAGCGGGCGTTAACACCGGCTTGTTGGCTGCTGAATCTACCACTGTAGTAGCCTGAAGGAAGGGGACTGACAGGGGGCGAAGCTTTGACGGTGGTCCGGCCGCAGCGGGACTGATCCGTCGTTTTGTCAACAAAGCTAGGAGGACTTCGGTTGTTCAGGTTTCAGCGCAATTCTAGTCCAAGGCCCGCGGGGAGGCGGCGGTCTGCGGCGGCTGTCTGAGCGCGATCGGGGGCGGCCACCCTGTCGGCGCTGAGAAGTCTGGCTTTGTTGAGCTGGGCGCTGTGAAGAGGCTCGTGCAGGAGGCTCACGTGGGCGGCCTGCAGAGGAGCTAGCGCGACGAGGCAGAAAGAGATTCATGGCTTGTGTGGCTTTTTGGACCTCTGAAAACCGGTCAATGATACCACTCACCGCGGAGCCGAAGAGACCGGATGGAGAGAGCGGTGCGTTGAGGAACGTAGAGCGCTCTGCTTCTCCCATGTCGGCTAGCGTTAGCCACAGATGTCTCTCGGTCACAGTCAGCGGCCATGCACTTCCCTATAGCTTGGGCTGCAGCTTTGGTAGCCGGAGGCGAGGTCCGTAGCACTCCGTATGTCTGCAACTGCCTCTGGATGCCTGCTTTCCTCATCCCACTCCGCTAGAAGGTCCGCTTGGAGGATCTGTAGGGCGACCATAGAGTGCAGAGCAGATGCAGCTTGGCCGGCGGCGGAATAAGCGCGGCCAACACAGGTGGGAAGTTGTTCTGCAGGCCTTAGGCGGGAGCACTGGTTTAGACCGCCATCTCGCGGAGGGCGGGCAAAGGTGTGCTGCTACCGCATCCTCGACCAGAGGGATGGAGCGTAGCCCTTCTCAGTGGCGCCGTCCACCGAAGCAAGAGAGGTGGAGACGTGGGATCGGACCCTGGCCGAGAAAGGCGTTCCATGATTTGGAAAGCTCGGCGTGGAGTTCCGGCAGGAAGGGGCGGCCGGGTA
Organism: Xyrauchen texanus; assembly: GCF_025860055.1. NCBI lineage: Eukaryota > Metazoa > Chordata > Actinopteri > Cypriniformes > Catostomidae > Xyrauchen > Xyrauchen texanus. The sequence goes on from NC_068311.1 coordinate 17,321,586, forward strand.
GCGGGTGCTGCTGGCGGCGGCTCTGTAGAAAGCAGCCGTCAAGTCTGTTGGGTGCCTGCTCAAGGGCGGTGACCACTCGAGCCCGAGGCGGTCGGCGGCCTGTGTGAGGCGTGTTAGTTCCCCTTCGACTCTGGCGCGGGTCCTGCTGGATTCCTGGGCCGAGGAGGAGGCGTGTGAGCCTGACCACTCCTCGCTGTCCGAAGCCATGATGGAACAGCCCTTATCCTCCGCTTCTTCGTCGAGATGGCAGCAGAGCAGCCGCTCGGCAGCAACTGCGGCGTCCGGGTGGGCGGGGAGGGTGAAGGCGATTGCTCGAGGATGGGCTCCGGCGAGGAAATCGCTTCTACCACTGTTTCCGGCAGCCTTTGAGAGCGGCGCTTTTTCTGCGTGGCTGAACAGAAGGCGGCGGCGGCTTCGGTCCTGAGCGCTCGAGTCGAGCCCGCAGGGTCGACATCGGCAGCTCCTCGCAGAGATCGCATCCACCTCGGCGAGGCGAGCTCTGCATGCCCCAGTCCCAGGCAGAGGCGCCAGATGATGTGGCGGTCTCCGGTGCTGAGAGGAGCGCGGCATGAGGCGCAAGTGGGCGTGGCATCTTAAAAGACGCTTCGTACTCTTTTGTGAAGTTCTTTAAGAACTAGCTTGCTTTTAAAAAGGATACGTTGCCGGATGGCGTAGCTCGCAGGACGGCTGAAGGTGGCGAAGACAGCCAGCTTCTTCGAGCGCTGTCCACGCTTGCTTGATGCCCCTCGAACGGCGACGCGACTTTCCGGTTCAGTGATGCGAAGAGCTTCGCTGAAGAGACGAAAATCAGGGTTCCAGCCTACGAACTACGCTTATATGCACTCTATTAACGCCCTTTTTGGCGGGCTTTGATGCAGTGAGCGCGTGGACACCACTCATTGGACGCGAGTTCACTCGTTCGTCTATAGGCTGCAGCAGTTGCCGCAGAGCAACCAATGAGCTCGCTAGCTAGCCCGCTCAAGGTCTGCAGCTGCCGCACTGCGTTGACAATGGATACAAAATTAAGGATAATTTTTTGGCTTCAATATCTCAGAAAAGATTAATCTTTCCCGTAGCGTAAGCTAGCTTACGCAATACGAGAGAAGCTCTCGTAAGAGAACTGGCAAAAATTTTATCACACTAAAATCAAGTTAACATGTGTATTGTTTATGCCTTGTGGCTATACTTTTGATAAAGTGAGTACTTTAACGTGTACATATTGGCCCCATTCTCTTCCATTGCAAGTGCCTTACTGAAGGGGGAATACAAAATGTATTTTTGTTGTAATCAATATTATGCCACAAAAGCTGTTGAGCTTAATTTGTATTGAACCCGGAATATTCCTTTAAATATCATTTACAAGAACTACATTTCTTTTAAGTAGCAAATCACAATGTTTTGCACTAGAGATTTTAAGTATTTTGTGAGAGGATAAAAGCACTGCATTTGTCTCACTGTTAAATGCAGTCAAAAGAGCATGTGAGCATTCCTTTGAGTGGGAATTCATAACCACTTCTTGGAGAAAGAGCATGGAGAAACAACTGGACTAAAGAAAATAGTACGTTTAAGTTCTGAGATCATAAATACAGAAAAGGTTGAGATAAAATGAGAGCCAATCAAATCAAGATTGCTTCCTGAACAGAGCAAATGGTCTTGTGGAGTAAAATAATACTGCAAGGGCCAAGAGTAACAACTACAACGCCTATGCATTCTGAGGAAGGGTCTCAATCATGAAGCATATGTGTGTCAGCATAAAATATTTTTTATAAAACAGATACATGCATCTGTGTCCACACATGTTGAAATCTATATTAAAACTGAAGTCTGCAATTTCTGCACCACCAAAATATTTTAATATTTTTTACAAAAAAGACAGATAGTCCCGACATAAACTCATGCCATTGGCATTTGGGCATTTTACCAAAACCTTTTAACCATTGTAAAATTACTGTAACACACATCTTTCATGACTTATTGCTCTAGAAGGCCCCACTGAGTGCATCCACAATTGAGTCAAAGCCCTCATAGAAACTAACAATGATTGATTTTTGCCATTGATTTTTCCTATAGCAGATTCATTTAAAAACAACAACCAGGGCACATACAGTAGATGTACATCCTGTATGGTTTGCCTCTCAAAGCTGTTTACTACATTAAACTGATACATTTTCACAATAAATAAAAATCACTCTGAAATATGGACCACTATATCTGGAAGATAAAATGAGTTCTTGTATCCCAGCTTAAAATGCAGACAACTAGAAGTTATTTGTATGTTGGTGTAACACTGTGTCATTATACAATTATTCATGTTTAAGTGGCCAGACACAACATAAGTGTCCAATGTTGTGAGTTTTGGTCAGCAATATCTGTTTGTTCAAACAACAGAAGACGGGAGAATTTTCTGGCATCAGGGATTATTGTCAAAACTCGGTTAGTGAAGCTAGAGGTGCAGAAATTAAATCTTCTTAATGGTGTTCACACAATAAAGTGTAGTCATCTCATCCATAGAGTGCTAACTATCATTATTGGTCAGGACCCACACTCTTAGAAAAAAAAAAGGTTATTTGGGGTTCTATATAGAACACTGGGGTTCTTGAATCAGCTCAAATAAAAAAAACCTTTATTTCAAAAAGGTTCCATTCAGGAAGATTTTCAGAAAAAAAAAAAAAAAAACTTAAAGGGTTCTTTGTGTTGACAATTGCTTAATGCGAGTATGTATGTGTATGCATAAATTATTTTATTGAAAGTTTTGTTTATAAATAGTTTTGAAAACTAGACTACATTACTTTTGCATTTGCATTTCATGCTGGAGAAAAAATAAACTTTTCAAATCTACTTCAATTTGGGTTTGATTAGAAAAGAATAAACGACAGATGATCAGATCCAAAGTCCTTTTTCTTTTAGAGGACAGGTTTATCTCAGTATTAATATATAGTCTATGGTATAGTCTATTCTTGACTCATAATTCAACAAAATATGGAGAAATAAAATTGTTTATCATAAACTGCAAACAACTTGAGAATGGAGCTCTGATTTTTTTCTCCCTATCTGCATAGCACAAAGTCTGTTTAACCGAAATCTGGAGGGCGACTCTACCCTGGCAAGTAAGAACTATAAATTAATTTGTTGATTAATATTGTTGCATTTATTTATTTTGACCTAACTCCTTGTCATTTATTACTTACACATTTAATTCAGCAAGAACAAAGAATAAATGTCGACCAAACTCACCCAGGCCTGCGATATTCTCCATCAGGAAGAAAATAATTGAAAACTCTAAATCACTAAAATCTCTGATGTGGATTGACTAGTAGTCCTGATGACAGGTTATAATTATATTTTCTTTGCATCTAGAAAACATGGGAAAAACAAAACAAGTTTTCAGGAGCACATCACAGCATTGAATTAACAACTGCACTGACAAAGGGATTAATTAAGCTCTATTCAAGAGTGTGAATATGTCAAACGTCCATAGTCAAAGAGAGGAAGTGATGGAAATGTTTCAATTTCTCAACTTGTGAGTATTTGGTGTTTGTAGTTTTATTGTCATGTACAAAAATAGAATTATTATCAATTTATTTTTAATGAAGATGCCATATTAATTTAAAATGGGTTTTAGCAAAGACCTTCAGCTAACTCTGAGCACTTCTGAAGTTCCAACATCATCAGGGCCAGGACAAGTGAAAGTCAAAGGGGACATTTGACTTCAAAACAATGACATGTCATAAAAGGTTTTTCTATTATTTTGCATTGCATCAAGGTTTTTATGATACTAAATAATAGTTTCTGTTTGCAGTGGCTCTGGAGTGCATCATTACTAGTTTGACTAATTTATCTTCATACAGATAAAAAACAACTCTACTATTCATGTACATTTTTAAAGAGATACCAATTTCTTTGTTTTTAATTAATTACTCTGCATACTAACAGAAAATCCATCCTCAACCTGATCGTTCAAATGGTGTCCAGCCCCCTCAGAGAGTGCAGCGAGTCGGCATCAGACTGATGACATGGAGATGGCTGAAGTGAAGTTTTGTTTAATTTGTTTATCAAAGACCTCACTCAGTTTGTCAGACCAGTGGCAACAAAATTATTCTGTATCTGCCCCAGTGCTAAAATTATTTAACAGCTTTTCATAGATAATTTGTTTTTATACATTTTTACCTCACTTATGGTTATACATTTAACTTAAAGTAAATGTTAAATGATTTAATGCTTATCATTTTTATATAAATAACATTACTAATTAACTTTTAGCTTTTTATTACAAACCTGTGGATTTATTAAGTCAATTCTCATAACTATGCATTATGAATTGTGTTAATTATTGCTTATGTTGTTATAAATGCAAACTATTAAAAATGATTTACTTAATATGTAAATGCATTTTGAGAACCCTTCCACCTGGCTCAAATAACTTTTAAGGATGCTTTTGATAGGACCCTTAAAAAGGGTTCTATATAGAACCTTTTTGTGGTTCCAAATATGAAGCAAGCAAAAGAACCCTTTAGGGTTCTATATGGAACCTTTTCTTCTAAGAGTGCAGCACATAAATTAAGATTTCCATCCTCCAGGATTTCTGTGGTTTTTATTTTACATACACTTGCATATGAAAACCCAAGGTTGGTAAAATTGCTCCCAGACTGTTCAGAAGCCATGCCAAGGCAACAGAAGTACCAGAACCCACAGGCAGTGAGAGAGAGAAAGCGAGCGAGAGAAAGAGAAACAAAGAGAGGAAGGTCAGAGTGTGAGCGAAATCTTAAACTGAAGCAATTTCTCAAAATGACATCCAGAGTCAAATTGGATGTTAACAAGTGATGGAGAAAAGTGTAGCCTAGCCCTCTCAATGGTTCCAAAATGCTAATTATCCTACTGCCAAGGTGTCCACTTGTAGCACTGGTAAGTGTGATGAAGATGTTCTGAACTGCAAACTTCATTGACAGCACAGTTTGGCCTGAACATCATAATGGAATTCACAGCAGATGTAGAGCTCGTGGAAAACAAGCATTTACTGACGTCTCTTCCACTTAAGATTTCAGTTTAAGCAGAAAATAAGGGAAATACAGCAGTGTGGTGCAGAATGTCCCTGGGGTGCTGTGGGCCAGTCCTGCGGCAAAGATGGAGCCAGTGTGGCCCTGTCTATTGAGTTAAAAAACAATAGTACAGTCACGAGGTGCCTGTTTTTATCCATTGTGACTGGCAATTATGAAACTATACCAAAATACTTAACAATTAGTAGTATTTAGGGATGCACCGAAATTTCGGCCGCCGAAAATTTTCGGCCGAAAATGGCACTTTCAGCACTTTCGGTTTTCGGCCGAAAGAGAAAAAAGGCCGAAAATATATACCTCCTCGCCCCGCCCCTCAGTGCTCAGATTTCAATCTGGATCGATCTAGCCCTTATCACAGCGCTACCAAACAAAGGCCGATCATGTCAGCGGTGTGGAAATTCTTCAAAGTTTCTGATAAGGACATCAAATTTGCGATCTGCAGTGTTTCTTCAGCAGAACTTTCAAGATATATATATATATATATATATATACAGAATACAGCAAGAGATTCTACAGGAAAATGTCACAACTAGCGCAGCTACAACACAACTTGAGACGTATTTATCTGAACTACTCCAGAAGCGACAATCCCCTTGACTACGGTCGCATAAACAAAGACGGCTTTCCATTGCTTGCGCGGATTGCGCACAGGTATTTATCTGCCCAAGCACCAGCACAGAGAGTGAGAAACTGTTCAGTGCAGCATCTCATGTTCTTGATGAGCTTTCTGACAGGAGAGACTGTCAGAAAGTTTAGCAACTTTTGTTCTTGAAGAGAAACCGGTCACTTGTACTTAAATAGAAAGCGGTCCAATATGATGTGAATAGCAATTACTTTACACTTGTTCTTCACTCGAGGAAACATCTGTCGTTTACAGTTGAGGTTGGATTTAGTTCAATTACTGCTGTTTTGCACTGTTGTTTTGCACAATAATTTTCACTTAAAGTGTACATACGTTTACATAAACAGAATAGAGCACTGGTCTATATATATAATTATATATTATAGATCAGTGGCAGCTGGTGATAATTATTTGGGGGCGCTTTTTTGTGGCCGAAAATAAATACAAAGCAGTACCAAAAAGCATGTTGACTACTTGAACATAAATTGTGCTCTCCTTTCTTTCTGGCCAGCAAATTTCTCAATGACTCTCTGATTAAAATCAGTCATCTCAGAAACAAGTCTCTTTCCCATGGAGAGCAATGCCAGTGCATTCAGCCTCTCCTGGGTCATGGTGTTTCTGAGAAACGTTTTTATTCTTATCAAGGTTGAGAAGCACCTCTCAGCTTCAGCCATGGTCATGGGTGTGGTAATGAGAACTTTTAGGAGAGTCACAGTTTAGGAAAAGACTTCTTCGAGATTATTCTCCATAAACTTTGATTTGATTTGATTTGAAACAGCTGGAATAGGTCCACAGCACCATGGCAGGCTTTGAATTCTTCCTTGCTGTAGATGAGACTGAGCTCTGTCTTCAGCTTGCTTCCACTGAGCATCGGGTACGCTTTCATGGTGCTGCTCAATGCATCTTCAGGAAAGGTATCCTTGTACTCATCAAACCTGTCCCCCTGCAACAAGGTGGCACAGACAAGGTGGTCTGTGAAGGAGAAACGCTCCCTAGTGTGTCCCAGGATCACAGACCTATAGCGATAATTAAATATATATATGTATAAATGTAAGGTAGTAACCTGGAGTAGGCCACTAGTAGTCACAGTTGCAATGAATTTCAAAATAAAAATAGAGCCATTTGAGTTTTTGTCCCATACAAGACAGTAGTTTTTGGTGGCTATATATTTCATTTAATCATTTATTTTTATGTTGCCAATTTATTATTTTTGGGATGCTGTTGTATAATATTAAAATTATAATTTTTGTAAGGATTTATACCAAACAAAAATGTTTTCTTGAGTCTGTAGAATATGATACGTGGGCAGGATATCTCTGCAGCACAACAATAATGTAAATTGGTAATTTGACAAATTTCTATAAAAAAAAAAAACTCACCTCTGCTGCGATTCTTTCGCGCTCTACTGGACTGAGCGCCCGGCGCATCTGTATTGGACAAGAACCACTGCTTTGCTCACCAATGTTTTTTTTTGGTTTTTTTTTAGCGAACGCCTTGTAAAAGGTTTTTTTTGTAAATCAATGACAGAGTTTGGTTTAGCAGGTAACGAGAACCAATCAGATTGGATAAAACAACATGTATCCAATTCTGATTCGCCAGGGACGCAGCGACCTGCGCCCGGAGGAGAATCTTTAAGAAACCAATTAGAGACCAGCTTCAGGTCACATGCTGCCCGAAAATTTAAGGACTCAGATAGACATCCATTTGTCCGGCGTCCCTCGCCCATTAAACCGCATGAAACATATTGAAAAACATAGAAAATAGTTAACCGATTAAAGCCAGTTTTTATTAAATGCTGAGGCTCTTACTACCAGCCTGCAGATTGTACGAGTAAACTATTTAATTTTTTTTATTTTTATTTCCATTTTTATATAATTTTTGTATTCATGTATATTTCTGGAATTTTGATGGGGGCGGCGCCCCAGCGCCCTCTATTGACAAGCCGCCACTGTTATAGATATATATAGATCAGTGGAATAGAGGCCCTCTGCCATTCTGTGTTCTGCCTGTTGTTTTAATTAAAATTACTGTTGCATATTTAAACTTTTTGAAAGATGTTAGCTAAGTTCATTTCTTGACTCTTGTTTTGCATATAATAGTTTTCTAAAACTTTACATTATTTGGATAATTGTTAATAAAATCTGTAAAATTAGATTTTTACAGAACTGAAAGAAGAATAATATTTAATATAGTTTTAATATATTTTTAGTCCAATTTTGGTGTGCTACTTTCAATAAAAGTGTGATTTATTTTATTGGTTTGTAGTTTTTCAATTCAGATTAATTAAATTCATGAAATTAATGAAAAAGTATAAAATAAATACAATTATACACAACATTTTTTTTTTTTTTTTTAAATAGGTAAAAATTTCGGTTTCGGTTGTTGGCCAAGTGCATCCTGGATTTTCGGTTTCGGTTTCGACCCAGAATTTTCATTTCGGTGCATCCCTAGTAGTACTAATAGTTTTAGCTAATTGTCAATGCTCTTCAGCTAGCAAAGTAAGGACAAGAATTTCAGGGATGTGCATGAACAGGAGAAATAATCACCAAATGAACCCCTTAGCAGATCTGAAACGTTAGTGCATTTCGTCATCATTTTTATCCAAACTAAAAAGAACCTATTTGCCCAGTAAGTATTAATTAGCCTTAAAATGAAAATTCTGTCATCATTTACACGCTCTCATGTTGTTCCAACTCTTTTTCCTTCTGTGGAAAACCAAAGGAGGAGTTTAGCAGGACTTCCAAGCTACAATCTTCCATACAATGAAAATGAATGGGGACCAAGGGCCATAAAGCTCCAGAAAGGTAAAAAAAAAAAGTCACTACAAATCTATATTAAAAGTAGTCGATAATATTTGTGTGCTATATTCCAAGTCTTCTGAATTCTTAATAGTTGTGTGAGAAACAGACAAAGTCGTTATTTGCTGAAAACTCTTCCATGGTTTCATTTACTGTCATTGCATGAAAAGAGCAGCTTGGACATTGTGATGTAATTTTGTGTTTCAATCCTGATATGGTAAGCAAAACATATTTGTGGTTCTGGATGCAGCCTTCACATTGTACTCATAATTGTGGACCTCTGAGGTTGGTTAACTGCTAAGTCATGCTTTCAAATTGCCTGTAAAACAGCATGATGGCACATTGATGCTGGGTGTTAGAATGTTTGCATTATCTCTCTGCATGAGAATGTGTATGCGTATAGAACTGGGGGCATCTGGTGCACAGCTGTAGAGAACTCATTTGCAGAAAGCCCTGCAACCTTGCAGGAGGTCAGTCAGGCATAATCAACTGCCACCCAGGTCGATGCCTCCTCTGTTAGGGCACTGCATAAGAGTTGGCAGCCATTATTATTGAAGATGCTGAAATACCTTCATTAATGCCAGAGTCAGAGTCTCCAAGACATAATGAAACTTTATGACTTCATAGTTATTTTTGGTTTGGGATGTTACTTGATACTTCCCAAAGGATTAACTTGATAAAAAAAAAGATCCATTTGTGTTAAAGCTGGCAGAATTTCAAGTGCAGGACTCAAAATACAAGAAAACATTTGGTTCAAAGGAGGGTCTGTGTTTTCTTAACGGAGACAATCTGACGAGACCATAAGCAGGCCGTGCAACGAAAATAGACTGTATTTACCTGTTTGTTTCAGCAGGGTTTGCATTGTCTCTATTCTGGCTTCCTCACAGACATATCTCAGGACATCCTGGCTGGAAGAATGGAGGACTTCCTGTATGTTTGTGGTGTTTTCTTCTAAGGAATGGGAACATCATGGCATGCCCGTCCTTAGCTACCCCCAAAGACATTCCTTTGCCGTGAAGGGGCAGTTCCTATTTGTGCCTATTTCCACCATACTCTAATATTAGACATAAAAAATTATGTCCAAGAATCCAAAATAGTGTGTGTGTATATATTATTAGTAAATGAATTACCTGAAATCAAATAAACGTATTATTAATGATAATAAAAAATTATATTTCAGGTATATGTTAATGTCTATTTAGCTTACATGTAAAAGAAATTGTCTCTTAGATATGCAGGTAATTACACAGGGACCTACTAACATGATAAATTACAAAATATTAAATTTTAGTTTTTCATTATTTCAGCTTTTTAAAAATTTACAAATTCCATGTATTAAATCAATAAATATGATGTATTGAAATTGCATAAATTAGATTGCATACATTTGCTATATAACATACCATTTACAAGAATATTGATATGTAGAGCAAGAGCTAAAATTGTACTGTCTCTTTAAGACTACTGGTGCCAGTTCAGCCAATGAGCGCATTTTAACGAGAGCGAACGTGCATCATTTCTTCAGCCCATCTCTGCTATGTGTTTGATTAGAATTAATGCATCTTTTTTGCTGTTTTTGATCAACAAACTGTAAAGAACAACAAAAGGTAATAAAAGTTACATTATTCAATGGCAAGTGGATTGCATGGATCTCATCTCTGGACACACATTACACAGGACAAGTCAAACCAAACTTTGAAATGAAATGATCTCGGTGCCAAACTCAGTTCCGCGAGGAAGTATTTATGGTTGGGGGAAGATTAACGAGAGTTTCTGCACAGTTGTTTATACCGAATCCGTGCAATGTGTGATTAAAATGAATGTTTCTTTTTTACTTTATTATCACCAACTTACTGTACTTACTGTTGCCACAGTCACCTTCGGCTTGCTCACTGGGGTTATAAATACAATTATTAATTAATTACCTTTTTTTAAACACAATTTACAATCATATTTTATCAAACTACACAATGATGACTAAGACATTATTGATATTACAGTTGTATCTTCTGTTAATGCCTGATCTTCTGTCAAGCTGCTTGTGTGTATTATGAAAGGAGCTATACAAATAAAAATGACTTGAAAATGTGTGCGTGAATCTCATCTTTGAACACACATTACATGGAACAAGACTATCCAAATGTTTACAGGCATAATGTGTATTGACTTGTGTGTACAGTAAAAATATTAAGTTCTCAAAATTCAAATCTACAAGTTCTCAAGTTGTGAAACACTTTTACCATCTAACAGGCATCAAACAGGTTTGTAGACTGGTGTGTAGCCTTGCTGTAAAACAGATAATGTTGTGAAAACATTCCTTGGAAAAGTTAAGCAAAATCTGAGTTGACATCATTAAATGCAATGTATATGTGTCTATGGCATATCATGACTCAACTAAAGCAATGATGACACCATGATCGAATAACTCAGGACCCACTGCAGCCAAATAAGTCTTCTTAAAGGGATAGTTCACTAAAAAAAGAAAAAAAAAAACCTCATGCCATCTCAGATATGTATGCCTTTCTTTCAGAAGCAGAACACAAATAATGTTTTTAGAAGAATATTTCAGCTCTGTAGTTCCTTACAATTCATGTGAATGGTGATCAGACCTTTGTTGCTCTAAAAATTACATAAAGGAAACATAAAAGTAATCCATACTACTTGCATATTATGTGGATTCTCCACACTGGTAGTGGTTGAGGAGATTCCCCTATATTATGTAAAGCGCTTTGGAGTGCCTAGAATTATATTATTTTTATTCATGATAATAATTATTATTATTATTATTATTATTATTATTATTATTATTATTATTATTATATGACTCCAGTGGTTAATATATATATATTAACCATATAATATATATATATTCAGAAGCGATATGAAAGATGTGGGTGAGAAACAGAAGTCCTTTTTGCTCTAAATCTCCACTTTTACTCTCACTTTCAGATGTGAAAGTAATAAAGCAGCATATCAAACAACACATTTTATGTGCACTTAGGGTATAAGAGTAGATTTGGTTTATTTTGTAAACCAATTAAACAAAACAAAAATCGCATGATATGCTCTTGAAAACCCGAGGACGTACCTTCAGAAAAGATCATGTTTAACCTCAAGAAGAAGCCATATCTTTTTGATAGATGCTGGGGAAATTTTGTAACCCTTTTACACAATAGACCTTCTCTCAGAGATGATGCCCATACTTGAACCTCACTCCCGTTTGAGACCCTACTCAGCCAGGGGCACTGCAGCCTTATTGCCTTGTTAATACTCTAGCCTTTGAACATAACGAGTGTGCAAAGCATGTCCATCTCCGGAACTGACAACTAATATATTTTTTATACACTTATTATTTTGTTAATTTCTTTTTATATATTTTTTTTCCTCTCTCAAATTAATCTAATACTTAATACCACTATTACTTTTATGTTGTAGTTTGCTGTTTGAGGTTGGGAGGGGTTGGAGGATGATGGAGGGTCATTGTTAATGCTGTTTGCATTGTACTTTATGTTGTACTGATCTATTTTGTACTGCCCTCTATCTCTGTAAGAAAAGAAAATGAAAATAAAGTGTTTAAAAAAAATTAAAAAAAACACGAGGACGTGCACCAATGGCATTAGAAGGCGTTTAGCAGCCGGTAGAACGTTTTTCGGAAAGTTCGCATTGGCGAGCTTTAATGAACTCAAAAACATTTTGAGCCTTTGATTTGACCAGATTTTGTATTAAACGACATCACACCCATTCATTCTTTGATTTCATATAAAGTATTCTGGGCCTTTATCATCCAAAATTTCCCCCTGAACACCCTTGCACTGCATAGCAAGCAGGGTCTGAAATTAACAGGGGTTCGGGGCAAAAATGCCACAGCAATTGACAAAAATCCCTCCTGAATTCAATATGTGAGGGTAAAAACAAATTCCCTTGTAATGTTTTTTTTTTTTAAGATTCTAAAAACTATGTTCAGCACAAAATATTTCCAATATATAAACTTCAGCCTCTAACTTTAAAAAATAACAACATATATTAATTCTGAAACTTCGGAAATAAAGCCCAAAGTGTCTTCTTCAAAAGATACTACAACTGTGTCCATACTCCAAAGGGTCCAGTAAATTCAACCATTTAAGATCAGGTATGTCATTTTCATGGTTTGTGCTCAAAAAGGGGGGGGCGTATCAACAGGTTAAGCAAAATCCTGGAATAAACTGTTTTCTTAAGTGCATGTAAGCGAGGCCACTGTATCTTAAATTTTAGTTGATGTGGATTTTATTAGTAACATTGAAACATTGGTAATTACTCAGATTGAAAATTTATTTTAATGAACTGATTGTAATTATTTTCCATAAAAGGATCACATGCTTTTTAAGGGATAGAAAAATATGCCCTCATAAAAAGGTCAAATGCCCATGGAAATCCATTACAAATAAAAATTAATTTCTGACACTGATAGAAGGCACTAAAAACACCCTAGCATTGTGGTGGTACATTTTGCAGAGCCAAGCACCACTCACATGTTTAACAAATGTAAAAAATCTAATTCATGCAAAAGCCTACATACAGGTTTCTCCGGTCTTTTTCAGTGTTCAAAAAACTCCATGTTAAATTCAATAATACTGAGTTATCATCAGATACATAAAGTAAAAGGTTAGTCAGGAAGACCGTTATCTAAGGATGGGGCCTGACTACTACCCCTGGAGTCGTGAGTTCGAATCCAGCCATGTCTCCTAAGCAACCAAATTGGTCCGGATGCTAGGGAGGGTAGAGTTACATGGGGTAACCTCCTCGTGGTCGCGATTAGGGGTTCTCGCTCTCAATGGGGCTTGTGGTAAGTTGTGGATGGATTGCGGAGAGTAACATGAGCTTCCACATGCTGTGAGTCTCTGTGATGTCATGCACAGCAAGCCATGTGATAAGATGCACTGTCTCTCAGAAGCAGAGGCAACTGAGACTTGTCATCCACCACCTGGATTGAGGGGAGTAACCGTGCCACCACGAGGACCTATTAAGTAATGGGAATTGGGCATTCCAAATTGAAAAGTTTGACCGAAAAAAAAGAAGACTTATCTGAATAAAGCAGCAGGGTTCAGCTGCGCCTGTCTTCACAACATACGCCTGCTGGCTGAGACAGCCATGAACTCCCTCTGCTTGGCCTTTGTTTGCACTGGGCCATGATCGTTTTACAGCTTGTCTTTATTTGGATTGATGAAGCTTTTGCCATTTGTTTTCAGAGAAAATAGGGCAGAGAATGGCTCCCGCGGCTCAAGTGAGGCCCACAAATCAGTGCAGCACTTCACACATCACACGGGCAAACACAAGTCCTCAAAAGAAACGTGCTACAAAACAACTTTAAAAACTACCTTAAACCACGCACACATCTGAACAAAGATCCTGTACACCTGGTATTAAGATGTATTTTGGGTGATCTGGTCATATGCGGTCAGGTGAAACACATTGCTGTTTACATCTGGTCACTTAAATGTGTCTCCAGTGACCACTTGTGTTCAGATTTGGAGGGGAGGGTCTCTGTTTCATGACGACATACATCAATCACTTTGTCACTGTGTTACTGCATCATAATAAAATGCAACAAAGTCAGAAAGGACCAAAAACAAAATGGCAGTCAAAAACACATGAGTGGAGCCAGCAGCAGTGCAGCACCACCCCTATCCTGTCAATTAACCGTTGCACTAAAACAACAGAACAGCGGCTTTAAAAGGAAATAACTGTCAAGAGTAGAAAAAATAAATACATGAAAAGTTTGTGTACTGTACTGTTAATGTGGCATTTCTCACATGACAAAGTAAAGGGAAAACAGCGCAAGCTGTGAAATCGTCCTTATCATTCAAGGCGGCAACTTCTCGATCTCCGCCAGGCATAGGCATCCAAGTAATAATGCGAGTTACAAGATGTGGTAATTCAAACATTTTTATTAAATATCTCACGAATAAATGCAGTTAACAATAGCAGAGTCCAGTACACGTAGAGTTCAGAAGCATGTGCTCTTTCTCTGCTTTCCTTTCATCTCTTGCCCTCATGAGAGAGCACGTGTTCCCCTCATAAAGTTCAAGCAGCAACAAGTGAAAAAACTATTAATACAATCATCCAACTAAATGAAAAGGCAGGAAAGGAATTTATAAATAAAACAATTCTTTGCCCAATATTAAGATACCATACTGTATTAAATATAGTGCAAAAATAAGGAATAATAATTATATGAAATAATGAAAATTGATCAATAACCAAAAATGTCACATTAAGTTTAATTGCACTTATGGGTTATCAGTTTGACACCAATAAAATCTTAATATAGAGAATATTTTGTTAACGTATACTTGAAGTATTTTTTCTCTTTTCAAAAGCTTTTTAAGCCTTTTAAACTTTTTAAAAAGTTTTTTGTCAGCAAAAACTAGGCAAAGTGATACTACTGTGGAGAGTAAAGCTCACTTAAAAATGACTGTGTGAAGAAAGCTTACACCAATCAGCCACAAGATTAAAACCACCAGCCTAATATTTTGTAGGTCCCCCTCATGCTGGCAAAACAGCGGCAACCTGTGTATCGATATTCTTCTCACACAATTGTACAGAGCGGTTATCTGAGTAACTGTAGACTTTGTCAGTTCCTCTCTTTAACAAAGCATTTCCGTCAACAGAACTGCCACTCATTTGATGTTTTTGTTTTTTGGCACCATTCTGAGTAAATTCTAGAGACTGTGTGTGACAATACTAGGAGATCATCAGTTACAGAAATACTCAAACCAGCCCGTCTGACACCAACAATCATGCCACAGTCTAAATCACAGAGATTTTCCCCCATGCTGATGGTTGATGTGAACATTAACTGAAGCTCCTGACCCATATCTGCATGATTGTATTGCACAGCTGCCACAAAATGCGTGATAAGATAATCGCATGGATGATTGTTGGTGCTAGATGGACTGGTTTGAGTATTTCTGTAACAGCTGATCTACTGGGATTTTCACACAAAACAGTAACTAGATTTAACTCCAAATGGTGCCAAAAACAAAACAAAATCCAGAGAGCGGCAGTTCTGTGGACAGAAATACCTTGTTGATGCGAGAGGTCAACAGAGAATGGCCAGACTGGTTCGAACTGACAAAGTCTACAGTTACTCAGATAACCGCTCTGTACAATTGTGGTGAGAAGGTCATCTCAGAATGCTATTCTGAGATGAGGGTTGGTGCCGTTTTGGCAGCACGAGGGGGACCTACACAATATTAGGCTGGTGGTTTTAATGTTGTGGCTGGTCGGTGTATAGCCAGTTATGACAGAGATCTTGATAAAAGGTGAAATGATCAGCATCGGCCTATCAGGTGACAAGAAGATCATTAATCGTATCAGTTGTAAAAATCCTGATAGGAGCATCCCTAATATGCATTCCTCTTCACTGTATTACAGCCTGTGAAACAATTTGCTTCAAAACATGCTTTTGACTCTACGTGGACATTTTTCCCCAGAAAATGGAGCTCACACGTCCCCATACGCCCAACAATAGTTATCGCTTTAGCCACTAGGGGCAGTGTTTCACGTTTTGGTAAGGACAGACCAATGTTAGCCAAAGAAAGTCAACCTACTGTTTCTGATTTCAGTGTGAGATCAGTGTCAGATCAGCACATTTACCATCACATTTTTAAAAAAGGCAAATTTTAAAAAGTTCAGATTTTAATAACAGATCTCGAGTTTGTTCCAAATAGCTGTTGTAACAGAAGTTCGATTTAATATAGCTGCTTTTAAATGGAAGAATGTATCCTGTGAGTACGCCCACTTGTCCTCTCCAAACACAGTGTTGAGTGCTGAATGAAAGCAGACTCAATCGTATGTTAAATATGGCAGCAGTATGAATGGAAGTCCCATTTTATAGTTAGAAGAACCAATCACCTTCTTGCACAATTTATGAAAGTCACTGTGTACATGCTGATGCAAGTAGCTCTCACAAATCAGACTGCAACAGTACTGCCTGAAAATGAGTGCGTACTGAATCACAAAATTAAAACCAAGGCCCATTTTTGCCACATATACATATAATTGTTACTGAATGTCAATCAGTATAAAATGCCTTAAAGTTAAAAAGGCAAGAGATTGTGTTTTCATGATCAGTCATTGCTGTCGCTTTTAAAAACTCTTGCCCATCCCAATAATTTAAAACACAAAAAAAAGAAATGAATGCTAAATTAAAGCTCTCAAATGACATATTAGATGGTCTAGATCAGTGGTCTCGACCTTTCTTGGATGAACGCACTCCTCTTTATTCCCTTACTCCAGCCTCCCCCAAACCCTCCAAATTATGTGACATAATTTGAAAGCGAAGACATGTCATGAATGAGACCAAACCTTGCGTTTCTTGAAATCAAACAGATGATGGCTAAATCTGGGGCCTATAAAATGCAAAGACAGAAACTAATAATTAAACTGATATTTTTATTATATAAAAAAATAAGCAAAAGACCAATAATATTGCATATTTTGTCCCACTGAAATGCTCATTCTACATTAAAGAATTGATATTGAGTAGGATGTAGATGTATATTTACTGGCATCAACAAGAGTAAGGTTATCTATAACGTCAATAAAAAGTTAACACCACATTTATGACACTAAATTATTCTGAGTAGGAACTCCTTTCATAAGGTCCTTATTGATTCAAATGAGTCATCTATTGGAACTGAAGGCAAACAAAACCAGTTATAAATTCTTAGACACAAAAAATATATTTCAGCCTGATATTTAAGCTAAAGGATTGACACATTTAGGAATGACGCATTTTTTTAAAGATGAAATAGAAGAAAAGTATATTTTGCATTTGCCCTTTTGATCATTTAAATGTATTTATTCATAGTTTTTAACAGTGGTGTTTGTAGACCATGGTAAGCACATGGAAGCATGGATCTTCTTTACTACCATGGTTAGATGTAACATGATTTCTATAAAACAAACGATGGCATTTTTGTAATAATAAATGGTAGGCCTACCCTAAATCACATTTAAAAACAATAAATACAAAATATAAACATTTATAAGCTGTAACAAATTAATTATATTCTCTCTACCCTAATGTAGACTATTACAAATGTAATAGAGCTGAAGCAGAGATATGATGATATTTATTGTCAATCTATTTCTGCCTAAAGTGCAGTTACACTGGCATGCTACATGTTTTTCACTGACGTTGACGAGATTAAACCCTTAGTTATTCAATTTGGTACTGAACGACAAGACATTTTTCGATTGTTTTAGAGGCAATTCAGTCGGTGCCTAAAATGTATGGAACTCAATACCCAGCCCTAATCATTATAGACCTTTCACACTCTGCAGGATAAACTTCGACCGCGGTGAACGGAAGTGAATAGGAGATCACAGCAAATAATATTTTCACTTACACATTTGCTACAAGACCATATAAAAAAAATCCACCACTACATTTGAATGGCTTTACAAAAGACTAAATAAATAGGGAGTGTTGGATCAAGGCAGTAAAATGCCAAATATACTGTCAGTCTCTCATCGAAACCACCTCGCAGCTGTGGGTAATATAACACAAATCATAATGTTATAAATTTACAGTGAATATTTAAAAAAAATTCTAATATAAAAACATTTTACGCGATAAATAACGTGGAAACGCGTCATCAGTCTGTGAAAAAGTTCTAGAAGCACAGGTTATTGCTGTTTCAAGGACAACAGTGGGCTGTCACGTGCACTTCATCTTTATCAGCACACTTGGTTGTGATTGGTTAATGTTGTGTCTAAACTATACACCGATACACAGAATGGCAAAAGGTCCATTAAAAATTTAACTTTTTTTAAGTTATTTGATGAAGTTTACTTGCATGCAGGCACATACATTGTAGTGTACTATAGGTTCAGTTTGAATAATTTTGATTTGTCTTTTCTATAATCTCCTGATTATTTTAGTGTAGTACTGCACCCAGAGCTGCTGAGCTCAGTGTGAGCCTCGCAGCAAAAATAGGCTCAATGCCGAAACCATCTGCTCACTGCTGCACCAGAGACGCGTCGCCTCACGACTCGCGCTTTCAGTGTAAACGATGTCATGGGTAATATGGGTGCCGAAATGAAAACGCTCCACTCACGCAAAGCTCACGGAAGACGTGTGAACATGCCGTTAGTGTTACTATAGTAAATTCAAGGGTGATGATGTAGAATTCTTTGCCGAATTCAACACCAACCCACACCACCCCAAACAGTATCCACCTATAACAAACTATATCAGTAAACAAGTTCACTAAAACTGAGGTAAGAATTAAAAACAGACATTTTCACTCATATTTATTGAGATAATCAAAGTGTTTGTTCAGTTACTTGTTTTATGTTTTTATCAAAAAGTGCATTGTTCCTGTCACCACTTGAATAAGAGCACGCACTCTCGCTCCCTCTATCACACACGCTGCAGGTGCTGAGACTGAGAGACACAAGCAAAGCAAAGCTGGTTAAAATTAAACTGTTATGGGTTCGAATGGAGGACAATGAATTAAACTAACTACAGAGAGCACTTCAATGTTAAAACAAGCAAATCCCAGCAATTTAAGGCTATTTAAAAATCCCAGACTGACTTTTTTTAAAGTCCCTTTCAGGGGTAAGGATATATTGTCACCCTAAACAAGCAGATATTACAGTTTTTCCTACTTACATTAAAACTTGTGGACAGTTTTCCCAATTACTTTGGTGATTGTTATGCTGCACTGATAGGCTGAACACCGGGGCAGGTGAATGCTCTGACATCGCATTCGGCATACATCTTCACCCTCGTAACCTGTCGTATCCGCAGGTCGGAGATGGTGAAACGGGGCTGTTTTCTGCTGTCAGGCATTGAAGCTCTACGAGAGGTTGGGCATAATAAGATGTCCGCTTGAACAATTCCGGTGGCTTCACCTCCAGCTGGCAGTTTAACATTGCATCAGCAATCCAGTTCTATTTATTTATCTATCAGTGGTACCAACTCGTATAATGAAGAACTGGTATTTTCAAGTCTAAACAAAAGTTATGCAAAGAGGAACTTGACAATCAATTTGATTAATATGGCTGATAAACACACTTATTTGTAACCCAACACCCCCCTCTCAACTAATTTACTCTCAGTGCCCCCTGGCATTGTTTGAACGCCCCCGTTGAGAACCCCTGGTCTAGATCAAGGGTCTTCAAAAGGGGGTCTGCAAATTATTGTTTGATCCACCATTGGCACTTGTAATAATCACTCACATGCGATAGCTAGAGATAACTGTATTTTAATCCATCAACATGTTGATGAAGTTCCTTACACCTGCATGCCAAAACTTCCTCTTTCTTTTAAATCCTTGCTCATATTCGCTCATCCTGTTTTATTTAGTTATGAACTGATTGGAATGCTAAACAAGAGTGACCAATACTTTAGCAAAAGCCTTTAGCATAGCTTGCTTAAAGACCGAACAGATAATAATCATCACCAGAGAGACAAAGACAAAGAGAGGGGGCAAGAGTCAGGGCGACCTGTATATAATACCCCCACCACTCTAAGCAATGTAATGAAGAACCATAAACCGTACAGAGGGAGGCTGACTTCGAACAATGGAGCAAAGACTGTCCCTCTTGTTTGTGGGTAAAACCCAAAATAGAACGACAGAGCCGCTCTGGTATGAAATGGGGGTGCTTGCCAATGACCAATTTGCAGAAGCACATGATAAAACAATTGGTCCCAATTGTTACAAGACAGTCGGTTACCAAACGGGCTGTTTTCAGGACACAACACCATGTTTGCTACAGACTCCAGACAACTACGGTCAACTAGTCTTTAATCTTGAAGTTAAGCTCTATTGAAAGCCTCTGTACTATGCAGTTGATTACCACAGGAAATAATTTTGCCTCGTCCATCGGTTTTTTAAAGAAAAAATAAGTTACAATTGTGAAAGCAGACTTCAATTGTAAGTTCATAAATGTCACATTGTTTTGCAGTCAGTGAAGCTAAACTTGTATTTGACCTATTATGATGCGTCAATGACCCTATGGCCAAACTCAAATCAGAGGGTCAAACCTATTATATAGGAAAATCCCTTATGAAACAGTATAGAATGACATTAGTGTTTGAGTTAAGATTTATCATGGACAAAAATGCAAAACCTGAGAGGCAGCTTTCTTAACTTTAGGCTATACATCTCATTAACTATAATATAGATTAAATAATAGTGATGAGAAAGGGGAGATAGCTCTGTGTCTTAGCATTGTCAGGCACCTGTAGGTCCGTTTGGCCAGCAGGAGTGCAGCTGCTCTTCACCTGCTCTAGGCCATGACTGAATAAAAAGAGGCCAGGGTCTGTTTCAACATGTAACTTACAAGAAAACAACACTTTTTAGTTAGGTCATCGTTTAACACTATGGAAAACTGGAATCCAAATATTCCTGTGGCCACTATGACCAACATGACTTACCTGAAATACCCCCTGAAATTTTAAATAACGCTAACCTCTTTTTTTAGATTAAAGGTATAGTTTCATCCAAAAAATGAAAATTCTGTCATATTGAAAAGTGTTGCAAAGGAACAATTTAAATACTTATTTGTCAGCAAACAGTAACCCTTAAGTGAATAATTAACAACCAACACCTTTCCGCCTACACAAAAATAATGTTCTGATTCAAAGCTCATTTGTGTCACACCTACTCTCGCATTTAAACCAGTTCACACTCAGACGGTTCAACATTCAGCTTGAGAATGCCTTTTCGCAAAAATGCATTTGCAAACAGTCATGGTCGCTTATATTGATTAGTCTAGCACCATGTTAACATACGTTTAGTGGAGTATACTTTTTTCAGGTAAACAGTGCTACTAAATACAAGGGATCCAATGAGTGCAATTACTAAGGAGTCTTACATAATGCATGTAAGGGCAGGCTTTACAAGTCTTCTCAGCATCAACATGTGCAACTTAGCACGGCAGCATGCCGGACTCGTTCCAGCACGGTATTCTCTGTTTGCCTGCACATGATTATGACACACGCTCACTAATAAAGACACACCCACTGCCCATCCTCAAGAAAATCAAACATTTTCGACGAAATGCCATTCTTATATGTAATCAACAAGGAATCAGTGCATAACATGACAGAGGGCAACAATTCAAGATTATCTTTCAAGGAAAACTCTTACTTAATGAAAATATGTCATTAAGTAGACCAGAGAGCTGACTATTCATCACACACATCAAGCACATGAAAAGTCTGCCCAACAAGTGTCTTTTTTTATCAAAGCAAGTAGGTTCTTCAATGGAACAGCTATTAAAGAACAGGTCTTCTGCAACAGGATCCTCCTTACAAAAACGTACTGTGATGGTACTATGGTGCAATAATGGCCACAGATTGTCCAAAAAAACATCATACTACCATGGTATTCTTGTACTGCGAGTGTCCTTTTTGGAAGCGCACAGAAATTCAATAACCATGGTATTTACATAGCACTCCAAGGCACTTTCAAGACGACCATATTCATGTGCAAAACAAATAATGATCACAGGGAAAATTCTGAATTTCCTGCCACATGACACAGTCCAACTATTGCACAACAAACTGTGAAGAAAACAAACACAAAATCATTTCACAAGCCTGTCATTAAAGTCTCCGTCATCGCTTGTGGAAAGCTGAAGGAGAAAAAGACTTTGTTAGACACATTGTGACAGATGTTCATCCTGGAAAGGAATCCGCTTCCTGTTTCACAAGAGTA
This sequence comes from Xyrauchen texanus, assembly GCF_025860055.1. Taxonomy (NCBI): domain Eukaryota; kingdom Metazoa; phylum Chordata; class Actinopteri; order Cypriniformes; family Catostomidae; genus Xyrauchen; species Xyrauchen texanus. Next base: position 17,343,775 of record NC_068311.1, read on the forward strand.
TGTTCATCTTAAATGATGTGCTTGTACTCTCAAGGAGAGCCAGTTGGCTCCACATGTGTAAGAGCTGGGCAGGCATGTGGGGAGTTGCCTGGAAAGACCATGAACATGAGCAAGAGAAGAAAAGAGAGAGTGTGGACTTACGTCAAAAGCTTCCCGCCGCAACCCTTCTGTGGTCCTCAGCCAGCATCGACTCAGCTCACTCAGTTCCAGGATGGGCTGAACTTTGAGTCGCACTGTGTCACCTGACTGCCGAATCATGTCCACGATCTCATCCCGGTTCTTATTCTCCACGTTGCGCCCATTGATCTCCACCAGCCTGTCTCCTGGCACCAGGCCAAGGGCAAGGTCCTTTGTGCCAGCACCTGGTTCTGCAAAGTGGACCACCCTCCGATACACCGCTCCATCTGTGCCTCGGTCCAACATGGTGGTGCGCCGCAAGGAGAAACCAAAATCTCCAGTGTTCCTTCTCTGGAGTACCAGCTCTCGAACTTCGGGGGTCCGAGGTGGCACGACAGCAGGTAGACGGAGATCTGCAAGGAACGTCTTATCCACAATCTGAGGAATGTGCACCTTCTTACCAGGAGGTGGCGGCTGCTGAAGACTTTGTTTTTGCTGGGGGTCAAAGAGCTTGGCCTCCACCAGTGGAGACGGAGCAGCCGAGTTCTGCCCAGAAGGTGTAGAGCCCTCCGAAGGACTCTCATCTTTAGTCCTCTGAGAAAAGGAGAAGCGCTTCATTATCGAACCCATTTGTGAGTTTTGCATGGCAAGGGAGCCAAACCTGGCCGCTCGCTCCTTAACTGAACTCCGGTGGCCATCTTGGCCATATTCAATCTTCAGATCATCACTGGAGCTGGCCGCGCTGAGCTGATCTGCATCCAAAACCATGCTGCTGCGGTTGCTAAGGCCATCTGACTCGATGTCAGTTAGATTGAGCTCAGTGCTGCTGGCTACTTTAATAGGGATAGGGTTTGAGATCTCCAACTTGTTCTTGGAGTCTCGCTTTGAGCTCCGGTTGAGGTTGAAGAAGCCCCGTCTCATGCTCATCTCATCAAGGCTTCTGAGCTCGGCTGCAGACATCCTTTCCCTTCGGTCTCTCTTGTCCTTCTTCTCCTTCTTAACTCCATCCTTTTCCTTGTCTTTTTTGATCAAGTTGAACATACTGTCCCCAAAAGTAGTCTACGTTCCACTACAGAAGCACCAATGTTTTCATAAGTAAGGAATTTTTCCATACAGAAACAGAGTGGCTTTTGTAAATCCAAAGTGGATTAACTAAGGCTCCCTGTGGAAAGAAAAAAAATATCAACATCAATAATTGTATCTTAAAACGAAACATGCAGATGTTTCTTGGCATAAAGCACATCTCTCAAACTCCAGGCACTTCATTATTTCCTACTAATCTGCAACTGTAATAGGTGGAGTTGTAATGTAAGGGGTCCACTTTAATAATCAGGAGGAGAATAATCAGTGGCAAAAAGAACAGTCTTTCTAGGCCAAACAGTTCAAAAGATATGTGCAAAAGAAAAGTGAATTCCTGAACTGGTGGTGGACCAACAGAGTTTGTCGTAGAGATCCACACCTGTTAGTGCAACATTTCAGCATTTTCCCACGTATGGTTCAATGGGCTGTCATAGACTCCCATTTGGGAAGAAGAAAACTAACAGATACAATAGGGGCTACAGCAACTTCAGTGCTTGGCCCCTAAAAATGTGCAAAGAGAACTGGCTTCTTGTTCTCTGAAGATTTTCACTGGAATTTTGCTGCTGCATTATTGTTAACCACTCTACTTGATAAATGTTTTCTTAGGCTACACAATTTTTTTGTAATTGTCTTTCTACTCCATTTTATAATGAAATGTGTAGTTATGGAAAAAGTAGTATTGGTACATCTCTAATAAAAACAACATTTAGAATGTAATAAATTCAAAGGTTTTGGCCCAGTGTGCCCAGAATTTTTGGTTTCGGTTTTGGACAAGAATTTTCATTATGGTGTATCACTTCTCCATACCATAATGTGGCACAAGTATACATTCAATCTTCATAAGAAAAGCAAAGCAAACATAGACTCCTTTTCCAGTGTAATGAAAACACTGTGCCATTATGTAACCATTCTATATGTATTCAAAAACAAACAGAGTTTAAAAGCATTAGGGATATCCTTTGAAAGCAACAGGCCTCTAACATTCCTATTTTCCCACCAGCGGGAGACTTCATCATCCAAACAATTCCATTAACAAGAGGCTAAATTCTTCTCCATAATGCAGGAAGGCAATTCAGGCGATTCTTCTACTACCATAAAAGGCTTGACACAGGCTTAATGCAATGTAATACTACCTAATGCTATGCACCCTATAGTTTTCCTCAATATCAAGTTAAACTGCAAAGCATAAAGTGAAATGGAGAACAATGTAGAAATAGTAATAATAACTATGACAGTAAAATGTATTATGATAATAAATGCATTATCTATTTCATCATACATATGAATGGGTAGAGTAATCAAGGCCAATACAAGTATATATGGCTTAAGCGTGAAGATACTATAGATCAGTCAAGCTGCTCAGTGCAGTTGAATTAGTGCAATGATCAATTCTCATTTTCCTTTTGCAGATAGCTGCAAATGTCTCTAAATAGTTCTTACTCCAATACAGCAAAGAATATTATCTTGATTTTTTTTATCCTCACAAATATTTGCATATTTGTACTAGCATATTAGTGAAAAAGTATCTTACGATTTAACATTGTAACCATATTTTTATCCAAATACAAGTTACTGGTGACAGAAGAGTTCTGAGGTGTGACATGCTATACTACACCTAAAACTTTTGTAGATATTTTTTTTCATTCTCATATAATTATGATACATGCAGGTGTATGATCTCATATGAATTGAGTCTACATTAATTAAAAGTACTTTTAAAATTAATTTGTCACACTGCAGGACCATTTAAGTGAACAGCAATAGCTAAAAGTCACAAAAAAATCCACTTTCCCATATACATTCATATAAACCTTTCAATCTTGACATTGATTTAAAAAAAGTGCATGTCCATGATATTTGTTAAAGGGATAGTTCACACAAAAATGAAATTTCTTTCATAATTTGCTCCCTTTACAGCACCTTTAACAACTGGTGTCTTACAGATAAATTTTATGCTGCCTTTATGTGCTTTTGGAGCTTCAAAATGTTGACCGCCCACTTGCATTGTACTGACCTACAGAGCTGAGATATTCTTCTAAAAATCTTCATTTGTGTTCAGCAAAAGAAATAAAGTCATACAATTCTGGAATGGCATGAGAGGGAGTAAATTATGAGAGAATTGTCATTTTTGCGTTAACTATCCCTTTAACATCTCTACAATCAAACTGTTAACTTAATATTAGCCACCAACATCACAAAACAATTACAAAAAGATTCTGAAATCTTCACACGTTTTAAATTAACTGTAGTAAATCATTGTTGTTTATAAACTGATAAACAACATTGGCTGCAAAAAAAATAAATAAAAAAACACAAAGAAAATGTGCATTTTTCTGAAACACGGTGGTCTTGTTTCGGGTGACTGTCTTTTGGTGGGCGTCATTGTGCCTGATATTGTGACTGATATGAACGTGAAATGAAGTGTTCTCGAAGCACTGTCCTCTCCACACCTATTCGTCTACACTCACTGGTACATTGTTACAATATAACAAAGTGCTCTTTAGAAATGTAACAAAACACATGTTTATACAATGTATCATTGACGCATTAGATAAAAGCCAAGGGAGAGAGTGCAACATAAAAGGCAAACACGAACAAGAAAGCCTCTTATATAAATTTGCCCGGTTAGTCAACTGGAGCAGGGAAAGACTCGTCAGTCATTCTGAGGCAGGAAAAAAAACGAACGCTAAACCTCAAGATCAGCCGCTAAGCTTGTAAATTAGCTGGACATGAACAGAAACGGTTAAACACGTCATTATAACGTGGAACTGAAAGGCCGTGCGTCTACCAAACCTAGAAACCCGCAGTGTAGCTAATAAACAGTGAATGGCTACAGCTAGCAGGTCAGTTAGCATGAGTAAGTGGCTGATTGGGGTCCTTTCTTCGCTTATACGTCCAGCAGCAGACTGCTGTGGATCCCATGCACACATCCCTGACATGGGATTTTACCTCCAGAAAATAACTGAACGTTAGCTTGTTTACTGAATTACACCATAAAAAGATATTTACTTGTCTCTTGGACTCACCTTTGCGAGGTATCCAGTTTTGTGACTGAGAAAGGTATTGTTTCGATTCGGTCTATCCTCTAGATGGGCGCAGCAGAACGTGAGCGGGCAAGCAGTGTTGTAAATATATATAGTGATAGAGGCGGTAGGTTGGCCTCATGCTGCTCATTGTTCAGTGAGAGGAAACGACGACACCTGCTGGCTGAATTATAAAACTACAGGCGCAGAAATCAATCCCTTTCGTCTCAAACAGAATAATAACTTGATCTAACGTCTCGTTTTGCTCTAAAGCAACCAAGTGAACTCAAGGCAGACTCCTCATCTGTTGTCCGAGAGAAAACCTATTGTGTTCTGTGATAAATCAAAACATACCATGACAACATGATCAATCAGACTGAAAACTGGATTGCTTTTGGTAATCATCACTGGGACTGTCATAATGTGTCTAGACTCAGACTACAAATCTAGAGCCTATTATAAATCTATAAATTTTTATTTTATATTTATTTTCTACCAGTATAAACTGGTGCTGAAGTGACTCAGTATGGTCTCAGTCTTAGTCTTGTGGCCTTGAACTTGGACCAGATCCTTATTGTCTTCCTAATTAACTTACACACTAGCTAATGTCCCTGACCTTTTTGGAAGCTCTTTTGCTTAAGCAATTAACACGTTTCAGAGGCACCATAATAAATAGCACTGTGTGTGCATGTGTAGGTCAGGTTTTGCCAACTGTAGGGGGCAGCCAGTGGTTCCCACAAGGAAGTGGCTTAATAAATGCTAAATAAATGTCTTAATGTTTTACGTGATTTCGGGGTAGTGTTAGAGGCTAGAAAATATCAACAATAGAAGTCAAAGGAGAGTCCCTTCTATTTATGAAAGACAAATGTGTGTGTGCGTGTGTGTGTGCATGCGTCTGTGTTTTAAATTTAATTATTATTTTTTTATTAAAAATTGTACTTGCAACTACATTTAAACTATTATGTGGTATTAACATACCATTTGTTGTATGCATATTTTGTGGTCTTCACACATTTATTTAAGTGGGATAGGTAATTTGTCAATTTTGTCAAGTAATTAGAATGCAGTTTGGCTTTTTTTCTTCTTAAAATCTGATTAAAATCTTAACAGAGGCACTGAGATTTTATATTTTATTCAGCTTTTTTGTTCACAGATGCAGAGATTGTTTTCATGTTCTGTTTGGTTTCATTAACAAATGCCAGAAAATTAGGTTTATTAGTGAATTTTAATTTATGTAAAACTTGGAACTTTGCTAAAAAATATATATTTTGCATGTCAACACTGCAAAACTAATTTTAATAGTATTGGTCAGTAGGTGCCACCCAAGCGCCTTAGAAAAGAAAAGAAAGTCTATAACAATTAATAATATAATATAATACGCAACATGTTAATTCAATATTTTTAACTATCTGTACATAACCTTACCTCCTCTGCAAATTACATTTTCCCTTTCCCATATGTATATCTGTATATAGTATATCAGTACATCAGTTTTTCTGTCTATGTCCTGTGTATTTCTGTATAGATTTTGTTTCTAGTATCCTAGTCTCGTTTGTCATATTCCTCAGTGCACTGAAATCTTCTGTCACCAAGACAAACTCCTTTTGTGTGTAAGCATACTTGGCAGTAACGTTTATTCTGTTATTATTATAATATAAAATAATATAATATAATAAAGTAGCAAAGAACATATAAAATTGGCCCACTACTTATGCTATATTATGAAATATATACAGTATACAGTATATATATATATATATATATATATATATATATATATATATATATATATATATATATATATATAGACCTTTGGTCAAGATACATAAAAATAGAAACAAATGTTTTCTAATATTATTCTTTACACTTAATTGAAAAAATTATCACATTACTAATTACTTTACTTTTAAGTTACTTTCTTAAACACTTTTCCGTTCAATAAATTCAATATAATATCTATGTTTCTCCCTTCATTGTTACACACAAGCCATACACTCAGCACCTCACATTTCTCCTTCACAATGACTCGTTACAGGGCCATAATGCATGCATTCTACATGAACAATATATTCGAAATAAGCATTACCCTATAATGTACTTAAAAATTATTAAATTAATTGAAAGTTCGTAACTGTAACCTGATTACAAGAATTTAAAATCGAATGCATTACACTACTTTTTTGACTAAAAAGTAATTGGATTACATCCAACAAGTTTTTAATGAAATAAGTGTCCTGAGATATCTCACTGGTCTGTGTGACAACTCAAGACTCTGTAAACATCGAACATAAAAGTGTCCACGGGTCGAAAACAATGGCGCTTTCTGTCCGACAATCATTTTGCACATTCTCATTGTATTGTAGTTGCAGCAAAATATTGAGGCATAATGACGTTTTTATGCCATGTTGCTCATAACAGTTGCCAGTTGAGGGCGCTATTTTGCAACCTTTGTTTTTGACAACAGTTTTTGCTCATCTCGGTCTCAAAAAAGCTCATTTGGTATTTTGGAGTGCGGGGTTTTGGGAAAAGGGGGCGCGGCCAATATAACGACTCATCTTATCGAAATTCTAGAAGGGCTAAAATCGCTTACAGCACCTTTAATTACTAATTATTGGGAGTTCTGCATCGTCCTCCCCGTGGCCGTTTTTTTTAACCGCAGCAGTCCGCGTTCACGGAGTGTCACTGAGGGGGCGGGGCATTTCGATCGGAGATGAGCTTTAAACATGAGAGCATAACCTCAGGGTTGTGTTCCCTATCAAAACAGTCCGTTTCGACTTGGAAAAGCGCTTCAAGTAGCGGGGGTGTATGAGGAGCAGAAGTGCAAAGCTTTCACCTCGATCAGGTAGCGAAGGAGGTGAAAGTAGGAGTCGAAGAGGGGGGGCTGTGGCTGGATTTAGTGAAAGAAAACAATATGGCCGCGGTGGAGCTGGAATGGATCCCCGAGACCCTGTACAACACTGCTATCTCCGTCGTGGTCGATAACTATGGCCGATCGCGACGGGACATCCGCTCTCTGCCTGAAAATATACAGTTTGATGTGTACTATAAGGTAAGAGAGACAGAGAACGAGTCCAGTTCGGAACAAACGTTAAAAGCATCTGACACTCTTCACTAGCAAGTCGGCTAACAAAAACTGAAACAGCCTACTAGTATATCGCTCGCGCTAGGAGACTGTATAACCGTTACATTTTACAGAACGTGTTAATGACCGTTTATTGCTTGGGTTTCTGTGTTAAGAGTGCATTACCTTTTCTGTGTGACACATTAGGTTAAGATTGATCGGAGTGGACAGGTTCCACTTATCTTAACCCATAGCTTATCTAATGCTGCAAGGTGGAATGAGATATAGTTTACTGTGTCAAATCTAGTTAACCATGTACCAATATAACACTCTTGACCGTATTAACTTCTGTGTGCTAGCACTGTATAATGAGCTTAATGTATTAATGCATGCCAATATTTAAACCATAACAGCCTTTCCGACGAATCTATGCGTTTGATATGACAGTTGACATCTGTAGATATTATATTGGCCTGTAAACTTGAATGGTTTACTACCAAATAATACTGCTGTGGAAGCTGCTAACAGTCACTCGTAAACACAACGAGAAAAATGTATGTATGGAACCACCCAATTACTTATATTGGATCACATGATGGATATATATATAACAATTTCCAACATTCTTTTGAATGTCCATGTACTAAAATAAAATATTTGATGCCTTGAGTGTACCTTCATTTACTATTACTATTATTTTGAATGGCCATGGAATTTGAAGCAATCTGATAACAATGATCTCAAAAAAGAATTAACAAAGATTAATAAATGCTTTAAAAATATATTGATACCTAATATAAATAATTAACTAATAGTAATGAATGTAACCTTATTGAAAAGTGTTGCCAAATTAATTCAGAAATCTTATCTAGCACAGTCCTGTACTTGTTAAAGTACCTAAATTCACTTGAGAGTTCATCTCTTCTTGGGATTATGATAGCTATGATTGCTTCTAATGGAAAACTGGGGTTAAGTTTCTCTACTGCAAAAATAGTTTAAGAATGTAATCATTACATGATGTTTTCTGCAGCTCTATAAAGTGTCTAATACCAGATGTACCATAACAAACAGAATGTTTAGTTGAGAGCTTGGCACACATATTGGTCTTGCACAAAGGATCCTCGATTGTATTTTCTTTTTCAATAATGGCTACTTTTTTTGTGTCACATGTACAAAAGGGGTCAGCATTCTCACATTTCTTCATTTATTCCAGCTTTACCAGCAAGGCCGGCTCTGCCAGCTGGGAGGGGAGTTCTGTGAGCTGGAGGTCTTTGCCAAAGTCCTCAGGGCCTCTGACAAAAGGTATTTTAAAAGGGAATCTTCCATTAACCTGTCGATTAAAGTTATATAGGTCAAAAAGTCATACCGTAATGGTGTATTTATGGCCTAGCTGTATGAGATTGAGTGTTTATATTTATTTTGGGTTGATGATTCAAATCTCACATGATACTGTGTGGCTTCATTGGCATCTTCAACAGACTTGCTTGTGCAGAGTAATATTAATTGATGGGGTGTAATGATCCATCGATCTGGATCGATACATCAATCCAATAAGCAACGATCCAATATTATCGATACAATGTGTAAATTGCGATATAGACATTTTTTAGATGCACCTTTATTTTAATACTCCCATGTCAGCCAAATCCGAAAGCATTTACGTCAGGCGATGAAGCAACCGTATTACATTCATTTTACTTTATGAGCGCTAAATACGCTTTCATGTGAGACAAGGATGTTCGCATAGTCTGTGAAGCCAAATTGCGCCTTGCTATCCGTGCAGCATGCGTGGATAGCAACCAGGCACTCCTTAAAATGCGAGCTCTCCTGACAAATGCAGAGGTGTTCACATGCACGATTAATTCGGGCTTTCAAGTCCAATCAAATCCGTCTATTGTCACTCAACCATATACACAAGTGCAACAATGTGTGAAAGTCTTGGGTGTGGTTCCAAGCAACATAGCAGTATGACAATTACAATAAACATCTGATTTAGACATAACACAGTTCACACATCTTATCAATATCATCGTGCATGCGACCATTTGAATTTTTCATGAAAATGTGCTATTTAATAGTGCCATGGAGCAGTTCGACCATCACGTGAAATATTTTACAATGCCGACATTCTGAACAGCACTAATGAGGGAAAGAGAAACACCTGCTGCCCAGCACTACCCTCAGTTATAAGACTACACATCAACACCCTTACTAACATTTATCCCAGTTAACTGTAACCCAATTTTTCATTACAACTGTGGAAGTTGTTGCCAAGAAAACCACGGATAGCCCAGATAGTTGGTAACAAGTCATGGGTATGTAAGTACTTTGACAGAAAGATAAGCTGTAATTAAATGATGACAGCTTTACAGCTCACTTGTGTGTGTCATTATTTTTAATATTATTGTCTGTATAATTTTTTTCAACATCTGAAATGTCTTATTTTGTTGTGGTTGTCCCAATGTGGATAGCAAATTTGCACTTTTCATAGAGCTCAATAAATATTAAAATGATATGTTGGTTGTTTTTGAGGGCAAAAAAAAAATTAATTCATTGTGTAAAATAGGCACATAATATCGATCGAAGGACCCCGAATCAAATCGAAGTCGTATCACGGCAGACTTTGAAGTATAAGATATAAGATAGTGTCATGATGAAATGTCTGATTTACACCCCTATTTAGTGATGGACCAATATATCAGTCAGGCCGATATATGGCCGTTTTGATATTGGCGGAGAATGGTGTCTGCTTGTCGCTATGCGACTTAAATGTATATATTTGGCAACTGGCTGGTAAATGTTTAGATTTCACTCATCAGTTATTGTGTAGTATAGTGGTGAAGTAGGGCTGGGCGATATGGGCAAAAAAATTATCACAATGTTTTTGTCATATCATTCGATATCGATATTTATTACAATATACATTTTATACCATTAATGTGTGTGGAAATGCATTCCACATGTTTGTTAGACCTCTAGATAAATTAAACATAACTTGTTTGTTTACAAGTAAACTCCAGAGATTAAGCTACCTTTAAAGTATAGTTTAGGATTTTATCATACATAAGCTGTGTGTGACCACTTTTCAATTAAATTTTGCCAATTTCATCATCATCATCATCATCATCAGCTGACTTTTCAATCCACTGAAAGACTTTCTTGTGACTCTCCAAAGTCCAGCTCAGTAGGTGCCGGTAATGCACTATAAGCTAGATTGACAACTGCAAATAAATATCTCAAGAAGAAACACTTTCTTGCCTGTGACATCACTATGAATCATGCAAATTGTAATAGTGTTGATGTCGGAGTTGTTGTGTTCAGTAGATTACTGTCAGTGCTGTCTTGTTCGGTAGACAAAGATGTTTATTTAGCCAGATAGCTAGCTGCTAGCTCATCTGGCCTCATTGCCAGTTTTAATGGTTGCAAGGCTGCATGATAACAGGCATTATACCAGCTGATTTCATGATGGTGATTCAGTTAGCTAGTTGTGTGTTTATAACTTTGCCGAGCTGCTGCGTCTTTAGCTAAATGCACCTGATCCGATCATCTAGATGTAGAACATAAATATAGAAAATAATTCAAAAGTTTATATCGGAATTTGAAGAACAGTAATTATATGTTTGATACAGGGATGTGCAAGGGTAGTCGATTAGTGCTGTCGACTACCAACATTAATATTTTTTGTGGTGGTGGTTTTAATGGGAAATTTATTTCTCAAATTAATTGAGAGATGCTTCTTCTTGGAGAGTGTTTTTGCATGATGATAACTTGCAGTGCTTAACAGTGAATAACAGTTAGCACAGTAAAACCATCTGCAAGAAGCATCTCTTTAATGCTTTATGTTAAATGTGTTTGTGTGCTGCTGTTACAACCATTGAAGCTTTGCATCAACAATATATTTCATGATGATTACTGTCTGACTTTAAATTCTCTGATGTGACTCAACTTGTATTCCTTCCATAGGCACCTCCTACACCACTGCTTCCAGGCTCTGATGGACCATGGTGTGAAAGTTGCTTCAGTCCTGGCCAACTCCTTCAGCCGTAGATGTTCATACATCGCAGAGTCGGATGCACATGTGAAAGAGAAAGCTATACAATTTGGCTTTGTTTTAGGTATGTTAGTGCAAGTAGGTATATCAGCAGGCCAAAGATCTCCAAATGTGGGTGGAATCTCCAAAAAAAGGGTGGAGTTGCTGCAGAAGTGGGTGGGGTTAATCCAGAATGGGCAGGGTTACTCCAAAAGAGGGTTGGGCCAATTCCAAAAGGGGGTGTCACTTCCACTTGCATTAGGGATTAGGTTTTAGGATTAGGAAAGGTTTAGGTTAGGGGCTCCCTATATCTTTGCTGGCGGTTTAGAGCTCCCACCCTTTTTTGGAGCTCTGCCTGCAGCTCTGCTACTGTGGCTCCCTTTTCTTGAATGACCCTTTCAGCTTGTTTCTCTGGCAAATTGAATGATACTTTCTGCTATCTCAGGTGGCTTCTTATCAGATGCCGGCTGGTATGGAGATGCAGAGAAAGTCTTCCTGTCGTGTCTCCAGCTGTGTACACTCCACGATGAGGTTCCACACTGGTATCGTGCAGTGGAGTGCTGTGTGAGGTTGCTTCATGTGCGTAATGGCAACTGCAGATACCACCTGGGAGAAGAAACCTTCAAGCTGGCTCAATCTTACATGGATAAACTAGCCAAACACGGCCATCAGGCCAATAAGGCTGCTCTGTATGGAGAACTGTGTGCCCTACTCTTTGCCAAAAGCCACTATGATGAGGTAAGTTCTTGGTAACACATTCAAGGTAAGAAGTTTGTCTGGAGAACAGCTCTTCACTTGCCAAACTGTGTACCTTGTGTGTTTCAGGCATATAGGTGGTGTATAGAGGCTATGAGGGAGATCACAGTGGGCTTACCTGTGAAAGTAGTAGTTGATGTTTTAAGACAAGCCTCCAAGGTCAGTGACTGCATTGTTGATCATCAGAGTACATGCATGTTTGTGTCTTTGTAAACATAAGCCAATGTTAATCGCAATTTTCACATTTTAAATTGAGACTTTGCCACTTTGTGTTAAGATGTTAGGTATTTTGTAGAAAGGTCAGTTCACCCAAAAATTCTTTAGTCATTTACTCATCCTCATGTCATTTCAAAACCCATTTTTTCCTCTGTGAAACACCAAAAGAGAAGTTAGGCAGATTGTTAGCCTCAGTCACTATTTACTATTTATTTTTCCATACAATGAAAGTGAATGGTGACTAAGGCTAACATTTTGCCTAACAATTTGCCTAATGTTTTGAAAAATATGAGGGAATGAAAATATTGACAGCATTGTCATTTTTGCCTGAACTGTGCCTTTAATTCAGTATGGCTGAAAGATAATATACAGAAAGGTGTATTTAGTGAATATAAATCATCCTTGTTCATCCCTGCAGGCTTGTGTTGTTAAGCGAGAGTTTAGGAAAGCTGAACAACTGATTAAGCATGCAGTGTTTTTGGCACGGTAAGATAGCTGTCATGAGTTGTGTGTTCATTTTGAAAGCATGGGAGGATGGAATTGAAATATGTTCAGTTTGACAATGATGAAATTAATGTGTATTATTTTAATTTTAGGGAACAATTTGGGCACAAGCACCCAAAATACTCAGATACACTACTAGATTATGGATTTTATCTTTTAAATGTGGACAATATCTGTCAATCAGTGGCCATTTACCAGGTGAGCGAAGAACTTAAACTTGGGGTACTTTGCCAACATTTTCTCTCATTGGAAGATGATGGATGATTTATTTAATATTGGTGTGGTCTACCCTCAGACTGCACTCGATATTCGACAGTCAGTGTTTGGAGGAAAGAATATCCATGTTGCCACAGCACATGAGGACCTGGCCTACTCTTCCTATGTACATCAGTACAGCTCTGGTAAATTTGACAACGCACTGTAAGTATCTCAATCTTAATATCTCAATCTCAATCATGAGACTTAAAGGTGCACTCAGTGTTGTCAGCTTGGACTTATACTGGCATTTAGCGATGTGGATGCAGCAACATGCAAAAGCAAAAGTTTTAGGTTATTGATGGCGTTGTGGACATGAGCTATTCAGTTACGATTCGTTTGCAGTTGGTCATATGCTGGATGCATGGTTTAAAGTGTTGGGGAAACTTCAGACCAGATTCTAGACTAAATTAATCCTCATATTATCACAAAAGCTGTTCCAGCAGAAAAATTATGTTTAGTTAAAGGGATAGTTCAACCAAAAATTAAAATTCAGTTATTGTTTACTCACCCCTGTCTTGTTATAACCCCATATGACTTTTTTGCTTTTTCTTAACACATATGGAGAAATTGAGACAATTCTCTCATGCTCGCACCTTGCATCGCATTTTGGACAGGTCCCAGATCATAGCGGACAGGGTTACCGGGCGTGATGGCAAATATAGAAACCAAGCGAGCAACAGCTTGTTGTATGTTGCAGCTGTTTAGGACAAAAACTCTGATGAACATAGATAACTTTTATTGCATTCTGTTTGGCATATGAGTAGAACACGGTGTGACTGGTGGCACTGTTCAAGCGAAAAAACAAGTTTTCGCTTGAACGCTCCACCTCGCACTTGCTGTGTAACTACTGTTGCACTCATGAACACTCACAGGAGCTCAACGGTCAGTGAATAATTGTACTAAATACATTCGATTTTGGTTTGTTTCACACCAAACCTTATTGTATGCTTTCATAACAATCATGAGTCTCGTGGAATAATTTATTAGACTTCTGAATTATAGTTTTGTGTCTTTTTGAAGCTCGAAGCGGTGGTAACCATAAAGCCATTGTATGACTTCACTGAGAACATAATTTTTTTCACAATTTCTCTCTTTGTGTTGCGAAAAAGAAAGTAAGTCATATGGGGTTATAACAACACTGGGGTGAAAGTAAACCATGACTGAATTCTATTTTTGGGTGAACTAATCCAACAATTTAACACCAGAAACCGAGACAAGATACATGAGAAAATTTGAATGATCGAAGTTGAGGGCTGCTAATATTAGTTTTCATGCTTTAATGAATCAAATATTTCTCTGGGAATACATTTCTCCGAAAGTTTGGTTTGGAAAAGTGTTTAATAAATAGGGTTTCTGGTAAAGTTGCAGTAAAATGTTTACGTACACATTATTAGGTCTCCATTAGCACTCTCTTTAGTGCCAAACAAAGTACTTATCAAGTAGAAACAATAAGGGAAACTACTTTTGATTGTAGCCTAATTGTTTTTATATTGCATATCGATGCATTTAATTTTCGTATTTAATACAATTTATTTCCTCACCATTATTTTTGAATTCCCCTCTTTTTCCCCCCAGTTGTATTTTAGGCCTATTATTTTAACCTTACAAACTTTTATAAGCGTTATAAACATATAAGCCTACTTACATTGTCCACTGAGTCTGTAAATTGTCATTTAAAAATAATTAAGGGTCTTCCATTTAACTCATATCAGCCATGTCACAGGTTGCACTTCTTAAATTTAAGCTATTTTATGTGTTCATTAATCATCAATAATTTTAAAAGGTATAAATAAAACTTGATGCCAATTGAAGGATGAAATATAAGTGTGACAATCATAAATGTTAACTTCTGTCTTGAGGTGGGCTGGAGCTGCTAAGAAACTGCTGTATCGCTCAAAAGTTTGCAGCCACAGCACACTTCTTTAGGCTTCTATATTTGTCGGTTGGCTAGTGATAAAAATTAAGTTCAGGTTTTTGTTTTGCTTTGTTTGAAGTGCAAATATAAAACCGATTTTAATCCTGTTTTTGTTTTAAAAAATGTCAGATCTTTCGAATATTTCTCCCCATTTTCCTTATAGGAATAAGTAACTATGGTAACAGGGCTTTGCTTTCCCACACAAGGGCTTCCTTGCCAACTGTATCATTTGTGGCCCTCATAAGGTGATCCATTCCATGTGTAATATTAGGGTATTGATATGACTGAGAGTCTTTATCTCATGTGAGTGTACATGGTTTTAAAGCTTTAGTGTGCAATTTCTGCGACACTAGCGCCACCAACCGGAATAGCAAAAATAAATAATGTTTTCAAAACAGCTTTCTGAATACAGCCCTGTATGCCATTGGTCAAACAAAGAGATAATCCTGTCCCCAACTCACAACATTGGTTGATTAACTTTGTTTGGGTGGGTCTAATCGGTCACTCAAAACAAACTTTTTATAGCTCAGCAGAAACACAGTGTTTACAGTTTTCGTTTTCAAATTAACCTATAAATGGCTTATAGTTGTCACTACATATTAAGCTGGGATAGGAGAAAGTATTTTAACTAGTGCTGTCAGTCGATTAAAATTATTCAAGCACATTGTTAATTGCGCTTAATCTCAGTATTTGAAAGTGCTGAAATTTGACACTATATATACTTATTTTCCTGTCAAAATGCATTTATTTCCATATTAGGAAAGAAAACAAATCAATATGCAGGGATGGGAGGGTTAAAAATACATTCTCTGAAAAATATAAATATCTTATGCAGTGTTGTTTCTAAAACAAGATCAAATTGATTTTGTTTTAAGGATTGTTTTAAAATATTTTTACAGGAAAAAAAAAATACAAAAATTATCAAGAATAAAAATGTTGCCCTAATATCAAAGGTGAATTTTTATATAAAAATATGATCGTGCTTGGTAACTTGTGCATGTAAAATGGCTAGATATAGCATTTTAGCTTCGTGTAAAGCTGACAAATTTACACAAGGTTTATTTCTATTTTTCCTGCTCCAAACTTACTTCAAACTCACTTCTCTGTCTGCTCATATGAGTGTAACATCATAAGAAAGTGTTTCAACGCTGTTCAAATGCAGTTTGAATCACATCATTTATATGTATAAATGTTTTCCAACTGAAAAGACTAAATTTTAAATGAAAGAAATGACAATAAAATGCAAAGTAATCTCTTCAGTAATCAAAATACTTTTTGAATGTAACTGTATTCTAATTACCAATGATTTATATTGTAACTGTAGTGGAATACAGTTATTTATATTTTGTATTTGAAATATGCAATTCTGTTACATGTATTCCATCACTCCCCAATCATGGCAATGTGTAACAATATAATGCTTGATTAACATGTTCTAAAAAAAGCCTTCCACAGTGTAAAGAAAGAAATGCACTAAAATAGAACCAATTCAAGTAACATTAAGCATTTCTCAAAGTCTACGTGTGAATTTGACTAAATTACTAGTTTCTCCATTGGTTGCATTTTCATTGCAATGGGCATTAAATCTCTTAAACTCATCCTCCACAATATTAATTTGCCAGTAGACTGTATTTGCTATTAACACTTAATTGTTTTTTTATTAATCACGTTTTAACACGTAAATTCTGACTGCTCTAATTTTAACACAGAAAAAGTTTATTCAGTTTAAAAAAAAAATCTAAAGTAATGTAATTGTTTTTAGGGTAGAAATTTTTTAATGTGCAAGACAATATTCTGTGTGCACTTTTAAACTTAATTTTATCTCACTTTGTACGTGATTTACCCATAATAGCGGGTAAGTGGTCAATACATAATAGGTCAGAGGCAAAATAGAATTGCTTTATTATTAAGGAATGAAAGTCCCTTTTGTTAGACTCACTATGAAAATATGAATCAGTTAATTGGTGCCATGGGTCACTTCTTTGAAAGTGAGATGTCATATTCATGTATTCATTCCAAAACAAAACAGTGTATGAACTTTTATACAATTTGTATTTGTCCCCTGAGGGATTTATTTTTAAGAATGCCAGTCCAGATCATGGATGCCCTGTTGTTGCCCTAACCTTTACCATGATTAAGTTGTTCTATTAGAGGTGTATGTGTTTTTTCATAGAAGTGTTTATTGAATAACATGTACCAATTTCATGCTTTGAATTTTGCTGGTAGATTCCATGCAGAACGTGCCATAGACATCATAACTCATATACTCCCTGAAGACCATCTGCTGCTGGCCTCGTCCAAGAGGGTGAAAGGTAAGACTAGCAAATGTTTTTTAAAAGCTTTCATAACTACTTCACAGCTGCATTTCTGCAATGACAACATTAAGATGCCGTTGACAGTTCAAAGTACTACTATCTTTTCATTCTTGAGGTGATTTTATTTTTTCAGAGGTTGTCATATAAAAGCTAATTTGTATTTTTGATATTCCACCTCTAGCCCTGATCCTGGAGGAGATCGCTATCGACTGCCATAACAAAGAAACGGAGGAACGCCTCCTGCAGGAGGCCCATGATCTGCACCTCTCTTCCCTCCAATTGGCCAAAAAAGCCTTCGGAGAGTTCAATGTACAGACGGCTAAACATTACGGCAACTTGGGTCGACTCTACCAATCCATGCGGAAATTCAAGGTTCTAATTAATGCTATACCTTCCTTAATATAACATGTTTGAATGTTAAGATTTATGACAATGGTTCTCAACTGATAGATCGCAGGTATGTACTGATGGGGTTGCAGCAGGGAAAAAACAATGTTAACTGCAAATTATAAAAATACAACAATTTATAATCATGCATAGTTTGGATGGCAAAATAAAATTATAGAAGCTTATCAACTTCTAATAGGGAGGGAAAAAAACGTTTTCCCTACCTTTTTTTTTGTTAACTTTAAAGGCTGTGCATTTCTGGTGTTTTGGGGCTAGTTCATCTGTTGCTCGGTAGAATCTAGCCAAATTGACCCTTTGCTAAGCTCCCCCCGTTGTTTACAGTTGCTTTCTCTGACAAGCTCTGCAGAACTCTCCATAGGAATGAATGGGAGATTGCCGTGAACGGTGCGGTTTTTGGCAAAATATTCTCTCAAACGGAATGGATAATATTATTATTTGGGCTGGAATGAAGAGTGACATTGTAAAGCATTTTTATCTGATGTTATTTGTAAAGAAGTTGTTTTTAATTACACCGTGATTTGATTGAAAACTGCAGTCTGTGAAACAGAATTGAGGCAAACAATTATCAGTCACTAGAAAAGAGAAAAGAAAAATTTGATCATGATTACAATCCTCATAACATTAATGTAAGTGAAAAGAACTGCTTATAACAGTCATTTTGATGCTGTGAACTCTTTACTATCACCTTTACTAAAACGTGAATCAATACCT
This sequence comes from Xyrauchen texanus, assembly GCF_025860055.1. Lineage (NCBI taxonomy): Eukaryota > Metazoa > Chordata > Actinopteri > Cypriniformes > Catostomidae > Xyrauchen > Xyrauchen texanus. The sequence continues at coordinate 17,362,169 of NC_068311.1, forward strand.
AAATTAATTGATGTTAAGTTATTAGCTTTATTGGAGCAAATGTAGGTGTCCCCACTGATGTTATGCATGTTCATATGGGAATAAGGAATTAAACACTTTAATTCATAGCATACTCTTCTCAATATTTATTTAAAGATTTAAAAAAAAAAAAAAAGAAGGAAAGAAAGAAAAAACTGTGCATGTATCCTCCCTGGGTATCTCATGGCACTGTTACAAGTGACCCATTAACTCTTAAAACTTTCGGAGGATAATTTTGATAAAATCCCTCGTAAATCTACTCAAACACATATTACTCCCATAGACCCTCATTGTAAAAAAGCAAATGCTTGTCAGAGACATGACGGCGGGGCAACAGTTGCTGTGACAGGCTAAAGCTGCGTTCATACTGCCAGCGACACGCAGCAACAAAACGACCTCATCTCATTAATTTTCAATGAGAGCTGGCGACTTCTGGCAACACAAGCGACGGTGACGCAACCAAGTCAAGAAATGTTTAACTTAATGAAAATGAAGAGCGACTTTCGGGAGCGACAGCCAATATGGTAGAGCTCACTTGATCCTAATATTTTAATAATAATATTAATTCTAAGAAACAGTGTTGTTTAGACTCTCCATACACACCACTAGCGACCTAACCGCCAGCCACTGGTGACATGCAGCGACAAAGTAGCTGGCAGTGTGAAAGTTTTAAGTTTTAGAACTTAAGGCCTTGCGCAGACTGCCACTAAAAATCTGATTTTTTGCATATCCACATTGTATCCAGATGAGTTTGTGATAGTCTGGACAGCAAAAAAACACATGAAATCAGATTTTTCCGAATCTGATTCAAACTACATTGGGAGGTGGTTTCAAGTGCGATTTAAATCAGATTTTTTTTTTTCAGATGCGTCTCAGTCCGGACGCTCTGGCTGATCAATTCAGATTTCAAATATTTTTTTTCGTCACTCTTAACGTGACACAATGATGATGTCAAAAATCGGTGACTGCAGCACGGTCACTGAGTTTTTCTTGTGAGACAGAGGAGTTCTGCACCGCGACTGGATGGGGCACTTATTTGGAGAGCGAGATGATGCACCTTTTTCCTGCATCTGTTTTGAAGGCATCGTCACATGGGTACGCAAACGTCATTACCAAAGCAACCCATGCAGATAGTTTGTTATGCCTGAACATGCAAATCTGATTTGATCACTTGCAATTAATAGTGTGGACAGTCTGCCTGAAAAGATCTGATTTGAGAAAAAATCTGATTTGCCTGCAGTCTGGACATAGCCTAAGACACTTAAGGCGGGGCTTAGAAAATGGTCAATTGGGATGGGTAACATGTATGGGTTGTGTGACATGCCCTCCTTCTTGAAAACCCTGTAAAGAACTATGCAAGTCGAAGTAAATGCAACCTAGACTACGCTAAGTACGGGTTAACTTATAAGATAGACATTGTTTTGTGCAAAAAGTGTTTGGTTTTTGTTTACTTTTTTGTACAATATTGTGTCTCCATTTGTCCAATGTAAAATCTGGGTCCTGAAAGAAAACAAGCTGAGAACCACTGTCCTGTAATAAAATAAAATCACTACTGGTGGATCATTGTGTAAGCCATGTGCTTTTTCTATTATAAGCCAAACACAAGTCAAGAGTACTTTATTTTTACAGTTTAGAGAGGTTCAGAATATATAAATTATACAACTGAAAGGAAACATAAAGGTCACCATAAATAAACTTTGTATGTCTCATACATTACAATCATGAGCGTTTAGGTTCGGGTCAGTTTTTCAAGTAGGATTCGGGTTCGAGTTTGTAATTAATGAAAAAATAAACAGGCTTATCGAACTTTTGAGTTAAGGGCTGTTCGCACCAAATATGTTTTTTCGCATATCTGCTCTGTTTTCCCATTGTTTAAACACATGCTGGACAAATGTCTTTGATTCCAGATTGTTCTGCACCAGGTGAAGTTTTAGCAAATAAACTGTAAATCAATGCTTTTTTCCCCCTTCTGCTCTAGTCTACTAAGGGGCTGCCGTGCCTTGATAAAACTGTATGTAATCTGTTTCAGTACTGTCATAAATGTTGCCTATATGCTTACATAAAATACAGCCTATTGCATCAGTACTTGCTAAGAGAAGAAATTACATAGTAAGCGTTTCGGGTCAGGTTCGACTTCAACCTAAGTGTTTGTAAACTTCTGACTTCAACTGTAGATCTAGCAGTCTACCCATAACTTAGGATGCCTGGTATGTCTTATTTAGCACAAAAAAAATTGCATTCTGTATATCCCAGAAGTATAAAAAGTATAAAGCGTTTCCATCCTCCTCCCTCCTCTTATTAATTTAAGTAATTGATTTAATCTTTTCCTTTCTTAATAACCATTTTCCCCAAAATGCTGGATTTTTTTCCTCATACCATGAACAATGAAAATGTTAGAGCTTCCATGTAAATATTGTCTACAATTTCTCTCCAATCAAATTTAGTTGAAGGGTCTTCCTTCAACTATTGTTTACTTATCGCTTTTTTACTACCTGCAAGAAGGATATTGAAAAGATGTCTATTATGACTTATCAACAGCCATATCACCCTGTAGCTCTAGACTGTTTACCCACTGAAGCTAAGCAGGATTGAGCCTGGACAGTACCTGGATGGGAAACCTCTTGAGGTTGATAATTACTTTAAAATCATCATCGAGTAGTTAAAACAGCTTCTTTTACTCACCTCATGTGAATTCTACTCCTAGAATGACGCATTAAGTCATTGATAACACATTTGAATGTCATTAGTTAAGGTTTTACATGCAGTCTTGAGTGTCCTCATTTTTGAATGTACTTCTAAATCCCCCTCAAATCAGTGTGGCCAGGGTCTGAATGTTTGCAAATATTATACCTTTGCTCGGCTGTTTCGAACTTCTTTTTACCCCTGAATGAAGAAGAACTATTCCAAAATTGGCTGAATTCCTTGAGGGAAATGCTGGATTCATGGTGTGTGAGGAATAACAATCTATATTCAGCTTGAAGGAATTTTTTATGTTCTGTATCTTTGATTACCCTTATTTCTGTGTCCTCTCTAATTAATTGTGCCAGTGGTTCAATAAATAAAGCATGGAAAGAGTGCGTTTAAGGTGGCTGTGTGCTAACTTGTACATTCTATGGTATGATTTGTAATGCAGGAGGCAGAGGAGATGCACATCAAGGCCATTCAGATCAAGGAGCAGCTGTTGGGGCAGGAGGACTATGAGGTGGCTCTATCAGTGGGACACTTGGCCTCACTCTACAACTACGACATGAATCAGTATGATGATGCTGAGCGGCTCTACTTGCGCTCCATCGCCATTGGTGAGGTCTACTATTTATCTAATATATGTCTTTTTGTTGTTATTGCTGATGCATTGTGGATAATGTGCATAATACTTACATTTTACTAGGACTTAGTCAAATAATTTAATCAATTGTTTGGTTTTCCAAATATAAGGAAAACTTGGAAATATCAAGAAACAGTAAAATTGTGATTTCTGCCAAAATCATAGGTGAAGAATGTCTACTGTGAATGTAAATTTTTCCAGTTATGCTCCGGTGTAAAATATTTCATCAGCTAGAAATTGTTGTTTGTGAGAGCCCTAAAATTATTTTTAACTATCCTTAACCAGTAGTCACAAATGACTGGAAAAAATAATGGAAATTCATTGGTCTAATTAAAATGTGTATTTGTTTGTGTTTTCCTCAGGCAAGAAGCTGTTTGGGGAGGGTTACAGTGGACTGGAATATGACTACAGAGGCCTCATAAAACTGTACAACTCAGTTGGAAACTACGAGAAGGTCTTTGAGTACCACAATATTCTGTCCAACTGGAACCGTTTAAGAGACAGGCAATTTGCCGTAGCTGACGCACTGGAGGATGTCAACACGAGCCCCCAGGCCACAGAGCAGGTGGTGCAGTCTTTCTTGTTATCCCAGAGCCATGGAGCAGGACGCTCCTGCTTGGGCTAATGACCGGGATATCCACCGTTCAACTCGCATAGATGTGCACACCCACCCCCATTATCACACACATTCACACTGATGTATTCACATGTAGTCAAGAAAGGCGAGTGTGAAATTGTTGTCTTGAGCTTTTCAAATTTGGACTGGTCTGTCAGTTCACTCGTACCAGCAGCTCCCCTCGACCTGTTCATATTCTTTATAATGGGAGAAAAACCATGGCATTTTTCCACTCATACGATGGATAAGTAACCATTTGTCGAATTTGAGTCATGTCGAAGAAGCCGACCATTTCTCAGATGGCTGAAGACATAAGAAAAATAGAGCAGTCCAACATAGAGCTTTGCTCACGGAAATGCCCTTTTGATTTTGTGTCACCATGTTTTTGATTATCATAATTTTATTTACATTTATTTTGTATCTGAAGGAGAGGTGCTCCACACTACAGGAATAGTTTGCTTTATTACTGCATCATCTGTTTGTGGAGAATTGCTAAGTGTAGCAACCACTGAATCAGATTTGATGGAAAATGTAAATGAGTAAAGGAACATCCATAAACATGCGTGTCCCCATTAACATGAGGATTAGAGCTTGACTTCATGTATTACAAAGCTTTGCATTGAGGATTACTTGTGTGCTCTCTGGAAAATGAGACTAGCCATGTTACATTATGGACCATTATGTAATTGTTTTTTTGCTTTTTCTTATTAATTCATTCATGTCATGTGTGGAATCTACAGTATGGACCAGTGTGTTTACGATTGCTCTAGATTCCTTGTTTTAAGTTCTTCTCTTCTGGTTTTGTATCCACTTAGTACCGAAATAGCTTATTTTAAACTGCCAATAATTTATATGCAAGGTATGCTATGACTTGTTGGTGTAACATTGAGCCAAAACGACTCTTGTTAATAATACGTTTGAGATCACAGCTAACGTCTTTTGCCATAACAAGTGCAAAGAGTGGGCGACAGGTTTGTGATTTTGACTTTCTCGCAGTGTGGAGCCTTATAACACAACACGCATTCGCCTAAGCACAATAAGCTGGAGTGGTGGTAGTTACGGAACAAGGTTTCCTAAGTCGTTGTCATTATCCTTTCAGAGCTCAGCCCTGGGTGGTGTTGATTAACACCTTTGGCCCACTGCCAGCTGACTGGACACACAGAGGAAAGGGCTGAGCCCAGCACCTGTCTTTGTGAAGAGGTACCACTGCAGGGGAACCAATAGTCGGTGGGTGTAGTGTGCAAACCAATGCGCTTTTGTAGTGGCGGTGCTTCTGAGAGTGCAATATAACATTAAGGATGAAATGGACGATATTTGCTAAATGCACCTGTACCACTGTTCTCCGAATCCACTCCAGATCTATTTCACTGTCTTGCTCCTAAAAGCTACTCTCTCAAATAAAAACGTTTTAAATTAAGACACTGGAGTCACATCTAGGACTCTAAAGTTTGTGATTTTGTTGTCATGCCATCAAAAAAATAATGCTTTATCATAATTGACACAACCGCTTATTAAATTGACATCACATTGTTTTACCTCATAGAGATCTCATTGTTTTTGCATCTACAAAAACAGCCTTGCTGCAGGCTATGCACTGTTGAGACCCGTAATTAACAATGTGCTGTTAAATGCACCCAAAAATGAAAATTCTCTAATTTATTCCCTGTAATGCCATCCATTCTTTTAGAAGAATATCTCAGCTCTGTAGGTCCATACAATGCAAGTGAATGGTGACCAGAAGCTCCATAAATCACATAAAGGCCACATAAAAGTAATCCATGACTCCAGTGTTTAAATCCATATCTTCAGAAGCAATATGATAAGTGTGGGTGAGAAACAGATTCATATTTATATTGTTTTTTACAATAAATTTCCAATTTCACCTTCAAAATTGTGAAGAATTGTGAAAAAAAATTGAAAGTGGAGATTTGTTGTAAAAAAAAAAGTATATAAATATGAATCCGTTTCTCACCCACACTTATCATATTGCTTCTGAAGATATGGATTTAAACACTGGAGTCATGGATTACTTTTATGTGGCCTTTATGTGAGCGGTCACCATTCACTTGCATTGTAAGTTCCAACAGAACTGAGATATTCTTATAAAAACCTTAATTTGTAGATTCCGGGGGGAAAATGTCAAATCAATTATCAAAACAAGCCCAACACCCACCCTTGAAAGTCATACACGTCTGGGATGACAGGGGGAGTAATTGATGAGAGAATTTAAATTTTTGGGTGAACTATCCCTTTATATGTCCTGCAGCTTTGAGTGATGCACGCGATGCCCCCAACCATGGCAGCAGCTGAAGTCCCAGCCTTAGTCTTAAAGGGCTCTCAGCTGGTGAGGATCTACTTGCATTGACTGAACCTCCACCTGCAGCATTTCAAAAACTGCACTGTTTCAGATAGCCCCATTTGAGCACTTTTAACTGAACAACTGATCACCCATAAAAGGGACTTTACACTTCGGTCACCTTCACTTTAGCAAATCCCTTTGTTGTCACATGTAAAGGTTTGATCTCAAAGAATCAGATGTCTTTGATGTTCTCAATTCTATTTTAGTGGCATAGGGAATGGAGTTATATGAAGGAGGGGAATTTGCCTTTAGAGAGAGAAGGATGGAGTAATTGAACATTGTAACAAATAAACTGTGGTCTTGAAAATTTTGTAAGTGCATTTCCGTTGACTATTTGCAGTGAATGGACTGAATTAGAAGACTTGTCAAATCAGAAGATTTAGGTGAGTTTAGGAGCCTCTGAACTATGAATGTCAGCTGTGAAAATATTGCACAGGGAAGTGTAGTGAATACTGAACGATTTTACAACATAGCTGTGATTGCTTTCATCTGAATGTTGATTTAAGGGCTCGTTTGTCAACCCCAAGGGGCATTTTGTGGTTAGAAACAAATTAGTGTGACATTGAAGAGCCGTCAATATTTCGAGACTGTTGATGATCAGAATAGGCCACAATCCCCTGAAACAAAGGTGCTTTTGGGTCAGATGTTCTCTTTTAGTGCATGTTTAAGTAATTAATGTGTAAATAGATGTAGATTGCATAGCTACAAGTGGTTAATGTCTCAGTGAGCTCCATAGTTTTGTACACAGAAATAAGACATGATTTGTTGCTCAGAGCAGTAAATAAATACCCCAGGAATGGATATTTATAATAATGTGAACTTTGCGTTTCTAAAGTGTTCAATTGATTGTGGAAATTAATACTAGCAACAATATAGGCAATCCTAATGGGAAGAGAATCAGTGTGCTACATAACAAAAAATGTTGCCATGGTTATAAACCGTTCATACTTTTAAAGCGAAAGCTGATGATCTCTCACTACAACCCTGCGCTTTCCTTCAAAGTCTGACCTCAGAGTTGGAGAATGTAATTACGTGTTGAAAAAGGGATTGCTTACTGTAGAGAATGCTCACTGCATAAATACAGCATTTATCACCTTGCTAAATGATAGAGGGTCTTTTTTTAAGTATACTGATAATCTTAAAGTTGCACTCAGTCATTTTATCCTTTTATATAAAACGTTTTACTTCTAAAGAAATTGATAGTACTTTTGAAATGTATGTATAATATCATGAGCACTCCCATGAGATGAAGACTCAAGTCATATCAGTTACCTTATAAAAGCTGTTTTATTCTATATGGAGAGAGTCCTCACATGGGGGCTGCCATGTTAGAATCACATGACCAGCCAAATACTACTCCGTCTCAATAACTGAGATTTTTATTGGATACTTTCACTCATGGATTAAAGTAATGATGACTAACTGAATTTCTGCAATAGCATTGGAAAGCTAAACTTTTGTTTTTGAAAGATGCTGCATCCATTCCTCTTGGTGTCGGTGCAAGTCCAAGATGAAATATTAAAAAAAAAAAACTGAGTGCACCTTTAATAAAATCCTCACATTCAGTCATTTCTGCAATGTGTGATTGCTGCTATGCGAAGATTGCAATTTAGCCAAAGTGCTGTTTCAGATTACTCATTCTACTCGTGCATTGCAGTGGTACCCTGAGCATCAGATAGGAGGATGGGGATCCTAAGTGTAATTTGAACATATGATTTTGTTTTAAATACCTATTTGTGTCTGAATATCCATTCAAGACACGAAGTCCAGTGACAAAGAAGAGAAAAGTGTGTTAATATCATATTGATACTGACTGTTACCCTGGAAATGTCAGTAACCTGTGCCACAGTGAGCCTCTGCTTGGATACTCTTTGTGTGGAGTTTAGTCATTGGCTATATGTAGCTCACACCTCAGTAGATTCTGCTGTACATTGTACATCTGTAATCACCAAATCATTATTAAACTCATTTGTATCCACCATTGTGTAACTACTTCTAACACACACACAACAAGTGTATCTCTGTCTAATAGACTACAATGAGCAATAATGCTTCTGAAGTATTAAATGCTTTATTTTTTGCCTTTACGTTTATTATTCTCTTCCTGTTCCTGAAATGAGTGTGATGTTTATGAGTCCATGAGTTGAATGCAACAGAAGATCTTACAGAAACCACTCGTTTGAGTGGATTTGTGGCTGAAAGTTTTTTTTTTTTTTTTTGAGAATAAAAAACTATGCTCTGCATGTGTATTTTTGGAAGATTTTTACTCACTCTTTCCACCAGAGTCATCATAATTCTAGTCTGAGGCCAGAAATATCACTTGTGAAATCTCTCTCTAAGTGTTGCAATTTGCCTGAAACAAAGTTTTTATGTGGGGTATAATTAGTATACAACTTTTTCAAAGAGTTTTAAAGCCTAGCCACCAGGGGGCCCTGCAAAGCAAGGTCTTTATTATTTTTAATCCCCTTTTCTCCCCAATTTGGAATACCCAGTTCTTTCTACTTAGTAGGTAATTGTGGTGGCGCAGTTACTCGCTTCAATCTGGGTGGTGGGGGACAAGCCTCAGTTGCCTCTGCTTATGAGACCGTCGGTCTGCGCATCTTATCATGTGGTTCGTTGTGCGTGGTACCGTGGAGACTCCACATGTAGAGGCTTATGCTACTCTCTGCAATCCACGCACAACTTACCACGTGCCCCATTGAGAGCGGGAACCACTCATAGCGACCACGTGGAGGTTACCCCATGTGACTCTACCCCTCCTTGCAACCGGGCCAATTTGGTTGCTTGGGACACCTGGCTGGAATCACTCAGCACACCCTGGATTTGAGCTTACTACTCCAGGGGTGGTAGTCAGCATCAATCCTCGATGAGTTACCCAGGCCCCCCAGGTCTTTTTTTTTGTTTTTAAATATATTCAAAGCTGCAAGACCTTTCACGGGTGGGTCTGGATTGAAGGGGTGGGGCCTCCAAGTATGATTTCACTTAGGGCCCCCATATGCTCAGACACTGACCTGTCAGTGGCCCTGCCACTAATTTACATGATTGGAAATTAAAGCAGCAACTTTGAAGGAATGTTCTGGGATCAAGTTAAGCTCAGTCAACAGTATTTGTGGCATTATGTTGATTTACCACAAACATTTTTTTTTTTTTTTTACATATTCCTAGTTTATTTAAAAAATAATACAAAGTGGATGGCGCCAGTCCATTAATATTAAAAAACACCCTTTCAAAGTACATAACCACAAGGCGTAAACATAACATGATTTTAGTGTGATAAAAATCTCTTACCAACCTCAACTGTGTAAAGTTATAGCCAATTTTACAACTTTGTCATGATGACGTAACACTGGTAAACCCTAAAATCTGGTAAACGCTGTATCATCAGTAAATCCTTGATTTTATAACGATAAATCATATTAAATTGTAAAATGGCTTTATTTTTTAAACTGTTTATTGTTTACGGATTGACTCCATTTTGTGCCTTAATGTAACTGCCATTTTTCTTCTTTTTTTTTTTTTTTTAATAAACAATGGAAAAGTCATCAACATAAATACTGTCATTGAGCAAACGTGTATTGAGCCTGGAGTATTCCTTTAAATTAACATCTGTGTATGTTTCAAACTTAAAAATTGTATAGTTTATGATTTAAAACTTAGAAACATAAATCTGTTCAAATAAAATCAATACAATAAATACAACATTAAATACATTAAGTAGCAGTTTCACATCAAGCAAAATCAAAAGCAACACCACAATAACAGTACAAAGCCCTATCTTTGCTAAACATACTGTGCGTTTTAGAGCATATATAAGTATGTATCCTTTTTAGGATTTTCAAGAAAATATTAAGAGAACCTTGCAAAAACATTCCCTGGTTAACTGCTTTATCTTACAGTTAATAAAGTAAGTCAAGCTCAATGTGCTCAATGCCTGGGATGCACTGTTTTGTCAGGTGCAGATCAAAACAATAAACTAAATAATTCTCTTTTACTTGTTTTCAAATGCATCTATTCCATCTGAACCATAACAACATATTGAAAAACACTATTCTTTTTTTAGTTATTCTTTTCTTCCTCTTCATCCAACAATAAAAATTTCAGATGGTTAAAGATGCACCACATCTGCAAAAATAACAAACATGCTCATTAGTGTTCACATCATATCAAATGCCACTTTTGTGACAGTAAAAAAACATAACCAGGTAAAGGTGCTTCTTACCTCAACTGCAAAACCCAGCAAACGCCCTGCTGCCAGCACCAAAATCCCAACAATCTGCAGCCAGTTTTGGACATTGAGAGCCTTAGACAGCACCTCATGCTGGTAGCCATACAGCCACAATGGCAACACATGAAGCCCTGCTATTGTCAATATGCCCAAGGGAGTCTTGAAGCCTGCGTTGTGAAGGGTTTGATGTGATTTTTATTACTGATGTTCATTATGCGGCATTACAACAGTTTCCATTCTGTGTGCAATGACACAAAACATAGAAGGACAATGCATCTTGTCATACCTTTTGCCATCACCGCCTGCACCAAAACCGGGCTCTCTTTGAAAGTGTTCTTCCAATTGGCTCCTCTGGCATTGTGGTTGCACACAAATACACACCACTCTACTGAAGACACCAACCAGCCCCACTTCTCAAGCACAGAGCACATAGTCAATATAATGCTGTCTATGCAATGTATTATAACACAAATATATATAAGTGACCAACATGCAATCAGCAGAAATCCAGTTTCCAAACTAAACTCACATCATATAACATATTCCAAAGCATGCCACGTCCTACATTGTCAGCAACCACATCTAACCATGCTCCGAACCTAGAGGTCTGCTGGAGCCGACGTGCTGCCCAGCCATCCACCCCTGGCACAAAGATAAATTACTGAAACAATTTAAAGGGATAGTTCACCCAAAATAGCAAATTCTCTCATCATTTACTTGCCCTCATTCCATCCCAGATGTGTATGTCTTTCTTCTGAAGAACACAAACAAAGATTTTTAGGAGAATATTTCAGCTCTGTAGGTCCATACAACACAACTGAATGGTGGCCAAAACTTTGAAGCTCCAAAAAGCACATGAAGGTAGCATAAAAGTAATCCATAAGACACTTGTAGTTTAATTAATGTCTTCTGAAGCGATCCAGTTGGTTTTGATTGAGAACAAACCAAAACGTAACTCCATGTCTCTGTACATCTAACACATCTATGTTAATCAGAAGGTCACTGGTTCGATCCCCATGGCCACCACCATTGTGTCCTTGAGCAAGGCTCTTAACTTCAGGTTGCTCCAGGGGGATTGTCCCTGTAATAAGTGGACTGTAAGTCGCTTTGGATAAAAGCGGCTGTCATATCCATAAATGTAAATGTACATCTTGATAGCAATCTCATTTTAAGCTTGATTACACTTCATATAGTGCCATCTAGCGCTCTGTATACGTCAAGATACAGGAAGTGTAATCGAGCTTGAAATCATGATTGTCCCAAAAACTGCAATAACAAATTTACAGTGTAAGAGGAGTTACATTTTGGTTTGTTCTCAACCAAAACCAACTGGATCGCTTCAGAAGACATTTATTAAACTACAGGAGTCTTATGGATTACTTTCATGCTGAATTTATCTCCTTTTTGGCCCTTTTTTGGTCACCATTCACTTGCATTATATGGACCTACAAGGATGAGATACTCTTCTAAAAAACTTTGTTTGTGTTCAGCAGAAGAAAGAAAGTCATAAACATCTGGGATGGCATGAGGGTGAGTAAATGATTAGATAATTTTCTTTTTGGGGGGGGGGGGGACTTTGCCTTTAAATATACTTATACCAAATAAAAAGACTGTAAATGAACAGTTTTTTTTTTAAAACAGATATAGGCTAGTTTGCTATCAGCTATTTTTATAGTGTAGTATAATTATGTTACTCTTGCACAATAACTATCCAGCTTTTATGTAATTACCTACCATCCAATATAATTGATAACACATACAAGGGTACAAATCTCAATGGGTTAGTGTATACAATCCAGGCAGTGAGAACAAGAAGAATCCGGATGTAACCTATAAAAAGGCACAGCATTATTACAATAGAAACATAATTCAATGTTGCATCAGACATGTCATAAACGTAGAATTAGAGATCTAATACTACATATACTGAAATTACATAAATAAATAAATATTACCCTGACTCACCAATTACATTAGGCACATAAAGACAGACATGCAATACCATACTCTATCACAGATGCTCCCACGTGTCTCCAGTATCGAACAAGCAACGAGTTACTTATTAATTTCTTATTTAACGTTTTACAATAAACAGAAATATACTTGAATAGATTGTAATAAAAAATGCCATTGTGAATTATCATAAATATTTATCTCACTGCAAAAGGTTCAACCTCTTTTCCACGAATGACATTTATGACACGGCGCGCGGCACATACTGTAAACAGAAATGTCTCTTCCGGCTTTATGAAAACACGCGTCATTCGTGTTGCAATAGCCACCAAAAGCCATTGGAGGGCGCTTTAATATAAGCGTCTGAAAGTTTACGTTTTTCTTAATAAATATATATAAATTAGCGAGGCTTAATTTAATTTAATTAAAAGTTTAGCAACAAACGTGTATGTGTACTAAATTATACATATGCATAATTACTTGTCAGAGCTGGGGTTTTGTAACGTAGAACCTTTAATAACGAGTAAAGACAATACTGACCATATCAGAGATTAACTATTTTCAGGCTATTGTCTGCTATTTACGCAGCATGACAACAATATAAACCATATAAAATATATACATTTTAAATATAACATAACTATAAAAACTTTAATCAACATATATGCATCTTCACCGAGGACCCCTGTGTTTGTATAATTCTATTTAGTTAAACTGACACTTCAGAAGCCGACTAAATTTCCCCTTAACAGCCCAGAATAACCACATAAATGAAGCCAGGTAGCGTGTCAACCCACTCTGGGTCAAATGCGTCTGCGCTTCAGCTTCAAGCGCTGCGTTTGCGAGAAACTGACGCGCATAAGCCCTCTACGCTCTGATTGGACAGAAGACACGTGATCCAGTATGGAGGCGTCGGCGCTGAGACGCGTCACTCGTTGATAACGCAAAACTCCACCGCTTGACTTAATACTAACACCACACTACAAAAAACTAAAAAACAACAACGAAAAACAAGACAACAGGCACCGGTCATACTCTGCACATTTCTGCATTGCCATGAAATGAGGGCACCATGGGCGCTAAAGAGTCACGGATAGGCTTCCTTTCGTATGACGAGGCCGTTAAAAGAGGTAAGAGCTTTGAGTTTGAGCGATTAACGGCGGTCGGCTAGCGTTAGCCAGCTAGTTAAGACCACATATTAACTCTTCCTGCGGGCTAACGAGCCTCAGACTGTCATTTCACAGAGCTGTTATGCGTCAGCTCGCTCAAGTAGCGGTTGTGAACGATTTGGGGGTGAAGGCGGGGCTGTTCGGACTTGTCTTTGTGTTATTAATATAATTCGATGCTATGTTGTTGTCAGATTCCTAAAATCTCGTGAGCTGCCTACCTAGACAGCATGTATGGGCATAATAGCCGCATTCCAAACGTTCGCACGCGCCTATGATGCCCAACATTCCTAAGTAGACTGCTCACTAGGGATTTTGAGACAGCCGATGTTTAACGAGCAGCCGACTGCTAATGTAACTAATCTGGGTGGTGCAGCGGCGCTCCGTTCACTCAGATAAACAGATTTCACTAATCTGTCAACATTTGGCAACATCCCCCCGTTATACATGTACACCATCGCAAGATCGCAGCTTATCAGATCGCTTTTCCTGACAGTGGAAGTGCTTTTCCTGACACGTTGAAATCTGATTTGCACTCTTAGTACTGAACATTTGTGTATTTACCACTGTTTATCTTAAATTACTACGACACTGAGTTTTTTTTTTATCTTCAAGGGAAAGTGTATGATCAAATATTACGTAAAGGAAAGAATCATTGTTGTTAAAGCCTGTTGATATGATAAGTTTATGACAGTTCCTATCAGCTGAGAAGTGCATTTATCTCTCCTTGAGCTTCATTTGACACTTAAGCTGCATCTGTTGGTACATTAGAGTGAAAAATCTGTCACTGTAAATGCATCACTGGCATGGGGAAAACACGTCAAATTACAATTGGTTTTTGTTTTTTCCATACCAGGGCTTGAGTTCTGCCAAGTGGTTTCTTCGTAATATTGTGTAAATGAAGACATATTGAGTGTATCCACTTACACCACCGGACCACAAGTGTTTTTTTTTTTGTTTTTTTTGATGATACACATTGATTGTATCCGATCTAGATTTCTGAGAAAAAAATCTGGCTAGTGGTGTAGTCTGATGGTAGGAAACAGACCATGATGCAGGTGTGTTTATGTGTGTGCAGTGATCAGGTTTGTGTACGCAAAGGTGCCTGAGAGCAGACACTGGTCTGGCATCAGAGATAAAGCATGTCAGCAATGCTTATCTTTCCACACCTTGATGAATAAGCAGAATAAGGCTTATGTTTGGCATTGGCATTATTTGCATCTTTGTTTTTCTTAACAGGAAACCACAGGTCAAGGTTTACATTTTGGCCAAAGCTATCCACAATATTCCTAAGTCCCATTATGCTTTGTGGGCGATGTGCGTAGTAATCAGTCGTTATGTTATGTACTAACGCAGCATTAAAAATGACAGACACTTGAGAACAAATGATCACAGAATTATAGAGAGGCAGTATTGTTCTTCCCCACCTATCTGTTAATGTTTCTGGGTTTAAGGATGATTGCCAAATATTGCAAATATAGAAGCATTTTAGTTATTTTGTTGAGTCTTTATCCATAGATGGAAGAACTTGAGCAGACTGACCTAAAAAGCTATGTAGCCTATTAGTGCCTTCACAGCTGTAAAGTTGAACATGTTTTGAGAACTGTAGATAATTATGTTTATTTTAAAGCATATATTGAGTCTAGTCAAAACCTGAAGAGTTTGTTGTACTGAGATTATGTTCTTACTGCAGAGACAGGGGAGGTCCAGTCAGCAGGATGCAGGTATTGCAGGACACAGGCCATGAGACTGTCAAGCTGCTGTTTTTTTTTGTTGGATAAATTAAATTATTTTGTGGGAGATGACTCAAAATTATTTTGTGTAGTAAGCTCAATGTAGCTTTATAATTGTTAGTTTACATACATAATATCCTTATCTATATGCCATAACCTACATTCAGTATTTGAGTGTTGACTGAACAACTGATTCTGATTGAATTTTTTGTTCTTTTGTAGGAAATAATGATGTATTAGCAGCCACACAACAAACTACCATACAAAAAGACCTATAAGCAATACAAATAATCACATTTAGTTGGACATACATTATAAACATTGTCCACAAAATTCACTGTTCTCTGTAAAGCAACTATAAAACAGTAGCAGAATCAGAATGAGCTTTATTGCCAATTATGCTTACAAATACATGGAATTTGTTTCTGTGACAGTAGCTTCCAGAGCACAAACAATACAACAACAAGACAGAGATGATAATAATACAAAATAAAATGTGTTTAGAAAATATAAGTATATATAGAAAAACACTATAAAACATATATTTTTATAAAAAAAACATTTAAGTCATTTAACATTTATATATATATATATATACAGGTGAAACTCGAAAAATTAGAATATCGTGCAAAAGTTAATTAATTTCAGTAATTCAACTTAAAAGGTGAAACTAATATATTATATAGACTCATTACAAGCAAAGTAAGATATTTCAAGCCTTTATTTGATATAATTTTGATGATTATGGCTTACAGCTTATGAAAACCCCAAATATTACATGAAATCAATAAAAAAAAAGGATTTTAAATACAGAAATGTCGGCCCTCTGAAAAGTATAATCATGCATATGTACTCAGTACTTGGTTTGGGCCCCTTTTGCATTAATTACTGCCTCAATGCGGCGTGGCATGGATGCTATCAGCCTGTGGCACTGCTGAGGTGTTATGGAAGACCAAGATGCTTCAATAGCTGCCTTCAGCTCTTCTGCATTGTTTGGTCTCATGTCTCTCATCTTTCTCTTGGCAATGCCCCATAGATTCTCTTGGGTTCAGGTCAGGCGAGTTTGCTGGCCAATCAAGCACAGTAATACCATGGTCATTGAACCAGGTTTTGGTACTTTTGGCAGTGTGGGCAGGTGCCAAGTCCTGCTGGAAAATGAAGTCAGCATCTCCATAAAGCTTGTCTGCTGAAGGAAGCATGAAGTGCTCTAAAATGTCCCGGTAGACAGCTGCGTTGACTCTGGACTTAATAAAGCACAGTGGACCAACACCAGCCGATGACATGGCTCCCCAAACCAACACAGACTGTGGAAACTTCACACTGGACTTCAAGCATCTTGGATTGTGTGCCTCTCCATTCTTCCTCCAGACTCTGGGACCTTGGTTTCCAAATGAGATGCAAAATTTGCTCTCATCAGAAAAGAGGACTTTGGACCACTGAGCAACAGACCAGTTCTTTTTTCTTTAGCCCAGGTAAGACGTTTGACATTTGAAGCCCATGTCCAGGACCCGTCTGTGTGTGGTGGCTCTTGATGCAGTAACTCCAGCCTCAGTCCACTCCTTGTGAAGCTCCCCACACATTTGAATGGCCTTTTCCTGACAATCCTCTCCAGGCTACGGTCATCCCTGCTGCTTGTGCACCTTTTTCTTCCACACTTTTCCCTTCCACTTAACTTTCTATTAATGTGCTTTGATACAGCACTTTGAGAACATCCAACTTCTTTTGCAATTACCTTTTGAGGCTTTCCCTCCTTGTGGAGGGTGTCAATGATGGTTTTCTGCACAACTGTCAGGTCAGCAGTCTTCCCCATGATTGTGAATTCAACTGAACCAGACTGAGAGACCATTTAAAGGCTCAGGAACCCTTTGCAGGTGTTTAGCTGATTAGAGTGTGACACTTTGAGCCTACAATACTGAACCTTTTCACAATATTCTAATTTTCTGAGATTCTGAATTTGGGGTTTTCATAAGCTGTAAGCCATAATCATCAAAATTATATCAAATAAAGGCTTGAAATATCTTACATTGCTTGTAATGAGTCTATATAATATATTAGTTTCACCTTTTAAGTTGAATTACTGAAATTAATGAACTTTTGCACGATATTCTAATTTTTCGAGTTTCACCTGTATATATACACACACGTATGTACAAATACAAATCTGCTATATACAGAAGCAAGGGAATGTAGCAGAATAGGTGTGGTATGCTGGATAAATATAAATAGACTAAGCTGTGTATTGCACATAATTATTGCTCAATGGGGCAGTTTGAACTGTTCATGAGATGGATAGCCTGATGGAAAAAACTGTTCCTGTGCCTGGCGGTTCTGGTATTTAGTGCTCTGTAGCGCCGTCCAGAATGCAACCATTCAAAAATAATTTGGCAGGGTGAGTTGGGTCCAGAGTGATTTTTCCCTTTTCCTCATTCTGGAAGTGTGCTGTTCATGAAGGGAGGGCAGGGGGCAACAAATAATCCTCTCAGCACTCTGAACTGTCCTTTGTAGTCTTCTGATGTCCGATTTCATAGCTGAACCAAACCAGACAGTTATTGAAGTCCAGAGTACAGACTCAGTGACTGCTGAGAAGAAGGAAGTACAACCTCTGCTGCTTCAATGTGTGTCTCCCACTTCAGGTCCTGTGAGATGGTAGTGCCCAAGAACCTGAATGACTCCACTGTTGCCACAGTGCTGTTCAGAATGGTGAGCGGGTTTAATGTTGGGGTGTTCCTCCTAAAGTCCACTATCATCTCCACTGTTTTGAGCGTGTTCAGCTCCAGGTTTTTTTTGACTGCACCAGTGAGCCAGCCATTCAACCTCCCTTCTGTATACAGACTCATCGTCATCTTGGATGAGGCTGATGACATTAGTATCTTTTGCAAACTTCAGGAGCTTGACAGAGGGGTCCTTGGTGGTGCAGTCATTTGTGTACAGGGTGAAGAGTAGTGGAGAGAGCACACATCCCTGGGGGGCACCAGTGCTGATTGAACAGGTGCTGGAAGTGAATTCCCCCAGTCTCACTAGCTGCTGCTTGTCCATCAGAAAGCTGGCGATCCACTGACAGATAGACGTGGGAACAGAGTTGGTGTAATTTAATTTGGATAATAGCTGGGATGATGGTGTTGAAAGCCAAACTTAAGTCCACAAAAAGGATCCTTGTATATGTCCCTGGTTTTTCCAGATGTTGCAGGATATGATGCAATCCAATGTTGACTGTATCATCCACAGACTTGTTTACTCTATAGGCAAATTGAAGGGGCTCTAGAAATGGTCCAGCGATGTCCTTCAGGTGGGCCAACACCAGTCTCTAAAGTGACTTCATGACCACAGATGTCAGAGCGACGGGTCTGTAGTCATTGAATCCTGTGATTTTGGGTTTCTTTAGGACAGGAATGATAATGGAGCATTTGAAACAGCAGGGATCTTCTCACTCATGCAGTGATCTATTGAAGATCTGTGTGAAGATGGGGGCAGCTGGTCAGCACAGGGTTTTAGACAAGTGGATGTAACACCCCTGGTCCCTGTGCTTTCCTTGTCTTTTGTTTCCAGAAGACACTGCACACCTTCTTCACAGATCTTAAGTGCAGGTTGAGTAACAGGAGGGGGGAGTTGGGGGATTACAGGAGTTGTTGATGTTTGTGTGAAGTGAAGATCAGTGCGAGTGTGAGACTGGGCCTGTCAAATCTACAGTAGAACATATTCAAGTCGTCAGCCAGTTGTTGGTTCCCTACAGTGTTGGGGGAAGGTCTCTTGAAGTTAGTAATGTCTTTCAGGCTGCTCCACACTGATGCAGGGTCATTAGCTGAAAATGTGTTTTTCAGCTTATCAGAATAGCTTCTTTTAGCCACTCTGATTTCCTTATTCAGTGTGTTCCTGGCCTGATTGTACAAGATTTTATCCCCACTTCTGTTGGCATCCTCTTTGGCCTGATGAAGCTGCCTAAATTCTGCTGTAAACCATGTTTTGTCATTGCTGAATGTTAAAGTAGTCCTAGTAGGAATGCACAAATCCTCACAGAAACTGATATATGATGTCACAGTATCTGTGAGCTTGTCCAGATTGGTATCTGCAGTCTCAAATACACCCCAATCAGTGCAGTCAAAGCAGGCTTGTAGTTCCAGCTCTGCTTCATTGGTCCATATTTTTACAGTCTTTTTTTCACCTTTTTCCATTAAGGGAAGACATGCACATTCTGCAAAGACACTCAAAAGAAAGTGAATTGCTGGCAGGAAAAATGCAGGGCAGTGGAATATCAGAACACAGTTAATTTAAAATGTGATAAAATATCTCACTACTGTACATGTCTCATCTAATAATTTTGGTCTTTCACTGTAGAATTATCCATTTAGCATCACAGCATGAAAACAGTTTAAAACTGATGTTACTACTCATAGACAGTTCAGTAAAAACACCTTTACTTTAGTAAAAACAACTTTAGTAATAATGCCTTTTCAAAACATGTGAAGCATTCACAAAAAAATATGCTAAATATAAAAACAAACTCTCAATATTTCTAATGAACTTTCTGCACATGTACACACACCTGTTTCGTTTATATGTAATTCATTGCGCTTAGTTTCTGGATGTCTATCATAGCTGGACCGTAATGGTGGATAAAATAAGTAATTCCCACTGTTGACTTCTTGCCAATAAAGAGAAAAAGAGTACACAAACAAATAATTGTAAGCTTTTTCAAACAGATGTTCATAAGTCAATCCTTCTGTAAAGCAGCACATGGGACAGGAGCGCTGTGCTTTTGAGAGTGGTTTCTGATCATAACATTGCAGTTTTAGACAAAACTTTAGCTTCGCTTGATTAGGATAACCATTAACTGTACTCATTGTCCGGGAAATTTATAAGACATCTTAAAACATTTAAAAAGGATGAATCTAACCGTGTGACAAGCAAGCAAGCAAGCAGTGACCGGCTACAAACAAAACGCCAACCAATCGCTCTTCCTCTAGCCAACTGGAAATTCCGCCCACCTTGCGGAATACAGTGGACTCGCTGAGAATATTGTGCATAACAACCAAAGAGAAATTTTAATGTTTAGCTGGTTTTGCCTCTTTATCTTGCTGACATCATTCATTGCTGACATAATGATTTACAACCTAATGAGTGTGTTTAGTGTGTTGATAAGTCAAGATTGTGTGATTTCATTCTTTTCCTCTCAGCAACCTGTGTGTGTGTGTGTGTGTGTGTGTGTGTGTGTGTGTGTGTGTGTGTGTGTGTGTGTGTGTGTGTGCGGGAGAGGGAGTTAGCAGAGGTAGAATTACCCTAATTGTTCCAGTTGCACCCACCCTGTGTATTGCAGCTTTTTGTGCCATTCTGCCCAATAGCCAATGTTGCTGACATCACATAATCACAATAGCATAGTGTTAAGAAGCCATGGAAATCAAGTCTGTGTTTTATTGTTGTTCTATTCTTAAATGCATAATTGTGCTATAGAAGCTATTTTGAAATCATATCTTAATAATTATCAACCCCCCTCCGAAAATATTAATAACTACAGTCTTGATGAACACAAATTAAGTATTGTTTTAAAGCTTAGAAACTGTTCTTTACAATGAATGTAGGCATTATGACCAAAACGGAACAAGTGCTTTGAAATTTGCAGACAAATCAAAAGTTTTCCGATAATTTATTAATAATTTTGCACTGTACATTTTATTGTAATCTGTAAAAATATCTAACTGATCAAAAAGCCATGTATCATATGTCATAGGTTATCTCTCAAAGAGTTGAATACAACCAGTATTCTATACAGCCATACAGTGTTTTCACTTATAATGTCACAAAAATTAAACGGAACATAAAATATCACATACCATTACTTAATGTACTCAATCTTTAAAACGAGCCCACACATAATGTAATCAGGCATATAGATCATTATAGAATCCACACGAAGTACAATGTGACACAACACAGCACATACTGTGCTATCTGGCTAAAAACATGTTAGCTTTACTGAATCAGGTGACTTCATTGGAAATTATGTAGTACGTTTTGAAGTGTCATGGAATGCTGAACCAATCGCATCAGAATTTAGAACACTGCAACCAGAGGTAGAAGTCATCCATATATGGGCATTAGTGGTCAACCGATCGGCGAGGCGATAAATCAGACGATATTCTGACTTTTTTCATTATTGGCATATGCCGATACATTTTCCCCTTTGGCCGATTTGTTTCCGGAGGGTGCCAAGAATCGGTTGCTTGCATGTGAAGCGACGTAGGCATGTAAATGAGCAGTCACAGTTTGTTTTGTTGTACGTGACATCATGTTACTACAATAATAGACTGGTGTGCAACAGTGTCATTTAAACAATCCGCATATCAGAGCCTTGGCAGATGTGTTTGATCTGCAAATATGCGCAGATCTCATTTAAACAGATGTAATAACCCAAACTCACACAACTTCAGCATCCGGTGGGGTGCTCATTTATCTTCCTCTAAAGCATGTAATTTCACAGTTTCTCCTCAACAGTTCCCTGTAACATTTCTAATGATAAAAGGAAATAAAACTTCTATTATATACCATCTGCAAATATGCAGATACCTCGTTTAAACAGATGTAATTCACAAACCTCATAAAAACCCAGCGTTTTCTTCCCATCGAGCACTCATCTTATATCTTACTCTGCAGCTCATATTCTGTCAGCTGGAATGAAAACTTCAGGATCAGGATAAAAATTTCCTCTGATTCACAAATCATTATGACAGTCCAAACAGGTGCTCCAGACCATTTAAACTGTCAGAAGATTGAGACTTGTGAGTCTTTCTACCAAGTCCACTGTCGGCCATGTTTGGAACGATCTCCGTAGGCTATTCATGAAAGTGCAGCTCCTATCTACTAGGGATGGGCGATATGGCCTAAAAAATGTATCACGATAATTTCAGGGATTTATTGCGATAACGATACAAATGACGATAAATTATTTTCTTCTGTAAAATATCAGATTATGTTATGTTTAAGTTGTGTTCCAGTGACTGTGCTGAAAAACATCACACAACAACAATTACACAATAATAATAATTCAAATCAATTACAAGTTTAAAATGTAAACACAGATTCTTTATTTATTTATACTCTCATGGTGGAAAAATAGTGCAAAGCAAACAGCAAAAGTAACAATCACCAACCATGTCTTCAGTTGTGTTTCAAAATTACAACAGAGTACAACTGCAAATAAATCCTGATAAAGTAAAGAAGTTCAGAGTGAAACACACTCTTAGAATGTAAATATAATTTCTTACCCCTAGGTCCACTTGTAGTTTTCGCCTCCGTTGCCTCGCGTATCTTCAGACATTCGTCATACTCTGGTTTGTGTTTCAGATGGTGGAACAATATGGACGTGTTTCCACTCTTTGTAACCACCGTTTTTCTGCAAACTTTGCATATTACGGTAGTTTGCTCCTCATCTGATTTTCTGTAACCAAACCAGTTCCAAATTGTGGAGGTAGCTCCTCCTCAGCCTCACGTCCGCCTTCCGCCATGCTTGTTTTCACTCCGCACAGAGAATGTCCGCACGTGAACAGTGAATCGCGCGCGCGCACACAAAACTACGTCATCAACTAGACTTATCGTTATTATCGTGAGGAGACACATTTTTATCGTGAGGAGAATTTTCAACGATATATCGCAAACGATAAGATATCGCCCATCCCTACTATCTACTTGAATGGAGAAAGACGGAAATTTCCAAAACATTTGGTCAAGATTACGATCAAAGAGCATATATCTAATCGGCAGTAAAAGCTGACAGCACTGGTATCAGAAATAGTGCATCATTACCTCAGCTTACACAAAAAAATGCAGAAAAGGAAAAGTTGATGGACAGGCCATGTCTGTATCTAAAAGGTGATTTTCTTTTATGTTGCATTTGTCGAGTCTGACACGCAGGTGAGGAGGAAAGGATATGCACATGCGCAGGTGAGATTCCTCGTCTGGTTGCATTTTTTTCTCAATACCGTAGATAAGCACATGGTACATGGTATGAAAACCATACATTTCTTTGTACCGTGGTATACCGTGAAACTGGTATACCGCTGCAACCCTAGTAGACAGTTTTTTGCTGTTGTTCAAATGCATTTGCAAGTGTTTGCACGTCAAGTAGGGCCCTGTGATTTCCACGTTTAGAAAACACAGACAGAATCGTGGAATCCAGTCATAAAAACTGAATGTACTATAAAAAGTGTAATGTCACGTAAGGCTGTGTGATTAATCAAATTTTCAATTTCAATTATGGCCTCGGACAATTATGAAAACAAAATAATCGTGATAAAATGATTATTGTGCCGCATTCCATTTAGCAATGGAGACGCGTTTTTGTCTTTTTAAAAACCGTGCACCTTTTCCTTTACAGCGATGCACTTTCGCCCCACCCTAAAAGTCCAAACTCATTCCCCACGAGGCTGTGTCATGTTTAGTTCAGCTCGAGCTAAGATGACAGAAAGAGAGCCTTTGGTCGACAAGAAAGTTTCAATCATTTCAGCCGTTTGGTAACAATTTGGTTTCAAGTCCGATGTGGAACAAAAATAAATAATTTTCAAGATTTGTTGCATGGTGGTGTCTGCACCACATGGAAATATTACCAATTTGTTTAATCATCTTAAATTCAATCACAAAGTAGTTTATGACCAAACTATAAACTAAGAAAGTAAAGCCTGTCGACTTCTTCCACCACAACACATATACTTTGCCACTACAACGGACATCTGTTCAAGCCGCACCATGGAGCCTTCAGTCTTACTATTAATTACATCGATGCCGATTTCAGTCTGAAGATGAAGTGTCTCCAAACAGCATTTTTTCCTGAAGACCACACAGGGCAAAACATCACCCATGGACTGAGGGAAGCGATGGCTGCATGGGGCTTAAAGGAGGACAAGCTCGTCTGTATCACTACGGACAATGACTCAAACGTAAAGCTGGCAGCTGACGTCAATGAATGGATGAGGCTCCAGTGCTAATAATAATTGAATAAATGTTTAGTAGTTTTCAGTTGGTTGTGGAAGTGCACTATAGGGCATCCAGGCCATCACCAACTACAGGACAACATCAGTTGCCTGTGACAAAGATGCCTCCCTTCCAGATGCACTGAACGACTACTACGCTTGGTTTGAAGTGCAGAACGATGTGGTGGCGAGGAAGACCACCCCTCCTCCCAACGACCAGGTGCTCTGTCGTACCACGGCTGATGTGAGGAAAACTCTATGTAGAATCAACCCACGGAAGGCTGCTGGACCAGACAACATTCCTGTGCAGACCAGCTGGCAGATATTCTTACCGACATTTTCAGCATCTCTCTGAGCAGTGCCGTCATTCCAACATGCTTCAAGGCCACCATCATCGCCCCCATGTCAAAGAAGTCTTCAGTGTCCTGCCTCAACGACTACAGTCCTGTCGCACTCACACCCATCATCATGAAGTGCTTCGAGAGGCTCGTCATGAGGCATATTAAGACCCAGAGCTGCCCCCTCACTAGACCCTCTGCAGTTTGCGTATCGTCCAAACCGTTCAACAGACGATGCAATCGCCACCACCCTCCATCTGGCCCTCACCCACCTAGATAAAAAGGACTCATACGTTTGTATACTGTTCATAGACTTCAGCTCTGCATTCAACACAATCATTACCCAGCACCTGATATGTCATAGGTTATCTCTCAAAGAGCTGATGAGACCGTGGTGGGTCTCATCAGCAAGAACGACGAGTCAGCACACAGAGAGGAGGTGCAGAGGCTAACGGACTGGTGTAGAGCCAACAACCTGTCTCAGAATGTCGACAAAACAAAAGAGATGGTTGTTGAGTTTAGGAGAGAACAGAGTGACCGCTCTCCACTGAACATCGATGGCTGCTCTGTGGAGATCGTCAAGAGCACCAAATTCCTTGGTGTTCACCTGGCGGAGAACCTTACCTGGTCCTTCAACACCAGCTCTATTACCAAGAAAGCCCAGCATCGTTTCTACTTTCTTCGAAGTTTGAGGAAGGCACATATCCCCCCATCCTTACTACATTCTATAGAGGGACTATTGAGAGCATCCTGAGCAGCTGCATCACTGCCTGGTTTGGGACTTGCACCGTTTTGGACCAGAAAGCCCTGCAGAGGATAGTGAGGACAGCTGAGAAGATCATCGGGGTCTTTCTTCCCTCCATCAAAGATATTTACAAAAAATACTGCATCCGCAAAGCAACCAGCATTGTGGACGACCCCACACACCCCTCACACAAACTCTTCACTCTCCTGCTGTCTGGCAAGAGGTACCAAAGCAATCGGGCCCTCACGGCCAGACTGTGTAACAGCTTCTTCCCCCAAGCCATCGGACTCCTCAATACCCAGAGACTGGGAACACTATCTCATAGTATGTTATGTTTACATTTGGCATTTTTAGAAACTGTCATCTTTTGCACTAATGTGTACTGGTCGGCGCTGCACTGTCTCTTACTGTGTCTATTGTCCTGTTCATTGTTAGTAATTTATTGTACTGTCCCGTACTTTTTGCACACGTTTGCATGTGCACTTTATATATAGGTATGTTATTTAGTCTGTGTAGTCTCATGTGGTTCTAGGTTTGTCCTATGTTGTTTTATGTAGCACCATGGTCCTGGAGGAATGTTGTCTCGTTTCGCTGTGTACTGTACTAACTGTATATGGTTGAAATGACAATAAAAACCACTTGACTATAAAATAATTTATCTTATTTATTATGATCTAATTTATTTGTATTTATTAATTTACATAATTTAAGTGTGTGTGTGTGTTTATATTTATATATATATATGTAGGGCTGTCAATCGATTCAAATTTGTAATTGAATTAATTACACGGTGTCCCGATTAATTAATCGCAAATACAAATATTTGTTGAGAAAGCCCCTCATATAACAATAACTCAATATATAATGATTATAGTTATTTATATCAATATATAATTATACATGGTTATCTTTTAAATATATATATACAGTATATATATAATATTATAAATAAAAAATATTCAGATAATTAATATGCATTACATTCTCATTGATAAGGCCATACAAAAAGTGGCTTTAGAATACAATGTATTGTTTACTTCCATATTATTGATCATTAGACAATTATTGGCATACAGTTCACAGCAATCCATTTCACAAGTGAATGTGTCAATCAGTTGGAGATTTATTATGAGGGCTTGTTTAAGGACACCTGCATCAGACATGCTTGTGTAGTGTCTCGGGTGTGTTGCGTCATAAACATAAAATGTTTAGGTCACTGTGTCAAGTTCAATATAGTTTAATACTCAATCTTTAAACACATCTTGAGATCCCTTAGGTCGCATTTATGCTCCATCAAGTGTTTTGAACGCAAGAACATAACGCATGTTTGTGTTGTTCTGCCTACTGAAGTGTTTTCTTCACTGTATAAACTGCACATTGCTCATAAAGCTGAAATTTCACTTACTGCCCTCTGGAGTAAACAGGTGGTACTACAAGCTTGCATTTTTCAGGAATCTTCCTTATTACGTCTGTGGGCATGCGATTAATTGCTTTAATTTTTTAACGCGTTATTTTTTGTAAAATTAATCCCACTGATTAATGCGTTAAATCGACAGCCCTAATATATATCTATAATTTTATTTGAAATATTTAAAAAAAACATTTTTTTTAAATAAATGCATGGTGTTTCCAAAGTCAATGAGTAATCGTGTTAAATAAATAATCGTGATCTCAATATTGACCAAAAATAATCGTGATTATGATTTTTGCCATAATCGAGCAACCCTAACGTCATGGAATTTGACACATTTGACATTAATGTATAAATGCACAATTAATAAAATTAAAATGATATGTCCTAGTGTGATTAACCCACAAAAGGCTGAGATTTTATTAAACAAACAGCCTATATGAGTTCCACATTAAGTGAATGTGAGAAGCCACTGCATGTACACTAACCGCGTTATTAACATCACGTGTGTGTGTGTGTGTGTGTGTGTGTGTGTGTGTGTGTGTGTGTGTGTGTGTGTGTGTGTGTGTGTGTGTGTGGAAATAACAAAGAGCAGATCATTTTATTCACTGTGAAGTACTTCGCACATGCAGACTATACATTTAGATAATTAAACCATAGCCTTTAGCGATTTAATAAGCACATTAGCCCATAATGCGAACTGCTTTGGTGAGAAGTGAAGCCTTCAAAAACATCAGTTGCAAAATAAAAGCTCCATTTAATGAGATGCGTGAAATATATTACTTCTGTTTAGTAAAATGTAATAATCAATGTTGTAGTAGTAGTAATGATAATAATATATAAATAATAATTACATTATATTTAAGCAAAATCAAAACCAAGAGCTTCATCACTGCTTTCATTTATACTGTGACGCTCTACTGTGCAGCACTGTATTATACCAATAAAAGTAATCAAATAAAAAAACTAAACTAGTTTTGGATTGTGCTGTGTGGATCAGTACAGACGCTCTTCATTTAAAAAAAAATATATTTCAATGGTATGTTGAAAAGTATTTGTTCTTTTTTTATTTTATTAAAATTCTATGAATTAATTTGACAGATTTTTTTATGATACAATGTTATTAAACTTTAAATCCCGGAAATCATAGAAAATAAAATGGAAAACACGGAATTTGGGGAAAACAAATAAAATAAAACGTATTTCATAGGGCCCTATACAATGCCAGTGCTGACACATGCATTTTCTACCACATTTGAACACCTTTGACAAATCTCAAAATGTTTTGGACGCTGTTTGCACCAGTCTTTATTGTCATCCGGTTTCAGATTACCAAAGCAGATCTTAATAGCAGGTGTGAACCTATGCGGTCTTAGTCACCTTTCACTTTCATTGCTTCTTTTTTCTATACAATAAAAATAAATGGTGATTGAGGTTAACATTCTTCTTGTGTGTTCCACAGAAGAAAGACAGTCATACAGGTTTTTAACAACATGGGATAAATTATGACAGAATTTTCATTTTTGCTGATTAAATGTCCCTTTAATTCTCTCTTATTTTGTAATTTTTATAAAGCTGCGGAAATTATTCTGTGATATTCTTTAGTAGAGGTCGACCGATATTGGTTTTTTCAGGCCGATGCCGATCTTTTGAAATCCGGGTCGGCCGATGGCCGATTAATGCTAGCCGATTTATTTTGGCCGATATGTGCTTGTTTTTAACCTCTTTTTTGAACCTTTTATTTGAAAGATAAAATGTAACACAAATAATTACTTAAGATAGACAACATTTCTCAACAAATACATTTATTGAACACTTGACCAATCTGCACTTGTACACTTAAAATTAAAAATGTATAATGTAAAAACATATTTTATAAATAATGTATAACAAATATATTAAATAAACAAAGCAGGTGTTACGAACTGCTCCGAGACACGAAGGTTGAGATCCAAATGCAGCTTCAATTAAGGGGCAATCCAGACACGTAATCCAATATTCAGAGCATCCAAAAGAAGCACAGGCATAACTAGGGATGGGTATCGTTAAGGTTTTAATGGTATTACTATCTTACCGATACTGCTTATCGATCCAGTACTTTAACGGTATTCTTAACAGTCCTTTTTGTTATTTATATATATATATATATAATTTTATTTCAGGAAGGTCTACTAATACTGTTCAGGTGTGGTCTAAAAAGAAATCTAATAAAGTAATCAATTGTAAAATAACACTGCATAGTTTATCATAGATAGATTAATGCTTATTAATGCAGAAGTTTTTCATTCAAGAGCTGTAAGTGATTTTCTCTTTGCCTTTTGTTGTTTGATTCGCAGTAATGGCTCAATCGTCACGTTTATTAGGATGCTTCCCCTTTAAGACCGAGTCTAATAGGCTCCTGATGCAGCATATTTTCTCCCCAACTATTTCCATAACTACGTCCATTTAAGACATAAACTGTGTTTAAGTGAATCTCCAAGCCGGTCGTTTTGACATATTTTTGTGTATAGTTGATCGTTTATACGCGCACATTAAACCCAAAGTAGCCTATACTTTTTGCTTGTCTCTTTGCGGTGTGTTTCGGAGCGCGCGCCGCCTTGGGAACGGTAACTCTTGCGCTCTTTTTATTATTAAACGCGTCCCGCAATTTAACAACAGTAGCATTTTACAACAATCACCGATCGTGCTGATTCTGACGTTAAGTTTGAGTTTTAGGGAGAAATGTCAGTGCACCGCTGTGAAGGGAAGGAAGTTGTGCTAGACAGAATGCGGCTTATGTATAAATATTCTTTTTATAATCTTTGGAAGGCGAAATCTAAAATAAATTTAGACTAATATCACAGATCTAAACCAGGCTATGTCTGAATGTTTAATTCTGTCACTCATTAAGCAGGGCTCGTTTTGTGCTCGCTGTGACACCGCGTGAGAGATCTCTCGCTCTCTCTCTCTCTCTCTCTCTCTCTCTCTCTCTCTCTCTCTCTCTGACTGCGAATAGCTCAATTGCATCACAGACAAATGGTTTCATATTATTATACATAGAAATGGCTGGCAAGATAAAAGAACTTTCTCTTTATAGCAATAAAGAATGTATTTTCTTAATTTCTCCAGTACCGACAGCAGAACCGATAACGTTCGAGCTTACCAAAGCCAGTCCTTCAATAGCCTATACTGTGTTTTTTTATTACTTATTTATCTGCATTGAGTGACAACCCTCTCAAATATAAGACACACAAACAGAACAAATAAAAGTCTCAGATTCACTGTCTGTAATTGCAAAATTCTTGCTTACTTATTGTGACATGATAGCAACCCTTCTGCTGTGATAATGCAAATTCAGCTAGCTATCAATATCCAAAGTAGCCGAACGTCATGTCAACTATCGCGTTTGTCACGTTTTTTCTTGAGGTTGGCAGTAACATATCAAACGTTTTTAATTCAATCTAAAGAAGATATACAAATTTAACCCTTACTGTTTTCTCCAAGGAACTTAGCTCCTTCCTTAGGCACTGGATGAGGTCTGCTCACTCTGCTGGAAAATGACTCTAGGGGCAGCGTGCGTCGAACACGTGTTCCACAACAACACTAGGCTGCCCACAGATGCGCCTGCCTGATAATCGGCTTGATATGCGTGGATATTGGCCGATGCCAATTATGTAAAAAATGCAAAAAATCGGCCGATTAATTGGTCGACCTCTATTCTTTAGTATGTAATTTGATGGTTACACTCCAGTGCTTATTCTACCTGAGTGAACATTCAATGCTTTTCTTCTATGTTATGAAGCAGCTTGTAGTGTCCCAGCCCTGCTGTCAGTGAGTCTAGTTACACCCCTGTCAGCATGACTGAAATGGATCCACTGAGATAATTAAATCTTGTCTTCAGGAACTCATGTTTATTTATGTTGCTTTACTTATATGGTCAGTCATCTTATTTGCACTCACTCGGTACTTGGAGTCCTCTGCCTCGAATATAAGGTTGCCTCCACCTACAGACCTACATTACGGGGAACTCAAAGTAGGTCATGTTTCTGGGTAGTGGACTGAAATTAGTTTTACTGTATAGGATACAGTGTATCCTGCAGGCTTCCATCATTGACTAACTCTTATGTATGAGCAAATTGGATCTAGCTCTCTGACTGGAGGAGGGAAGGAAAATCAAAGAGGCTGTGAATGCTTTAGGAGTCATGCAGTCTGTTGCTGTGTCATTTCAAAGAGTAGACCTGTCACAAATTCCCCAATGCAAGAAAATATTTGCATTTCCTTTTTTAATCACATTAATATGAACACCTCTTGAGTAGGGCTGCACGATTTGAGGAAAAAGTCATATTGCGATTATTGAGGTTAATATTGCTCTATGCGATTGCGATATTATAAACAAATCGTATCATTTGTCAACTTGCTTGGTTATCAAGGAAAATGCACAAATGGATTACTGATAATGCTGAAATGTGTATTTTTCAACTCAAACATACAAACTAGCAACAACTATAAATGCACATTGTTTTCAAATTAAAATATTTTTACAAAATTATATAATATCTTTGCATTACTGCAAACTTGTTATTTTCTCAATATTACACCTAAATAAAATAGAACAATAAATAAGAACATACAAATTTTCACGAAAATAAGATTGTCCAAACAAACAGGGACATTTAAGCAGGATGTAACATATACTTTGTATAAACTCTTTTGAAAAGGAAACTGGATATAAAAGTGTGATTCACTCAATCAAACCACTAAAACTGTTATATATATATATATATATATATATATATATATATATATATATATATATATATATACATACATACATTTTATTGTTGTTGTAATTTTAATGTTTTTTTTCGCATAAGATTGATCGAAGATCGCAAGTTGTAGACAGCGGGGGTGAGAGACGAGCATCTCCGTTTTAGGGTGCGCATCAGCCTCTTCCTGTCTCGACTCCAGCTCAGATTGGGTCTCTTCCGCGACTGGTTGAAGCGGCCCTGACCGCACCGAGAATGACAGTTTTGGACTTTGTGTTTATTTACATGGCACGCTCCCGTATTATGTGAACTTTAATTAAGGATAAAATAAAGACATATCGCCAAGCCGTGATCTGTGTTATTTTTTCTGGCCACCAGTTCAGTGTTGGTCTGCTCGGCATCCATCTTCACCTGATTTCCACACTGAACACCGGAAACTCACATGATATGACCACACGTGCCACTCCCTAAACTGAGACTGACTGGTCATCTTTATTAGCGATGTAGAATATGGGCAAACAGACACACACTTATTTATTTAATAAAATCGCAGCATTTGCCGTCATAAAATCGCACAGGCTGACATCGTGATTTCGATTTCGATTGCGATTTGATTAATCATGCAGAACTAATCTTGAGTCTGTTACCACATATTAGAAGAAGGATTCTATTTTCTTTTGTTTTTTGGATATTATCTTGGAGAAAAGTTGAAAAACCACTAATTCAATCAGGTTGTTTTTAGTGTGATTTTAGTCACTAAAGAAGAGAATTTTGGATTCTGTGACTCACGTTAAGTTTGATGGCTCATAGGAATTAGGCTACATTTTTATTCAACGCTTGAAGGAAATGAGACTCACTCAACTTTTAGTGTATTTTAGTTAAATTAGTAAAGATTTTCATTGTCGAATAGTCGTTTGATCTCATTTAACGTAACATTTGATCACATTAAACTGTAATGATGACAGGCGAGAGCAGCACTGCAGTTCACGTCTGACTGAGGAGAGGAAGAATTACACAAATCACAGTCCAGGTGCACTCTAAACTTTCCAAACAGCTTCAGGTGATGTAGATCCCAAAGTATGAGGGAATTATAATGCAAAAATACAAAAGAAGTAAATACTGAAGCACTCTCGGTTTGGGCTGGGAATCAAGTTCAATACATTTTAGGCACCGACCGAATTGCTGCTAAACAAACGAGTATTGAAAAATGTCTTGTAGTTCGGTACAAAATATGATACTTAAGAGGTTAATCTAGTCAATGTCAGTGATAAGCATGCTAGATGTGCCCAAATATAAAAGTGCTGGTGATTGGCTGTGTTTAGGCATCAAGGAAAAACACTAGTATCATAAAATGAGTTCCAGGACTGAGAAAGAATGTTATCAGTAACATTGCTAACACTGTTCTACATTACAGAGAAATACTAAACCGTAATAATATGAGCCCTTAAAATATCATTTTTACAAGAGCATGCACGAAACGAGCCGCAGCGACACCAACCAGCAAGAGACTGTCTGAACATTTTGTTAATTTATAGAGAGAAATGCACATTCGGGAGCAAACAGACGATGATCTCTGGATCAATGATGGTCCGAGTGATCACCAATAGCTGATGCTTTTGACCATGTCATGACGATATTTGGCTCGTTTTCTCATTAATCTATTAAATTATTATTATTATTATTATTAGACTATTATTATTATCAAATTAATATTATGCATAATTTGCCCGTAGACACGCATTTGAAAAAGCACTCTTATTATATTATTAAGTACAGATGACAGAAAAGCTGTATATGGGCATATATGTTGCGCTGATACTGAGGCGTGCAGTCTCGTGGAACACGCGCATCTAAAAATCTCGTTCTTGCCTGACGGTAAATAGAAATGTGGTTACTTAAAATATATATATATATATATATATATATATATATATATATATATATATATATATATATATATATATATATATTAGCAAAAGCAATAAAGCAAGAATATTCTCTAATCCCTCAGCCCCGAGGTTTCTGATGTAATTGAATATAGTATATATATATATATATATATATCATGAAGGAGGGAACAAAACAAATGTATTCACACACATGATATATGCACTCATATACATTTTAAATGCACTTATTTATTTCCAGTTTCATTTGAACCTTTAGTTAAAATAAAGTTCAAAGTTTGAAATCAAGGTGTCTTGCTTTATTGTGTAAGCTTAACCCTAACCATGTTTACTGAAAATTATCCAATAGTACCACCTAGCGTCCAAACAGCGGTAATAACGGTGGTCAAGTTTTTTTTTTTTTTTTTTTTTTTTTGACCAAAGTATCCTGTAGGGAGGGACCTGTATCTAAGTCAAGGTATCGGTATCAAAACATTTTTTAACGATACCCAACCCTTCTCTCGTTGTGGAATAAGTGGATTCTTGAGCAAAACTTGCGTGTCGAGCATCTTTAAAGGAAAAACCTCGGCGTTACATCTTTAACGCAGTTATATTTAATGCGTTATAGCTTTGTTAAAGTTCAAATAATACGGAGCAGATCATGTAATTAACTGCAAACTCCAAAACAGTCATTTCTCTGTGTGGTCAGAGCATCATCTATTAGTTGTGCGAAGTGTTCCGATCTAAATGGTAGAGATTGAAACTGCACCCAGCTGATGTGGGGACGCTTGTCCCTCAAGCGGGCGCACTTATGCAGCTAGATTATAACGTGATGGCTCGCGACTTATTGAATGTCACTATGCACAATGTGTTACTGTGCATTTCTTATCGTGAAGAAAATTGGCAATATGCAAGATAACAGTGAGTTTTTTTTCTTGAGATAAAGATGGATTGAAGTGAACAGAAATGTGAGAGTGGGTAGTCTTCACCCCATTGTATACTGCAACAAAATACTTTTATGATTTGTTTTTGTTTTGGCTTGTTTTCGAAAAATAATATCCAAAATGAATTTAAAACAACGTACATTTTCTTTAGCAGCTATATTGCAGAAGAAAAAAATTGTTATCTGAGAATGTTGAATATAATATTAAAAATACACATACTTTAAAATATCTAAAAATCCTCTAAAAAGATGCATTCACCTGAGAAGCAGCATATAAGATATTTAGACTTGCTTTTAGAGAATAGATCTTGAATATACTTATATTTTGTCTTAACTGCAGTCACAGAAGTATAACCAAGTAATAAATACAATTATATACAAAATACACTTACTGTATATTTAAGACACATTCTCTTAAACAAGTCTAAATATCTTATGTTGCTTCTGTCACAAACGCTTTCGAGAGCACCTCCGCGGTCGGCCACCGGAGATCCGACTCACCTGAGTTCTAATTACCCACATACCAGGCTTTATCAATCCACAGCTGATCCCCATTTCATCTCCCTCTATTTAAGCTACGCGCAGTCACACACTCAGGGCGAAGTCTTGTTTGTTCCGGCTACACTACTGAGCGTTCTACTACCATTCCTGTTTGATTTTCTGCCTACCGACCTTGCGTTCCCTGTTGTCTACGATTGTTTACTGCCTGCCTACCTGAACCTTGCCTGTCTCTTCGTGATTGCCCTTGCTGCCTGCCCTGACATCCTGCTTCCCTCACAACGCTCCTGCTCTGCCTACGTTTGCCCTGATTCCCCATTGCTTGACCACTGCTTGCATGTATCTGTGAGTTTCAGTAAAAACACTGCTTATGGATCCCAGCCTACCTGAGTCTTTGTTACAGAAGACTTCGCCAAACATCGATCCAGCGGTGATATCACGCATGGCTGAAGAGCTCACCACCCGAGCGAATCAGCTCTCTGCACAACACCATCAGCTCAGCCGTCTGACGACCGCCGTGGATGAAATTATGCGGGCTGTACAAGCCCTCAGCCAGTCAGCACCGGCGCCCACAGCGCCTCCAGCCAGCCCAGCGGCCGACACCGTTCCTCTTTACCCATCGATCACCGGTCCCCGCCTCGCACATCCCGAGAAGTTTGACGGTAGGCCCTCGAAGTGCAAAGGCTTCTTCATGCAGTGCATGGTCTTCCTCTCTCAACAACCGGCACTTTACCCCACCAATGAGAGTAAGATCCTCTTTGTATGTTCTGTGCTCACGGGCCGAGCTCTCGATTGGGCTACCGCGATCTGGACCAACCAGGGTTTCGCCCAGTCAACCTACGAATCCTTCATGGGCAGCCTGACCACAGTCTTTGATCACCCCGAGAGTGGCAAGAGCCCAGGCGAACAGCTGATAGCCCTGCGTCAAGGTAATCGCACGGCAGCGGACTACGCGCTTTCCTTCCGCACTCTTGCTACGCAGACCGGCTGGCCAGAAAGCCCCCTCAAGCTTCCCGAGCTTTCCAGAGCTCCTCCTCTCGAGCTTTCCAGAGCTCCTCCTCTCGAGCTTTCCAGAGCTCCTCCTCTCAAGCCTCTCGGCCACCCAGGGCTCCGCCCCTCAAGTCACTCGAGCCTTCCAGGGCTCCGCCTCTCGAGCCACTCGAGCCTCCCAGGGCTCTGCCTCTCAAGCCCCTCGAGCCTCCCAGGGCTCCGCCCCTCAAGTCACTCGAGCCTTCTAGGGCTCCGCCTCTCGAGCCTCTCGAGCCTTCCAGGGCTCCGCCCCACAAGCCTCTCCAGCCTTCCAGGGCTCCGCCTCTCAAGCCTCTCGGGCCTTCCAGGGCTCCGCCTCTCAAGCCTCTCGAGCCTTCCACGGCCCTTCTCCCCGAGCCTCCTACGGCTCCACCTCCCGAGCCTCCTGCGGCTCTGCTCCCAGAGACTCCAGAGCCTTCTAGGGCCACGCCTCTGAAACCTCCTACGGCACCACCTCCCTTGGCTCCACCTCCAGAGCCTTCCAGGCCTCCGCCTCCTAGGCCTTCCTCGGCTCCACCTCCAGAGTCTTCCAGGCCTCCGCCTCTAAAGCCTCCTACGGCGCCGACCAGGTCCTCGCTTCAGGAGCCGCTCATAGGAGGGGGGTTCTGTCACAAACGCTTTCGAGAGCACTTCCGCGGTCGGCCACCGGAGATCCTTTATCAATCCACAGCTGATCCCCATTTCATCTCCCTCTATTTAAGCTACGCGCAGTCACACACTCAGGGCGAAGTCTTGTTTGTTCCGGCTACACTACTGAGCGTTCTACTACCATTCCTGTTTGATTATCTGCCTACCGACCTTGCTTTCCCTGTTGTCTACGATTGTTTACTGCCTGCCTACCTGAACCTTGCCTGTCTCTTCGTGATTGCCCTTGCTGCCTGCCCTGACATCCTGCTTCCCTCACAACGCTCCTGCTCTGCCTACATTTGCCCTGATTCCCCATTGCTTGACCACTG
Organism: Xyrauchen texanus; assembly: GCF_025860055.1. NCBI lineage: Eukaryota > Metazoa > Chordata > Actinopteri > Cypriniformes > Catostomidae > Xyrauchen > Xyrauchen texanus. The sequence goes on from NC_068311.1 coordinate 17,399,072, forward strand.
CTTGCATATCTGTGAGTTTCAATAAAAACACTGCTTATGGATCCCAGCCTACCTGAGTCTTTGTTACAGCTTCTTAATTAAATGTATCTTGTTTTAAGGATTTTTAGACAATTTTAACTATAGGATTTTTTTGCAGTGAATTTCTTTACTGAATTAAAAAAAATGTTTTCCCTTTAATTCAGTGAATGTCATTTAGAATTGTATTTTTAAAAGATTTTGTCCTCTTTATTGTTAGTAAGCATGTTTAATACAACCTTTAAGTCGGGCACAAGCAGAATAATCGATTAAGAGCTAATGATTAATCATTTTAATAATTGCCGAATAGTCGAATAATCATTCTAATAATCGTTAGAATAATCGATTATCAAAATAATTGTTATTTGCAGGCCTAGTCTACAACAGTAACTTTGGTTTCTTTTAGGCTTAATTTTTGTTTTTTTCTTTGCTTAAATCCAGGGACTTATTAACCATTAAAATTATTTTGCTAATTTAGCTCACTAATTCAAGAGAATTTTTTCATCTCTTTTTATGCATGTTTGAATAGCCACACTGTTATGCTATTTCTCTGCATAATCTGCCAGTGTCTTATGATTCGCTGATACTTAATCACTTTAGCACCTTTGGAGAGGACAGTTTGAAATTTGCACATTATACCCACTTAATTGTCCCATAATAACCATGTATCTGGTCAGGAGTTCCACCTGTGTATATGCAGAGTGCACAGAATATATCTGCTGTATTAAGCGCCGATTAAGTCATTGTCAGTGAAGCAACTGTTGCCATGATTGCAATGATTAATTTGGAATGTTGCCTCCCCCTTATATATATATATATGAATAATCACACTCCCATGTATATCTAGGGATGGGAATCATGAGGAATTTAACAATTACGATTCCTTTTTACCGTTCCAGTTACCGGTACTTAACAATTCCATTAATGGTTCTTTCAGTACTTTTAAAGTAAGAAATATTTGGAAATAAGAAATTCAATTCTTATTGGATTTACTGCCCTCAGCTGCCTGTTACCAAATTTTGTATTTGAACACAAACAATTATTGCTAAAGTCGTTTACAAAGACTTTTTAATTGAAGGGGCACTCAGTAATTTTTTACTTCAAGAATTGTAATTTTGAAATGCAAGTATAAAATCATGACCACTTACATTAGATGAAGACTGCAGTCATATCACTAGCCTTTTTCTGCATAAAGCGAGTGTCCCCTCATGGGGGCTGCCATGCAACCTGTGAAAATTGACATTATTTGGGGATTAAGGGTTTTTCTCCTGCTTTGTACGAAAACCTAAAACTTTCCTTCAGTCTTGAGGAATTTGTATGATGTAGCGATCTCTGAACTGTTTTCTCAGGGAGTCTTTTATTGTCTGTACTGTGCCATGTCTATGAATATCCACAGTCTTTTTCCTGTCTTCATATCTTCTCTGCACAAAATATCCCTTTCTTCCCAGTATTATGAAGACCATGACAGGACTATTCAGTGAATGGGTTCAGCCATATGTAAATTGTAAACAATGTTTCTTTCCATTGACTCATTAGAAGAACCAGTTTAAGTTTGGTTCATTGGAAGTACCAGAAAAGGCGTGCTGCAGTTTTCAGAAATGTCCTTGTGTCCTCTAACCCTAAAATGACTATACAAATTATGATTTAAACAACTATACAGCTCAAATAATACATGGGTTTAACAAAACAATTATTGTAAGTGCTTTTATAAAATTAAAAGCTTCACATTTCTGCCTTTTTAAACCCTCCAAAAATTGGCCCCATTCACTTCCATTGTAAATGCATCAGTGAAACCTTTCCTTATTTAAAGAAAAGAAGGGATGAGTTGAAATGTATTTTTGTGGTAATCAACATTATGCTGCAAATGTTGTTGATTGAGCTTAACTTGTATTGATCAAGTCAACATCACAGAGCACTATAAGGGCCCATTTTGACTCCCTATCAGAAGCACAATTTTTGAGCTCAATTGCTTGAGAAATTAGTTTAAATGTGGTTTACCCTCACAGTGATTTACCGCTCTTTATACCAGACATGGCCAACTTACGACCCGCGGGCCGAATCTGGCCCTCCACATGGTTTAATCTGGCCCGCGGCTCATTTCTCCTAAAAGCGTTTTCTTTTTCATTGGATCTTTGAGTTATTTTGCATTGGAACCTAACACGCCTCCACAAGTGTTTAACATGCTCAGGGTTGCCAGATAAGAGATGCAAACCCTCCAATTTGAGATTTATACTTGCACAAATTGGAAATATTCAGCTTAATTTTATACATATTTTTTGCAATCTGGCAACCATGCATGCTCTTTCTAGCTTTCGCTTCCCACTTTAAACTAATTTAGCGATCTCTTGTGCAATATTCTGCTTAAAAGTGTTATACGGCCACTCAGTGTCCATTATTGTGGCTGTTTGGTGCTGCTAAGTTTGCAGTCAAACCTTCTCAGTGATGAACTTTAATAAAATATAAACATGGATTTCTGATAGAAAAATATCTACCTTTCAAGAGCAATACAATACTTTATGCAAATGCAGAATAGTCCTATTAGTCACATATACACTTCAGAAAATTATATAACTTTTTCTGGGCTTAAAAGATGCAAGAACCAAATCAGTGCACAACATTATTGTATCTCAAAAGGAGTACAATGTGCCCCCCATGCATTCTGTGACATACGATCCTCTCGAGGCTTTTTAATGACAGTGTACTGTTCAAAGTCTCACTTTTCTGCTGAAATTATAAGAAGAATTATGTAATGTTATTCCACTCTGAATACAGCGGATCAAATCAATATTTTTCTCTTTACAGTAGGGATGAGCATTATCGAGTAATTTGATCTAACCCACAAAAACAAGTTCTCAATTATTTTAAATTAAAGTGCAAGTTAAAAATAACACATGGCAGTATGTGAATCTTATATTTTGTTGTAAGGTAACTTCAACAAATTATACTTTTCTTTTGGAAAAATTTAAATGAACCATATGCATTAATAAAAATGGAAAAGAAAAAATATTTAAAAATAATTGTAAAAAACATTTGTAACTGGTGAGTACAAATGGTTTTTACGATTACTTTTTACATATTTTTTTGGGGTTCAAAAAGAAAAGCATACTGACGACATGAGAGTAATGCACAGCTATCAATTCTGAGTCTACATAAAGCCTATCAAATTTGTATAATTTCACATATTATTATTTGAAGAAAAACAATTGGTGAAAGTTTGCTTTTTATAAAATGCGCTCTGCCGGTGTTCAAAGATTTAACACACACACACACGCACACACACACTGGTCTGATCAGATTTCGAGTTTGCTTCGCATTTTCTTTCCACCAATGTATGTTCAATTTAAAAACAATGGTCCAAATGAATTATTTTCTTATTTGTTTATGTCTCTATACTATTTCTTTCCACCAATAAAAGCTGATCCTAGTCTGTTGTTTTGCATATAGTGATGAGGAGGTGATTCCAAGAGTCATTTCCTCAACTTTGACTTGTCCCTGTATTAGAGTCGACTTTAATACAGGAATTTATTCTCTTGTTCTACTCCCTACCTTTTGCGAGCAGGACATTGTCATCAGCTCAAATCAATGAATTAGTGTTAAGAACCAATCGCATCCCCTAAAAATTTGGGTTGGTGGAAGACTCATTCATCATATGCGTTTGAGTGAGAGATCATGTCCGTGCATGCAAAAGAGAGAGAGATTGTGTGACAGATTTCAAATCTTTTGGAACTCGTGTTGTATTGCATCAGTGCATGGGCAGTGGTTGAGGAAGTGAATTCTTCCAAATTGTGTATTTTCTATTTGACATTAAAATATTTCTGACCCAGCCTATTTCTTGTTATTTTCCCTCTTAAAGGGGTCATGACATGGGTTTTTTTATTGTATTATTATGTTCCCTTAGGTGCAATTATAGTATTAATATATTTTTTTTTAAGAAAAACTTTTAAAATCTAGTGATTTATGACCTTTTCCCACCCTGTTTCTCATCCTCTGATTCAAACAGTCTGTTTTGGGGGCGTTTTCCATTTAAGACTTCAGTGTTAACGCCCAGTGTTATGATTGGCTAACGTCAGTGCCTATGTATCAATTATTGACGCCCCCAGCCAGAACAATATGCAAGTAAACTAAGTAAAAACACTGTGATTATTCATAATGAATGAAACTGCGCTTTAAAAAGTAGTTTAAAGTGTAAAATAGATTACTTACAGTTTGCGTCGTCGTTGTTCCCAGAATAGTCGGCACGGACTTATCTTTGAGCAACAGTTTTCTGGCAAAGCCAGCATCATATTGAGATTTGTTCACAAAACAGTCATCCTTAAAATGTACAGAACAAACGCTTAAGTTAACACTGCCGTGACTGGGACGTCCGCAAAAAATAAACTGCATCCATTTTTCCCTGACGTCTGGATCATTCGGCAGCTTATTCAGAGGTTTTGTTTGACCACAGCCAGGAACAGCACATCTGTGTGGCAACGTAATTTTCCTGTGCACAAGTAGTCTGTCAGAGCTCGCTGTCCATCGACTGAACACTTGCGAGGTGCACGGCGATACGAAATGAGCGTAGTTGTCTTGCGCTTAAAGTGTAGTTATCTTGTGCTGGAGGCGGTCATATGCAAACGCTGGTACGTCACTTCTAACCGTCACGTCACTTCTAACCATGAATCCAGAACGAGCTGTATTTTGAGCTTGATTAAATAAATGATTCGTTTAGAATGGGGAGGACGTCTTAAAATATTAAACTTGCAGGACGTTTTAATGATACAAAGACCTCTTATATACCAAAAGATCAAGGCAAATTTGGTTTCTCATGTCATGACCCCTTTAAAACTGGATACAAGCAGCAACTAGATACTTTGTTAACGGTCATTTTGAGGTGAAGTTACACAATGCCTCTAGACTAAATTGAACAGTAATACTAAAAGTGCGCTGTTTTACTGGAACATTAGTTTATGTCTGCATGTCACACATTTTAAAAACTGTTAAAATAAAATAAAAACTACAATTAGTGTGTGATAAAGACTACAATTACGTCAGGGCCATCGCTAGAACATTTGGAATAGAAAACACTATTATCTAAAATGTACAGGTATGCTAGTGATACTTTTCCAAATATAAAACACAAAAATATCTTAATTAAACCCACTGCTGTTTGAGCCGTTGAGGTTGAATTTAAAAAGCTACCATTTTGAAATTGAAATTATACATTGCATAAAAAAAGCAATTTTGCCTACCATACTGATGTTTCATTTAAAAACAATGGTCCAAATGAATTATTTTCTTATTTGTTTATGTCTCTATACAAGTATATATGCACATTTTATTTTTCCATCTGCATGGAATCCATCAAGATCTTCTCCCATCCTACTAGCAGTAAGGGTTTGGATTTGTTTAGGAGAAACTGACCAGCAGTTACAGACATTTTTTATTTTTTTATCATGGAACAGCAATCGATTCCATCGACTCCAACAGTCGGAGTCGACTAAAAAAATAAAACTTGGAATCAAACACCTTCATTTGCATTACTCCAAGAATAACTTACCGGTAATACAAATACAGTAGAATTCAATAAGAATCTAAATATTACAAGTATTGCCACACTTTGCTGTCAAAAACACAGACGCCATGATATCTTCTCTCACCCAACACCTCTACGATGACACAAGATTTGGTGAGAGATTCAGAGGGAATACCATGTAATTCAGCGCTGCTCACAGCAGGCAAATGCTGAAAGGAAAATGACGCTTGTTGAGTTGTGTGTGAATGCGCAGCAACTTATATTTCAGTCTGTTCCTGACATAGAGATGACGTATGACTTCAGAAGACTTATATAGTGCAATATAGTGTGTGTATATATATATATATATATATATATATATAAATATATATAAATATATATTAGTATTTATTTTTTGTCATTTTGGAGCTTGACAGCCCCAGTCCTTATTCACTTTCATTATTTAGAAAAATGAAACTTACATTATACTGAACTTAAAACATTTTATGTTCTATGGAAGTCTTTCAAGTTTGGAACGACATGAGGGTGACTACTAAATGATGACAGAATTACAAATTTTGTGTTAACTATTCCTTTAATTGCAGGATTTTAAAAATACTATTTTAAGCAACACCATGTACCCAGCATTCAGTGTGCATTTAGGGAGGTGTTTTAAAATGTGGCGCTTGCATACTAAAACAATTGGTCATCTTGGTTTTTGAACTAGCTAAGATCGAGTACCATTGTTCTAGTTGCATCTCTTCCTTTAGTTTGGTATCTATACCAAATTTAGGACCGGCCAGGTGGATCCTAATTTACAGTACCAGTACAGTCAGATTCATAACCAGTGCTCACTCACACTCCAGTTTGAGAAAAAAACTAAAGCCAGGAAAACTCCAGCTGGATGTGTGCTGAAATGGTTCTGAGTGGTATTTCAAAGTCAGTTCTGTTCTCTCAGAAAGAGAGCTGCAGAGAGCAGCATGTCTTTGTGGTGTAACTGGGGGTTTCTTCTCTTGGCCCTGACCCTGTTATGGATGGGTCAGATAGAACAGTAAAATGGTTTATGAGCAGATCTGAGATGTATTGCGCTTGGCAGTACAAGGCTATGCATGGAGAGAAGCATCAATGTCCTCCCGTAAGTGTCTGGGTTAAATACAGACTGCAGGCAGGTGGTGATTTTTAAAATTAGAAGTGTGTGTGTGATTAAAGAGTGGCTGTAGATCCTCTCTGCCATCATAACTTGCCATGTTCTGAGCTAGATAAGAGAAATGTGCAAACATGACTTTGTCTTTTAAGAAGTTTGCTCAGCAGTAGAGCTACGTTTCGCATGCCTAAGGCCTTGTCATACCAAATACGAATTTCTGGCTTTGCTATGAACTCCATTTTGACTTGGTCAGAGCCATTGCACAATGGAAAACAATTGAAAGCCTAGAAACATAGTTTTGTATCTGGCCTGCATATTATCCTGATCTGTTTCTCCCTCCACTTTAAATAAATGATAAGGGATGTGCTGATGCTTCACTTGTACTCGTACTAGTAAAAATGCGCTGCTACCAAAAACTGATACCATCTGGCCTATAAATGTACGCTGAATGTTTTCACAATAACAAGTTCAAATCACGTTATGTCCTATTGTTATTATTAAACCACAAAGGCTGCTATTGAATGAGATAAATATATAGTTTGCATGTGCTGCAAACTTCAAAAGCAAAGCCTGCACATTTCATGTGTGAAGCCGGCTTTTCTGAAGGTGATAAATTCTGTCAAAAACGCAGAAAGTCACTGCAAAATTAAAGCTTTCGACAAAATAATAGGTCCATTTAAATGGAAAAAGTATGACAGAAATATATCACTACTGTATAGTTATGTAGTATTCACTGTTCTACTTCTGCAAATAATAATAATAGTAAATAAAATATTATTATATTTAAGCTTGCATCTTTGATCCTCTGTTTTGCAGCTCTTTATTTGACAAAAAATAAATTCAATGTTGTGTTTTGGATTATGCTGTGTAGTTCTGTTTAAAAGCTCTTAATTTAATAACAGTAATACAATATTATGCTAAAAATTAATTGTTCATTTTCATTTGGTTAAATTTTAATTAATTAATTTATTTAGACACAATTTTGGTGATAAAATTGAAATAAACTGTTAAATATGGAAAACAAATAACAGGTATCGCGAGTACCGAAAAGTAAGAATAGGTACTCGTTTTCCAAAAAATGGATTTTTGTCCCCCCTTTTTCACCCAATTTGGAATGCCCAATTCCCAATGCACTTTTAAGTCCTCGTGGTCGCATAGTGACTCGCCTCAATCCAAGTGGTGGTGGAGGACGAATCCCAGCTGCTTCCGCGTCTGAGGCATCTACACTCAACTCACCACGCGCCCCACTGAGAGCGAACAACATTATAGCGACCACGAGGAGATTACCCCATGTGACTCTACCCTCCCTAGCAACCGGGCCAATTTGGTTGCTTAGGAGACCTGGCTAGAGTCACTCAGCATGCCCTAGATTCGAACTAGCGAACTCCAGGTGTCCCTGCGTCTTTACCTCTGAGCTACCCAGGCCCCCACACTAATCAGTTTTTGTTTATATTATTTGTATTATTTGAATTTTCACCTCAAATTTCTGTAAACGTAGATAAATATTTTTTTTTTGATTCACAGTTCACACCGACATGTTTTTATATCCATCTGCACAATTTTTCCATAGTTTTTCATGTAAACATGACATCTTTGACAGATTTACATGTTAAGTTTTTTGAAAATAAAAGCAGTTGAAAGTGAGAGGATGTTTAGTTTTTTGCTGAGTTTCTGTGCAGTAAAAAAATGATTTGTCTTGTTTACATTTTTAATTCATGGCGCTAATGTGCTATCACACTATACATGGCCATAATATGCGCCGATTACACGCTGTTATTGTAATTAATGATGACACTGATACTCTTTCAAAGATGAGTGTATAAAAGTGTTATTGTGCAGCATAAAGACAAAAGAATGATGATAAGAGAGGCATATCTTACTTTGGGCAGTGAATGGCTTTCACTGCAGATGGCACATGAGTCAATGGGCACTTGAGAGTATTTGGGTAGATTTAATTCCTTTTGTAGACTAATTAAACAAAACAAAAAATTGCATGACATGGATTTGGAAAATGTCTCTGCCTGAACGATCGTACAGATGTAAGTAAATTTGCACCAGGTCGCTAATAATGCTACACGCTGGTGTGTTCTTGTTGACTGATTTTTAATGAGCTGTCAGCATCAAGGTAGTTGTAGCTCCAGGTCACACCTACTGATGATGTGGACCAATGGCAGTAAGGTGTTTAACAGCCGGTTAGAAGTTTTTCTAAAAGATAGATTGTGGATCTATTACAGCCTTTATTGTGGATGTGGCCTTATAGGTTAGATATTTTCTTTTTTATAGATTTTTTATTTTTTTTTTGTTCTCTACAGTGTCCAAAATGTTTTGGGAGAATGAGGAAAATTCAACATCTAACTATGCATGAACAGTTATGGTGTGGAAACTTGTTAGCAATATAAATATTTTAGACTTTGATGTCATGGAGTTTCATCAGACTTGGTCTGTAAACAGGCCTTTAGACATTCAGGTGTCATAATCTCTTATGTGTATAAAACAGTAAGGCTCTTTTTGTAGTTCTATTTTATTAAAAGCCTCCTCATATCCTGTACAGCTTTTTGATAACTCTGTCCTGTGTTCACAGTCACCGATGTGGAGCTCAAACGTCTGCGAGATGCCTTCAAAAGGACCAGTGGCCTGTCTATCTATATGACCCAGCAATGCTTCTACAGGGAAGTACTAGGTGATGGAGTTCCACCAAAGGTTGCAGAGGTGAGCCCACCTAAGCATCATCCAAGTACCTTTTAGCATCACGAGTTCTCTCTGACAATTGCACGTGTCCAGCATCCCAATGGTTCTTTCAGTGCTGTGTGTTCATATTTCATTGGTCTATTTCCCAAATGCAATAACTCTGGTTTATTTCTGACATGCTACAAGTAGTCCAGAGACATATTTTTAAGAATTCAATTTGACATTTTGTGGTGTTTTTGCCACATGGAGATGCGGAAATTCAATTGCAATCACTTCAAATGGTCAAAAGGGAGAACAATGTGACCCACATGTATAAAATTGAAGATGGCAATTTATGGTTTTATGTGGCTGCCCTTTGACTATGCTATTTCCCTGTTCCTGTGTACTGGTAGTTCTGTTTTGGATTGTCAATGTCATAAATACACACAGTCAAGTGGTTTTCCATTTGTAACCCAAAGTAGCACTAACTGAATGGGTGGGGCTTTATGGTAAGACAGGCTCACACATTTGTACACATCCTTACATCTGACATTTAGAGACTTCCCCGTGATCTGACCTCATCTGTAACAGCATCTGCCTGTGGTATTTTTATAGTCAGTTCTCTGTGATCTTTCTATAAAACAGATCTTTGGGAAATTAATCACAAAATTATCCTCTATTCATCCAGAAACCTGCCTGGTCCACTTCCAGTTTCACTTGTTGTCATAGGAACTAGTATTCACAAGCCAGCTTGGCTACTTATTTTTGGCTTGTTTCCGTTTGGCTCTAGGCCAATTTTATTGTTTCGAGGAGCAATGAATAATGCCAGACCACTGTATTGGATCGATTTATAAACAGCAGTATGTGATTCACTGGAAACCAGGGGACCACGTCTCCTTGACATTTTAGTATCCATTAAAAGAAGTCCTTAAAAATGATGGAGGCTTTTTACAGGGCTTCGCTCTAAAGTCATAAATTATTTTGTCACGTATTGTTTTGAACTTTCAGTCGTGGCTGCAATCCAAAGAAATTCCTTCAGCAGAATATAAATACCACTCATCCAAAAAAAAAAATAGAAGAGAGTGATTACGTAGATTGTGGTTGTATTTTTAGCTCTTTTCCCACAACCTTGTTATAAGAGCGATCCTTTCTCTTGCCAAGCAGCTTATGATGCTTTTATCAAGTGGACCCAATAAAGGAACGATCCTTCAAGCGTCTCTCTAAGCACTCCATACATTCTCTGCACTGTTTCTAATGTCACTTGGCACACAGTGCTGGTTAACAGGCCATTTCAGAAATGGAGCACAGTTGAGTTTTTTTTTTTTCCTTTTTTTGTTTTTTTTTTACATTTTCACCTCTCACTTTTCACTGAGTTGTACTGTGCTCACTTTTCAATGAGTTGTACTGTGCTCCACTCTTTCTAATAGGGACTCACTGATAAAAATTTTGTGTGCTGATAAAATATCTATTTGATTTTTTAGAATAACATCTACCGATAGTTTGGTGGTTCTGCTTTTTATGCTACTGTACCTTGTTTATTTCAATAAAGAGCAAGATCATCTAAATAAGAGCAAATTCAGAGCAGCATTCCTCAGTGGTTTTACTCGTTTTGTGTAATGTGTGTCCAAAAAATAAGCCATATACGTTAGGTTCTTTACAGTCAGTTGTTGACCAAACAAAACAAAATAAATCATTAATTCAAATCACACATGCTGTAAAGTAGTATATATTAGTGCTGTCAAAGTTAACACATTTTTAACGCCGTTAATGCATAATGTGACCCTTTAAATAAACCATAGTTCATTAGAAGCGAGTCAGTTCGCACAAACGGCACTAATGTCACATGCATTGCCGTCGGGAAAACAGACGGTGGGAGACATTATTCTGTGATGGGCGCAAAGTGATAGTGTGAGCGCGAGGTGGTTGTCTGTTATCCTGCGATTGCTTGCAGGTCCTTGAATAACATATAACGTGCAAGTAAGGGCAGCCAGTGGATTTTCTGGTGCCCCTTTAGGGAGTTGGTGCCCTACACAAACTGCGTAATATGTGTGTAGGGAGCGGCTGTACTGAAAAGAAATCCTTGTTTATTTTTTGGCACATCAGCACAAAGTTATTATTGGGATCCAGACACTGCAAAGGTTATAAATTGAATTTATTGTGGAGAAAGAACCAGACAGATGTTCACGCAGTCCAGCTGGGTGTGGGTGATGCTTGGGCTGGGTTTCCCAAAGCTCTAAGTTGAACATTAGTGGCACTTAAATTGTACTTACTACAGCACGTTTCCTAAGAGCATCATTATCTAAGTAGCATGTAAAAATGCTTGTAAATTAACTAGAGCTATGAACTGCTCTTAAACCCATTAAGTGCAACTACACATATTGTTCTCACATCTTTTCAGATCTCACAGATTATCAGAAACAAAGGGACATTAAATAAATTATATTGATATATTTTAATCATTGGCAAGCCATCGCATATGGTTTCAGAGGATAAAAAAAGTGTTGAAACAATCACATTGAATAAGTAGGAAGTCTCTGCAGTCTGTGCATGTGACGTGATGGGTGTAAAGATATGTTCTTCTTGAACAGATTTGCTTAGAAGACATATGTGAGTAATGTGACTGCAGATTAAAACTTAATTATGCCAAAATATATAATTAAAATGTGGTTAACAAAGGAGGGTGAGAATGTGCAATGAGCGATTTTCTCTCTCTCTTCCTCCTCCTCCTCCTCCTCCTCTTCTTCCTCCCTCCAATGGATGGTTTAAATAGACCTAGTCTGTTTTCGTGACAGTCACAAATTGCATGCTGCATAATGACAGTCAAGCTACAAGTGCACAGTAGGGCTGGGCGATATGAAAGAAAAATATTCATGATATTTTTCGGAAAACAATATCGGCATATTTGATTACATTGTCAGCCACTTCTTGCTTTTTTGGTTTTAATTTAAATATGTTATTTATGTTTTGAAGCATGAAAAACTTAAACCTAAGATATTTCTAAATTCAAATTACACTTTAAATGAAATGAATCAGAATAATGAATTGGTCCAAACAATGTAATACCCTTTATTGTGCCATCACACAAGTATCCGTCTTTAATCTGTGGAAAATTGCTAATACAAATTAAGATCCGAAGACAATTATAAATGTAAATATAATAATTATAAGGAGAATTAAAATATAATAAATTTTAGGTTCAAGATGAACTTTTAGATTGTATACACATTTGCTATATAAAGTGAACCTGCCACTTTACGTGTGTTCCAGAAGACATGCTCCCGCAGCACTCCTCTGAGAAAAAAAACAGCACGTCAGAGACACGCATTGACGGATTTTCTGTCATCTTTTCTTCAAAACATAATAAAGCGTGTTTCTTCAAGCGCTTGTCTTTGTGTCTGTAGTTCATCCTACTGATGTCCATCATTTTAATCCTGTTTTTTGTGCATCTGTTCAAGTCCCAGCCAAAGAAACAAAACTTTAGGCTATGTGAGAGCCGCTTATGATACACATCATGTATATTCATGTTACATGCATTTTTTTGCATCACTTTCATTTATCTTTTTGAAGTTGGGAATCAGTACTTTTGAAACCCTGTCTTATTAAGCCATCATTATTTCTGTAATTAAATTCTGTAAAGTTCATTCATTTTGGCACCTTGTCAAAGTTACAAACAACTTCCATGTGTCTCAGTATGTCCACGTTATTTTCATTTTGAGAAGACAAAAGGTTCAGCAACTTTGGAACGGAGAGCTCCCATAAAGAAGCACTTACATTCTACTTTATAACGAGCGGTCTACTGGTCTAATTTGGGAAATTATAAAATGATTGTAAATAATCTTAAAAAAACCTCACTAAGAATGAATTGTGCCCGGTAAATGCCCTATTTACTAGCACATGCTCTTTGCACTGGTTTAGCACCCCATTCACTAAAGGAATTATGCAGATCAGCCAACAGTGCAAATGCGCCCACAAAAAGTGCAGAACACAATTTGCATGTGCAGCTGTGATTTTGCTGGCCTATTCTGAGTGCTATGGAGGATCCCGGAGACCGCATTTGAAAAACATCCCTTTTAAATAAAATCCATTTTACTACTTTCTGCTTTTATATTGCGATCTAAACTGCGCCACAGCACCAGGCAATTTTTGTGAAAAAAGCGCAATCCACAATGAGCATAATTTACATAGAAAGGAGGCATCTTTGCGCAGAAAGGAAATAAAATAGCTGGGTTTGCCCAATAACGTTGCAGCTTAAGCGTTTGCACTCATCTTATCGAATGTTGCATTTGTCTCCCAAACCAGCACGTAGATCCCTTGTTATAAAGTAGAAGGTAAAGTGATTTGTTACAGAAGCTGTCCACTCCAAAGGTGTGTACTTTGGTCAAAATATGTCCAGGGAAACTGGATAACGTGGAAATACTGACAAATAGGGACGTTTTTTTGTAACCTCGCCTAAGGCGTTGAAATGTATTAACTATAACAGAATTTAATTGCAGAAATAATGATGGCTTTATTAAGATGGGTTTTCAAATGTATTAATTATCAACTTCATGGAGATTAATAAAAGTGACACAAAAAAATTTAATGTAACATGAATATATGCAATGTGCATCATATGGGCTCTCACATAGACTAAAGTTTTGTTTCTTTGGCTGGGACCTGAACAGATGAACAAAAAACAGGATTAAAATGATGGAAACAAAGACACGTGCTTGAATATACACACTTAATTATATTTTGAAGAACAGACTACAGAATGATGTAAATGGTAATGGCTATATAGCTATATTTGTTTCATAAATATCATGAATATATTACTTTCACATCACCCAGCCCTACTGTGCACTTGTAGCCTGACTGCCATTATGCAGCATGCAATTTGTGACTGCCATGTAAACAGACTAGGACTATATGAATCATCCATTGGAGGTAGGAAGAAGAGGAGGAGAACAGAGAGAGAGAGAGAGAGAGAGAGAGAGAGAGAGAGAGAGGGAGAATCGCTCATTGCACATTCTCACCCTCCTTGGTTAACCAAATTTTAATTATATATTTTGGCCTAATTAAGTTTTAAACTGCAGTCACATTACTCACGTATGTCTTCTAAGCAAATCTGTTCAAGAAGACCATATCTACATTTACAATTATGCTTATCAAAGAAGCCCAATAAAACATTATACTGTATTATGTGTCATGTAAATTTAGATCTATCTTTAGACCTAATTTACACCCATCACGTGTCATGCACAGACTGCAGAGACTGCCTGTTGATTTCAATGCGATTTTTTTTCTCGCCACTTTTGTACCCTCTGAAACAGTGTGCAGTGGCTTTCCAATTATCAAAATATATCTATATAATTTATTAAATTTCCCTTTGTATCTGATAAACTGTGAAAGATGTGAGAACAATATGTCAAGTTGCACTTAATGTGTTTAAGAGCGGTTAATTTACAAGCATTTTTGCATGCTACTTTGATAACGATGCTTTTGGGAAACGTGATGAAGTAAGTACAATTGAAGTGCTACTAATGTTCAACTTAGAACTTTGGGAAACCCAGCCCAAGCGTCACCCACACCCAGCGGTGGTTGACATTTGACATTGTTCAAAAAAAATATATTTTCAGATATACATAAACTCAGCAAAAAAAGAAACATCCCTTTTTCAGGACACTGTATTTTAAAGATAATTTTGTAAAAATCCAAATAACTTTACAGATCTTTATTGTAAAGGGTTTAAACAATGTTTTCCATGCTTGTTCAAAGAACCATAAACTATGCAATCTGGATAAGACCATATTAAGCAACTATAGACCGATCTCAAATCTTCCTTTCATAGGCAAGATCATTGAAAAAGTTGTCTTCAATCAGCTGAACAAATTCTTGAACTCAAATGGATACTTTGACAATTTTCAATCTGGTTTCCGATCGCATCACAGCACAGAGACTAGCTCATAAAGATAATAAGCGATATTACGCTTAAATACTGATACAGGCAAATTATCAGTACTGGTACTACTCGACCTCAGTGCTGCATTTGACACTGTCGATCACAACATACTTCTTGACAGGCTGGAAAACTGGGTGGGGCTTTCTGGGATGGTCCTAAAATGGTTCAGGTCATACTTAGAAGGGAGAGGTTATTATGTGAGTATAGGAGACCATAAATCTGAGTGGACGTCCATGACATGTGGAGTCCCTCAAGGCTCAATTCTTGCGCCACTCCTGTTCAACCTGTATATGCTCCCAATGAGCCAGATAATGAGAGAGAACCAAATTGCTTACCACAGCTATGCAGACGACACACAGATCTACTTAGCCCTATCACCTAACGATTACAGCCCCATTGACTCCCTGTGCCAATGCATTGATGAAGTTAACAGTTGGATGTGCCAAAACTTTCTTCAGTTAAACAAAGACAAAACTGAAGTCATTGTGTTTGGAAACAAAGATGACGTTCTCAAGGTGAATGCATACCTTGACGCTAGGGGTCAAACAACTAAAAATCAAGTCAGGAATCTTGGTGTGTCTCTACAGTCAGACCTTAGTTTCAGTAGTCATGTCAAAGCAATAACTAAATCAGCATACTATCATCTGAAAAATATTGCAAGAATTAGATGCTTTGTTTCCAGTCAAGACCTAGAGAAACTTGTGCATGCTTTCATCACCAGCAGGGTGGATTATTGTAATGGACTCCTCACTGGCCTTCCCAAAAAGACCATAAGACAGTTGCAGCTCATACAGAACGCTGCTGCCAGGATTCTGAGCAGAACCAGAAAATATGAACATATCACACCAGTCCTCAGGTCTTTACACTGGCTCCCAGTTACATTTAAAAATCAAATCAAATCAAATCACTTTATTGTCACACTACCATGTACACAAGTGCAACAGTAGGTGAAATTCTTGTGTGCAGTTCAGAGCAACATAGCAGTCATGACAGTGACGAGACATATACCAATTACAATAAACAACATACTTACACAACACAATTTACATATCAAATGTACACATACTTACACAACACGATAATTATATACAATACACACAATATAGAATACAATATAGAATACACAATATGCAATACAATAAGTAAGGAGTATATGAAAAATATATATATATATATATATATATATATATATAAAGTAGTATATTGAGGAGAATATGTTGACAGTCCAGTGTGAGATTACAGCTGAATAAAGTGCAGTGCTAATTATTGATCCTGATAGATCAAGTGTTCAACAGTCTGATTGCTTGGGGGAAAAAGCTATCATGTAGTCGGCTGGTGGAGAACGGTTGTTACGACACTAACAAGCTTACAGATGGTACGCAATTAAGGTCACAGTTATAAAAACTCAGGACACTAAAGAGACCTTTCTACTGACTCTGAAAAACACCAAAAGAAAGATTCCCAGGGTCTCTGCTCATCTACGTGAACGTGCCTTCGGCATGCTGCATGAGGACTGCAGATGTGGCCAGAGCAATAAATTGCAATGTCCGTACTGCGAGATGCCTAAGAGAGCACTACAGGGAGACAGGAAGGACAGCTGATCATCCTTGCAGTGGCAGACCACGTGTAACAACACCTGCACAGGATCGATACATCAGAATATCACACCTGCGGGACAGGTACAGGATGGCAACAACAACTGCCCGAGTTACACCACGAATGCATAATCCCTCCATCAGTGCTCAGACTGTCCGCAATAGGCTGAGAGGGGCAATTTTGATGATAAAAAAACGTTGAATTTAAGGTTTGGTTAATTAACACTGCATTGTCATTCATCTCCACAACTCAACCCTCAGTACCATGTGGATTCATTTGAGATAAGCTGGCTGCAGTTTAGGCCAAAGAGCAGAGAGGATGTCAGAGCTCTGGCTGACCCTTGGAGGAGCTGTCTGTACTTGGCTGGAATGCACAGCTAACCATTATGTCGCAATCTGCACACAAAGCATTCAGGTTAACATTAGAATATTTTTTTAAGCTTTATCTGAAGTGTTTTTGCTGGGTGAATATTCCTAGATGTGCACCATTCATTTCTTACAGACAGAATGAGCTTTTTACACATACTATAAGTCACTGGATCACTGTGTGTATGATAAGATGGGTGGTACTGTGTACTGTACAACAACACTTAATGTTTACATACTGTTTGGTTACTTAACACATTTATCTTCTTTGCTACAAAACAAATTACTTTAACAAGGTAAAATTAAGTTCATGTATTTCTGGACATAAATTGCTCAAAGTGAAAAACATAACACCAGCTAACCAAAATACACATCAACAGAAGCTATTCTTATTGAGAGCGGCTTAGATTTGCTTTCATTTGCTTTCATAATGAATGGCATAGCATGTTTCCGTAGCATGTAACCATTGCCCTTTTATGTAATACAAATGCTGAAAGACTGAATGTTGAGGTAATGATCAACTGGAGCATGCCAGAGGCTGAAAATATGCAGACAGTAAGTGGGAAGTGCGCAATGCAGCGAGGGATTTAATGAGTGTTTGCAGGCAGCGAGCTGAGTTCAGGGGAACCAATCAACTTATTACGCCATTGAAATGATAAACTGGGGGCTCAGAGATCCTCCAATCTCTGTTGTTGATGATGGACGAACTGTGAGATGTCACCTGCAGGCTGTAGATTAATCACCCACAGGACTGCAGTCATTGACCTGCCTTTAGAGCTGTTAGGTTGTCGTCCACAAACACCGAAGTCAATTCGCCATGGTTGGCCTCTGGATTTTCCTATGAGTTTTTATAATGGGGTTTTTCAACTTATGAATAAAATAAGTTCTATGTTAAACATTACTTGGCGATGCGTGGATGTTTTGTTCTACAACATAAATTAAACACTTCCATATTTCAAGCGTGCATTTTGAAGCCATATTGATTTACATACTTTTAATAAAATAAAAAAACATACAGCAGCTTCAAAATTCACATTTAAGACTGTGAGTAATTTATGTTGTAGAACAAAACGTCCACGCATCGCCAAGTAATGTTTACCACAGACCTTATTTTTCACTTAAGTTAAAACCCATAGGAAAATCCAGAGAACCCATGCTGCATTAGACTTCCGGGTTTGCCTACAAATTGACGTCACGGCTGAACAGCTCTATTACACAATAGTTAGTTGTGGCCCTCTAATCTGACTGGACAAACTGCGTTCCAAGAGTCCTGACATTTAACAGCACTGTGAAAGGCCTCACTGTGTGACTGCTCATCTGTGCTTATAGTGTTAGCAGAGCAAAAATAGACAAAATAACTGGTCATATTGTTTCTAGAATGAAAGTTACTCAATATTAATTTTAGAGAACTGTTGTATTAAAGCACACTTGGAATTGTGTGCACAGCTTTGATTATCTATTGCCAAATATTAACTCAGCAAAAAAAGAAACGTCCTCTCACTTTCAACTGCTTTTATTTTCAGCAAACTTAATGTGTAAATATTTGTATGAACATAAAAAGATTCAACAACTAAGACATAAACTGAACAAGTTTCACAGACATGTGACTACAGTAATGGAATAGTGTGTCCCTGAACAAAGGGCAATTAACAGTCAGTATCTGGTGTGGCCACCAGCTGCATTAAGTACTGCAGTGAATCTCCTCCTCATGGACTGCACCACATTTGCCAGTTCTTGCTGTGAGAAACACCTCCACCAAGGCACTTGCAAGTTCCTGGACATTTCTGGGGGGAAAGGCCCTAGCCCTCACCCTTCGATTCAAAAGGTCACAGACGTGTTCATTGGGATTGAGATCCGGGCTCTTCACTGGCTATGGCAAAACACTGACATTCCCGTCTTGCAGGAAATCACGCACAGAACAAGCAGTATGGCTGGTGTCATTGTCATTGATGAGCCTGCAGGAAGGGTACCACATGAGGGAGGAGGATGTCTTCCCTGTAACGCACAGTGTTGAGATTGCCTGCAATAACAACAAGCTCAGTCCGATGATGCTGTGACTCTCCGCCCCAGAAATTGATCCCGGTCCAGAGTACAGGCCTCGGTGTAACTGCTCCTCTTTTGTACCCGAAAGAAACCTCCCCCGCGTTTGCGGACGTACTATAACCCACCATTTTTTGTTTCCTCCAATATGAAAGGAGACGTTTATTGCCACGTAAAAAAAACACATCTACAATTTAGAGAATAAAGTCATATTATTTTGAGAATAAAGTCAAAATGACCAGAAACAGTGCGTCATTATCACAATTAAAGAACACTGAGCCAGCAGCTTCATCAATGCAAAAAATGGATGTGGATGATTTAGTTAAATCATAATTTAGTTTAGGATTTAGCAACAAAGAAACCCTTTTTCATCTTTTGGCACACCAGCACGAAGTTATTATTGGGATTGTAGTAGTTTTTTATGCCAATTTTGTGAAAAAATCACTCAGCATCTTTGGGGTTTTGATTTCAGAAGAATAGACTTTATTGTCACACAATAAAGCCGAGTTGCCTACGGTGAAACCACAGTACCAACAACAACTGAAGCATCTCTGGTTTGGTTTTACTTAAATACATCTCCTCAAACAAGGTGGGGCTTACATGTATTATCTATCATGCTCTTCATTGACTCTGGTCTGACCATATTAAGAAGTAACAGAAAGTCCTTTGGAAGAGATCAATTCTCCCCCCTAAGTAATGCTATTTATGTTTCTGCACACACAGTCAAATAGTCAAACATATGTGAGCACATATTCATCACGTCACAGGCCTTTACATAGAGTAACCTACATGTTTGCCCCTCAGAAATAACTGTGGTATAAATCAACAATGTTTTCATTGATTATTCCTGATTAACTTGATAAAAATATACTACATATTCCCTCCTCTGTGACTTTCTGTAGTCACAAATTAACATATTTAAGCATGTACGTGCTCCTGGTTTGGTCTTGTTTTTGGTTGTCACAGTTACGTAGATTGCATTAAACAAAATATTCATCATAATTTTAAGAGTTCTTGCTTGTAGTGTAGATGTCTTCAACCCAGATGCTTTGCGCATCGTAGAGGATCACCCTTTGGGGAGAGGTTAACCAGCACTTACACCCAGGGCATGGTTCTTCATATCTTCTTATATATTCATTGAAGGAATCAATTTCCTCCCAAGTTGGTCTTTCTGTCCATTCAGGGTAGTTGCCATTGCATTGGGCCATTCACATCAATCAAAGTCATCTGCTTTACTGTTGCTTGAATCCAAAATTATTTTACCAATGATCACATACAACAGAATCTTATTCCTTCCACAATGTTATTATCCAGATATTATATTAATTTGAGTTAATTGTGCACCCCATTCTTTTGGCAATCAGGCCATGTTAATTTTTAGTCACCACCATATATTCTTTTCCATTCTTCATTATTATTAAAATGTACATGAGTTCAATAAAAGCATAAACAAAAATAATTTTCCAATCGTAATTCTTCATCATGCAAACAGTCCCAGGTTTGCTTAATACTTCTTTAATAATTTAGGCACTTCTTGTATGTAACGGTTCTCAAAGCTTTACCTCCAAAATCAATCTATAATTGGTCTTTTACACGGGGTGTGATCCCCTGATAACACAGTGATAAAATGCTTGTTATTCATCGCTGTGATAAAATATTTTAATAAAGCGGTTATTAAGACACAGTCGGGTTGAGTGGAACTCACAACTTCTGGCAGGTTTCTTCTAGACCTCCCTTTTGATGCTTCTTTCCTAAAAGCATCCATCCACTTCCTTGAACCCAGTTCACCCTTCTTGGGCATCTTTCCAGGGCGGTGGCGCCCTGTCTTAGGCAGCTCTCATTTTGCAAATGGAGAGTCTTTACCCGTCATTGGGTCGTCACCTCTTGCCACTGGAGAATTTTACCCATCATTTGGTTATCATCTCTTGTCTCTGGTCTCGGTACAGCTCAGTCCTATTATCCAATCTTTAATAATCTGGTATCAGCAAACAGCTATTATCCCTTGCTTCAGGGAGCATCACCTGAGAACCATCACAGCCAATGGAGCCATCTACAACTGCTCAAACATTAAGACAGTCCAAAACATGGTTAAATTCACAAAGCATTATTCAAAGTTAAACAATCTATTGAAATTGTCCAAATGAAAAGTAAAATGCAACAATTGAACTTATTTACAGTTCACTAATTTCCATTCAAGTTGTTATGTTTTCTCCTTTGGCAAAGGTCACAAAAGACCTTGTCTCTTGGTGAAGAAGAACCATCAGAACAAATCAAAATACATGATCGCCTCTGTCAAGCTTCTAAATGCTTAATTTAAATCATCACTTTAATTTAATAATTTCTAAGTAGTTTTAGAACCTACATTTATTCTTCCAGATGTACATTCAACCAAATCTCTTATCTTTAGTATGAGCACTTCACTTCAAATTGCCCTCTGAAAATAACAAATCTTTAATCATGATGAGGAAAGCTGTTTGAACCTTTCCTTCATATTACTGTACCTAACATTATTGTCAAATCACATCATTTTCCATATAAAAGAAAACAAAATCAAAAGAAAATAAAACAATTTAGTGATATGGTTTTAGCCCACTTAAAGACTTAAACTGAGAGCGAGAGGGAAAGAATTTGAGGGAGAGATTGCACTCCTACACTGTTGTTACAGTTATTCCCCTTTTCTTTCTTAGAAAATCACAATAACACATTTGTAATTCTACAACAGTGAGAATAGTGATAAATGTAATTTAATAAAATGATATAATCAAATATATTTTATTATATTATCTGCTTTCAACCTTTGCCATTGTAAACCATCTTCAAGAAAACTTCTAGAATTTCTACTTCTCTTATCCCTTCCCTCCTCGCGCAATAAAATTAATGCGCATTTGTATTCAGACCATTGAGAAATTTACGTTTTCGTTTTAAACTCTCTTATGAATACTTTCTCTCTTTTCTTACTCTTTCTCAGGAGAAGGAATTTTCATTATGTCATAAATAAACCAACATAAATTACCTTTTTAAATTAACAGAAAATAAATTAAAGATTTTAAACAAAATAAAATAGTAAAGTGGCACAATGGAAGTTCAGACAAATATCTTGTGTTTTGAATAATTTATCAGTGAAATACATTATGTCCTTTGAATTTCTTACAAGTCTCATTTTTTATATCCTAATGTTATCATCCTTTAATAATATGATTTTTCAGTTATTATCGTCTTGTACTTATCAGCATTTCATGATCAATTATTCAGTTAAATAGCAGAGACAGATGTCACTGTGCATAAACTGTATACCTTTAAAACAGTTTTTTCATGGATTTAACTTAAAATAAAAAATAGCTTACTAGAAATAGACACTTAATTAACTCCTTGCAGTACTGATTAAGCTTTTTCTTTAAAGTGAGGGTAGTCTTTGGAAAATTTAGGGGAGTAAACAATCCAATATGTTACTCTCACTTTGCCATTTAGTTTTAATATTTAACCTTCACATCAACAAATTCGCAATTAGATGCTGGATTTAAATTTAGACCCTCAGAACAATTTAGAAATGGATATTGCACCCATGGATGGCAGTTGGAGAATCAAACATCCAATTAGTTATATATGACTGAAATCAACTTATCAAGAGAAATTTGAATCCACAATTGAAATGTCCATTCAGTAATGATTACCAGCATTCATGATAGTAGGAGAGCCAATCATATAACCGCACACATACTGTATTTCTCAGTCCTTTTCGTTTTCTCTGGACTGTCTCCTGTAATATAAGCTTCTTCAATAAATCACCTGGCTCAGCAATCTGCAATGTTGAGAGACTGGTTCCAGAATGAGTTATTGAAATGACTTATACAATGCTGACAACAGAGAGAGTAAAACATAGTTAGCATCAATTTCACACAGAATAGACACATGAACATCAAATTATTTATGATATTCAATTTAATCCTAATGTTTCTCTATGGGTTTCACCTAATACCAATCTCCAGTTTTTCCTTAGCATTATCAATATTTTTTCAATGAAATACACCACATATTGGGACTTATTTCAATTTTATCTGGCATGACTGGTCATAGAACAAACCCAAGAAAAAACTTCTCTGAGTAAATTTGAAACGTAGAGAACGTGCAATGATTTAAATCATTCTTAAATTTATTTTCTTTAATTCTAGTCTCAGTGACAACTTTCAGTGTACCCATGATCAACCAATGCCTACACTGAATATCTAAAACACAAAATAAAAGAAAAATGTCTAATCTTAAAAGAATCTGCTATCTCTTTTTTCTAAATTCGGGGGCCCCCTGTGTTTGACTAGAGACATTATGAGAGACACCGGGTTTAACCTCTCTGTTCACTACCAGGTTTCGCTCAATTTCTCCAGTCAGACATTTTCTAACAAAAATAATAAACACTATCTGTCTTATTTTTGTTGGTTGATCAAGTTTACACTAATAAAGTTGCACACACATGTACATTGTTCTCCAGACATATTTAAACACGTGAAAAATAAAACATATAATCCTGGGTAAATGTATATATCAAGACATTATAGTTTAATTTAATATTGTTAGAAATGTTATTCTCTCATATTGGACTAGACAGAACATAAAACAGACACATGAATGTGACATTTTCACATTTAAGATTTACTTTTCATATTCCAATTTCAAAATCTTTCTTTTTAATTTCCCTTTCCCTTTTTCTGTGGCTTTGATAACTACCGGTCTCACTACGAGAAATACTATCCACATTCTATCTAAAGTATTTGGAGCTGACCTTTGGGAGCTGACCTTTGGGGTCACATAGGGAGGTATTTTTAAAAAGGATCCTGTCATTTTACCCTCCTCTGCATGCCTCAGCTTTTCTGGCCTGCCTCATATTTCTCAGTGAATTTTAAACTTTCTGGACATAGCTCTTACTTTATTCTTTTTATTTTTCCTGTTCTTAGTTTTTACTCTTATTTTTTATTTATTTATTTTTTAACCGTTTAATCTAAATGTCTTTCTAATTCATTTTCCTTATCTTCTTCTAATATATGAATTATTATACTCCATACATGAATACATTTCCTATATGTTTGTCAATTTACCTTTTAGGATCAGTTTCATCTAGATTTTAGTTCTTATTTCTCCACTTGTTCCTTCTTCATTTTTACTTAGCATATAAAAATGAAAAATTATTTTGGCACCATTAATTTAGATAAATCAATACATTTAGAGAATAAATTAATCTTTTATTTTTTTAAATGTATTTCCTTCTGCACTAATCTTCAACAGCAATATTTTGAAACAATTTTTCCAATTTCTTTCACCTTTACTTTTTAATACACAAAGTTCATTCACGTCACTTTATTATTTATTTATTTATTTTGCTTTCTCATTTCTTTGAGATTTTACACAGTGGACTTCTAGATTTTACTCTTTCCACTGGAGTTTTACCTTTGTTTAAATTCCAATTAATTAGTTGACTTCAATTCAATGCAATACACTGGACTCAAAGCTTTATTATTTGTCCAGATAATGTGATTTCCCAAATGAAATTAAGTCACTTTACAGTTCTTTATAATTTAAATATTTTTACTTGTCACTTTAATATAAACTTTTTCTCTAAGCACAGTTATATCTCTTAAATGTATAGATTCTCTGTATGAAGTCAAATACATTTCTATGCTACAGTCTAGTTTAGGAGTTATGCTCTAGCCCATTCCAATCAACAGCTGCTAGACTAAGAACAGCCAAGACTAAATGTTTTCCAGCCAGTTGTGAGTTAACTTTTTGATTTCTTTTTTTTTAATTTCGTTTACATCTATATTATCTCACTGTTTTTATTCATTTTCTTGTTGTTTGTTTATACTCTATTAAATGTATCTTTCTATCTATATATCTTTATCATTGGTTTTATCTCCACTTTACAACCAGAATATCTATTAGGTGCCTTTTCTGCTTGCAATTATCAGCTCTCTTCTGCCTCCATATAGTGATGGAAGGTTGAAAATAGCCCAAATATATTTTCTCTGCTGTAAATTGCATATATACACCTCACCATTTATGTAGCACAGGCTGATATTTTGGAACATTTTTAGTTTTCTATATTTTAAAAAAGTTAATTATTCCAAAGTTTCTCAAGACAGGCTTTCATTCCAATCTTTGTACTGGGCTTATGTCTGTACTCAGTCATACACGTCCATACACACTTGCTCTTTACACACTTTCAAACACAAATACAGATGCTCTCACAAACCACAGGAATGACCACACTTTTTACAAACACAAGGCCTTTATAAACACAGAGCTCACAATAACACAAAATAATTCTAGAACGCAACTATTCTACCACTCCTCTTGAGTGACCCGTTCCTACAGGATTTATACACACACACACACTCCTCTTGAGTGACCCGTTCCTACAGGTTTTATACACACAAACACACACTCCTCTTGAGTGACCCGTTCCTACAGGTTTTATACACACAAACACACACTCCTCTTGAGTGACCCGTTCCTACAGGATTTATACACACACACTCCTCTTGAGTGACCCGTTCCTACAGGTTTTATACACACAAACACACACTCCTCTTGAGTGACCCATTCCTACAGGATTTATACACACACACACACACACACACACACTCCTCTTGAGTGACCCGTTCCTCCAGGTTTTATACACACAAACACACACTCCTCTTGAGTGACCCGTTCCTACAGGATTTATAAACATAAAACAATTAACAAATATTTACTGTTATCCATCAAGGCCCACTTAACAGTAGAAAACAGACGATTGCATGCAATTATTTCTTCTGGAATCAAAAACCCTTTATTCTTATTTTCCTTTTTTATTGGTTTAGAAGAGCTTTTTTTTTTTGCGTTCTTACCACCACAGGCAAACTGGCAAGTAACACAAACGTTTATAAGCAAAATATGCTTACCTCTTAATGGTGGCCACCGTGTTTGTGTTCGCCTTCCCAGCCAGCCCGCGATGTAACAACTCTGCCCTCTTCTGTCCCTGTTCGGGTGCCAATTGTAGTAGTTTTTTATGCAAATTTTGTGAAAAATCACTCCGCATCTTTGGGGTTTTGATTTCAGAAGAATAGACTTTATTATCACACAATAAAGCCGAGTTGCCTACGGTGAAACCACAGTACCAACAACAACTGAAGCATCTCTGGTTTGGTTTTACTTAGATACATCTCCTCAAACAAGGTGGGGCTTACATGTATTATCTATCATGCTCTTCATTGACTCTGGTCTGACCATATTAAGAAGTAACAGAAAGTCCTTTGGAAGAGATCAATTCTCCCCCCTAAGTAATGCTATTTATGTTTCTGCACACACAGTCAAATAGTCAAACATATGTGAGCACATATTCATCACGTCACAGGCCTTTACATAGTGTAACCTGCATGTTTGCCCCTCAGACATAACTGTGGTATAAATCAACAATGTTTTCATTGATTATTCCTGATTAACTTGATAATCATATATATACTACAGGATCTGGACACTGCAATTAAGGGTATTAAATTTATTGTGGAGCAAGAACCAAAAAGACGTTTGCACATTCCCACTGGGCGTGGGTCAAAGTTGAACATTAGTAGCACTTCAATTGTACTTAGTTCATCAGTTTCCCAAAAGCAACGTTATCAAAGTAGCACGTAAAAATGCTTGTAAATTAACTGGAGATATAAACCGCTCTTAAACACATTAAGTGCAACTAGACATAATGTTCTCGCATCTTTCACAGTTTATCAGATACAAAGGGACATATAATAAATTGTATTAATATATTTTGATAATTGGAAAGCCATTGTACACTGTTTCAGAGGATATAAAAGTGTTATCATATTAATCATATAACATAATAAAATCAACATGAAAATAGCACATTATGACTCCGGCTCTGAATATCTTCCAGTCATGATCACATACAGGTGATGTCCAGGTAAACTGAAATCATGAGATTAATTCATAATTAATGACTGACGTAATGTATTCTTCCGCAAATTGCTTGCAATTTTAAATTTTAACCACAGATGTCGCTAGAGAGCACAAAGTTCCGTAGTGCAGCTTTAATGAAGAATTCACATTCCAAGACTTCAGCCCGATGTCAACAATTCAAAATAAATCAATTAATTAACTTGAATCAAATGTAAGTATAACAATTCATTTTCAACAAGAAATGTGAACCTCACAGCACAATCCTAAATACAACATAGGAGTTATTATTGTCAAATAAAGTGCTGTATAATAGATTATCACTGATGTGAGATATCGCTTATATAACAGTTACTATTGATTTATTATTATTAGTAGTAGTAATAGTTGTAGTATAAAAGTGAATATTACATAACTACAGTATACAGTAGGGATTTGTTTCTGTCATAATTCTTTCATTTAAATTGAGCTTGTATTTTGGCAGAGCTTTTATTTTGAAGTGTTTCTGTGAAGGGATGGGCACGAGGACTCTTGTGATCACGCATGATGTGACTTCGCTTAATTTGAAATCCAGTGACTATTACCTGACAACTAAACACAAACGTGTCAAAGAGGGAGCTTATTATTCATTTTGAGATTGATTACATTGTGAATTCGAGGGGTGCATTGATTTACAGAGACGACTTATGGCAAACAAACTGATACGACGCTGCTATGCTATCATTACAATAATCAAAACAAAGAGCGCGTAATTAACCATGTTTTGAAAACCTGTCTCTGTAAAACGTTTGCTAAACACACTTTATTATCATGTAATTTAAGAACTTTGACTCATTAATGGATATTATTTAATAAAAGTGAATGATTGTCACTGACTAAACCTCCCTGCCCTTTGTGATGTAACATAAACGCCTGCATCTCGACAAAATGAATGAAGATTTCCGCTCAAGTTTCTAAGTTAGATATCCAATATAATGTTGAAAGGTGGAAATTCAGACTCTCCGAGTTGAATTGAATGCTTCATGAATTACAGTAACAAAAATACAGGGCATAGCGGCTTTCCTCACAAGAGCGATTATTTGGGAACACACATAAGCTGCGTACACACTGCCAGCAACATTGCGCGAGACGCCGACACCACCCCATTAATTTTCAATGAGAGCACAGCGCCCACAATTTTCAATGAGAGCACAACGCCCACTAGCGACTTTACCGCCATCCACTGGCGACCTGCAGCGACAAAGTCGCTGGCAGTGTGTACGCAGGTATAGACGTTTGTCAGACATGTTATTATACTGTTATGAATATGTAATTTCCCCTTGAGTACTCAATGTGTAATTAGTCCGAGTACTTGAGTATACAAAATGACCAAAATGCCCATCCCTATTTCTGTGTTGTTAGACCAAGGAAGTCTGACGTAATAACGGCAGATTCACAATCCGGAAAAGCCGGTCGCTACTTGAATTACAGTGATTATTAAACCGCAAAAGGCTGCTATTTAAATAAATAAATATATAGTCTGTATATGAATAAATGCTAACTATGTATATGTTAAAATATTATTTAGCACTCTGCCTTCTGTCATCTGCTACAAACAGAGTGAGTATACGATGCTCATAATAGTGTATTCCATGTACTGTATGAGCCAAGGATCTCTAAAGGTATGATTGAGTCTATGCCTGCACAACATCAGCCGCATACATTCACAAGCACTCACATTTAAAATGCTGCATGTGCAAACTATATATTTATCTCATTAAATCACAGCTTTTGCTGTTCAATAATCTCAATAGGACATGACATGATTTTAATTTGTGCGCTGAATGTTTACGTAATGACATTCGTACATCAAATGGTATCAGTTTTTGTTATCGAAGCATTTTTACGAGTACAAGTACATGAGCGCAGTTTTGGACGCAATTCCGATACCAATATTGGTATCTATGCATCCCTAATCTTAATTTAATCAAATGCACCAAATTAATAAAAACTGCCAGTTACTGGCCATAATTTACACTTCCAATTCAAGAATAGTAGTCTGATCCTCACTGATGAATCAAATCAAATACATTTTCACATGTTCTAAAGTAAAACCGTGGTCACACTTCACTTCACACTCTATCCGCTTCCATTCAAACGTATGAGACCGGAAACGCAAGCTCATGCACTAAAGTTCAAGTTTCAGATGACGAGAAGACGTGTGACAAATAGAGAATTGAAACCTCACACACTGACCTCGTAGCTCAATACATATCTCAAAGCAGCATGTTTTATTGTTGCAGGAATTTGAGGTAGATTATATATTTGTTATTTTTTTATTTATTATTTAGTAAAACCTTGAGCGTGATGTACAAAATAATTATCCATGCTCAAATCCTAGTTTGACTGTGGCTTAATGGCTTTCACGGGTAGAATGGCTTGTTTATTATGCTGCAGGTAGTACAAATAAGGGGGTGCTCCTTTGCTTGAGCGACTAGCGGTTTGAGGCTTTGTATTTGTTTGTTATTGTTTTATCCATTTTCTGCACATGATCAGAGTCTGATGTACAGCTTGTCAATTATGTGCTCAGACATGAAACATTGGATATTATTTTTGTGGATTTTACTATGCCCTCTACAACCGGCTTGGGCATGCTGGGGTTCGCTGGCAGATTCACATATCACCATCCCACTATGATAAAGTTATTCTGATATTCAGAATAAACACCATTTATCTCTCTACATTGTTCAAATCAATAAGCAAAAACTACTGAGACAAACATAAACAGATGTCCTTAATATCTCACACGGCTTAAATTTCAAAACTGGTATTTTTTATACCAAATTCATTAGCTCTATAAATCCATAAGTTAGGGCTTCACACCCATTTAAAAATATCAATTTATGACACAAGACTCCATTTGGAGAATATATATTTGATATGTTTTATATATATATTATTATTATTTTTATTTTTTTAGATATTTAAATGTTATTCTAATTCTATTAAACTCTATGACCGTTTAACATAAAGATGTCAAACCAACTTCCAAAAACTCTAAATAGCACAAGCCTTCTTTTTTGGAGTTTAAACTTGGTCTTTTCTATTCAGAATTGTGTATCCATATAAAACCATTAAACTCTATGACTGTTTGATCTAAAGATGTCAAACCAACTTCAAGAAAACTCAGAATATTTTCCCCTACATAGTACAGGCCTTCTTTTTTGGAGTTTCAACTTGGTATTTTTTTATTAAATATTTTTTGTCCATATAAATCCATTAAAGGTGCACTCAGTAATTCTAATCCAATACACTTTTTGTCAAATTCTGCAAATATCTCCTTTTTTGTCTGTAACTGGCCCCGTATGCAAGGCCTTAACCTTGGCGAGGTAATTATCTCAGAATCAAGAAAATTTTTTGCTCAGCCGACAGTTTAGGAAGTTCTAATGGTTCCACAAAGTTTCTAATATCCTCATCAGTAGACGAAGACTTGGAACTATAGAGATCAATATGGAATTCTTTAAAAGCATTATTAATATCAATGGCTAAGATAAATATTTCACCACCTGCAGATTTCACTGAGGGAATGGTAGAAAAAGACTCTCTCTGTTTTATATATCTAGCCAGCTGTTTCCCTGCTTTATCCCCCGAATCAAAGTTTGACTGTCTTGCCCTGAATATCCAAAACTCCACCTTCTGCAACAAAATGGTATTATATCTCTGAGGCCATTAGATGAATTTCGGTGCTTCAGCTCTGCCTCGGCACTTTTATTATTCCCTTCCAATTCCACAAGTTCTTATGCTTTTCTTATGCTTGGCGAATGCAGCATACTGTATAATCCGGCCCCTAAAAACCGTCTTATGTGCCTCCCAAGCCATGCCCACAGATGATACCGAGGACCAGTTGGTCTCCATATACATTGATTTCAGCCTTTAACATTTGTTGGAATTCAGGATTTTGAATATATGATTTACTTCTGTATGATTTACTTTTCTCCATATGTGGCAACACGTCTAAACACACAACTAATGAAGTCATCAACAGATGAAATGAGGGACTTGGATATAAAAAAAAAAACATATGGACTGATTAAAAAAATGTATAGTCACTCCCAGATGGGTTCAAATGTCTCCAAATATCTGTAAGAACAAGATTTTTTACACATCCTGTGAAGCATCAATGTTGATCTAGGGGACTTACTATGATCAAGGACTGAGTCCATCAAAAGATTAAAGTCTCCTCCTAATATTATATCATGAGGGGTGCAAGCAGCTTGCTACATCACTTCAAGATCTATAAAAAGCCCTGATCATCAAGGTTAGGTTCATAAATATTAGCCAAAATAAGACTTTGCCCCTGAATTTCAGCTTAAACTATAATGACTCTTCCAAATGTATCTTTTTATCTGTTTGAGACATTTGAATTGTAGATGTTTATTTATCAGCGTAATGACTCCCCTGCTCTTACTTGTGCCAGCACTAAAGAAAACCTGCCCACCCATATCCTCCCAAATTTTTCTGCTTCCTGCAGAGAAATATGTTTTTCTTGAAGAAACACTATATCATATTTCTTATGCTTAAGAAGGGAAATAACCTTCCTTCTTTTTGGAGAAAGACAATCGTCTCATATTAACTTTTGATATGTAAGGAAAAAAATAGATTGTGTGAAAAAAACAAGATTAGAAAGACCACATTCCAACATTAGTGCAACAATCAAAACCCAAAAATCCCCTAAAACCAAACAAACAGAAAAAAGAAAAACGTGCGCATTAACCCTGCACACAACACCGCCAAGTGGTGTCCGTACCTCCAAACTCAAGCAGTCCAAACAGCTACGAGAACCCCTGTGACAAATTTGCCATTGGATTGCTCAAGTCCAGTCTTTCTATGCAAATTTTGTGAGACAGAATTATACAGCAAAATATAATCTATAAAACAAACTCAAGCCAATAGGTGGAATAAGCACAAAGAGCGTTTAGATTCATTCATCCAAAAAACTGTCCTGAAGGTGTGACATTCTGCAAAATAAACTCCAGCTGCTAGGTGGAACCAGCACAAAAAGAGCATGCTGATTCCTCAAACAGTCAAGCAAATGTTCAGTGAGCCGGTCCATTCAGCTGCAACGTGAGTAGGGTTGCTGCGGTATATCGGTTTCACGGTATACCATGGTATGAAAATTGACTGTTATCATACCATTTACATTTGCTTATCTACGGTATTGAGAAAAAAAATGCAACTGACGACAGCAGGGAAATTACGATGACATGGTTCTCTTATTAAAGATATTTCGGCGGCTGCCCAAGTGCCTATTTAGGACTGCCGAGGCAGATTTAATGATAATCTCGCAATCAGCTAAAGGCTTCTCATCTGCAATTTCACACGAGTGTAATGGAACCAGCTCGCGCTAATGATCTGCTCTGCTCTCTGACATGCGTGTACAACAACTGGGCTTCCCTCGATATTGCGGAGCGCAGACCTCAAAACTGAAGTGACCAATTCCAATGCTAATGAGACTTTTCTAGTTTAAAGTGTTTCAGAGGAAGTCAAGTCGAACCTCTCAAACAGTAGGCAGCCCTGACATGCCAAACATGACATAACATGAGGAGGAAAAGAGCAACGCTGTGCTGTGCAGTATTTTTTATTTTTTTTTTTTTTGCATTATACACCATCACCTTTACAAAATTGTTTCATGATTTTAAGTAAAAGTAACTGTTATAATTTGGCAATGTTATAGTTTCATGTGAAATAATCTAAAGATAGAATCTATTAGACCTCATTTTATATCAACAGTGGCAGTTTTTGTTAAAGTTTCAAGATGTTTTTCAGCTAGTATTTATTTTTTAATAAATACTATTATTTGTTGTTATTATTATTACTATTATTTAAGACACTAGACTGACTTAACCATGGTAATGAGGAGCCTTTCCTTCTGTGTAGTATGTATGTTCTGTTTGAATTAAGTTTGAAATTAGGAAACAAACAGGATAATAATGGGCTCATATATGTAAATATGCTCTTCAATTTTTAAAAAGGGGAGAGAAAACTTCCTGTCTCTTTTGTTGTTGACGTCAACAACAAAAATAATGTCACTTGATGCATTTCCTTGTACTTGAAAACCATGAACAAACTATGCAACATAAAAGGAAATGCAACCCAGGATACATTAAATACAGGTTACGTTTTTACTGTGGTGTATCGCCACTTGATATCCAATGTAAAATCTGGGTCCTGAAACAAAACCAGTTGAGAACCACTGAGTTAAAGGTACAGACAGGAGTAGTATATGTTAATTGTTAATAATCATAGCACATTACTTTAAAAGCTCACACAGCTGGTGTTATTTTTCATTTAGTAGTTAATTTAACATGCTATGCTAATATGTAAACTAACATGCTTTAATTATATAACATGTTATAGTTACATGCTATTTTTTATCATGTTTATAATTCAGTTTATTATTATAATTCTGTTAGCTTATTTATTCAATTTTATTTTCAAAAGGGAGGCTTTTTTTTTTTTTACACATACTTCCATTTAAAAAAAAGATTTATTTCAAGTTTAAATTATAATAAAGTGTTTTTTCAACCAAACTGTCTGTTCTCACTCCTTTAAGGGTCATTGTAACTGATAATAATAATTGTGTAATACCGTGAAACCATGATATTTTCTGAGACTGTTATCATACCTTGAAAATCGCATACCGTTGCAACCCTAAACGTGAGTACAACAAAATTACATACTCCATTGACTTTGCAAGAAATACTCCACAATGTGAGTACAACAAGATGATTTACTTCATTGACTTTATGAAGGACATCGCTTGCTGTGGGCATGTGAATGTTTTACGGCCATCCTTAGCATCTATTCTCAATTTGGCCGGGAATATCAGTGCAAAAGCGACCTTCCGTTGATGTAATGGTTTCTTGCATTCCTTGAATCAGTCACGTTTCTCTCTTGTCGAATTCACAAAGTCTGGGAAAATGCTGGGTTTCTTCCAAGAAAGACTTCTTTTACTCCTTGCCTCACGTGACACAAGATCTTTATCAGATGATCTCAGAAATTTGCCCATAATTGATCAGGGCCTGTCTCCCTCCGTGGATCATACTCGATTTCCAGTTTATGGCCTGCTATATCGAGCCTATAAGAGCCCATCCAGGAATTCCACTGTATCCTGTCCCTCTGCTCCCTCAGGGACTCCGACGATACAGATGTTATTCCATCGGTTATGGTTCTCCATGTCCTCCAACTTCTCACAGACATGCTCCAAATTCACCTTGGTCACTAGCAGATTAGCAGATAATTCCCTGTCCGATGACTCCAGGTAATCAATCCATTTCTCGACATCCCCCACTTTTGCAACCACATCAGTGAACTTCGCCTCCATGGCAGTGATCGATCGACAGATCACCTCAAGATCCTCCAAGTCAGCAACGACCTTCGTTTGCATTTCCAACATGTTCAGCATCTCTCGCCGCATTTCCCACACCTCCCCAACTAAGTTGTCTTCCAGGCTTGAGGCCTGCTCGGGGGGCGTCAGCTTGAACTTGTAAGTGTCTTTTAATGTCTCCAGAGCCCGAGGATTTTGAATTCTTGACATGTTGTCCTCCTAGAACAGTTATGGAACAGTGTATCAAATCTCAATGGTTTATGTCATAAAAAGTATGAAAACTACCAATGTGCGCAGAGCTCGCCGTTCACACATTCGATCCTTGCATGGTGTCACGTGACTCTCTCTCCCTAAATCAATGTTCTATCATTATGTTATAAACAATAAAGTTGTTTTAATTGAATTGAATTGAATACAGGGCAATGACAATATCAAAGGGAAATAACCAAAAATGATAATTGTCCAACCCTGCGTTGAACTGCAATGTTTGCTGTAAATATACAAGGTGGAAAAAAACAGCTCAAAAATTCCTATTTTGTGGGTACAACAAAATATACAGTATATTTTTTTAATGTGAAATGTGTCATTTTGCCCCACTAGCTTCACTAAGTGGAATTGCAAAATAATTTGGACCCTGCTCTTCAATCAGGCTTTATTCAAATCTGTCAGTCAAATTCATTCAGACTGCAGATAAGATCAATGTTTAAATCGAGCAGGATAGTAGATAAAAAAAAAGTCTAGTTTTTAGTATCTTTTAGTAGCATGTAAAGGCCGTTTTACACAGGATGTGGTAACCGCAATTTCCCTATTTATTTTGGGATTGGGGAAGAGGTGGCTGAACAGAGGCAAAAGTTCCTTTCACCAGACATCACGCAAGATATTTTTTTTTTAATCTTTTCATGTCTGCCGCTTGTCATTTACCAATCACAGGTGACTGTCATCAACAGATATTTAGCTAGTTGGTTAGTTCCCTTCAGAACCATATGAAATTGCTCCCTATTCCCTATATTATGTTGAACAAGTATTATAAATGAACAAGTGAGTTTGTTCACAGAACACACTATCAAACTCTCTCACACTCACACTATCAAACAGAACACAGATCACACTATCAAACTCTCTCACACTCACACTATCAAACTCTCTCACACTATCAAACTCTCTCACACTCACACTATCAAACTCTCTCACACTATCAAACTCTCTCACACTCACACTATCAAACTCTCTCACACGCACACTATCAAACTCTCTCACACGCACACTATCAAACTCTCTCACACTATCAAACTCTCTCACACGCACACTATCAAACTCTCTCACACGCACACTATCAAACTCTCTCACACGCACACTATCAAACTCTCTCACACTATCAAACTCTCTCACACGCACTCTGTCATTCATACATACTTGCTATCATATCATATAGAGAAGATATTATGTTGAAGACTATGTCTAATTACCAAATTAAAGGGATATTTTCAAATCGGTATGACTTTCTGTCCTCTGTGGAACACGATAGGATATATTTAACAAAATTTTCAAGATGCTCTGTCTTTGGTCACAATTCACTTTCATAGTCTTTCTTTAATGTACAATGAAAGTGAAATGTAATCAGATACAAAGCAGCTTCAACATTTTGTTAAATATCTCCTATTGTGTTACACAGAAGAAAGTAAGTCAATGTAAATGACAGAATGTTAATTTTTGCATGAACTATCCCTCTATATGCTAATATTTGATGTGCTTTTTAAATGTGGAACACATTTAATGAGCAGGCGTTCTTTCCTTTCTTCTTTTGTAGGTGATATACAACTCTTTTGGTGGCACATCAAAAGGTTTGCACTTCAACTACCTGATAGTTGGGCTGGTTCTATTAACAAGAGGACGTGATGAAGAGAAAGCCAAATGTAAGTGTAGAGGGGCTTTGACTACAATGCACACATCTGCTCCTAAAACAGCTGCCCACTCAGCCAATATTCAGCATATTTACGGCATGCATATACAGTACCTTGCATATTATTGCATTGTTTTGCAATGTAATTACATTTTCTACCTGTTTGTTTCATAATTTTTGTACATTAAGTTAAGATTATTCACTCTATTTTTAGTTGCTTAATTCTCAGAAGTTTTTGTCAGCCTTACTTGTGAGTGTTTTGTTTTCCACAATGCATGTCACAGCAGATACCCTACTTATTCAATTACAAACAGCAATCTAGGAAACAAGCACACTTCAGGCTCGGCATATTCAATAATCTTGTTATTTAACTTTGTTTTGTGCTGTCCACCTTATATTTGGTCACTTGTGATGGAGCGTATTGCTATTTGATTTGGTATGCATATTCCATTAACACTTGGCTGCATAATTGTGTCTCTGTAAAATGAATATAAATTGATCGACTATTCTTTCACTAAATGCAAATCTAACAAAATTACATTCCGTAATCATACTACTAATCATTAAATCTACTAATTTGCTGCACTTGATGTGGCACATCAAATCTAAAAACAAGAGGAGAATAAAATTGCTTCAACGTTTGTGGTTAAAAGGCATGTGTGGACTAAGTGAAGGCTTCTAAACTTCCATATGCTGTCATAGATTAGTTTGGGAGGAGTACGTTTAGGTATTTGACCTGAACAATGTGTGTACTACATTGCTATCATTCCCAAATGTATCTTCGAGGGCATTTACTTTTGGTCTTTTCGATAGCTATCAGTAAAAACTAGGGCTGTCAATTGATTTAAAATTTTTAATCAAATTAACTGCATGTTATGCTGATTAATTAATAATTACCGCATACATAAATATTTGCTGAGAAAGGCCCTAAAATAACAATAATTCAATATATAATGTATATATAATTCTAATTATATTTAAATAATTAAAAATAATAATATAAATTATAAATGTTATAATTCAGATTAAGTTAAACCAAATTAAATTAAACCACATTACGTCATTTTGGCAGACAAAGCATTGATAAGACCATACAAAAAGTTGCTTTGGAAGCCAATATATTGTTGTTATCCTTATTATTAAACATAAGGCAGTCATTGGCCAACCTTCCACAGCAATCCATTTTGCAATACAAATTTTATCTTTCTGAGATAGATTTATTATAAGGGCTTTTCTGTAAAAAGGAGTCATCAATGTAAATATGCGCCAGACATACTCTTTGGAGCATCTCACTTTGTTTGTTTTGCTTATTAAACACAGCATTTTTAAGTCTCTGTGTCAAGTTAAACATGGTCTGAAACTTAATCCCTGCATTTGGAATTGTGCTCTGTCCTGCTGTGATTGAAAGCAAGAACACCTTCTCATCTTGTGCTGTCGCTAGTGTCAAACAAGCCTAGTGTAGTTTGTTGTCTACTCTGTACAGCTGCGTGTTGCCTATACAGCTGGACTTTTGCCTATATACTACTTATTCGGACCAACTTTATTTTAGGTGTCTTTAACTACTATGTAATTAAGCATTTGATTCCATGTACTTATTATGTACATACGTTTTTTAAATTTGAATAAAATGAAAACTAAAAGACTTTCAAATCACATGAGCCAATATGTTATTCACAATAGAACATAGATAACATAACAAATGTTTAAACAGAGAAATGTTACACTTTTATCCACTAAATGAGCTCATATCAAAGTTGATGATTGCTATAGGTCTCAAAAAAGTTGGCACGATGGCAGCAAATGGCTGAAAAAGCAAGAAATTTGGAAAAGATTCAGCTGGGAGAACATCTAGCAACTAATTAAGTTAATTGATATCAGGTCTGTAACATGATTAGCTATAAAAGGGATGTCTTGGAGAGGCAGAGTCTCTCAGAAGGAAAGATGGGCAGAGGCTATCCAATCTGTGAAAGAGTGCATAAAAAGATTGTGGAATACTTTAAAAACAATGTTCCTCAATGTCAAATTGAAAAGGCTTTGCAAATCTCATCATCTACAGTGCATAACATCATCAAAAGATTCAGAGAAACTGGAGAAATCACTGTGCTTAAGGGACAAGGCCGAAGACATTTATTGAATGCCCGTGGTCTTCGGGCCCTCAGACGATACTGCATCACTCATCGGCATGATTGTGTCAAGGACATTATTAAATGGGCCCAGGAATACTTCCAGAAACCACTGTCGGTAAACACAATCCGCCGTGCCATCTGCCGATGCCAACTAAAGCTCTATCATGCAAAAAGGAAGCCATATGTGAACATGGTCCAGAAGCGCCGTCATGTCCTGTGGGCCAAGGCACATTTAAAATGGCCTATTTCAAAGTGGAAAAGTGTTCTATGGTCCGAGTCCAAATTTGACATTCTTGTTGGAAATCACAGATGCCGTGTCCTCCAGGCAAAAGAGGAGGGAGACCTTCCATCGTGTTATCAGCGTGCAGTTCAAAAGCCAGCATCTCTGATGGTATGGGAGTGCATAAGTGCATACGGTATGGGCAGCTTGCATGTTTTGGAAGGCACTATGAATGCTGAAAGGTATATAAAGGTTTTAGAGCAACATATGCTCCCCTCTATTTGAGGGAAGGCCTTGTGTATTTCAGCAGGGCAATGCA
The DNA here is from genome assembly GCF_025860055.1 of Xyrauchen texanus. Classification (NCBI taxonomy): domain Eukaryota; kingdom Metazoa; phylum Chordata; class Actinopteri; order Cypriniformes; family Catostomidae; genus Xyrauchen; species Xyrauchen texanus. Next base: position 17,438,197 of record NC_068311.1, read on the forward strand.
AAACCACATACTGCACCTATTACAACAGCATGGCTTCATCGTAGAAGAGTCCGGGTGCTGAATTGACCTGCCTGCAGTCCAGATCTTTCACCTATAGAGAACATTTGGCACATCATTAAATGGAAAATACATCAAAGGCGACCACAAACTCTTCAGCAGCTGGAAACCTATTTGAGGCAAGAATGGGACCAAATTCCAACACCAAAACTCCAGGCACTCATAACGTCAATGCCCAGACGTCTTCAAGCTGTTTTGAAAAGAAGAGGAGATGTTCACCATGGTAAATGGTGTCCCAACTATTTTGAGACCTGTAGCAGGAATCAAATTTTAAATGAGCTCATTTTGTGCATAAAATTGTTAAATTTCTCAGTTTAAACATTTGTTCTGTTATCTATGTTCTATTGTGAATAAAATATTGGCTCATGTGATTGTCCGAAATTCGGGTTGTATGTAGTTACACTGTTAACCTTACCCGTAATCCTAAACCTAACCTTACCCTTACTCTAAACCCTAACAGCTACCCCTAACCCTACCCGTACCTCAAACTCAGTAGCAGCAAATGTGAATGTTTTTGAGAATTTTGCAGAACAATATGTATTTACACAATAAACACATTGTATTTTATGTATTTTAATGTTAGTAAATATGTTAGTAAATAGTAGTTAAAGATACCTAATTTCAAGTTGGAGAGAATATACTTCATTACGTATCATAATTAATCATGTTAATATTTTTAACGCATTATTTTTCATATAATAATCACATTGAATTGACACATTAAATGAACAGCCCTTGTAAAACGCATGTGTAAATACCCCAATATAAAAAACAAAAAAACAAAACCAACTGTTTCTCCCAGCCGCATACACACTCCACTTCTCCGCAGGTTCACAGTCTGAGATTACCTGTAGATGTACGGTCTGTGCTTGTGCATCACTCTCTCTCCGTTACATTCTCTCACTTGTCTCTACAGCCATGATTGATCTGAGGGTGCAAGATGCATTGCCTGTTAGACTTGACCTGCTTGTGTGTGTGTGTTTGTGTGTTTGTGTGTGTTGTGTGTGTGTGTGTGTGTGTGTGTGTGTGTGTGTGTGTGTGTGTGTGTGTGTGTGTGTGGCGTGTTTTTGTGATTTACGAGGACAATTTTGTAAGTTACAAACTGGTAATTACAAGGGTATTATGCTATAAATGTGATTTATGAGGACATCTCTAGTGTCCCCATAATTCAAATCGCTTAAAAATCATACTAAACAATGTTTTATTGAAAATGTAAAAATGCAGAAAGTTTTCTGTGAGGGTTAGGTTTAGGGGTAGGGTTAGGTTTTGAGGATAGAATCTAGAGTTTGTATAGTATAAAAGTCATTATGTCTATGGAAAGTCCTCATAATGATAGGTAGATCAACGTGTGTGTGTGTGTGTGTGTGTGTGTGTGTGTGTGTGTGTGTGTGTGTGTGTGTGTGTGTGTGTGTGTGTGTGTAACCAGCATGTCCTCTGTATCCACAGACATCTTTAGCTTGTTCGCCTGTGATTCAGGCACCTATATCGTCCGGGAGGATGTGGAGAACATGCTGCATTCAGTGGATGGGGAAGTCCCACTCTCTCTTAGGAAATGCTTCACAGAGGTCAGTGCAGGAAAACTCACCTATCTGATTCTCCTCAGTCTCACCTGTTTGTCAATAATGACTTCTCAGACTTGTCGTCAGGTCATCCATTCACAGAGTGTGTTCAAGAGAGGGGAGGCATACTTATTAAATGACTGACAGGAAATGAATACGCTTTTTCAGTGATGACCAGGAGGTTTATACAGTGTCATCAAAAAGAAACATTTAGCAGTTGCAAATCTTAACAATTTAGAAACAGCAAGCTAGGTTCTTTAAATGCAGAATGCTAAACTTACTAGATATTAGAACGAAAGTAGAGCATTGTATTGCTGGAATAACTTTTTCTATAGAATTTTCTCACTGATAAATGTAATACAGGCCTTTTTAATCCACTCTCTGTCAGATGTAGTCCATTGGTTTGGCAAAAGCTATAAATTCAATATCTTTTGACCTGTTTAAACTTTTACTGGCTAGAGCTTCATCTGTGTTATATCCCTGCTCTAATAATAAGCTTAAATGTTAACAGTGCAAATGTTGCAGCCAAAAATGTCACCTTAATACGGCTTTGACATACATTCCCTCCTATTTCCCTATTAGCTCTTTTTTCTGCAGCATCACTTCTTGATTTAGAGGAAAGCCACCCAAAGCAGCGCCTCTAAGACTTATCTCTTCACCCAACCCACTCACACAAATATATCTGCACACAACAGACTTCAGTTCACTTTAATAAAGAGAATGTTTCCCTTTTAATGAACCGAGGATGCAACTAACAGGCAACCCCACTTTGTATTTCTTCACTTCTCTTTTGTCATGGGTTCATAGGAATATATTGTTTTATAGTTTTCTGTCTCTTTCTATACAGGGTGAGAAGGTGAATTATGATAAGTTTAAGAGCTGGCTCCTGCAGAATAAAGAGGCTTTCACATTCTCCCGCTGGCTACTGTCAGGCGGTGTGTGTGTCACCTTGACCGACGACAGTGACACACCCACCTTCTACCAAACCCTGGCAGGTGTCACACACTGTAAGTGTCGCTGTACTCTCTGAATACTCACTAAATAAACTCCAAATGCTCTCTCTCATCTGTATTCTCTGTCAATCCTTTCTTAATACTTTCTCAATACTCCTTTGATACCCTCCCAATATACCCTCTATTCTCTGGATACTCCCTCCATCTGAATTTTTCCCTCATTCCTTTTTCAATACTTTCTCAATACTCTATTAATGATCTCCCATGTTCTCTGAATACTCTTTCAAACCTTCCTTATCTCTCTCATTACTCGCTTGATAACTCTCCCAACTCTCTCTTAATACTGAATATTCTATAATATTCTAAATCCCCTTTTTGTACTCTGAGGTCACGGTCATCTTCGCATTGTACGCTGAACTGGGAAAATGGAGATGTTCAAACAATGAAATATTTGTTGTCATGTTATACAGTCATGTGATCCATTCAACCCAAAATAATCAAGATGGTGGCCCTTGTTGTAGCAGCATTGTTGGGCCTGCTTTTCACTTTGATAGCATTGTTAAAGATACATTTTTACTTTTTACAACCTTCAAATTGCATTCCATCAAAGGGAGTTTATTCAGAATTGCTGTCTTGTGTTGGAATGAGAGAATTGCGTTTCAAACCGTATATGGAAATGATGCATAGTGAGGGGATTTAAGCATTTTCAGATGTTTCAGTGTGGATGACAAACTTTTGCAAAAGTTTTTTAATGGCACTGTGGACGGAGAGTGTGTGTTGCATGTGAATATTATATATTTACTTATTAAACACAGTCTTTTGTGATTCACAGAGCTATCGTACATCTTCAAATGGCTTTGAATAAAATTTATGAGTCATATTAACTACTTCAGTGGTGTTCTTATTGTTCATTTATGTCATTTTTGGAGCTCCACAGGAACGAACATGACTAACACACAGTATCGGATTTGGATCGGGCTCGTCGGACCAATAGCCGTTCCATCTAAAATCGTCAGTATCGGAGCCGATACCAATCCAGGTATCGGATCGGTGCATCCCTATTCTCTCTAATCTCAGGGCTCGACATAAATGCTTGAGAGAAAGAAAATGTTACTTGCAAGACCAGACAAGTATCCCGATTAAACATCTTAAGCGAAAAAATAACTAGCTATTTTTGTGATATAGCCTAGGCTTGTGCTATTTATTACACATTTTACTGTATTATATTGCTGTTGAAAATTATCCAGAGCACATAATGTCATAATTTGCTAGCAATCTAGTAATAGTTTTGCATGTTTTTACGGAATGTTGGCTTTTATGTGCATGTGCTCCAAGAACACTCGTGGTAATGCAGATACGAATGTGAATGCTCAAAAAACATTTCAAAATTCTACCAAAATACCCATCTTGGTGAGGTATTAATATAAACACAGTGAGTTATGTCTAAATGAATGTAAACACTGGAGAAAAATCTGCTTGTAAGTGTAACAAATTAGTGTTATTATTTGTTTTGTTATTGAAACTTGTATCGAGAATCATACAATTTTACTGACTACTGAAATTGTTGGATTCTGGTACATTTGTGAGATGTATATATTGTGCATGTCAAATCTTGCTGCAATAATATGATGAGAAAGTACAGATTTCATTCCATAGAACTGTGAGCATCCCTGCTGTAAATGATGGCGATAAATGCTTTACTTTATTTGCATTCCGTAAGTAACATAATATATAAACATTTGAAAACACACAACTAAAACTTTGGCATATTAATTGAGCATGTAACTATTATTAAATGTCGTTTTTTTTCTCTCTGGACAAGTAACTTTTTAAAGTGAATGACCATTTTACTTGTCCGAAGGACAAGCACGTGACAGTCTCTTAATACTATCTCCATACACTCCCAATATTCTTTCTATACTGTCTGAATACTTGCTCATTACTTCATCAGTATTCTCTAAATATTCTCTCCATAATCTCTCAATACTCTAAATAGTCTCTGAATATGCTCTCAACGCTCTAAACTGCTTATTTGCAGGAATGGCCAGTGTTTGTCACTTTAGAGGTTTATGTTTCCTGAAAGTTGTGTTCTAGTGAGAATTGCATTGCAAATGGAATCTTAAAGGTTATCATTTACATTTACCAGAGAGATTGTGTGTCTCTGAAGCTGACACTACAGTTTTTGCTGCAGGTTTGTGGACAATTGTATGTCTCGTTCCATCCATTTTACTCTCCCCCATGACACGAGGCATCAGAAAATCAGTCAGCCTTCCCTCCACTGGCAGAGAATCATCAGTTTGAGATAATGGCGAGTGATTGACAACACTTCCCACTCAGTGAACACACACTTACACACAATTGGCGCTCCTGCAGCTGTCACAGTCACCTAGCTATTAAAACCAGACTGACACAGTGAAGGAAATGGCTGCATTCACTCTCCTGTCATTTGCGCTCAGAGACCCCAGGCCTGCACAGTGACAAAATATCTGAGCATGAGACAGTTATTTAGGTGGTGAAGATCTCCCACCCGCTTAGTCAGTCAATGCTTTTGATGGCATGAAATAGTAATGTTGGAAGCCTGTAATTTATTCTGGATTGGATGTGGTGCATTGCTTAGTTGACCCCTATTCAAAAGTGACCATGCTTTGACTACCATGATTTTGTCATAATTTATTTGTTGTTTTTTGCCTATAAGTGTTTTTTTTTTTTTTTTAATACAATGGAGAGAAAATGTATGTTAACCCTTTGGAATTAACAAGTTTTCTGCATGAATTAGTCACAAAATGACAATTCAATTATAATATTTAATGTCTTTACTGAAAAAATCCCATAAAAAATTCACAGTTCTGTGGAAAAAGTAAGTGAACCCATGGATTTAATAACTGGATGATACTTTTTTGGCAGCAATAACCTCAACCAAGTGTTTCCGGTAGCTGTAGATTTGACATGCACAATGTTCAGGTGAAATTTTGGACCATTCTTCCTTACAGAACTGCTTCAGCTCAATCATATTCTTAGGATATGTGAGCGACCCTCATGAGGTCATTTCACAGCATCTCTATTGGGTTAAGGTCTGGGCTCTTACTGGGCCACTCCAAAAGGTGGACTTTCTTTTTTTGAAACCATTCTGTAATGGATTTACAGTACTTTGATGTTTAGGGTCATTGTTCTGCTGCATCACCCAACTTCTACTGAGCTTCAGCTGGCTCACAGCCACCTTGACATTATCGTGTAGGATATCTTGATAAACTGATGATGGCAAAGCAGTCCAGGCCCAAAGCAGCTCCAAATCACGATGCTCCCTCCACCGTACCTCACTTTTGTATTCTGTACATAGTGCTGTGTGTTCTTCCCAAACTATTCAACCTTAGTTTCATCAGTCCTTAGTTTCAATGTTTTTCCCAATAACGTTGTGTATTGTCAACATGGTCTTTGGTAAACTTCTGGTGCGCAGCAATGTTTTTGCTACCTTTTTGATGTCCTGCCATGGGCACATGCCTGTTTAATATTTTCCATATTGTAGACTCATGAACGGATGTTAACAATATGTTCCAATGATTCCTTCTTTAGCTGTCACCCTTGGGTTCTTTTTTTACCTCACTGAGCATTCTTTGGTGCCCTTTTAGTTATCTTGGCTGGACGGGAACTTCTAGTGAGAGTAGCCACAGTACTAAATTGTCTTCATTTATAGATAATTTGTCTAACTGTGGACAGATAAATACCTAAGCCATTCGAGATAAATATGTTACCATTTCCAGCTTTATGCAAAGCAGCATTCTTGATCGTAGGTCTTCTGAGATCTCTCTTTTGCAAGGCATGGCCCACGTTAGCAGATGCTTCTTTTGAATAGCAAACTCAAAATGATTGAGTGTGTTTTATAAGTCAAAGTAGCTCTAACCCACACCTCCAATATTGTTACATTAATTGGAGGCCAGGTTTGACAACTCTTGATTCAATGCTAATTAGCTTGTGTTGACGTCAATAACCTATGGGTTCATGTACTTTTTCCTACCTATGCTGTGAATGTTTGATGTATTCAGTATGTACAAGAACAATACAATAATTTGTGTGTTGTTAGTTAAAACAGATTGTTTTTGTCCATGATTGTAACTTGATCAAACCACATTTTTAGACTCATAAATGCAGGTAATTCCAAAGGGTTCACATACTTTTTCTTGCCACTGTATATTATTGTGTCATTAAAGACAACATTAAATCAAAGTTAGAGTTTTGTGGCTTTTAGTCAATGTCTTTTAGCACTATATATTCTAGTGTACTCCTAAAATTTTACAAAATAATTTTTTCGCAAATGCTAGCATTTAAAATGTACCATCTCTTTCGGGAAAATGGGCCAAAATTATTGATGACACATCGTGCATTTTCTCATTTTTGAATGAGTTTAAAACTTGTATTTTAGAGTACTGGGCATTAGCAAGCAATATTGACAGGCCTGTAATGTTTGTGATTTAAAACAGTAGCTAATAGATTGTTTTAAATGGCATACACAGCAGTAGTTTGTCCATTGATTGTATATTATTTGGATGGTCAATTTATGAGCCCATCTTTGTATTTGTATGACCATGATTAATTCTGCCTATAGCATATTCCTCCATCATAGAATAAATGCACAGAGCTTGGCTTGATTCTCTTCACTGTGGTCACCATGTCTATGCATTTACATCCTCAGACAATCTCCACTCTCTTTCAAGTCAAGTGGTTTTTATTGTCGTTTCAACCATATACAGTTAGTACAGTACACAGCAAAACGAGACAACGTTCCTCCAGAACCGTGGTGCTACATAAAAACAACAAAGGACCAACACAGGACCACATGAGACAACACAACGAAATAAAATACCTATATAAAAAACCTATATATACCTATATAAAGTGCACGTGCAAACATGTGCAAAAAGTACAGGACAGTACAACAAATTTCTGACAATGAACAGGACAATAGACAGTGCAGCGCCGACCAGTACTCAGTAGTGCAAAAGATGACAGTTTCTAAAAATGTAAACATAACATACTATGAGATAATGTTCTATGCACATAGCAGTTATTGAGGTAGCAGACAGTTATAAAGTGACAGTAATTAAAGTGCAACTCAGGACACTTTGTGTGGAAAACAATTGGATGTAGGAAAATACTTAAGGAAACCGATTATCCAATTAGATCAATAAAATGAAAATAGGTTTGCTATGAAAATCAAGGACAGCTTTGAAAAAAAAAAAAAAAAAACCTATGCTCTGTGTCCATTTGTGGCCAATCAGAGAAGCTACCTGAGCAACACACAGTAATCTGCGGCCCTCTCCAGATTATCGTCTTAGCGCAGTGAGAGGGTTGTATGTGTGCTTTTTGTGTGAGGCAGTCATGATCTGTGTGATCTATGTATGTGTATGTGATTTTATGAGTTCATGTATCTTCTGGAATATGCTCAATATCAACACCAGGCCCAGTGCTAGCAGGCAAGAGGGCTGTCAGAAAGGACAAAGCGTTGACTTGATGACCATAATCTGTTTGAATAAAAGGGAATCATATTGGATACAGAGATGGAAAGTAACAGCATTTTACCAACGTAAAGGTAACTCGCATGGAGTTTGCTATGATGCACACCATATCTAACAACCAGCACCGTGACATGTTCATTGGAATATGATATGGTTCTTCTGTTGCCACTCTGATAGAATTGCTCCTCTAGGTGAGTACTAGCATTTTAGATGGGTAGCTGACGAATAACAAATTTCCACATATTAGTACATTAGTAAAGGTATCAAAAATATGAAATAACACAAATAGCAGTGTAAGAATTTTGTAGTGACAAAAACATTTTACACAAATCAAAACTGTATTAGGCTATATTTTAGCTTATTCTTATTTCATATAGCCACCAGGGTTGCTTTTTAAACAATATAGAAGTTCTTGTGTATTCTGGACACTTGGCTGCTTTTCCTTCACTGTCTGGCCCAAAGTTTAGGTTTGTAAAAAAAACATAAAAAACATATATAGGCGCAATTTACTTCAAACATTTAAGCATATATCTTTATATCAAAAAGTTGGATCATGAGTAATATATAGTCAGTCACATGTATACAAACTTTGACTGGTAGGGTAAAAGGGAAAACTGATATTTTAGGTGTAGTAGCGTGTCAGTTTTCAGTGACTTTTTTTATATAAAAAATATTCTATAAAGTCTATAAATTAAAATATCTATAAATTAATATGAGGTCATACTTTTTTGGCATAATAGTCAGTGTAGAATTAAATTAAAATTGCTTACTACCCTATCTAATAATTCTGAAAGTACAACACTAAATCCTTCAAGAGGTTTTATTACACACAAAAATAAGTTATTTTTATGTCTCGTGGCTGTACTTTTGAAACAATGTGAATTTTAGCATTTGTGGACTGGCCCCATTCACTTGCATTTTAAGAATCTTATTGGTACCGCAGTTTATGCTTCTCCTTTTTTTTATAAAAAAACTCAAATATGTTTTGTGGCAATCAACCATATGTTTCAAATGCTGTCGATTGAGCTTAACTTGTATTGAACCCGGAGTACTCCTTTAAAGGGGTCTTGACAAGCCTTTTTATCATTTTTTTGTTCCTTTATATTCACTTATAATATTAGAAAAAAATTTTGTTTTGTTTTTCATAAAACAATCATTTTCTGCCCTCATTCTGATTAGGTCAAGGAATGATCAAGATCAAGGAAAATGTAAATCCTTATGTCATGACCCCTTTAAAATAGTTTAAGTATAGCATGTCAAACTGCAACTACTCAGGTATTGAATTTTTAAACAGATTTTTGGTTTTCCCCAGAAGAGATTTTCAGGTGAGCAGTTCTGTTATTTGACAAGCATTATTTTCTTCAGAACAGCATTAAATTTTGTATTCCCACTGGTATTTGAATGATGAACACTTTTCAATATTTGATATGCCATCAAAGAACAGATCTTTCCTCAAGAGATATTTGTTTGTAGCTGATGTTTGTACTACTGAATACAAAAGTGTGTCTCACAGCAGACCTGTGATTTATACTCTGCCATGGGTTAAATGTGCTCTGTGCCATCGCTGCATCCGAAATCGCGTGCTGTCAGAGTATGTGCTGTATTTGATGAAGGACACACCTTTCGGCCGGTAAAACAGTATGTTGTTTAGGTATGCGAGTATGAATAGATTCCGTACATACTTCATGCTGGGACCTGGGTATTGACCTGTGACCAAATATGTGACATAATAACAATAACCGCTAAAATATTTTATTCTTTTTTTCTTAAACAAGCACCATGTAAGAACAAGGAACAACGATCTTGGTATACAGTAAAAAGCACTTACAGTTGAAAAGAGCCATCTGAATCGTGGTTCACTGCCGTTTTTTTAAATCCAGCATTTTAAAAAATGCTGGATTTTTTAACATGACATCTTTTCACACTGTAGGCCTCTCAAGCCCTCATGGGCTGAAAAGACGTCATGTTCAAAATGCTGGATTTAAAAAACGGCAGTGAACCACGATTCAGACGGCTCTTTTCAACTGTAAGTGCTATTTACAACATGCATTTAGCACACAGTCAAATTATGCTAGCCAAAGAAACAATGGCTGTCCTCACCACGATGCATTGCAATTTAAGGTGATATCATAGGTATCATGAACTGCCCATGGTGCTTCAATTAAAGGGATAGTTCACCCAAAAATGTATTAATTTACTCAAAAGGATGGAACACAAAAGGATTTATGCATAATGTTAGGGCCTGACAGCCTTAGTCAACATTCACTTTCATTGTACCTTTTTTTTTCTCCATTCAATAAAAGTCACTCTGCCTAATATCCCCTTTTCTGTTAGACTGAAAAAGTAATAGGGTTGTGGAACAATATGACAGTGAGTAAATAATGACTTTATGATTTTTACTGGAACTATCCCTTTAAGGATGTTGCAAATATTCAGGATGAACAATGGCTCATTTGCCGATCCATACCATGCATAATAAGTTTTATTGATTAGCTGTCACTGGACAATGCACAAACGATGGATAACACTCAAGTAGATAGTGAATTTCCTCCATTACTGACTAACTGCTAAACCATCATTGTCCTCATTAATAATAACTTTGCTCTGAATAATGATAATCCCTCATCACAAAATTAAATAGGTGCAGCACTACAATGGGACTTCCAACCATGGGGATATTTGTTGTGAAATATAATTTGACTGCGCTAAATGCATGTTGGATATTAAATGTTTATTATAACTAGTGTTGTTTTGTTTTATCATGGATTTCCACTCTCATTTGCCTCTAAAATGACACTGAATCAATGATCGTGAGCAGTGACTGGTGGGTTTTATACCCCTATAGATCCCCAGACTCCACTCTGTGGTCCCGGTCTCTACATCTTTAAGACTATGCCCCCTAGACAGCAGACATGCTCTCACAGAGCACTATGGGAAATAATGACTATCGAACCACTCCAATCAGACTCCCAATCGTCTGTCAAACCACAGTTTAACTGCTGCACATGTCCAAGATAGCAGAGGAGTTTCTGTATATCTACAAGACAATCCAGAGTCTGTTCATTAAGATACGGTTTATTGCTGTCCCCAGAAACAACTAGGACATTCTTTTGTATTGACCAGTTTATATATTTTTGTTGTGCATTCTTCTAAAATGTAGTGTTCTTGAATAACAGAGAGGGGGTTGGTCTGAGATGAACATCAGGCTAAACAAAAGATCAGATTTGTATTCCTGTGTTTTGACACTTGCCTTATGTGTTACAGTCATGTCACATGGGAGGGGTAAACAAGATCCTATTAGTCTAAGCTAGAGATTATGGCAAAGAAAGGGTTGTTGTCCTCGGGCCTCTTAACCCTAACACCATATATAGTCCAGTCTTTCAGTTAATTCGGGTGGACTCATGCTTTTACCTAGTAGGACTAATTGTTATGTAATCACTCTTGATAAATTAATCCATCTAACAGGATCCCATGTTTGTCACCACAGCCCACTATGTGATTTTAATGTCAAAATGTTTTGTTTAAAGTCACAGTTTATTAGTGTTGTCAAACAGATACAGTTTATGAGTCATTAAATATGGAATCAGGGTGGACTAAATCAAATGATTGGCATCAAAATATGATTAGTATTGAATACCATATAGTAAACACACAGGGGTCATATTTGACCCACATTTGGAAATTACGGGTAGTGTGATGCACTCACCTTTTAATAAAAAACAAATATCCAACCAAATATTAAAATAGCAAGTCAACTAGGGCTGGGCAAAATACAAGAAATATGTTCACAATATTTTTATAAAAAAAAGTATTGCAATATCTGATTACACCATAACCTCCCGGCTGAGGGATTGGTGTTATTTTTGCTTTATTGATTTTACTATTGAAACACAAAAAACTTAAACCAAAGATTCAAATTACACTTCAAACGAAACAAAAGAGCAATTAATATAACAAAGTGGTGAAAAAAAAAAAAATCATACATAACCTCCCTTCCATTTGTATCCACAAGTATCCTACCGTCTACAAAAGGTGGAAAAGTACTGATACAAATTAAGATCTAAAGACAATTATAAATGTAAACATAATAATAATAATAATGATAATACTAATTATTTAAATATAAATACATTTTAGTTTCACTGCACTACAAAATATCAAAGGAGTAATAGAATTAGGGCTGGGTAAAAATACAGATTTTCCAATGTATTGCGATCTTCGTTTGAATGATCTCGATATCAATTCTTAAATCTCAAGATCAATCTTTCACTCTGTGTGCCAACCCATTTTAATACAGTTAAATGTATTAAATTTAATAAAGTAAATTACTCATGTTCAACCAAATGTCACGCTATGTGACTAAAATGTCTATGATAGCCACTGGCTAGTAAATGGTCAGATTTTACTCACCAGTGATTAAGTATAGTGAAGTTATTAGCACAGAGGTCCTTTCACTGCGTTTTGAGTGTAAAAATTTGGTTTAACTCATTCTGTGTGTCCATCGACAAGATCCACGCATCCAAATATCATTAAATAATGTCTCTTTTAATACCCTTTCAATTTTTTATGGTCAGTTGTTGATTAAAACAACAAAATAAGACACATTTAATTCTAATCACACATGGATGCCCTGAAGAAATTATGCATGTCTTCTCTTGTTATATTTGCTTACAGGCTGATGCTGTAGTCTAAAAGAGATAGTACAGTTGTGTTCTACTCTGTGAAAATAAAGCAAACTAAACTTTGAGCACCTCCTGAGATGGTCTTAGGTCAATTGGAGCATTCTCATAAACAACGCTTTTCTTGCAAACAGTTTTCAGATGACTGAAACAGAGGAGAAAGAGTGAGAACTCTTTACATTTGTATGTTCATGAGACACACTCATACTGAATGCTTCTGAACAAACAACAAACATTCTTTCGTCTGTTCAAAAAATAAAAAGTGTGTTTCTTCAAGCTAGTGTAGATGAGCAAAATTACCTGCCATGTACATGAAATACCCACATTTGGCAGGTGCTAATTTCTTACCCTTGGCTACTATTTAATATATTTGGTGACTTTCCAGCTCCATGGTTTTTAATTTTTTGTAATGTATTTTAATATTGTATCAATGTACTATGGTATTACCATCTAATACCATCAATGTACCATAGTACCACTACAGTACTATTTTTGTCAGCAGATGAAAAGTTAGAATTTCAGTGTATGGTTTCTTTTGTCTTTTGTTTGCAGTAGAAGAATCTGACATTATTGACTTGGAAAAGCGCTACTGGCTGCTGAAAGCCCAGTCAAGGACGGGGCGTTTTGATTTGGAAACCTTTGTCCCTCTGGTCTCACCCCCTATTCATGCATCACTTAGTGAAGGTAAGACAAAATGTATTAGAGCATGTTCTCTCAAAAGATTAAGACACCCAAACACTCAGACATGCATCCATCTGCTAGTCATTTACTTTCAAAATGTTTGTGACACCTAGGAAAGTCACAGATCAGCTTATTTTAGGAGCAGTAGGCCTTGCTTTTTAAAATGTATTGGATCATTTGTGATAAAAAATATCTCCAAAGAATCCAATTATTCTTTTAGGCTAATCTGAGCACTGACATTTTCTCCCATTTTCCAGGCTTGTTTCATGCCTTTGATGAGAATCGGGACAATCATATTGACTTTAAGGAGATATCGTGTGGGCTCTCAGCATGTTGTCGGGGTCCTGTGGCTGAGAGGCAAAAGTGTGAGCATTTTATTTCCTCTCATCCTCTGTTTGAAAAAACCTGCAATGATTAAACTTTCCCCAGCACATTATGGACTTAATATTACATATTCAACAAGGATAGTTCTGTTGCTGGCCCAAACAAAAACTTTAAATGACTTTACTTTTGTTAAACGTCCTATCAGAGTTTAATTTAATAAATAAACTTTGGCAAGAAGCTCTTCATCATTTTCAGATAAACTGAAGCAAGATCCCGTTCTGCCACTCTTATGGTTCTGGCTATTTCTGACCAGTATTAAGAAATCACACATAACAGAGTGAAACTCTTATGGCCATTCAGACCAAACACATTCTTGTCCTAAAAAAACAAGCAAAACAAAGCTAGATGCAGCGCAACAAATACAATAGAAAATGCTTTTAAACTTGAAGCAGCATCTAAAATATTTTAAGCTCCTGCTTGAGACAAGCAGCAAAACTTATTTTCCACCATCGGGCTGAACTGTTGCCACATTATTGGGGGTGGGGTTTCGCTGTGGTGCTTGAATGTACGTAACAAATATATCTGTTGGCGATGGCATGAGAGATAAACATTGGAGGGAGTGCGCTATAGAGGATGATCACATATTCCAGTTTTTGGGACTGCTTTTCCCCTGCTTAAGCACAGGAAAGTAATTTCGTAAAAAGGAAAGCAAAGAAAGAAAGTAGAGGTTTACCATCATTTGCCGAGGGGTTGGCAGATTTTCCAATGTATTGCGATCTTCGTTTGAATGATCTCGATATCAATTCTTAAATCCCAAGATCAATCTTTCACTCTATGTGCCAACCCATTTTAATACAGTTAAATGTATTAAATTTAATAAAGTAAATTACTCATGTTCAACCAAATGTCACGCTATGTGACTAAAATGTCTATGATAGCCACTGGCTAGTAAATGGTCAGATTTTACTCACCAGTGATTAAGTATAGTGAAGTTATTAGCACAGAGGTCCTTTCACTGCGTTTTGAGTGTAAAAATTTGGTTTAACTCGTTCTGTGTGTGCATCGACAAGATCCACGCATCCAAATATCATTAAATAATGTCTCTTTTAATACCCTTTAAATTTTTTATGGTCTGTTGTTGATTAAAACAACAAAATAAGACACATTTAATTCTAATCACACATGGATGCCCTGAAGAAATTATGCATGTCTTCTCTCGTTATATTTGCTTACAGGCTGATGCTGTAGTCTAAAAGAGATAGTACCGTTGTGTTCTACATATCAATGTTAAAACTTGTAAATAGTACAAATTATGCAAGTTAACAATAAAAATGTAACAAAAATATATATGCAACATAATATGTGTAATTTAAAGACATTAAATGATGGAATAGACTGAATTTGAAAATATTTCAAAAGTTAAGAAGTGACCAATTTGATGAGAAACTAATGATAAAGTATTTTTGAGTTGTACCTAGAAGGGCTGCCTAGAAGGTTCATTTTATAATTAAGAGCATTAGCTAAGAGAACATTTATTTTATATGTAAACAAAATGGACATTGTAACAGAAATGTATCCATATTAATTGATATTGAATCGAGATCGGAATCAAATTGAATTAAGGGCTTGTGAATCAGAATCTAACCTGTATCAATGGACTCGCATGCCTGCGTTCGCAAAGCTGAAGTCGTCATATTTGGCTAAACTTGAATGGTGGTGAATGGGGGACCACAGCAAATACAATTTTTGGTTAGCCGTTTGCTCCAACAGCAAAAGAAAAAATCAACGATTATGCTTTCACAACTTTGCAAAAGAAGATAAAAAATATATAGCGCTGGATAAAATCAGTAAGAAGAGAGAAACGGACCACATTTTCTGTCACTCCCTCAGCAGCTGTGCTAGAAGACTCACTGCAGCTATGGTAACTGATTTTTAAAAACGTATTCCAGGGTAATATAATACACAGTACAAAGTTATAAATTTACTCAAAATATTTTTAAAGTTGTAAATATAAAGATTTTGCTACATTTACATTGTTAAAGAAGGCAGAAACACGTAATAACAGGTCTGTGAAAAGGGTCCATATCGAGCCCTGAATATAATTATATATTATTTGGGTTTTAATGAGCTAGCTTGCGTAATCAACCTTGCACATAGAACATTTTTCTATACTTGTTAAACTATAATCATATAATCTCGAAGATACATCAAACATACTCTATTATGTTACTCAATGTAATTTTGCCCGCTGCCTAAAACAAATCAGTTACCTTTTTGTTGGCAAATTGATGATCATGTGTTGCCACATACTAAAGCCATTCCAACAGCACTGAGGAACATGGTGACGAGAAATCCAGACTGAGAACTGTTTGTAATTGCACCGGTCCGAACAATGCTCATGTGGAAATGCTACTGGAACTGTTCCTCACCATGCTCAGAACCATTCGGCCCAATTTTGGAAAAGCAGCTCAAGACTCAGCACAACGTCAAAGATGTCAGTCTATCTTCTATTTATATAGAAGAACAATTGGGGAAAAAACGGTGCAGATAGACGCATAAACATGTTCAGTGTAAATTACCCCTTATAATGCTAAATTAGGTAATTATGTTAACTCAAAAGATAATGCATTCACATTGACAGCCCAATGCTGAAAGATGTGTCCATCATTTGTTGTACAGTTAATTTGTTGACCATCGCTACCAGGTGTGGTTTTTTAATGTATGGTAAGGAATTTGGTTTTCATTTTGCCTGACGAATATTCATTCTGGTCTTTGAGTGATTAGATGTCAACAATTCCTTTAGCATTTTGTATAAATAGGCATTTAGTTGTTCATCTTATTCCACTGCAGTATTCTGAATGCATTTAATTTGTCTAGCCATTTCAAAGGATTCCAAGCAACCGTCCTGAACATACAGTGTACTCCTATTTCAAGAATATTGTAGAAGACAGCATTGTTTGATGTAACTGTCACAGTTGTTTTCTATTTGATGAATGCTCTATGTCTAAAGCTGTTTGTCTTGGTCTATTGCAGTTTGTTTTAAAGTGTTTGATGTAGATCGGGATGGAGTTCTATCCAAGGATGAGATCCATGAGATGGTGGTGGCACTGCTGGAGGTGTGGAAGGATAACCGCACAGACACCCTCCCAGTAAGTTCAGAGCAGCTGAATGTCTAATCGAGCTAACCAACCTTACTTCTACAGAATAAGCAATAAGCACATGATGCGGTTTAGCTCTGAGCTGGTTAACCATTGCTGCCAAAAGATCTTGATTGGCAACACTTTTGCAACAAATTACTGTTGTGGTGTTATTTCAGTATACTGTTATGTGGCCTATAAATGCCTGTAAGGTGATTCATGCAAGTGAGATTATGCATTTAAATGTAACTCCTTCTGGATTAATTATTGATTTGTGATGCCTGAGCTGTCACTGTATTTCTTAGATCCGGTGCAGTCCGTTCATGTAATTTTGTATGGAATTGCTATTTATAGATTTCATGATTTATGTTCATGTTTGTTTCAGGAGTTTGATTCCAGCGTGTCAGACATTGTAGAGGACATACTAAAAATGCATGACACAACAAAAGTAATTGATCTTTTATTTTTATTCTCATTGCAAGATTATGTAGATTTAGCATCCTGTTGAGACTTTTATGCCATAATTTATGTGCATTGTTGTACTCATAGCAAGGGCAGTTAACCCTGGAGGACTATCAGATATGGAGTGTGAAAAGTGCCCTTGCCAATGAGTTCCTCAACCTGCTGTTTCAGGTAATATCCAAGATTATTTTAAGGAAAAAAGGAAAATTTAGTGTCTTAATGCTTCATAATCTGGACACCAGGTTCAGAAATGAATCAGGGCTCAGTGCATAAATGATACAGAAAGTGACCAGATGCAGAAATTCTCCAGATATTTCAAATGTGAGGGCAAAAAATGCCCCTTTTGTGAATTTCTGTTATCTTTCATTCAATATATATAAAATAAAATAAAATAAATATCATATTCTAGGCCCATAGACTTATGGTCTTAGTGCTTTTGCAGACACTGTAATGATCTGTCAGATAATAGCATTGTTGTTTACTGTGTGACTGAAATGTTACACAATGGGCATTGATTTCAAAGGTAACAGCCATAATTGTTCAGATTGAGAATTTCAAATATTGCCTCTTAATTAAACAGTTTATTTTTAACACTGTTGGACACACATTTGAATCTAGCAAAGTTTGTGTATTGTTGTTTTGGGTCTGGCCTTAAATGGCTTATTTAATCGGTTCTTTGTCAGGTGTGTCATATCGTTCTGGGCCTGCGCCCAGCTACCCCTGAAGAAGAAGGCCAAATCATTAGGTGAGTGTAGGACACAACACAGCATTACTCACCCAATCACAACCTTCCTTTCATAAGTTTCCCTACAGAGCACTCTCACAATACCTCATGTTTTAAAATAAGCTTTATGAGTGCTGTATTGCATTTCACTCCCCAATGAGCCTCATGATTATGCTTTATCTGTTTATTACATCCGCTGTACTTCCTTTGTCTCTAACTGTGTTGTAAAGCAGACATAGTTTGAGAACACAATTATACAGCACAATTGTATTTTCTAGCAGTACTTACAGTGCACATGAAGACATTATAAATGCACTACCAACACATATCTGTTTCTGTTGTATTGCTTTAGCTGTATTTCACATACTTTCCAAGTTTATTGATATAAGACATTATGGGTGTAGTTCACCCAAAAATAAAAATCTGGTCATCATTTACTCACCCTCATGTTGTTTCAAACCATATGACAAAGGGAAATGATAGGCAGAATGTTAGCCTCTGTCACCATTCACTTTTATTACTTATTTTTTCCCCATGCAATGTTTGAATGATGACTTTAACATTCTGCCATACATATCCTTTTTTGGAATAATATGAGGGTGGATAAATAATTACATAATGTTCCTTTTTGGGTGAACTACCCCTATAATGTCTTATTGGTTCTGAAAATAAATAATATTTTGTGGATTTATGTTGGTGCTTGTTTGTAGTGTAATGTACACTCTGATTTTGTTTGTGTGTTATCACAGGGGTTGGCTTGAGAGGGAGAGCAGACACGGACTGCTGCCGAATCAGAACTGGTTTATGATCTCTATGCAGTGGTGGCAGCATTGGAAGGACTATGTTAGATATGTGAGTGATAAAAAATCTCTGTAAAGCTTCTACATAACAATGGTTGAGGTTTAAATTACATGGATTAGTCTGAACCTTATTTTTATATATATAAACTGTACTGAGCAAGAGTTTTAAGCAGTTTTAAAAAATGCTGTATAGTCGGGATGTTTTCAAAAATAATACCATGAATAATTTAACACGAAGTTCAGTATACATAAAAAACAAGATCAATATTTAGTGTAACAACGCTTTGCATGCGAAGCACATACTTGCACACAGTTTTTCAAGGTTGTTGGCAGATAGGTTGTTCCAAGCGTCTTGAAGAACTATCCACATTTCTATGTACATGTAATCCCAGACTATGGGGGCCTTGCCATCTGTTGCAAGACTCCTTGTTCTACTTCTATTCTGTTTGCAAAAGGAATGTTTAAAAATAGAAATTAGATGTTTCCTATCGACACACTAAAGCAGAAGATATTAAATAAACATCTCAAGACAAAAGTTTTTGTGAAATATCTAATGTGCCTAAGACTTTTGCACTGTACAGTACTTTCCCAGCAAGCTGTAATGCAATCATGTGCTGTGTATATGGTTCATGCCAGATACCTTTAGCAAATACTTTAACAAAAGGGCAGTTCACACAAAAATTGTATTTCTGTTATCTTTACTTGCACTCAATCCTATTTGAATTTCTCTTTCGACGATCACAAAAGGAGATTTTAGGCAGAATGTCAGTCACCATTCACTGTCACTGTATATTTTTTTCCATTTAAATGAAAGTGAATAGTGACTGAAGCTAACATTATTTCTAACATCTACTTTTAAGTTCCAAACAGTCATAGAGGTTTGTAACAACATGAGGGCAACTAATTTTATTTTTGGGTGAATTGGCACTTGAATGATAAGGGTGAGTTATATTATATGCATTTATTTATATGTTTATTTTTTACATCCTATCCCACTGAATGTCAAATTACACTGTAAGTAATGCTGCTTCCTCATTGTCATATAGACATTTTATTGAGCTATGAGTTGTACTGGGAAGCCAAACACTCCAAAAAAGGGATAAATCATCTCATCGTTTACTCACCCTCATGCATCCCAGATGTGCATGACTTTCTTTCTTCTGCTGAACACAAACAAAGGTTTTTAGAAGAATGTCTCAGCTCTGTTGGTCCTTACAGTGCAAGGAAATGGTGACCAAACATTTGAAGCTCTAAAAATTACATAATGGTCACATTAAAGTATTCCATGTGTCTCTAGTGGTTTAAATCCATATCTTCAGAAGAGATATAAGTGTGGGTGAGAAACGGATCAATATTTAAGTCCTATTTTACTATAAATCTCCACTTTCACATTCTTTCACATTCTGAATGTGAGAAAGTGGAGATTTATGGTAAAAAGTATCACTGCATTAGGTCTTTCAGCATAAATGCAACCTGTGAGACAGCTCTGTGATTGGTCAGAGTTCATTGAACACACTTTCTGGTCATTTTTAATTAATGACTTACAGAAAATAGCGCAATCTGCTTTTAAAGGCTTTAGTTTTGCATTGCCCAGTTTTCTTTTGATAATACTGACCATACAGAACATACTGATTTAGTATTTTTTTATATGCAATCCTTTGTTAAATAGGATAATAAGTCAATTGTCGTGGAGCAGCCATCAATGCAGGGCAGTGGGATAAGAAGTCCTCAGTCCACAGCACCTGTAGAGTCTGTCATGAACAGAGTTGGAATAGTTGCTCTTTCCCCCAGTCCCCAAGAGGAAAAATTCCCAGACAATATCTCCAGCTCATCAGAGGCCTCAGAAACCACTGGAAATAGTAAGTACATGGTACTTAGCATGATTCATACATTGCTGTGAGAGTAAGTACTGTACCTTAAGAGTCTGCCACCATGGCTATGGCCTAGCAGTTATCACATATGCTCTGACACATTGAGCCGTGTTGCTCACATGAGTTTGAATTTGGCTTGGGACATTTCTTGATCCTGTTCCTTATTTACCATTAACCATAATTTACAAATTTTGCCACTTTCTTTTCCCAATATTTCTCTTGATATTGCAATTACAATGTCAAGAGAAATAATCAACTGTTCTGATTTGTATAATTAATCATGCTGCCTTAGTGGGTATTACGCAAAAAAAAAAAAAAAAGAGGTGTTGTGCTCACGGGAATGTAGGTTTGAGGCCAGTCTGCATCATATCCCGATCACATTCCCCTCTCACTCTATCTCTCCCCGTTTTCCTCTCTACCTCTGTCCTGTCTAATAAAGGCAAAAGGCCATAAATATAAGCCTAAAACGCAGAGTGTTTTCACTTCCTCAGGCCTGACTCCACACATCAGTTCCTCTGCCACGGACGTCTGCTTCACTCGACAGCACGGCGTCTCTGACAACAACCAGTGTTTCTCCAGTGCCAATGGTTATTTTCCCAACAGCATGGTCACACAGAGGCCCGGTGCCATTGATAACCAGCCACTAGTAACCACTGAGCCCATGAAGGTGAGTGCACATATGCTCAGAACACCCACCGTTAGCAGAATGTTCAGAACTGCCGCTGATAATTCTCTTGTCCAAATGACTGCACAAAGTGCATTAAGTAGACCTGCAGGGAAAATAACACCAAGTAGTTGTCTTGCCTTCCTTCTAATTGTAGCTTCGAGAGCTCAGAACTACATTAAAGTGCCATTTTTTAAATTTGAAATCACCTAGAGAACATTAATCCTGGGATGAATGCTTTGAAATATTTGTTTTCCAGCAAATTAATTCCTTTTTGTGAAGCTGAAAGCATTTTTGTTTGAAACTGCTTGCTTCAGTAATGCCCTGTCACAATCACATTTGCAGTCTTGTATTAATGTAACATACTACATCCGGAAAATCATAATACATAGTAGTAGTCGAATCCACATGAGCACTTTTTAGTCCTATACACCCTTTATTCAGCCTCTCACAGTCATCAGAGAAGAGCAGGGTGAAGTGGCGTTCACACTTATCGCGATTAATTCTCTTGAGGTGGCCAAGTGGCTGTACCAAGTAGGCATTCCTAATCCACTGCAGTACCCAACTGTATCAAGAGTTGAATCATGTGAAAATCATGAACTTTTTGTTGCTTTGTCACTGCAAATTATTGTCAGTGTTAACTAAGAAGGTCAAAAATACCTAGAGAGTGTCATTTTACCATGTTCGACCCTGCGACCACATGCATGGACGTTGTATTTTGGCTTTGATATGCACAACGCATAATTTAATTTAATTTAATTTAAACTGACTGATCTCAATTCAGGACACTCTGGGCTGTCAGTAAAGGGTCAAGCTTTTGCCATATGCTTTCTTGTGACAAAACAACTTGGCGCCAATCTAAGCTGAGTTATGTTTTTTTGTTTATGGCACTATTCTGAGTAAATTCTAGAGACTGTTTTGTGTGAAAATCCCAGGAGATCAGCAGTTACAGAAATACTCAAACCAGTCCGTCTGGCACCAACATTAATGCCATGGTCCAAAAACAGATATCACATTTTTTCCCCCATTCTGATGGTTGATGTGAACATTATCTGAAGCTCTTGGCCTGTATCTGCATAATTTTATGCATTACACTACTGCCACATCATTTGCTGATTAGATAATCACATGGCATTATTGTTGGTGCCAGTTGGGCTGGTTTGAGTATTTCTGTAACTGCTGATCTCCTGGGATTTTCACACACAACAATCTCTAGAATTTACTCAGAATGGTGCCAAAAACATCCAGTGAGTGGCAGTTCTGCAGATGGAAATACCTTGTTGATGAGAGAGGTCAATGGAGAATGGCCAGAACTGACAAACTCCACAGTAACTCAGATAACCGCTCTGTACAATTGTGCTTCGAAGAATAGCATTTCAGAATGCTAATCTGAATGCTACACGAGGGGGACCTACACAGTATTAGGCAGGTGGTTTTAATGTTGTGGCTGATCGATGTATATGTTGCCTTCCTAAAGAAGTATTTCATAAGAATACACGTCTGTTTTTGAAAGGTGTCAATGAAAAAAGATGCATAATGGTGTAGTTCCAGCATCTGCCAGCAGGAGACAACAGCCAAAGCCAACTAGTCAAACCCTGAACCTTTGTGTAAATGGCCCTTGGTTATGTGAGTTTCTCTTATTTATCTAGGTGCCCACGTTAACTATGGAAGGAGGTCGTCTGAAGAAATCCCAGCAGCTGATTGCTTGCCGGGACTTTGAGACGGTGCCAGAGCCAGTCTGGAGGGCACTTTACCACTGGTATGGCGCCAACCTCAGCCTACCTCGACCGGTACGTATCACAGCTCTCATCAGCAGCATCACCAAGAACATTTATTTGTGTTCCAATGGATCATCACTGCTTTTGACAACAGCCTTTTCTCAGCGCTAACTTTACTTTGTTGCCTTTTTTGCAATGACTTTGAACCAACTTTTCTTAAGACTGTTTTACTAGGTGTTTGAAGTCAGTTAACATCAAGTTAACACAAGTGTCCTATCAGAGTAACCACAGGTGTAGTTCATTAAATTAACTATGGACATGTTTCATTAAGTTTTACAACCAGAAAGTTGTCATTTTGAACAGTTAAACTTTTTAGTACAACTAACTCAAGCTCATTTTAAATCTAAAATAATTTTTGTGGCGGTCTGGCCTGCAAACATGTAATTTGGTTGATTTGGTTGAAAAGTTAGCTTCCCTCTGAAGCATGTGAAATCTTAGTTGACTGTCTTTCTCTCTCTGTCCCTTTTGTTACAACCTGCAGGTCATCATGTCTACACTCATGGGTCAGCCAGAGTTAGAGCTTTTCCCTCGGTACCTTCTATTCCTGCGACAGCAGCCAGCAACTCGACCCCCTCAGTCCAACATCTGGGTCAATATGGGTATGACCAGCCTGCGAATGTTCCCTCCAAACATGCCCCGAGGTAACGTAAGCCTGCAGCAAGAGAGAGGCTCCTTCCACTGCCTAGACCATCTCCCCTAATCTCCTAAATGCACCCAACTTGGTCTCAGCAAAACAAGCTCTCTGGATTACTGATTGAACCTCTAAAGAGCCAAATCATGATCCCAGCTCCCAGCACTCTGTGTCATCTTGTGAGTTAGGGCTTGAGAAATTTGAGCATGTTTAGTTAAACAGGCTACTATCAGGTTTACCAAAGAGTCAAAATGGAAAGGGCCACTGAGCCTATTGTAACCTGATTTAAAATGTTGTCCAGGACTCAGACTCAATTGGGACCAGAAATTATGTTTGCAACTCAGTCTTGGCTCAGCCTGGCTCCGATGACTATTTGGTGTGGGTTGAGATGGGTGCTCTCTGGTTCATTTTCTTTACAGGTTTCCCATGGTCCCACTGTGATTTCCAGGCCTGAAAAAATCATAAACATTTTGTTAAAGATAATCTTAAAGGAAGGTTCCAAGTTCAATACAAGTTAAGATCAATCAACAGCATTTGTGGCACAATGTTGATTAACAAAAACAAAATGTATCGTCGTTCCTCATTTATTTGAAAAAAGCCAAAATTGCAGTTACATTAAGGCACTTAAATTGGAAGTGAATGGAGCTAGTACTTAAATAAATATTAAATTAAACCACAAGATGTAAACATTTTGTGTATTAACATGATTTCAGCTCAATAAAATCAGGGATTTATCACAGTAACCCATTTACCAGATTACAGGGTTTACCGGCATTACATCGTCATGACAACAAATTTGTAATATTGGATATAACTTTACACAGATAAGGTTAGTAAGCGATTTTATCACACTAAAATCATGTTAACACATATAATGTTGTATCTTGTGGCTATAGTTTATATCCATTAACTTCCATTGCAATTGCCTGTAACTGCTATTTTGATTTTGTTTTTATAAACGAGGGACTAGTCAATAGTTTTTTGTGGAAATCAACCTTATTCCACAAATGCTGTCAATTGTGCTAAACTTCTTTTGAACCCAAAACATTCCTTTAAATTGCATGGAACTTTGTTGATAAGTGAATATAATCTTTTTCTAGTAATGCTAAAATATTTGATCAGATAGAAATTGCCTTTCTTGAGTGTAATCCTGTAATTACAAAAAACTGAAAAGGTCGTGGAAATCCGAGAAAGGATTTGGGGAGTGGGAACCTGTCTTTAATTGTTTGCTTTGCAATAATACCAATCAAAATACTTTATCTCAATTTTGTTTCGTGTGAAATCAATAATAACTGCCAGAATCTTCAGTTGATTTTTATTTTATTTGTCAGATATTTTGAATAATTGTACATTTTGGGCTTGATTTTGTATTTTTTTTTTATCCAGATCACCAGACTAATGAATTAATTAATTGATGAATGTTCCCTTTAAAATGACCTTTGCCCTTTCTTGCTGCTACCTTACAACTAATCCTCATTCTGTCAATCAGGTAGTGGGGCTACGTGTGTTCATGCATGTGTACGTGTGTTTGTTTTATATATTTATCTATATGCTGGTTGATTTAATAGCATGCATATTAGGATACATGGATGAAGTGGACAGCATCTTCACATTTCTCATAATTGTCTAAAAAATGTAACTATAAAATTATTATTGGACTCAATTTACACAGTTAAATTGAGTACATTATCAAGGTGCCTTTAAACAGTTATTTTTGTATGTATAACATCGCAGCAGGGTGCTGATCCTCTGGGGTCATTTAAAATGGGTAATTTTTATTGTATGTGACAAAGAAAATGCTAAAGGCTGCTCCATTCCCAACACAGGAAACGTTCCTTCTCCTAACGCCCCTCTGAAGCGAGTGCTGGCATACACCGGCTGCTTCAGCAGGATGGGGACCATTAAAGACATTCATGAGTATTTATCCCAGAGGTTACGCATCAAAGAAGAGGATATGCGCCTCTGGCTCTACAACAGTGAGGTGGGGACCTCCTTAACTGATACTGGATAACAGAGCATTGAATGTAGTAGAACTGTGCTCTGATCAAACACATTTATAAGTCTATCCTCATGCACTTGTATCCCTTCACTGTAACTGAGGTACCTCACTGCAGTGAACTGAGGAAATGCTTATTCTTTTTTATTAAATTGGAGTTCTGTGGCTTTTAGTCTATGTCTGTTATGTTTATATTCCAGTGTGCTCCTAAAAGTTGACAAAAGATGCACGTATTAGAATGGACCCTATTCACAGACCTGTTATGATGCATTTCCGCCTTATTTAAAAACGTAAATGTAGCAAATGTTTTTATATTTCCAACATTAAAAATATTTGTTGTAAATTTATAGCATTGTACAGAAAATCAGTTACCATAGTTGCAATGAGGCTTCTAACACAACTGCTGAGGGAGTGACAGAAAATTTGGCCTTATTACTATTGTCCAGCGCTCTATATTTGTATCTTCTTTTGCAAAACTGTGAAAGTGTAATCGTTGATATTTTTATTTTTCTGTTGGAGCAAACTGGTAAGCAAAAATGTAATATGCTGTGGTCCCTCATTCACCCACATTCAAGGTTAAGCCAACTATGACGACTTCCACTTCGCGAACGTGGACATATGAAAATGGTCCATTTACAGTCTTTCTCTTCCGGGAAAACTGACCAAAAATATTGATGACTAATCAGGCACTACAGAGATTTTTGTCCAATCAAAAGCTTTCTGGAATGAGGGTATTACTCCCTCTAATATAACCTGCAACCGACTAGCAATTTGCAAATCCTGATTCATTGCTGAGATATATATACAATTGAAGTCAGAAGTTTACATACACTAAAACTCATTTTTAACCAATCCACAAATTTCATGTTAGCAACCCATAGTTTTGGCAAGTTGTTTAGAATTGTTCATGACACAAGTAATTTCTCCAACAATTGTTTACAGATAGATTGTTTCACTTTTAATTGACTATATCACAATTCCAGTGCTTCCAAGTTAACTGTGCCTTTAAGCAGCTTGGACAATTCCAGAAAATGATGTCAAGCCTTTAGGCAATTAAACAAATAGCTTCTGATATGAGGTGTACTGAATTGGAGGTGTACTTGTGGATGTATTTTAAGGCTTTGCTTGACAACATGGGAAAATCTAAAGAAATAAGCCAAGACCTCTGAAATAAAATTGTGGACCTCCACATGTCTGGTTCATCCTTGGGAGCAATTTCCAAATGCCTGAAGGTAGCACCACGTTCATCTGTACAAACAACCGTAAGCAAGTATAAACACCATGGGATCATTCGGCCATCATATTGCTAAGGAAGGAGGCACATTCTGTCTCCTAGAGATAAACGTAGATAGAATTTTAAAATATTTTCTGCGATTAAATGTCAGGAATAGGTAAAAACTGAGTTTACATTTATTTGGCTATGGTGTATGTAAACTTCAGCTGTAGTAACTGAAGACAATTGGCTATTAAAAAATATATATATTATTTGATATGTTTCTATTTTAATGGGAAATACATCAACACAGGAAAGAAGACTAAGCTCAACAAGTGATTTCATGGGATTTTTTTTATATTTTAGTAATTCTATAGGTTAAATGTGAGGCCAAGAGAGTTTGTGAGACATAACATATGTATATTTTATTCATAATTTTCTTTATATCATCTTAATAATTTTTTCAGAATTACCTCACTCTTCTGGATGATGAAGATCACACTTTAGAAAGTTTGAAAATTCAAGACGATCAGCATTTAGTCATTGAGGGTATGTCTGACATTATCTGTCTCTAAATTAAAGTTCTATCTCCTTTAAAATGTTCTGAGCAGTGTGGATAAAATTGCAAATCATGCATGAAAGAACTGATGGAACAAGGAGAAACCATTTAAGAGTTTTCTCTCTCTCTCTGTAGTTCGAAACAAAGATATGAGCTGGCCAGAAGAAATGTCTTTTATTGCAAACAGCAGCAAAATCGACAGACATAAAGGTAATCTCCAGAGTTCTTAAAAAATAGGATAAAAACACATTACAGCGTTTTAAAATCTTTGCAAATTGGAGGGCAGCCAAGTAGTCTACAAATGTCAGGATGTTTATCAGAATTTGACCTCGCCTAGATGGTGCTATTATACAATCCTCTAGACCGCTTTCTTCTAACAAACCCCATATCAAAGTAGATTATTAACACACTGACATTTGAAGCATCTATATTTTATGAAACAATTACATAAACCAATAGGAAACTGATATCAAGACAAACATCAGCTATGACATTTAAAGACTCATTATATTGCCATCTTACAAACAAACTCTGATGTATTGAGTAATTGAACTTCATCTCAAGTGGCCATGCTTGTCAGCCTAAACTTCATCTAATGTAATTTCGCACTTTCATAATTGTGATGTTTTGGAGTTAATATTGTTCCCTTTTGTTGCAGTCCCTACTGAGAAAGGTGCCACAGGCTTGAGTAACCTGGGGAACACATGCTTCATGAACTCCAGTATTCAGTGTGTTAGCAATACCAAGCCCCTCACGGAGTACTTTATCTTAGGGCGACACCTTTATGAGCTTAATAGGTAAGTGAACATGGGAGGGTTGTTATACCCAAACCACTTTTAACGTAAGGTGATACTTAGGAATTGTAGTCCATGAAAAAGTTAACTAGAGATCTGTTTTATGGGTCACATCTGTCATACCTCTTGACCAATGAGCTATACCTTGACCTGACAGAACCAATCCGATCGGAATGCGAGGTCATATGGCCAAATGCTATGGGGATTTAGTACAGGAACTCTGGAGTGGAACCCAGAAGAATGTTGCACCTCTGAAACTAAGGGTGCGTAGTTAACCTCTCTTCAATCATGATGACTAAACCCAAAAATGTATTAAATGTATTAATCAAAAGTGGTATTTGTGTTGAAGAAATAATGTACAAACATACTTTAAGCAAAAACATTTTTTTTAAAGTAGCATAATTTGTTTTTAGATGCTGCTAGGTTTGATATTTTGTTTTTCTTATGCCATAAAATTCATACATTTGTGTGACTTAAGTGTCCAAAATAGTCCAAATATAATTTTATCATCTACTTCATTGTTGCAATTTAATTCTTTAGGCTTAGTTTTTAAGAGATTCGTCTCTCATTTTATTTAGTGGACAATAGCAAAGTATGCGCCTAGATTTAACGGCTTCCAGCAGCAAGATTCCCAGGAGCTCTTGGCCTTCCTATTGGATGGGCTTCATGAAGATTTGAATCGTGTGCATGAGAAGCCATATGTGGAGCTGAAGGACAGTGATGGACGCCCAGACCATGAGGTGGCCACTGAGGTCAGTTTCAGACTCCTGCTGCATCCAATCAGCTGCTCTCTTCTTTTCAACCCTTGCTAGATTCATTGCACCAGCTGAACATTCCTTAATGAACTTAAATGGGCACAATGACTGTTAATTAAAAGATGGCAATATGAACTACCAACAATGTGTGAAATACCCCAAGGACATTAACTTTGTGATTAAAATGTGATTCACTCAGTGGGTGTTTCACTTTGCAGGCCTGGGAAAACCATTTGCGGAGAAATCGTTCAATCGTGGTGGATCTCTTCCATGGGCAACTCAGGTCCCAGGTGAAGTGTAAGACCTGTGGCCACATCAGCGCCCGCTTCGACCCCTTTAACTTCCTTTCACTGCCGCTGCCCATGGACAGCTCCATGCACTTAGAAATCACAGGTAAGATCGAGCAGAGGGAAAACAACTTAAACACTCTAAAA
This sequence comes from Xyrauchen texanus, assembly GCF_025860055.1. Taxonomy (NCBI): domain Eukaryota; kingdom Metazoa; phylum Chordata; class Actinopteri; order Cypriniformes; family Catostomidae; genus Xyrauchen; species Xyrauchen texanus. The sequence goes on from NC_068311.1 coordinate 17,467,778, forward strand.
TCCATAAGCAGATACTTACAAAAAAGTTATTTTGATTTGCAGTTATCAAACTTGATGGCACCACTCCAGTTCGATATGGGCTCCGTCTCAACATGGATGAGAAGTACATGGGCCTGAAGAAACAGCTGAGTGAGCTATGCAGCCTAAAACCTGAGCAGATCCTCCTGGCTGAAGTACTCACCTCCAACATCAAGGTCAGCTCAACACAACGCATCAGACAGTGATGTGTTCACACCTGGTTTTATCAGCCATCTCGGGTGATGTGATCACAAACGGACGGTACTACATGCCATTGTAAATGGGATCCAAAGTGTTTTGTGATCGGATCATTAAAAAAAACACATTCTAAGGTATTCAAAAACACATGTGACCACATTGCATGTGACAACCCTTGTTTTAATGTCATTAGACACTCTTTCAATGAAATTGGATCACAGTGGAAGTCGCCATTTGATACGGATGTTAATACCTGGTGTAAACCAGGCTACTGTTGTTGTTATTGGTAGCCTATGTATTTGATGGCAATCTAAGTCACCTGTTTTTAAATAAACACTTGGGTGTGCTTGGGTGTAGAACTTTCCTCAGGACAATCAGAAGGTGCGACACTCTGTGAATGGCTTCCTTTGTGCATTTGAGATCCCTGTGCCTGGCTCACCCACCTCAGTCACCTCTCTGGTACAAACAGGTAACAAGGATTAATTTCTTTCTTTTTCTTTTTTTTTCCTAAAACAGAAGTTTCGTAACTCATGTTCATTATAAATATTTTCTTTAGAATCTCCTCCTATGCCCAACGGAACAGCCGGTAGCAATCACATTGGAAAGTCTGCACTCATTCCCAATGGTATGCCAAGCATAGTGGTTCCCTGTATGCTCGAGAAGCCCCTTGCCAATGGTATCCCTAACGGTCATGCCGTGCCAGTGCAAGACAGTCCCTTCATTGGGTACATCATTGCCATGCACAGGAAGATGGTGAGCAGAGTTTGATATTACTGTTGGATTTTACATGGTGGTCTCAAGAATTCTAATAGAGGTCTGTCCCCTCAGATGCGGACAGAGCTGTACTTCCTGTCCTCTCAGAAGAACAGGCCCAGTCTGTTTGGTATGCCGCTGATAGTGCCATGCACAGTGCACACCAGTAAGAAGGACCTTTATGATGCTGTGTGGATACAAGTGTCGCGACTTGCTAGCCCTCTGCCTCCACAGGAGGCCAGCAACCATGCTCAAGACTGGTCAGTGGCATTCGAAGCTCACAGGGCTCATACACTAAAGATTACATTCACTGAACAGTTTTAATAGGAACACTATACTAATACAGGGTAGGGCCTACTTTTACTCTCAAAACAGCCTCAATTCTTTGTGGCATGGATTCCACAAGATGTTGGAAACATTGTATTATGCCCGTTTCACACATACTCCGTTTTTGCAGTGCGTATTTTTTTCCGTTCCCATGTTAACAGGTTAGAGCTTTTACACTGCACGCGGATGCAGTCCGTCGATCCGTTCCAGTTGCGGTGCGTATACAGCAGTGCAGCGATCATTTACGGACCGAGTCTATTTTTGCTGTGCTGCACCGCAGTGAATTAAAGTGACAGCGCATTGTTCACATTAAAATAGACATATATTGTCAAGAAACTAATAATTTCATCATATACGCATAATTTCAGTTAATGTGTTCTACAGTTACTAAATTGCAGGGTCAAGAAAAACAAATAAGTGTGATTATAGTCCCAAAAGTTGCAAAATGGCATCATATATGATTAGATGGACGCACGATACGTTGTGGTTTGCCTTGTGATGTCTGCTCCAACCAGAGAAAGAACATTATCCATCTGTTCGGTACTCATCCGAAAGTACTTTAGGTGCCGGTCACTGTAAAGTCGAAGTTCTGAGACAAGCACCAAACTGTCTCCTGCCTCGTTTGACTGAGTGAACCCAAATGCATCTCGTTCTTCTCCTTCTTAGCAAAAGATATAGCGCGATAGTTTTTCTTCTGTCAACAACTCGAACTACATGTAAAACAAAGAATCACAATGATTAAAATTTATTTTCATACTGTTTCAATGTCTTAAACAATGTCAAAGTTAACGTTTGGATTTAAAATCAAAATTACTAATACATTTTTGATTTTGTGGCACACAGAAACTGCGGATCAGTAGCGCACTGCAAACGCAGCATATGTGAAAGCACTATAGCACGTGCTGCTCCTGTACCGCATACTCACCGCAAACGGAGTATGTGTGAAACGGGCGTTAGTGTTGTCAAAAATACCGGTACCAAGTCGGTACTCAAAAAATTATTCACAATACCAGAATTTCTGAAGGTACCGAGTACCGGGTCTACCCGGTACCCCTGCAGAGGCGGGAAATTTCGAACGCTCACAACAAGCAAAAGACTACAAGCAAAGCTGCTGCGGAGTCTCAACTGAATCATGTCGAAATGAAAAGTGGAAAAAGCCAGGAAATTTGAGGCTGATGAAAAGGGAAACGTATTTGTAAACGCTGCTTTCGCAATTTTCTGACGATAGGGGAACACATCAAACTTAATAAAGACAGACACCCGGATTTATTCAAGCAAATAAAGCAGGTGAGTTTAAAAGCATATTATCATTTGCATTAGGGCTGAAACGTTTATTCGACATTATCGACATCGTCGAAAATACAAAATTGATGAGAAAAATGTTCGTTGTCGAATAGCCGTTTGATCTCATTTAACGTAAAATGAAATCACATTAAACTGTAACGATATCGCGTGAGAGCAGCAATTCACACCTAATGGAGGAATAATTACACAGATCAGTCCAGATGCACTCTAAACTTTCAAAAAGCATTCAAAAGCATGTACCATTGTGGAATAAGCGGAGGCGGAGCTCTTTAAATGAAACATGCCGGCGTAACATCTTAAATGCAGTAAAATTGCTTTATTAAAGTTCAAATAATACAGAAGCAGGTCATGTTAATAATTATAAACTCAGAAACTGGCATTTCTCTGTGTGGTTGGTGCCTCTTCTATGAGTTGCACGAATGTCCCGATCTCAGGGGGAGAGATTGAAACTGAATCCGGCTGAGAGAGACTCTGCCTTGGTCGCTCGCTCCTCGCGCGCGCGCACGCGTTAAATGCAGCTAGATTAGAATGCGGTTGCTCGCGACATAATCATAATATCTATATATATATATATATATATATATATATATATATATATATATATATATATATATATATATATATGTCACTATGCATTTCTAATCATGAAGGAAATTGGCAATATGCAGCTTTATTAATAAGAGAGCACTTCGCACATTAGTTTGTAAATTGTTTTTTATTAATTCTATTGTATCCTTGTTTATTTAGGCTTTTTTTAGTACTTGGTAAAAACTTAAATTAAAAGTTGCAAAAGTTGAAGCAAATCTTATATAAGTGTTCAAAAATACTTTAAGCATACATTGTTCAGTTTTGTTATAATTAAAAAATAATATATTTAAATTAAAGTGTTGCTCAATGGCATATTTCTGTTCTTAGTTCTGCTGCTAATGTTTTGTAGACTTTGTTAATAAAAGAGTGTTGTTTAGTAACCTGTTTTTGCTTTGGTACTGAAAATGGTTTCGAGAACCGTGAAATTTCACTGGTATCGGTACCGACTACTGAAATTTTGGTACCGTGACAACACTACATTGTATTGTGATTCTGGTCTGTATTGACAGACCTTACCAACTTTATTTGTCGACTGGAGTCGTGTGGATTGTTTTGATGCACCCTAAATATGCATTGTGGACAGTCAGAAATGGAGTACATTCACTTGCATTGTTTAGAGGAGGAGGCCTGAAATTAAATCCTAAGTCTTAAATTCTGTTGTGATGAAGAAAGAAACTCAGATACAACTTGGATGGCCTGAGGGTATGTGAATTATCAGACAAATTGAAATTTTTGGGTGAACTATTCCTTTAAACTTGGTATTGGAGGAGGGAGAGTGGGCTAGGAAGTCTACATTTAGAGATGCAAGGGTGCGCCTTATGCAATTTAAGATTTTACATCGATTACGTTGGATCCCCTATTGATTTTATAGGCTTGGTCTTAAAGACACACCCACCTGCTGGCAATGCCAATCAGAAGATGGGAACACAACATATGGTTTTTGGTTGTGTGTTAAGATCCAAGAATTTTGGTTGAGGGTTCAGAGATTTATGTGTGACGTATTGTACATTCAAATTTCATTTTGCCCCAGACTCTGTATATTAGGTGATGGGGTGGTCATTAGTATGGTGGATAGATACATAAAATGTTGGGTCCTAGCTGGAGTCATGATCGGCAGATGGGTCATTCTTAGAGGATGGAAGTCGGCTTGAAACCCTTAATTTTAGGCGTGGTGGCGGCATTCGATGAGGTAACATGTAGAAGGCTGGGAAACTTGGATTTGTTTATTAGGAAGTGGGGTAGATATTTGGCCTTTTTGGAGGGTTCTCGGGCAGGGGCAGTGGAGAGGGATTTGTAGTTTTAAGTGTGTGTGTGTGTGCATTCTTATTGTTTTTTGAAAGTATACTTTTTATGTTTTTTTAATGTTTCTAAATAATTATGACCGCTGGTGTGCGTGTTTATGTCGGGTGGGTGGGGGGATGTTCAGGGGGAAGTGTTTGATTTTATATAATTTGATTCTCTATTTTCTGTTATGTTCATTTAATTAGTTTAATTAGTTTGTTGAAATGAACATTAATTAAGATTAGTAAATGCTGTAAAAGTATTGATTATTGATAGTTCATGTTAACTAAGGTTAGCAAATGGAACCTTATTGTAAAGTGTTACCTATGTATTTTAATGTTAGTGCATGGTAGTTAAAGACACCTAATACAAAGTGGGACCAAAGACGGTAATTAGAAAAAAAAGATGTAATAAAAGTGATAGAAGGAACTGTGGCCTATCAGTTAGTGTATGTTCTTTAGACATGTTGAGCCATGGTGCTCATGCATGAGACGCAAGTTCGAATCCAGTGTCATGTCCATTATCTCCTGTATCCTCTCTACTGTCTTTGTAATAGACAAAGAGGTAAAAAAAAAAAAAAGTACCAAACTGAATTATACTTCTTATTTAATGTTTCTTTTAATCGTCGATACATTTTTCCACATAAATGATTACCGTACATCTATGCTCTGTTATGTAAAGTATTGTGCTCTCTTCCAGTGATGACAGTATGGGTTATCAGTACCCCTTCACTCTGCGGGTGGTGCAGAAGGATGGTAATTCTTGTGCCTGGTGTCCATGGTATAGGTAAGAAAACTGCATTAATACCTGCATTCAAATGTGTACACATCTTACATCCCAAGATGGGATTTTGTGACTGACTGGGTCTATCTATGTCTTTGCCAGGTTCTGCAGAGGCTGCACAGTGGAGTGTAATGATGACAGAGCATCTTTGGGGAATGCCTACATTGCTGTAGACTGGGACCCCACCGCCCTGCACCTTCGTTACCAGACCTCTCAGGAAAGGGTGAGTACTAGGGTCTTACTCTGCATTACCAGAAGAACTGCCTATTCAAGCGTGATCTGACCTAATTAGAAGATTGAAAAGGAGGATCTAGTCTAAGAAGATCTATAATACCAGTAGAAAAGCTGTCGGTTCCACATCCACTTTTTTTTTTAGCCAATCATCTGAGCCGTGAATACCATGTGACTAATCACTCAGTAGCTGCAGTAAAATGCCATCATGATAGTGTTGATTGGCTGATGACACCACAAACAGTCCCAAGCCCTTCATCAGCAACTATAACTAATCTATGACGTGAAAGACAACAGACACTGACAGGAAAAAGTAGAAAAGTTTAATTTCATGCTTTTGAGAGCCCTCTGAAAAAATCAATCACTGGCGAAACATCTGAAATATAATAAAATATTTGCAATTTACATGTTTGCTTTTAAAAGCTTTTATTCCATGTGAACACAAGGCTATTTTGAAATGGCCATCAATGAGGAGAGTCTTGTGCACCCAGATGGTGTAGTTACGGCCAGGGTTGGGAGGGTTACTTTTGTATTCCATTACAGATTACAGAATACATGCTGTAAAAGGTCATTTGTAACGTATTCCATTAAATTGCTCAAGGTCAGTAACTTATTCTAAATACTTAGGATTACTTCTTCAGCACTGATACATTTTTTTACTTGTTTTGACTATAAAAACTCTGCCAGTACAGTAAGACAAAATACACATGTTAAATATAAATTCTCTGAAAAACCTAAATATCTTATGTTGTTTCTAAAAACAAGATAAATCAAATGTATCATGTTTTAAGGATTTTTAGATATTTTTACAGGAAAACAATACAAAAATTATTATCAAGAATATGATTTTTGCCCTGATATCAAAGGTAGAAAAAAAGAAATTGTTATCTAACGTGAATTTTCTTGATAAACAAATATGATCATGCCTTGCAGTGTAAACACTACTGGATTATCACAGCGCCAGCCAGATAGGTCGAGAGAATATTCCAACAAAGTCACATAGTGATGTATGCTGAGCCCTGGGGGTTATAAACCAGTCACTCAGCACTCTGCCTCTTTCGCTTTCTTGCCTGGTTGAGATAGGTTGTTTTTACATAAGTGATAGATTGCGCTGTCAAGTGCAGCTTACAAGAGCAGCGAGATATCGTCCTCACAAGCTGTGTCAGCGCGCATCTACGCCACTTCAACGGATTTGAAGTGTTTTACCCACGTTTTGGTGAGTTTCGTTCCTTTTCGTCGGTAACACACTGTGCCTCTCGGCACTATTCGGTGGCCGGTGTTTTCCGTGCTATAAGTTAGCGGTCTCCCGTTGAAATTATCATCATCATGTTACTGAGAATGCTAGAGTTTTTCGGCCACCTCATCAACCTTTGCCAGGAGGACCCCCACTAAAAGTCGCACACATAAAGCCTGAGACACTCAGGCCGGCATTCGATCGTTTTTCAGTAGAACAGATAGAATACTGGAGGACCAACACCGCAGACCCTTGGGTTTTGATGACACTGAGCAGGGTATATACTCTACAGTTTCGACGCCGGCCTCCCAGATTTTCAAGAATCGTTCCTACGGTTGTCAAAGATGCCGTTTGTTCAATGACCCTCTCTCTGGAAATTCGTTCACTGTTACAGAAGGGAGCCGTAGAAAAAGTGAATCCCCTTGTTCAGGGAAAGGGGTTCTATTCAACATATTTTCTTGTTCCGAAGAAGGACGGTGGTTTCCGCCCAATTCTCGATTTGAGGCATCTGAATTTGTACCTGAAGGTCCTTCCATTTCGAATACTGCGCACAGCCGACGTTCTTCGGTCTGTGGCAGCAGACGACTGGTTTGTAAGTGTTGACCTGAAAGATGCATACTTTAACATCCCAATTGTTGTTCATCACAGAACGTTTCTGCGTTTCAGTTTCCTGAATCAAGCCTACCAGTTCAAGGTTCTACCTTTCGGTCTTTCCCTTGCTCCTTGTGTCTTCACAAGGTGTGTGAGCGCAGCTCTGTCTCCTCTTTGGATAAGAGGCATGCGTATTATGCCTTACCTGGACGACTGGCTTCTTTGTACCCCCACAAAACAGCAGACTGTGCAAGACTCCAGACTGCATTTGAGACATGTGCAGAAGTTGGGTTTTTCTGTGAACGATAAAAAGAGCTGTCTGAGTCCAACACCGACCACTACATTCATAGGAATAACCCTGAATTCCCACCTAATGTCTGCCTCCCTGTCTCAAGAACGTGTGACGAACATTCTACAACTCTTGGCTCGCTTTCACCCAGGTGTGTCTTTGCAGTACCAGGTATTCCTATGACTAATAGGGATGTTAACCGCTGCTACAGTGGTGATTCCTCTGGGTTTACTCCACCTCAGACCACTTCAGTTGTGGAACAGCAGTTTGCAACTAGATCCCACCAGACATCGCCATCGACTGATTGTAATTTCTCACCATTTCTTACGGGCGCTGAGGTGGACAGGAGTGCCCCTGGGTGTTGTTCCCTCTCGACAGGAGTTGCTCACGACCGATGCTTCCCTCACAGGTGGGGGGCAACATGGAACCAGAGGGGTATTTTCAGGTGCTGGACACCGACCCAGGCCACAGAACATATCAACCTGCTGGAACTACTTGCAGTGTTCAAGTATTTCATGCCAGTCCTGGCAGGCCGCCATGCTCTCGTTCGGTCCAACAATACCTCAACAGTGTTCCATATAAACCACCAGGGCGGCACGAAATCCCGCAGGTCTCTACAGCTTACGCATGAGATCCTGACATGGTGCCAGCCACGACTCGCTTCACTGAGGGCAGCTCATATTTCAGGAGCATGCAACCAGACAGCGGATGCTTTTTCCAGGGATCGAGTACATCCAGGAGAATGGAGACTTCATCCAGATGTTGTGCAGGAGATCTGGCTACGATTTGGAAGAGCAGAGGTGGATCTTTTTGCTTCGGAGATGACCACTCACTGTCGTCTATGGTTCGCAAGGACAGAAGTGTCCAGCCCCTTGGGCCAGGATGCACTGTCTCACGAATGGCCAAACTGCCTACTATATGTGTTTCCCACCTATTCCTCTGTTATGGGAGGCATTACACAGGATCTCCCTGTGCAAGCACAAAGTGCTACTCGTGGCACTGCGATGTCCAGTCAGACCATGGTTTCCTTTGTTGCTAAGACTTCTTTCAGGCAATCCATGGAAGCTTCCCCCCAGGAAGGACCTCCTCTCCCAGCTGGAGGCCAGCGTCTGGCACCCGGATCCAGCTTGCCTGCAGCTTTGAGTCTGGTCATTGGGTTAAATCCTTCTCTGGAACATTGTAATCCTGCAGTTATTCACACAATCTCCAGTGCTATGGTTTCTTCCACACGACAGATTTATGCTGCCCATTGGAGGCTTTTTTCTGCGTGGTGTGAGAAGCAGGGGCTCGATTCTGCAACGTGTGACATTCCGAGCATCTTAAGCTTTCTTCAGCATTTACTGGAGGAGGGCAAAGCGGCTTCCACGTTGAAAGTGTATGTCGCTGCGGTTTCTGCATATCATGTTCCAATTGGTCACAGTCTTGTCTGCAATTTTCTGAAGGGTGCACACCGTCTTAAGCCTGCTCGGAATCCTCACTTTCCCGTGTGGGATTTGCCACTCCTGCTTGCATTCCTTTGCTCATCCCAGTTTGAGCACTTGCAAAGCATTGACTTGAAATGGTTAATCTTGAAGACTGCCTTTTTGTTGGCTATTGCTTCTGTGAAACAAGTCAGTAAGTTGCACGCACTGTCTGTTAGCGAATTGTGCTTGCGTTGGTTGTCGGATGACTCCGGGGTAGTCCTACGACCCAATCCTTCTTCCAAAAGTCCTTCTTCCTCAGTTCATTAACCAGCACATTGAACTGGCCTCATTTCAGACTTCTTTAGGGACTAATTCAAGTGCATGGAAACTGTGAAACTGTGACAGGGCACAGGGCGGGGCCGGGTCGTGATTATACACACCTGGTCCCTTATCAGGCTAATTAAGCCTCCGAGGGGGATAAAGGCCAATTGCGGATGGTGGTGCGAAGAGAGAGTGATCATTCACGGACATGTCCGTCATGTGTGAGTGTTTGTCTTTTGTTTAAGTTTCTCATTAAAATATTGTTTATCCTCTTCCCAATCCTGTAAAATTAGCCTAAAACGCCTAATCAAGGCATACCCAAAGTAAATTTAAAGCTGTTCTTGAACCGTTTGGAGTACATGCATGGTTTTGGTCACATTTGAAAGGGGACACTCTGAAGTTTTTTCCCCAGCAGTCAGAATTACTGTAAGTGCTACTGATTCTGAGTAATAGAAGTTTGAACACAATGAAATAGAAGTTTTTTTTCCTGCCTGAAATTTTTTTTGCATACAGATGCCTGCAGATGACTATAACTTGTAGCTATTAGCTTGAGAACACAATGGGATCACAGCATGAAGCCTTACCTAGTCTAAGTTCAAATTTTAGAACAATACCATAAAAAATTAATATTTTACACATGTTTTTCTAAGGGTACACCCAGGCGTTTTACAAAAGTGCCTTTTGGATACTCCAAAAGGACCCTTTGGTAACCTAGGACAAAAAGGCTCCTACTTTTGAACGCTTCAACGTACAGTCATAATTTTGGGCTCTAATGAAAGATGACACTTAGAGCTATCATATTCCATATCCAGATCCACTATTAGTTTTGCTGACACAGAGTAACTGATGCATAAACACATTAGAGTGCCTTTTCCCTTCTTGAAACTAAATGTTGTGCATATAAAAGAGTCAAAACTAGTGCTATGGTGGACAATTTGTTTATATAAAAAATACACAACAAACTATTTACATGAATTTTTACACAAAGTATTTACAAACCATTATAAAATTGTACATGTTTCTAGCAACATGCCAGTCATTGTAGCAGTCACATTTGGGTACAAAGCACAAAGGCAGAACACAGGAAGAGTACTTCACTGGTGTCTTTGCATGACACTGCCTGCACTTCAGACCGACCAGCGGTGCAAGATTTGGTGATGTGCAACGGCCTGTGATCTGCTCTTCGTGGAGCAGGAGATACGGGTCTGGCTGTGGAGTGAGACCCCAACTCTGCCAGCTCCTCTCAGCAAGGGTCTCTCTGAAAGCCCTCCTCTCTTGATGAGGTGCTGTCCTGCTGCTCCACTTTATGTGGCCGCTTGCTGAGTGGGGAGAATAAATAAATGTAATTTACAAAGCTAGACACAACTTTTCCATCTTTTCCGTATATATATATATATATAGTTTTTCTTTTCGAAGTGTGTAAATATGCATTATTGTATGTATATTTACTGTAAATACTGTATACTTTGCCAATGTACTATGGAACAAAGAGATGGGCCTACACCTCCCCCATCAATTCAGCATTGTAACAAATAGATGGGCCTACACCTCCCCCACCTCCCCGCATTGTAACAAATAGACTCTCAAACACAACATATATTCTTATTTTCAACTTGTATTTATTTATATATATATATATATATATATATATATATATATATATATTTCACGATCCATTTATATAGACGCGAGGAAACACACGACAAAGGGTAATTACAAAATGTGTTCATTATTCAAACTAAAGCTTATTTATGCGGAATATACAGTAATATATGTTATAAAACACAAGAAAACACTTACTTGTCCAGAGCCATGTCTCATCTCTCCATATTTCCTCTGCCTCCAAATCATCCGTATTGTTTTCAGAAATTTCATCTCCAAACTCAGAATTTTGACAATGAATGCCTTCTTATATCACATCCTGGGGTGAAAATCCTGTTTTTCGCGTCCGTTTCACCATATTTAAATCGACAAATGTGTAAACAGTTCCAAAACAGCTCTCCAATATTTTTACGCACAGACGCATCGACACACTCGGTAATGGCAAGGCAATTTTACGCACACACATTACAGAACCATCCTCTAATCTTCCCACTAAAGCTGCATATCACTGTTTTCAGAATTTCATTGGCTATACGATGCGTCAGTCATTTCCACTCTTCGATGTAATTGGTTTGATCAGTAAACAAAGGAAAGTGGGTATGCCCTTACATTCGACACAGACTGTGGTTGGGTATTGAAGGCTTTGGATAGGACATGGAAGCTCCTATTGGGTCAAATGAGGTGTCAATCGAAAGGTCAGAGTGCGTGCTTCCATTTTGATACCGGATATAGGAAATGTTTACATCTGAACTGAAGTTATTACCGATAATATGTGAAAGATTAGACACAGCTGCCAGGTGCTTTGAAATGATGCAACAAGAGTCTGTGGATATTTATTGATGTAATAATGTGATTTGGACTAAACATTTTACTTGATTTGATCGTTTGGACATTTGACAATGAAACAACACCGTTTTTGTCGGGAAGTTATGGCTCAGTGGACTACTATGAGGCTTCATAGGTGAGTTGCCTAAATTTTGTTTTTGGTTGTTTATATGTTGGTGGTCTGACAAAGATATAGATTGTACCTGCTGTTGTGATTGTATCTTAAAAAGGTTTACATCGTTTGAATCACGAGTATCTCAGCTTTCCAAATATATGTATTATGTTTACTTTTTTTTTTTTGGAGTTTTATCTTTCAAAAACATAAACCTCTGAAACACACCGTGGGTCGAGTTCGGCACGTCGGACCGGGAAAGCGTTATATTGCCAAGCCGGTTCTCGCCTCCTCCTTTCCATTGAACTGCTTTACAGAAACTTGAGAGCTTTGTTGCTACTTGATCAGAACTACCATGTGCATTTATGACAGCATCATCTGCATACTTCAAAATACCTTCATATATAATCATCACACACAGATGGAAAATAATTTATATACAGGCTAAATGTGGCTGCAGTATTGATCCTTGAGGGAATCCCAAATTACATGATTTGAGTTGAGATAATGTATTGTTAACCTTAACACACTGACATCAAATAAGATTTTATCAAATTTAACACACTAGAAGATAATCCATAATTCAATAATTTAGTAAGAAGTATGAAATGGTTAACTGTAAACAAACTAAACTAAAACTAAAAACACTGCCCCCTCTGTCCTGTCTTTATCTAATTTAATCTTAATAGTTTCTAAAAGTTACAACAAGCACTTTCAGTAGAGTAATTCACATGAAAACATAATTGCTTTGGAAATTAGCATTTTTTAGATGCTCTACTAGCTGTTCAGCAATCCATTTTTCAAACACTTGAGATTATCGGGAGAATACTGATAGGTCTATAATTACTACTAATATATCACCTGCTTTGAATAGTGGAGTTACCACAGCTGTTTTAAAAACTCTAGGGAATACACTCTCTTTCACTGACTGGTTTATAATAGGAGTAATTAAACTATCCTTGTTTTGTTTTTTAATGACCTCACTATTAATTCCCCAACTATCTTTTGCCTTTGAGTTTGTTAATGATAAAATAATTGTATTAACATAGATGTCATCAAAATTTTACATTAAATTATCATTCAATATTCCAATTTATTAGCAGACTCAATAAAATAATTATTAAAATACTATTGCTATTATAGAACTATCCTTTTGAAGCATCCCATCTATCTTAATCTCTGCAACTCCATGGTTTCAATGTCCTTTGCCTGTTTAATAATATATAAATAAATGGTTGCCTTAGCCTTTCTAAGCTCCATCGTAACATTATTTCTAAGACCCTTAAATACTAAACGATCCGTATTAAGACCGGTTTTTAATTATTTTTTTAAAGCTGCATCTACCGATTTCATTAATTGCCACAAACCTTTATTCAATCTGGTAAAGACTGCTTATGTTTATTCTTCTTAGTTGTTACTTTAGAGTATTTGTTTACAAGTTGCTGAAACACTCCCATAAAATCTTATGACTATTTTTACCTTGAATTACATCATAAGAAAGTGTTTCACCGCTGTTCAAATTCACTTTGGATCGCATCATTTATATGTATAAATGTTTTCCATCTGAAAGGACTAAATATTAAATGAAACAAATGACAATAAAATGCAAAGTAATCTCTTCAGTAATCAAAATACTTTTTAAATGTAACTGTATTCTAAATACCAATGATTTAAATTGTACCTGTAGTGGAATACAGTTATTTATATTTTGTATTTTAAATATGTAATTCCGTTACATGTATTCCGTTACTCCCCAACCCTGTTCAGCAACTCCAGCAGAGGCTAACTGAGCCATGAAAATTAACTAAATCTTACCCCTTGGTCTAGGCTCTGTCAGTATGGCTTTGAATAAGCAGTTATACTGATATTAATAACAGGTGATAACAGCCACTGTATACAAATTTAATTTTTATACAGAAGACTATACAATGCATTCAATGTCAGTTGAGCTCATTTAACTGTACACTTGGATTTAATTTTGTTATCAATATGGAATGCCATATAAAGCCATCTGAATACTTGGACTCAAGAGTGTGGTGCTGTGTGAAATCTTTCTGTACTAGATTTAATATTTTGCAGTGCAGCAGGACTTGCCGTATCAATTTAACACAATGATTACTCTGCCAGTGCTGTCATGGTCTGTGAAAGGATTAATTGCATCACACATTATAAATGAGAAATTCATTAACAGCATATTAATTTGGTCTGCTGCTTCCATGTTTTTTACCTCCAGCAAGAGCTCCTGATAAAACATCAATTTCAGCCTGCTAATTTTAATCTTACTACTCATGCACAAGTTACTTTTAGTTTGAATAGTACATGTTCATTGTAGAATGTTTCCTGAATGCAAGAGCTACTGCAAAATGGTAGTAATAGATATTTTGTTTAAAATTTGGAGATGACAAAATATATCCAAGCCATTTACACCAGCTAAAAGGAATAGTTTATCCGAAAATTATAATTCTCATTTACTTACCCTTATGCCGTCTCAAACGTGTATGACTTTCTTCTGTGGAACACAAACAAATACATTTTGATAGAGATATGGTGTAAATGTACAGTATCCACACAATGGGGTCCAACAGTTTCAAACTCAAAAAAAGGACATAAAGGCATCAAATCATTATTAAATTGAATTATATATATATATATATATATATACACACTCACCTAAAGGATTATTAGGAACACCATACTAATACTGTGTTTGACCCCCTTTCGCCTTCAGAACTGCCTTAATTCTACGTGGCATTGATTCAACAAGGTGCTGAAAGCATTCTTTAGAAATGTTGGCCCATATTGATAGGATAGCATCTTGCAGTTGATGGAGATTTTTTGGGATGCACATCCAGGGCACGAAGCTCCCGTTCCACCACATCCCAAAGATGCTCTATTGGGTTGAGATCTGGTGACTGTGGGGGCCATTTTAGTACAGTGAACTCATTGTCATGTTCAAGAAACCAATTTGAAATGATTCGAGCTTTGTGACATGGTGCATTATCCTGCTGGAAGTAGCCAGCAGAGGATGGGTACATGGTGGCCATAAAGGGATGGACATGGTCAGAAACAATGCTCAGGTAGGCCGTGGCATTTAAACGATGCCCAATTGGCACTAAGGGGCCTAAAGTGTGCCAAGAAAACATCCCCCACACCATTACACCACCACCAGCAGCCTGCACAGTGGTAACAAGGCATGATGGATCCATGTTCTCATTCTGTTTATGCCAAATTCTGACTCTACCATCTGAATGTCTCAACAGAAATCGAGACTCATCAGACCAGGCAACATTTTTCCAGTCTTCAACTGTCCAATTTTGGTGAGCTCTTGCAAATTGTAGCCTCTCTTTCCTATTTGTAGTGGAGATGAGTGGTACCGGTGGGGTCTTCTGCTGTTGTAGCCCATCCGCCTCAAGGTTGTGCGTGTTGTGGCTTCACAAATGCTTTGCTGCATACCGCGGTTGTAACGAGTGGTTATTTCAGGCAAAGTTGCTCTTCTATCAGCTTGAATCAGTCGGCCCATTCTCCTCTGACCTCTAGCATCAACAAGGCATTTTCGCCCACAGGACTGCCGCATACTGGATGTTTTTCCATTTTCACACCATTCTTTGTAAACCCTAGAAATGGTTGTGCGTGAAAATCCCAGTAACTGAGCAGATTGTGAAATACTCAGACCGGCCCGTCTGGCACCAACAACCATGCCACGCTCAAAATTGCTTAAATCACCTTTCTTTCCCATTCTGACATTCAGTTTGGAGTTCAGGAGATTGTCTTGACCAGGACCACACCCCTAAATGCATTGAAGCAACTGCCATGTGATTGGTTGATTAGATAATTGCATGAATGAGAAATTGAACAGGTGTTCCTAATAATCCTTTAGGTGAGTGTATATATATATATATATATATATATATATATATATATATATATATAAAAAAACTTTCAAATAATTCCTTTTCCTAGTCTTCTACTCTCTGTATTTCTAAATAGTTCTCAGGTTGTTCTGTTAATATGTCTCATGTATTTAATTGCTTATATCTGTGTGAAACAGATAGTGGAAGAGCATCCTAGTGTTGAGCAGAGTCGGCGGGCTCAGGCCGAGCCCATCAGTCTGGACAGCTGTCTGAAAGCCTTCACCAGTGAAGAAGAGCTGGGAGAGGATGAGCTCTATTACTGCTCCAAGTGCAAGACTCACCGCCTGGCCACCAAGAAGCTAGACCTCTGGAGGCTGCCTCCCATACTGGTCAGAAACACAAAATATTCAGATTATTTCCTTGTTTCTTTGGCAGATTTTTTATTGGTGCTAAACACCTATTTAGCTCAGAAAATCACATTGCTGTCATTTTGATACAAATTGAAAACATTTAAAATGATACTTCACCTAGACATTAAAATTCTGTCATCATTTGCTCACTTCTGTGGATCACAAAAGGAGATGTTAGGCAAAGTTTTTTTTTTTTTTCTCCCCAATTTGGAATGCGCAATTCCCAATGCGCTCTAAGTCCTCGTGGTGGCGTAGTGACTCACCTCAATCCGGGTGGCGGAGGCTGAATCTCAGATGCCTCTGTGTCTGAGACGTCAATCCGTGTATCTTATCGCGTGGCTTGTTGAATGCATTACGGTGGAGATGTAGCGCGTGTGGAGGCCCACGCTATTCACCGTGGCATCCACGCACAACTCACCACGTGCCCCACTGAGAGCGAGAACCACATTATAGCGACCATGAGGAGGTTACCCCATGTGACTCACTAGCAACCGAGCCAAATTGTTTGCTTAAGTGACCTGGCTGGAGTCACTCAGCATGCCCTACATCCAAACTCGCAACTCCTGGGGTGGTAGTCAGCATCAATGCTCACCGAGCTACCCAGATTCACATTGTAATTGTATTACACATACATATTTTTTTTTTTATATTTGTAACCAAAGTTAATGTACTTAAAATTAATTACTTTCAGTGAAAATAAGTAACTGTAATCTGATTACAAGAACTTAATTTTTTTTTTTGCCTAAAAGTAATTATATTACAGTAAATAATTACTTTATAATCCAATTAAACCCAAAACTGTGAAAAATACGAAGATTGCGATGCATCGGTAAATCAATACTTTTACCCAGCTCTAATCCATTTTACATCTCATATTTTGTGCTTTAGTAATTGTGCAAGGCCATATCATAATTTTAAATTAATTCAATTATTTGTGCAGCCTTAGTCATCACCTGGGTGTTTTTATTACAGAAACTTAAATTACATTTTGTTAGATTTGCCCTGAATTGGTTTAATATGTTTTTCTACTGTTTGTCTTATTTCAGATTGTTCATTTGAAACGCTTCCAGTTTGTCAATGGCCGTTGGATTAAGTCTCAGAAGATAGTGAAGTTTCCACGAGAGAGCTTCGACCCCAGTGCATTCCTGGCCCCACAGGAGTTGGCTCAGAGCATGGGCTGCCTGCAGAGCCAGAGCGAGTGCTTGGTAGAGGAGCTCCAGAAGCTGGAGAGAGGAGACTCATCTGTATCTTCTGTCTCGTCTACTACTGTGGCCAGTCCTCCCACCTCTGGCAAAGGTCTGTCTTTGTCGTTTGTCTTTCAATGTTGGCTCCTTAAACATTAGGTGAGATTCTCTGTGAACTGATCTTACACCTGGTGAATACTTGTGGACTTTGATTTCATCACCACACACAGTATATCAACCACAATCTCAGTATGTGAAAAAATGGTTGCATTATTGTTTCAGGCACACCTTGCTCTATCAGAAGGGTGAGCAGCCCACTGAGCAGAAACAGCAGCCCCAGTAGCAGCCCCAGGAACACGGGATGGAAACAGGGCCGTCTGCGTCTACCGCAGCTGGGCAGTAGACATCGGCTGTCCAACAGTAAAGAAAACCTGGATAGCAGTATCACCAGCAGCAGCAAGGATGCTGAGACAGAGCCAGAACAAGGTTTAGTGACAGACTGTGAGAATCAGGGGACGGCTGTGCTGTCTAATGCAAACACACAGGACTCCTGGTCACTGGATGCATCGAGCACAGACTGTGATGTCATCATGGTGAATGGACTGGGACAAGACAGCAGTCAGAGTAATGGACACACAGAGGCCAGCACCGAACTGGATACCCCTCACCAAAGAAATGACATCTGCCTGGAGCCCCTCTACAGTTTATATGCAATCTCAGTAAGTGGCTCTTGTCAGTATTTTTCATTAAACAAAGTCGTATTTGGTGACTGGAATTGTTTTTATTTTTCCTTAAATCTTTGATCACATTTCACTAAATACTTTGACGCTCAGTGGCAGACCATAGTATATGTAGTATAGGCAGTTCTCCTTGACAGCAGCATATGTGACCAAAGTTCGCTATTTTATTGTTGCTATGCAAATAAATACATTTCTGTTATTAGTCACTGTCTAGTAAATATTCAGATTGCATTTGCCTATGATTGAGGTTTGGCAAAGATGAACTTTAGCACATACATCTTTTCACTGCGTGTTGTGTCTCAGCGCACAAAGCGAGTAATGTAATAAGTAGGCCTGGGTGGTATGGCTGTATATATCGTGGGGACTGAATAAAATGAACATCTTACCAGTGAACATTTATCTTTACCGTCTATATCGTGGTAACTGTTTGCTCAATGCTTCTGGCTGCACGTGAGTCTGATAGCGATAGACAAACACAGAGAAAAATTTACAGAATGTATGAAGGAATTTACTTTTTGCATTTAAAGGTGCAGTTTTCTCACGTTCATGGATGATCAGGTTCTTATCAGTTTATATTCTGAGAGAAAATGAAGAGCTTGTTAATAAAACACTCCATTCTCCGTAGTGTGTAATGGACCATCCTCCCTTCTGCTTTTATATTGTTGCTGACGGCATCAAGCTTTCCTACCCTCATCTTTGCCTCTGCAAACACGGAGAGAGAAGCGATCACACTGAGTAAATTCCCTCAGGAATTTTGTAATAAATGACACCTCAGTCAACCGTGCATTTATATGTAGTAGGCAGTATATTTGCAAAAAAATGTTTGCAGTTTATAGTTGAAGGCTAAATTCAAAACAAATGAAGGGGTTTGCTGATGTTTAATTACAGAGAAGCGTTTTTTCTCTCATTGGCGGCGGGGCGGGGGGGGCACGGGTGTTCAGGTCACAAATATAATTGTCCTCGGCTCTGAAAGGCTTCAAATGCGATAAATGCCCCAAATTTTTGTTTTTAAAAGATACACTTTTTTTCACACAGAAATTTACACAGTACAAGACTACCACTGTGTCTGCATTGCTAGCAGCAATTTGCCTGTTTTAGTAATCTTTTCTTTATTTTTTGTGCTGTATCGAAGAAAACATGAATATAATTTGAATTTCTTTTCATCACTGATGTATCAGTAAAATGACCTGACTGTGTCAGCTGGCTAGCAAAAAGAAAATACACAAAATTATTTAATGCCCTCAAGTTGTCCCTATGGGTTTTTTTTTCCCCAGTAGAATCTTAACACCATCTTTTCTTTGAGAACCAAACACTGCTCTTTTCCATACATAAACAGTTCATATTGACCACTGCTGTCAAGGTCCAAAGAAAAAAAAATAATTAATACACCATAAAAGTAATCTATTTAATATACATATTAATAGACATGACAGACTACATCCTTATTAGCAGGACACTGCGCCTTAACCTTAGAACTATAAAACAGACTTGATTGCCAGATCACCATTTCATAGTCTCAGACTAACCAGAAACAATGACCTAGTATCAATAACACAGATTTTTAATAACTACATTAAACTACCTGTACTTGAACACAAAATCCATGCGTCCCTCTATACAAATTAACATCTCTGTCACTTTGTTGTAAAAGTCGCCCACTTGAGGTTTCGATAGCCTCTCTTTCATGATATTTCATTTAAATTAACTTTGCCAAATCCGCGCAGGTTATCTGCTTACACTGCAGATATCCATTTTAGTGCTTGATAACACATTACGTGAACTTGAATGTATTGATACAAAACTAAAATCAGATAGTGTGACTGAAGGAAGGAGCTTCTGATTGGCTTACTCATTTTTGTAAGCATGCTTAACTTGGCCATTTGTAGTAGCAGGCGTGATTCAGTTTGAATGAACATACAGTGTTGAATGGAAGGGTGGTTAACAATGGAATCAGAGAAAGCATACTATGAAGTGCTTATACATGAGGGGTAGTACCAAAGCGAATAAATGAATAAATGTCTGTACCGCTCAACTGAGATTAAAGATGACGAATTTGAACGGAAACAGTAGTTTATATTAACAATTATATTTAAACATTTCATTGTGTTATTTTTAATTTGAGCTTTCTGTTAGGTAATAAGCACTGCTTCCCTTGCTTATGTGGACAGCATGGCCCTGAATGTAGGCTATATGCCTGTCTTCATGTATATTTTATCAACCAAACCTTTTAAGAATATTGTTATTTAATGTTTTGCTTACTGCCCACATGGATATTTAATATAATTTTTGTTGATTTTCCGAAAGGAAAAGAAATCTAAATTGTGGTATATTCCATTACCGTGATATAGAATTTTGGTCATATCGCCAAAGCCTGGTTGTAAGTGTAAACAATTTGTAAATATCAAATTATTTGAAGGGGCAGTTATACATTATGAAACATTTTAAATATTGACAACAGCTTGTATCATTTTTATAAATGTAATTTCATGACATATAAATTGATAGAACATGAAATTTGTACATTTTTAAAAAGCTAAACCGAAATATGAAGTAAATTATACACGTTTACTATAGCACGTGAAGTCATTTGTATGAAAACTATATATACACAGTATGTGACGATGCACTCTGCCTCTTTGTTTAATATCTTTTTTTAGTTGTTTTTTAGTTGTCTGCCGAGTAAAAAAAAAAAAAAACATTTATAAGCCAAAAACGATTGTTTTCTCCAACGTGTCCAAAGAGGGTTGTTAGATTTTAAATTCCATACAATACAACTAAATGTGCCACTTAATTAAGCAATATAAGTTTGATTTTACAGTTCAAAAAGGATGAGAGTGATATCAAGTAACTGTCATTTCAGACACACTATTATTATTTTTATCTTTTTTTTTTTTTTGCTTTTTGTTTTTGCTCTACCAATGAAAATAGTTTGGTTATAATGTTGTAAACCATAGAATTTGAATTCTATGGTGTGAATATGGACAATGAATGCAGTGTAAAACATTCTTGGAACTCTACTTGTCCAATCAAATTAGTGCACCGGGACTAACGGTTGTTTAATTAGAAGTTGACAGTCAATACACAATAGCATATTGCACATCTACAACCATAGTGTTTCAGAGATATTTCTCTATGATCTCAACTAAGACTGATTGTTGCATCTAGTAATTTATTATTTTAATCAGGAAACTGATTGAAGGTTGTGTTGATATAAACTATAGTTGCATAAATAATAATGTTTTTATTATTATTATTACATTTTGATATCTCTTTGACACAAATTATATTGTTTTCCTTTTAGTGCCATTCAGGAATAATGGGAGGGGGACACTATGTGACTTATGCCAAAAACCCTAATGAAAAATGGTACTGTTACAACGACAGCAGCTGCAAGGTATGAGCCCCGCTCTCTGTGTTTGTTCTTTGACGTCTCAGACATTATCATAGTTTAGCACTCTTTGCAGCTTTCTGCAGAAAATGAAGATGTTAATACATACATGGAAAATGTTCAGACAACAAAGTATTAAGCAGCAGTTGAAACAAACTGTTTCATGTGTTCTCTTCAGGAAGTTCAATCGGATGAAATTGACACAGATTCAGCTTACATCCTGTTCTACGAGCAGCAGGGAGTGGACTACTCACAGTTTTTGCCAAAAACAGAGGGCAAAAAGATGACAGACACCACTAGCATGGATGAAGACTTTGAATCAGACTACAAGAAGTACTGTGTGCTTCAGTGATGTCATGCTCTTCCACATAAAAATACACTAGTGGAGTTTGTCAGTATGCCAGTGCAATGAAGACTGAAACTGCAGCGCTGCCCCAGAGGACCATCATTTGTTGAAAGAACAAAATATCAGTTAGTCGAACGGCCTGATTAAGTCACTGACTGTGCTTTCAGAATAGAGGTACCTGCCACCTCGGTTAGATGAGTGAGGGGGTAAGTGAGATACAACATGTGAACGAGTGAATAGAGAGAGATCTATACCGATTATGCCGTTGCCAAGCAAACAAAATTATTCAGTACTGGACTGGAAGTTAGCCAATCCCTCTATAGCATGATTATCAGACAAAATTGGGCATTCTTTCACATTGCAGCCCACACATGCAAATCTAAATTGCATAAAAATGATGTGTTTATATAACTGTATCATAAGCTTTTGCTCCTTTATTGCTATTTTTTGGAACGCTAATAGCGAGAATCTATTATTTTAATTAGGAATTGCGTTGATCTAAATTACAGCTATTAAAGAGCCCTAAAGATTTCTCTAAATGTTTTTTCCCATGTTTTTGTTTTGTTTTAATTTTTGTTTCATGTTTTTATGTTGTTTTGTTTTCATTTTTGTTCGTTTTTTTTCATGTTTTTGTTTTTTCATATAGTTTTGTTTCTGTTGTCTTTTTTTTTTCTATGTAATTTCCGTACACTACCTCACATTTTTGCCATTAATTGGCCAATTGTTAATTCAAAATCCATGTGACAGTATTATATCATTGGGGGGGCAGTAGACTACTTTCTTTACGGACAAAATTCACTTTACAAAAGAGTTCCATAATATTTCATTATAAAATATTTTTTTTACCACTTAATAAAATGTCCTCCCTCTGCTCAGCTGCCAAATTATGCATATAATATTTAGTTTAGTTTTAATCTTATTTAAGATTGTTTATTGTCATGCTTCATTTCTCTTTTAAAGAGTATATGTTTAGCTTTATAATCTTTTTTGTTTGTTTTTAATTTTTTTAAACAAGTTATTTTTATGAAGAAGTTCACTTTGCCTAAACTGGGGCTTTCAAACACATTCACTTTCTAGACTTAGCAGTCAGATCAAACCACAGCGTCCTCAACAATAGTGCTGTAACCATACATTGTTTTCCTGTTTTTACTGTAGTTCTTGCTTCACTACATACTGCTGACAGCAGAAACTAAAAACGGCAACATGACACATATCTGATCAATATTGTCTCACAAGGGAAACTTCACATGTCCAAGCCAAAGTTTGAAACTGGTAATGTACATCGTTTTAGGGAATTATTGAATACTGTTGAAGAAAGCATAAGAAAGAGGTCTGTTGTATGGACATTGTTATTTGTATGAATGTCTTGTTAGAATGGATGGAAATTTCACAACGTTTGCTCTTAGAGAACAGCACTCTGCCTAAAGCGTTCAAATCTCTGGAGTTCTGTGTCGGAGGGTGTTCCAGGTTACTAGCAGCCTTTCTGTTGAGCCAATCTTAATTACCACTGTGAAATATGTATGAAATATTGAATGGCTCTTATTTTCCATCATCTCATCAACTGAATGAGCTCCTCCTATGAGTGGGGCATTAAAACATTTGGAAGTCACTGGGAATCATTCATCGATACCTATTTTGCTGCTGTAGTACTTTAAAAAAATTGTACTTAAAAAAATATTATAACTTAATGTATGCCATTAAAAAAATTTTTATCCCTGTCGGAAAAAAAGAGAAAATGTTTGTGAAATAAACACAACTGTATTACTGTACGTAATTAAATTAATCAAGAGTAATGCAAATATGTTATATGAGCTGTAAACAATTTGTAGATATTTAATTTTAAAATAAATAAAATGGCTATCCAACATTGAAAATCAAATGTACAAGATGGTCTTCCTAAACAATGTTTCACTCTTCTCAAACTGAAATCTGGCTTCACTTGTAATTATAAGTGTGCTTTTAGTCTAACTAAAGGCTGCATTAATATTACAGTAATGGTAAACATACAGCTGAATTTTAAACTTTCACAGAATTTATTGATACAGGGATAATTAATATGGCAAAAATGATCACTTTTCAAGTAGTGCAATCAACTACTGATGTGTGTCTTTGTCCACGTTTGTTAGTTATAATTTTGTTAAATTAATTTTGATGAACTGCTAGAGATGTATTCATTTAATTAACTTTATTTTGTAAAGTGTTGTTTAAATTGGCATTGCACTGACAAATGTACATACATGTTTTGTAAATAAACCAATGAAAAGGATGTATTTGAAAATGAACTGTACAAATGTATTTGTAGTTGTATATGGAGTGATACTGTTGATCTGTAACACTTATTCAAGAAACAAATTAAATGCAGCCAAATGCAGTAGCGCTTGTGTCTCTTCTGTTTCACAGATTTACATGAAAGTATGTGTTTATTTAATGTGCATGGCTTGCTAGTGGATGATGCGAGGTGTTTCCTTGAACAGCAAAGAGGAAACCACACACCTCCCTCTGTTTGTCTCTTTACCGTCCAGTGCCATCAGTCAGACTTTCTTGAATTCAAGCCACATTTGACATTTTAACTAACCTAATACAGGACATCTACAGTCCTTCCTTGATTGAGTGTCAGTTTTTCCTCCCGAATTTTTCCCTTTAGTGATATTTGCAAACTAAACTCGATCACAATCGTGATCTCAGGACCTTGTTTGTGCGCTGGATAGGTCACATAGATTTTCAGTTTGTATATTTGGAGGCTAGCATGCTTTAGTCAGGAAATGCATCGACCTGCACGCTGTGCTACTTATAGAAATGTTCTGCTCTAAACCACAAGCACTGTAGTCTAGAATTGTGGCGTATTGTTCTGAAGAGCACCTCACCCTCAGTGGTCTTCATGCATGCTGAAGAAGGGTAGAACGGTACGCATTATATAATGATTTTAGGCTGGGGTTGTGTGGAACCTCTGTTTAATTTTTTCCTAAAAGGTAAGCAAAATATATTTTACACTTTTACTTTTCAGGTTTTTGTATTTTGTATTATCATCAGGTTTTTTTTTATTTTGCTTTGCTGTTTTGTTTTTTGCTTTGTTTGGTTTTTTTTGTTATGTTTTTGCTTGAATTGCTTTTTTTTTGCTTCATTTTTTTGTTTGCTTTTTTGTTTTGCTTCATTTTTTGTTTTGCTTCATTTTTTGTTTTGCTTTGGTGTTTTGCTTTGCTTAGTTTTGCATTGCTTTTTTGTTTTGCTTTGCAGTTTTGTTTTTTGCTTTGCTTTACTTTTTTGTTTAACTTTGTTTGCTTTTTTGTTTTGGGTTTTGTTTTTGCTTGCTTTGCTTTTTTGTTTTGCTTAGTTTTTATTTTGCTTTGCTGTTTTGTTTTGTTTTTGCTTGCTTTGATTATTTCTTTATTTTTGCTTAGATTTTTTTTGTTTTGAGGATAGAAAATTAATCACATAAAAATCTACCAAAAGGCTGTGATACAATACACATAATCTTTGTTTTGTTTTTTCCCTCTTTTAGTACTATTCGAATAGCTCTCAGATGACTTAAACATTTTTGATGCGTTCCATTTCATCATGACAATGTCAGAAGGAGAATTCCGTAAGTATATTTGCATATACATTTGTTTCAATAGCTGTTAAACTGTATAAACAATTTCATAATAAGAGGAAAAATGTATGCTTTAAATTAAACTAATTTAGATTTATAATGCATATTGGAAACGGTTTCATTTTATGTGTTTGGGTAAAATGGGGATTATCTGTTGTATTTCACCTCTTCTTTTACAGATGGCATTGAAAAAATCATCCTTATCTCTCTCTATGCTGTTACTGTCCTCTTCATGATTGTGGTTGGATTCCTTTGCCTAAAAAAGTACATTTTATTAATCACTAGGTTTAAAAATAGTTACCCTTATAGACCCTTTTTTCTTTCTGATAAAACTTGGTCATGTGTTGTACTATTTTTAAATTAGCATCCAAGCATAATTTTATTACATTAAATAAAAAATACAATATAAATCAGCACTGGTAAAACTTTACAAAAAGGTTGTATTTGTTAACATGAACTAACAATGAAAAATACTTTTACAGCATTTATTAATCATGGTTAATGTTAATTTCAACATACATTTTTAACACAAAGTTGTTTACATCAACATTAGTTAATGCATCATGAACTAACAATGAACAATAATAAATGTTGTAAAATATATATATTGTTCATTGTAAGTTCATGGTACTTAATGTTAACACAAACCTTATTGTAAAATGATACCCACATTTACAAATTCTCAGCTTCCGTTTCTTTTCTAAGGTATCGGTCAATGAGGAAGATCATACGAGAGCTGAGATGTGGGAGACCTGATGTGAGCCTCTCAGTTCGAGATTCTCCCCCTCCGTCTACCATCGTCCCGGCCCCTCCTGAACCAGTGGACAACACTGCAGCAATGCCGTTACAACAACAAACAACAAATGACAAAAAGCCAAGCTGTATATTTCCCTGGAAGCCTCTCCAACAGGTACGCTACATCTTAGTTGAAAATAAGCCTTTTTATTTATGAATAACATAATAATTAGGGCGCATGCTTACTTTTAGCTTTAAGACACATATATAAAATATGTAAATGTATATAATGTAGTCAAATGTGATTGATTGACTTGTATAGTGCTCAAACAATGATCTTCAGGTTCCCCGGTTCACAAAAGCAGACCTGAGCCTCATTCAGCTCATGAAGGCGGGGAGAGAAGGGGTGTTCTACAAAGCTAGAATTACAAGAGGCACTTGTAAAGGCCACTCCATGATCACTTGCAAAATTGGAAAAGAAGGTAGAACAGCATGAGAAAGTATTTTACTACCATCTTACACATTTAAATGCATGCAGATATTGTTTGGATCAAGATGTGTGAAAATCGTAAATATGATCTTTCAGTTGTTTAGATTATGTTTTGGCCGTCACTTGCAGGTATTACCCCTAAGCAGATGGAAAATGAGGTCTCTATAATGAGAAAGCTGGCTTATCATAAAAATGTAATGCAGCTGCTAGACTGGAATACAACAGAGGGTAAGACACACTGCTTTATTCTTGTGCTCTACTATTGCATTATGTGACTTTAATGAAGAATCACTATTGCAGCTATGCAGCAAAATATACAAATCAAAAGTAAAAATCTATTCAGCATTTTTCAAATTTTGATAGTCTATTTTTCATTGAGTGAAAAGTTGAATTAAATTGACTTGGTATCTCCTGCTTGTACTTTACCGGCAACATGCGCTCAAGATGGCATGGACTTCACAAGTTTGTGCAAAACCTGATGATGATCCATGTTGATTTAAGAATGCTCCAAAAAGCATCTTGTGTGCTTCAGTGGAAGCAAAGAAATCTGACCTTCATACTAAGATGTTAACCTAGTCAATGTCACAAATTGCTTATCTGAAGAGTGAGCTATAGTGCAGAATTTTAAATATTTCTTATTCAACATAACATCCTAAAACTTTATTTATATCCACGTTTAAATTAGATTTTCAATCCCATATGTTCAATGTGGGATTTTAAGCAGCACTATATATAAAGAATATGCCGTATGTTATTTTGTTTTAACTATGTCAAAGGAATTTTCTGGGTTCAATAAAAGTTAAGCTCAATCAAAAGCATTTGTGGCATGATGTTGATTACCACAGAAATGTTGACTTGTCCCTCGTTTTCTTTAAAAAAAAAAAAGTTACAAATCTGGGTTACAAAGAGAGACACAATCAGTGTTGGGTGTAATCCGATTACAAAGTAATTAATTGCTGTAATCTAATTATTATTGGGCACAAAAAGTAGTGTAATACATTACATTTTTAAATTATTGTAATCAGATTACAGTTACTGAAGTTAATACTGAAAGTAATAACTTTGAAGTACATTACTTGTGCTCAAGCCACATGATAAGATGCGCGGATTGACGGTCTCAGACACGGAGTCAACTGGGATTTGTCCTCCACCATCCGGATTGAGGAGAGTCACTACACCACCAGGAGGACTTAGAGTGCATTGGGAATTGGGCATTCCAAACTGGGGAAAGAAAAAAAAAAGTACATTACTTGGGTAACAAATATTTTAAAAAACAAATTATTTTTATGTAATACAGTTAAAATATAAATGAATATGAATGCCTTTTTGTATTCCTGTGACAGCTGAAGTGTGTGCGACAATTAAGTAAAAAATAGACATTATTTAGAATTTGTTGAGTGGAAAAACAAAAACATCAAGTGTTTTAGAAAGTAACTTAAAAAAAAAGTAATTAGTAATGTAATAATTTTTAAATAGACTTATAAGTAAAGTAATCTGATTCTAATTTAAGAGAAGTAGTTAGTCATTTGTAGTGGATAACTTACACAACACTGCATACAATGGAAGTGAATGGGGCCAACCCGTAAGCATTAAAATACTCACCGTTTCAAAAGTATAGCCACAAAACATATTATGTGCATTAATGTGATTTTAGTGTCATTAAACCACTTATTAACCTTCTCTGTATAGTTATATTCAAATGTACAACTTTTTACAACAACATAACGCCATAAACTATAATCACGCCAAAAAAACAGATGAATTAATCTTTAGGGTTTTTATACACTTATACATTTCACATTTCTGCTTTTAAACCCTATACATATTGGCCCCATTGATTTCCTTGTGTTAGTGCCTCACTGTAAAAGGAGATAAGAGTCAAAATGAATTTTCGTGGTAATCAACATTATGCCACAAATGCTGTTGATTAAGCTTAACTTGTATTGAACCCGAAATATTCCTTTAATTAACCCATTCATACATGTTAACGCACAGTCAATATTGAAATGCGATATTGCAAGCATTTTCTCTCATTTAATATTATTTGCATTCATTTTAGGAAAACTTGTCAAACTAAAAAAATACTAATGTAGTTGTTTCATCATGTGACCAAAGCGGTGTCTGTTTCCTCAGAGCCATATGTGCTGATCATGGAGTTCATCAGCTATGGCACGCTGCGCAGTTTTGTTCAGAAACACAAAGAGAATCTGAGCACCGACCCCGATCTGCAGAGCCAATTCACTATCGCATCCTACCACGTCGCCTTGGCCATGGAACACTTGCGCTCAAAAATGGTATCACAAGTGGCCGCACACAATAAAGCTAATCTCAAAATGATCGTGGAAAGAATGATATTGAATGTTTTCTGTGTACTCTCCAGATAGTGCATTGTGACCTTGCCTTGAGGAATATTCTGGTGAGTCGTTTCCCCTGGGAGGTGAAAGTAACAGAGTTTGGCCTGGCCAGGGACTTGACCCGCATGAGGAGTAGGCGCAGTAGCAGGAAAAAACAACACAAGGTGAACTAATAACCAATGGCAGCTGTTCTAGCCAGGATCCTCATTGATCATCCTCCTAAATCTGTCTCTCCCCAATGTTATTAGGAACGTGTGCCACTGCGTTGGTACCCTCCAGAGTATTTCCGGAAAAACTACTATAGCTTTAAGGGAGATGTCTGGGCTTTTGGTATTTTGCTGTGGGAATTGCAAACATTTGGTGAGAAATATCCAAATATATTGGTCCATAAACAAGATTTTTGCTTTTAATGAATAAAACATTTCACAAATTGAAAAGCCATTATTGTATATATTGGATTTTAAATTTCACAGGAACATTGCCTTACCCAAACCTGAACTCATCTGAGCAAGTGGTGTACAATATCTGTGCTGGAAATAAGAATACTGTTCCAAGCACCTGCCGTCCAGAGATGTGAGTTAGAATGATTTATTGTCATTGCAATAGATCTACTGTTATTGTCAAGATGCTGAACATTTTTTTAATATGGTGCTTTGTGTTTTCAATAATTATTGGAATTTATGTTCTATTTAAAATGTAGAGAACAGGTTATGCAAGACTGCTGGTTGGATCCTTACACGTCCAGACCTTCATTTACAGACATTGTCAGAATCCTGGAGAATATTGTGGAAAGTGACGGGGTGAGTCACCATAGGCTTTGATTCATTCTGAAATCTTTATACCTTTGTCTTGCAGATAAGTGATTAAGGCATTATCGATCTGTTGCAGGATTATGTGGACGTTAGCAACCAAAGGGTCATGAATGCAGAAGACACTGAACTAAAATAAGCAACTCATTGCTTCACACACACCTAATAACCAGGGGTGGTACTGGGATATGATCTTTGGGGGGGCATTTTGATTTTTAAGGTGGGCAACTGTTTATTTCTTTGTCGTACGGGGGATGCTACTCCTTGATCCTTTAGCTTGGGTTGGTCCCCTTGATCGTGTTTCGCCATTGGTTCCAGCAGCTTCGGAAGTGTTGTGGGGGAGGGGGGCAATGCTAGGGCCAATGCCCCTTAGACCTGGCCATGCTATTAACTCAATTTTGTGACAATGGTTCTAATGTAACACTGTTAATTGTGTACATACTTTTAACAACGTTTGTAAATAAGGACATTACACAACTCTAATAACCAAATGTTAATATTTTGACACGTTTCCTTGTACAATTTTGAAAATAAAATCTTCCAAACATTATCACATCTTTTGTGATGAAAAATGATTACCTCCATATAATTTACTGATACGTTTTTAAAGGGATAGTAACCCAAAAATAAAAATTCTCTCATCATTTTCTCCAGGGGCATTGCTAGACATAAAGGTCTACTGTTGCACAGCTCTCCCATTACTCGTATTGCTTTTTTTTTTTTCTTCTTCTTGAAAGCCTGCTGCGTGCAAGAAGTGTACAACACAATGCACTATACAAAACCTTGCTTAACCCACTATTCCAACACTGCAACAAGTACTGGGAAAGGTAAACATGTAGAGATATTAATCTTTAAGAAAATATCTTCAACATACTGTACATGAACATTCTCAACATGTTTTACAGCATAAAATGCCTACACTGTATTTGCAAATAACAAAACTGGAGAAACTATCTTGCACATTTGCATTCTTCTATATTACACATTATCGAAAAGGGCTATAGACAAAAAGGGCTCAGAATGAGCAGAGTTGGTCGCTAGGCAGAGTTGGTATAGCTAAACTGGCTGAGTTTGTTTGCTAGCTTGTGAAACTAGCTGAGCTATCTCTAACTTTATAAATGCAGAAGTGTCGTTTCTATAAATTAATAACTAGCTAGCTAACATAATTGGTGTAAGTTTAAACTGATGTTTGAATCTCATTAAGTTTACTTGCATCTACAACTCAAAACAAGCCAATAGTAATTTTCAGTTGCTAGGCGATTAGCACACAGCAGTCATTGTTACTGACAACTGTTTATGTAGTGTCCTAAACTAGTGCTAGTGAATTAAATTAATTTAATATATGAAAGATTGATTCTTCTCTGCAATTCGAAACACTTGACATAGGTTTTCCTGAGACTTGATGCTTTTTCACCTGACTCTGACGGCTTTGTTTATCATGTAGTTTGTTTACCTCTCACAAACTGATCTCTCCTTTCAGTTTCCTATCCCTGCTTCGTCCAAATAATTTTATTTTGTCCATCTGTATACAGGAGCCAATAATGTATGTCAAAATAAGACCATCGGTATTATTTAGAAACGTTAGTTTTATCATGTTTTCATCACCTACCTCAATTCTGACTTGTGTGCTGACACCTGGGTAGGGTTGCACCAGCTTTGCGTAAGTTGGGAGGTAAAGTTCACACTAAGGGTTTAGTAACTACTAGTTAGTTTGTAACTAAGTCTGTGCTTAATTTGGTTGCACCACCTGTTCTTAAGGTAAGACTTAACTAGTAGGTCATAAACTCTCCATAAAGTAATGCGTAGTCGAATAATATGACCTTTACCTGTATTGATCCAATAAATAGCCTTAACATTTATACACAGAAGTGTTAAAAAGCCGCAAACTTCAATTTGATCTAGTTACGGTTGATGTTCAAACCTTGTCTGTTCGTGTAACTGTCAGCTGTAATAAATTATACCCCCATTAAAATATGATAGGCTACGTTATAAAGTAGATTTGATAATTCGTATATTTGCCCTGTGTATATAACAATAAATAGGAACTGTATCTTAAATTAAATAAGGGGTGATAAATAAATGCTAATTCAACAGGCTGGAAAAATAGATATTTATTAATTTTAATATCTTATATACTTAATTTATGTTGAAACTTGACATCGGGCAATGCATCCTTAAAACTGCACCGTTTGAACGGTTTCATGCTGAAGAGCCGCTTAAATTAAAGGTTTTTTTCGCTCTCTTGTAAATGTAAACGACTGTAAATGCCAACATCATAATATATGTCGAAATGATTTATTGACTATCACGGAAAACATGAGCACAATGATGTCATTAAACGAGTCTGCTTTTTTTCCCCATCCGTTACTCCTGGTCGGAGGCTTCAGTAAATATTTAGTTTATATGTAGGTTTATGTCCTACCTAAGTTTAATGGTGCAACGCTCATATATTTAGTAGTGCGTATTTTGACTTATTGCCCATTTACGCCACAACTAGTCTAAGTTGTAACGTACGTATAGCTGGAGCAACCTGTGTGTGTGTGTGTGTGTGTGTGTGTGTGTGTGTACGCTGCAGTGGCTTTGGGTATATGAAGCGCACAGGCGCGCGCCACACGGGCATGTATTTCTGCGCGCATTTTACTGCGTTGCTTTTACAAGCGTTGATTGAGTGGGTTACTGCGTTGCATTTAGATAGATCCATTTCTTTTTTCCGGTATTATCAATCTAAATGAATGCACTGACAAATAAAGTAAATTGTTCAAACTCAAACATGAGATTTTAATAGGGCACAGCAGATTTATACCGGGGCACGTGCTCCAGTAAAAGGGGTCTAGTGACACGCCTGATTTACTCACTCTCATGCCATCCTCAGAAGTGATATGATAGGTGTGGGTGAGAAACAGATAAATTATATTTAATTCTATAAATCTCCACCTTTGGCCAGCCCTGACCAGTAGGTGGAGATGTGCACAAAGAATGCTAATTACCCAAAAACAAAAGAATGTGGAAGTGGAGATTTATGGTACAAAAAAACATAATATTGATCTGTTTTTCACCCACACCTATCATATAGTTTCAGAAGATATTAATTTATCCATTGGAGTCTTATGGATTACTTTTATGCTGCTTTTGTGCTTTTTGGAGATTCAAGGACTGACCCCATTCACTTGCATTGTATGGACCTACAGAGCTGATAAATTGTTCTAAAAATATTTGTTTGTGTTCTGCAGAAGAAAGAAAGTCATACACATCTGTGATGGCATGAGGGTGAGTAAATGATGAGAGAATTTTCATTTTTGGTTGAACTGTCCCTTTAATACCTTATTCACAGCAGTGCTATCTTCAGGTCTCTTCAATGGGTTGTACAGTTGTTTAAAGTTTTTTTTGGATCATTCTGCTGATGAAACATTGAAAAAATATCCAAGAAATTTCACAAAGAGAGTTGTGGAAAATTTGATGTGATCTAGGAGCTTTTTGACATCTTTATCCGTACATGTCATTGAAGAAACAGTATCCCTCACAGCATTGTTTTCATTCCCATCAAAAATCAAGATGGTGCTACTGTGAATAAGGAGCTGTTGAGGTTGTAGTCCACAAACCCGGATGAGAATTCACCAATGGTTCCCTCTGGATTTTCCTATGGGTTTTTAAAATTGGGTTTTCAACTTGTGAATAAAATAAGGTCTGTGGAAAACATTACTTAATGATATGAGGACGTTTTGTTATACAAAATAAGTTACTTAGGCTACTTTAAATACCTCAAATGTGAATTTTGAAGCCACTGTGTGTTTAATAAAAACTATGCATAAACAGTTAAAGCCGCCCCATTGAGCAATAATTTATGCAATACACAGTTAAGTATTTATATTATCCAACATATCCTCTTCTGCCATTACATACTGTACATAACATACTGTATTTTTGTACTTTATATAACAGATTTGTATTAGATTTGCACTATGTATGTGTATGTGTGTATGTATGAAGGTGTGTGTATGTACGTATATGTATAATAATTTTGTATTGTTTGTTGTATTGTTGAGCACTGGAAGCTCCTGTCACCAATACAAATTCCTTGTATTTGTAAGCATACTTGACAATAAAGCTGATTCTGCAATACAATCCTGCTTCAAAATTAATGTTTGAGGTATAACTGTGTGTAATTTATGTTGTAGAACAAAATAAAAATCGTTAAGTAATTTTTCCACATCTTATTTTACTCGTAAGTTGAAAAACCCTATTATAAAAACCCATCTTAAAAATTGGCAAATTAAACTTCCGTGATTCTGGACTTCATAGGCTTGTGCTTCACCTTCACTTCATTTTCCTTCAGATTTTCCAATGGTAAGTTATAGTAGTTATATTATTTACTACAATGATTGAATAAATATTAATTTAATGTGGTATCTTTTTTTAAACTGATGACAGATGTGGTCTTTAATGTTGTATTTAACTGGAGTATCTAA
Organism: Xyrauchen texanus; assembly: GCF_025860055.1. NCBI lineage: Eukaryota > Metazoa > Chordata > Actinopteri > Cypriniformes > Catostomidae > Xyrauchen > Xyrauchen texanus. Next base: position 17,502,001 of record NC_068311.1, read on the forward strand.
GGCATTCTGGAGAGAAACAAATTGTTACTATGGTAGTTTGTATGGGTTGTGTTTTACGGTTATGCTCCGTGATAATTAGCCAATGAGCAATCAGGAATCCGCCCATTCCAGGAATCAACCGAGCTAATTGGCCAATGGGAAGAGAGACCAGTAATAACCGAGCAGAAAGACCAATCAGAAACGGGGAGCAACACGCTACTCAACACAGACCACTGACTGAAGCCGTCCACTGTTGCAACACAACTCTGACAGAGGAGGAACTTGTTAAATAGTTCACGTTTTTCATTGACTAACCTCATTCGAAATGTTTCTTCGCGTCTTAGAAATTGTATATTTTATTTATTTTGCATCGCACATTCCAATCACTGTCCTCATTGATGTTCAAGCCTTATTTCCTGAACATGTTTATCCACCCGCGGTAAGTTTGTGTCATTAATCGTGAGTGAGCACATATCTAGGTTAAGGGTTAATGTGATTATTTGTTTTACAGCTGAAAAGCGTATTGCAGTGGTATGCTGCCGAATTCAATGATCCAATGGTGATGGACCCACCTGTGTGGTTTAGATCTTTTGTGTTCTGTGAGGCTCTTGTGCAGCTGCCCTTTTTCCCAGTCGCAGCATGCGCTTTTCTTAAGGGTCAGTTCTGGTCAAAACATTAATTCTATCATTTGAGTAAATTATTTATGAAATCAGTTTTGAGTGCCACAATAGTGACATCTAGTGGTGACAATTTAGGCTTTATACAATAGTCAAATTGTCCCTGCCTATTTGTTTGTTTATTAGGTGGCTGCAAATGGATCAGAACACCAGCAATTGTTTATTCCGTTCATGTGGCCACCACTCTGGTCCCCATTTTAGGCCACATCCTTTTCCATAACTTTCCTCTGGTACCACATCCAGGTCCGCAAACTCTGCATGAGCGTCTGACCCTGGTGTCTATTTATGTTCCATATCTTATCATCCCTATCATGATTCTGCTCACCATGCTTTTCAGCACAGCTTATAACTCATCCTCTCCAAGTGGAAGAGCTTCCTCAAAGTCCAAGAAGAAAAGATAGATGTCAATTCATCCCTTCCAAAGACTTAAACACATTCCACTGTCATTTTGATATATATATGTATGTAAGGCTGGATTCATTGTAAATTACTTACTACTTTAATCTGGTACTGATTACAAATTTGGAAATTGTATGAAGCCTTTGAACATTAAAGGGATATTTCGCCCAAAGATGAAAATTCTCATGCCATCCCGGATGCATATGACTTTCTTCTGCTGAACGCAAATAAAGGTTTTTAGGAGAATATCTCAGCCCTGTAGGTCCATATAATGTAAGTGAATGGTGGCCAGAACTTTGAAGGTCCAAAAAGCACATAAATGCAGCATAAAAGTAATCAATAAGACTGCAGTGGTTAAATCCATGTCTTCAGTATTGATAACTGTTGTGGGTGAGAAACATCTTTTTTTACTGTATATTTCCAATTTCACTTTTTTGTTTTTTACGATTTGCATTCTTTGTGTATGTCTCCACCTACTGGGTAGGGAGGAGAATTTATAGTAAAAAATAACTTAAATATTGATCTGTTTCTCACAGAAAATTATCATATTTTTTCTGAAGACATGGACTTAACTACTGGAGTCTAATGGATTATTTATATGCTGCTTTTATGTGCTTTTTGGACCTTTCAAAAAGCACAATATCTCAGCCCTATAGGTCCATATATATATATATATATATATGGACCTACAGGGCTGAGATATTCTCCTAAAAACCTTTGTGTTTAGCAGAAGAAAGTTAAACACATCTGGGATGACATGGGGGTGAGTAAACGATGGGAGAAATGTCATTTTTGGGTGAACTATCCTTTTAAGATTGTTTTCATTTAGTTGCCATAGCTTCCTTATGTTTTGCACTTTTTGACCTAAAGCTGTATTTGTTTGCATATTTTGTTTACCGATGACAAAATACACATATGTAATTGCAAAATATATTTTTATTTAAGTGTACTTCAAATTTGTATTAAGTTTTTCAAATATTGAGATAACACCCCTGATGATCTACCCAGTAAGGTAAATGTAAACAAATAATAAATGAATGCACTATTTGGTCTGCTTTCTATCCAACGCTAAATATGTTTGGTGTGGTCCCACAATCAAAATGTAAAGATGTCATGAGAATATGATAAAGTAAAATTGTAAATGGGTTCAAGTCACAAACAGCAGTTGAATTACAAATTGAAAAAAAAAGCAAACATTTATCCCATGATGTCTCATGATGGAATTATTTACAGTAACATGCAAATACTGTATATTCCTGTTGTAAAAATTATTACATTTACAAAGTAATCTTCCATATAAATAGTATAAATAACTTAATTTGTATATAAATAGTATTCATTTGAGATTATGATCTATTGTGGGAAGTGTGTTTTCCCTGGAACTGGCCATGCAACAGCACTCAATGTTAACAATAGTCGAAGGTTGTCACCTATTGACTGATCAACTCAATTAACCTATAACTTGGGGCCCAGCACTTATTGGAAAGTCACTGTAAGAGAGATGCATAGCATCACTTGTCCAAAAGACAGGATGTTATAGAAGAAAACAAACGGCACTCATTTTTGCAGTATAAACTGGTCAATGAATTCATTCTGCTCTGCTTCCACTTTTTGAAGAGCTTCATATTCTATTCGATATCTGCAAAACAAAAGAGAATTGTAATAATTTTATGGTCTGATTACAGTTAGGAATTTAATGCACAAATGGATTATTGATCACCACGTAGTCTGAATACAGGCCAAATACGACTGTGTACCTTTCCAACTGCATTTTCTTTTCTGCGATCAGAGACTGAAGCTGTTGCTGTTGGGCCTCACGTTGCTTTTCAACCGATTTCAATATATTTCTTGCACCTATGGCCTGTAGAATAATCATCAAGATCCTCTGAATGAATATAATACTAATGTGCACTGTATTCATTATACAGTGCATCTGGAATATATTCACAGCGCTTCAATTTTTCCACATTTTGTTATGTTACAGCCTTATTCCAAAATGGATTAAATTCAGTATTTTCCTCAAAAATTCTACAAATAATACCCCCACCTATTTTTGGGCAGTTTCTCCCATTCTTCTTTGCAGGACCGCTCAAGCTCCATCAGGTTGGATGGGGAGCGTCGGTGCACAGCCATTTTCAGATCTCTCCAGAGATGTTCAATCGGGTTCAAGTCTGGGCTCTGGCTGGGCCACTCAAGGACATTCACAGAGTTGTCCCGTAGCCACTCCTTTGTTATCTTGGCTGTGTGCTTGGGGTTGTTGTCCTGTTGGAAGATGAACCTTTGCCCCAGTATGAGATCCAGAGTGCTCTGGAGCAGGTTTTCATCAAGGATGTCTCTTTACATTGCTGCATTCATCTTTCCCTCGATCCTGACTAGTCTCGCAGTTCCTGCCGCTGAAAAACATCCCCACAGCATGATGCTGCCACCACCATGCTTCACTGTAGGGATGGTATTAGCCAGGTGATGAGTGTTGCCTGGTTTCCTCCAGACATGATGCTTGTCATTCAAGCCAAATAGTTCAATCTTTTGTTTCTTATGGGTTGAGTCCTTCAGGTGCCTTTTGGCAAACTTCAGACAGGCTGTCATGTGCCTTTTACTGAGGAGTGGCTTCCGTCTGGCCACTCTACCATACAGGCCTGATTGGTGGAGGGCTGCAGAGATGGTTGTTCTTCTGGATGGTTCTCCTCTCTCCACAGAGAAACGTTGGAGCTCTGTCAGAGTGACCATTGGGTTCTTGGTCACCTCCCTGACTAAGGGCCTTCTGCCCCAATCGCTAGGTTTGGTCGGGCGGCCAGCTCTAGGAAGAGTCCTGGTGGTTCCAAACTTCTTCCATTTACAGATGATGGAGGTCACTGTGCTCATTGGGACCTTCAATGCTGCAGACATTTTTCTGTACCCTTCCCCAGATCTGTGCCTCGATGCAATCCTGTCTTGGCAGTCTACAGACAATTCCTTGTTCTTCATGGCTTGGTTTGTGCTCTGACATGCACTGTTAACTGTGCGATCTTATATAGACAGGTGTGTGACTTTCCAAATCATGTCCAATCAACTGAATTTACCACAGGTGGACTCCAATCAAGTTGTAGAAACATCTCAAGGATGATCAGTGGAAACAGGATGCACCTGAGCTCAATTTTGAGTGTCATGGCAGATTTCTTTTTTTTAATACATTTGCAAAGATTTCAAACAAACTTCTTTCACGTTGTCATTATGGGGTATTGTTTGTAGAATTTTTAGGAAAATAATAAATTTAATAAATTTTGTAATAAAGCTGTAACATAACAAAATGTGGAAAAAAGTGAAGTGCTGTGAATACATTCTAGATGCACTGTAAATGAAAGTACATACCTTAATTTTTTCGGTTTCTGCTTCCTTTGCTAGTTCATCCACTAGTTCAATAAGTCCACCAACAATTTTCTGAAATTGGCCAATCTCTGTTTTCAGAAACAAGTTATTGATCTGTACACTGAAACACTAGTAGATGCCAAACATTTTATCCAGAAGACATAAATGCTGTTCGCTCTGCACATTCCAATCGATAAACTGTAATCTACAACAATAAAATAAAAAGCAAAATGAAACTCACTGTCAACAAAGTCCTCGCATTCCTCTTTGAGCTCTGTGGTTTTCTGGCTCACGTCAGGCTCAAGTACTCGTAGTTTGTTTAGTTCATCAAAATGAAGACCAGCCTCTGCCAACGGGTCTTTAGCCATGACCAGCGGACCAAAAACTGCTTGTATGGTTGATGGAAACTGAACGATAATGAAATGTAGATATAACACTTTCAGCTATAGACTGGGTGATTCTCACGAAACCTGCCAAGAAAATGTCCTGGTCATATTACCCCTTACCCCGGCCTCTATCTATCTATCTATATATATATTTATCTATATAAATTAAGCATGACAAAAATTAACCCTAAATTTTGTAGCATTAGGGATAGTTCACTCAAAAATTTAAATTTTCTCATCATTTGCTCACACTCATGCCATCCCAGATGTGCATATCTTACTTTCTTTTGCTGAACCCAAACGAAGCTTTTTAGAAGAATATTTCAGCTCTGTTTGTCCTTTCAATGCCAGTGAATGGTGGCCAGAACTTTGAAGCTCCAAAAAGCACATAAAGGCTGCATACAAATAATCCATACAACTAGATGAGAAACAGATCAATATTTAAGTCATTTTTTACTATAAATTCTCCTCCCTGCCCAGTAGGTGGCAATTTGCAAAGTGGTGGTGTGAGCGGTGGTGGCGTAGTGTGCTAAAGCACATAACTGGTAATCAGAAGGTTGCTGGTTCGATCCCCAAAGCCACCATCATTATGTCCTTGAGCAAGGCACATAACTCCAGGTTGCTCCAGGGGAATTGTCCCTGTAATAAGTGCACTGTAATCTGCAAAATGCATAAATGTAAATAATGTGACCATCATAATTATTGTGGAGAATTAACATAAAAATAACATCACAAAAATTCTTAATGCCCCTAAAAACAGGCTTCATTTTCTATATGCAAAATGTATTTTGATTTTATTGTACGGGACTTGGGAACAGGACATATTCTTGACAAGTTTCTGAGAATCACACAACTACATAAAACAACTGTCACAGTTGAACTACAATGCTTTGCCATTGCCATTTTATTCCAACTCATTATTTCTGTTAAGCACCCCTAAATGCAGCAAAATATTGCTGATGTTGCAGCACAATATGCAATCACATGTGTCACCAGATCCACTGACTACAGTAAACTAGCTAACCGATTAGCTAGTTAGCTGGTTAAAGTGATCTGTCAATAAACTGCCGTTCAAAACATCTCGGATTATCCACTCAGTAAATCACATTTACAAATAGGACGAATAAATGCTACTGCACACAAATATTTTTGAAAGGTCTGTGTTGGTATTGAGCTAGAATAGATAAACAAAAGCAAACAGACCTTGACCAGACAAGTTCAGTAGCTTGGTGATCATACATAAAACGGTCCATAATTACACTCTCAAATTGTTACATCGACTGAGAAATTTAAATCAAGTGAAATAGATAATCAGATGCCTCCAACCTACCTTACTTTTATTTGATTATGTGGCACTTCGGCTGGAGTAACTGACCGCCTCCTCGCATCTGTCTGATAGTCTCGGCTGCCAGGCGACGACCGGTCCACCTCTTGATGAGTGAGAGGGGGGCACAAACAAATCTTTTATATTTATGTCGGCCATAATGTATTTATAATAATTTACAAAACACTTTTTTTTATCACATAACCAATAAATAATTATATCTAACTATAAATCCCAGAGGTTCATGTAAAACGTATTTTTATAGCTAACATCACACACCACAGTCCCCCTTGTTCTAAAATTGAAAGAGTCCGTAGTTAAATATCTCCTGCAGTTCAGCGCCAGAACACTGTGGGTGTTGGAGGTGCAGGACGAACGTCTACAGGCTGTCAAAAACATTAGAAGAAGATTGAGCTGCGACCTCAAAAAATGTCTAGTCTCTCTTTTTTAAACTATGTAAATATACATATGTTATATGTGTATTGGGTATGTTTGACATAAAAGGCTGCTGCTGAATATTTTTAATGCCCAATCTTGTATGGCAGTTTGACCATATGTGTGGGTCAACAGCTAAAGGAATATTCCGGGTTCAATTCAAGTTAAATGGTCTAAAATGATTGGTTAAGTCTTGCATACGTCACCAGAGTGAAGTCTGTCGTTTCACCGGAAGATCGAGTTACTACATTTTGATTAAAGAAGTAAAGGCTAAAAAATAAAGAAACAAAACATATGCATGAATACATTGTTCACAATAATATCAATAACGTGTATTTAGAAAATAGATAGGTTGAATTTTCATTTCATGCTGACAATATTGTTGAATAATTTTGACAACCAAAAAAAAAAAAAAAAAAAAGATCTGGTTACAATTAGGCACTTACAATGGAAGTGAATGGGGCCAATTCAAAAACGTTAAAATACTGTTTCAAAAGTATAGCCACAAGACATAAACAATATGCATGTTAGCATGATTTTAGTGTGAAAAAAGTACTTACAAACCTTTTCTGTGTAAAGTTATAGCCAATTTTACAACTTCGTTGACATGATGATGTTATGTCAACAAACCCTAGACAGACTGTAAAAATGATATAAACAGTTTTACAACTCAAATAATACATGAGTTTTATCAGAAGAACTAATATTAGGGCTTTTATAAAATTATAAGCTTCACATTGTACTGTATAACCAAAGTTAAACAAAAAGGAAAAGTAAAACAAAACACACATTCTATGCAAAATATCCAAGAAATTCATACACAAGATAATATACAAAAAACATGTGTGAAAGAGATGAAAATGTCACATTTTAAAAGAAAGTAAATCAGTGGGAGAAGTATATTCAATCCATCTTGATCAGTTTTGCTCAAAAATATTTACCTGCCATTTTAAAGAAGAAAAAAACAATTCCGTTACAAAACCACTTTTCATAATTTTTTTTGCATGGTTTGTGTCTTAGGCTGTAACTATTTTTGTCTTTTTTCCCAACATTGTTCTAAATAGATATTGATGGCCCATTGACCCAGTATGTGGGGGTATTAAGCCCAAATAAAGTTCCTCAAACTTGTCAGGAATTTTAAGATCCAATAATCTTTTATAACTTCGAGCTTTCTTCCATAATTTATTTCATTGCAACTCCATCACATTTTATCTTCTGAAAAATGTTTTTCTTGCTGGCGAGATAAAAAAAATATTAATCAAATTCTTCCAACATTGAGATTAAGTTTTCTTGTTTTCGCACTCTTCATTATTTAAAATAAAATTACATTCCAACTTCCATCTTTTATATAATTTGTTGAATCTTTATTCTGATATCTGAAACTATTATAAAACATAGAGGTACTTTTAATTATGTGACATAAAAATTACATTAATTATTGTAATATTATTTGCTTTTGATGTTTACGTTGAAATAATTTTTCACTTGTAAGTATCTATAGAAATCCAACTCAAAATTATACTTAGTTTGAACATTTTGCAACTCACCATTACTCATTCAATACTCATATTAAGTAAGAGCAGGGGAGTCATTACACTGATAAGTAATCATCTACAATTCAAATGTCTCAAACAGATTAAAGATAAATTAGGGAGAATCATTATTGTTTTAGCAAAAATTCAGGGTCAAAGGTTGGTTTTGGCTAATATTTACGCACCTAACGTTGATAATCACTGCTTTTTTTTATTGATCACTGTGACAGGGTGGAGGGTGTGGCCGGGTCGCGATGCTCTGTAGCAGTGGTACAAACAAATGGATTAACTTCAGATTATTTTACTCTGGATAGGGGCACTCAGCAAGGCTGCCCTCTTTCACCATTATTGTTCTGTCTTGTCCTGGAACCATTAGCAGCCACAATAAGAAAGGAGGATGAATTTTCCAGGGGTGATGGCAGGAGACGTTGCACATCATTTTCTGGTTTACGTAGATGATCCAAATATTTGTCCCCAAGTTCTCAGGATTCAAAGTCAATTGGTCTTAATCCGAAGCTTTGGCTCTGACAGCGTACTGCCCAGTAACGGCCTTCCAGCCAGGTACATTCCAGTTGCCCAAACAGGGCATTAAGTATTTTGGGATTTTATTCTCAGCAAATTTGTCTGATTTAGTTAGTAAATTTGACCCTTTAATAAAAATTAATTAGAGCGATGTGGGTAGGTGGGCTTCATTACATTTATCTATGATTGGGAAGGTTAATGTTATTAATATGAATTGTATTCCAAAATGTAACTTCCTGCTACAATCTCTCCCTGTAGATGTCCTTCTCTCTTATTTCAAGCTATTTGATAGCATAGCAAAGTCCTTCATTTTTAATGGTAAGTGTCCCATATTGCATTTCTGTAAGTTGCATAGGCTGATTGACAAAGGTGGGCTAGGCCTACCCAAGATTTGGTTTTATTGCAAAGCCTTTCTATCAAACTAATCGGTGAAGTTTAGTCACACCCCGTTATTTTGCATTTGCACTTGGTATGGACAAAAGTGTCCTGAGTTTTTAACTTTATTTAAATGTTACCTCGAGCTTATGGCAGAACCCAAGATTGTGTATTAAGTCCCCCTTCTGCTGGTTAGCGTGGATTGTGAGGGGAGTTACTACACTCGGTGAACTGTATGAGAGTGTTGAGATCTTTTGAAAATTTGGTTCAACATTTTGGGATCTCCAGATCTCAGTTTTATAGGTATTTACAGCTATGCCACCTGCTTTGCACTATTTTTGGCAGTAGCACACACACACACAACCCTAATGTGGCAGATACTCTGGGAGAAGTGAATACTGCTTTTGGAAAAGGTCAAGAGGCATCAGTGGATTACTCCCTGTTAATTCAGAGTCTTTTGGATGGAGATTTAACTTCTGTCAAGAGATTATGGGAGAAAGATTTCAACTTGGTATTGGAGGAGGGAGAATGGTCTAGGATTTTTAAAAACGTCAAGACTGCATCTAGAGATGCAAGGGTTTGCCTTATGCAATTCAAGATTTTGCATAGATTTTATTGGACCCCCTCTAGATTGTATAAGCTTGATCTTAAAGACACACCCACCTGCTGGTGATGCCAATTGGAGGATGGAGGCATGGTCCATGTATTTTGGTGGTGTGTTGAGATCCAGAAATTGAGGTTGAAGGTTCAGAATTTTGTGTGTGATGTTATAGGTACTCTGGTTTTGTTTTGCCCCAGACTTTGTGTTCTGGGTGATGGGGCGGTCATCGATGTGGGGGATAGTCATATAGAGAATTGGGTTCTGACCTGTGTGATGATTGCCAGGTAGGTTATTTTGAGGGGTTGGAGGTCAGCTGGTGCACCCCCATATTCGGAGTGGTGCACAGAGATGGAGGAGGGTAGTGGCTTTTGAGGAGGTGTCATTGGGAAGACAGGGTGACTTAGATTTGTTTGTCCAGAAATGGGGAAAGTATTTATTTTTTGTGTTTTTCGAGGACTCTCGGGGTGGGGCTTGGAGAGAGTAGTGTAGTATAGTTTTAAGTTATTATGATTACTGTATATATATATATATATATATATATATATATATATATATATATATATATATATATATATATATATATATATATTCTTGTTGTTGTTTGTGTGTCTGTTTGTTTGTTTGTTTTTATATATATTTAATTATGCGTGACCACAGGATTGTTTTTTTGGAGGGCGGGGTTGGGCATGAGGAGGAGGGGTTGTGGGGTTTAAATGTTGATTGTGTGTGTGTGTGTGTATATATATATATATATATATATATATATATATATATATATATATATATATATATATATATATGTTATTCTTTTCTTTATTAAAGTAAGATTTAATTTAAAAAATGTATTACAAAAAACGAAATCAAGACACATGCTTTGCTGATCAAGCGTTTGTAATGTATATTTGCTCAAACAGTTCCTCATACAGTCTTTTAAAGCACATTATAAAAGTTTTCTTTTATACACATACATCCAACTAGTCACCAAAGTACCACAATAAAAAGTTTACAGCTCAAATACGCACAATCAACACATCAAATGTGATCATCAGATGCGTGCAGCCATGTTGGTTTACATTAGTAGTGGTTGTCACTCGTCACACAAACAGCTACTCAAAGAGTAATTTCATATCATAATCATTTGTTTACTAAAACTAAAATTTAAATGAAAAAGAAATAAAAAATTCAAGACCCCTAAATGGCTGTACAGTGTCACGTGCGGTAATACTGTAACTCACTCTGGTGGGCACTGCAGGCAAATTTAGATGCTACTCATGAAAATATTAAAGGTGAATGGTGAGTGGGGCTATTGTATCTTTTTTTTTATCTTTTTATCCTCAATTTATTTTTCAATGTGGCTCTCTTCAAAATCTGTGTCATCTGTTCGACAGATCCCATGTTGAATGGAAATTATTTATTGTTAGAACAGTTAAAAAAAAGCTTTTGTACCTCTGTAATTATTCCATTACGCATTATTCCAAAGTAAAATCTGATGACAAAATAAGGTAAGTGGTAAATCGATATCAACCTATAGTTTTTTTGTTGTCGTCTTCTTTTATTGGTCCATGCAAAAAATTAAACGTCAATCGGATGTGGAACAACATGATGGTTAGAGAATTTCCATTTTTGGGTGAATTATTTCTTAAAAGAATTTAACAATGGCAACTGTTGATGTTTTCTAAGTCAGTAAGATGTATTTTCTCTTCTGTGTAAATTCTCAAAGATATAAGATGTCGGCCTCCCTCCAGATTCGTCCACCACACTTTTCAAATGTTCTTCCTTCACCTGCACCGCACACCTGGTCCACAGCTACTATGGTATCTATGAGCTACTATGTTGTATTAAGATACAGTTAAATTCAAAACTGTCATAAAGGGAACATGCATGGTTGTAATCAATACTTCGGTATACTGCATCAATGCCACGTTAGAAGAGAGTATTTCAGCTTATTCTGAATGGAAATAGGTTTTACACAATGAAAAGTCTTTCTTTCAATATTCTACCCTATAAATATCATCTGCGCTATAAATAAGCATAACGGAAGTGTAAATGTTAAGGTTATAATTAATCACTTAACACTTCCCATTACCTTAACGTGATACGGGATGAGGAGTTATTAATGCTGCTGTCATTCATTTCTGTCTTTTTCTTCAGAGATGAGGTTTCTTGTGATTTCTCTTGTAAAATATGGGATGTTATTATATGTACAGCACTTGAATAACATGCCTTGTTTTAGGTGTCAGTATGATGGCTTATGAGAATAAATCAATACTGGGAGGAAAAAAAGAAGAAAAAAACAGATAATTATGTCCCTGTTGAGGCCATCTACAAAGACCTTGACCCTGTCCTGTAAAGTCTCAGTGAGGACTGACAGTCGAGGCTTCCTCTCTCTGCAGTATCTTGTGAGGAATGATGACGGCCAGATTTGTTTTGTGGAATACTATTGCTGCCCGGATGAAGAAGTGCAAGAAGAATAGACTGGACATTTTTGTTTGTTTCTTTGGACTTTTACCAAATTAACATTTGATATGGAGTGGTTTAATTTGATTGGTTAGTTCTTATGTTCATCATCTTTACTTAAAAGCCATATTGAAAGGGCAAATGGTTTTTGAATAGTTTGGTATTTAGTGCACACTGACCGTATGGTTCATGTAAATCCATTAAACATGGAATATCCTCCTTCTGATATCCCAATTTGATATTACATCTCTGTAGTTAAATAAAGATTAAAGACAGTGAGAAGTAAATACAGTTTTCACTTTTCACAACCCATTGCCTTGAAATTGACACAGCACTTTGCTTGATCAGCAGAGGGCGATAGAGAGATGCTAATTGTTGCATACTGTATGAGGAGTCTGATTCAGAAATTTTTTCATCTTGATGGAATTATGTATATAGATACTGTATATCTAGGTAATATTTAGATTTTTGGCCCTACTTTTACCTAAATAGTTAATTCTGTTATCTATGATCTGACCACTGATCACATTATCCCTTACTAATTGGCTGATACAGGCTACAGTAAATCCCTTCTGTAGCGCAAAAAAATATAATGTAACATTATTAACCTTCCAAAACAAATACATAAAATATTTAGTATCCAATGGTCGGCTCACAACTCATAATTTAGGGTAGTTTAAATATTAGGACAGTCGAACAGTTAAAGCTGTTGCCTGAAACATCTGAATTTTTAATAATAAAGGTTCATTTTTTACACGAATGCGTTGCGAGGCAAACATGTAGCTGAGTAAAGCAGCTTGATGTTGATATTGGTTGACGCACGCTCTTGTCCCTGAACAGCGCGCGATGCTTGAAATGCCGCCTCGCGACCAATCGCTTCGCCACTCACAGCTGTCGAGGCAACACTGTTTCCGGGCAGAAGAACATTACAGGAGCAAAACAACTGTACTTCTGTCACTCTGCGAGCTCCATCCCGCGGGTGACTGCCCTCATGATGCATTTCAATGCCACATACAAGCTGCTTAGAGACTGCGGCAAAGCTATGGGATAGAATCGTTGCATATTAACATACAAATGGAAAGAGATTCACAAATAAATTGAATGAGATCCACAAATACTTCTAAGGCGTTTCACAAAAATTAAATGAATTCACAAATAAAAAGAATGAGATTTGAATGAGCGCGTGTGGAGACTCACACTGTTCTCCATTGTGTCCACGCACAACTCACCTCGCGCCCAACCGAGAGGGAGAACTTCATTACAGTGACCACGAGGAGGTTACCCAACGTGACTCTACCCACCCTAGCAACCAGGCCTATTGGTTGCTTAGGAAGCCTGGCTGGAGTCACTCAGCACCCCCTGGATTTGAACTTGCGACTCCAGGTGTGGTAGTCAGCGTATTTACTTGCTGAGCTACCCAGGTCCCCACAAATGTATTTTTAACTCACAAACGCATCTCTGTACAGCATTCATTTGTGAATCATGCGCATTTATTTGTGTATCGCATCCTGTGCATTTGCGGATCACTACACACATTTTGTCAATTTTGAAACAAATCTAGCATCAAGATGTGCACACAAATCTACCAGTAAACAAAATGAATGCCATAGCAGGTCTTGTACACTGTGTAATATAGGGTATATGTTTTGTGCTCCTAAGATAATTTAATATGATTAATGTTTTATAAAGACACTCCCTGTACTACTGATCATTTGTAGTGTCTTGTAGTGTGTCTGTTTGGATCTGCCACATAACATTCGTTTTGACGACACATTTCAGTCAGAAATGAGTTAAAATTAAAACAGCAGACTCATACAGTCAACCAGGTTAGCTATAAATCTAATGAACAGAACACTCTACAAATATACAATTTTCAGCTGTTGACATATAACAAGACACTACACATGTTTATAACTGAGAGAAAATTAAACAAACCTTAAGGCACAGTATTCCTCTGATGGTGTCTGTATCTTTAAAAGTTTGTGGCCTTTGAGCTCATTTGTATGTTCTTGATTCCATGCTCATGAGAGCTCTGTGAATCTGGTCCCACTGATAGTAAAATGAAGCATGAATAGTTGAAGATTGAACATGCTACAATTGGTCAGAGTAATGTGGCCGTTATCTGCTTGGCTTGAGTAGACGATTGGTGGAATCCACCTATTAGTAGATTTGTGTGCACACCTTGACACTAGATTTGTTTCAAAATTGACAAAGGCGTGTAGTGATCCGCAAATGCACAGGAAGCGATCCACAAATAAATGTGCGAGATTCACAAATTAATGCTGGACAGAGTTGTGTTTGTGAGTTAAAAAATATATTTGTAAAAAAAAAATTATTTAAATGTTTTATTTATTTGTGAATTCATTGTATTTTTGTGAAACTCGTTACATTTATTTGTGGATCTCATTAAATTTATTTGTGAACCAACTTTCTATTTGTATGTTAACATGCAACAACTCTATCTCCATACAAAGCCCTCTTAATGAGTGTCAATGTTGTTGTGATAAATATTATCATATTTCCAATTAAAATCTGTTATAGGGAATCTGGTCTATTTTGTTTTAAATCTTACATTATATGTATTTAAAAATAAACTCTTGATTTAGACTACAACAAATGAGCAGTATGGAGGTCATTGATGTGAAGCTTAATTTTGTCCAGATAAACATGTAATTACACAAAACAACAATTCAAATACACATCTTCTACGATGAACATGTTTCAATAACTGAGTTTATAGTCCTTTTTATATTGTTTCTGTGGCTTAAAGAAATAGTTCACCCAAAAATGAAAATTGTCATAATTTACCCGCTTTCATGCCATCCCCCGATGTGTATGATTTAATTTTTTCTGCTGAAGACAAGCAAAGATTTTTAGAAGAATATCTCAGCTCTGTAGGTCCATACAATGCAAGTGAATGGTGACCAGACCTTTGAAGATCCAAAAAGCAGATAAAGTAATCCATGAGACACCAGTGGTTATATCAATGTCTTCTGAAGCAATGCAATCACTTTGGGTGAGAACAAACAAAAATATGAGTCCATTTCAATGTACATCTTGCCATTTCAGTCTCAATGCACAATCATGATTTCAAGCTCGATTACACTTCCTAGCGCTCTGTGCATGCATCAAACACTAGGAAGTGTAATCGAGCTGACGACATTATTGTGCATAGAGACTGCAATTGCAAGATGTA
This sequence comes from Xyrauchen texanus, assembly GCF_025860055.1. Classification (NCBI taxonomy): domain Eukaryota; kingdom Metazoa; phylum Chordata; class Actinopteri; order Cypriniformes; family Catostomidae; genus Xyrauchen; species Xyrauchen texanus. The sequence continues at coordinate 17,517,229 of NC_068311.1, forward strand.
CATGGAAAAAGGAGTTATATATTTTCTGTTCTCAAATAAACTCTTATTAAGCATTATATTTACTCAATTTAACACAAAACTTTGTAAACATGAATCAAAATGTTTTTTTATTGTATTTTAAATGGTAGATAGCAGTTTCTTCTGATTTCTAATCTGATTTTGTCATCAAATTTTAGAAGTTTATTGCACATGAAGAAATTGTTAATATATTAGAAAGAAGGAAATAACAGTACAAATAGTATTCCGGCAACCATGGATGGCATGTCTACGTTAGCAATCACATTTTCTCAAAAAAGACAGAATCAAACAAATTGTGCATAGTGAATAAGACATTTACTTATTCACTACTTATTACTTATTTTACCTTGAAGTTGCATTAGCTACTATTTAGCAGAGATGGGAAATACCACTTGTATTAAAATGAATGGGAAAAATAGAACGCCCAACTGCAGTCAACAGATGTAGATAAGTCCTGTCTTACAGGTAAAAGAGCCAATCACCTTCAGATAAAGACATGGCGTGTCAATCAACTCGAGAATGCACACAAATAATTATTTTTTTTGCGTAATCCGAGGTAAAAAAGCACCATTTATGATACCAGTGTTGTAAGATTTTACTGCCAATTTGAAATATGTTCTTTGATCGTAATCTTGACCAACCCTTTTGAAGATTTCGGTCTTTCCCCATTCAAGTAGATACTTCTATCTACTCTATCATGACTGGAAATAGCCTCCCGAGAGCGTTCCAAAGATGTCCAACAGTGGACTTTATTATTTATTGCTAAAGAGTAGAATAACTTATTTACGGTGTAACTGAAGTCGCGTTTGTTCCCCCGCTTGTCACCTCTCGCAACCCGTAGTTTCGGTTGCCCACATGACTAGCTTTGCTGTGCTAAGTAGCATTAAGGCGTTTCCTGCTTTTTCACTGTACGGCTCGTTAGCATTGTGTATAGCATTGTGAAAGTGGTAGCCCTCGTGTAAAGACCAGCGAGTCTATCCGTGCGAGTCCAACGAGCAAGGACACAGACAAGGCACCACTTGTGGTTCTTGGTAATTTCAACATACAACAAGACAAGCCCCAGGCCACAGAACTAAATGCTCTTCTGGCCTCATTTGACTTGGAAAGACTAAGCACCACAGCAACTCTCAGATCAGTCAACCAGCTGAACCACATTTTTACACGTAACTGTACCAACTCAATTATTCTTGTTACTCCTTTACAGTCTCTGATCACTATGTTTAATTCAACATGACTCTCCCATCTTTTTTTAAACAGACTCTGACGTCCTTCATGAACATCGGACTGACCTCAGGGCAGCTGAGAGGAGATGGCGGAAATCTAAAGATCCAGCAGATCTAGGTAAGTATCAGTCTCTGCTTGCAACTTTTTCAGATAACGTTAAATCTGCAAAAATGTCCTACTACAACAACAAGATCAACAGCACCACTGACACTCGCAGCATGTTTAGAACATTCAACACACTTCTCTACCCTCCCCCTCCACCACCTGACACATCACTGACAGCAGATGTCTTCACAAAATGTTTTACTAATAAGGTTACAACCATCAGTAATACATTCTCAGCACCTCACCCTGTCAAACACCCGTCTCATGTATGCAACTCCTCTGTCTCTGTTCTCTCCTCTGACTGACACCGAGATCTCTAAACTCAACCCTTGACCCCATTCCTCCTCACCTTCTCAAGGCCATCTCTCCATCCATCCTACCTGGACTCACACACATAATTAACACATCTTTACTTACAGGCACTTTTCCCACTACATTAAATCAGGCTCGAGTAATCCCACTGCTGAAAAGACCTGCACTAAACCCCACACAAATAGAACACTACAGACTAGTCTCTCTCATCCCCTTCATGGCAAAATCACTTGAAAGGGCAGTTTTCAATCGAATCTTCTCACAGAAAAAGCTGCTGGATGACAATCAGTCAGGCTTCAAAAGTGGACACTCCACCGAAACTTCCCTGCTGTCTGTCACTTGAGTCGCTGAGACAGAATCCAGATCATCCGTCCTGATTCTGATGCACATTTCTGCAGCCTTCGACACAGTCAACAGTCAGATCTTACACTCCACCCTCTCCTCGCTGGGCATCACAGTAACTGTGCTTGACTTGTTTAATTCCTATCTCTCAGGTAGGTCCTTCAAGGTAGCCTGGAGAGGTGAGGTGTACAAGCCACATCACCTACCTACTGGGGTACCTCATGGTTTGGTGCTTGGGCCACTTCTCTATATACACAACATCACTGGGACCCATCATTCAGGCACATGTTTTCTCTTACCACTGCGAAGCTGATGACACACAACTCTACTTGTCTTTCCATTCCAACGACACAACAGTGACTGCTCGAATCACTGCCTGCCTGGCAGACATCTCGGCCTGGATAAAGGAACACCACCTGCAACTTAACTCAGCCAAGACCGAACTCCTCGTCTTTCCAGCCAACCCTGCTGTTGAACACAACATCATCGTGCAGCTTGGTAAAACTACAGTATTGCCTTCCAAAATGGATAGAAGGGGGGCCAAGATGGTGGCATGAGAGGTGGATGCTTTTGCTGATGCTCCTGCCTCACTCAATATAGAATTCATCATTTCTTCAGTTGAGTACGTAATTTAATCAATTTTGGCAATGCAACCTGAGGTACTATGTCATTAGAAACATTTTGGCCTGATTCTTTTGTGAAAATGCCGAAACCAGCGAAGAAACTTGAGAAAAAGGATCTACCTGCGGACGCAGCTAGCGAGGATTCCCACACGAGCGACGATGTTGGCCAGCTTGATCCAGCGTTATCCAGGACGCTACAGGAGATGACTGAGAAAATCACAAAGGTGATTGACGATAAACTGGGGTCGCTATGCAGACTATCCAAGCCCATTCGCAACAACTTGAGCAAACGACGGGCAGACTTAATGAAGCCGAGAACAGAATTGCTGAGGCCGAGTCGTCAGTCGATACAGCGAACGCTCGGCTTCAGTCTCTCGCGCATCAAGTTTCGTCACTCGCCGAACACCTGGATGATATAGAAAATCGAGGTCGGAGGAAAAATCTACGCATCATTGGCCTTCCTGAAAATGCTGAAGGAACTAATCCGACCGCATTTCTTCAGTCTTGGATCCCAGAGTTCCTCGGCATCGAAACAAAGTCGGGGATGCTTAAACTGGAGAGAGCTCATCGCATCTCCATGCCGAAAGCTGACGCCAGGGGTAGGCCTCGTCCGCTTATTGTTCGCTTCTACAACTTTCAGGATAAACAGCGGGTTGTGGATGCCAGCAGATGTGAGGCACAAAAAAGAGATCTGATATACAACGGCTGTAAAATATCGTTCTATCAGGATTTTTCCGCTGCTGTTCAACGCAAACGGAAGGAGTTCTATGCGGCGCGGCAAAAGCTACAGCAGATGGGAGCTCAGTATGTCATGCTTTACCCAGCTAAACTCCGAGTTACCATCGGTAAAGCTACTAAAGTCTGCGAGTCCCCTGAAGAAGTTCTGGCCTTTATTGACTCGACATAGTGAACATTTTCTGTTGAATGGATACCTGATGGTCTTAGGTAGGCTTACACAGTTTTATGGACCGTTTCGTTTACCGCCTGCCTCAGTGGTATGTTGAAAAAGTAATGTTAACTTAGTCCTGTTTGATTTCGTACTCTCTAAATTGTCAATGAGTGAGACAGGTTGCGTTAAAGTGCATGGTTACTTAAGTTGTTTAGTGTGTGCTTATCAGCCATACTCTCTTTGAGGTCTGCACAGCAAGAGCCTATTGTGCTGAACAGCGCTTTATTGTTGCGCATTGTTTCCCTTGTTATGGGGGAAATACCCCTCGTAAATGTATTGTTCATTGTTTTGTTTTTGTTTTTTTATATATTTGTTATAATGTTCACTGTTGAAGTTTGGGCAGGCTCTTTTTCATTTGAGTACTTAATTTGTTACTTTATAAAAAGGGAGGAGCAGTTCCATATCTTTGTATTTGCTCTATTCATTAATATTTGCTCTATATATTAATGTTGGGTAGTAAACTAAGAATATGTACTTGGAATGTCAGGGGTTTGCATGGAACACTGAAATTGAGGAGGGTAATGTCTATTCTTGTTAAGGAAAAGGTAGATATTGCTCTACTACAGGAAACACATTTGGATGATGAGGCACATTTAAAGTTAAAACACAATTGGATTGGCCAAATCTTTTTTCATCATTCACAACTAGTAGTAGAGGGGTTGCTATACTTATTAATAAGAACATCCCTTTAATGTTGTAAAGAGTGACAAAGACCGATTTGGTAGATATGTTTATCTTAATGGGGTTCTGTATGGGGAAGAGGTGTCATTGCTAAATGTGTATTTTCCTCCAAACTTTTCCCCTGAATTTCTCACGTCAACCCTTGCTAAATTCTCTGTATATCCCTCTGAAACACTTATAATTGGAGGGGATTTTAATTGCCTGATGAACCCTTTGATGGACAAATGGCCTGTTAGAAATCCCTCTCATACTAAGCAGTCAAAGACATTAGTAGCTATCTGTGAAGAACTAGACTATTTGGATGTTTGGCTGAACTTTAAACCCCACAAAAGGGACTTTACCTTCTATTCTGCCCCACACAAATGTCACACAAGAATTGACTATTTTTTCATTAATAAGCTGTTTTTGCAATCGATCGCTGGCTGTGAGTTGGGTAACATTTTAGTATCAGATCATGCTGCTGTATATTTAGATATATTAGTTCAGGGAGTCCCACAACGAACAAAAAGATGGTGTTTTAACACTAGCTTACTTAAGGATACTGGCTTTCTCTCTTTTTTTGTACAGAACTCAAAATATTTCTTTCAATTAACTCCACTGACTCAGTTAGCCCATCTTTAGTATGGGAAACTTGCAAAGCATATATTAGAGGGCTGACTATTTCATACTCATCTAGCAAGCGACACAGACAATTGGCAAAGCAGAAACTTCTTGAAACTGAATTTGATAATGCTAAAAAGGAAATTAATGCAACATCAGACTCTAAAATACTTGAAAGAATATCTAACCTTAGGACCTCTTTGGATTTGTTGTTAACACAAAAAGCTAATACAAATGTTTTATTTTCTAAGCAGAAATTGTATGAGCATGGTAACAAACCCAGTAAATATCTTGCTCAGTTGACTAAGATTAGGGTAAAACAACAATTAATTACCTCTGTGTTGGACACATCTGGCAAACAACATTTTGATAATCCTTCAATTAATGATGTGTTCAGGGAATTTTATTCGGATTTATACAAATCTGAGCAATGTGTTGACGGTGCAGAACGAATGTATTCCTTTTTAACAATTTACCCTTGAAAACTCTCCCACAAGCTTACAGGGACCTTCTTGATGCCCCAGTTAGTAGAGAAGAGGCTATGCAAGCACTTCAGAGTCTCCAGGCCGGTAAAGCACCGGGCCCGGATGGCATAGGTTCTGAATTATATAAGGAATTCCATTATGTCCTGCTGGATCCCTTCTTGAGATGTTGAACCACTCTTTTGAATTAGGATTGTTGCCCGATTCACTAAGAGACGCTGACATCTCATTGATTTTAAAAAAAGGGAAAGATCCAGAGGATTGTGGATCTTATAGGCCGATAGCTCTGCTCAATTCTGATTTGAAACTGCTATCCAAAATACTTGCACTCAGATTAGAGCAAGTATTGCCAATATTAGTCTGTGAGGACCAGACTGGTTTCATTAAAGGAAGGAGTTCTAGCCACAACGTCAGAAGGCTTTTAAACATAATTAATATCTCACAGAATCAAAAACTTGACACTTTATTTATTTCATTAGATGCCGAAAAGGCATTTGATCGTGTTGAGTGGCCCTACTTATTTTATACTTTGCAGAATTTTGGGTTTGGGGACAAGTTCTTGAGGTGGGTGCAGCTGCTCTATAATTAACCTTCATCTGCCGTCATCACTAATGGCATCAGATCTAAAACATTTCTTCTGGGTAGGGGTACCAGGCAGGGCTGCCCACTTTCGCCATTATTGTTTGCCCTTGCCGTTGAACCCTTGGCAGAAGCCATAAGATATGATTCATTGATTAGAGGGGTTACATTAAGTGACAGACAACACAAGATTTCACTTTATGCAGACGATATTCTGCTATTTTTGTCGGATGCAAATACATCAGTTCCACAACTGGTTGATGTTATATACTTCTTTGGAGAATTTTATAGTTATAAGATTAATTTGACAAAATCTGTTGCTTTACCATTGGGCAGTCTCACCTCAGAAACACAAATGCTCTCCTCTTTCCCTGTTAAATATTCCATGTCAGGTTTTACTTACCTAGGTCTTCATATAACCCCAACATTCCAACATTTATTTAAAAGTAACTTTGCTCCTCTTATAAAAAAAATTCATAATGAATTGCAGAGGTGGAATGCTCTTCCCTTATCTTTTTTGGGAAGAATTTCTATAATCAAAATGAACATTTTACCTCGTTTAATATACCCTTTAATGATGCTGCCTATTTTACTTTCTAGCAAGGTTATTAAGGAGCTTAATGGATGGCTTTCTTGTTTTATATGGAGTAAAAGGAAACCAAAACTGAAGACAGCTCCCTAGTCATAAGGGTGGTCTAGATGTTCCCAATATCAGATTGTATCAGCTGGCGTGTCAGCTTCGTTTTGTGGCGGACTGGTTGAAGAATGATCCAGGTTCTATTTGGCTTGAGCTTGAAGCCTCACAATCTCTGTGCCCTCTTCAGAATCTTTTGTTTGTTGTCAATCCTAAAAAGTTAAAAGTTCTATATGATAGCCCAATCATACGGAACACTCTTAAAGCTTGGGCACAGTCACGCAAGCTAGAGGGTAGGTTTAATTTGACATCAGCTCTTACACCAATTCAGAATAACCCAGATTTTCCTCCTGGTACTGATGACTCTGGGTTTAACCTCTGGAATTCTTTAGGTATTGTGAGGCTGAAAGATATATTTGAGGGTTCGTCACTTCTGTCTTTTGAACAGCTGTCTGCTAAATTTAATCTGCCAAGACATCATTTCTTTAGGTACTTGCAGCTAAGGGACTTCATTGGAAAAAAGACCACTTTGAATATTGATCATTCTAGGACTGAAATTGAGAAAATACTACAAGAAATATCTCATATTTATGTTACACTGAGTTTGACTCTCCCAGGAGACACGGATAATCTTAGACCGATGTGGGAAAGTGATTTTGCAGTAAATATCTCCAGAGAGGATTGGGATTTAGTCTGGGATCACGCTAAAAGAATATCAGTGTGTAACAGAGCACGTGCTATTCAATTCAAAGTAATACGTCAGCTACATATCACCCCTTATATTAGAAATAAAATGGACCCCATACTTTCCCCCAATTGCTCAAAATGCAAAATATCAGTTGGTAATTATATTCACTGTATTTGGTCTTGTCACAAAATGTAGTTGTTTTGGAAGAAAATAGCAGACCACATTGGCAATATTCTGGGAATGATAATTGAGGTTGATCCTTGTTCATTTATTCTAGGTCTGCCGGCTGGTATTATTTTGAATAAATATCATGAAATGGAATGGTGGTGGCATAGTGGATAAAGCACAGGGCTGTTAATCAGAAGGTTGTTGGTTTGGACCCCACGGCCACCACCATTGTGCTCTTGAGCAAGGCACTTAACTCCAGGTTACTCTGGGGGGATTGTCCCTGTAATAATTGCACTGTAAGTCACTTTGGATAAAAGTGTCTGCCAAATACATAAATGTAAATGAAAGACTTTTTAGAATTTTAACTTTTGCTGCAAGAAAGAACATTTTGATGTTTTGGATAAGTGAAAAAAACTCCTTCAATTAAAAAATGGCATAACCTTGTGAAAGAGCTCATCCCAATGGAATTTTTAACATGTATATTACATGCTTCAACAGACGTATTCAAACGGATATGGACACCCTATTTGGACTATGTTGCTCTCACTTTGGACGATTGCTTACATTCTTCTTGAAATCTGTTGTGTTGGCTTAAAACGGGAAGCCTATTCCTGTGAATGTTTATGTATCTTCCTTTGTAACCTATCTTTTTATTTTATTGAGAATTGATTTGAGAATTGTGCATTTAAGGTCTGCCTGAACTGTTGTTCTGTTTTTTATTTATTTATTTATTTTATTTATTTATTTATTTGTGTGTTGTTCGTTCTGTATAAAAAGGGAAAAAGTATTAAAAATAAATAAATAAATAAATAAATGGATAGAAATCTAGGGGTAACCATTGATTAACATCTTTCCTAGACTTTCAGCTTCACAGTAGCTTAAGAACCTAAGATGATTTGATTATGTTTTCCTCTTTTGAAAGTCACTTTGGATCAAAGCATCTGCCAAATGAATAAATGGCAATGGACTTGCTATAAAGACTTTGGTTGCACTCACCCGCTCATGTGGATCCACCGAGCATTGGTAATCTCCTGATAGTTTAAACAGCCTGGATCTCCTACTTGGAAAGTGACCATTGACCATCATGATTTGTAAATTAGAGGAACTTTTGATCTTGATCCTGAAGTTTTGATTCTGGGTGACAGAAAACTTGCTTCAGAGGAAGATATTAGATGAGCGCTCGACGGGAAGAAATTGCTGGATTTTCGTGAGTCTCGTGAATTACATCAGTTTAAACTAGATATCTGCATATTTGCAAATGGTAAATAATAGTTTTATTGATATTTGCCTTTTATCATTAGAAAATAAAGTTAAAGGGGGCCTGGGTAGATCAGTGAGTAAAGACGCTGACTACCACCCCTGGAGTCATGAGTTCGAACCCAGGGTGTGCTGAGTGAATCCAGCCAGGTCTCCTAAGCAACCAAATTGGCACAGTTGTGAGGGAGGGTAGAGTCACATGGGGTAACCTCCTTGTGGTCACAATAATGTGGTTCGCTCTCGGTGGGGCACGTGGTGAGTTGTGCGTTGATGCCGCAGAGAATAGCGTGAAGCCTCCACACGTGCTAGGTCTCCGCGGTAACACGCACAACAAGCCACGTGATAAGATGCACAGATTGACGTCTCAGACACGGAGGCAACTGAGATTCGTCCTCTGCCACCCAGATTGAGGCGAGTCACTACGCCACCACGAGGATTTAGAGCTCATTGGGAATTGGGCATTCCAAATTGGGGAAAAAAATCAGAAAAAGAAAAAAGAAAATTAAAAGTGACAGGGAACTGCTTAGGAGAGACTGTTAGAAAACGTGTTTTAGAGGTAAATAACTGAGCGCTCCACTGGATGCTGGATCTACTCAAGTTGTGAGGTTGGATTATTACATCTGTTTAAATGAGATCTGCGCATATTTGCAGATGGTATATGATATTAGTTTTATTGATATTTGCCTTTTTATTATTAGACAAGACAGTTAAAAGTTACTGGGAACTGTTTAGGAGAGAGAGGGCAAATGAAACAGGCAAGCACTTTAACATAATGAGCTCAAACACATCTGCCGTGGCTCTGATATGCGGATCGTTTAAATGAGACTGTTGCACACCGGTTTATTATTGTAGTAACACGATGGCACGTAACAACAAAACAAACTGTGACTGGTTGTTTACATGTCTCAGTCACTTCACATGCAAGCAGCCGATACTTGGCGCCCTCAAGAAAGAAATTGTCCTAACTGGAAAGTTGATCAGCCGATGCCAATAATAAAAAAACTTTTATTTTTTATTATCGGCAAAAGCGACCCGCAAAAGCGACCTGCTCCCTTCGCATTAAAATCAGTCTACAGGCTTTAACAGGAAACCTGGGATGTCTGGGAAGGACTAATTTTTTAAGTTGCGTTACAAGCCGTTCACACTTTGGCAAAAAAGAAAAAGGCGAACATTTTTACATATTGCACCTTTAAGTAAATGAGGCACTTTGTGATAATAAACATTATGCTGCAAATGCTGTAAAATTAGCTTAACTTAACATAGACACTGGAATTGACAGACGGCATCCAACCAACAACATTCAGCGTAACCAAGTAAACACTGTCCACAAACCAAGACTTGTGTATCTTTTGATAAGGGTAAGCAACTTGATCCAGGTAGAACTACATCACTCAAAGCAGGTGATGTCAGGGGGATGGCATCACTTTCTGCACATAAAAACACAAGCTTGGAGATGAAGTGGACCATCCCTGTTTCTCAGCTAAACAATCCTGCACTGAAACGCTGTCTGATGTCTTGACCCACCAGTGAATCAAGTGGTATCAGGTTTTGGCAATGGCAACACTTTGTTTTGTAAACACAAACTCAGCAATGACATAATTGTTGTGACACTCCAACAGTTAGCAACTAGAGAGCCCATGGGAGATATAGAGAAGGTGCGTGGGTTTCAGCACTGTGTCACCAGGGACAATGAGTCATCATATTGTCATTTAAATTAAGTGACGGAGGTCACATTAGAAAAGAAATGTGGTCAGGTGTCTGCTCTACATAAATTAAAATACTGTTAATGAAAACAAAACCCAAAGCCCCTTTTTTTCCTCATGCACACTTTTAATGGCCAAAATACAAGCAATTGTAAAAGTGGATAAGCTTGGGTATTTGATCCACACAAATGTAGTGTACCAAATTAACAGTTTCCAAACACACAGTATATACACTTTACACATACTGTAGATTCACAAAATTGATATGGTAGAAGTAAATCAACATTAAACTAATTATCATCCATTGGTACATAAAAGCTTAAGTAGTCAAGTGATGTGTGTCTTTGTACAAAACAACCACACTAAATTACTTTATTTTAATTAATGGCATATTTTTTTCCAGATCAAGTAGAGGAAAAATCACTCAATGTCGAGGAAAAGAATTATGGAATCATCAACAAAAAAAAAATCACAATTAGTACTTTGTTGCTCCTCCTATGGCTTTTATGACAGCCTGAATTTGTTTGAGGCATCGACTTCACTAATGAAAAACAATATTCTCCATCAAGTTGGTTCCATCTTTCTCGAATATCGGTCAACAGATCAGCTTTTCAGGAAGGAGCCATGTCATCGACCAATGTTTTCAATTTCCACCATAAATTTTCAATCCGATTGAAATCCGGACTGTTTGCTGGCCATGTTGTTGAGTTGATATACCTTTCCTGAATAACAGCTTTAACACTCTTTGCTCTGTGGCAAGATGTATTATCATCCTGAAAAATGTCTTCATCATCACCAAACCTATTTTCTATCAACGGAATGAGAAAAGTGTCCAAAATTTGAACGTACATCTGTGCATTGACTGCTGAGGAAATGATTGCCATCTCCCCTGGTCCTTTACCTGACATGCATATAACCCCATTTTATAAATGACTGTGGAAATGTTATTGTTGTCTTCAGGCAATTATCTTTACATGTTTCATGAGAACAGCACCAGACACCAGAACAGCACAATCCATGATTGCTTCTCTTTAGCCCACTGTAGCCTTGTTTTCTTCTGTTTAGGAGTTAGTGCTGGTTTTCGTTTGGCTTTTTAAATCCCATTTTGTTCTGCCGATTTCTTACAGTTCTGTCACAAACATTGACTCCTGTTTCCACCCATTTGTTTTGTTGTGCATTTTCTATTTTCAAGGCATATTGCTTTGCGTTTTCTATCCTGACACTTTGACGTCTTCCTTGATTTACCCATATGTTTTCCTTTTATAACCTTCCCATTTTGTATATACTTGCACATCATTTTGTTCAGTATTTGTTTTAGAAAGGTGAATGCATAATTTTTTCCTCTATTTATCTGGAAAAAATTATGCCATTAATTAAAATAATGTAACTGAATTTGTTTGAGGGATGTTTCATGAAGCCAGAATGTTCAGCTATAAAAATCATATCTGTGATTTGTTTATTTGCTACAAAGTAAAAAGCCTGGGTGAACATCCTCTACTGTAAGTGTGATGATTCCATAATTTTGACAGGTTTTGTACAATAGGCAATACCAACACCTGCTTACTCAGCTAAAAGGCACCCTGGCATGGGAAACTCCACCGTGCATAAACATTATTTGAGTAAAACATTCCTTCACTTCATGTAAAAAATACCTTGCATCAACAAACAATGTTCGGTGATTGCGGTCACATGGGGTTATGATGGGAACAGCTGGCCTTAACAGCACTCGGCAATCCACCCCCTAACCCATTAATGCTGCTCTCCATCTGCCTCAGCTTGCAACCATGTGTGAAATGATCCTTGATGATAGAGATGAGGTAATGCCTGTAGCAACTCTGACATCACTATAGTCCTTCCCTTCCAATGTGATTGACCGTCACTTGGACAATGGGCTTTTTATATTATGCTGCCCTTCTTTTAGGTGGCCGCAATGAACCTGCTTAAGGTGCCACCAGTGCTTTATATTTTATCATTCTGAATAACTAGCATATATTAAAGCTTTTAAAAATGTAAATAAAGAGCCTTATGTTAAATATTACATAAGCCCATGAGTAATATGGGCCATTCGAATGCATATGTGGTTGATCATGATCTTGTAGGTTTCGAGTCACCCTGGTCATCTGTTTAATGTGAATGTGATAAAGTTTAATCATTTGACTGGAAACATATGTGTCCTAAAGCACTGATGACAAAAACATAATGTGGTTACAAGTAAAACATGCTCACAGACTACAGTGTTATGTGTCCGTTCCTTTCCTTTCACAATCATACAGTATGTGTACTGTAAACTCAAGAGTGTGACTGAAACTAGGTTTCAAGGTCTCTCACTTCTGTTTCTTTGATAAGAAATTTGAAAGGAAATGTAAACAAAAAAGCAATCTTACATGAACAGTTTGACTTTTATAATGCTTTTAATAATTGTTCATTTTGTCTCTATCAGCACAGGCCATTTAGATTATTATGACTTTCATATCAAGAAATCATTACCACAAATTAGTCATTTTCATTTAAACCGAATGATAATCTCGAGTCAGGCACAACCTTCCCTGATGACAAAGATTCTTATGTGTCTGATGTTACAGTGTAACTCTGTTATCAATTATGTTAAATAACCCATTTTTATCCATTTTTTTTAGATATATAATTGTTAGTTCAAATTAACTATTGCATGTAATGTTATACATCCTTAGGGTAACAATTTACAGAAAAGTTATATTCGTTAACATTAGCATTAGTTAATGTTAATTAATTGCATAAACTAACGTCACCGTGTACTTAACAACCTTCTAGTAAAGTGTTACGAAACTGTCCTCTATACCACATTCATGGCACACACACACTACACAAAATAACATTCTGCACCATGATGATTATTGATGACCACATTTCAAATGGGCCCTGTTGTTTGGAGCTGTCAGCTGTACCTGCAGATAATTTTCTAGGGCCTGTATCTCACCACCCTCCCATTACCTTTTGAAGGGTGGCAGCTGCTGCACTGTGCCACCCAACTCTCGTGCAACAGGGACTGTTATCATGCAATTTCGGAAACATTAATGAAAGCTAATATGTGAAAATTGAGCGGTGGGAGGTGGATGGGTGCTGGAGAGGTTTACAGGTGTCAGATCTTGTGTATGGTGGAGTATGGGGGAGGGGGGAGGGGGTTGTTGTTAAGTAATGGGATGATGTCACCGAGACAAAGTATACTTGAGCTTCACTCTCATGTTATCAAACTCACACCCACGTGGATGTTGTGTTTTGGTAACGAATGAAACCATTGCATACAAAATGTGCACCAATCCTGAGCATGTACGCGCACAAACGTATTGATCATTTCCCTTATAAAATGCAATATCAATCTCCGGGTGGTGAACTTTGGTTGGTAGGCATGTTGTTCATAGCTGTAACATGGACACTGGAGCGAAGGGTTATTTATTTACAGTTAAAGGACCACCTTTTGTGTTTGATCTGATATGTCAGCACAGTGAAATGGGAGCAAAACATTTTACTTGTTTTGGTAGCACTTTATAATAATGGTTTGTCATTAATATGTAATTATGCAGGATTTAATGCAGGATTAATGAGTAGTACTACATTAACACTTTAGTTACTCCTGTTAACTAATATGGAAACATGATTTAACCAATCATTAAGTAATAGCGAACTGATGACTGAGGTAGTTCACTGTCAGGTAATCAATAATTACTGAATTTGATCTGCCTCAAAGAAAAAGAAAACCAGTGTGCATCTGTGAGGCTGATTCCACATGTGTACTTCCGCCCTAGACAGCCCACTATGTACAGCTTCATCAAATTAATTGTACATGTTTCCTCCTTTGCCTATGTTCGATATGAACAGAACAGAATGCATGCCAAAGTTTACCGTGGATCGACAGGAGGGCGGAGCAATATCAGACTTGCTCTTTCAGTTTCAGCACGAGCCTTGAATATGATGAACACTGATTGGATTAGAAGCTTGATGGACACTCGTTCTTTTTTTCATTGGATCCATTAAGTTACTCAGAAAAACACAATGCATTTCCCATAAAATTATAAACTTCTTGTAAAATGAACCTACAGTGAATAAAAAGTTCATTTAAAAAATGTTGTGTATATTCAAGTGTGTATTCATTAATTAATAATGCGTTACCATGGGGGCCTGGGTGGCTCGCTGTGCATGACACCGCCGAGACTCACAGCATGTGGAGGCTCATGCTACTCTCTGTAATGTCATGCACAGCAAGTCACATGATAAAATGTGAGGATTGACTGTATCAGAAGTGGAGGCAACTGAGACTTGTCCTCTTTGGATACTTGTTTTTTTTTTTTATAAAAAATAATACATAAAAATTTATATTGCATTATTATCCCCTCGCTTTAAAATAATAAGTAATTCCTTCGCGTTTCTGTGGTAAAACTTGACTCATTACATATGGGTTACCAAAATTATTTAAAAAAAATCTCCAGCAATATAAAATCTTCTGAAGTTAATAATTTATAATGAACAGAAGAGATATCCCAATGAATACACATGTTGGGTACATAGCTGACTATGATCCTCTACAAGACATTGTGGCCATAAGTTAGACAGCTGTTATGTTCATTTATTAATTCCCACAAAGAACACGCATGAGGAGAATGTGCATTTCATGATCATGTTCACAATAAAAACATAATCATTCACATTTTCGACACATGTTAATGTGTTAATTAGTAATTAATTAGTAGTTATTTTAAATTAGTCTTAGTTAGTTAATAGTTCCCAATGAGGCAGATCAAATGCAGTAATTATTGATTACCTAACAGTGAACTACCTCAGTCATCAGTTCGCTATTACTTAATGATTGGTTAAATCATGTTTCCATATTAGTTAACAGAAGTAACAAAAGTGTTAATGTAGCACTACTCATTAATCCTGCATTAATTCCTGCATAATTACATATTAATTATCTGTATGTCAGCTGTACTGTACAGTGTATGCACTGTAAAAAAAATAAAACAAAATGTCAAATGTTGCGTTAGAAGAACTGCCCTGGATTGATCTGGTTGAGATAATAGAAAGTAACAGAAATTGTGATAAATTATTAAACTTAAAAAAAACTATACAGGTGAAATAAAAAATATAATTCAAGATATAGCTTGAATAAACAAAATATGCAAAATGCAGTGTTACTCTTCTTTCTTTTTTTTACTGTTTTCTGCTTTAATTTATGCTGGTTGTTGTTTTTTGCTGTAATTTTCAGTTATCTGCCATGTAGCAATAATTCAAATCTGCTTTTACTCAATGATGTGTTTAATGATTGTCACCATCATTGTGAATTGTGAGTAAAGTTTTGAAGCCCATGCATGTATTCTTGACAATTTTAAGTGTGATAATAGGAGGTCAAACACTGATCTCTAATCATTAACTGGCTGTTTTCTATCAAATGACCATTACCTCTGGCAACGGTTGCCTTAACTGCCTGGTAATTATCATCATATTAAATAATAATGTAAGTAATTGAACTTCTAATTTCAATTTGAATTGAGTTAGAATGAAGAAAGTCAAGTATAATTATAGGCATTAAGCTTATTTAACCCTTAAATGCATACCTCGGGTCTTTAGTGACCCGGGACCTCACTCCACCCCTATACCTCATCCTTATTGGCATTGTGCTCACAGATATTTTGTATTGCTCTATCACTCTTTCATAACAGTGTACCAAAAGTTTATAGGGTCATTAAAAACCCTAGGTATGTAAGGTATGGTTTTTTTTTTTTTTTTTTTTTATGATTGTTTCATATCTATATAAGTTTAATAGGATATCTATTTCTTTTATTTTTATTACAAGAGAATTTAGTACTATATTCATACAAATAAATACCAAATCACATTGATTTTCAGTCCAACAATAAATTAACAACAATAGTGATTTATCAGTATTCATATGCGTGCACACAAATATTATAAATGTTATTTCTTACTCAAGGTGACACTGTTGTTTCAGTGACTGACGTGATTTACATCTGACATTGCTATTTGATGAAGAAAACAACATGGAAGTAAACTATATGAACAGTATGATATGACTATTTTATTTGGGTGTACTACTGAAATTATGTCAATTGTGCATCTATTTAGACTCAATAAGTGCCAATAATTGACGAGTTTGAAAATCATTTTCAATTCTTATGGGAGAATGAATGACAATGAATTGTTAGCTATACAAATGTAGCTTATAATGAAGCAATTTAACACGGCGACGATGCATGCCATCCTGGAGCAGTGTATGTGGGGCAGTATGCCCAGACATGTACCTGCTTGGGGAATACCCGGATCACAATGGGAGCTTCTTCATCTGCCGTGTGGGGTAGGAGGTCTGCAAACAAGCGACCACATCCACGTTTCTAAACCCCATCATGTGCATCGCATCTGCATAGGCACAAAAGAAGCAGTCGGAAGCTGCTTAACAAAGGTCAAAGATGAAGAAATGGGGAAATTCCCAGTCCAATTAGGCCAATTAAATCGACCAGGTTTATGTCCCCAAGTTTGTTTTGAGGTCTGTAAATCGATAATAATTTTATGTTAAAGACAAAGATAGCAATGGATTAGTCATTTTTCATGATTTATAACATATTAATGACTATGATTCTTACAATATAACCGACCCAGAAGATTTACTAAAATGTATTGTCTACATTTTAGTGAATATAATTGACGAATGTGCCAAAAATGCATTATTTTTTAAATAATACTTAACTTGACGCTTTTTTTATGCTATTTATTCTGAGGAATTTAGTTTTTTACTCAGTAAGGGGTTGTTCACAGCGAATACATATTTCCGTCCATTCGCGCTGTTTTTAAATGACTTTTCTATGTAAACCTGAGCTAACTAGATGAACGTCTTTGACCGTTGCGCTTCATTTCGCGCTGGAGTGCCGCGTTTTTTAAACGCCGTGCCAAGTTCCAGAAGAACTACAACGGTTAACGCGTCTCGAGACACCTGCGTTGTGTACTACTGTATTCGTTTGGCTGCGTCTAGCAGTTTGAACGGCCCCTAATATATGCCATTAGTCACGAAACTGGCGAGAAAAGTGAAAGATGCCACTCAATACTACAGAGCAACGCTTACTACGAATAAACAACAGTGGACGTGTAAGGGGATATTGGTGCCCGTGATGAGTTGACGTCAGTGATGTGCGTGCTTGTGTATGTCTACTCTGTCTCTCGTCACGCCCCCGATGATGAGCATGTCAGGACTTGTTATGAGACAGAGTGGAGGGCGTGGCCTTAGCGAGCGTTTCGCGCGAGTGAAAGCAACTTGCTGTCATTATTGCCTTAAGGCTCACATCTTAAACCGCGAGCGTACTACTAACAGTTTTCACCAAACCATTAACAGTCGCAAGCCATGAATGGACTTAGTAAGTAAACTATAACGTGAAATAGCATTAATTTGTGGAGTAACATGCACGAGCTGACGTGTTTGTGAAGTCTGCGTCAGAAATACCTTCAGTACGACCGTAACCCTGGAATAACTTCTACTGACTTCGGAACAAAACACTTAAAGGTAAAAATAATGAATGCATTATTTAATGTATTATTCATTATTGTAGGACATACATTGTTGTAGGCATCAGATAAACATTATATTGGGCACATCTGTGCTTATTTTGTTGATAATATTGGTGTCCCATCATAAATGAGGAGCTGTTCGGTGTATGTTGTGCTTCAAGTTTAGATATGTGCCTTTAGTAAACTATAGAAGTATTTTTTTGCAATGTTTGCAGTAACCCACTGTTTGGCTGTGTGGTGCATCCATTCGTCAGTCCTCGGTGCAAGCGTTAAATATTTCAGTTGTTCTTGACATATTACGGAATCACTTATGAAAATATGATATTCAAATGATGTCATGGATTAATCTATAGCTGTCTCATCGTCTCGCTGTAATGTACCAGTTCAAATAATGTGTCAACCGGTTAGGCTATTTGTAGATATAATTAAAACTGCTGAAAAGTTCAGTCGAATCACAGCATTTACAACTGCGTTGTGTATCAAAGAACTGTCTCTTTCCACGATTATCCTCCACCTCTTCTAATCTTTACCCAATTTACAGGCTTGCATCACTCAACAAATACACAGACTGTTTATTTCTTGTAGGTGCCACTTTTCCGACGCTTCATAATTTCCAGGCTCGAGACACAAGTCCCTTTTGACAACTGAGAAAAAATCGATAAAATCAGTCATTAGCCCAATAAAGAAAACGCAATATTATTTCCAGTTAAAATAAGCTTTTTTTTTTTTTTTTTTTTTTTTTTTGGTTTGTCATAGACTCGTTATGACGTGTAAAATTGTGCTAAACGCGGGAGAAATGTAAAAGCGCGCGTTAAGCAGTGCATCACATCGCGTGCACGGATTTGTTTACAAACACGTCCTCGAGGCTCGAGCACGAGGATGCAGTTTCTGCCATCTCGTGGTCGCTCAAAATATAGGTCGCAAATTACTACGTTTGTTAGTATCAATAGCTATCAATACTAGACTTTGTATGTAATGCTTATGCCAATTATTTCATTATCACGCTTAACTCATACTTAGAATAGCTATGATAGAATTCTTTTTTTGAAAGGTTTCAGCTCTATTTTCAGAGTATGCAATGAGTTTGACAGCACTGACCAAGTTTAATTTGCATGCAATAACATGATGTAATTTTGTGTTCAGCTGTCTTATTAAACAGAAGAAGTTGCATGCAATCAGACAAATCTGATGTTTTCTATTGCATTTTTTCCTGCCATTTTAAGGCTGCATCTGGTATGGCCCGACCAGAGATGGAAAGCAGGGTAGAAGACCGCAACCCTGGAGCACCACAGAGCTGCAGAATGGAGGTGCTACGTCAGGATGCCTGGCAGAGTGGCAGCATTATACAGCCCTGCCACCGGCACCGCACCATTGCCACTCAAACCAGCACTTTGTCTGGACTGCTACCGCACATCCCCACTCCAGGTGCCTTCATCTCACCCAGCATGGGACAACAACAGGACAATCCACTCAGGAACAATATAGGTATGCCTCTACAACTTAGCGATTATGCTTGTTTATGTGCATCAGTGATTTAAAAACTACGGTGAATATAAAGGTATATTCTGGGTTCAGTACAAGTGAAGCTCAATCGACAACATAAATTTATTTCGAATCATCCTGTCTTTTCTTTAAAAAAAAAAAAAAACACACAATGGTAGTGAACGGGACCAATTTTCAGAGGGTTTAAAGGCAGAAATGTGAAGCTTATAATTTTATAAAAGCAATTACATTCATTCTTCTGTTAAAACGTGTATTATTTTAGCTATTAAGTTGTTTATATAATCATTTTTACAATCATTTTAGGGTTTAAGGGGTTGTTCATGGCAACAAAGTTGTTAAATTGGCTATAACTTTAAACAGAAAAGGTTAGTAAGATATTTTATCTCACAATAATCATGTTAACACACATATTGTTTATGTCTTGTGTCTCTATACTTTTAAAACAGTGAGTTTTTTAATGTTTACAGATTGGCCCCATTCACTTCCATTGCAAGTGACTAACCCAGATTCGTTTTTAGAAAAGGAGGGGCAAGACAACATTTATTTTTGTCTTAATTAATATTGTCACAAATGCTGTTGATTGAGCTTAACTTGTACTGAACCCAGATTTTTTCTTTAATTATTAGTGATAGGCCTTATATATCAGCTAGGCCAATTCATTTGTTTATTTTCAGATTATCAACATCAACTCATACCATGTTTGATTGACAGATTAACAAAAAAGTTTGTTTTCCCATATGTTAGTTCACAGATATACCTACAGCCTGTTCTGTGGATAATAAACAATTTTTTTTTGTATTTTTAGTGAATGTTGATAAAATATAGCATATATATATTTAGTGTTCATGTCATTTCAGCAATTCTTTGCACATCTCATTTGCTTTCATTAAATTGTTATATAGATGTATCAGTTTTAAATTGGCCATCTGTCATCATGCTCACTAAAGTGGTATTGGCATCAGCCATCTGACCACTCGTAATTATCATAAAATATTTAAATGAGATTCATAGAACAATCACTGACTTTGACTCTAGGGTTAAAATGCACCAGGAAATGCACTCCTCTGCCCCTCCCTTGCACAGAGTCTTGCAGAGGCATGTTTAGACATGTTCTCTGCTGTTGGCTTCCTGTCAAGTGCTGCTCAGTCCACAATGCCAGTTTGTCTCAGAGAATCGAGTATCGTCTCAAAGTTGTGGCCTCCCTTGCAGCTTTTCCCTACACTCTCTATTCCTATTTGTTTTTAACCTTGCTTTAGCTATCAGTTAACCTTATCTGTCACTTCTGCTGACACTCCTTCTTTAAGGCTCTCTTCACTTGCTGATAGCCTGCTCCTTGTCCCTCCCTGTCCTGCAGCTGTCCACCCTATCCCAGCCCACCCCTCATTCCTGTCCACCAATGGCTGGATTTCAGCTCAAGCTACACCAGCTTGCAGTTACCCTGGCAACAAGCCAGATCACAGCACTCCCCAGCTCTCCTGCTCTCTCAAGTCACCTGCAATGAGGATCAGCAGATTCGTATGGCTGTGTCACTAATCCCTGCATAGAAGCATTTTCTCTCTGCATAGTTGCTTGTATTCATGTCGTGTGGGACGCAAGTGTGGAAAGGATTTATTGTATTTATTTCGTAGTTTATTTGACAGGGACAATGGACAGTCAGTGACTGACCCAGAAATTGCTACAGAGCTAAATTTCATCTGTAGTACCTGGGCAGGATAAGTAAAGGATGCCTAAACCTTGAGTAACACGTTGTAGTTGACCTAAAATACACAACAGTCAAAATTGTATGAAGTACAACTGTTTATTACATAACAGTAATTGTGAAGTCTGTTATTCATCACTTTAGTAAATGTGAAGTGTGCAATTTTTTTGAGGTTATTAATATAGTCTATACGACTAGAAGTAAGACTTATACGTGTATACACTCACTGAGCAATTTATTAGGAACACTATAGTCCTAATAAAGTGCTTAATATGATCAAGGTTCGACATGTTATGCATTCTGAGATGCTATTCTGCTCACTACAATTGTACAGAGTGGTTATCTGAGTTACTGTAGCCTTTCTGTCAGCTTGAACCATTCTGGCCATTCTCTGTTGACCGCTCTCATCAACAAGGCGTTTCTGTCCGCAGAACTGCTGCTGGCTGGATCTTTTTGTTTTTGGCACCAATCAGAGTAAATTCTAGTTACTGTTGTGTGTGAAAATCCCAGGAGATCATCAGTTACAGAAATACTCAGACCTGCCCATCTGGCACCAACAATCATGCCACGGTCCAAATTTCCACATTCTGATGGTTGATGTGAACATTAACTGAAGCTCCTGACCCATATCTGCATGATTTTATGCATTGCACTGCTGCCACACTTTTGACTGATTAGATAGTCGTATGAATAAGTGTGTACAGGACTTCATATTAAAGTGTTCAGTGTGTATATTAAAGTTGATTTCCCCAAAAGTGTAAATGTTGAAACATTGCTCTGCATGCACAAGAATATGCTGAGAGCCTTTACAAAAAATCTAGTGTTATGGCAAACTAGCCGCAAACTTGACACAAATTTTGCTGCAAATTTGCCACTCATTATTTTCACATGCAAATGAGCTAAAATGGTTTGTCAGAAGTTTCCAACTCTTCACTGGTAGTGTTGAACCTGCTGCAAACCTTTGGCAACAGTGGACAATTTGCCACAAGTTTGCCAGAAAACTCATTTGCATGTGAAAATAATCAGTGGCGAATTTGCAGCAAATTTGAAGCAAAAGAAACTACCAAAAATCTGCTAATCCCAAAAATGCTGATGTTATTGCATGTTATCTGTTATTGCATGCGAACTTGGTGAACTTTGAGAGGTTTATGAGAGGTTTATGTCCATAATAGGACAGGGCATTTTAACTGACAATAAAGATTTACTTTCAGGGGAGGGCACAAAAAGCCTTTAGCTTTTCTCTGTTCATTAGTGGAGCTGTTGAGTTGGGTCACTTGGTTGCTAGCTGTCACTGAAGGTTAGCAAGAACATTTTTAGAGAGGAACGCTATGGCCTGTTACAACAACAGTACACTTGAACTCTTCCTTTATGAGGAGATATATTATCTCTTTCCTGATTTCAAGAGTAAAGTTGAGGTTTGCAAGGAAAAGAGTTATATTGAGGTCCTAAAATTCCAAGCCAGATATCACAGAATATAAATGGAATGGTATAATGTTATACAGTTACAGCACTAACTTAGAACCTAATACACAAACCCCATTGTGGGTAAAAATTATTTAACAAACTTGAACAAATAAAGGCATTAGCTCACTGTTGTGCATGAAATCCCATTGCTATTGTAATCTCTGCTGAATCCATATTTGGTTAGATTACTCACCCTTTTGCATGTCTGCATGTTATATGTTTGTTGAACATCAGTTTGATAATACAATAGATTGCAAGTGAGCCTAAACTGAACCCGTGCCGGATTGTATGCCTCGGTTTTATTATGAGCATACTTTAAACATTGCGTTAGTAGCTAGATCAACCACTCATAACTAGTCCTTTAAATATGAGCAGTAAACAGATAACAAGTTGTGTCACATTCAGCCAAGTGAATAACAAAAAAGAGATTTAAAAAAATAAGAGAGAGGAAGAGTGCAATTTATAGGGTTTGTAAAAGGGAATTTTGTATAGTTGTCAACCAATAGGGGATTTTCATGGGGCAATACTGATAACTAGAGAATGGTGTGGTGGATGGCAGATATCATGCCTATTATATACACCAATCAGCCACAATATTAAACCCACCTGTCTAATATTGTGTAGGTCTCCCTTGTGCCTCCAAATCAGCACCAACCCGCATTATATTCTTCTCACCACATTTGTACAGAGCGGTTATCTGTGTTACCGTAGACTCACTTTGAATCAGTCTGGCCATTCTCTGTTGCCCTCTCTCATCAACAAGGCATTTCTGTCCACAGAACTGCCGTTCACTGTATGTTTCTTGTTTTTGGCACCATTCAAAGTAAATTCTAGAGACTGTTTTGTGTGAAAATACTCAATACTCCAGTTACAGAAATACTCAAACCAGCCCATCTGACACCAACAATCATCCATGCTATTATCTAATCAGCCAATCATGTGGCAGCAGTGCAGTGCATAAAATCATGTATATACGGGTCAGGAGATTCAGTCAATGTTCACATCAACCATCAAAATGGGGAAAAATGTTATCTGTGATTTTTACTTTGGCATGATTGTTGGTATCAGACGGGTTGGTTTGAGTATTTCTGTAACTGCTGATCTTCTGGGATTTTCACACACAACAATCTCTAGAATTTACTCAGATTTGTGCCAAAAACAAAAAACATCCAGTGAGCGGCAGTTCTGCAGATGGAAATACCTTGTTGATGAGAGAGGGCAACAGAGAATGGCCAGACTGGTTTGAACTGACAAAGTCTACAGTTACTTAGATAACCACTCTACCATTGTGGTGAGAATAATATAATCTCAGAACGCTATTCTGAGATGTGGGTTGGTGCTGTTTTGGTGACATGAGGGGGACCTACACAATATTAAGCAAGTGGTTTTAATGTTGTGGCTGATTGGTGTATGTGATGTAGGCTAATACAATTACAGAAATTGAGATGTAAAAATATATGCTCAAATGAAATGTTTTGAATTTACAAAATTATTTTTTTACTAGAGATGCACCAATGTATCGGCCACAGGTATTATAAGATAAAATCAATTATCTGCAGATAAAAACAGTTGATTTTTAAAAACTGCTGGTTATCAGGGCTGAATATTTTCTGTCAAAAGGGCTGGAAAAATGCATCAGACAATTAGCCTACAACTTGTGCTATGTGTCAAAGAAAATGTCTCTTGTATGGAATTACTTTTAGTTGAGTGACAGAGACAGCATATTTGCAATTTGCACTGCTAGAAATTCATGAGGTAGAACGAACGTTGAAACTTTAACGTAACTAATTTGATTAATCACCTTAAAGCTTGACACAGCAAGGAATATGATGAGTTTCTTAAAGCTAAAGTGGAGACTGCTTCAACTAAAAACGGTAACAGATGTTATTCTAAATAATCACATATATTGGTATCTGTGTATCCCTAATATTTACACAATATTTACTTAAAGTTCACTAAAAATAAAAGTTTATTATTCATTGACTAGGCTGTTGGTAGATTTGGCTTCTGTTACTTAAGCGGCTGATGTTGATAATCTGAAAATTGCCGAATTGCCCATTAATGAGTCTAATTAATTTTGTACCATAATAGTTATTGTATATCTTTTATTAATCTATAATTTAGTCTTTATTCCACCCTTTACATTCAACATTTCTCCTACCCCAGGTACAGAACAGGAAATCTCCAGCCCCAGAGAAAGACAGTTACCCCTGCCTGGTCAACAACTGGACAACCATAGCTCCTCAGATGACTCGATGTCCAGCAGATCTGCTGGTGGTGATAATCCCAGACTGGAGGACCAGGTGGTAGAGAGGGTGGCTATACAACTGAGGACCATTGGAGATGAGATGAATGCTGTTTTACTTCAGAGGGTAAGGATCATTGTAGTTGAAGTGTAAATATGCTGCTGCTTTTGCCATTAAGTGTCATTAGGTATGATAAACTAAATTGGCACGTACAGTACAGTGTCTCTGTTCATTAATATCAAGGAGTGTGCCAGGCCTTGCACAACTGTAGCCTCCTGTGGGTCTTCTGGTAAATGGATCAATATGAAATTCACAAGCCCATAGTGAGTGTTGTGACTGGAGTTGAGTTTCCAATTGTGGCTGAACTTAATAACCTTCCCACCCTCTTTTCGCTCTGTATCCCTGTATCGCGTGAGGAGTTAGACAGTGAGGCAGGCCGAGTAAACAGTGGCTAATCTCACCTCCCCTCCCCCTGACCAAACCCAAACCCACCCCCACCCCTCTTCTTCTCAAACAAACACACTTGACGTCACTGCTATGCCTCAGTGTGCATGTTCTCCTGCTACACTACAATCACACACACACACACTCTGGAACGCACACTTTTTTACCTAATTTTATTCTTACGTGCGCATGCTACTTTCCTCAATCCCGGTTGCTGTCATGCATTTGCATGAAGAGTGATTGCCTTTACACATTCAACCTAAAAAAAAATTAAAAAAAATATTAAAAAAAAATTATTTACATTTCTTGTTGCACTTAAATCTGTTTGGTGTACTATTCTGATGATAGTGAAACTTTGTAATATGGCACTTTTTGTACCACTGTCTCCCTAAGATGATTCGCTGATGTTCTTCCTCTTTTGTAAGTCGCTTTGGATAAAAGCGTCTGCCAAATGAATAAATGTAATGTAATGTAAATGTAGTTTAATTTTTTTTTGGTATACAGACAGACGCACACAAAACACAAGTGCATGCCTACAAATCACCTGTACTGACACACGCAATGTAATAAAAACCCAGTATTTCTAGTCGAAGCAGCTGCCGGCACTGTCACGTGTTAAGATTAATTAGAATGACATGGCAGGGACTTCCCTAAACAGTAAAGCAACAAAAGCCCAGTGTGATTGTGCTGTATGCATGCTCTTGTCTTGTGTATGAGAGCAGAAGGAGGATTCTCTTTCACCATGGACATGTGAGACTGGTGGACCACAGATCTTTTCCCTCCTCCCTCTCTAGTTCTCAGTTTCTGGTCCTCTCTGGTCCCTTCTGTAGTTTGAGCCTTCAGTAGTCAGTAACTTTCCCTTGATCACTCTTGTATTCCATGTTTCTTGCTCTCCTGTGGCATCTTCATCTCTTTCCCCTCTCAAGGTTCCCATACTCGTGGAAAAGGTGGAAATAATAGGACATTTTCAAATTGTGATTTTCAACCCAAAAAAGGCATGGAAATAAATTACATTCTGAAAAAGTCATGGAAATATTTGTAGTGAATGTAATTTTTTTTCTCATTATGCTCAGCTAGAAAAATAATATTTACATTTACATTTATGCATTTGGCAGACGCTTTTATCCAAAGGGACTTACAGTGCACTTAATACAGGGACAATCCCCCCGGAGCATATATATATATATTTTAAATAAATATTATGTAACAAAGTTTAATAAGAAAAATAATAATACTCACAATAAGTAAAAAAAATATTAATAACAACATTTTAAAATTAAGTTAAAAATAATATTCATTAAAAAAAAAAATATTATTGGCTACAAATTGCCCATAAGGCAATAAAATAGTTTTTTTCATTACTTTTTTTTAAGCTTGGAAAAGTAAAATAATAAAAGGTCATGGAAAATTACCAAAAAATAATTATAGTTACACTATAGTTTTATTTAATAAAATGTTTTATAAATATTATATAAAATGTAATATTCAATAGAAATGTACAAAATGATATTTACAATAAAGATAAATAATACAATTATTGAAATAAATGTAAACATGATATTGACTATAAATAAAAAATTATAAAATTATTAGTTTATAAAACTTATATTTCATTGGCTTGAAATTTCTCATAGTCAGTACAATTTCTGTAAAACAAAAACAAATGTGTTCCTTATCAAGCAGAAAGCCTGGAAAATGTATAAAAAATCATAAAAGGTCATGGAAAATTACTATAATTACGAGTTGCTAAGCTAGCATTTAATAAAAAAATATGTTTCTAAAAATATTTAATAGAAATGTGCCAAATGATAATTGCAATAAATAAAAACAAATAAATACTACAATTGCTGAAATAAATGTAAAATTTATATTCACAACAAATAAGGAAGAAAATTGGTACTTAAATTCACCAAAGCAGCATTCAACTGATCACAAAGTATAGTCAGGACATTTCTGATGTAAAAACAGCACCATCACTATTTGAAAAGTCATTTTTTATAAAATATAGACAGGCCCATTTCCAGCAGCCATCACTCCAACACCTTATCCTTGAGTAATCATGCTAAATTGCTAATTTGGTACAAGAAAATCACTTGCCATTATATCAAACAAAGCTGAAAGCTATTTAGTTCATTAAATTAAGCTTAACTTTGTCTTTGAGTTTGTTTTTGAGTTGCCACAGTATGCAATAGACTGGCGTGTTTTAAGGTCAATATTAGGTCAGAAATGGCAAAAAAGAAACAGCTTTCTCTAGAAACTCATCAGTCAATTATTGTTTTGGGGAATGAAGGCAATACAATGCTTGAAATTGCCAAAAAAACTGAAGATGTCATACAAAGTTGTACACTACAGTCTTCACAGACAAAGGACAACTGACTCTAACAAGGACAGAAAGAGATGTGGAAGGCCAGATGTACAACTAATCAAGAGGATAAATACATCAGTCTCTAGTTTCAGAAATAGAAACCTCACATGTCCTCAGCTGACAGCTTCATTGAATTATACCCGCTCAACACCAGTTTCATGTACAACAGTATAGAAAAGACTCAGGAGGCCTTATGGGAAGAATTGCAAAGAAAAAGCCACTTTTGAAACAGAAAAACAAAAAGACAAGGTCAGAGTGGATCATTGGAAAAGAGTGTTATGGATCTTAACCCCATTGAGCTTTTGTGGGATCAGCTAGACTGAAAGGTGTGTGAGAAGTGCCGGACAAGAAAGTCACATCTATGGCAAGTTCTACAGGAAGCATTGGGTGCACTTTGGTGAAAAAGAGCCAAATCTGTACATCATTCCAAACATTTGACCACCTGTGTGTGTGTGTGTGTTCTACTTAAGCTGAGCTCTAAAATATTTTACAAATTAAGTTTTTTCAAATATTTGTATTAATCCTTATCCAGTAACCCCAAAAGAAAAGTCATAAATATGTATTTGTATAAGTTGTTGGAACACAGCAATCTCTTCATATTTCCTGTCTAGCACCTTTCTCATAGCTCATTCTTTCACTCTCTCTTATTTCAATCTCTCTCACTTCATCCCCTCATGAGGAGGTATTTTTAGAGAATGACTCATAGCAGCTGTTGACGAGTAATACACTGCCTCTCCTGACTCTTAGCAGACATTGTCTGGGACAGTCTCACCCCACCCTGCGTGTGCACACAAGCATTACAAACACACGCATATAGACAGCTCTGCTAACATAAACCTTGTCAAATACTCACACTTGCACTCATCGCAGCTTGGATTTCTGCGCAAGCATTCCAATTGGTTACAGAAGTTTAAGCACCTTGCATCTGCTTTAGGACAAAAGAGGTGGAAAAAAACGAATTACACAAAGAGTAGTTTTGAAATTCATTTTCAACCTGGTGAAAGAACAGACTTCAAATTGACTTTACTGGGCTGTTTTCCTCTATGAAGGTGATTAGAGAGAAAGGTGAAATCTAAATAGGCCAGCTGTGCTGTTTTTTGTGAGTCACTTTAAATGTTCCCTTTATTGCATAAATCACAAAAGTGAACTCATTTTACTCTCTTTGTTTCAGAACGCTGCCCCCCACTGGCATAACTGGAGGGGTGTGTACCACGGGCTCATTGCATTGGTTGCAGACACCATCAATGGTTTCTACCAGCATGGGTTCAGATAAACAAACGGGTTGAAGTCACAGGAAGAGTGCAGGCGCTCTTAATACACTTTTTCTGCTCTGGGACTTTTCTGCAGGATTGGATATCAATTGTTTCTTTCTTTATCTGTGACTTTTTTTGTTTGTTTGTTTTTGTATATTTTGTATATTGGTTTTCTATCTTTATCCAGTGGATTTTGATGTAGCATAGTGACTGAAGTGTCCCGGTATAGATTTCAGTAGGTGGAGTGAGTGCATGTGTCTATCTCTGAAAAATGTGAAGCACAACCAGTAGGGTTCTCAGCTTGACACGGCTATTGTTGCCAGTGCATTAGTGTATTCCTTTGCATCTTTGACCACAGCGCTGGGAGGTTGCATTAAGATGGGTTGCACTCAAGTAAAGAGATTGATTAGATCTGCATAGCATCTCGGGCCCAGAAGTGCTTTATCTGTCATGGGTTCTCCTCTCAGCTGCCTTACAGGAGCAATAATTGCGCAGTACTATCAGTCAACAGTGGTGCAGGGCACATACCCGCACACCATTAATGGGAAATGGGTGATAATTGTTAAGACTAACAAGAGAATGGAATGTTTTTCAGAGTAAAGTGCATCACTGTTGGATTGTGCCTTGCTTGCATCCTTTTCGAGCCACTTGTGTATTAAAGCCATCAGTGACAATCAATAGATGGTGTGCAGGTAAAATATCAGTGCACTGTTGCCCCCTACCTGAATCTACACATTGGGACACAAATTTGCCACTGAAAGGATAGTTCACCCTCAAATAAATATTCTGTCATAATTTACTCACTCTCATGTTGTTCCAAACCCATTTAAGTTTCCTTCTTCCGTGGAACACAAAAGCAGAACATTTTACAATAAGGTTCCATTTTTTTATATTAGTTAACATGAACTAACAATGAACAATACTTCTACAGCGTTTATTAATATTGGTTAGTTAGTTATAGTAATGCATTTTTAAAATCAAAAGTTGTATATGTTAACATTAGTTAATGCACTATGAACTTACACTGAACAATTGTATTTTTATTAAATAACATAAACAAAGATTAATAAATGCTGTAAAAAAAATATATATATATATTGTTCATGATGCCTAATGCATCAACTAATGTTAACAAATGTAACCTTATTGTAAAGTGTTACCGGATGTTTATGTTATGAATGTTAGCTTCAATCACCATTCACTTTCAATGCATCTCTTTTCCATACATTGAAAGTGAATAGTGGCCAAAGCTAACATTATGCTTTACATCTAATTTCAAGGAAGAAAGAAAGTCATATGGGTTTGGAACAAAACGAGAGTGAGAAAATGAGAGAAGATTTGTTTTTGGCTGATCTATTACTTTAATTCATAGACTGCTCACCTCCAATGGAGGTACTTGTGGGAAAGCCAGACCACTAGTTTGAATGAAATGGCTGGTTAGCAGTGTTAATATTTGTGTGGATTATACCTGTACATATATATATTTGTTTTTTAGAAAACAACAAAAGATAGAAGGAACTGGGAGTTCTCTTTCTTATGTGGTGTGTATATTTTGATTAAATGTAATGACCTAAAAGTACTTAACATTAAGTTTGTTTCTGTTTCAAACGAGGAAGAACAGTTTGTTGTGTTCTTAAATTGTTTTGGACCGACACTGGGTCACAATTAATGTTCTAAAAATCCAGTGGATTTCTTCCTATTTGCAAATTTATTGACATTTGAATATCTGAAGTGGTATAAAGTAATGAAAAATCCCCATTAACGTGCTTGCGTATAGAAATCGCAGAAAAGCACAGGCTAATTTATTTAGTTTGTCCATTTGTATGTTTGGCTATTTAGATGAAATATTCCTAAATCTTTTGAAATTATCAAGTGGATTAAATGAGCATGGAGAAAAAAATTAGTGTGGTGTTCAATGGATCAAAAATCTCTGTAACTTATTTGTGAACATTCCCCTAAACAAGTCTCTTCTGCTGTAATTTGTCTACAAATAGGATGAGAGTAATAAAAAATAAAACTGAGCCAAACTTCCAACATACTTGAACAGACATGTTCTATGTGAATCAATGTGAGGGCCTTCTGTTGTTTTCAGATACTGTTTTTCCAGATGCCTTTAACTGGATTGCCTTTACACTTTCATAACACTGTAATGGCTTTCAAGTACTTCCCACAAAAAAAAAAAAAAAAAAAAAAACTGTAGGCAATCAGGGGGAAAACTCTTCTAACCACTCGGTTTTGTTTTTCATATGGGTGCACAATTTTCATGGCATTATGTGGACCGGAGTTATACTTCCTGTGTCTCATGACTTCCTGTGTCAAACATGTGTGTGGTCTGCTTCCTGTGACCACTCTGTGACTGATACCTTTGTTCTCCGATAAAGCCCCTCACTGAGGGAAAGGCCTTACGTGTACTTACAAATCCACACTACTCAAGCTCAAGTCAGACCCATTTTCTAGCTTTGTACTTTTGCCATATGGATTTTCTATGTAAAACTTCTATATTAATTTTTTTTTATTGTTTTTTCCTTACCATTTTCAATAAATATAAGAATGACATGTTTGTGGTTGATGTTTGTTTTTTGTACAGTCGTCAGTCAAATTTTACACGTTAAATATGCAAATGTTAAAAGGTCTTATCAGTAAAGCCTTTGTAGCCCCATCACAGATACATTAGATTAATAGAAAGGGCCTTTTATTTTACATATTTCATCTTATATAAACACATTACACAATGTTGGGACTGTGCACTCATTCTGAAAACACCTTGAAGCTTAACAGAACAAGATGTGATAGACTGTGATCTTAGCGTGCCCTGAACAGTTCCCTTGCAGGCACATTTAGTGTTTTTAACGGTCGTTGATCATTTGAGAGATGTTCTTAATCCCATCACATGTTTATGCATTTTATAGCTGGGAGCAACACATCTGTTTAGGAGTAAGAACATCTCCTTCAAGATAAGACAAAGGTTGCTTAATTAAAAAGAGGATCTTAACGCTCTGTCCATAATGAATCCTGCTCTATCCTAAGCTAAGAGCAGTGGGTCTTAGTTAGTCATGCTCTCTATTTAAGGCTGGTGCTGTTGTTTCATTTTACACTCTAAAAGAATGAGAAAATGTTTTGTACATTGTCATTGGCTGCATGTAAAGTAGTGGAGACCGGGACAATTGCAACACACTATATTTCTTCAAAAACAAGCTACAGTTCAACATGCTCAGAACAGTTCTCTCTTTCCTTGAGGAAAAAAAAGTGGGATTATTTCACTTTCAACAAAAAATTTCAAATAAATAAACGAGACATAAAAGTTATATATATATATATATATATATATATATATATATATATATATATATATATAATTATTATTATTTTATAAAAACACATACAATAACTATTTTGTTAAAACTTGTGTATTATTTGAGCTGTAAAGCTGTTTAAATGGTCATTTTTAAGGTCACGTTCAAAAATTGGCCCGATTAACTTCCAATGTAAGGTTTCGTTTTCCTGTGTTATCACTATGGATTCACTACAAATACCATAAAATATGGTTACTGTAGTAATATCATAATACATTTATTTGCGAGGAGACGAAAAAGTTTTACGAGGGAATAAATCAATAAGTCACTGCAATAGTCCACTAAGGGTCTCTGTATATACTGGATTCAAATGTGAACATGGGCAAAAATCAGTCTATAAACAACAAAACCGACTGTAAAATCATATGCTGCAGAATTTAAAGTTTAACAATTGAAGATAACCAATGTAAGGAAACAGGTTTTCCAGGTGTATGGTAGAGCTTTACATTTTAAGGACATAAAGAAATTATGATTAAACAGGTTGCTTTACAAAATTTGTGCATCAGAGTTACATTGAAGAGAAAATGTTTTATTTTTGTATTTTTGACACAGTATGTATAATTTCTCCAATTTAGACCTATACCCCTGGTGATTGAGAAAATTTACATAATCTGATGCTATATGATTAGGCCCTACTTGTACATGTTGGGAGGAGAAATCCTGTTAATTGTGGGAGTTTTGCCAGTCAGTGAACTTACAGTGAA
This sequence comes from Xyrauchen texanus, assembly GCF_025860055.1. Lineage (NCBI taxonomy): Eukaryota > Metazoa > Chordata > Actinopteri > Cypriniformes > Catostomidae > Xyrauchen > Xyrauchen texanus. The sequence continues at coordinate 17,550,173 of NC_068311.1, forward strand.
CTCAGTAACATAGCGGTTTTGTTCAAATTAACACATACAGTTCAAAATATTTTCCATATTGACTGAAACCTACAACAATAAGAATCTACAAATATTTTAGGCTATTAGTGATACCCTGGTCAAATGTTTCCACTGTCATCATTCTCCCTGAACCTAAAAGAAAATGCGAGAAACAGTTGTGTAACTTGCCACTCCCACTCAGCACCTGCTTAACCTGTCTGACCAATCTCCTGATCTGACTCACTGATGCGGTGTTGTCATTAAGTTAACATGTTTATTATCCATTTAAGGCCCGGAGCCCTGATTTTGTATGTCTGTAAGACAGTCATAATATATACAAACACCAAAGTCCACCTCCATTATGAGCCCAGATAGTTATGACAATTGTTTGCCGTTACGTCAGGCAGAGCTTTGTTTGTTTCCCCAACATCTAGTTAGACTATCACGTATCAACTATTACGTTGTATAGCATTCCACTGCATATAACTGGACGAGTAAGATAACTATATTTTTTTGGAAAATGTCAGAATCAAAACATATGAGTTCTTACTTGACTTGGAGTCATAAACCCTGCAGTACCAGTCCAGCAAATTAAATACACGGGCAAAGCTAATATAAGAACTTCATTACATGAACGTCACAAGAAAAAAAACCTAGACTTGACAAGATGTTTCAAGTGAAAGCCTCAGGCTTTTCCTACAATATCAGAATGATAACAGGCATCAGAGGAATACATTGAGCACTGAGTTCCCAGTTGGGAATCAGGGAATGGAAGAATATATTCTGCTCATATGTGTACATATTGATACTCAAGGCAACATAGAATATTAAAGGAATATTCCTGGTTCAAAAAGAGTTAAGATTAATTGACAGCATGTAGCATATTTTTAATGATCACAAAAACAATTTAAATTCAACTTGTCCCTTGTTTATTTAAAAAAATTCAGTTACAGTAAGGCAATTTCAATGTAAATATACACATTCAAAAGTATAGATTCAATATGTAAACATTGTACGTTAACATGATTTTAGCATGATAAAAATCGCTTGCAAACCTTATCAGTGTAAACTTACATCCAATATTACTACTTCGTTACCATGAAAACACAATGATAGTAAACACTGTAAGTAATTTTATCACATTAAAATCATATAGAACAGAGATTATCTCACTCTAGAGTCATGTTAACACATGTAATGTTAACGTCTTGTGGATGTTCTTTTGAAAGTGTCTTTATTCACCCAAAAATGCCATTCCAGATGTGTGTGACTTTCTTTCTTCAGCAGAACACAAATGAAGATTTTTAGCTCTGCTGGTCCACACAATGCAAGTGAATGGTAATCTATATGACTCCAGTAGTAAAAATCCATGTTTTCAGAAGCGTTATGATAGGTGTGGATGAGAAACAGATCAATATTTAAGCCTTTTACTATAAATCTCCATTTTCTCTTTCTTCTGTTAATGGCGATTCACATTTTTCACATGTATAGCCATCTACTGAGCAGGGAGAATTTATAGTAAAAAAAATTAAAAAAAAGTATCATATTGCTTCTGAAGATATAGATTTAACCACATGGCCACCATTTACTAGCATTGTATGGAGCAGAGTAAATGATGAGAGAATTTTTATTTTTGGGTGAACTACCCCAATTATGGACTGGCCCCATTCACTTCCAATGTAAGTGCCTCATCATAACCACGATTTTTATATAAATGAGGGAGGAGTTGATTATTTTATTTGTGGTAATCAATGTTATGCCACAAATACTGACAATTAAGCTTAACTTGCATTGAACCCAGAATATTCCTTTAAGAACCAAGGGCGTGTAAACATTTGTTTAATACATTTTGTATACATTTTGTAATTTTATTTATTTTATCTTGTGAAATATATTGAAATATCTGTTATGCGACTTTTTCAGGACAGTACTTCAAAAAAATTATCCCTTATTAAAAAATAAAAAAAGCTAATAATCTTGCAGACTCCACAAGGGCTATGTAGAATTATGAGCACAATTTTATATGCATAAATTCATTTTTAAAATTGTTTTAAATTGTTTAAGGGCACACAAAACATTCCCTGATTTAAATAAAATAGTTTTAACTTGTTTACTTCATTAGTTCTTTCTATGTCAGTGCCACGTGCACAGCAAAGGGACGTTCAGGGACAGATTAGAAGGCACCGTCTTATTATGTGTTATTGTGACAGCAGAAGCACTTACAATCCAAAACAAATGCATTGAATGTTTTATTTTAATACAAAACGTAGAAATCACAAGTCACTAGTCTTGTTTAACCCTAGTGGAAAAAAATGTTTGCATCTATATTTATGAGTGTGAACAAAAAGCTGGACAGTATGTTCTTGTTGCTCCTGGCATCAATCAATGTGGCATTCAGATATGCAAAGGTACAGTCCAAAGACAGATTTTGATGCCTGCGGCCACTTGCTGAAAACAAACTGCATGGTGTTTTGAGAGCACACATACATCCCCACACATCTAAAGTGCTCATCTCTCAGTGTTCTCCAGGGGCTACTTATTTGGATCCAAAGTAGTCCACCACCCCGCTCCCCTTTAGGCCGTCAAAGAAGAAAAAGTTCCTGTGCGGAGCATCTCTCTGAGACAGTGCCTGTTAAACACATGCAAACAAATGAGAAGATGTACTATCCTTCAGGCACATCACAAACGTTTTGAGCTGATCTAGGGGCCACAGAACTAGAATTTTAATAACAACTTTGCCACGAGTATTTAACTGGTTTGATAGAACACAACGGGCACATTCTCTGTTGTGGTGATGAAGACTGATGGGCAAGGGGCAGTGAGGATTATAGAATTGCAGGGAAATGGCGAGACGGCCTGGCTTCACTCCACTTTCATGTAGGTTCAAGGCCTGCTCAACCACCACTCCCGATGCAATGGCGTTCACACCATCGCCCCAACACAACCCTGATCCCCACCCTCACACAGACACAATCACATCTCACTCGCCAAGAACAATATAGTGTCGTTTACCATATACTGTGTACCGTTGTGCCTAATTTGGAGCAATTTTAAATTGCCTACAGTCCAGTATATCTGATTTCTGTCTATAATCTAGGGACGCGGTGTAATTATACACTTTAGACTCACTGATTACGTCACTATGGCTTAGGTTATTTAATCTAATTCAGTTTATGGAATTACATGTGAGGATTTCAGACAGTTGCCACTGGACTTCCTCAGTGACCGGAGTGTTACATCATCATTTCTGGCATTTACACACTATAAATGTTTTGGATTTAGCCCAGATTCTGATGGAGAGGGCACCTGCCATTCGGTTCTCACAGTGGCTCATCAGAAAAGACACTTTCGCAGCTAGTAAAAGTGTTATGTTATAGAGGATTAGACTATGTGGCTTTATGGAGAACTAGAATGAAAGGTTAATTGAAGGAGGAGATTATGTTAAAGGGATAGTTCACCCAAAAATTCAAATTCTGTCATAATTTACTCTCAAATCTGTATGACTTTCTCACGTGGAACACAAAAGGAGATATTAGCCTCAGTCACCATTTACTTTCATGAGAAACAGTGACAGAATGCTTATTTTTGGGAGAACTAACCCTTTAATAAAAATTAAATAAAACAAATAAATAGTTGAAAATCTACATGATATTATGGTTCAAATCAAAGATCTCACCTTGACTATTTCTTGCCCAAGAACTCCTCCAACTACAGCACACACTGGGGACATCTCAGAGAAACAGTAACTGTGAAGACCAAGCAACCACATCAAAAAGTTATGAGTCAAGTTAAAGAGAAATTGAGAGGATTTTGAAGTGAATGTCTCATTCACTGATAATTGCGTACATGTGTTCTTAAGCGCACAGAAAAGGATCTTGAGGAAAAAATTGTTTTTATAAGTTTTTTTATTGATGTTCTAGTGTTGATAAATCCGACTTGTTTTAATTGAGGGAACTTCATGTGAGATTTAATTTTATTCACAACCGAACCCAGATCGAGCTATAATGCATTAACATGCATGTTTTTACACGATTATAAGGCAACAACGAGTGTGGTCATGTAAACGCCTTTACCCTTAAATGCATGGATATTTCACCACTCTTACATATTTGGGTCTCATATTTAGTATATCAATCACAAATGTATCTACAAAATGTATCTAAAATCTAGAACAGGATTCATTATTTTCACACTGAAATTTCCTGAAACCAACTGCCTGACAAAAACATATTGAGCTACACAACACATAATTTCAGTAGTACACCCAAATAAAATAGTCATATCATACTGTTCATATAGTTTACATTCATGTTGTTTTCTTCATCAAATAGCAATGTCAGATGTAAATTACGTCAGTCACTGAAACAACAGTGTCACCTTGAGTAAGAAATAACATTTATAATATGTGTGTGCACGCATATGAATACTGATAAATCACCTGATAAATTGTTGTTAATTCATTGTTGCACAGAAAATCAACACACTCTTGACCAGGTTTTCATTAAGGATACCATATACACTTCTGGTACTTAAACTATTATAAAAACCCTTTTTTTGTTGTTGCAATTTTTTTTTTTTTTTGTGTGTGTGTGTGTGTGTGTGAGTGAAAATTTGAGGAATACTAAAGAGGGGTGGGCACAACTCCAAAAAATGGATGAGGTACAGGGGTTGAATGAAGTCCCTCGTCACTGAAGACCCGAGGGCTAGACGATTGATCGATAGAGATAGTAAGACAGACTATCACTACATAGATAGATAGATAGATAGATAGATAGATAGATAGATAGATAGATAGATAGATAGATAGATAGATAGTCAGACAGACTGTCGATCGATTGATAGATAGATAGAGATAATCAGACAGACTGTCGTTCGACCGATAGATATAGTCAGACAGACTGTCGATCGGGTTTTTGCTTTGTTATTATGGAGTATAGATTGAAAAAAAACAACAACAAAAAAACAATAATAATTTAAGCATTTTAGCATAAGGCTTCAACATGAAAAAAGATGGATGGATGGATGGATGGATGGAAACTTATAGCAGATTAAAGGCCTTGTGTAGGTTTATTTACATTTGAATTTTTGATAGATGGAGTTTTCCGTCAATGTAAGTCTATGGGACTTTTCTGATTTTTGATCATCTGCTGTATGAAAACCGTGAGTCCGGTCAGTTAGAAAACACATTGCACACTATTTCAGTACAGTATTACGGTCTGTGCTGAGTTTGGTGGATGTAGCTTGAAAGCTCTAGGAGGAGTTTGTGATGGTTTTTGCACGTGTGGTTTGAATTGGTTAAAAAAAAAAATCTAAATTAAGAATAGTGCAATTTTATTTAAGAATCATAATTTATGTGTGAAAATGTGCACACGCTTTTACGCACGTTAGTGAATTAGACCCAATAAATGTGAATCGTGAGTTTCTAGGATGATGAGTACCTCACAAAGGTGTTGGGGAGCAGCTCCGAACTCACGCCCAAGCTCTCAAAAACATCATCACGGATCTGTAGGAGTAAGCTTGAGTCTTCAGCAAAGCTGGCAGGCTGAGGATCGCAACCTTTATCTGTACGGAACTTCAGAAGTACTGTTGTTGAAAGTAAGAGAGAGAGAGTGAGGAAAGAGTGGGTCTTCCACATTTAAACAGGATGTAAGTGGAGGGGAGATGTATAAGATTTGCGTGGTACATGAAAAAGGTTCTCAGCCCCTCTAGGCTATTTTCCAAGCGGCATCACGTAGTATCACTTCCCTTTTTTTGACTGCCCACAAACTACAACACAATAAACCCAGCCCACTGCATTTCCACCTGGCAGCAGAGTATACACACACATCAAAGGAACACCCACCCACTCATTCATGTTATCTCACTATATCTGGCACTGAGATGAAATTTCAACTTTCAGAGTTACATTTTTTTATATACTGTCATTTTCTCCAGATGGCAAATTGTGAAAGTGACATCAAAACAACATCTGAGGGTTTGGAAAAAAAAAAAAAAAGCACTGGTATAATATCGTTCTAGTCCCATCACTGAGGCGATAAAACCTCAAATAAATCAGTGAGTTAAGACAGAGGAAACAGTTCTTCCTCAAAAGCTGTTTGACATTATGTGTGGTATTTTTGAGCATTGCAATATATTTAAAGTCTTCCTATGCTTCAGTGCACAAATAGGAAGTGTTATTTTTTCCATAAATGTAATACTAGATATTGAGGGAGGGGCAGAAGTAACAGTTAGTTGTAATGATAGAGATGTGGAGGAGGCAATTTTGTTTTTGAGAGCCACTGCACATGACTGACCATGGACAGCCTGTGATGGAAAATGAACAGCACTCAGAAAGAGCACAAATATGAAAAGAGAAATGTTATTAATAATTACATATAAGACCAACTGGCCTTCCCCTAGATAGGTGTACTACAGACTCCAGGCAGACACGGTGATAAGAAATCTCTTCACATCGCCTATAAAAATGTTGTTTTGGTAAAGCTCCTAATTACTCTACAGTACACTTAAGGTCCTTAAACATTACAAGACCTTGTTTACACCTGGCATTAACATCTGTCTCAGGTGATCAGATCACAAGTGGTCAGCAGAGTCAGACTGTTGTTTACACCTAGTATTAAGTAAGACACCTATGAAAACTTGTGATTGGTTTAAAAGGATAGTTCACCCAAAAATTAAAATTCTCTCATCATTTACTCACCCTCTTGCCATCCCAGATGTGTATGGGACTTTCTTTCTTCTGCACAACTCAAATGAAGGTTTTTAGAAGAATTTTTCAGCTCTGTGGGTCCATACAAAGGAACGTGAAAGGTGGCTAGAAATTTGAAGGTCCAAAAAGCACATAAAAGCAACATAAAAGTAATCCATACGACTCCAGGGGTTCAATCCATGGCTTCAGAAGAGATATGATGGGTGTGGGTGAAAACAATATTCAATATTTAAAAGGACAAATAAGTCCTTTTTTACTATAAATTCTCCTCCCTGCCCAGAAGGTGGTGATATGTGCAAAGAATGTGAATCGCTAAAAACAAAAGAATGTGGAAGTGAAAGTGCAGATTTATAGTAAAAAAGGACTTTAATATGAATCGGTTTCTCACCCTAACCTATCATATCTCTTCTGACGCCATGGATTTAACTACTTTTATGCTGCCTTTATGTGCTTTTTGGACCTTCAAACATCTGGTCACCATTCACCATGTATGGACCCACAGAGCTGAAATATTCTTCTCAAATCTTTGTTTGAGATCTGCAGAAGAAAGAAAGTCATATATATCTGGGATGGCATGAGGGTGAGTAAATGATGAGAGAAGTTTCATTTTAGGGAAACTATCCCTTTAACCACTCAAGCAGTTTATGCTGCCTTTATGTTTTTTTTTGGAGCATGGAAGTTTGGACCACATTGACTTGCACTGGTTGGACATAAACACATCATACATCAATGAAAATATCTTTGTGTTCCACAGAAGAAAGTCATGTGATATATAGATGTCATAAGGGTGAGTAAATGATAAGAGAAATATAATTTTTGTGTAAACTATTTCTTTAATCAATGGTAAGGCCCCAAATTGCATCATTACATACATCACTTGTTACTGCAAGTTGATAAAGCACAAAAAGTCACTGCAAAACTTGAGCAGAATGTTCTCTGTTAAAACAGTCGAGTTCATAATTCACATGACTTGTGTCACTGCATTTTTTATGTCAGAAATACCAAAAATGTTCTGTGCAGTCCTGTGAATGTATGTGCATGGGTTTTTCTAAACGGTACACTCAGCATTTTTTCCTCATTAAAAAGTTTAATTCTCAAAGACATGAATTGCAATTTTGCTATACATGTAGGAAATAATGACCACTCGCATTAAAATAAAGACTCCAGTCATATCAGTAACTTTATAAAAGCTGCTTTATTCTATACTGAGAAGGTCTGCACATGTTACAATCACATGACTCACAGCCGAATACTACACGCTTAATCTCAGTAACCGTCCTGTTATTGGACACTTTCACTCACTGATTAATGCAATCATGGCTGACTGTGAATACTACATTTCTACAATGGCATCTGAAACAGAAATCTATTGATTTGAAATGATGCTGCATCCAAGCAGCTAAGTCCAAGATGACACAAAGACAAAAGTGACTGAGTGCACCTTTAAACCTGCACCTAGGCAGCTCCATTTAAAACTCTAGTTCAGAGCTGTTTGATAACTGATGAATTCAAACAACAAATACTGAAATTATAATCTTTTAAGGTTTACCTTGTAGAAGGAAGTAGTCTGCAGGAATGCGCTTTAGACTGCTTTTGGCTGTTTCACTTGTCCAGTCAACTTCCAGAGCCTCTTTGAAAGAGCAGAAACTGACAGTCTATATAAAAAGAAATAGAGGATAAAAGTTGAGAAGCCAACATTAAAAGGTCATTGGTGTGACTAAAAATTGAATAAGGACTAACTTTTACAGACTTAAAGCTGCTGTGTGTAATTTCTGCACAAGTAGAAGTACCAAATTAAATTGCCAAAAAAATTAAATAATAATAAAAAAAAACCTGCTTTAGAACAGGTTTCCCAAAAACATCCCCTAATTGTTTGGACAAATAGGCAGTCCCATCCCAAACGCACGCCATTGGTTGAGCTTCTGGTGCTATATCAATATTGCCATGGGGAAAATCAACCTACAAATGTCGTACTTATAGTTGTCTCTGTACATAAAAAAAATTTGCACACAGCTTTAACAGAAACTATGGGTGTGTTCCAAAACCTAGTCCGAAGGCTGTTCCAAAAAGCAGGTATCTTTATTAAGCTGCCTCCTAAGAGATCTTTGTGACAAGGAGGATGACGTGGCCGGGTCTTGAGGACACAAGCCTGGCTCTGAATTTTTCTAGTCAGCCGGGAGGGGGATAAAGAAGAGCCGGAGTTGCCAGTTCGAGAGAGACACACATGTGCCCGCTGTGTGTGTTTAAGTTGATTTAAGTCATTAAAGGTTTTGTTGACTTCTCTGCCGGTTCCCGCCTCCTTGCCCATCCTTATGCATTACAATCTGGTTTCAGACAAATTTTAAGGTATCATCTGTGTATCCTTCCCTGGGATGGCAATCCCAAAATGCACCGTGATGAGCCCGGTGGAAAAATAAATCCAAGGTGGTGGACAAAGTGAGTGACATTTTTATTTTAAATACACTTATAATCCATTCAAAACAAATACTGAAAAGTATCGATAATTTTTTTTAAATAACAGAAAACTGACTATTTCACCCAAAATGTGTGAGTACTATGTATATTTATGCTCATGAGAGTATTGTGTCATTCCACGTGCGTCACCTGTATTGAAATCAGTTGCGAGTCGAGTCTTCATTATACTTCTTGTGAAGAGAGCTATTTGAATGATGCGATGCGTTGCTGCCTATGTAGAGAATTAATTAATAACGCCAAATCCGTCTCTTATGAGAATTAATTTCACTTAGGATGCTGCCATAGAAAACAGCTGCCTATGAACAGACCCCAATTCTACCAACATACCCACCTTTTTCACCATGGTTGTCTCATTGGGGTCAACCTTTGGTTTCTTTGCCTCAGGACCATCATTGGCTTCACCAGAAGCTTTCACTACTTTGGGCTTCTCTCTGGGGAAGTTAAATGGGATCAATCATCAGTTTTTCAAATGAGAATCAAACACCTTTTCATCCAAGTTTCCTGACTTACTCTACATAGTGATACTCCTGGCCGAGGTTGGAGAACATGTACCCATGGTAGCCAAATACATCTCCGCAGAAGATCTTAATGTTCCTGGAGGCACTCAGCTGGTCCACTCGCATCATCAGGTCCTTAGAGCACCCAGTCAAGCAAATCTAAATAAAACAAATATTGAATTAATAAGCGGTTATTTTTTAAATCACCCAACTGCCTGGGGAGCTTGATGTGTCCTTCACATCTTATGAGTACAACCAGAAAATTGGCAACACCAGGATTAAAAACTGACCAGAATGTTGGTACATCTTATCCAAAGTCCCAAACCACTCACACCCACCTATTTTGGGTTTAAGATAAGAATGGGGTGGCAATTGAATATCATGCTTTGCTTGCATTAGATATATTGATAGTACATATTGGCGCACAAGAGTCATGATGTGTTAACTGGGTGGATCTACATGGACAGCTGCATTATTGTTTTATCTGCTGGCTTGAGTTTGTTTTCCATTTATTTTACTTGTTTACTTTCCTTGTCAGGACAACCTGTAAACTCCCAACTTTGCAAAAAGAACATCTGAACTGATCTAGGCAGGCCTGTTCAAAATGGGTTGAGAGGTTATGTAATCGACACCTGAACATCAACAACACTTCTCAGAAATGCTGTTGCAATGAAGTAATGCCCTGAGGAGTAACACCTTCACTACATGCAGGTCACTTGGGACTAGCGGCGAGACATTCACGTTTGTCACATTCTTCCTGTGAGCATTCTATCTATGCCTCTAGGCAGCCAAACAACTCTGAAGAGCAAATCTTTATCAACAGTGACCCCTAGAGGATGCAAAAAGGAAATAATTCATGCCACAATGGAAAATTAAAGGGATTGTTCACCCAAAAATGAAAATTCTTTGATCATTTGCTCACCCTTATGCTATCCCAGATGTGTATGTATGACTTTCTTCAGCTGAACACAAAGATTTTTAGAAGAATAGGCCTCCACTGAGACCGTCAACCCACACATCTTTTCACGTGGCTTGTTTGAGCATGTTAATGCAGAGACGTAGCGTGTTGAGGTTTCACGCTATTCTCCGCAGCATCCACGCACAACTCACCACGCGCCCCACCAAGAGCGAACCACATTATAGCGACCATGAGGTGGTTACCCCGTGTGACTCTACCCTCCCTAGCAACCGGGCCAATTTGTTTGATTAGGAGACCTGGCTGGAGTCACTCAGCACGCCCTGTGATACGAACAGGCATCAAAAGTTTTGATCACCATTCACTTGCATTGTATGGATCTTCAGAGCTGATACATTCTTCTAAAAATATTTGTTTGTGTTCTGCAGAAGAAAGTCAAACACATCTGGAATGGAATGAGGGTGAGTAAATGATGAGAGATTTTTCATTTTTGGGTGAACTACTCACCAGTGTAACAGGTAAGGGATGTGCAAGGAGGAGGTGGGAACTGGCAGAACAGTATATATACAACATGAAATAAAAAAAGATTTCATGTTGTCAAAATAGATCAAATTTTTTTTGTAAAACAAACTATATTTATTGATCAATTTGTTTTATAGAGCTGTTCAGCCGTGATGTCAATTTGTAGGCGAAACCGGAAGTCTAATTTGCAGTGGGTCCCCTCTGGATTTTACTATGAGCAATATTAGATTCTTAAATGAATAAATAAATAATTATCTCTACAACTGCACTACAGATGCCCTGTACTTGTTGACTAAATAGTTCTTATAAATTTGCATTTGTACAGTATTTCCTACCGATGAACGAATTTTAATAGTGACATACTAAGATGTTCAGTGTATTGTTGCCTTCCTCTTGACTAAACGCACATTGTTTTGTAAGAAACTGTCTCAAAGAATTACAAAGAGATACAGACACAAACAATGTTTCATCTGCTCTTTTAAAACGAAATATCAAGAGAGGCAGATAAAAGAGAATATACTATTTTAAACACCTCCTCCCTCGTTTCTGTCTCCCACCATCTCTCCCCCTCCTCCTAAACTCTCACTAGAACTCCCAGAGGGAGATTTCAGCCAGCTCCAAGACAGAGATAAGATGAAAGGCAGCCTGTCTGCACTTTGAACAGTGTCTGTGTGTTGACTGCATCATCCATAGGCAAGAACAGCCCTGATTTGCTTGGAAAAAGTGCATACACTTGGAAAAGACCAAACTAAATCTAACGACTTGGCCTCTGACTCTGTGTCTCGATCTAACACTGACTGTTGATAGATGAGTTCATGCAGAGGCTGGAGGAAAAAAGCAAAGCATAAGAAGTTTTAACCACCATAAATCAAACTAATCAAAGGAGCATAGAGACATCTAGTGGGCATGAAAGGCACATAAAATATTCAAAACATTGATATATAGCAATGTACATGTTAACTCTATCCCACCCAGTCCATTCATTTCAAAATGTCACAAAGTCAAAAAATAGCCTCTGTCCATCAAACATTACATAGACATATTTCTCTTGAATCTGCAGAACTTTTTTAATTAAAGGGATAGTTCACCCAAAAATGAAAAATCTCTCATCATTTACTCACCCTCATGCCATCCCAGATGTGTTTGACTTTCTTTCTTCTGCAGAACACAAATTAAGATTTTTAGAAGAATATCTCTGTAGGTCCATATAATGCAAGTGAATGGTGGCCAGAATTTTGAAGCACTATAAAGCACATAAAGGCAGCATAAAAGTAATCTATATGAGTCCAGTCTTCTGAAGCAATCCAGTCAGTTTTGGGTGACCAAAATGTGACAAATATTTACTGTACATTTTGCCATTGCAAGGAACAATCATGATTTCAAGCTTGATTACACTTCATTGTGCTTGACGCATGTGTAGAGCACTCGATGTTGCTAAGAATTGTAATAGAGCATGAAATCTTGATTGCCAAGATTTATTGCGAAAAATTAGTTATATTTAAGTCTGTTCTTACCCAAAACCAATTGGATCACTTCAGAAGACATGGATTACAATTCTGGAGTAATACTGATTACTTTTAAGCTGCCTTTATGTGCTTTATGGAACTTCAAATTTTTGGTCACCATTCACTTGCATTATATGGACCTACAGACCTTCATTTGTGTTCAGCAGAAGAAAAAGTCATACACATCTGGGATGGCATGAGAGTGAGTAAATGATGAGAGAATTTTCATTTTTGGGTGAAATGTTCCTTAAATTATATGGTAATATCGCAAGCACAATGCAGTTTCGATGCAACGTTTGAACATAGTGCATCAAATGTTTTAAACTGACAATTCTGAACAAACATGATTTAACCAGCTGTTCAATACTTACTCTGAACAGTTATTATCTAATTAAGAGGACATTAACTTCTTGATAGAACAGTTTATATAGAGTTTAACATCATAAGACACCAAGCAGTGAATATTAAATCACACAAGTGAAGGTTAAGGTTAGTCTGTGAGCTGAAAAAAGTTGTTTCACCATTTTGTACAAAAAAACCCCAAAGTGCTCTAGGTGTGTGTAGTTTAGTGGTTAAAATATCTGGGCTGGTAATCGAAAGGTTCAAATCCAGCAAGGGTCGATCGATGAATATTACTATCGTGCTCTTGAGCAAGGTGCTTAACTCCTGGTAGCTCCAGATTGGACACCTTCAGTTGTGTTTTTTATACTTGATGACAAATTTTTAAATATCCATAACATAATAAAAGATCTTGTGTGTGATTTGGTCATGTCTTCAACTTGTCCAGTACACATGCTTATTCCAGCACTAACCGCATCAAACTGGAAGAAAAAGTCATCGGGCTTGCTCTCCACTGGTTCTGTGTCTGCCTTCACCTCTACCATTGGGTTAAGGAACTGCGCTCTCTCCAGTGAGGCCTGGGCTTGGTTCTGACCATCTGCATCCACAGGGATCAGGAACTGAGCGCGTCTGGACTCCTCTGTCACCTGATTGGTGGAAGCCATAAAGAACAACACATGATTGGATATGTACTTTTCATGGTGATGTTTTTTGAAGTACTGTAAATTTAAACCTCTATTTTTGGAAAATTTGTATTGGACACCTGCTCATGGTCCAGGAGCGTGAGCCCTTTGACCCCAGCCAAAATAAGGTTCTTTGCCACTTCTGCACCAAGACCCCGGAGTCCAACAAGAAGTACTCGAGATCCTCGAAGTCTGAAAATGTATGTTAAATATAATTGTTATATGAAATTTTACAATACGTTTACATATATATATATATACATACATACATACATATATACATATATATATATATATATATATATATATATATATATATATATATATATATATATATATTGAGCCCATTAATCAATACCACGTTAAGAGACCAAAATACACGATTAGCTTCAGATAGGATACAAGAACACAAATGGAGCATTAATAATCACCCTGATGATCTGTGCTAAAACAGTTTGTGAATAAACATGTTTCTTTAACGATTACTCTAATAACACAAAGCCTAAAAATACTGCTTTAATCGCGTACATATAAAATATTATTCTAGAAATAATATATTTAGAAATCTAAAATAATTAGTATAATAATTTTTTAACAGTTATTATAGCTTTTTTTGTACAGCTATAAACATACCTCTTTTGGGCATCCAGACCCCACAGGCGAATCTGACGATCATATTGAGCAGCCTCCTCCTCGCTGATTATATTGTCTTCTTTTTCGATGGTATCAATCATTTTAAAATATTTCCGTTTTTTTATATATATATATAACAAACTGTAAAAAGGAGCAGCCTGAAAGATTCGTTTGACTATTGTAGACTGAACTGTATTTTCCAACTGCCCATTCTATGGGACAGAAGTGCCGCTCAGACTCACAAAGGCGGCGCAGAGTGATGATGTAATAGAGTTGAGAAAGCGCCAGTTTCAGATCAACAATGTACATTTCTCACCATTCAGATAGCAAATGTTTTTTGGAATGTCCTGCTCTTCCCATTACGTTTTAATATACGTCCCTGTAAGTTTTACAGAAGCATATTTTTTATTACATGAAATGTTGCTGCATTACAATATCAAATATTTTTTTCATCACAATCTAATTAACATCTGCGAACATCATTAAAAGATCAGATTTACAAACATCCTAAATTATAAACGTCTCTAAGACATTATTGACATACGTCTTCCAGATATAAACACACATCAAATAGACATCTGGGTGATCCACATGTGCAATGTTGTATCATAATTATTCGATTTTCACTCTGAAAAAACATAAAGGGTAAATTTGTGTTATATTTTAAAATATACTTCTCTAACTTTATTGTTTATATATATATATATATATATATATATATATATATATATATATATATATATATATATATATATATATATATGTTTATTGTCCAGAATTTTTCCCCAAATAATACTTTCAAAATGAGATGACCAAAATACTGCTAAACATGGCACATAATTCCTTCCTAATATATCTATTACTGCTGTGCTAATTGGGGATATATATGGAATTTACCTTACAAATACCTGCTTACGAATAAAGTAAGAGAAATCTCCTTTAAAATTGTACATAGATATTATCCTGCTAAGCAATATCTCCTTAGGTTTAAACTTGACATATGTGTTAACTGCTCTTTATTTGGTGTATGCCCAGAAACAATGGCACACCTGTTCTGGCAATGTCCCTACACCAGCACTTTTTGGAAAGATTTGTCCCAATACATTGCTGGTAAGCTTTTCGCTAATTTCTCTCTGTTATGGAGGGATGTGCTGTTTGGTCTCCATGCTAACAAAGGTAAAATTCAGGAAGAAGTATATCTAATTAACTTATTGATCATTTTGGGGAAATATCATATTCATAAAGCCAAATTTAGTAATTCTAAACCTTCCTTTGTTGCTTTTGGTAAAGAGACACAACAGTACCTTAAATCCATCTATGACTCTAAAAATAAGAAGGCTGCTAAAACCATTCTGTTATGTTCTACCTTTAATGTATTTACTTGATTCTCCCCCTGGCTCTTTGTTTGTTTAATATGCTGTATTCTGTATTAATGACGTTTTTGTGTGTTCTTACTATTTGTTTTGTTAAACTTCACTAAAGAAAGAAAAAATTTACTGCCGTGTCCTGGTCGGTCATTTCCGTGACTGACGTCATCACGCACAGCCCCGCCTCTTCTCCTTGGAGAAGAAGCATCGCCATTTTAAGTGAATGAGTTTCATTTCACATCGCAACTGTAGGACGGAGAACCTCAGGAACGTTTTCAACCTGTTTCTCTTTTAAACTGTTAGTGGGGAATTGACTACTATGAACTGAATCTCTTCCTAAAGCCAATCAACAAGTAGATCAAAGTCAAGTAACGCATAAGACAGTTGATTTTTTGCACTGAATGTATTACGTTAGAGGAAATGGCTGTGGAAAGCATGACTGTCCATCCAAACTCCCCAACAGCCAACCACGAACACAACAGCCTTCTCACTGACGAAAGGTCGAGTAATATCATCATATTTCTATCCAACTATTGATTTGTCCTTTGCTTTTTACCAAACACAAAAAGCATGGGCATTTGCTTTTTTCATTTTTTTTTTCAAAGGGATTAAAGTCGCCTTTTCTGGGAAACGTACAGAGGTAACGAAACGCCATCTTGAAAGGTTACACAGCGCAATCTGGAAGCTCATACCCGAAATCAGGAAAAACACACAAATTTACATTTTCACTCACTTTTCGAAGCTTTTTAAGTGATCGAAGACCAAGTGGCCACCGTTACGCGTAAATATTGGTCCAGTAATTCGTTATTTTCATCACAGATTAAGAACACACGGACAAAAGAAAAACACGAGTAAACAGTATAATTTGTTGTAATTAGGCATTTATTGTCTAATGCAAGTTGTATGTGCTGTAACATGTCGACAAAATTCTCGGAACAAAGTTTCTCCCTCTTTGACAAGTTAATTTGGATCTTTTCCCTGCGAGGCCTAAAGGGAGCAGTGCTAACATTAGCTTACGAGTTACCATTGAAATACAACAAAAACACAGCTAGCGGAAGCTAATGAGTAGCGACCAGCTTGCATTGTTTATAACGTAACCGCTTCATGAATTCACGGTTCATTTAATTTAGTTCGGTATCGAGTTCAGTGCGACGAGGTTTAGCATAACGTATTGTTTATCAGATCATATGTGATATTTTGTAAACCATGTTCATTTGTCGACCTTTCAGCACTTAGCATCAGTGCTGAAGAAACACGCGAGCTACGCACTTATATTTATCGGAGACGTCACTGAAATACCAGAGATAAATGTTTATTTCTTTGCGTGTTTTTCAAGTTTTACGTGAAAAGGAAAGTATTTTTCAGTTATTATATAATTATATCGCTGTATAGTAGTGTTTTTTTTTTGGCGCTATTTAACTGCCTTTAGGTTGTAAAGACGAAAGCAATTGACTTTGAAGAACAACTTATTTTAAAGGTAAAACACTTTTTATACGGTAGAAAATAATACCCTTATTCGTTAACTTGAGTTGTTTACGAGAAAGAGAAAAATAGGGTAATTAAATTATGACTCAATTAACCATATAAAGTTATTACAAGTTAAGCTCTATCGACAGCATTTGTGGCATAATATTGATTACCAAAAAAATACAATTTGACTTGACTCTTCTTTAATACAAAGCAAATATCTGAGTTACAGTGAGGCACTTATAATGGAAGTAAATGGGGCCAATCCATAAAATTAAATTACTCACCATTTCAAAAGTAAAGACACAAAACATAATATGATTTTAGTTTGATAAAATTGTTTACTAACCTTTTCTGTGTAAAGTTATAGCCAATTTTACAACTTTGTTGCCATGACTAATGTTAACAAACCTGAAAACGACTGTAAAAAGGACTATTTAAACAACTTTGCAGCTAAAATAGTACTCAAGTTTTAACAGAACTAATATCAGTGCTTTTACAAAATGATGAGGTTCACATTTCTGCCTTTAAACCCTCCAAAAATTGCCCCATTTAATTCCATTGTAAGTGCCTCACTGTAACCCAGATTGTTTGCTTTTTCTTTTCTTTTTTTTAAGAAGGGATGAGTCATTTACATTTAAGCATTTGGCAGATGCTTTTATTCAAAGGGACTTACAGTGCCCTTCTTACAGGGACAATCCCACCAGAGCAACCTGGATTTAAGTGTCTTGCTCAAGGAGACAATGGTGGTGGCTGTGGGGATCAAACCAACAACCTTCTGCTTAACAGTTCAGTGCTTTAGCCCACTACACCAACACCACTCCGTCAAAATGAATTTTTGTGTGTTGAGTTTAACTGGTATTGAACCTGGAACATTCCTTTAATCAGGGATGCAAACTACTCACCTTTCATCTAAAGTCAAACTTTCACAAGCTAATTTGCCCAACTTGTTTGGTAAAAGTTTCTAAAATGTCCTTATTAAAATCACTTTAAAGTTACTTTAAGCTTAAACACTTAAAAAAAAAAAAAAAAAGCTCAATCAAATAAACTAGGAACACCTTTTTCATATCTCATGAGTTTGTATCCCTGTTAAGACTGTTTAATATTCCACAACAGGTTTTGTTTAACTAGTTGCTAATGGTCTCCAGCAGTGACCTATCAAGTTTTATTCTCACATACATCCCTCATGAACAAGTTCATTGTCCAATGTCTCAGAAGCATTCAAGGTCATGAAGCAAAACATGGAGGTGCTTGAATATACCACTTTTGTCTACAAGTGTAGTATCTTTCAGGCCCAAAATGCTGTATCTCTCAACACCCCCCCAATGCCTAATACTTTTAATTTTCTTGAAAGCTGGTCTGTCTGATGGCTATGAGTTATTGTGTTTATATGAGTTTGGAGTATATGAGTTGGTCACTTAATGATCAGAATACTCCTAAACTAGTAACAGTTTGTTTGTTAAAGATGTAGGTGGTTGTTGAACTATTCAACACTACACAATTTAGCAATTTCTGCCAAGGATATTTTTGCATTTAAGCAGTCCTTTATTCTCACAAAGTGTAATAGGCAAGTAATACAAGTGTTATCAAAATTCTGCATAAAGAATTTTGTGTCCCTCAGAACCTTTTTCAGTCAAAAAAATATTTTGTTCAGGTCCTTGGTCTGACTTGTTTTGAATTTTTTTTTGTGATAGATCATACGAATTTAAGACATGAAGTGGGTTTATGTTAAAAACATTTAGATCAATTGGATGTCTAGACTTTGGATGCAGAAAAAAAGAAACCCCCTCAGTTAGGGAACCACTTAAACTTGTATATGTTTATTCACAGATTTTAAAATGTTTATGGAGAGAATAGCGAATATTCCTTTTTAGGGGATTTGTAATTTATGTAATGATAATTCATAAAGGCTTAAAGCTTTGAAGGAGTCCTGAGAAATGTCCCCTCGTAATGTAAATTTAAAGCACTAGGCTGTAAGAAAATCATCACTGAGATTTTCTTACAGCCTAGTGTGTCTCACCCAGAGTTCAGTTCATTTGGTATCACCCATGCACTTGTCAGAAGTCGTTTTTTGTAGGTCAAAGTTGAGGGATTAGGCTTTAATGTATGGTGACAGTGTGAAAATGCAGCAGTGCTTTGCTTATGTGTTAGCTAGGTGGCAAGTTTCAAAGAGTTTCAAAGTGTTGGCAGTCTTGCCTGAACAAATTATTACGAAGTGTCCATTGTATTATAACCTTATCAGCATTGTACATATTATGTCTGCTAACAAGAGGGTGGCTGTATAATCACTATTTGAATTGTTCTCAGCAAAGCTCAAGTGAGCAGTGAACATTGGACACCCAAAGTCTGATGGTAAGCATCCAAATTAGAGTATTGCGTCCTTGTGTCTGTAGATTGACAGCCTTGTTGATCAAGAGGTATTTTTAGCCCCTCAGATCTACCCATCTGTTTGTTTATAGGCTGAAATGTTAGAAGATGAGATACTGTAGGGCCATCTAACTTTGCTTAGTTATCTATGATGTCATGACAAGAGAATACAGTATTGTTAATAGTGAGGTCAGCAGAAATAGTCATTTCAAAATTATTAATATAGGCCCACTTCTGAAGCAACCAACAGTGTATTGAGTTGGTCTTACTTGATATTAATCACCCATTATTACTCTGTTTTAGCCCAATTGCAACTTTCACTTATCTATGAAATTATTTTTGTGCAAGAAACCTATTACAATAAACCAGTAGTTAATAAAAGTGTTTGAATGGTAATTGTCAAACAGGCATGAAGATGGGGAACTGGAGGAAGGTGAGCTAGAGGATGATGGTGGGGAGGCAGAAGTGCCCAGAGGTGAGGGACCTGAGCACCAGGATAAGCCTCGCCGCAGCAAGGAGCGCCATGCAAGTGAATCGGACGATGAAAAGTCGCATAGGCGCAAGAGGAAGAGAAAGAGAGAAAGAGAGCGAGAAAAAGAGAAAAGGAGGGCCAAGAAAAAGCGCAAATCAAAGCACAAGGTCAGTGTTAATGTTCATTATGTAAAGACATTATAATTTTACTGTTTATATCACTTTCTCATATGTATTTTGTGTGATGCAGCGCCATGCATCCTCCAGCGATGACCACTCAGACTTCAGTGATGATTCAGATTATAGTCCCAGTGAAAAGAGGAAGTACAGGGAATACAGTCCTCAATATCCTCCATCTGTAAGTAAAATATTTCAAAATGCAGTTTTGTTCATCTTTTTAATTTAAAGTAACACTGCAATAAATGCTTAAACCAGCCAGCCAATCAGATACAATTTTAATCACAGCCAATATATTGTAGTCTCAAGGTGGTTACCCTCCTGCTCCTTCTGGTCATGGAGGCCCCATGCCAAAGAAAGGCAGCTATATGAAGATGGATAAACAGGGCTATGGTGGCTATGATGACTTTGATGAGGACAACTATGAAGGTGAAGTAGATGAGGAGATGGGTGAGGAGGACTATGATGACTTTGCCAAGGAACTGAACCAGTACCGCAAGGCCAAAGAGGTTGGAGGCGGTCCACGTGGTAGAGGTAAACAAAATGTAAAAATTAATTTAATAGAGAATAATTTTGATGATCTTGGCTGATAATGATTCACATCACAAGCAGTGCTGTGTCTTATGTTGAAAAATTGGCAATCAATTAAAGTGTCAAAAGTCATCTGAAATCTTCAGTGTCTGCTTGCATAATTCTCAAGTGTTATAACCAACGTGTAAGAGTCGGTGTCATTACAGACATCTGTGCTGACTCACATTTCTATTACTCAGGTGGTAAAAGCCGCATGAAGAACCAGCGAGGCCGTGGCAGAGGAGGAATGAGGAGACGGGGTGGGAGAGGAGGCGGCAGAGGAAGAGGACGGGGCAAAATGGGAGGAGACAATGATGATGGTGATGGCATGTATGGAGAAGACATGGAGGTGGGCCATAATTCATCGATTACAAATACCAAAAGAACTTTGTCAGAATACCAGGTCCCTGTCATCATTACTAGTCACTTTTAACACAATTTAAACATAATTGGTTTGTCATTGACTTACTCTTAAGACATGCATGTTTTTTGACAGTATGGAGATGATGACTATGAAAACATGGGAGATGATGACTATGATGACTACTCAAAAGAAATGAACCAGTACAGGAAATCAAAGGACAGAGGGCGTGGTGAGTTCAGGCTAGGATGCCTGATTCTTAGAGTGCCATGATTAACAAATATTTGAGTGTTTGTTATTTAAATAATCTTTTTTTTTAATTTACATATGAACTTTTTTTTTTATGTTACTCAGGTGGAAAAGGTGTGCGAGGTCGTGGGAGGGGCAAAGGAGGTCGAGGCATGAACCGTGGTAGAGGGAGAAATCGAGGGAGGGGACGTGGTGGAGATCAATGTCCTGATGAAGACAACAGTGGAGATATGGACATAGGGGTAAGACAGTTTACCAGATCATCCACCAATCACAGAATTTATCAATCAGTAGAACATCATTTGCAATCAGAATTTTTTGTTATCCGACTGTTTCAGGATGGAACTGGAGCCCCAAGGAGGAACGAGCCAGAGAAACATGGGCCTGACAAAAAGGGCAAAGCTATCTGTAAATACTATATTGAGGGCCGCTGTACATGGGTAAGCACAGTCATCCTACTTTGGAATTAACAATTCAAGAGTTTGTGAATTAAAACAACAGGCTTGATATTTCTAATGTTGTTTTACAATTTTATTTTCAAAATAATTTTGTGGGCCTTATTTGACAACAAAAGGAACATGCTCTGTACTAATTGCTTTCAATTGATTTTTAGGGTGACCACTGTAACTTCAGCCATGACATTGAGCTGCCTAAGAAGAAAGAACTCTGCAAGTTTTACATCACTGGCTTCTGTGCACGAGCGGAAAACTGTCCTTACATGCATGATATCCTTTGGTTGTTTTGCTTGTTGATATTGTCATACAAGCTTTGTTTAATACGCACAATCCGTACAGTGTACTTTAATGGTACATGTGAAAGACTCTCTCTCTTAAAGAGGTTTAGCCTCCATGTGTCAAAATATTTTCTTAACTCTACTGCACGTGATTTCCCTTGCAAGCTGTTCCACACCACAGGAAACTGTGTGAACGGTGAGGAGTGTATGTTCTCCCATGACTCACTAACAGAAGATACTCAAGAGCTGCTGGATAAGGTGACCATTAAAATTTGTAAATGCCGTTGCAGCTTCCTGTCATTGTTTCTGTGCATTCTGCAAAACACCACTCTCTATTATTTTTTCAATGAAGATGTTGGCAGAGGATGCAGAAGCTGGTGCAGAGGATGAAAAAGAGGTGGAGGAACTGAAAAAGCAAGGCATCAACCCTCTTCCAAAACCACCTCCTGGTGTTGGTCTTCTCCCAACTCCTCCAAGAGCTAACCAAGGGGATTCTTCCACACCCATAGACTTTGGAATGCCTGGACCCCCACATAGTAATATGCCACCCAGTGGTCCACCAGGCCCAGGTGCTGGCCCTGTTCCTGGAGTTGGGCCCTGCCTGGGCCCTCCTCCCCCCTGCCCTGATGGAAACACCTTCCAAGGGCCACCAAACCCCAACGGTCTTCCTCCACCACCTATTGGTGCACCGCCTGCTTGTGGAGGAAATGCTGGGAAGAAGATCCCCTCTTTGTTTGAAATCGTAGTGAAGCCCACAGGACAGCTTGCACAAAAGCTGGGTGTCAGGTTAGCTTTCTTATTCTTCCTGTGAAATCATAATTCTCTTAACTGTGTAGCACATAGAAAAATGAAAATGCTGTCATAATTTTCTCAGGCTGTTTCAAACTAATATGGCTTTCTTTCCTCTATGGAACACAAAAGGTAATGTAAGGCGGGATGTTAGCCCCGATCACTTTTATTTTATGGATTTTTTTTTAATTTAAATAAACAGTGACTGAGACTTACTGCCTAACATATATTTTGTGTTCCACTGAAGAAAAAAAAAAAGCCATATAGGTTAGACAGGGCATTAATGAGTAAATGATTTTCATTTTTGGGGGGAACTATCCCTTCAATTACTAGCACATACAGAAAATACTAATACAGATGTACTCCCTACAGAGGACCAGGTCCTGGCACTGGTGCTGCAGGTGCTGCAGGACCTCAGGGCCCTCCTGCAGGTCCCCCAGGTGTGCCTCCACCTCGGTTCCGCTGGTGCACCACCACCAGGACACATGGGTCCAGGCTTTCCTCATGACATGCCTCCTATGGGTCCACCTAACATGAATCAGGGCCCGCCATCAATGCCAGGACTGCCAATGAACTATGGCCAGGGAGAAGGACCAGCAAACCAGGGAATGATGTCTCCAGGGGGTGGATCATCTGGTACCAACTTTTATGAAAACTTCTACCAGCAACAGCAAGCCATGGTGATAGATGGAGGTGGAAGAGATGGTGAGTTCAAATTCTTATCTAGAGGTTCTGTTAAAACTTCATGTTGTATTGTAACTGTGCACATTGCATTAATATACACGTTTACATTTGTCAATTTTGCCTATTTTTTTACTCAAAGAGAAGAGTAAATTGAAGATATAGTCATACATTACATATCAGTTCATGCATTCCCTGGTCATCAAACACAGAGCATACTAATTTGATCTACTGGAACATCACCCTGCTGTTTTTTATGCCCATTCTCTTTTCTAGTCCTAAAACTTAATTAGTATTTTACCAATTTCTTTTCCTCCTCGTTCAGGTGACAACTTTCAAGGAGTTGGTGGTGGGAACTTCAATGATCAGTCTTCTGGGAACCAGAGCTCTGGTAGTGTAGAGGCTCCAGCTAATGTATGCCTATCTAATCAGTCTGGGATTGCAGTGCCAGATTTCCTTCCCCCAGCACAGCGTGTTCTGTTCATTAGACTCCAACAGAAACAGCAGGAGGATGAGGAGAGAGCCAGGAGACTGGCTGAAGGAGGAGGAACTGAGAGGGAGAATGAAGGTACGATTAAACATCTCTGGTACCTGCACTGGGAGCATTTACTATAATGTCACAATGCAGGAAAAAGGGGGTTCAGTTTATGATTAGAAATTGCAATACTAAATTAAAAAAATATATTAAATTTAAAAAAAAGTTAATTGAAGTAATATTAATGATGGAAACAACATAAAAAGTTTACAAGTGAACATGCAAAGATGTTGGAAAAAACTCGTACTGTAAATTGAAAGGTTAACGATACTTAAAAAATCAGGGGCAAAAGAACATTTGGGACCCCTACAATAACCTATATCATTTTTGTGGCAACAATATGCATAGCTTTATACAGGAATGTGCCCCTTTGTTCAAAGTATTTTTTATATAAAACAATTGTCACACTAATAGCTGAGATTTTGAAATTGCTGACTTTAAAATATGTATGTTGCCAAGGCTATTTCTGGGAAGGAAACATATCAAGGACTCTTTTCATAGCGTGACCCTGCCCTAGACCTCATAATACTGTAAACATCCTCTGGCCTGGGATTGTGCAATCTTGCCTCACAAATATCATGTCCTTCCACTAGATGGTTCTTCCTTATCACTGGGTGTAACTGAGGATGGTGTTTTAAAAAACATCCATAACTACATCTAAAAAAGGAAATTTTAGATGTAGTTATGGTTGTATTCATTGTCACTTCCATTTTTTTTCCATTTACAGGAGATTCAGCGAACTGGTATTCCAGTGAAGATGAGGATGGTGGTGGCAGTGTCACTTCCATTCTCAAAACTTTACGGCAGCAAACCCAAACACAAGGCCCCCCCAAACCAGACGTAGTTCCTAGTGACCCTCGTCTGCAAAAGTCTCAGCCTGCGCAGGCACCCAGCCGACCAGCAGACCCCCGGCTGGCACGAGACCCTCGTCTTTCCCGAAACACAGACTCTTCTCTGGCATCTGAGGCCAATGCTTCATCCCTCTCCCCTTCAACTCCTTCAGACCCCCGTCTTGCCCGGCATGCAGCCCTACATCCTCCTAAACCTGAGCCCCCGCTTGTTTACATACCCCCACCCCTGACTGCTCCACCCAGCAATGAGGAAGAGGAGGGTGAGAGGATGCTAAGGGACAAGCCTGTGCCCATCCCTCTGGACCCTTTAATGGGCATGGCTTTGCGTGATCCCCGCTCCCAACTACAGCAGTTCAGCCACATCAAAAAGGATGTGGTCCTAAACAAGCCTTCTTTTTCTAAGACGGTGCTGTGGAGTCCTGAAGACCTCATCCCTATCCCCATTCCCAAACAGGACTTGCTCCCACTGCCTCCTGGCATCCCTCCAGTTACTGCCATGGACTCCCGGCTGTCTCGCACCCCGTCCCAGCATCACTCAACCCTGCCCTCTACGCTGCCGCCTTCTGCTCCTGCTCCTGAGCAGTCTAATCAATCCTCCTCGTCCCTGCCGGACTTTGAGCTGCTCTCTCGCATCCTCAAAACTGTTAACGCCACTTCATCCAGCCCTGCTCAAGGTGCTTCTACAGGAATCTCCTCACCTCCGTCCGTCTCTGCTGAGAAGCCCGTTGACCCCCGTATGGCACGAAAAGCCCCTGCTGACCCTCGGCTCCAGCCCCAGAAATCTACCCTCAAGTCCACCTCAGAGCCACCTGCCTCTCAAGTCTCACCCCCTGCTGTGTCCTCATCTCCATCCTCCTCTCCCACAATTGCACCCTACGACCCTCGGCTGTTGTCAGCAGGAGGGTTGGTTCGAGGTGTTGGTAGTGGGAGTGCAGTTAGTGGCAGTGGCAGCAGCGTATTGAGTGGCATTAGTCTCTATGACCCACGGACTCAGGGCTCAGAAAAGGCAGAAGGCTTGGCGGCCACTAGAAACACTAGTCCTCCCCCTGAGCCCAAGTCAAGTGAAAGTACAGTTGCTTCAGCTAAACCCAAGTCTAAAGAGCCACTGTTTGTACGCAAGTCGGCACTGGACCAGCCGGAACCCGAGAAGAACACAACGGAGCAGACTACAGACCGCTACAACAGCTACAACCGCCCTCGACCCAAACCTTCGCCTTCACCCAATTCAGGGGCTGCGGCTGGGGCCCCTGCTACGGGTGGTCCATCCACAGCTGGTCAAGGCCCTGCTGGTGCTGCAGAGCAGCCGCCAGGGGTCCACAACCTGCCTGTGTCCACACTGTTCACTATGGTAAAGCAGGCCAGCAAACCAAGTGGCACTGGGAGCCCATTTGGTGGCAATAGCCCTGCTCAGCCTGACATGACTGAACAGGACAATGCATCTCTAAAAGAAGTTTTCAAAGGCTTTGACCCCACAGCCTCACCATTCTGCCAGTGAACTCTGCTCTTTTGCTGTGTCGTTGTGAATCGCTTTATGACTGTAGTGTGCGGTCTCACATACATCTGACATGCAAAGATATCCACCCCTGCCAGGTCACATACCACACCACAGTATTTCCATATAGATTTCTATTGGGACAATTGGGATTGGGATAGATTATGTCTGTACTCTAATGATAAGGGGACATGAAAACTAAATGTCTATTTTAAAACCAAATGAGAAATGTTTAAATCAATTTTCATTTTAAGGACCTCTGTGGATATGTATGTAGATCAAGACACACTGACATACATACATTTTGTCATTATGAAAGACAAACATTTTCATTAGACTATACCAAACAGGTTTTTTGGATTATGACCCATTAACTCCACCCATTATCCTGCTTGAGTTCAACCAAAAGTATGGCCAGCGTAATTGTTAGGTGACTTTGACATTGTTCCAGCTGATCAGCATGGCAGCAGGGAGAATTCATTCACTGCCACTCCCTCTGCCTCCTGCAGTGGATCTGAACTAAAGGCGAGGGTATACTTTGTTTTTCTGTGTGCCGTTAAGTCTTGTGCACGGCCATGAATTCTAGCCTTTTGCAGTATACTGCGTTGACCATGAGCCCAATTGGATCTGTTCAACAAATATGCACTGCAACTGCTTCGTAATACTCTACTTTGCGCAAGACATAGCGACACGCAATCAACTAAAGTATACTTTGGCTTTAAGTCATGTAGTTGCTCACCAGCACTTTTCATTTGCTCCTCACCAGTGATTTAGATCCTTTTAAGAAATTTTAGCTCTCAGTTTTCTCTCTCTGCTTACACTAGTTAACTCTTTTTTTCATGACTGTTTGCCCTCGTATTCCTAATGTTTCAAATTTGTTTAGTCTGTTCATACCACTCCACTTATCAAAATTGTTCATGCGAGATCCCTCATTGTTAGTGTTTTTGTCACATACGATAGATATCATTTTAATTTATTTTTTTATACTTAAGCAGTCTGGTCTTTTTCTTTGTAAGTGACTGTCAAATTGAACCGTTTTATGAATGTATATATATATAAATATAAATATATATACATAAGTGTATAGTGCATATTCTTTCCATCTGGTTTGTAAATTAACTTGGATTGTGCAACAGCTGATGGAAAATATATCATGTCATTCTTCTGTTCTCTCACAGGAAGAATCTAGCTTGTTCACTCTTTCCCTGAAACAGGTGTTAATGTCTCAAGGACTGGTCGGAAGTATCGTTTTTTTTGTTTCTTTGGGTTGCCTCTCTGCAAAATGATGGCTTTGTATATTGAAAAGTGTCCATATTTGACAAAAGGTAACATTTTGTAACCATTCATTGTAGGTGAAGTTGTGAAGTATTTAATAAAGGCAATACCAGATTGAAAACGACTGGGGACACAAAGGGTGATGTCTTTGGTTTATCATGATTTTTTTTCACCCATCTGTCTGTGTGCGAGTGAGGTGTTTGTAATTTCCTCTGCATTCCAGGTCTTGGTCCCAACTAACCCATAAATTAAAATACAATAGTTATGAATTTGAATAAAAATCACAAGGAAAACTTTACTCTTTTTTTTTTTTTGGATGGTTTATAAAGAGATTAAAGAAATTGCTTCCAAGTTGCAATGTTTGTTATATACATATACCTTAATTTTTCTTCCAACAAAAAATTTTGTCCTTACTACTGCCTGAGAAATGTTGAAATAGTGTCCTTTTGTTTATCATTACTAAACACTTCAGAATAATTTGCCACAAGGTTGACCACCCTAAAATGAAAAACCACAGAATAAGATTGTATTTGACTGCTTTTCATTTAGTCTGTTGTAAACCTGTTTCTACACAGAGTAATGCCACACCCTGCGGTTTTTTTATGACGAGTTGCAACCATGTTGATTTTCTGGCCTTGATTAAACAGAGGCTAAATTTGCCTAATGTTCTTATAAAGTAGCTTATTTTAGCCCAGTGCCTTTAAACTGCATGCAAAGATTTTCTCAGAACTAACTTACAGCTGCATGGCACGGTTGCGTTCCCCAAAAGCATTGCAAGCGAAGTTGATCGTAGAGCTCATTGGCATAAGTGGTTTCTACAATCTACTTAGACTTGCAATGCTTTTGGGAAATGCTGCCCTGGCTTGTCCCATTAACACTTATGGAAACTTACGGAGTAGTAACTTTACAAGAATGCTGCTTTCTCAAATATTTTTACCACTAATCCTTTTGACGCAAGAATTCAACTGAGTAAGGCTGTCTATTATTAGAATCCATGATGTTATTGCAGCTGAAATAGTTAATGGAATGACGTATGAAGAGCTATGTAGGCAATATTGTTGAAAAGCCTCATACAAACACTAGGGAAATTAATTGGTATAAATATGACTGAAAATCATTTATATGCATTAGTGAAGAACATGCAAACACAAGTGATAAGATATTGACGTTCAAAACAGATTCTGTGAACTTACAGTACCTAAACTAAACTTACACATTTGTAGCTAAAAGTGTCTTACAGTCATTACTTCAACTCTTTTCATATACACTTAACTGGCTCTCAATCACTTCTGAAATCCCTTTCAAACAGATGTCTTGCATTAATTACTGTAGTGCTCATACATACAGTATACTGATCTAGCAAGATGTTGAGATGATGTTGTCACAGTGTCTCTCAATAAGCTCTATAAGAGCCAGTTTCACAGGTTGATAAGAGATGTGTTCAGTAGTTGGTGAGAGCTTATTTAACTGAAAAAGGATGCTGTGTCCCCCACTTCCTGTTGAATTCGGTGCAGGGGGTCCCTGTTAGGC
Organism: Xyrauchen texanus; assembly: GCF_025860055.1. Classification (NCBI taxonomy): domain Eukaryota; kingdom Metazoa; phylum Chordata; class Actinopteri; order Cypriniformes; family Catostomidae; genus Xyrauchen; species Xyrauchen texanus. The sequence continues at coordinate 17,579,364 of NC_068311.1, forward strand.
CCTGTGGGGCTTCCCTAATCCCCTAGCGACCACCTAGAACACAAAAAAGCACCTGTCTAAGGTAAGGTCACACCTTCTTATGAATTATTATGAAGAGGTATAAATTTACATCTTTAGAAGCTGGATAATAAAAAGGTCCAATCACTATTCCCAATTTCCTAAATTACAATTCTTTTAAAACGAACAAACATGTTCTCATTATCTTCTGCACCTTTTTTGTTTTACTTAGCAATTGACTGGAGTGTTATTAGCAAGTTTATTAATGTTTAATGAAAGGCATGTTAATCAATTTCGATTGCCTAAAAAGTCTAATCTAAAAGATTACGTAATAGATTACATATACTGTATATTTATTAATTTGTAATCAGTACCTGATTGCATTTCAGATTTAATATCCCCAGCACTGCTAAGAGTACTGCAGTTGCTTTGGCCATTAAACTTTTCTGCTTATGATTCTTATGATATTAAAGGAATGTTCCAGGTTCAATAAAGTTAAGATCAATTGACCACATTTGTGGCATACTATTGATTACCCCAAAATATTTTGATTCGTCCATCGTTTATTTAAAAAAAAAAAAAAAAAAAGCAAAAAGCAAAGTTAAGGCACTTACAATGGAAGTAAACGGGGCCAGTACATGAATGTTAAAATACACACGGTTTCCAAAGTCAAGACATAAACTTCACATGTGTTAACATGATTTTTAGTGTGATAATATCAAGGATTTATCTGCTATACAGTGTTTACCATATTACAGGTCAAAATAATGAAGTTATAACATTAACCTGAAAAGAATACCTAAAATTACTAATTTAATTTAATTATTTAAAAATATATATATAATGTACATGTTTATACAGTATGATCAAATACATATAGGACCTTAAATTATACATTAAAAGTGAAGGTTTCTTCAACCTGCCAAACTAGCACTTTTTAGGAGATTTAGTCGTTGATCTCTATAGTTCCACGTCTTTGTCTTCTTAAGAGGATACTAGAAACTTTGTGGAACCATTAGAAATTCCTAAACTGACGGCTGAGCAAAAACATTCTCTTGATTCTGAGATAACCTTGGACGAGCTTGACAAGGTAATTAAGGCCTTGCCTACAGGCAAGGCTCCGGGGCCAGACGGCTTTGCCTCTGACATTTTTAGATCTTATGCTACAGAATTGGCTCCACTTTTGTTAGAAGTTTATACGGAATCATTAAAGAATGGAAAGCTTCCGCCAACCATGACACAAGCCCTGATCAGTCCGATTCTTAAAAAGGACAAAGATCCAAGCGAGTGTAAAAGTTACCGTCCAATTTCCCTGATCCAGCTAGATGTAAATATATTGTCAAAAATGTTGGCTAACCGATTAAGTAAAGTTATGACAAAAATGGCAAAATGCATTTGGTAGAATGGGATTATCTTTTCAATATTTTGGAAATATGTGGGTTCAGGAATAGTTTTATTGGTTGGATTAAGTTACTTTATAGACACCTTGTAGCAGCAGTGCAAACAAATGGACTCATTTCAGATTATTTTACTCTGGATAGGGGTACTCTGCAGGGTTGTCCTCTTTCCCCATTATTGTTCTGTCCTGCCCTGGAACCATTTGCAGCCGGATGTGGAATGTGGTAGCGGGAGGCATTGCACATAATCTTCTGGTTTACGCAGATGACATTTTATTATTTGTCTCTGACCCAATTAGATCAGTGCCTTGCCTCCACAGAATTATTCATTCCTTTTCTAAGTTCTCAGGATTCAAAGTCAATTGGTCTAAATCCAAAGCTTTGGCTCTGACAGCCTACTGCCCAGTAACGGCTTTCCAGCCAGAAGCCTTCCAGTTGCCCAAACATGGCATTAAGTATTTGGGTATTTTATTCTCAGCAAATTTGTCTTATTTATTTAGATTTAATTTGACCCTTTAATAAAAAAAAAAATGTAGAGCAATGTGGGCAGGTGGGTTCATTACATGTATAAATTATTGGGAAGTTTCATGTTATTAATATGAATTGTATTCCACAATTCAACTACCTTCTATAGTCACTCCCTATAGATGGCCCCCTCTCTTATTTCAAGCAATTTGAGAGTATAGCAAAGTCCTTCATTTGGAATGGTAAGCGTCCCAGATTACATTTCAGTAAACTGCATAGGCCGATTGACAAAGGTGGGCTAGGCCTACCCAAGATTTTGTTTTATTAGTATGCGTTCGGTCTTGACATTTGGCTCATTGGTTGCTTCCACCTGAGAGAACCCTTCCCTGGCTTTGTATTGAACAGGAAGTTATTGCCCCTATTTCGGGATTGCAAAGCCTTTCTATCAAACTAACCAGATAAATTAAACTACACCCCTTTATCACGCATTTGCACTCGGTATGGACAAAAGTATCCAGAGTGTTTAATTCAGATATTTATCTAAATGTTGCCTCAAGCTTATGGCTGAACCCTAAACTATGCATTAATAAATCCCCCTTCAGCAGGTCAGAGTGGATTGTGAGGGGGGTTACTACCCTCCGTGATCTGTATGAGAGTAGTGTGTTGACATCCTTTGAAAATTTGGTTCAACATTTTGGGATCCCAGATCTCAGTTTTTTAGATATCTACAGCTGCTCCACTTTCTCTGTACTATTTTTGGGAACAGCAGCCACCCCCTTAAAGTGGCACATACTATGGGAGTGGTGATTACTGCTTTTGGAAAAGGTCATGAGGCATCAGTGTATTACTCCCTGTTAATTCAGAGTCTTGGGGATGGAACCTCGACAACTCTCAAGATATTATGGGAGAAAGATTTAAACTTGGAATTGGAGGAGGGAGTGTGGGCTGTAATTCTAAAAAAGGTCAAGACTGCATCTAGAGATGCAAGGGTGCAACATCCCACCTGCTGGTGATGCTAATCAGAGGATGGAGACATAACCCATGTCTTTTGGGGGTGTGTTGAGATTCAGGAGTTTTGGCTGAAGGTTCAGAGACTGGTGTGCGATGTATTAGGCACTTTGCCCCAAACTCTGTATTTTAGGTGATGGGGCGGTCATTGACATTGAAAATAGACACATAAAGAGTTGGGTGTTAACTAGTGTCATGATCACCAGACAGAACATTTTAAGGGGTTGGAGGTCAGCTGGAGCACTCTAATTTCAGGAGTGGTGCTCGGAAATGGGAAGGGTGGGGGCCTTATATATATATTATATTTTTTTTTTTATATGTCTGTGTGTCTATATAATTTGCAACCACTGGGATGCTGTTGGGGCCAGGGTGGGGTTGGGTATATGGAGTTGAGTAATAGTGGGGGTTAAGACTGATTCTGTGTATATATGCTTTGTTTTTCGGTGTTCATTTATGAGAATCAATAATAATTGTTAATCTGAAAAGGATTTGGTGCTTTGTAGTTGTATAGTTTTGCTGAGATGCCGGATTTGAGTAGGACAGATTTGAGGTGTTTTTTGAACCAGAATCAAGATACAGTGTGATTTTTGTCGTCAATAAAAAGCGGATAGAGAGGGGATTTATCTTGGGAGAGCTGGATAGAATTCTGCAGGTTGAAAATGTAAATTGAATGTACTCTTTTGTTGATCTGAGTTGTGTAAATGATTTACTCTGCTGCATATCCTGTATCCTATTGATGTAAAGTTTGCATTGTGATTTGGACAGGTAAGCCCAACCTGTATTCGAATGGGGGTCCTCCCACGTTCAAAAGGAAGAGACCTCACTGCGATTCGAACGGCCTGGACGTGGTGACTCTTGCTGCATTCGAACGGAGAGCTCTTGCTGCTATTCAAAACAGGAGAGCCATACTGCATTCAAACAGAAGAGTGCATGCTGCGTTTGAACGGGAGGGCCATGCTGCGATTAGAACGGGAGAGCCCATGCTGCATTCAAATAAAGTGATTAAAGTTGCTTTAAAACATGTACATTTATTTAAAACATGCTTAAAAACACGTAAAACAAGCAATTGCAGAAACACCTTGCATTAAATGGCATTGGCGATTGGGGTAACAGATGAATAGTTGAGCTAGGATTGTAAAAGGGGATCCCCTGTAAAAGCACTTCTAGCAAGAAGTTTAGAATTTCCCCACGATTAGGTGTTGCCAGACACCTGCGAACAGCTTGTACTAATGCCTGTTGAGGGAGACAAATTAAACGTAGGGTCTGTGGATGCCTTCAACTTAAATTTAATTGTTTGCTAGATTAAATGTCTGGAACATATGTGAAGCAATGTCAGGATACGTGCTTGCATGTACACACGTACGACATCATTTAAAGTTGTGTTTGTCATGAAATGATAAGGCACCTGAAACTAAGAACAAAGATGAATCCTTTATTAATTTATTTAAATTAAGCATATAGTTTGGAGCATGTAGATTGTTTTCCAACGTGATGCGAGTAATTCCATTAACTCTTAGTATGATTGGCACAGGGTGGCTTGTCTCGTTTTGGCGAGGACATACGAAATCATTGGAGTTTGTGCCTGAGAATGGATTTAGTAGGTAATATATGGCACCATTTGCAGTAGTGTGGTGAATAGAGATGACTTGTTTATAAAGATAACCTGTAATAAATTCTACACAAAATAAATTGTGCTTACTCTGGCAGTGATTGGTCAGATTAAATGAACTCGCTCCTCCCAAACTTTGTTAATGAAACTCCAGTGTGATGCTGTGTTTTGGAAATGTCTGACCACATCAGTGACTAGCTAATTAAAAGTGTTTATAGTCCATTTATTTGTTACATGACTGTTTGTGGCAGACTGACACTTTTAAAAACACCCTTTCATCTTTCAAATTAAGTCTCAAATTACACTTTATCTATTACGATGATTAACAAGTCTGATAAATATTAAATGTTCTACAGAACACAATAAAGACTGTTCTAAACTGAGGTCACATGATGTCTGTATCATCTTATCAATTATCAAAGAAACTTGTACACATATCTGTGATGTTCTGAATTTTCACATGTCAGTAAAACACCTTAAATGAATGAACATTGATGAACAATGAACATTTTTCAATCATTTACTCACCCTCATATTGCTCAAAAACCATATGACTGGCTTTTTTGTTAGTCAGAATGACAGTCTCGGACATTATTGCATAATTTTTCCATTCAAAGAAACTGAATTTTTACTGAGGTTAACATATTGTCTGACATCTCCTTTTGTGTTCCACTGAAGAAAGTAATTCAGGTTTGGAAAAACATGAGGGTGAATAAATAATGACAGAATGTTCATTTTTGGGTGAACTATTCCTTCAACAGAGTCAGAAATATCAGAAACCATTGTGGTTTTATAGTGGAATTCTAGCCCTTTTTTTTTCATTTAAAATTTGTGTGCCATTCTCCCAGCATGCATTCTGAACGGTCTTTATGCTGGACTCTGTTTAGACATTCAGAGAACTTATGCAAACCAAATGATGTGTCTCTAAATTCCCAGAATTCCTACTAGTAAGGTCACTTAGCTAGTCAATTGTCCTACAAAATCGGTCTCTCATTCTGCATTCCACACTTAGTGCCTGTTCATACAATGTACACAGTTAAGTCTTTGATGGATTGACGACTTGCTAGAGCTCCACAGAAGGGGGTGTTGGTTGACCTTTGGGTGCACATTTTGACCTTCTGCGCTAGCAGGGCCGCCGCTGGCCAAATTGATGCCCTACATAGTGTTCGTGTGATATGAGCGTGATGCAATCGTCTGTGTTCCGCAACTGCTTTCTGGTCCTTGAATAACATATAACGTGTGATTAAGGGCAGCCGGTGGACTTTCTGGTGCCTTCCTAGGGTAAGATGGTGCCCCCTAGGGAGTTGGTGCCCTACACAGACTGCGTAGTATGCGTATAGGGAGCAGTGGTACTGTGCGCCAGAGCTGACCCGAAACTGAACCCAGAAGTGCTGATGTTAGGATTAGAGTCACAATGATTAATTCAAGAAGACATTAAAGACATTCATAGTCCTTCCAAGAAATGAGACAGGAGGAGGACAGTTTTAATCCTCAGATTTCTGCAATATTCATTGAAATGGGTGTTTGTAATGAGTATATGTGTCCCTTGCACATTGAAGAAAAGTTTCCCCAGTTGCACAATATGTCTCTAAAGTATTTAATGCCATTAGAGTTTTGTCTGTGGGAGAAGAATTGTGAATATCTAGGTCAGTGAATCATAACTTTCTAAGGAGCTTTTTTCCATACACATAGTGGGGCATTATGGATTAGTGGGTCATCATAATAGGACTATGCATACATGGAAATCATGCTGAAATTGACAGGAAATAGAAATTGATTTGCTCAAACATACCAAACACGAAATCTATGATGGAGAATTTGTAATTCTAATAATAATTCCAGACGCATTGATATTAACATTGACTAGAGCCTAAACCCACAGAGTCATAAAAAGACAGAGAACCTCTTTAGTGGATGGTTTCAGAAGGCCATGTATGCATATTTGTAGTCTGAGGTCAACTTGGTCCATATTCAAAACTACATTTACTGTTTCAAACAAATGTTTCAAATTTTTACAGGAAATTAATTGCAGGAGATAAAAAGTAGGTTTTCTTTCTAGTGTCTGCATTTTTGTCTCAATTTTAAGCACTCAACCCTGGACATACTTGCAGCCCATCACTGTTTCGAGCTGACAGCATGCCAGTTTCTTTGGAGTGATGTACACAATTATGCTCTGACCTGTTTTTAGAACTACATAAATTATAATTAGAATGGTTGATGTTAAGATCTTACACTTTATAAAAATGTTCATTAAGATATTAACAAACAATATAATGTTTAACAAATCATTAGGCTTTTTAATGTCACAGGCCACATTGGTATGAAAGTGGTCTGAAATTAATTACAAAAGGGTTCAACTGAATTAATATACATTAAATGGAGAGTTCACTCAAGAATACAAATTCTGTCATCATTTACTCTCTTTACACCCTCATATTGTTCCAAACCCAAATATGACTTTCTTTTATGAAACACTAAACAAGATGTGAGCCCCTTCATTTTTTTTTTTCTGAGATGAAGGGAATGAGACATTGCTGTAAGCACTATGGGTAGTGTCCTTCTACATGACCTTGTTGAAACCCTTATACAATCATGCCAATTCTCTAATTGGCAATGCTGTCTGAGCCCCGCCCCTGTAGGTGTCACTTGTATTATGAAACTCTGAAGTAGTAATGCGGCCAGCTTTCACAATGTCTGTAACAGTTCAAGGAAATGAGGAAGCTGGGGCTGGCTTGAAAAAAATTTGGACATTTATTGTTGCACTTTTCAGTCACACACAATAACACACTGCTTCACACTCTGTTATGCTTTTCAGCTTTACTACACATAAACACTGTCGGATTTTCAGCTCAACACTACACACACCCGGGAAGTCGCGTGGCTCCATGCAAGATTCGGATGTGTGAACAGCGAGCTCTGCGCTCTTTGTTGGTTTAATACTTTTTATGTCATAAACCGGTGAGATTCTATACATCCTGATTCTTAATTGTTCTAGGAAGACAATATGTCAAAGAATTCAAAATCCTCAGGCTCTGGAGACATTAAAAGAGACACAATTTGATCAATGAGGTGAAAGCGATTCGGTGTCCACTGATGAAAATGTAGGCAATGCTGACAAAGTTTGTTGCAGACTTGGAGGAGCTTGCTGCAATACGCTGATTGATCACTGCCATGGAAACGAAATTCACTGAGGTGGATACAAGAGTGGCGGATGCTGAGAAACTGATAGATTATCTGGAGATATCGGAGAGGGAATTAGCTGCTAAACCGCTAGCGACCAAGGCAGACTTGGAACGCATTTGGAAAAGTTGGAAGACCTTGAGAATCGTAACTGGCGAAACAACATCCGAATTTTTGGAATTCCTGAGCGAGCGGAGGGTCAGAATATGGTGGAATTTCTAGACCTGCTCTTTCAGATTCTGCTCAACATAACAGGCCATAAGCTGGAAATCGAGCGAGCTCATAGAGTTCCGGCTTGACGATCAGCCGAGATCAATTCTTGCCAAATTTCGGAGATAATTCGATAAAGATCTTGTGTTACATGAGGCAAGGAGTAAAAGTAGGCTTTCTTGGAAGAACCACAACATTTTCTTGTTCCCAGACTTTGCGAATTCGACAAGAGAGAAATGTGATCAATTCAAGGAATGCAAGAACAGAGCATGCATCGACAGAGGGTTGCTTTTGCACTGATGTTCCTGGCCAGGTTGGGGAAAGATGCTAAGGATGGCCACAAAGTATTTACAAATCCCCAACAAGCAATGTCCTTCATAAAGTCAATGGAATGAGTAAGTCATTATGTGGCTTGTTTCTATTTGTGCTGGTTCTGCCTAGCGGCTGGAGTTTTTTTTTGTGTAGTAACACACCTTCGGGACAGTTTTGTGTATGAATCTGCATGTTCTTTGTTGTTATGCCTCCTATTGGCAGGAGTTTGTTTTGTGAAGTATTTTTTGCAGGACATTGGAGTGATTAGGTCATCTGCTGCAGTCATGTAACAGCCGGCTAACTGAACATTCATTTGAGTGTCTGAGGAAACTGAATGGCATTTTTTTAATGCTGGTTCTTCTAGCGGCTGAAGCTTCGGGACAGTTATGTGGATCTACAAGTTTTTTGTGTTTTGTGAATAGATTTTTTTATGTATCTAAGTCCATCATTTCATCTGTTGTTGACTAATCAGTTGGAAACATCTCAGTCTCAGATCACGCCCTGATGAGTTTAGAGATGTTGCCACATACAGAGAAAAATAAATGATATAGTTGGTGCTTTAAAGTTTCCCTTTTTCAAAATCCTGAAATGTTAAAGGCTGACATCAATGTTTATATGAAGACCAACTGGTCCTCAGTATCCTCTGTGGGGGTGGGTTGGGAGGCATTTAAGGCAGTTCTTAGGGGTCGGATCATAGAGTATGTCTCATTCATCAAAAAATCCTATGCACGAGAACTCCTGGAGTTGGAAGGGAATATTAAAAGTGCCGAGGCATAGCTGAAGGGCCGAATGTCATCTTATGGCCTCGATTGAAATACAGATATAATACTATGTCGCAGATGGTGGAGTTTTGGCTATTCAGGGCAAGACAGTCATACTTTTCCCTGATCCAGCTAGATGTTAAAATATTGTCCAAAATTTGGGAAAGTTATGACATCTCTTATACATATAGATCGGGTGTATTTCAGGGCCGCAGGGTTTATTCAGGGCCGCAGCTCTTCTGATAACATTAGGCGGTTCATCAATATCTCAAACCAGCCCATCTGGCACCAACAATCATGCAACGATCCAAATGACTGAGATCACATTTTTCACAGATTTCCCCCATGATGGTTGATGTGAACATTAACTGAAGCTCCTGACCCGTATCTGCATGATTTTATGCACTGCAATGCTGCCACACGATAAGCTGATTAGATAATTGCATGAATGATGGTTGGTGCCAGACAGGCTGGTTTGAGTATTTCTGTAACTGCTGATCAGTTACAGAATGTGGATTACTTACCCCATCGCTGCAATCATCATATCACCATCCATCACCTGGGTGTTCCACACTGTGTCTCACCATCTCCTCGTCTGTTGCCCACATCATCATAGCCTACAGCATCCAGTGCCGTGGATTTTTATATCTGCTCTATATGTTAAAGACTCTAATCATTGTACTCCCTCTGCGTTTGGGTTCTTCCTCCAAACAAACTGTTTGATTCATTTTCCTGTATTATCACAATGGTTTCACTATTAATATTGAGGTTAAAATATGGTTATTGCAGTAAAACCATGGTAAAATTACTGCAAGGGCACTTGTTCAGAAAAATATTCCTGACCTGTCCTCTAAGGGGCTCTGTATCTTTCACTTTCATTGTATTTTTTTTTATTTACATAAAATGAAAGTCAATAGTGACTAAAGGCCCAAACATACTCGATATGGGAACGCAGACGCACCTTGCTCCGCAAGCTTGATTTTACACATTGCTGTAAGGGGCGTGTGGCAGGGCGGAGGGCGGGGCCGGGTCGTGATACTACACACCCGGTCCCCTATTAGGCCCTGCCACAGGGAGTTAGAGCGTATTATTTTTCTTTCAATCAGCAACGGTCATGGCGAACTCGGGCAGCGATTTCAGTTTAATCTTTTCAAGAAAAAACATTTCCCCAGTCCATTCAAACAAACTTGTTTTTTTTCTCCAGGTCTCTCCCCACTACTCAACTATCGACTCATCTACCACCTCCAGGGTGCATCTGAAAGCTTAGGCAGCTGACTTGCTACTTAATCAGTTAATGGCTTAACTGGCATCTGTTTTGAATGACTGGAACTCTTAAGGAAACTGATCTCCAAACAGTTTGAAAAGCACCTTATTTTCAATTTGCTTCCGTATACAGCCTCCGAAGGCAGCATTTTCCTGGTTTCGGATGCAGCACCAGTTTTGTGGTCATGCCTAAAAACATCTATTGCCCTCTTTTGGTCTGAGGTTTGTAACCGCCAGAGCAACGCAAGAGCACACGTAATATATGTACAACGGGACCATTTGTTGGCCATGCATTGGCTAAGCGCTTGCATTTTCATACTTGCATTAAGGATGTTTCAGCCTTAAGGCTGAAATTCTGGCTAATGGGATGTTTACACCAAACACATTTTTGCATCTTTCCATGCTGTTTAAATTTTTTCCTATATTAACATGCACTAGACATCTTTGACCATTGCGCTGCATCTCGCAGATTTTCTCATGAAGGATCACCACGTTTTGTAGACTCTGTGTCAGCTTAAAAAGAACTTACTTTTTACAATCGTTTGTGCAGCTTTTTTAGTGCGAGAACGTGCTCAGTGTGAACAGCCCCTTACATCTCCTTTTGAGTTCTACGGAACAAAACAAGTCATAGGTGTTTGGGACAACATGAGGCAGAGTAAATGAGGACAGAATTTCATTTTTGGGTGAACAATCCCTTTAAGGAGAAACATATTGCTGTCATGTGAGTAAGTACGCCTCAAGTTTTCACAAACTGTAAGAAAGGCTCTAACTGGCCATATCCTCCTCCATGGTCAGATAAAGAGGATCAAAGCCAACAGCTACACCCAGCCAGCAGTGAACCCATAGTTAGCCTCTTGGAGAAGATGATGTGTGAGCTTCAAATATTGAAACAAGCTGCTGTCAGTCAGAGTAAGCCTCCTGCTGCACACACAGTAAGACCTCTGCACACTGAATAAAGCATCAAAGACAAGCAGGATGATTCATGGCTCCACAAGCCAGCATATGAGCCATGCCCCACAGCAGCCTCTGTGAGCTAACCCTGTTTATAACCCATAGCAGTACTCCAGTCACTTCCAAGCTGATCCAGCATCAACATCACAACTGAATGCTTCCCAAAGACCTTTAGTGTATTCACTGCACAATCCTGTTTGCACCTCTAAGCTGTCATATGGAGGGCCAATGCCATCAGTCTCCCGTTTGATTCATAGAGACCCTTGTGAATTCGCTAGACTAAAGATTGCTCTGGAAAATCTCTGCCCCCAGATGGGAAAGAGCTCTTCAAAAACCAAATCCTGGTAGATCACTTAAGACTAGAAGAGGCAAGGTTGATTTCAGATTCTAATCTGAACTCCCCTACACCTTACAGTACAGTGACATGATGGCAGCTCTCAATCTGAAATTTGGCCAGCCCCATCATACGGCACTTAGCAAAATAGCCAGTGTAATGGACTCGCATGATATCTGCCATGGTGACCAAGCTGCCTTTGAGAAATGTTCCCTATATATCCTGGTATTAGTAGCCATGCTTAAATTCCTTGGCCCACCAGGAGAGATAGAGCTGCATTGTGGATCTCATGTAACAGGTTTGCTACAAAGACTACAAAAGATAGACAAGTACCTAAATATGAAAATAAAGGTGGACAACAACTATTCAAAGAGAGCCAAAGAGGCTTTGGAGAAAGAAGCTCCGTTAGTACATGTAAACCTGAACAAGAACAGCAAAGCCAAGCCTCACTGCCCATTCTGTAATAACTCAGAGCACTTCTTAAGCCAATGCCCAGAGGTTTGACCCCACAAAGCAGTGCAGTGCAACCTGAGAAAGCTGTGCAGTATCTGTCAAGGAAAATGCTTACAAGTGCAGAATGACATTAATGCTCGAACCCCCAAGGTGGAAACAAAGACAGCAAAGGAGGAAAGCTGTCTGGTTAATACTTCCACTGAAGTGCTGTACATAAACAGACCAGTGGATGGCAGTCGTGTGCTACTCAAAGTTATCAGAGTGTTACTTCAGCATGGCCCCCACACTCTAGATACTTATGCCATCCTTGACAATGGGTCAGAGTGAACTATGCTCTTATCGGCTGCTGCTCACCACTTAAACCATCTGACCAGACATTCAAACACTTCATGGGTCCACCATGTCATTTCAAATTTCTGCAGTAGATAAGCCAAAGCGCACCTTTCATATAACAGGGGCGTTCTCTGCTAAGCATCTTGGCCTGGCCACTCATTCTTACCCCATGGATAAATTGCAAACAAAGTACTACTTTGTTTGCATTCCGATCCAGGCATTTGATAACGCTCAGCCTATACTCCTCATTGGTGCTGACCACCCTCACTTAATCACTCCCATGAAGCCAGTGAAGTTGGGACCCCCTGGAGGGTCTACAGCTATTAAAACCAGGCTGGGATAAACTCTACAGGAACTAACAAGGTTTGTTGAGCAGTTTATTCATCCTCAGCAGCGTTTACTGACATAAACTATCCCTCAAGTGTCAGAACTCTTCAAAATGTTATGAAACTGTGGCAGGTTGGTGTACTTACTTTCAGGAATGAAAAAGAAGTTACCAGGTCTAGACAAGACCAAGAAGCACTCAGTGTGCTTGAATCAAAGACTGTACATGTTGAGGTAGATGGAGTGCTATGATAAGTAACCCCCCTGCTCAGGAAGAAAGACATGCCTCGCTTTCAAGCCCCAAAAGAAATGGTGATCCCCAGCCTAAGAAATCCTGAAAGGTGCCTTACTAAAGACCCATAGCGTACCCAAGTATACAATGTAAAAATTCTGAAACTGGTACAGGCTGGAGTTGTCAAGAGATTAAGTCCACAAGAGGTAACCCAAGAGAAAGAATCGTGGTACATCACACACCACATGGTGACCCAAAATAAAAAGAACCACATTGTGTTCAAATGTTCTCACCAGTACCAGGGTCTGAACCTCAATGAGAGCCTTCTACCTAGACCTACACTTCACTCCTATGGGTGCTGTTAAGGTTTTGAGATCATACCATAGCCATAAGTGGTGATATTAAAGGTCTGTTTCACCAAGTTTATTGCTCGCTGTTGATCGGCCCCTCTTGAGATTTGTCTGGCGCGATATGAAAAGAGACATAACACCATCAGTGTACGAGTGGCAAGTCCTGCCTTTTGGCACTACATGTAGTCAGTGTTGTGTTGTGTAGTCATGCAGCACCATGTAATCAATCATAGCAAACCAGAGGATGATGTGAGGTTCCTTATAGAGAGATGTTTCTATGTTGACAATTGTTTGCAAAGCCTCTCCTCATCAGACCAAGCCAGAATTCTGGTAGACACTTTGAGGAAAATTAATCTGTCATCTAGGGGGGTTTGAGCTCTGCCAGTGGGCCTGTAATGTGCCAAGCATTATCAGTCATCTGCCCAAAGAAGCTCAGTTAGACAGTCTGGAACTCTGGCTTGCTCAAGACAGAATAGATTACCCTGAATCAGCCTTAGGACTCAGCTGGCACTGTCCAACCGACACCCTGATGTTCCTACAATGCGGAATATATACAAAGTCTTAGCCAGCCAGTATGACCCGCTCGGTTTCATCTTACCATACACCACCCATGCCAAAATACTGGTGAGACAGCTTTGAGACAAACACAGAGACTGGCATGATCTGCTATTACCACAAGATCTGCTACAAGCCTGGAAAGTTTGGGAGAGAGAATTGCAAGTCCTCCCAAGAATTAGCTTTCCTCAAGCATGTGTATCATCTGCAATGGATGAGAACAGTGTCAAGCTCAAGATTCATGTGTTTTGTGACACATTAGAGCAAGCTTATGGTTCGTTAGCCTACTTGAGAATGGTAAATGGTGAAGATCAACCCTATATCTCCTTCATTATGGCTCGCTCAAGAATTGCACCAAAGCAACTACATTCAATGCCTAGATTAGAGCTCTGTGCAGCCCTGACAGAAGCGCAACTCACCAGAGAGCTGGAGCAAGAGCTCACATTGAAGATAAGCAAGACTACCCTTTGGACAGTCTCTACTACTGTCTTGGCTGCACTCTGAATCCTGCTGCTTTAAAGTATTCGTTGGCACCAGGGTGGCAGAAATTCAGGACCTTTCAGATAGACTCTCATGGCAATATGTTGACTCAGCAAGCAATCCCGCTGATGACATTACCATAGACAAGAAGCTTGAAGATCTGATGAAGCCTAATAGATAAAGTCATAGGCCCCATTTCTACTTCAGAGTCCAGAAAAGTGGCCACCCAAACCAGTAGCAGCCCCAGACGAGCATCCTTCAGAACTTTGTAAGTCTGTATTCTGTGGAGTTGCAGCTACAATGCTTGGGAAGGAGCCCCTTATTCCAGATGTCAGTCAATATAAGACCTGGAAGGAACTTATAGAGGCTACACCACAGTCGATTCAGGGGGTGGCAGGTCAGATTGGTACCCTTAATGCTGAAGACTATTGCAATGCAGAGACTCTCATTCTGAGAAGAGCACAGCAAGATAGATTTGCAGAAGAGTTCAATCTCTTGAGAAAGGGAAAACCGGTCCAAAGTAGTAGCCATCTGCTTACCTTGTCTCTGGAAGTGGATGAAGCTGGAGAACCCATTCAAGTGTGTGGTAGATAACATCGATCTGAAGACTTAGATCTTGCTATGGTACACCCTGTTGTCTTAGATGCAACCCAACCTCTAAGCTTTTGATCCAAGACTATGATTCTCGACTTGGCTATCCTGGCCCCGAGAGAGTGTTTGCAGAGATCTTTTGCAAATTCTGGATTCGGCGAGGTCGAGAAGCAATCTGCCGCCACCAACATTCCTGTACAGATTGCCGCTGATGGAAAGGGAAACCCCAAATTCCTAAAATGTCAGATCTGCCTGTAGCACGCCTATGCCTCTATAAGACAGCATTCTACTTTACGGGGATGGACTGCTTTGGACCCTTTCTGGTTAAAGTGGGTAGATGCACAGAGAAAAGGTGGAGAGTTATCTTCAAATGCCTTACAACCAGATGTGTGCACTTGGATATCCTCACTAATCTGGATAAAGCCTCCTTCTTAATGGCCTTAAGAAGATTTATTGCCAGACGTGGAATGCCAGCAGAATTGTTCTCTGACCAAGGGACAAACTTCCGTGGTGGAGAAAGGGAGTTGCGTGATGCCCTTTCTGAATTGTCTCCAGTACTGCAGCAGCAGATTGCTAAACATAAGATAGAGTTCTACTTCAACCCGCCTGAGGCACCCCACTTTGGAGGAATCTGGGAAAGGGAAATTCGCTCAGTGAAAACTGCCCTTTCCAGAGTGATAGGTTGTCAGACCATTACAGAGGAGGTGCTACGTACTGTTTTCCTTGAGGTAGAAGGAATGCTAAATTCAAAGCCTATGGGGTATGTGTCATCTAGTATTAAGAACTTTGATCCAGTGACCCCAAATGTTCTGTTAATGGGACGGCTTGATTGGTCGCGTTACCAAAGTCTATCCAAGTCCTGATGGGTATGTAAGGACTGTGGATTTAAAAATCAAGGATACAATTCACACTAGACCTGTAACCAGGCTGATTGTTCTTCCAGAGCTTCCACATGGAGATGAAAACTGTCAATCTCTGTCCACACCTTATTGAACAAAGCCTTTCTCAAGAGGCAAATGTTCTTTGTACATTTGGGGGTGGCAGTAAGAAAGGCTCTAATAATTAACCAGAGAACCGCTTATGCGCATTAAAGGCGTATGATGATGTGCTTGAAGACAATCGAAGTGTTTGGATTGGATGAGGGAACAGGGCTCTTTATGTAAGAGTTACAAAGTAATTGCAAGTGTGCAATGCTGTGCTATGCTGCCAAAAGTCTGTGAAGCCTTTCCTTCAGAGTTGTTATGTGTGAGTGTCGATGATTAATAGAAAGTTCTCTTCTAGTTTATCTGATAGTTCATTCTAGAAATGTAGGTTTGTGGAAGTTTTATTCTTGTATATGACTGGCATTTGAATAACGCTCGAGTTCAGTTATTTATGCTATTACAACTTTCTTTTTTTGTTATTATTCAGATTAGTTATCTGTCATTTATATATTTAGCAAAGAAATTACAGTGTATATGTGGGGAAATGTGTAGCATTTATGTCTTGAAATGGTTATTTAGTGTTGATTGATGTGGATGAGGCAATATGCACCTCTAACAGCCAGTCATGTTTCTCTACACATGAAAGTGTTACCTAAACAGTAGTTCAGTGCCTTTTTTATTAATCACAGGTTAAGATGAAAATATGAGCATGCATATTGTAATATGTTATCTATGGTTGTTCTGTTTATGTTTAATGATCTTATATGCTGCTATTTATATTTGTTATTTATTTCTATTTCAGAACCACACATACATGCTCTTGCAAATATCAATATTATCTGGTAATTGTATGCCCATGCCTACTGCTACATTTCAATTAAATACTTTTAAGTTCAGTCATCGGCCTGTTCTAACAGACGCCCGGGAGTGATTACGGCATTAAAACAGGCTCAGAAATTGACAATTAAATAAAATCCTTTATTCCCTCTATCACAAAAACCATACCTATTTCAGTGCATAGTTCAGCAGTATGTAGAGCAGTAGGCACAGACAATATAGTTTGTGCAAACTCAATTTAGGCTTCTTCCCTCCCTCCTCTTGCCAAAGATTTCCTCCTTCACGAGCATAATGTACGCACGGCTCGTCCCTCCCTGCCCTTCTTGTGCAGTTCGTCACCCTCAGTTTCATCGCACTTAAGAGGTTTATACGCCTAGCGAGAACGCGCACAAAACACAGCTTATCCACGAACACCCTGGGATAACCTGGATACACGAGATATTTTTTCGCAAGTGTCAACGGAAATGTACAGAAAGGCAAGTACAGGAATTATGTGTTTAAATTTTGTTGACATTTAACCATTTAAACGTATTAACTTTTAAGTCAAATGTTGATGTTTACCGTATGAAATGAGTAATGTAGCCTAGAGATAATATTTTGAAACGTAGACCATGCCATCTACTTGAGGCACTTAAAATCTGAATTGACGTAAACTAGCTTTTTTTTTTCATTGCCTAAATAAGAGAGTTTAGGTCAGATTTGGCTTGTGGAATTATATTTCTTGCGCTTTATACACTCTGTTTGGAAACGAAAATATCTTTCTTACCGACTGACGCGATTTGTCTTATAGCAAAAAATAAAAAATAAAAATAAAAGATTTAAAATTAAAAAAGAATACAATTATATGTGCAAGAACATACACATAAATTGAATCAGCCACTAAACCTTCGAAGATGGCACGGTGGGTGTAGACTGTAGATTCAGATAGGCCTACATTAAAGCAATGACACAATGTGATTTACTAGGGAAATCCGGGAATTGATCCCATGGACTAACGGTGTTTAACATTACATAAATAGATGTAGCCTCTATGTCGCTGATCCAAGTGACTTTCTGAAGGTCACGAGGAATGTATGTCATACAAGTTATGTACGCAAGTTACTCTTAATGACTTCCTTGAGAAAAAAAAAGCTTTAAAAAAATAAATATTAAAAAAAATGTATTGTATCGCCTCTTTTCACACACTTTCACAGTTGCGTCATGCGCCATTGAATCTCCGCAACTGGCTGTGAACCATTTAAAATGGTAAATCCATATGGCCCTCATAGAGAAACTATAACATTATGTCCCCCTCTCCTCGGCTCGTTTTAATGCGTGGTGTGCCAGATACGGTGTAATTAACTTAAGTCTGCGGGGTGAAGCAAAAATAACCACTTCTTGACCGATGTTGTCCTCTCCCAGTCTATATAATCTGTGAACATTTGCAGTCACATGCACGAGAACACTGCAGTTTACCATCAGACAGCACCATTATTAACGCAACATGTCAACATGTTTAATGTTCATGTCACTGTAACTCTCTGACTAGAGCTTCTCTTCTGCCCCATTATCTAATATGAAAAAACTAAAAGTGTTGTTATTGTGTTATGTTCAGTGAAGTCTTGATTTACAAAGGTTTATATTGATATAGTGTACATACTGGGGCAAAAGTTCGAATTTGTCAACTTATGCAATTACTTTTGAGACATCAAGATGGTTTTTTTTAGTAACAAATTAAGATATGTAATTAAAATAATAACTTCAGAAAAGGATGCATAATTTCTTGTTCATTTCAATCACATTTGACATTTCATTACTAAAAGTATACTATAAACAAATTAATCTCCTTTGTGATTGGATCAGTCAATGTGAGCCCACTTTGAATGTTTTTAATACAAATCTATTCGCCCCACTTAAGAAAAACAATTAATAGTTTAATGGGGGCCTTTAGACCCAGCAACAGGGGTGCATTTTACCCCAAATGTTATCCTTTACATTTTTGGACAGATTAATAATTATCTACATTTATAAATAATAAATCAATCACCTTGAACAAAATTGAAGATGACAAATAAGTATTTTGTGTAAAAATAAATGTGATAATTCCCAGGATAATCAATAGCTACATAAATGTAAAAAACAAAATAATAAAAAAATATTAAATATTTGATAAAATTGATCTCATGAAAGAGGACAAATTTGCAGTTGTGACAAACAGGTGTTTAGGAATGTACTGAGGTAGATTTTGATGCTATTTATTGTTTTGGGAGAAAATCAAATCAAAGGAGCTTTTTACCTTTTACCACAGAGCCTTTTGCCCCATTGTACACTACATAAATTAATGAACAAAAACGTTTTATCACACCTTTTTAAACACAAATTCGTGCAACACTTTTTGGAATGTAATTTGTAGGAAAGTCACTACAAAGACCTGAGAGGAAAAAAATCACAGTATGTTCTTCTCTGTGTGTGTGTGTGTGTGTGTGTGTGTGTGTGTGTGTGTGTATGTGTGTGTGTTTAACTTCTACAATCAGTTCTTCACTTTCTCAGGATATAAATCTGTCTTGTTCTCCTTGTTTGTTTCTTAGATCTGTGGAGGTGATGGTGTTGTGATGAAACATTCCAAGAGCTTCTGAAGATTTCTGATATAGAAGTCAAAGAACATCGCTTCCATCAAGTGATTTAAAAGTGAAATAAAGGAGAAAAAACAATCAAAACTTATGAAAGAACTTATATCAGACTGAGGACTTGGTTCCTCTTAATTTCTGTTACACGTACCATCACAGCAGATACAGGTTTTTTTACTCTAAATACTGGGAAACAGAATGCCTGCCAAGACACCCATGTACTTAAAGACGTCCACACCAAAGCGAGGCAAGAAATTTAAAATACGGGACATTCTTTCAGGTGACATGATAAGCCCGCCCTTGGGTGATATGCGTCACAGTGCCCATATCGGGCCTGAAGGAACGGGAGACATGTTTGGTGATGTGGGATTCTTACAAGGCAAGCTAGACATGCTTCCGACCCTCAATCAAGCGCCCAGCTCTCGTTCCCACAGCATGGACAGAAGACTAGACGAGATCTTTGATGTGAACAGCAAGAGCCACACTTACCATCGCAGTCATAATTCTCACCTCAATTCACTCCTCAAAACCACCATTTCCATGCCAGTGTTCATTGCTCCAGAGCAACCTCCTCCTAAACCACCTCGTCTGCATTTAGATGAGCACTCACCCCCTGTTCATCTGAACCACCATCGGCAGAATAATCATCAAAGTCCACATCCACAGATTCAGGAACAACACATTCAGCAACAGCGTTCAATGTCTGTGTGCGTGGAAGGAGTCGGGCATCATGTAGATCCCTACCATGATCATACTCTTTCTGCATCAATCCCAGTTCTTCCTCACCTGGTGCCTTCCACAGGCTACTTGTCTGAGGCTTCCTCTGACGATTCCATGTCATACAGCTGTGGGCCGCTGGACCCTAAACAAGGCTTGAGTCTAGACTCTGATGCAGGGCTTAGTAATGAGGACCTGCGGAGTGAACACTGTGAATCTTCAGCTGTCTCACCTGCCATGTCACGCTCAGAGTCCTTCATGGGTTTGGATCTGGACCTGGGACCATCCATTTTGGAGGATGTTCTTAGGATCATGGACCGTTATAAGAGTGTTGAAGAGAGACACGAAATATAAACTGACCAGGAGACACCTTTAGATACTATGATATAGGTGTCAGCAGACTCATGACATCTAATACCTGTTTGAAAGGACAATGGGAGCATTGGAAAAAAAGGCAATAACTGGTTGTGCCACAGATACTGCAAATCATTGGCACATACAGTATGTAACCAAACATAAATATCACAAATGATTATTGTCTGACACAACTGTTAGTAATATAACGGTGTTAATATGTTTTGTTACTATACATTGTGACCAAACTGGAGAAGTTAAATATTCAAACACTAACTGTCTGTTCATTTTTGTATATTTGCTCTGTTACTTATTAAGCTTTGTTATACAGGGAAAAGAATTGGGAATTTGGCTGCACCATTTCTAAAAGTTAAACTTTGTGTCAAAAATTTTGCTTAAAGGTCCAAAAGTATAAATTGTGGTCAGTTTAGGGGAGTACTATCAGAATAAGGCCCCACTTTCTTTTAGATTCACTTTCATGCAAGTAAACATATTATGATGATGTCAAATATTATGCTTTCTGGCCTGTGAGATAATTTACATTTATGCATTTGGCATAATTCTGTTCCCTGCCTAAAGAAATCTCTATGTAAAGGTTTATCTTTGTTGGAATGTTATATTACAGTATATATTATTGTATTGTAATATATAAAAAACACAGTCATGTAAATAAAATATTATATAATAACATGTCTCTTGTGATGTAATAATACAAAGATGTTTATTTACTTGATATTTTTTTAAATGTAATTAAGCATACTACTAACTGTGGGACATGGATTCCTAACCATAATAAAAACCTGAAATAGACAGGCTACACGAAATAACAAATATAGTAGGAACGTCCAAATAGACACATGTATTTTCTGATTTTACAGAAAATATTTTCAATTTGATTTATCACATAATTATCAACAAAAACTACCACAGAACTTTCAGGAACAACACATTCAGCAACAGCGTTCAATGTCTGTGTGCGTGGAAGGAGTCGGGCATCATGTAGATCCCTACCATGATCATACTCTTTCTGCATCAATCCCAGTTCTTTTTTTGAACCTTTTTTGTCACTAAACACAAAATATTCCTGATCCATGAATTAATCTCATATGATGTCTAAAGTTGGATTTTGAGGCAATTTGATAAAAAAAAAATATATATATATATTTTTAAAATGCTGTAAATTTACATAGTAAGAATGACTGAAATTGTCGCATTTATTTTGAGACAAAATACTTTCAGTTTTGTTCAAGGTAATTAAATCAAAAGGAAAGTGTGCACCCTTTTTAAGTAGTTATTTTGAATAAGCATTATTAATTTGTTAATTAAAAAAAGCATGTTGCTGTCTAAAAATTATTTGCATTAGTTGACAAATATTTGCACGTTTACACCTTTCACGTTCACTTTAAACTCTTCCCTCGCCAGATTTTTTTAAAACATAATTTTAATCAAAACCTTCCGTTATAATTTTTTTTTTCATACAAATTATCTTGAACCATCAGTATTCAATAAAAATACATATGCTATTTTTTCAATCTTGATACATTGATACATAATCTGTCCCTTTAGCCCGTTGTACCCTATTATATGATATTAGAAAAATATTTTCCAATAACAGTTTAAATTAGCTTCAAAGTTCTGCCTTGAAACTATTTATGATTATGTAATGATTTAATTCAAATTCAGAGCCTACTCTAAAAAGCTCCCAAAATTCTGTCCAATTATGTAACTATAACATAATACATTTCTTGTAGTATTACGAAGAAGTTTTAAAAAAAACAATGCAGAAAATGAATTGGTTTATTAGCTGATTTAAAAGGTCACGTTTGCCAAATGTATTACCGTCTCTCTTTTTTCGATTATTTACGTCTAAATCCCGACGAGGCAAAACGTATTTCCGCCAAACATTTTAATTGACGTGCGTGTTATCCAATTGGATGAGAGATTGGGGAGGGTCGTCAAACGCGCAACCAATCATAAAAGCAAAACAGTTTACACGTATTATTTGCGACTGGTAGTGCCTGTTCCTCTCTTTACATGCCCGCTGACTGAGAGACCCATGACAGTTTTACAGAGAAATATGTGAATGTATACATTTGCTGAAAACTGACAACGTGACACATTTTAGTGCCGCAAAGTCTTTCCACTAGCTGACATGAAGTGAGTAAAACGTTCGTTTTAAACTTACCACTTAGAAAATCTCCAAAGCCATTGTTTTTTTTGAACAGACAAGTAATTTTTCGGTACTAATGCATCTTTCCCTCCCTTTAGGCTGAATATAGAGGGTTTATTAGTCTACTTTCCGTATGACTATATTTATCCCGAACAATACTCGTACATGCTTGAACTCAAGAGGACACTGGATGCAAAGGTATGTTAAAACCATCACATACACTCAGGGCCGTAGCACTGTATATTGACTGTATATTGGTCAGGGCAGCATTCCTTACTCGTTACCACCTTTCACCCTTGCTACGGACTTGCATACACCATATTTACATGAGTTAGACCAGTGCTTGCAGTGTGACGTAGTGTATTGCGTATAAGAGACTTAATTTAATATATGTTCTTTAAAAAAATCATTTGTAACTCCGCAGGAACATATAAATGGCAACAACAACAAAAATCTCTAAGACCTGGTGAGCAAATACAGAATCTAAAGTATAGTTTATAATTGTATGTTTTTCTCTCTCTGTTTTTTCTGTACAGGGTCATGGAGTTCTCGAAATGCCCTCAGGAACAGGAAAAACTATTTCTCTTCTTTCACTCATTGTTGCTTACCAGAAGGTGAGTGGTATCCGTATCACCATGTAGTACAATTTTGTACTTCACTATAATAACAATCTTAATAGCTGTGGAAACATCTTGATTTATATTTTGAAATAATATAGGCTTACCCCTTAGAAGTGACCAAGCTGATCTACTGCTCTCGTACTGTACCTGAGATTGAGAAGGTATTAATGAACAACATTGAATGCTTGTCTATAGTCCATTATATAATGCATTTCTGACTACTCCTCTGCTTTTATTCTGTATTTCACTTCGCTGTTCTCCTCTCAAAGGTTGTGGAGGAGTTAAGGAAGCTAATGGATTATTATGCAAAGGAAACGGGAACGAAAAACAACTTCCTTGCACTGGCACTTTCTTCACGGAAAAACCTGTGCATTCATCCTGAGGTGAGTGGAATATGGGAGCTTTTTTGTTGTTTTCATGTGCTAGTGAAATGATTGAGTGGAAATGAATGTGTGATCACAGGTCAGCTCTTTGCGGTTTGGAAAAGAAGTAGACGGAAAGTGTCACAGCCTGACAGCGTCATACATTCGAGCACAGCATCACAGTAGCCCAAGTCAACCTGTCTGCCAGTTCTATGAGGTATGCAGTTTTTCATACACTTGGCTGATGTTTGACCCTAAATTACATTACTGTACCATCCTGGCAGTGTTTATGTGTCTTTTAGTCTTAAAGAAATACTCCGGGTTCAATATAAGTTAAGCTCAGTCAACAGCATTTGTGGCATAATGTTGATTACCATACAAAATAATTTCACCTCATCCCACATTTTCATAAAAAAAAGGAAGGTTACAGTGAGGCACTTACAATGGAAGTTAATGGGGCCAATTTTTGGAGGGTTAAAAGGTATAAATGTGAAGCTTATAAATGTATAAAAGCACTTTATTTAATTTAGTGTTAAACTCATGTATTATTTGAGCTGTAAAGTTGTTTAAATCATAATTTTTACAGTTAAGGTTTAGGGGTTTGGTGATGATACATCGCCATGGCAACGAAGTTGTAAAATTAGCTGTAAGTTTACACAGAAAAGGTTAGTAAGTGATTTTATCTCACTAAAATCATGTTAACACACATATTGTTCAGATTTTGTGACTATTCTTTTAAATCATAATTTTAATGTTTACAGATTGGCCCCATTCACTTCAATTGTAAGTGCCTCACTGTAACTTCTTTTAGATTTTTTTAAAGAAAAGGTTTTTTTGTGATTATATTATGCCACAAATGCTGTCGATTGAGCTTTACTTCTATGGAACCCGGAATATTCCTTTAAATCATCCCGCTTGTTTTGTGCCTGATTCTTTTGTATGCAGGAATTTGATGCAGTTGGTAGACAGGTGCCCCTTCCCTCTGGTATATATAACTTGGATGATCTGAAGGACTTTGGGCGTAGAAAAGGCTGGTGCCCATACTTCCTGGCACGTTACTCAGTGAGTGCTTTGATGAGGAGACATTGTAAGAAATGCTTAATGGATATAATATGATGGATGTTTCATACTTGCTATACATGCAATATATATATATATTTACATTTCATTCAGATCCTCCATGCAAACATTGTAGTGTACAGCTACCATTACCTACTCGATCCAAAAATTGCTGACCTAGTGTCCAAAGAGCTTGCAAAGAAATCTGTAGTTGTGTTCGACGAGGCTCACAACATAGGTAAGGAGCAAATCACAGTGCTTGATACTGTCATCCATGCCATGTGGACAGATTGTGGTTATTAAAGATGATTTTGTTCCCTATAGATAATGTGTGTATTGATTCCATGAGCGTCAACATTACAAGGCGGACACTGGATCGCTGCCAGTCTAATGTGGAAACTCTGCAAAATACAATAAGGAGGTGTGACAAAATAATGTATCAATTTTTTCAGCCATGGTAATGTTAAAGATTGTAGCATAACTTATGGTTTTGACATTTACCATTTAAGAGTGAATTAACAATTGCTTGTGTTCTTCATTTGTAAATCACTTCGGATTAACACATCTGCTAAATGACAAAATATAATTGCCTGCATGCTGATTCTTTTCTTTTAAAGAATTAAGGAAACCGATGCTGCCAAACTTAGAGAAGAATACAGGAGATTAGTTGAGGGACTTAAAGAAGCAAACGTTGCTCGAGAAACTGACATCTATCTGTCCAATCCTGTCCTGCCAGATGAAATCCTACAGGGTCAGTTTTTGTCAATTTATGTTTGAGAAGATGCCTTTTCTGCTGAAAGGAGTCTTTGAATGTCATTTCTCTCTCACTGCAGAGGCTGTTCCTGGCAGCATCCGGACAGCAGAGCACTTTGTGGGCTTCATAAAGCGCTTCCTAGAGTACCTAAAGGCACGTTTGCGGATCCATCATGTGGTGCAGGAGAGTGCTCCTCAGTTCCTCAAAGACACCTTTGAGAAGGTCTGCATTGACCGCAAGCCTCTGAGGTGAGGAGAAATAGTCAGATTCTTGTGCCATCCTATACTGGAAATACTGATTGTCATTATTTTATTTATTTTTTCTCCCCAATTTGGAATGCCCAATCTCCAGTGTGCTCCAAGTTCTCGTGGTGAATGAATGTTACATTTATATAGCGCTTTTCTGACACTACACTCACACAGTGAACAGGGGACTCTCCTCGACCACCACCAGGCATAGTGACTCCTCAATCCAGGTGGCAGAGTACGAATCTCAGTTGCCTCCGCTTCTGAGACCGTCAATCCGTGCATCTTATCAAGTGGCTGGTTGAACGCATTATTGCGGAGACGTAGCATGTGTAGAGGCCCACGCTATTCTCTGTGGCATTCACATACAACTCACCACGTGCCCTACTGAGAGCAAGAACCACATTATAGCGACCACGAGGAGGTTACCCCCATGTGAATACCCTCCCTAGACACCGGGCAAATTTGTTTGCTTAGGAGACCTGGCTGGAGTCACTCCGCACGGCCTGGACACCTCCAGCGGTGGTAGTCAGCGTCAATACTTGCTGAGCTACCCAGGCCCCTCTGATTGTCATTAATAAGGAATAAAGCCACATTTTCATCCTATCTTAAATATGGATTTATCCCTTTTCCAGATTTTGTGCTGAGCGGCTTCGCTCTCTACTGAGGACTTTGGAGATTGCTGACATTGCTGACTTCTCAGCCATTACTCTGATCTCTCACTTTGCTACTCTTGTCAGCACCTACAGCAAAGGTAAGGACGCTACTTAATGCAGCCAATGTCTCACTCCTCTCAATCTACTGAACGTTTCCTCCGAAAGTGAGATTTTACATGTAATCATACTTTTTTTTTTTTTTTTTTTTTAGGCTTCACCATCATCATTGAGCCCTTCGAAGATAGAACGCCAACAATAGCAAATCCTGTTCTTCACTTCAGGTGCCTTTAGCACTGCTTTCATACAGCCTGTCATGTCTTATGTCTTCTGTTAAGCACCATCATTAACTTTGCTGGATCATTTCTCTCCAGTTGTATGGATCCCTCTATTGCCATCAAGCCTGTGTTTGGGCGCTTTCAGTCAGTCGTTATTACATCAGGGGTAAGATGTGCTCTTCAGTCTACATTTACACTTTACATTTATTCATTTAGCAGACACTTATCCTTACACATTAATATATTATAAATTAGAATAATACAAGCAGAAGCGATTATTCCAAGGTGAAAACTGTGGAAGTTTATTAATGACAAATGTCTTTGAAACAAATAAGCATGCTGAATTGCACTTAATTGAAAAATTGCATCAACAGTAGGGATGTAACGATTCACTCATCTCACGAATTGGTTCGGTTCGTGATACTGAACCCACGGTTCTGTTCATGATTCTTTAAACTAAGCATGAATAAAGAAAAGTAAAGATTGAAAGTTTTTTTTTACTATAATTACTTTAAAGACATATCCAAAAGCCCAGAAGAGGGCAATGGTGACACCAAATGGAAATATTATCTTATAGTTGTGCTTGCAGCATATACAGGATTATGTTATTAGTTATGGTATGTTATAAACAGCTGCTTATACACTGTCACTGATTACATTTAAATAAAAACTAAAAAATAAATGTTTCAATTTGAGTATTTGAGTAAATTCTAGATACTTTTGTGTGTGAAAATCCCAGGAGATCAACAGTTACAGGGTTGGGGAGTAACAGAATACATGTACCAGGATTACGTATTTAAAATACAAAATATAAGTAACTGTATTGCACTACAGTTACAATTTAAATCATTGGTATTTAGAGTAAAGTTACATTCAGAAAGTATTTTTATTACTGAAGAGTTTACTTTGCATTTTATTGTCATTTGTTTCATTTAATATTTAGTCCTTTCAGATGGAAAACATTTATTCATATAAATGATGTGATCCAAAGTGCATTTGAACAGCAGTGAAACACTTTCTTATAATGTGTTACATTCATATGAGCAGACAGAGAAGTGAGTTTGAAGTAAGTTTGAGCATAACAAATAGAAATAAACCTTGTGTAAATTGTCAGCTTTATGCTAAGCTAAAATGCTATTTGTTGCCATTTTATATGCACAAGTTACCAGACACGATCATATTTTTTGTTTATCAAGAAAACTCATGTTGGACCATAATTTATTTTTTCTAGTAAGACCTTTGATATTAAAGCAAAAATCGTATTCTTGATAATAATTTTTGAATTGTTTTCCTATAAAAATGCCTAATAATTCTTTCAATTTGATTGATCTTGATTAAGAAACAACACTGCATAAGATATTTGGGTTTTTCAGAGAATGTATTTTTAACATGTATTTTGTCTTACTGTACTGGAGATTTATTGTCAAAACAAGTGAAAAAAAAATCTGCCAGTGCTGAAGAAGTAATCCAAAGTATTTATAATACATTACTGGCCTTGAGTAATCTAATAGAATATGTTACAAATTACATTTTAAAGCATGTAATCTGTAGTGGAATACATTTCAAAAGTAACTCTCAACCGTGTGTATATTTTGGAACTGAATTTTGTAAGATGATTATTTATTAGTGAATTAATGAAAAATGTTTTCATTTGAAATATTCACAATTTAAATCTATGACCATATGAAACTGCATCCTCCAAAAATGTAAGCACTTATAATGGAATGCGTTTATTTTTCAATTAGTGCATTTTTGCTTCAAACATATTTGTCATTAATATACTTCCACAGAAAACAATAGAATTAGTGCTAACTTCCAAAATCTCTATGCTCCTATCGTCCCTTGAATGGTCGCTTAAGCACAGCCTGCTCACTAATCTCTTCATTATAATCCCAAGGTAACAGTCATGCCATCTGTGGAAGGCACATTTCACTTTCGCCTGAACATAAAAAATGTTTGCTTTAGCTTTCTAATTGATTGAAAGTAATTACCAGTTAAATTCTGAACTTTTATCCAACATTGATAGCCTACACTTATTAATGATCCATTTTCCAAAAATGCCTGTTGCATCTTCAGTAATTGAATTTGTCTTAGAATCCTGATTATGATGTGCTGGCAAATTGGATTGAGATCATTTTTACTTTTCTCCCTAATTAGACTCTTTCTCCACTGGACATCTACCCACGTATTCTTGACTTCCGCCCCGTCACTATGGCATCCTTCACCATGACCCTGGCACGAACCTGCCTTTGCCCACTTGTGAGTTGTAACTATGGCAATGCAGGATGTCATTGCTGCTAAACTCTTTAAATGTAGTGACATTAAAGAAAACAAATCTACAAACATTGGTATATTTAAAGTATGCTGGATTCATGTCCTTTTAAATTATTTTAAACAATATTACTAGGTTCTTTTCTATTTTGTTTCCTTTGTTTTCAGATTGTTGGACGAGGGAATGATCAGGTGGCCATGACTTCCAAATTTGAGACCAGGGAAGATTTTGGTAAGTTGTAATGTTGTTTTGTTTGTGATATTTGTCATCAGTGCAATTGAAAGATAACCATTCATACCATAGCTGTAATCCGGAACTATGGAAACCTGCTGCTGGAAATGTCCGCTATTGTCCCTGATGGAATTGTGGCGTTTTTCACAAGTTACGTTTACATGGAGAACATTGTGGCCTCATGGTATGAACAGGTATGAAGGCACAACTTGTTTCCTTTTTCAGTGCTGTTAATTATTGGTGTAACTCAAAGCATACTTGTCCTGCTGGTTTTTTAGGGAATTCTTGAGAACATCCAGAAGAACAAGCTCATTTTCATAGAGACCCAAGATGCAGCAGAGACCAGCATGGCCCTGGAGAAGTATCAGGAGGTTAATAAACATTTGGTTTTTAATGCTCCCTAATCCTATTTTCCTTATTCATGTTGTGTAATGTAGTCTTTAAGTATCATTTACTAAAGTAATCACTTATGTTCTCTAATCTAACCCCACCTGCTGTTTGATTCAGGCCTGTGAGAATGGCAGAGGAGCAATTCTTCTTTCAGTGGCAAGAGGGAAGGTGTCTGAGGGTATTGACTTTGGTGGGTACTAGTCTCTTAATCGATTCAGATCTGTTCCTTTTAATCAGTAAATGCTTTACAAAGCTTTTATTATTAAATGTAAGACATTTAATAATAACACCCCCCTCTTTTTCACCCCAGTTCATCACTTTGGTCGTGCTGTTATCATGTTTGGAGTGCCATATGTTTATACTCAGAGCCGAATTCTCAAGGTTTGTAGAGACATCATATAACTTCTACTCTTAAATTGTTTAATTAAAGGTAAAGTGCAAATTTTTCAATGTTAAAAAACTTTGGGAAACCTCTTGGAAAACACTAATTATTGTCGCAAATCATTTTGGTGTCGCCAGGGTCACTGAAATTACACCATTAACCTTTGAGTTAAAGAGTTCACCAAAAAATTTAAATTCTCTCTTCATGACTCACCATCACGCCATCCCAGATGTGTGACTTTCTTTCTTCTCCAGAACATAAATAAAGATTTTAAGAAGAATATCTAAGCTCTGTTGGCCCTCACAATGCAAGTGAATTACTTGCTAGAACTTTCAAGATCCAAAAAGCAGATAAAAGCAGCATGCAAGTAATTAAAACAACTCCAGTGGTTTAAATCCATGTTTTCAGAAGTGATATGAGTGTGGGTGAGAAACTGATTAAAAAAAAAAAGAAGTAGGGTGCTGAATGTAAATTGTGAAAGTAATTTCTACACCAGAATGTGGAAGTGAGAGTGTAAATTTACAGTAAAAAAAGGACTTCAATATTGATCTTCTATTTTATCACTTCTGAATATATGGAAATAAACCACTGGAGTCTTATAGATTACATTTATGATGTGCTTTTTGGAGCTTCAAATTCTGGTCACCATTCACTTTCATTGTATGGACCTACAGAGATAAAAAATATTATTTATAGTCATTTGTGTTCTGCAGAAGACAGAAAGTCGTTCACATCTGGGATGGCATGAGGATGAGTAAATGATGAGATATTTTCATTTTGGGGTGAACTATACCTTTAATCGTTTAGTTAATCCAAATCCCCTGACCCTGTCTGGCTTTTTTAATCAGGCACGGTTGGAATACCTGAGAGACCAGTTTCAAATCAGGGAAAACGACTTTCTGACTTTTGATGCGATGCGTCACGCAGCTCAGTGTGTGGGTAGGGCCATCCGAGGCAAAACAGACTATGGCCTTATGATCTTTGCTGACAAGGTATGTAAACTAATGGAAGGGTATCATGACAAAATTGCTGTCAAATTAAGTGTTTCTTGATTGTTTTCTTTGATTAATTGGTCTCTGTATTGGTGTCCTTCCCTCAGCGTTATGCACGAGCAGATAAACGAGGGAAACTGCCCCGCTGGATCCAAGAACACCTTACAGATGGAAGCTTAAATCTGACCATCGATGAGACGGTGCAGTTGTCCAAACACTTTCTACGACAGATGGCCCAGCCATTCAGACGGGTAAGGTCAATGCTTGAAAGACCACATTAACCTTTCTCAGCCTGTATGTATCATCATCATCATCATCATCATCCTCCTCCTCTGACATAATCAGTGACCTTAAGCTGTGATGTGCCCTGATATTTAGTGTTTTGAATTAAGCCTTATCCCTATCATCTCATTAAAACATTACATGAGTTGAATAAAACATTTCCTGCTTAAATGTTCCTATTTAGATTTGTACATTTCCATCTGGAGATTTTATGGCTGTATGCTTGATATTTTTCACACCTGTTTGTTAATGGGTTTAGCTGAAATAGCCAAACCCATTAATTAGAAGGTGTTCACATACTATTGGCCATGTGTTATATATAATGGTTGAAAAATATTTCAAACTTAATTTTCAATGCATTTCAAACTTTACAATGTACATGTATGCCTAATTTGATGTATTCATTAGTGGTAAATTAAAGGAATAGTTCACCTAAAAGTTTTAATTTGCTGATAATTTACTCCGCCTCAGGCCATCCAAGATGCATCAGTTTCTTTCTTCATCAAAACAGAATTTAAGAATTTTAGGATTTAATTTCAGGCCTCCACCTCTAACAATGCAAGTGAATATACTCTGTACTTTTTTTTTTTTTGACGGGCCAAAATGCATATTTAGGGAGCATCAAAAGAATCCACATGACTCCAGACGACAAATAAAGTTCTTCTGAACGCTAATAACAGATTATTTTTAGAAACAAAACAATACTTGTATACTTTAACTACAAATGTTCGCTTTCGTACATCTCTGTGAAGTGCGCTCTTGAGAGGGATGATGTAAGCTCGTTGGTAAGGTAAAAAAAAAAAAGTACAGAGTACATTCACACTTGCATTGTTTAGAGGTGGAGGCCTGAAATTAAATCCTAAAAGTCTTAAATTCTGTTTCTGATGAAGAAAGAAACTCTTGATACATCTTATATGGCCTGAGGGTGTGTAAATTAACATTTTTGGGTGAACTATTCCTTTAAGGCTGTTTTGTTGTCATCATTGTATGGCAGGAGGATCAGTTGGGTCTGTCTCTGCTGACCCTGGAACAGCTGCAGTCTGAGGAAATGCTGAAGAAAATTGCCCAGATCGCTCAGCAAGCCTGACATCTCTTACAGGGTCATGAAACAAATTCAGGGGTAGAGTCAACTTTGTATTTATTATGTTTTTGTATTAAAGATACAATTTCATACTTTGTTTTCTACTGCAAACCCAAAGGCATTAATAAATGCTGTTCTTTTACAAATCCAGTGGCTTTTATTTGTACCGTCTGAAGAGAAATCATGCCATCTCAAAATGATCTGTAGAGGGTACACAAACTCTAAATGTGTTCCTGAGAATAACCACACAAAGCACATCTTTAAGAACAGTAGATTTCTACATTAGACTCAGCTATTTGCTACTGACTGCTTATTCATTTAATGGGGGAAAAATACCAGGAGGTACCAGGTGTTATATCCTGGTCAGACCCTTTTTTTTAAGTGACAGCATTTTATTGAAGTACTCATTTTAATTTAAACTGAGGTAGAACAATTTTATTTGGTTCATTAGCATAAATGTCTTCCTTAAACTCATGAAATATATAACCTTCAGCCATAGAGAATGTAAAACTTCTTAAATAGCATTAAGTAACAGCTTATTGATTTCTGCATGATAAAATGTATTTACCTCAATTATTTCTCACACATAAAACAATTTTACCCATGTACTAGTAATTTAGGCTTTTTTCAGCATACTTGCATATTTTGTGGAATAGTATTAAGATGAAAACATTAGTAGTCCACAATAGACTATTTTAAAATCTGTGCTTAAAATTGAAAAATAGAAAGTCCCTTATTTTATACGCACATGTCCTACAATCGTTTGACCTCAGAATTGTACAAATAATGTACAATTCGACTCGTTTTGGAATGTAACATACCCTCCATGTACCTTATAAAATATACATTTTTGATTTAGTGCAAATATTGAAAGTGCTCAATTCTACGACTATAATTCTATTCTATGCAGGAGTGTGGACATGGAATGTTTTGCGTCTGCTGCAATATGCTACAAAAGTAAACCATATTGCAGAGCAAACTGCATCCTGCAGTTCATAGGTTGAAAGTGTGATAATGCGGTAAGATTGCTATTGTTTTAATAATATAGTGATTAATATATACCAATATTGGGCCAGACTGATAGGCAAGACTTCAATCTGCTCTTCAATCTTAGCCATTTGGAATGCAAAGGGTTAGGAATTTCTGTAATATTGTATAGTGTAACTGCCTTTAATGAAAAAGGAGATCAAACAGATTTCAACAAAGTATCAAAAGGTTCTACACGGTACCAGTTTAAAAAGAGCTGCCTTTTTTTGTAAAGCCAAATCAAATGTGCTTTTCTTTTCCCAGGACCAATTTAACAGACTGCTTTGAAGTCTGTGCCACAGGGAAGCCTTCATTCATTATTCACATCCTATTTGTTATATATTTCTCAATATAATCTATGCAGTCAGATGTAATAATCACAGCTCTTCAGGGCTGATCTGCTTTGCCCAGATTCCTGATGTCATATGGAGCCAGTAGTGGAGGTTAGCTGTCTCCACTCAGAAACCCGCAGCGGGCTAAACTCTGGGTGCTGGAACTCAGACCCCGTGTGTCTGTGAGCCTGTTAGGCCTCTGTAAAAAATATATATATATTTTGATAATATAAATCTGATAAACAGTCCCAATCCCTGGTTTCTTTGAAATGATAAACTGTATAGTGTATGCTTAAAGCCTAGTCCAAAAGAGCAGTTAATTTATATAGTTTACTCAAACTTATGGAGCTGTTGAGCTCCAAAAAAAAAGAAAATTATAAATAAATACTAGTGCAAAGGACTTGTCTTCTATTTTTTTTAATCTTTTCTACCCAATTTGGAATGACCAATTCCCACTACTTAGTAGGTCCTCGTGGTGGCCGTCAGTCCGCGCATCTTATCATGTGGCTCCATGTGCAATTCACCGTGGAGACTCCCAGAATGTGGAGGCTTATGCTACTCTCCGCGATCCACACACAACTTACCACGTGCCCCAATAAGAGCGAGAACCACTAATTGTGACCACGAGGAGGTTACCCCATGTGACTCTACCCTCCCTAGCAACTGGCCAATTTGGTTGCTTAGGAGACCTGGCTGGAGTCACTCAGCACACCCCGGATTTCAACTCGTGACTCCAGGGGTGGTAGTCAATGTCAATACTCGCTAAGTTCGACCTTCCATACGATATCTTTGTAAGAAGAACAGACCATTCACGAATCAGACTGATCCAGTGATCCAGTCATGGTGGTTCTCGAGTTACCAGGTCACTGGAGGGGAAGATTATCAGTGAATAATTGCTTACATTTCAATCGATTTCTCAAACAACGCTATCGTATGGCTTCAGAAGGCTTGGAATATTACACACAAGTCATATGGACTACTTTTACTTTTTAAAGCTTTTTTTTGGTGTTTCTAATAGTAACTGTGGTTACAGTGAAATGTATTTGTATGGAAAAGTTTCTTCAAAAT
Organism: Xyrauchen texanus; assembly: GCF_025860055.1. Classification (NCBI taxonomy): domain Eukaryota; kingdom Metazoa; phylum Chordata; class Actinopteri; order Cypriniformes; family Catostomidae; genus Xyrauchen; species Xyrauchen texanus. The sequence continues at coordinate 17,613,803 of NC_068311.1, forward strand.
ATATATATTTTTTTGTTCCATAGAAGAAAGTCATATGAGGGTGAGTAAATAGTGACAGAATTTTCATTTTTCAGCTATTCCTTTAAAAAAGGGAAAATAATATATATTTTTTAATTTAAATACATCTGTCAAAATGTAAAACTAAAGTCTGGGAGTCATTCAGTTCCTACCGTGGCAGCTCCTTGGCTTTCTTGTGCACCCACATTAAGCACATTGAGGGAATTTGCTCTCTTCATCCTGTTCAAAAATAAAGGTGTACAGATAAGCATACTGCTCCATATAACTGAACATGCACAGTGGTGAGAAATTTAACAAAAGGCAGGGTATCATTACCCAACCGTTCGAGGGGCTGTTTCCTGTGTACCAACTCCTTTCAGCTTTCGGACAAGTTTTTCACTGCTTCGTCTTATGGATTCCCGGAGCTTAGTAAATGATCCGCTGCGCTTCAGAGATCCCAGACCATCCTAAACAAACAGAGTAGAAATCAATTAAAAAGGTGTATCTCTTCTTAAAAGGAAAGTTCACCCAAAAATACAAATTCTATTTTTATTTACTCACCTTCATATCGTTCCAAACCCAAACTTTTCCTCATCCGTGGAACAGAAAAGGAGATATTTTAAAGAAAGTTCAATGCTGACTGAACTTTTTTTTTTTTTTCTCACAATGAAAGTGAATGGTGACTGAGGCCAGCATTTTGCCTAAACTCCTTTTTGAGTTCCACAGAAGAAAGTTATAAGGTTTTGGAACATAAGGGTAAGTAAAATATGTAAACTATTCCTTTTAAGGTATAGTTCACCCAAAAATTAAAATTCTGTCATCATTTGCTCACCCCATTGCCATCTCAGATGTGAATGACTTTCTTTCTTCTGCTGAACACAAAGATTTTTAGAAGAATATTTTAGCTGTGTAGGTCCATACAATTCACACAGATTTAGTGGTTTAAATCAAGATTTTCAGAAGAGATATGATAGGTGTGGGTGAGAAAGAGATCAATATTTAAGTCTTTTTTACTATAAATTCTCCTCCCTGTCCAGTAGTATGCATGAAGAATGCAAACTGCAAAATCAAAAGAAGAATGTGAAAGTGGAAACTGATTGTAAAAATGACTTAAATATTGATCTGTTTCTCACCCACGCTAATTATATTGCAAGTAGACAAGCAGTCTGTTGGATTTAACCACTGGAGTCTTTTATACTGCCTTTTTCTTTTTGGATTTTTAAAGTTCCGGCCACCATTCACTTGCATTGTATGGACCTACAGAGCTGAAATATTTTTCTAAAAACCTTAATTTGTGTTCAGCAGAAGAAAGAAAGTCATACACATCTAAGATGGCACGAGGGTGAGCAAATTATGAGAAATTTCATTTTTGGGTGAACTGTCCCTTTAAGTAATTTACATATGGAACAGATATACCGGTCTAGAGCTCCCCTCCTCTGTATGTATCCAAACCGGCTGTCCATCCCCTGTATGGATATTAAAGTACAAAATTACCATTGGAGAACACTATTATGTTTAATAGTGTCTAATTGAACAGCCATGAACTGTAGATAATTCCCTGAAGTGACATGTATGTTTAATTTTACCCTCTACAGAGCCAAACTCCTCCTCATGAGCACGAGTTAGAATCTCTTTATAAAGAGTCTCCGCTTGTCTGAATTTTCCTTGCTTGAGGTAACATGAAGCCTATAGAGCACAGAAACAGCATAAGTGTAATACATACACATAATATTACGTGTACTGCTGCACCCTATACACAACAATACACTACACTGCTATCATTATTAAAACAAGCATTTGAAAAATACTGACTTAAAATGTGATAGCTCATACAACATATAAGCAGTGCTGGTGCAATTCCATATCCTCACCAGATTGTTCTTTGTCTTGGCCACATTGGCATCATCAGGACCTAGTCGACTCTGATAAATGTGCAGGGCACGCTCATAGTACTGCTCCACCTCCTGGTATTTGCCCTGGTTCTGGCAGAGGAGTGCCAAGTTATTCAGCTGCTTGGCCACATCGGGGTGCTTTGTCCCCAGCACCTGTCAACAGACAAATAGTAACCTGATATTTAGCTGGGCAGCATAGTTATTGAGATACCAAGAGATATTATTTTTATTTGCATTATGAACCTTAGACTTTAATAATTACATTGTCATCTACTGATTTAGCCTCAAAGATGCAGTATGTTTAATACTTTGCGTTTATGCATTTGGTAATACATAGTTAATGTAAGTTGATCCAATCTGACAGCTGTTACAGTAAGGTCAGGTGGGAATACCATGCTTCTTCTGTGTCAGTACCTTTTCCCTGATCTCTAGAGCTCTTTTACACAGTGGTTCTGCCTCTTTGTACTTCCCCCTTTTTCCATACAACACAGCCAGGTTATTCAGAGTAGCTGCCACCTAGGTATAACCACAAACACACATGACTGAATTGCAAACATGGACCTATTTGTAAAAAAATAAATAATAATAATAATTTTTATATATATATATATGTGAGAGTGAGAGAGTAAAAGTCTCACAAAAACATTTGTCTTCAGATGGTTATTTAGATTTTCAGCTTTAGAGTGTCAATAAGAAATATATATTTAAAGACAAATAGAATAGAAGAACAGGGAGCCCTGCAACAGATGGTATGGTCCCAACAGAGCCCCCCGCTGAACATTTAGTCAGTCTGGGACTACATAAAGTGACAGAAGTAATTGAGACAGCCTAAATAAATAGAAGAACTGTGGCAAATTATCCAAGAAGCTTGGAACATCCTATCTGCAAACAACCAAGAAAAACTGTGTCCAGGTGTACCTAGGAGAATTGGTGCTGTTTTGAATGCAAAGTAGGTCACCAAATATTCATTAAGCTTTTTTATATATACTCCACATTGTATGACGTTAATTGATAAATGTTAATTGAAAACTATTTATGGCATTATTTGTGAAGACATCCTAAAACTTTTGCACAGTACTGTATATAGACTACAAAAAAAACTCAACATTTAAAGTACAAAAAACATTTGCAACCTATTGTACTACTGCAATGTGACGTTTAAAAAACAACAGGATATTCCATGATACATTTTTTTAAAAGTGGGTCTTGATTTGATCCATTTGGAATTGATTGGATCGTGAAAAGTGACCTTTCATTCCATAGTTTGCATTCAAATGTGGAGCACTACTTCCCTCCTGAAACACTGCACCCATTGGTTGAAACAGCACCCTTGGTGACGTCAGCCCAAAAGGAAAGCTGTGTCAGAGAACGTTTTTGCATTTTGAAAGATAGGATTACGAATAAAAAAAATTAGTTTTTTCTTCAATGAATCATGCACAAAAAGGCCAGGAATGTGTATTAACAAAGTAAATAGGGATAATTTGGATTTCATGTTGACTTCGGAGACAATAACACTCTCTATAGCACTCTTAAAGGAATAGTTCATGCCATCTCAGATGTGTATGACTTTCTTCTGCTGAACACAAACAAAGATTTTTAGAAGAATATCTCAGCAAATGAATGGTGATCAGACTTTTTATGGTCCAAAATGCACATAAAGGCAGCATAAAAGTAATCCATAAGACTCCAGTGGTTAAATCAATGTCTTCAGAAGCGTTATAATACTATAAATCTTTGTTTGTGTTCAGCAGAAGAAGGTCATACACATCTGGAATGGCATGAGGGTGAGTAAATGGTGAGAAAATGTATATATTTTGGGTGAACTATCCCTTAAAAGCACAAAATGTAACAGTAGCACACTGCTTCATCAAACAGAACATACTGCTGGGTGGTCCATGCCTAGCGTTTCTTCACGGATGGCCAATGCATCATTCAGGAGATTTGCAGCTTCCTTGTATTTGTTCTGATCCCTGTTGAGGGACAAAGAATTAGATAAATAACAATTGTGCAAATTTTAAAGGTTAAATGAATGTGGTATGATGTTCTACAGAATTTACCTGTAGACTAAAGCCAGGATGTTGAGCATGGTCGCAACATCTGGGTGGCTGTGGCCTGAGGATTTCTCCAGGTCTTCCAGAGCTTGCTTGCAGAGAGGCACGGCCACCTCATAGCGGCCCTGAGAGGCATACTGGATCACAAGGTTGTGTAGAGTTCTGAGTCGAGCAGGGATCTCATAACCTCCCTGCTGGGCGGCAGCAGTGGCGCTACTGTGTGGCTGAGACACTAAAAAACAAGAGATGCACTGAGCTGCCTTCTTGCTATAAGAATTGAAGGTATGGCAGAAACTGAAAATTATTAATTCTGACCCAATTGTTACTTAAAAAGTTAAAGTCCCAAGGTCTAACCTTAATCCTAACATAATATTAAACCTACTGGATCTGACCAAACCCATATCCATGGTAAGCACATGTGTTGGTGGCACTCATGAAACTTAACACAATATCAACCCTAAAAATAGCCTCTACAATAAATCTTAACTAACATGGCAGAAAGGTTAATTTGCACATTTCAAAACAAATGTGAGCAGGAAAGCTCAAGGAACAACTGAGGACTGTGAGGCTTACTGTGAGATTGCTCCTCTTCACCACTAGGAAAGAGATTGTCAAGAGACTCCTTGCCTGAAGTACTATCTTTATCCTCCTATAAGAAAAAATATTAAACATGTCTTGAAAGTACTATTTCATATTTTGGATAAACTTAAAGGGGTGATGAAATGGAGAATCAAAATTTCCTTGATTTGTAGATATATATAAGACGTTACTGTACTATAAAAACATACTACCCTACTGAAATGTCTCGTTTTGAAATTTTGTCTGTTTGTGATGTCATGACACATTGATCATTTATATTTACACATCCTACAACATGGGTCATCGAAGCCTTAGCCCCACCCCCTGGTCCACAGTTCATGTCATGAGAGCAGGCCTTGTGGTGCTAACAATTTCCTAACATAACACCAAAGGGGACCCATCTGGACTATTTTGAAATATTTTGTATATGAACATGAACTACAAAGACTCTTTGACCACTGCCATGTATCTCGCTGCTTTTAAAAGACACAGTTTCAAGTTACAACTGTAAGGGAAAATACATTTTTGGTGTATGTTAACATAGGATGTCTTTTTACTCCCTGCTAATTCAGAGTCTGGGGGACGGAGCTTTGAATTCTCTCAAGAGATTATGTGAGAAAGATTTAAACTTGGAATTGGAGGAGGGAGTGTGGGCTAGGATTCAAAAAAATGTCAAGTCTACATCTAGAGATGCAAGGGTTTGCCTTATGCAATTCAAGATTTTGCATCGATTCTACTGGACCCCCTCTAGATTGTATAGGCTTGGTCTTAAAGACACACCCACCTGCTAGCAGTGCCAGTCAGAAGATGGGGACACAACATGATTTTTGGGGATGTGTAAAGATCCAAGAATTATGGTTGGGGGTTCAGAAATTTATGTGTGAAGTATTGAACACTGAATTTTCATTTAGCCCCAGGGAGGGGTTTAATCTGAATAATTGTTTTAGTTTTTTTGTGTTTGCGTGTTTTTATGTTTGGAATAAATAAAATTGTAAGTAACAATAAACCAGTACAAACCACAAAAAAAGAAAAAAAAAACAGGACGTTTTTGACGATGGACATCTTTGACTGTTTAGGTGCATTTCCTGCGAAGTGAGTCTCAGTGTGCCTTCAGTATGTATATGCGTCATTTCACCGGGCTTTGGACTATGATGTGTTTGATTTTTTTTGGATCATGTCATTGTTGATAGTTTGTTTAATCTTCATAATATGATTCAAGCTTTGCAAAGGAACTGATTTTGAAGGATGGGACAGTTAAAAACACTTAAAAAAAGTAAGTTAACCATTTCATCATGAATATTTCAAATGTCATGTCTGTTTGATAGTTTATGGTGCTAAGTGATAACAGCTGTGGTTGAGATGAACACTTTAATATTTTCAGATGCAATGGGTTGGATATACAGGAACAGGATATACGGCCAAAAACAGATTGGAAATTGATTATATATTTAAAAAAATATAAAATCCCATTTGTTTTGGTGCAAAATAATTAACTGTTATTACATTATCATTGGACCTCAGGGAAGATAATACAATTTTAAAACAGCACTTTATGACCCCTTTAACACAGCATACCAATATAGAACTACAAAGCTAGTCTAGAATAAATCATTCCATTTTTAAAGTTTTACACATGAAATGAATAGTACTTTTGAATGATGACTCACATGGGATTAAGACTCATACGGAGCCATAAAGAGTCATATCATCAGCCTAGAATAAGCAGTTTTTAACTACATGGAGTGGGTCACATCTTGATGGCCGATTAATTGGATCAAATAACCAATCAAATACTGCTCACTTTATTTACTATTCCAGGTGTCAGTATAAGTCCAAGATAACTGTAAAATCAGCCAGCAAAACATAAAAAAAATGCTGAGTGCACATTTAGGTCATGACAACATGAGATATAACTAAGAACCTGAATGGGCTGCAAAGATTAACCATTTAAATGTTTTCTGGACCCTCACTAGATTCTGCTCTTCATGGTCGTACTTGCGAATACTGCTCATGAACTGCAGGTGTCTGTTCTGCTCCTCTAAAGTAACAACTTCCTGTTCTCCCTCCTGTAGCTGCTGCTGAGCTCGGGCAAGCTCGTCCCTCAGCCACTGATTCTCCTGGCACAGCCTCCGCACCTGAGCACGTAACTTCTGCTTCTCAGCCTCCAAGGAGCCCAGGTGTGCTGACAATGCCATCATCACCTGCAGAAGTGGAAACAGGGAGCTAAAGTGAGTGGAAGTCAACATGACAATTTTTTAGTAGTGGATCTGAAAATCCTTAAAGTTAAAGTAATAGATAGATCAACTCTATAGCTAATATATATATATATATATATATATATATATATATATATATATATATATATTTAAAATCTGCATATATAAAATCTAGTCAAATCTCAGTTTTTTTTTTGCTTTTCTTTCTTTTCTATCTATCCATCCATCCATATTATTTGCTCTGTTTGTTTGAGAATTCTAACTGGCCAAAATTTGTCTCAACCATTGGTGTTAATTGGGGCAGGATTATATGCAAATAATGAAAGACTGGGGAGTGTTCAGGAAACCTGTTAGAAAATGGTTATTATTTGTCGCAATTCTATCCGAAACTGCACACTTTGGGCTCTATTATCATGAGTGTACAAAGCGCACCACAATGTACTACAACCGCACGCAAAGTCTTACCAACTTTTTGCGAGAGCGCTAATTCTAAGCGCAATTTTTTGCCAGTGCATAACGCAAGTGACCTTGGGTGGGAATGTTTGCGCTGCCTGTGGGTTTATGCATGCAAACTGTGGGTGTATTGTATGTAAATGAAGTGCGGCAAAGCACAATTTGCTATTTTCCTGAGAAATAAGATGTTTCAACACCACGTCTGTTTCCAGCGCAAAGTCTAAACTCAGTTCCTGCATTTGCATTTTGAAGATTCCACCAGAATATGGTTATAAAGTTTATGTCCAAACTCTGAAAATACAGTGAAACATAAAATAATGTCCATGACGATCACTGTTGTAGCCGTTTATGTTAAACTATCTTTAGGTCATGGTTTATTTTTCAGTTATTATTATTATGTTTTTTTATCAAGTACAATTGTATTTCTGATCTAATTTGTATTGGTATTTTTCAACTTGTTATGTCACTGCAAAATGGACCGGTGAAAGAATTTGGAGAGAGTGAAATGTTTGGATTTGGTAAGATATTTTTCACCTCTTCATCATTTTGATTCGATTTTCGTTTCATTTGAAGTGTAATATGAATTTAGAAATATTTATGGTTGAATATCCTTTCAATAAATAGATTTTTTTTTAAATCAAAATCGTCTGGTAGAAGTGAAGTGTGTTCCGAATCCCATAAAATCATTGTTAATACAAGCTATGACTTACATTCTCTATAATTTAAAGGATTGTAAATCCAAATCCTGATGAGAACCACATTTTCCATTTGTATAAAAGGTCACTGTCAAAGAATTATGCCTGGCATTACACTAGGCACAAAAGAACGTAAGTCCATTTTTATACTCTTCTAATTCATTGCATACAGTCCATTAACACTACCAACATCTTATGAATGTGCTGACTTTGTTTACATCGCTGGTGCTTCACAGGGAATGGAGTATATAATAGGATGCAGACGGTGCCGGAGAAGAACCAATTAAATTGCACTTGACCCAGCCCAAAAGCACTTTGCACACACAATTTCGCCAAACCCACTTGCTCCTAGACTTAGCACGTGCTTGCAAGACTGGCCATGCCCATTGACTTTGCTTGATTGACTTATTGTACACAGCTTCGCTTAGTGCTAGAGTCTTAAAACAGGGCCCTTCACCTTTTATGTTTGTTTTGATATTTAAAATGGTAAATAATAAACAAAAGTCTCATATGAACCTGTGCTGCTCACCTGTGCCTCTCCTAAGCCCAGCTCAATCCTCTCCAGATACTCTAAAATGATACTGGTCTTCTCCTGCTCCAGGCTGTCGCTCTTGTTGGATGTCTTGCTCTGCTGATTTTCCTGCAGACTGTCCAGCAGTGTGCGGTTCTCCCCACGCAAAGCCTCTAACCCTGCGATCACCTGCCGTGTGCTGCATAATATCTCCTCCCCTGACAACATGTCTGCCACCCAGTTCCTGAGAAGCAAAGATTTTGGTATTAATGAGCATTCAATGTGTAAATTATGCAAGGTTTACACAAACATACATCACTTTGGGTTGATGTAATCAATACTACACACAGAGGGAAAAACAGATTGGAAATGTTGAATGAAAAGTGTCACTTGCAAGATTATATCATGGTACAGAATAACAGGAACTGACATTACTAAAAACTTTTGACTGATCTTCTTTTGGCTGCAAAGGAAGAGAAAAAAACCCAATTTTATATACTCAAATAACTGCACTAACAAAATAGTACCAAAAAGTACCATGTTACAATGTTTTTTTTACATGTACTGTTGAAGTACCACATCATTATTTTAAGTATCATGGAGTACAATTTAAATACCAGTAAAATATCAAATTAGTATCAAAATATTATAAAAATGCCATCTTATAACATTGCAACAACAATTCTGACAGTTTTAATGGAGTATAAGCACAGAGAGCACTTAAGAGTCTTATTAAAGTGAAGTGAAGCTTCTCCAGCCCAACAGATTAACATGACAAAACAAGTAGACAGGTTGCTAGGTAAGAATCAGTTTACAGGGAGGAACAGAGATCCCTTTGGGGAGGTACAGGAGTGTGCTAATGTTTACACCAGAGTGATGAGGTCATCAATCACACAGAATATATGTTTTAATGCTTAATTAATATCACTGAATGTGAGAAAATAACAAAATAATGATAATGTATTGGGTATTAGTTTAGCATGTTTAAAGGATGGGGTGAACTTATATGGGTTCATATTAGGAATTAGGCTTTCATAATTCTGTGTTTTGGCTGTTAATTTTGTAAGGACTAAATTTTCAGTTCTGATCTGTTTGAACTTACATTGAATACACTGATTATATATTGGACTTATATATCAGAGAAAACCATTTATGACACATACACTCACTGAGCACTTTATCAGGAACGCTACGGTCCCAATAAAGTGCTTAACGTGGTCTTCTGCTGTTGTAGCCCATTCACCTCAAGTTTCGACATGTTGTGCATTCTGATATTATATTCTTCTTACCACAATTGTACAGAGTGTATATTTGAGTTACTGTAGCCTTTCTGTCAGCTCGAACCATTCTGGCCATTCTCTGTCAACCTCTCTCATCAACAAGGCGTTTCCGTCTGCAGAGCTGCTGCTCACTGGATAATTTTTTGTTTTTGGCACCATTCATTGTAAATTCTAGAGACTGTTGTGTGTGAAAATCCCAGGAGATCATCAGTTACAGAAATACTCAAACCAGCCTGACTGGCATCAGCAATCATGCCATGTTCAAAATCACAAAGATCACATTGTCCCCCATGCTGATGGTTGATGTGAACATTACCTGAAGCTCCTGACCTGTATTTGCATGATTTTATACACTGCTGCCACATTATTGGCTGATTAGATAATTGCATTAATAATTATGGTTTATATTGGAATAATTAAGGTGAACATAAAGAATAAAGTGATCAGTGGGTGTATATTGTTATATTTTATATTTCAAATGATAGATTATAGAATTAAAGCCTTTATCTTGTATACATATATTGTAATATAATATATAGGCCATAACACAAAATTGGATGTAATTAACACTGGGCTGCAATTCTATCATCTATATTCTATCATCTATAATTTACATGCCATCCTGCTGCCTTTAATCAAATTAACATTAATAAGGAGTCCTTTGTCTAATACAGGAATACAAACACTTACAACAACACGTTCATAAAACAGCTTGATATTGCGTCTCAAAGTAAGTCTGCTCTTTCTTTCTGTGACTGTCAACAGCTCATATTTATTTACCTGCCGAGAAACTGTCGGCCGCCGCCTACGTGTCCCAATTTACAGCCAGATACAATCCGATGGAAAAATAATTCCAAAAGAAATATCCATTCAACAGTACTGCACCTTCATTTCCTTGATGTAGAGGCGATAAATGGGTCTAAAAGCAGCGAGGTTCAGCTTTCGTCGCTATCATTCACCTGTTGTGTCTCTGGCACCCTGAATTAACAACTTACTTAAACAGCTGTCTGCACTGCGCATGCGCATTATGCCAACCAGAAGTATATGTGACTTCTCTGAACCGCGCCTAGCCCTAACCCCAACACTCATGATGCGCAACAGTGCAAAAGTCCCGTAAGGCATTAGTAAAAGCACTTATGTGAACACTATTATTAAATCCATACATATTCTGTGTCTCAAAACCTAGAGAGCTCCCTAAATAGATAGCATTATGGGCATGAGGTTTGTAATTATGTCTATGATGTTAAAAATGTGCTGCCTAGTTAGGCAACCTGCTAGTATTGAGAAAAAGGAACTGTATGGCTGTGTCTTAAGTCTTGAGCTGCATAACTATACTGCACATTTTTGGCATTAAACAGTAGGTGCATTTGTAACAACATCAATAAGATGCTCAAAATGCTTTTTAGGTTGTTGCATCTTTTCCAAAAATCAATTTAGACGGACTATGTATTGGAGATGCATAAGGAGGGGTCTTTCTGTGACGCCGCAGCATAGTTTCAATAAAGCCGCTTAGGGTGAGTGGGGAGAAAGGGAGGGGGTGTTTTCTGGGTGTGTAAAATAAGTAGCATTATCCTTTGCCCCATCAGACAGGCTTAACTTGAAGATTGGAAACCACAGAGATCAGGGGGATGGGATGCATCTAGGAATCGTCTTCAGCTTAACATACAGATTTATAAAAAATTTTGTTATGATGCAGCCTTATTCTAAAATGCTTTAAATAATGTTTTTTCACATCTATACCCAATAATGACCATAAAACCAGATGTTTGATAACTTTGCAAATTTATTAAAAAGAAAAAATTCAGTAGCACATTGACATAAGTATTCATACCCTTAACTCAGTACTTAGCTGAAGCCCCTTTTGGGAGCGATTACTGCCTCAAGTCTTTTTAATTGTGATGCGACAAGCTTTGCACACCTGGATTTGGGGATTTTCTGCCATTCTTCTCTGCAGATCCTCTCAAGCTCTGTCAGGTTTGGATGGGGACCATCGATGGACAGCTCTTTTCAGGTCTCTACAGAGATGTTCGATTGAGTTCAAGTCTGGACTCTTGCTGGGCCACTCAAGAACATTCACAGAGTTGTCCCCAAGCCACTTTTGTGTTGTGTTGGCTGTGTGCATAGGGCCATTGTCCTGTTGGAAGGTGAACCTTCACTCAGTCTGAGGTCCTAAAGGCTCTGGACCAGGTTTGCATTAAGAATATTGTTGTATTTTGCTGCATTCAGCTTTCCTTCAACCCTGACGAGTCCCCCAGTCCCTGCCGCTGAAAAACACCCCCACAGCATGATGCTACAGCCACCATGCTTCATCGGTGGGATGATATTGTGCAGGTGATGAGTGGTGCCTGGTTTCCTCCAGACATTACATTTGGAATTGAGGCCAAACAGTTCAATCTCTGTTTCATCAGACCAGAGAATCTTGTTTCTCATAGTCTGAGAGTCTTTTAGGTGCTTTTTCATGTATCTTGCACTTCCGTCTGGATACTCTGCCATAAAGCCCAGATCGGTGGAGTGTTGCAGTGATGGTTCCTTCTGCAAGTTTCTCCCATCTCCACACGTGATCTCTGGAGCTCAACCAGAGTGACCATCATTGGTCACCTCTCTTACCAAGGCCCTTCTCTCCCGATTGCTCAGTTTGGCCAGGCAGCCAGCTCTAGGAAGAGTCCTGGCTGTTCCAAACTTCTTCCATTTAAGAATTATGGCGGCCACTGTGCTCTTGGGAAACTTCAATGCAGCTGAAACATTTTTTGTAGCCTTCTCCAGATCTGTGCCTCGACACAATCCTGTCTCTGAGCTCTGCAGGCAGTTCCTTTGACCTCATGGCTTAGTTTTTGCGCAGATATGTATTTCCAGCTGTGAGACCTTATATAGACAGGTGTGTGCCTTTCCAAATCATGTCCAATCAATTGAATTTGACACAGGTGTAATCCAATCAAAGTGTAGAAACAAATGGAATGCACCTGAGCTAAATTTCAAAGGGTCTGAATACAAATGTGATTGTAATGGGTTTCATTTGTGTGGTAAAGGAGGAAACGGGAAACATGGCTTCAACTCAAAAAGGTCAGTCTTTTATAATAACTGAAAATAGCTTTCCAGCATCTAACACACAGACAGCTTGGTGCAACTCTCACTCTCACTCTCTCACTCTCTCTCTCGCTCTCTCTCTCTGCAATCAGAAACAGGTGTTAGACATATTGTGCTCCGGTATGTTCACCCTTAAAGCTTTCTCTGTCCGAAGGAATGCTCCACCATGCCCCCACCTCCACTGTAATATTTAATTTTTTATTTTTTAATAAATTTGAAAAGTTATCAAAATCAGTTTTTTGCTTTGTCATTATAGGGTGTGGAGTAATGTAAACAAACCAAAAAAAAATACGCTTTTTAGCATTAGGCTGCAACATAAAAAATGGGAAAACAATGAAGGGGTCTGAATGTTTCTGAATGCTCTTTAGGGAGGGATTAAACCCAATGAGTGAAAAATCAGAATGCAATAGTAAAAAGAATGTCCCACTTTGCTGTACAGAAATGAGTGAGATAGCAATAGAGCAACTGTGGCTGGGCAGATATATGAGAGTGGAGAGATTGATGGTTCAGCTGCTAGAGGAGCAGGGGGGCAGACCTATGCCCAATAAGGACAGCTTGGCTGGGCCAGCACAGTGCAATTCTCTCAAACATCTCTAAAAGTAATGGGGTCCAAGTCAATAGAATCACTAAAACCTCTTTCTCTCTTTCCGATATGTTTAATTACATTCCAGTTTATGTGGTATGACTGATGTCAGTAAGTAAAGGGACTGCTTTCCAAAAATTTAAATGAATGCAAATTCAAGACACCAACACATTCATGGAGTTGTTGATATAGCAATGCTTTTTTGATTACCATTCACCTGTCATTTGAATAGATAGCTGTTTAAATTCTGGATAGTTTCACTCATTTCTGGGTCAAAGCATGTTTTGTGCAATGACCAATTAACCATGTTACATTCAAATTGTATGGTGTTGAAGGTTATTAGAAAAATGGCAAGTAATGGCCAGCAAATGTAATTGCATCACACACATTATTCAGTCAATATTGTTGTGCTTTGTGCATGAACTAACTACCGGTAACTAAATAGATCTCTTTATAAGAACCCTGATAACTGGTTTATTTTTTTCATTAACAGAGTTAAAGTATTGAACTTGATGAGGGTAATATAAATATAATAGATTTGGTAAAACTTTATAATAAGTTTCCCTTTGTTAACATTAGTTATCAACATCAGATAACATGAACTAACAATGAACAATACTTTTACAGCATATACTAAACTTGTATAATGTTAGTTACAATGTACTGTATACTAATACATTTTTTAAATGTTTAAATGTTGTAGTTAACATGCATAATGCATTATGAACTAACATGAACTAGCATTGAACAATTGTATTTTTATTATTTAACATTTACTAAGATCAATAAATGTTGAAAAACTGTGTAGACAGTGAAAGCAGCAGGATAATGTAATTTCAATTCAAAATAAACTAAGTATTATTATAATTATTTTAATTCTTTAGAACCCATTGAAATGTAATGGCAATGATTGAGGACATGAAAATTGGCTGATATTCCAATGAAAAGCAAACATTAAATCTATCTATACATTTTTCCTTTAAACTGTATACTTTTAAAATGTATACTTTACATTCTTTAGAGACCCAGGACCTCATTCAACCCCCTGTACCTCATCCATTTTTTTTGAGTTGTGCCCACACCTCTTTAGTATTCCTCAATCTATGTCCTATAAATAGTGTAACAAAAAATAAATAAATACATTTGTTTTTATAATGGTTTAAGTACCAAAAGTGTATCGGGTCATGAGAAATAATCAAGGGTGTCATATCACGTGTACACACATTTTATACATGTTATTTCTTACTCAAGGTGGCAACATTGTTTCAGTGATTGACTTTATTTACATCTGACATTGCTATTTGATGAAAAAAAAAAAACATATAGCAAACTATAGCAAGTTCAACACATGAACAGTATGAAATGACTATTGTTGTTGAATAGAAAAATTTAATATTCTGAAATTATAGATTCTAGAAGCTTATTTTTATGTTTGCCACAAAGTGGATAAAGTTGTATTATTCTCAAAACATTATCAACTTGTTTACATGCTCATGGTGTGTCATGATGTGGGTCTTGTCAATGGTTTGTTTGGCACCCCATTCAGCACACAGCTAAATAATACAGGCAGTATGACACTGATAAATGATTACTGCCAGAGTAACAGGTGTGAGGGATTTCAGCATTTTACAAATAACACTAAGAACAAACATTTTCCTCTCTCACTTGGTTTTGCTCGCGTGTCCCCTCCATGTGCGAATGATGTGAAGATCTATTGGGATTTTAATAAAGTTCATCACTGAAAATGTTTGCTTACAGTCTTGGCACTAAACAGCACATGCAGCCTCACGAATGGACACGGAGTGACTGCATCACACTTTTCTTTGAGCATAATATTGCACTACATGCGTGTTTGCTAGATTGCACAAATTAAGAATGACATAAGGCAAAATATTTCCTATTTGTGCATTTATAAATATATGCGTGGGGTGTTGAATCTATTATCTGGCAACCCTGAGCATATTCAAATTTGTGGATGCACGATAGGTCCCAAAGCCAGATAAATGAAAGATCTAATAAAAAACGTTCATGATAAATCGACCCGCGGGCAGATGTTTGTCCTGGTCTTCAATTGAGGGTGCTCTAAAGTTCGTTTGAGGGTGCTTAGCATGATTGGTTTAGACCAGTGATTTCCAAACCTATCCTAGGAGGCCCCCCAACACATATTTTGTATATCTCCCTTTTCTGACACACCCAATTCAGGTTTTGGAGTCTCCACTAATGAGCTGATGAGTCGAATCAGGTGTGTTTGATAAGGGAGATGTCCAAAATGTTGGGGGGCCTCCAGGAACAGGGTTGGGAACCACTGCTTTAGACTTGAGTCTTAATCATGGTCTCTTTTAAAAGAAGACACTTCGGAGTGTTTTGGTGAAGTGAAAGCAAACAGCAATATAACTGAAATTAAAACAAATGATATAAGTTTAAGTTTATTTGAAAGAAAATACACTGAACTTAACTTGCACTAAACTTAAATAAAATAAGCAAATAATGGCCCACAGTGTCCGTGCCAGTTAAGAGGTTCTAAAAAGCTATTTTAAAGTAGTAAATAAATGGTCTGCACTTATATAGCGCTCCTTTAACCTTAGCGGTTTTCAAAGCGCTTTACACTGTGACTCATTCACCCACACACAAACCAATAACGGAATAGCTGCCATGCAAGGCGCTAGCCTGCCATTGTGAGCATCTTGGGGTTTAGTGTCTTGCCCAAGTTGGCCAGGAATTGAACCACCAACCCCGCAATTAGTGGCCACCTACTTTACTCGCTCTACCACCTGAGCCACAGCCACCCCATTAATAAACATCAATGGCTGACATGAACAGTCATTAACTTGAGATTCTTACCTTTTATATTGCTCTTTTTTATCTGCTTCTCTTCTTTGTGCCGCTTCCTGCCTTGTGCACTTGATAAAAAAAAAAAATCACTAATTTTGTCCACATATGATAAGGATCTGTTTATAATATAATTGTGTAGCGCTAGTGCTCAATGTATGGGTAGAGGGGTGCACAGTTATCACAAGAGGGCGCACTTCTGACAAAACAAAACATCTCTTGTGCGGGACCTCTCTGCCATTTTACCTATGTCGCCTATGCCACAGGCTGGCCCTGACTGAACATATTAGGGCATTTTCACACCTAGTTTATCTGAGCACTCCAAGCGCTTTCAGAGTGGTATAACCTGTATATGTGAACAACCCAAGTGGTCTCAGACCCCCCCAAAAGGACCCAAAAGCAAAACATGAGTATTTTTCGTTTGTGGGTCCTTTTGCGGTTCGATTGATTTGTTCAATGTGAAAGTGAAGAGGTGCCAGTCCGTTTTGCATTTTATGACATAAGTACCTCATGGCTTTCCATAAAATGCTGCATTACATACTTCATTTTCCAGTCACAATTGACTGTCCACTTATGGGAATTTTAAGCAAATACACTGTAGATATACCATGACGTGTTTTTGTGTCTCAAATTCGGTTCTTGTATTTTTTGAGCACCTATGAACGGGCTGTTCACATTCAGAGCAGAGCAGCACATCAAGATGAACAGTTTAAAGTGCTCTGAAGGGCGTACGTCTACGGAGGTTTGCGATAAACTCAAAAATACAAGTGAGGATTTTTATAGTTTCACATTAATTTTATTTGCACAATGGCAATTGTTCTTGGCTCATACACACAATGTATATGACACGCAGGAGGAAACGTGTCAAGAGCCTGTCACGTTGTCAGTCATGTTTATTGTGGTGACAGGATCCTGACACTTATGTTCTGTGTCTAAATACTCAGAACTAATTGAATAATCAAAATCTCATAAAAAGGGAAAAAACAAATAAAGTAATGCCACACACAGGGATTCGGTCAACCAGAAAATCTATATTGTGAGGCAACTAAAACGCTCTCTGTTCTGGCACTTCAAAACACCAAAGCAATAACCTCAAATGACACTCAATTTCCAATAATTAATTGAGCTTGTTAACAGAATTTAATACAATATAATTGTAACCCCAAAAAAATCAAAATGTGGAAAGTTCAGTTTTCTTTTCTTGGGGCAAAAAAACAAACAAAAAAAAAACGTCTCAGTCCCATGTAACGTGTGTAGAGCGAAGAAAAAACAAAATGTCTCAGTCCTACCACTTCCCCAAGCAAAATATTCAGTAAATCAAGGACGAAGGAAAGAAGAGCTGAAGAGTTGATAGTTTGGGATGAGATGATGAAAAGGATTTGTTCCGGATGAATCCACTCAAATGATCCGGGTCCCAAGTGTATCACCAACAACCAGTCCAAGGGAAAAACCAGTCAGAATGTCTCAGAAACGGTCACAGAAAGCAAAATGTATTCATCGACTTCTCTTCCACAGTGATTCAATTCAACTTCCTGGCTGATATATGAAACAATAAATCAGCTATTCAAGTCACACTATAAATGCTCATTTTAGTCAGCAAGTCAAAATTACTCACACGCTATGCGTTTTTCTCCGTGCTCCGTGCACATTCACTGTGCGCTATTGCTGAGCACTCACTCCTTGCATGAACTAACCTCTCTCTTAAAGGGGCAGTAACAAGTTTTAAAGAAATGCAGCTAGTTATTGAAACAGGATATAAATGTCAAGGGTTACACTTGCCTTGCGCTCTTCGGTCTGTTTTGTGTTTCATGTTCGGAGCATGGAGTCTGGATCCTGACTCTCCTATCTAATTTGATTTTGGTTCTGGTGTCAGAATCCAGACACTCATGCTCCATGTCTTGTCTGTCTTCCCACCCTCCCTGGTCAGTCCCTCTTGTGTTTGTGTGTCTGTTTTTGACGCCAGGAGGCGTCTGTCAGGGGGTGGGTACGGTCACATTCTGTCCTGACTGTGGCTCCTCTGACTGCCTGTTTGTCTTGTCTAAGTGTTTTTCTGTGTTGGTTTTGCCTGGTCTCTCTCCCTCTTGTGTTTTTCAGGTGACACGTGGAGAACGCCAACTCCGTTGTCCGTTAACAGCTCATTCTCCAATTAACAATCATCAGCGGCACCTGCTCCCTTTCAACCCTTCCCTACTTAAGCTCCCCTCGTGTTGAGTTCTTTGTCGAATCGTTTGTAATGTTAATGTGTATTCCCAGTTGGTCGGTTCCAGTCTTGCTTCAGTTTGTTTTCTGGTTTGTTTGTTTTTTGAGAGTTTTTGTTTGTACTTTGGTTTATTTTACATTTAAGCCTTTGAAATTACCATTTGAGTTTGTGTCCTTCCTTGGATTCATACTTTTGTAAAATAAAATCCAGTTCTTTATAACTCATGCATCACGCTTGACACATGCATACATGTGAACTTTTGGTTGTATCCTATAAACAAACGTTCTCGTGTGAACATGCAAGTGTGAGGACTTGTGAATGTGCTTCTTTCATTGAATAGCAAAGACCTGAGAACTGAATTTTTACTTTGTTTCTCACCCAAAGCGATTGTATTAGCCTTGGCTTGATTAGCCTGATAAGGGGCCGGGTGTGTACAATCACGACCCGGCCACGCCCTCCGCCCTGTCAAATTCCTCCCTCGTTCTCTCAGGCCGGAAGCCCCCGTATGACATAAACCCCCCCACCTTCCCTGGGGGAGGGCGTGCCTTATGCCCCATCTGCGGCAGGTCATCCCCACCTTCCTGAATCTGAGAGAGGACTGGGTGAGGGAAACAATAATAAAAAATAGGGGAATACTCCCTATAACAGTGCAGTACCCCCCAACAAAA
The DNA here is from genome assembly GCF_025860055.1 of Xyrauchen texanus. NCBI lineage: Eukaryota > Metazoa > Chordata > Actinopteri > Cypriniformes > Catostomidae > Xyrauchen > Xyrauchen texanus. The sequence continues at coordinate 17,632,841 of NC_068311.1, forward strand.
TAAACAGTACAATTTAAAAGACAGGGAAAAGGGCAAAGCGGAGTGGCATTCGGAGAGAGAGAGAGAGAGAGAGAGAGTGAAAGAAGAAAAAAACACTTACTAGCCGGTTCTCCGATATGGCGTAGCTTGGTCTTCGGCCACTCCTCCACCCTCTAACGGACAACAGCCGAGCCTCCCCGAGCGCATTGGAGGCATTCCTCCAGCCCCTGGCGGATAGAACACCCCGCCGCGTTCTTGGGGAACAGAAGGGGTCTCCCTCGCCCCTGGCAGCGGTTCTCCCGCTCCAGGTGGTCGGCAGTGAGCCCCTCCCCGCTTGCGGTCGGCGGTCTCAGACCCCGCCGTGTTTCAGTGGCTTGTAGGGGACTCCTCTACCCCTGGCAGCGCCCCTGACCGCTCCAGGTAGTCGGTTAGGAGCCGAGTCGCTTCCAGGCGGCCGGGCTCCTCCGTCCCCCAGAAGATGGCTGTGGCTGCTCCGTTGGGGTGGATGGTAGCGGCGAGAACTCTGCTATGGAGTATCCCTCCTCCTTCCCGTGTTTTCGGCACCAGTGTAAAGCAGTTTAATGGACAGGAGGAGGTGAGAACCGGCTTGACAATATAAATAATATTTTTAATAAAGAACTAAAACCAAAAGACACAAACACACACATAGGATGGACAGCTGCCGTAAACGTTCTCTCTCTGTCGCACCACTGTCCGCAGCCTTTATCCCTCTCGGAGGCTTGATTAGCCTGATAAGAGGCCGGGTGTGTAAAATCACGACCCAGCCCCACCCACCGCCCTGTCACACTGATGATGGCCCAGCAGGGATTTTTTCAGATAGCTAATGGAAGGCAGACAGGCTTTGGCCTCAGCAGACAGGTGGTTATGGGAGAGCAGTGCTAAGCATAGAGAATGCAATGATCATATCTGTGTGAAGCCCCTCTACATCCCAGGTGACGCGTACAGCACAGCTGTTAATGCTAGCAGTCCTAGCTGTGCTTTCAAGGAGGAATTCTATAACAGTATATCTATGCTTCCTTGCAAAATGCAATAACTACAACTAAGAATTTAGACCGAAATTGGTTTTGTAGGGCAGTATGGGTAAGTGTATGGCTAGATTGATGTGGTAGATATAACATTATACAGATTCAGCAAAGTGTCTGTGCTGTTTGTGGAGCTCCATTAATCAAATTCAACGACCTTTAATCTGACTGTGAAAGGAAAGTGAGAACATAGAGTAACTGGCACCTGAGCGTTCAACCATGTGACTCAATGACAAGTTATCCAGCTCTGATAATATACACCTAGATTTACAGATCTGTTCTTATATTATAGAAATCACACCACATTTGGACTTCATTCTTATATCAGATTGTATTTTTAACAGGTTTAGTCTATCATTTGGCATAGGTAAGTAGTGTGTTATGGTCACTCTAAATTCTGAGGGCAGAGGCCAATGGACAGGCTGGGGGGAGGAAGGTTGCAGGGACTAATTACCGAGTCAGTGCAATTCAATCTAGCGAGATGGCATGGGGAGCGAGACAACCTTGCGACCGGTACTAAACATAGACCAACTCTTGTTTCAACGGAAGAGATTCCCATTATAAACATGCATGTAAATGTGCACAATTTGGATTCAGAAACACTACAATTAAAGGGAAGTTTACCCCAACATGAATAATTTGTCATCATTAACTCACCCTCATGTTGTTCCAATCCAGTATGACCTTCCTTCTTTCGTGGAACACAATAGAAGTTAGGCAGAATGTTAGTCTCTGTCACCTTTCACTTTCAATGTATGGAAAAAAGCAAAATGCAAATCAATAATGATTAAGAATAACATTCTGTCCAACATAGATATGTTATTCTCAAGGTCAAAATTGCTAGCTAAAATGTTAATCCATTTAGATTGCCCCTATTATGTTTATCCTAGGCTATGTTCAGACTTGATTTTTTTTCTGACTCAAATCTGGTAAGTTTTTTGTAGTCTGAACAGGGGAAATAAAAACAAAATGGAAGAAATCTGATTTTATGTATGTATCCGATAAGCCCGATCCAAATCACCTTCGTAAGTGGTCTGGAATCCGATTAAAATCAGATTTATGTTAATACGTCTCAGTCTGAATGGTCAAATAGAATTTGATTCGTTTTTTCATCATGGGTCGTGTGACCAGTTGGTATGTCAGGTGTTGCGACAAGAAGACTTCACATTCATTTCAATGAAAAATACTGATAGCACTCCATCATGAGCACAACACGATAATATTATGACATTTTAACAAGAACTCACCACGTGTTAAGCGCAATCTCCCAGGTTCCTTACAAGTTCAACTCAAAGCGACAGCATTTGTAAAAATGGCTATAACTTTACACAGAAAAGTTTAGTAGGCAATTTTATCACACTAAAATCATATAAGCACACATATTGTTTACAGCTTGTGGCTATACTTTTGAAATGTTTAGTATTTTAATGTTTACAGATTGGCCCCATTCACTTCCATTGTAACTGCCTCACTGTAACCCAGAATTTTTGCTTTACATTTTTGTGGTTATCAATATTATGACACAAATGCGGTCAATTGAGCTTAATTTGTATTCATGTTTCCTTTAAGCAGTTGAATATTAGCATGTGTCATGGGTTGTAGAGATGAGGCAAGAGAGCGGGATCTATGTGAGGCTTTAGTTAAATCCATTATCAAGAAGACGAAAATACATGGAACATGATGATGATAAAGATTACAAAACAGAACAGTCTTCTCTAATAGCATTAACACATGGAACAACGAAACTGACAAAGTGTGAACAAAACATGAGGGTATATATACACTGGTGCTGATGAGGGAATGGAGAACAGGTGAGGAAGATGGGGAACAGATAGCAATTATGAGGACAGTGCAACATGGGAAATGTAGTTTATGGCAAACTGATGACATAAGACAAAAACCTTTTCAAAAGAAGAGTCCATTGAACTGTGACAGCATGTCAAGTCAAGTCAAGTCTAGTTCATGTTTCTTGGATTTCACGTTGAGGTAAATAAACTGCACTTGGGTTCTTCACATTATCATTGTCTTTGTCTACCTGTCATTGCTGCCAGCAACATTAGAGGCACTTAACAAGCCACTTGATAAGATGCTCGGGTTGACGGTCTCAGACGCAGAGGCAACTGAGATTCGTCCTCCGCCACCCCGATTGAGGCGAGTCACTACACCACCACGAGGAACTAGAGCACATTGGGAATTGGGCATTCCAAATTGGGGAGAAAAAAAATCCACACACACAAAAAAAATGTGTTTAATGAAGTGGAAATAAAATATAATATTTTTGTTTTCATTTGACAATTTATTAATTTACTTCATTTGATTTAATCCAGAGAATGTTGCAAAAATAAACTAAACAATAATTTAAAGCTGAAGTATGTAACTTTTTCAGTATTTCAATACTTTATTCTATCCCAGCTTAATATGCAGAGACAACTATATGTAAATCATTCATAGGTACATTTTCTAGAAAACTGTAAACACTGGCATTGTGGTGCTATGAAAATTACTGTGTTTGTTTTAAGGGACCCACTTAGACTCGACCCAACAACGTTGCTCAACTAATGAGGGGGCGGGGCAATCTCTTTGTTTGACGACAGATGAAGGGTGTATTCAGAAATCTGTTTTGAAAACATTGTTTATATTTGCAATTCCATTTGGTGAAGATAAAAATGTAGTACAGTAGTTATTAATGAAACATGATAAATGTGAATACACTTTATTTTTCACACAGATCTTTCAGAAGTCATGTCCTATGCATGGAGTCCAGCTTTTTGTCCAAAGCTGTTTACAGAGGTGTGTAGAAGGGTTTGAGATGAGGTTCTGGAGGATGTAAAATCAGAAAATTTCTGAATTATTTATACTTTTTTAACCTCTTAAATAAATGCCTCATACATGAGAATGATGGTACCTACATTACAGTTCACATAGAAGTCAATGTTTTGTGGCGGACATACAGACAAAACCAGACCAAACACATAAAACCACACAGCAACTTAAGTCTATGACAATGCATGCCAACATGATATAAGTCAAGTCAATTTTATTTGTATAGCGCCTTTCACAACACACATTGTTTCAAAGAAGCTTTACATAAGATCAGCATTAACAGACGATAAAACTGTAATGTCTATAATGTCTCAGAGTCGTCATTGTGTATTTTGATAAAAGTAATTAATTAATAATTGTATTAATAACCCCAGTGAGCAAGCTGAAGGCGACTGTGGCAAGGAACACAAAACTCCATAAGATGTAGATTAATGGAGAAAAATAACTTTGGGAGAAACCAGACTCACTGGGAGCCAGATCCCCTCTGGCTAACATCATGAATATAATGTAAATTATTACTTTTGTATAGTTAAAGTCATGGTTTAAAATGATTAAACTAAGTAAGTGTTAAGGTCAATGTTTAAACATCGATTTACTGTAAGATTAATGACTAATGTCTTTGAAGTCCATCCTGGATTAACTGCAGAAGTTCACATAGATGCAATTGTCCTTGTAAATTGGCTGATGAAGGCTTCGATACTGCACTTCGCTGTGCAAGCTGGAGTGCAGCAGTCCCCTGCCTCCCATTATTTTTCTAAAAGACATATGTGTATGCTGTTATGAGATAAGGGGGGTTTCTCTGTTAATGGGGGCCCTCACACACCCCGTTTTGCTCATGCTCTCATGGCTGATTGAAACACTTCTGAGATGACTGTCCCCTTCACAGGCATGAAATGCTGTTGGATGTTATGGCTAATTTTGGAACAGTTGCTTTTTTCCTTTCCCCTTTTAACCCCTGTCTTCCTCTAACTCCTTCCTGCTCCACGCCCAAAGACTCTGCCACCCCACAAAGACAACACGAGACTGAATGTTCTTCCGTATATCCACATACCCATGTCTCATATGAGCAACCAATATGATTTTTTTTTCCTTCTGCAGGGTAGAACATATCAGTATCTATAAGAAAGGGGTTAAACTTATTTTGTCATATTGGGCTGGATGGTCAGTGTGTAACTGTGAAATTGGACCCTGAGTTTTAATATAGAGTATGGGGGAGGGTTGAGCTTTTTACACACATATACTTCCACAAACCTGTCCCTTCACCGATGTAATAGTTTACTCTAAACCACAGTGCTCTGGAACCTTCTGCCCACCTGTTATGTGCTGTCCAGAGATGAAACCTTTTCATTCAGAATATGGAAATAACAACCACACATGGAACTATTGTTCAAAATTCCTGTGAAACCAAGCAAACAACAACTCATGTTTTGAATGTCAAATGTGTCATGCATAAAACTGGGCACAGTCTGTCTTCACAATGCCTATATGCACAGTCTCGGGATTATTTCATAAAACATGGTTGGATCCACTACTCATATTAACATGTAAGGGCCAATTACCATCAAAGTGTGATTAATTCATACTATTTCTGTAAACTTTGACCCACACTTGTCTTTAAATGTACAATATTTAGCATGTTTTCAGCCAGTTACTTAAATACTATTATTCTACACTATACTTGTGCAATAAGTTACGAGATTCTGTGCTATATAGTGAATATAGTCATTACTGAAGCGTGTTGTTTGGCACAATGCAAAGCAGATATAACATGACCTCTTGTACCTTATTGCATAAGTATATTTTAATATTGTAATTCATAATATAGTATAACTATGCATTATTATAACTACTCTACTATACTTGAGCAATACAGTACGACAGCTGTTCTATATTGTTAAGATAGTCATGACAGAAGGGCATCGTTAGGCATGACGGGACGCAGATATAGCACGACCTCTCGCACCTTAGTGCATAACAATATTATAATATTGTAATTCATAATATAGTATAACTGTGCATTATTATAATGCATACTATGCTATACTATACTTAAGCAATAAGATAAGAAAGGCCCTGCTATATATGGAATATAGTCATCACTGAAATGTGTTATTAGGCTTGATGAGAAGCAGATACAGCATGACCTCTCGTACCTAATTACATAAGTATATTTTAATATTGTAATGCATATTATAGTATAATATATTATAGTCTAACTACGCATTATTCAAATTACACTACTATACTATACTAAACTTGACCAATAAGGTATGAGAGGCCGTTCTATATTGTTAATATTGTCATGACTGATGAAGTGTCATTAGTCATGATGCAATGCGGATATAAAACGACCTCTTGTACCTTGTTGCATAAGCACTATTATAATTACTATACTATACTTAAGCAATACAAGAGACAGCTATATTGTGAATACAGTCATTACTGAAGTGGATATAGCACATCCTCTCATATCTAAATGTGTAAGTATAGTAGGTTATAGTATTGTAATATATATTATAGTAAATTATAATATAGTATACTATAGTATAGAAATGCTTTAATATAAATACCATACTATACTGTACTATATTAAACTATATATACTATGAATCTATTTGAACTCATAAATACAGTACAATGCCAAATCACATCCCAAGGTGCTCTTATGGTTAATTTTATTGACCGAGTGGGCTTTTATCTAAATTATAATTTTTTAATATATTTTTTAGAATTTCCCTCAAAGACAGATAAAGCAGCAATGATGATTGTTTTTAGCCAACACAACAGTGCTGAAATATCTTTTACCCATTGAATATATTATAGTGTGAAATAAGCTTTCTTTGTGCAGTTTATTATATAACCCTCTTGTCCCTCTGAACATGGGGGGACAAGCCACTGTGAAGGGGTGGGGACAGCTGTCGCCCCGTCTCGGGTGTTGTGATGTAGGTTCTTTCCTTTTAGAACCCGAAACCCCTATCAAGGAAAGCAGTTCTCCAATGGGACTCAAGCAGGCATGAACTGATCAACCAATGGGCAGCAAGCACCGAAGTATATAAACCAAAGACTGACATCTTATAAAGCTGGGCAACCCCTACATTGGCTTTGGTGAACAGGATCTGATCCCAAGGACTGTTACCTTTTCTCCTGTGCAGGTAAATGGGTCAGCAATTTGAAAAGGTTGGGAATAAGGGGTATTTGATGAAACATGAAAGATTTCAGCAAAAATGACTCAATACTTTCACTCTCAAGACATTTAGTGCTGATGATCCAATGTTTTCCCTATTAATCAAATCTCTTTTGCGTTAACAACTGGATCCCACATGCACAATATCTGGATTCTTTCTCTTATTAATTCTGGAATTTCTTTGGAACTATAAAAATGTCATAGTTTCATATTTTTAAAGCCAAGTCTGCTTTGCTCTTGGTAGGTCTGTAAAGCGCTTGTCCTTGCCTAGCATGGTTTAAAGAGACATGCATTGGTGAGCTAATAAAAGAGTAGCCTGGAAAAAAGTTGCTATTTATGGCAGGAATGAGTTGAGTGTGTGGGACACCTGTCGTGAGGGCTCTGTTACTTTGGCGCAAGGTCATGACACCTGGAGAAATGTATGGATGATGTATTCAGTGACTATAGTGCTTTTTTTATATATATATGTCAAACGCTGTGTTCTTTTTGTGCAAGATGTGTGCAAAAGCAATGAATATGCTTAATTTGGGTAATTTCTTACTTGAAGCATTAAATATTTCTTCTAAAGTTCTTTAATTAAATTATGCACAAGCTAGTTGACATGAGCAAAATAATACCAATTATGGGGCGAGTATGCATGCGCTCCTCCCCCAGCAGAAATAAGAGAGGTAAATGTGTTATCTGGTGTGAACGACAGGAGTGGGTTTGGCAACCAGGCTAAAAATATCATCTGCTGTCTGATGCATATAAGCATGCAAGCCACGCAACCACCACTCCATGCAGAAATATGAGGCAGCGTGCAGACATAGCCACATATTTCGTTACTAAGAGACTGGGGTTTGGTTTAGACACAACATATACTATGTCCCTTGTCTGTGACTGTTGGCATCTGATTCTGGAAACTAGCTTTACTTATTCTTTCCAAAACTAGCTTTTCATAATTCTCAATATCAATGCAAGGAAGAATTTCATATATGCAAAGTATCAAACTCTTAAAAACATATAGTTGGCCAACTTTAGTCAACGTGCTTTAATTCTTCCTTTGGCAGATCATCGGAAAAGTGCAATCATGACTAAGAACTGCAACAACGATTACAAGATGAAGTTCTCTCTGGAGGAGGAGTTCCCTGACCTCTCTCTGCACAACAACCACATGGCCAAGGTGCTGACTAAGGACATTTACAACAAACTTAGGAGCAAATCCACTCCCAGTGGATTCACCCTGGATGACTGCATCCAGACCGGTGTGGACAACCCTGGTAAGGACAAGTGCATACATGAGAAACATTTGGTCTGTGCAAAATACAATAAACGCATTCCATCAATCTTTGTGACAGCTTAGCAGCAACATTCTAATTGTTCTAGATGGAACTTTAAAGATAAATTAAACATCTCTCTTTCATCCTGACATCAGGCCACCCCTTCATCATGACCGTCGGCTGTGTTGCTGGTGATGAGGAGACCTATGAGGTCTTCAAGGATTTGTTCGACCCCATCATATCTGACCGTCATGGTGGCTACAAGCCCACTGACAAGCATTCAACCGATCTTAACTGGGAGAACCTGAAGGTATGCAGAAATCTGGCGATGAACACAAAACTGCTGAAAAACAAAAAACAGCCTAAGATATTTTGCTGGTCTGAGCTAGTTTTAGTTGGTCTCCTGGTCTGGTCTTTTGTATGGTTTTAGAGTTTGCCCCCCATCTAAACCTGCCAAGCACCAGGCTAGGAGACCAGCTTGAAGACATTAAAACCAGCAAAATAGTGGTTTAAGCTGTTTGATTTATCAGGGAAGTTCTTTGCTTTAGAAGAAATTCAAACTGCTATACATGTGGGATAATCCATGGTTGACCTTTTCCTTTTCACAGGGTGGTGATGACCTTGACCCCAACTACGTGGAGAGCAGCCGAGTGCGTACTGGCCGCAGCATCAAGGGATTCACTCTGCCCCCCCACAACAGCCGTGGTGAGCGTAGAACTGTGGAGAAGCTGTCCATTGAGGGTGAGTAGTTTCTTGATCTCCATCAACTCCATTGTACTGTTATCTTATGAGCAGGGCCATTGTCTGTGGGTGACCAGGAACATTGTCCTGGGCCCTGAGATGAGGGGGGCCCACTAAGGTCTTCTCTGGCAGTGTTTCCCAGTCCTGTTCAAAGAAGCGGATGTCCAAAACATAGGATAGCTGGTAAAGAGTCATTCTTATTTATGAGTAAAGCACTACCTGATTTGTTAGGGTTAGGTTTAGGTGTAGGGTTAGAGCCTCTCTGACCAATCATTTAAAGCATTTCTCTTGAATATTACTGAATTGCGAGTGGTGGTGGCGTAGTGGGCTAAAGCACATAACTGGTAATCAGAAGGTCGCTGGTTCGATCCCCACGGCCACCACCATTGTGTCCTTGAGCAAGACACTTAACTCCAGGTTACTCCGGGGGGATTGTCCCTGTAATAAGTGCACTGTAAGTCGCTTTGGATAAAAGCGTCTGCCAAATGCATAAATGTAAATTAATTGTCCATTAACATAAATGACTCTTCCCCTTCCATCCTACATTTCGGAAATTCACTTCCAGGAGCACCCAGAAAGTACACATTTTGGATGTTTCCCTAAACAAACACACCTGATTTTACACATAAGCTCATTAGTAGAGACCTGAATTAGGTGTGTCAGATAAGGAACACATGTGTACTGTTGACTACATGGAAAAACAAATGTATACTCCAGGGGCTTTAGGAACAGGGCTAGGAAACACTCACACAAACCTACTCATTTGGTCATGAGGAGAAGGAACCCACCCCAAAAATGGTGCTGGGCCCCAAAAGCCCCCATTTCCACAAAGCAACGCATGGTCTCACTAAACTTTACATTATTCCTCCATACATTTGTAGCTCTGAACAGCCTGGATGGTGAGTTCAAGGGTAAGTACTACCCTCTGAAGGACATGACTGACAAGGAGCAGGAGCAGCTCATTTCTGACCATTTCCTCTTTGACAAGCCCGTCTCCCCACTGCTCTTGGCTGCTGGTATGGCCCGTGACTGGCCTGACGCAAGAGGCATCTGGCACAACGACAACAAGACCTTCCTCGTCTGGGTGAATGAGGAGGATCACCTTCGTGTCATCTCCATGCAGAAGGGTGGCAACATGAAGGAGGTCTTCAAGAGATTCTGTGTTGGCCTTCAGAAGGTAAAGTAAACCAATATTTTCATTCATACCACACAATCATACCATTAAACTCATCTGATGAGCAACCAAAATCATCCTTGTCCTTGTGTATCGCAGATTGAGGAAGTCTTCAAGAAGAACAAACACGGTTTCATGTGGAATGAGCATCTTGGTTTCATTCTGACCTGCCCCTCCAACTTGGGTACCGGCCTGCGTGGAGGTGTGCACGTCAAGCTTCCCAAACTTAGCACACACGCCAAATTCGATGAGATCCTGACCAGACTGCGTCTACAGAAGCGTGGCACAGGTAGGCATAAAATTATGCAGCAAGTTTAACACCAAGTTTAGGTGATTTTTGTATCAGTTGAAGAAGTTTAAGCTTGCATTTGTGGTTCATTAATAAAAATGGAGGAATAATACTGCTGATAAAATGGCTAAAAACCAGCCTGAGTTGGTTAGCCGGACTTCCAGCCCTGTCTGGGTTTTAGAGGGGTTGTGAGCTCTTTTCAGCCAAACAGGCTGTAATACTAGCTAGACCAGCTTGTTGACTAGTTAAATCCATATAAGACCATCTTAAACCAACTTTGTTAGCAAGGGAGACAAGAATAAACCAGCTAAGACCACCAAACCAGGGATCATCTGTCTGTGACACTTGTCATACCTGTATTATCCAGGTGGTGTGGATACTGCCTCCGTCGGTGGTGTTTTTGACATCTCCAACGCTGACCGTCTGGGCTCCTCTGAGGTGCAGCAGGTGCAGCTGGTGGTTGATGGTGTGAAGCTCATGATTGAAATGGAAAAGAAACTGGAGAAGGGCGAGTCCATCGATGACATGATCCCTGCCCAGAAGTAAAATGGCAAATGTGCTTCTTTTTTGTATTTTTCTTCTTTCATACAATCAAGCAATCTAACAAGCACACTTGCTTGACTTTTCTAAGAGACACTCCACCTTGCTCCCTTTTTCTTTCTTTTTCCCTCCTTCCTTTCTTTCCTGTCATCTTTTTTTTTCTTGTCCTTTGACTTAACTTCCTGTTCCTTCTGTAACATCCTGGGATCAAACCTCCACATGGCTGGGAAACCCTGGCTATGTTGTATTCACCTAAACCTTTTTTTGGTTGTACAAAGTTAATAAATGGCCCCATGTAACAATCACCCTGTGTTTTAAACTCTTATATCCTCAAGCACACAAATGCAAACATATCTACAACTGCGGATAGCTAGTTTAGAGTGACTAAATGGACAAAATGTGTCATCATCTAATTACACTTGGTAATAATTACTTCATTGTTATAATATTTTTTTTAAACTTCCATATTCAGTTATTTTGGTTTTGAACTAAATGCACATTGGAAATCCATTATAACACATTAGGGCACAAAGCCTTAGAATTTAACTTGCAAATAAATAAAAATGTAACAGATCATTTGCCAGACTTAAGCACTTAAAAAGTACTTTCCATTCAAAAGGATACAACGCTATAAATAAACTGATACACAAATCAAGGGATTTCAGACAAGTGTTGTATTAATCAGTCTTGCATTTTCTCACATTGCACAGCTCAGACATTTTCCAATCTTGAAGGTAAGGTTACTATGTCAAATCAGAAATAAACAAAGTCAACAGTCTGTTTGTGGCCATTAAGCAGAGTGCACTTTTGGCAAGATAACAGAGGTTTTTTATCAGTGTAACACTTACAAGAGCAAAATAAAGAGCATTGTGTCTTAACTTGGCTCAACAGGAAAATTGCACCACTTTATGAGGAGAACTGCTTTAAAAGGTGATGTTGCTCACTCGGTCCTAAAGTGCTATGGTGTTCAACCATGTAATAATATGGGACTGCTGAGAAGCAGAAAAATCAAGGACTAAAATCAGGAGGCTCAGAAAAGCAGACATCACCTACTCAACTTGCATCACTGGCAAGTTACATGGCTAAAACAACCAAGAAGGACAGATCATTAAAAAAATTTGAGAAATTGCTATCACTTTTTAGCACTTGCATTGCAAAATGGCTCAGTATGTCTACAGTTCAGAATGGTGTGGCTTTCACACATGTTTTGTGAATTTGGTTGGTATTTAAAGGGACAGTTCACCCAAAAATAAAAGCTTGGACATTCTGCTAAATATCTCCTTTTCTGTTCCACAGAAGATAGAAAGTCTTACAGTTTTGCAACAACACAAGGGTGAATAAATGAATGAAAAATTTTAATATTTGGGTGAACTATCCCATTAAACAACAATAAAAATAAACATAAACAATACTCTCCTTGCAGTTGCAGTAGGAGAATATGAATCAAAAATCAGTTAAATAGCAGCAGTTAAAAAGGAATGACATGTTGTGACAAAACAAAATTTGTGAGTGTTGTGACAAAACAAAAACAAACAAAAAAAAAAAAAAAACTGGAAAACCTGTGTTAAAAATAACATGGCTAAAGTACCAGGTAAAACCAATGGTGAAATAGACCTGGTAAAGGGAGTTCCTTCAGCTGGGCTTTTTTGTGAACAGGTGCCCAGCTCGCAATGTCTGTGTGTTTATGTTTCTGCCAGTCTTTATAGGCTTTGTAGACGAGGCGGGGGTGGGGACAGGGCTAGTTCCTTTAATGCTCATTGCATCTTTATGTCCCATGCTTGTGCCACTGGCCTCCACCCCCTGTTGACCTCAGAGTTCAAGTTCTTTGGATACTTTGGTGGCGATGTCCCGAAAGGCAAGCGGTGTCCCCCACAGGCGTTTGAATCGGACACCGCTGGTCTCGGTGGGGCCGTTGGGCAGCTGGCACACCTCGGCTTCAAAGGCAACACGGGAGCCTGTGGCTCCATGGGTGCAGGAGAGGAGGAAGGACCCGGCCTGGTGGACCTGGCAGCCGCAGCCCTGCGCCGCCTCCCGCAGTGCCAGCACCACCTCGGCCGGGTCCCGCGGGCTCCGTACCCTCAGATCCCAGCCGCATCGGGGGGTCCGGGGCTCTGACGCTTTTTGATACCCAGATAGATAGCGACTGTGAAGGGAGAAGTAGGGATTGGGAGGTGGAATGGAAAGTGGGTGGTGACGTGAGTGTGGGCGGATGAGTTGATGAGGGGATTGGGGGAACAAAAGAGAAATATATAAGAAATATGAAAGAGCAAAAACTTTAATAATCCTTAAGATTACTAAACTGATTAAACTGTGTTGAGATCAATTAACTGAAATCATTTACTTGCTGCTTTCAAGGATCCACTTAAGAAAATACCTTGTCTTAATTGAAGAAATGGTTGAATAACAATTGCAACAGTTTGGTTCTGGAAGTAAAAATCCCATTCATTTTCTCCATAGGGAATTGATTTTTAATGATTAACTTATAAACATTTCAAGACAGACCTACAAACTCTGATGTAGTTAATCGATGATACATACTTCTGTGCAAGATATTTAAACAACTTGAATTAATTCCTGTTGAAGAACTACACTACCCATAAAGGGAAATGATCCACCAATCAGAGAATTGCAGCAAACAAAGTGCGCCAAAAGAGCCCTGCAGTGACCATCCACTTCCATGATGCACTGTGAATGACGCAATCAAGCCGTTCTCCCTACACTTTCATACTACTTATATATTTGCATACATCTAAATATTTTGCAATAAATTAAAATACATTGTTTTTATAATAATAATCAACAAATTTAATCACTAGTTTTATATTTTTCCCATCGCTTTGAATTCGATTAAGTCACTCGCAATGCATCATGGTATTGTAGTTCACGCCCTCATAAAAGATGGCAAGTACACAGTCTTCTATCCTTGTCTTCTTTTTTGGATTTTCAATTTTTTTTTGCTTCAAATAAAAAAGTTTGTGATGTTGAGATTCACCTCGGAAAAGGTTGGTTTGGTTCATGGCTTAGAACTATTTTATAAAGGATTTTAATGAAATTCTTATTGAAAAAATGGGAAAAAAAAACTTAAAATGAGGACGGCTGAAAAAGTGGATGGGCACTGTTGCCCTCTTTTACCTGTTACCTTGCAGGAGACACTGGAGTTCTTCAGGATAACAATGTCATGTTCAGAACCAGTTAAAATGTGAACATTATTTATTCAATTTGACCATAAGAGGTAAAAAATGAGATCTGAATGCAAGTCATGATAAAATGTGAATGACCTCAATGTGTATTGTTTAAAAAGGGGAGCTAAAGGGTTTAATATGTAATATAATAACATTGTAATCAAGCATAGTACACTTTACAGAGCATTATGTATGCTAGAGCTAAAATCAGTACATCTCGTAACATACTCTTGTGCAGCCATACATTACCTTTCATGCATGAAAATACACCTCATACAAATGACCTTTAAATGCATGTTTAAATCAGCAGCATGTCATTCAAACATTCATGTTTAAACAAACTGATATATGACATTCCAATTGAGGTATGCAATATCCCACTGAAACTGAAAATTAATACTATAACTTAAGGAAAAGGTAAAGGAAAGGACAATACAGAGATCTAAACAAACTATCTAAGCTAGTTTTGATGCGCACAGTATACATACACTGTTTTCTATTAAGTTAACAAACAGCAGTCACATTCTGATCAGTCTGATCTGTCATGGCACGGAGCACATGCTAGAAATTACCTGATGTTTTTAGCCTGATTTTTTGCATCCGTAGCTAAGAAGAGGTAACAAAGACAATCAAAAGGTCTACAATTAAAATAGTACGAATGGAAGTATTTAAATGGTATACATATTGTATTTTTAATGAGCACTGTTATACTGTTCTTTCTTAATCTACCTATTTTTTGTTTTTCTTCTGTTTGAGTTGTTAGCTTGTTTTCTGAAACCAAGAAAACAATCCAAAATTGGGGGATGGATAGTTTGTGTTACTTCCTCAGTAAAACTATATTCTATTTCCTATACTGAAAAGAATACAGAAAAACTCACCTTGTGACCGGAGATCTGCAGACTCTCTCAGGTTCGTCTGTGACCCTCAAGAGGAAGAAAAAGGTTCATGTTAGGGATCAATAACCCAACTGGGTGGTGATTAACACTTTTTATCCCAACTAGACAACACAGACTTGCACTGCACTGACGTCACCTTTGGCAATCCACAAAAATTCACCACTGACAACAAAAGAAATACAATAAATGTAATAAACTGATGACAGGGATGGTTTGTAGAGGGCAGGATCATGTATTTAATTGTGTTTTTGAGACATCACATGTTTCTTCGTGTCAGTGTAACACAAATAAATAAAAAAAATGAATCCTAAAAGGGATAATTCACCAAGAAATGAAAATTCTGTCTCACCTTCCTGTTTTTCCAAACCCGTATCACTTACCTTCTTCTGTGGAACACAAAAGGAGATGTTAGGCAGAATGTTAGCCTCAGTCACCATTCACTTTCATTATATTGATAAAAGACGCAATGAAAGTAAATGGTGACTGAGGTTAACATACTGCCTAATGAGGAAAGAAAGTCTTACGTGTTTGTAACAACATGAGGGTGAGTAAATGATGACAGAATTTTCATTTTTGGGTGAACTATCCCTTTATCATTCATCTAAATAATCCAATTTATTGTGTGTCTGGCAATTTGCTTGTCAGGTTATTAATCTAGTACACTACATGAGTAGTATTCGATGTTAGAACAATATTAGCAGTTAATGTACAAGCTCAAAACAAACTGCTATTCTGCTAGTTCACTGATATCCACATGAGGGCGCTACAGTTCAAGGCAGCTTTTAGGAGTCATTTCAATTCCTATGAAGTTGCAAAAGAGGGAGCCAACGAAACCCTGTTAAAGGGACAGTACACAGCTCTTTTCTTAAACCATTATAATGAAAATGGAGGGCTCTGTGTTGCATGTAAATAAACTATCTGGTCAGAAATATCACGTGGTAAGCAGTAAGGTGAATGAGTTTGGCCAACACTGCGTGGGTATTTACTACTAGAGGACGAAATAGAAATTACATAACTAATCTGGGTTTAATTGGAGAGTGGAAGCCCCTGCTCTGCTCTCTCTGAATTTAGGCTCTTGTGAGAGAACACTCAAGCTGAAATGGTTTTAAACAGCTTCTATTTTATTCCATTTATTTTTAGTGTCATGAGTTCCTGTTATCTGACCTAAGGGTTCACAATATGCCATAGGCCAAGATAAGAGGTATTCCCTTAAGTAAAAGATAAGAGAAAGTGCTATTATGCATGAATAAAGTGAGCAGTAGTGTTAAAGACCCCTTGAGAATCAAACAAATGTAAAAATCCATTATTTAATATTAAAGGATATTAGCAACATTCAGTTCTACAAAATGCAGTTCTATGTAGCATGTTGAAAAGGAGTTAAATGGTAATTTTGCCCCAATATTTAAATGTACCACTGAGCCATTCCAAACATGTTTTGGTTTCTTTCTTTGCTTCACAAACAAATACTTGCAGAATGCCCAAGGTGCTCTTTTTCACAATAGGGACTAGGACTGTTGAGCTCTACAAATGACAAAAAAGTACCATTAAAATGGTCCATATGGCTCAAATTGTATATTCCAAGTCTTCTGAAGACATACAATAGCTTTGTCAGGAACAGACCAAATTTTGGTGTGATTGGCTGAAAATGTTCCCATTTGCTGTAGCTCTAAAATATAATTCAGTTCAAATATGATGTCAAGACACAACATGGCAGGCTTTGCATAAATGTCAAATGTCATTGTCCATTGATGTCAAACCTGACGCGATGTGTCTTGATGCACCATATTTGAATGAGATTTGAGAGCTACAGCAAAGGGGAGGTTGTTCAGTACATAAAGTTAATTGTGGTATATTCCTCACATAAAGCTATCGTATGTCATCAGAAGACTTGGAATATAACACTCAAGTCATCTGGACTACTTTTATGGTGCTTTTATGACATCTTTGAAGGTTGATAGCCCAAGCCAGTCCCCGTTATGAAAAAGAGCACTCTAGACAATTACTAAATATTTTGTTTGTGTTCCACAGAAAATGCAAAATCACTGGGTTTGGAATGACATGCTGGTGATCTTTGGGTAACTTTCTCTTTAAAAGCAAATTCATAATTTGTGAAGACTCTTGTGAAACAAGCTCAAGGAGTTGCTCTGACACCCAGCACCAACAACAAAGATAGTGGTGAGACTGAGAAAATTTGACAGACTGAAAAAAAAAGCCACAAAAAAAGAGAACTTACTAACTGTTTTTGATCCCTGTGGCAGAGTGCAGCCCGAGACAGACTTGTTTGAGCTCTGCCGCTTAGAGGGGTCAAGATTGACCCTGAGAGTTGATGGGGGGAAAACAGAGAGAAAGAAGGAAAGTGTGGCAGACAGAAAGAAGGACAGACAGAAGAGTGAAAGAGAAATAAGATTGCAGCTGATTGGCAAGGAAAATAAGGCAAAGAAACAAATAAACAGAAACATAAAGCACCCAACCACAGCCAAGACCAAGAGACAGAGGGATAAAGAGGGAGCAGGTATTTGAAGCTTCTGGTTAATTACAGAGGAGGCTCGAGGAAGAGTTAATGCAGAGTACATATTAAGGGCTGGGTGTATGATACACATTGCGTCATGTCACAATTCAGTAAACAGCGATGCTGTAAAATACAATTATTTCATGGCAGTTGTTTCTTCTATATCAGTGTAATATGCAGAGACAACTATAAGTAAGCCATATGTAGGCTAATTTCCCCCAAAGGGTGTAAACACTGTGACAGGTTCAAAACATTGCTCTATTTGTTTGAGCATCCTGACCAGCCTGAGACAGCAATAGTGACTCAACCAATGGCGTGAGTTTTATCAACCAGTAGGATACAGGGGAAACTTGTTTAAAAAGTTGTTATTTTTGCAATTCAGTTTGGTGCCACTAGTGTTGCAGAAATTACACACTATACTTTTAATTAAAAGACAAATATATTGAAATAAAGAAAACGTGTCTGCGAGAAAGTGTGAAACTACATAATAGATACTAAAGTGTGTACACAAAAGAGAGTGAATCTGCAGGATCAGTTTCAATCTCTCTTGTTTGGTTTACTTGACTTTTTTAGCTTATTTAGTTGACCTGCTTCTTCATTAATTGAACTGTAGAAAGGGATGGGAATTGTGAGTAATTTAGCATTTCCAGTTCTGTTTCTTCTTAACAATTCCAGTTGCATTAATGATTCTTTTTGAACTTTTGAAGAAGAAATATTTGGAAATAAATGCAATTCTTACTGTATTAACAGCCCTCAACAGCCTGTTGCCTGATATAATTAGATTTCAATAGTGCAGATACAATAAATTGGAAATACATTTTATCAATTTCTTTTTTAAAGTGTTTACACAGACTTATTTTTTCATATAATTTTCAGTGGAAAATTGTACATTCGGGAACCGTTAATGGAAGCGAAATTTGTGAAAATCAACAATTCCGGTACTTTTAAAAACATTCTGAAAAAGAACTGTAGATGATGACATAAATGCTCTCTTAAATAAATAAAACTATTATTATGTCCACCTGTACACCTACTTATTTGTTTGATTATTTAATCAGCCAATCAGGTGGCAGCATTGCAATGCATAAAATCATGCAGATATGGGTCAGGAACTTCAGTTAATGTTCACATCAACCATTAGAATGGGGGACAAAATGTGATCTCAGTGATTTCGACCATGGCATGATTGTTTGTTAGCCAGACTGGTAACTCAGATAACCACACTGTACAATTGTAGTGAGCAGAATATCATCTCAGAATGCACAGCGCATGTCGGGTTCCACTTCTGTCAGCCAAAGCTTTAAGTTCTTAGCAGACAGAAATGAATCCCAACATGGTCTTCTGCTGTTGCAACACATCCGCCTCAAGATTCGACATGTTGTGCATTCTGAGATGTTATTCTGCTCACCAGATTTGTACAGAGTGGTTATCCGAGTTAACGTAGACTTTCTGTCAGCTCAAACCATTCTGGCCATTCTTTGTTGACCTCTCATATCAACAAGGCATTTCCATCCGCAGAACTGCTGCCCACTGGATGGTTTTTGTTTTGGCACAATTCTGAGTAAACTCTAGAGACTGTTGTGCGTGAAAATCACAGGCGATAATCAGTTACAGAAATACTCAAACCAACCCGTCTGGCACCAACAATCATGCCACTATCCAAATTACTGAGATCAAATTTTTCCCCCATTCTGATGGTTGATGTGAATATTAACTAAAACTCCTGACCCTTATATGCATGATTTTATGCATTGCACTGCTGCCACACGATTGGTTGATTAGATAATCGCATGAATGAGTAGGTGTACAGGTTGTACCTAATTAAGTGTTGGTGAGTGTATATGCTTATATTGGCACAGCCCTGGTACATATGCAGATTTATGGCGAGAAAGGATTTTCCCGAAGGGACGTCACCCTAGATAGGTGCTTAATCTATCACTAAGCTTCTTTTTAGAGATGGAAGTGTTGCCTCTAATCTAATAAAGAGTATCTTTCTGAGTATCTCTGCAAAATCTTTCTTTTTGGCTTTGAGCCCAGGAGGCACATAAACAATTTCACTGAGGATGATGAAGAGCCCATCAGCATTCCTACAATCTACTGAATACCTCAATTACATTACAGACACAAAATGTATATATCTAATTACATTACCTGCTCACATTACACAGGACAATGGGCACCAAACCAATTGAAAGATGACTTTGTAAATTGATTGGCTCCAGTGGTAGAGCCTGTGTGATCTCTGTTTTATGTGACTAAACATCCTCAAAACATCGCACACCTAGCTCTAAAAGGTGGAAGATTTGGCAAGAACGAATTGTTGATGTGAAACTTGCTCTGCTCAAATGGATGATTTCAGAGAGATAGATTTTTCCCTGCTGAGAAAACCAGCTTAAACCAGTCTAAGCTGATTTGCTGGTCTGTTTGCTCTTTTTAGGAGAGTTGTGGGAATTTGGGCTAGATTTAGACCTTGCTGTTTTTTGGTTTATGCAGTCTTCATAATCTGAAAATAACTTTAGAAAAGTCATTCTGGTTTAAAAGACAAAAATGAGGCATTATTGTGTCCCCAACCGTCTCTCTCCTCCTACCTGCGGGTGAGTTTGGAGGTCAGCTTGGTGAACAAGTTGGTGGTTGCCCGGCTACGAGAGTGAGGCAGAGGGCTGGCTTCGTGGGACAGAGTAGGGGAGGTGGGTGGTGCATGGGTGGGAGCCCGGTGGTCCCGGAGCTGCCCCCCATGGAAGGTGCTGCGGATGGTGGAGCCCCTCATCAGCCGAGAGCGTTCAGAGGATGTGGAGCTGGAGGCCCCGGCCCCAGCCCCAGATATACTATGGGTGGACGGAGAGGCTGGAGGTATTCGATGTGACAAGGAGCTAAGAGGAGAAAAGAGACAAGAAAAAAAGGATTGGTATACAATTTATCACAAGCCCTATTCGTCAGGAAACAGATCAATAAAGCGCAACAGTCTGGTTCCAGAAGTAAAAATCCACCCATTTGCATGACATACAGTGAATGATGCAATTGAGTCATTCTACACTCTCAAACTACTGATATATTTGTAAATATTTGAATATTTTGCAATAAATATATTGTATAAATATATAAAATTTAAATATATTGTGTTATGTGTGTTATTTAAAAACGACCACTTAAAATCAATAGTTTTTACTTTTTCCATCATTTTCATTCCATTATGTAATTCGCAATGCTTAATGGGATTTTAGTTTGTGCCCTCATGAAATACTTTAAGTACCTTTTTTTCAACAAACGTATTCTTTTGTCCAACTTTCATATCATTTTTTGCTTTAAAACAAAGCTAGTGATGGTGTGATTCACTTCAGAGCTGGTTGGTTTGATTAATTCATCTTTTATGAAGGATTTTAAGAAATGCCTCTAGAAGAAAGTAAAAGGAAAAATACTTCCAGAACCAACATGGCTTACAAAGGGCGGGCACTGTTGCACTCTCTAGTGGTACTTGAACACAAAACGGTTGTGTTTATCAGATAGCGGCAGGATGATATAATGATTGCTTTTGAGGATTAAATAATCACTGGATTTGCCAAAGTTTTCCAGGTTAGTGACATCAAATCTTTGAAAGATTCATCAGCACTTTGTTTGAGGCATTTAAAGGGATAGTTCACCCAAAAATTAAAATTCTCTCATAATTTACTCACCCTCATGCCATCCAAGCGGTGTATGAATAACAAAAAAGATTTTTAAAAGTATATTTCAGCTGTGTAGATGCTTTCAATGCAAGTAAATGATGACCAGACCTTTCAAGCTAAAAAAAAAAAAACACATAACGGCAGCATAAAAATAATCGATATGACTCTAGCGGTTTAATCTACTGTATATCTTCTAATGCGATACAATCACTTTGGGTGAGAAATAGATACATTTTTCAATCCTTTTTTTTTTCTAAAAATCTCCACTTTCACTTTCAAAATGTAAAAGTGGAAATTTATTGAGAAAAAAAAACCATATTGTTTCTGAAAATATAGATTTAACAAATGGAGTCATTTTGGATTATTTGTATGCTGCCTATGTAATTTTTGGAGCTTGAAAGATCTGGTCACCATTCACTTTTATTGTATGGACAGCCAGAGCTGAAATATTCTTCTAACAATCTTTATTTGTGTTCAGCAAAAGAAAGAAATTCTTACACATCTGGGATGGCATGAGGGGTTTAAATCCCTCAGTAAGCTGTGCGGTTCATGTCTCAGATATGCATCTCTTGGCATGCAAAAGCCTTTGTCCCCTCCATCTCAATCTGGCTAAAATCAAACAGATTTCACAAGCTGCCTCATTCTGCATACTGGCCTAAGGCCACTTCACTTAACGCTCTAAATAACCCTGCAATAATTCGAAACGAATTGCAGACAAATGGCTCCTTCACATTAAAACGGAAGCAAGTGATCACCGTTAGCACATTCACACCTTTACAATAGGTGGCGCTAATCGACAAGCAATTTTACACCGGTACAGTAGGTGGCACAAAGCACCTTTCATTTGGTCTGCCCTTCACTCATCACAGATGAGAATGAGAACTACTTGACAAGTAACCATGGAATCACAATGCGAAAGACCAGTTTCCAATAGTACATCTACTTGTATTGCACATTTGCTCAAAACCCTGTGATTTATGAATTAAACATGATGACATCTACAGTAAATGCTCCATTTAGATGTTGTCTACAGTATATAATGCAGACAATAAAAAACAATGTCTCCAGGTTTTTGGTATACAAAGGCACTTTGATGCAAAGACATACATACAGAGTGCACTGCAAGTCACAGTAAGAGTATTAATAGGAAAAGACCACCCTAAAATTTTAATTCTCTCATAATTTACTCAACCTCATACCACCCAGGTTTGTTTGATTTCTTTCTTCAGCTGAATACAAACAACGCTTTTTAGAAGAATATCTCAGCTATGCTAGTCCATTCAATGCAAGTGAATGGTGGCCAGAAATTTGATAGTCCAAAAAGCATATGAAGTCAACATAAAATAATCCACACAACTCCAGTTGTTAAATCCATGTCTTCAGAAGCAATATGATAGGTGTGGGTGAGAAACAGATCAAAATTTAAGTAATTTGTTAATATAAATCTCCACTTTCCCGTTCACATTCTGCTTTCGATTTTGGCTATTTGCATTCTTTGTGCACATCACCACCTACTGGGCAGTGAAGAGAACTTATAGTAAAAAAGGACTTAAATATTGATCTGTTTCTCACCCACTCCTATCATATCTTTGTGTTTAGCAGAAGAAAGCCATATACAACTGGGATGACATGAGGGTGAGAAAATTAGATAATTTTCATTTTTGGGTGAACTATGCCTTTAAGATCCATTAAGTTGTTAATTAAAAAAAAAAAAGACTAAATACAAAGAAAAAAAATACAGCAATATGAAATACAATATGAAGACAATCCATATAAGATCAGAGAGTGTTTTTTAAAGAGGATGCAAGGCAGTGATGCAGCAATATAATTTACATTGTTAAGAGGACACATATGAGAATTTTTTCAGGTTTTAAGGGATTTGATGCAAATTAAATACACATCATCACTGCTGGTTTAGGATTATTTCCTCGAGTTCCATCAGCATTTAATGTTGGTGGTCAGCTTTTTATGCTTTAGCACCACCAGTTGTGCTGATTTTGGTAACTGCAGCAGTTCCTGACAAGTCATCCAAAGCTTCTATTTTATTGGTCAGTCAGGGCATTTCACCACCAGACACAGGCCTTAAGGCCCTGAATTGTCGACTAGGCGTTCAGAAAAAACCCACTAACTATGAAACTATGTTTTTTTGCACATCCCTTTACCGTAAATGTGCTTGAGTGTGTTCATTGTGCTATGTACATCTGTCACCTCACATTGATGGCAATTTGTTTTTGCCTCCATGCCTGAGACCGTTAATCCGCGCATCTTATCTCGTGGCTTGTTGACCGTGTTACCGCGGAGACCTAGTGTGTGTTCTCCACGGCATCCACGCACAACTCACCACGTGCCCCACCGAGAGCGAGAACCACATTATAGTGACCACGAGGAGGTTGACCCAAAATGACTCTACCCACCCTAGCAACAGGGCTGATTGGTTGCTTAGGAAGCCTGAATGGAGTCACTCAGCATGCCCTGGATTCGAACTTGCGACTCCAGGTGTGGTAGTCAGTGTCTGTACTGGCTGAGCAACACAGGCCCCACTTTGATGGCAATTTTAAGTGTGCAGACACGTGTTAACTGTACTGGCTGGGCTCGGCGAAGGAAGGCCTCTTTAGGTCAACCAGTCAAGCACCATTGTGACCCAGACAAAACATGTGCCTCCTGCTCTCTCTCTCTCTCTCTCTCTCTAATAACAGCCAGCCTTTGGACCTCCCCCAAAAATGAGGAAGGAGAGAGAGGGAAAGAGATACAATGTTAGAAACAGACAGAGAGAAAGAGAGATTGATAGGATGACAGAGAAGCAGTCACCACAGCTGAAGCATAACACACCAAATCCAGTCCAATAAACAACCACAAAGGAAAAATAATGTCAGCTTCACCATGTACATATCTCATTCATTTAACAAAAACACATTTTACCTGTTCTCTTTCCCATTTTGTAGTAAGGCGTGTCTGTCTGTGCTGGTGCGGTCCGTACATACATATGTGTTTCTACGAGTCATGGCACTGGCAGGGATGTTGTTCTAAAGCATCAAACAGGAAGCAGACATTGAGAACCAATTCTGAGACCATTTTAATATGTGACCTCCATTTTATAAGGTTCTATGTGGCATTTTGGTTGAAAATGAGCCAACCACATACTGTATACATTGTGAAGGTTGATTACCGTTGTTGCATTGATTTCTTTGCGACGGTCTGGGATCTCAGCCTTGTTGGGGTTGTTAGCTGTGCTAACCATGGGGCTTGAAGGGGGGATGCTACGACTGCCCACCACACTGGAGCTGGCCTTACGTGAGGGCAGATGCTCCTCCTTTAGTTCCCCCTTTCCTGTACTGATGCGTTTGGGTTGAGCTACTGGCACTGACGGCCCACCTGATGAGCATGTAAAGATCAAAACTTTAATGGCATGGCAGGAATAAAATTGTGTCCATATGTTCATATTCCTGTATATCAATGCTCCTAGGCAATTTATAAAAATTTAATCAACCATGGGGTTTTAAGGATAGTAGAGGGTGTTAAGAATGTTTTAATAGAGCTGTTCGGGTTGTTGTCCAAAAACCCAGGAAAGAATGAGCATTTCCTAGCCATGGGCTCCCTCTGGATTTTCCTATGGGTTTTTATAATGATAGTTTTGGATTTATGAGTTAAATAAGGTCTGTGGTAAACATTACTTGAGGATACATGGACATTTTGTTCTACAAAATAAATTACACACATAAAGTGTTCTTAAAATGTATGTTGCAAACAAGCTGCTAGATAAGAACTACTATGGTTTTCTGTTTCATCAGGTATGCTTATTCACACACTTGTGATATTCCTTATCCTGTTAGTACCTGCTAGTAACACCCTTTTTATTTATTTATTTATTTTTTAACTCAGCGGCTTCAAAATTCACTTTGATTGTGTTTTTTATATTGTACAACAAAAGTAGTTTTCAAGTAGTTTACCACAGACCTTGTTTTTCTCTTAAATTGAAAAATCCCATTGTAAATTCCAAAGGGAACCCATGGCCAATTTGCCTTTCCTGTTCACCTACAAATTGACATCATGGCTGAACCATGCTACGTCTGTGATTTAAACTTTGGTAGCAAAAATGCTGTTAGAGTTGTTTAGTTTGATTCATTTCTGTGAAACAGCTCAAACAAAACTTAAAGAATCGTTTCAAAACTTTGATTAAACAATTTGTTTTTTATCATCAGTCACTCAATGTTCCTGTGCACCATTTTCATGTATGTGTTGTTGTAAAAAAAAATACATGTATGTTAGTTATTATATGTATTGTAATATTGGTGCATATAAAAGAAAATGATTAAATATAATTCTTCCTTATGTTCATTTATTGAAAAACATGCCTTGATTCCTTTTAAAGGGACAGTTCACCCAAAAATGAAAATACTCTCATCATTACTTTCATGACATCCTAGATGTGTATGACTTCTAGAATATTTCAGCTCTGTAGGAGCGAACGGTGACCAGAAATTTGAATCTCCAAAAAGCACATAAAGACAGCATAAAAGTAATCAATACGACTCCAGTGGTTAAATCTATATCTTAAGAAGTGATATGTTAGGTGTGGGTGAGAAACAGATCAATATTTATGTCCTTTTTTTACTATAAATCTCCACTTTCCCTTTCACATTCAGAAAGTGAAAGTGGAGATTTATAGTAAAAAAAAAGGATTGAAATATTGGTCTGTTTCTCACCTAAAGTGACTGCATCACTTCAGAATACATATTTTAAACCACTGGAGTGGATTGGACCTTTAAGGTGTGGTCACCATTCACTTGCATTGAAAGGACCTACAAAGGTGAAATATTCTTCTAAAAATCTTTGTTGTATTCTGCAGAAGAAAAAAAGTCATACAAATATGGGATGGCATGAAAGTAATGATGAGAGAATTTTCCTTTTTGGGTGAACTATCCCTATAACTAGATTTGTACTGCATTTTTTTCTTGCATTAAACATTTTAAATCTATTTGGCTATGATTATTGTTTGGTTGAATCGGTGCTCTGATAAAAATAAAACCTATAACATTCAGAGCAAATAGATAGATATGAATATCCAAAAAATATCAAGATATAATCTTTTAGCTATATCACCCAGCCCTAGTTTACAGACTCACAGAAGTCACTGTGCCTCCTCTGGCGGTTGTAGGTGGAGGCACTGCGCTGAGGTTTAGTGTGGGTTGAGGCAGAGGTGGAGCTGGATGAGGAGGTGGAGGAGTGTTTGCTGGTGCCATTCGTGATGGTGCTGGGCCGAACCCGTGCTAGAGACAGACTGTTGCTCGACCGGGTCTCTATACCATCCTATATGTGAAGCATATGAGATATAACACACTTACAGATTAGCACACTACAAGACTGATCAGTTGTAATCCAGCAGTCTCACCTCGTTCTTGCGGCATAGCAGCAGGTACGTGGCAAATATCTCATTGTACTTTTGTGTGGTCAGGGCGTCTCTGATCTCATCACGGGAGTAACCCATTCCTACCATTACATCTGTATGGGCAGATTAAACAAGAATGATTTGATTAAGTAGTCATTTAGTAGACACTTTTATATAAAGTGACTTTTAAATGTGAACTCATTAATATTTGTGTTGATGCCATTGTCAAAATTTGCAGTCCGCACTGATTAGTATATTTTGCAAGTAAAACATCCAATTACAGGGAATTACTGACATAAAACGAGCAATATTCGGTTGGTCATGTGTAGAGATGTACACAAGTAATCGATTAATCAAGTACTTGTTTAGCTTTAAATATCAGAGTAGTAAAAACACCACTCGAATAATGTAATTAGATTTTTCTCTGTGCTTTTGCCTTCCGTGGGCAGCAATTAAAACTGCTTTTCTTACCTGAATCTTGCTGTTACAACTCAATGCATTGGTTGGCACTGTGGATGCATGATGTTGTTAAAGGAATAGTTCACCCAAAAATAACATTGTGTCATTATTTCAAGTGATCGTTTTGCTTTAAAAGTCTTGGAATGTATGCTTCTATGTATGAATGCAATTTTTTTTTTATTATAATTTTTAATCTAGATGTTGTTGTTTATGCATAGTTAAATAAGAAAAACAGGTTCAAATGTTGAAGGTTGAAATTAAATTATAAATGATAAAGCAGCTTAAAAAATACTATTCTACTATTAATATTTCTTTCTGTTTATATGGTTTGCAATGAGCAAGAAAAAACAAAAAACTGCAGCTTTAAGCGACACTATCTTTATTATATGGACATTAGATATTTTTATTGCCACAGTCACCTTTGGCTTGAATTAATGTGTCTAAAGTATCATGATCAAAGGCACAATGGTGATCAAAGTATGAATCTACAACCTTCAGGGTACTAGTCCAGATATTTAACACCATGCTACCACACAAATGATGAATTTAAATGATTACCTGGACACAAGTATAAAAGATCATGATAAAGAGCTAAAAAGGGAAAGTAACGGAAGCATCTCTCACCTATACGGCTGGTGTCATTATAATCCTCCACAGGCTCAATATGAGGCTTCAGCTCATCACTGTCATACCCAATATTTATCCACCTATCCTTCATGATTTGCTGAAAGGGAACAACAGAAAGTCAAACAGAGTGAGCTAAAGGCTGATGGCAGCAGAAAGCTCAATTAGACATGAAAGAGTGTGTGATCAACTAAGGTTTGCAGATGTTCCTCCTCACCTCCAGGGTGCAGCGCTTGGTGGGATTGAGTACAAGGAACCTGCGCAGGATGCCCTCGCAGTCGGTGGACATGTAGAATGGTACACGGTATTTCCCCCTCAAAACACGCTCTCGTAATTCCTGAGGGAACAACACAGAAGTCTGTTCAACACCAAATCTAATTCGGAACCAGTCACCCACCAAATCACCCCCACATCACAGAGAAACAATGAGATCTTACTTGACCTACATTACTTGAGTGCAAAGCATTTCATAAGATCCAACTGCTGCCCATGAGGTGCTTTAGTAAAAGTCTCAAAATGTTATCCATTTAGAATGACACAAGAGAACTCACAATACCACCTAAAGCTGTGGTTCTCAATTGGTTTTTGTGTCAGGACTCAGATTCTACATTGGATATCAAGTGGTGATGACCCAACACAATATCAAAATTAGCTTACAAAAGTAAACAAATATGTACTGACTGTTTCTGAATGACTTCTCTTGAATTTAGATTGTTTCATGCACACGACAGCCAGTAATTCATCACACAATACACATTAGCTGGGTTTCCCCTCCAACTATTGTTGGACTATATATAGCTACTATATACAACTATATATAGCTGTCAAACTTAACACGTTAATTAATGCATGCGATAAATGTAAAAAGTTAAACGCATTCATTTTTCTTAATCGCGATTAACGCATTTACTGTGAATAAAGCATAAACCACCATAACACAGGTGGGACTAGGGAGGAACCTTTGCGATGTGTCCACCCGGTGTCATTACATTGATGAACACACCACAACAGGGATGGGCAAGGACCTCTTAACACTATATGTATTTACAAAACAAGCCCAGATGGGACTTGTGAAAGAAAGCAAGTACTTTGCGGTCTCTGTAAGGTGCAATTTAATTACCATAGAAGCAGGTCAAATCTTAACTTTCACGAAAACACAAAATAAGAAGTTTTTGTCTGCGAGCGCTTTTTATGTGGAAATCAAAGCAGCACTTGACGTTAATGGCGTTAACACGCTCATGCGAATCATGAATGTGGCTTCACGATTGCTGCAGCAAAGTGGATAGCCACAGTCTTCCGGGTGAGTAATATTGTTGTGGATGAGAGTTTAAGAGATTTAATGCCCATTGCAATGAATATGCAACATATGTGGGGACTAGTTCTTTCAATTAGTCAAACTCCCACTTAGACTTTGCAAAACATTTAATGTTACTTGAATTTGTGCTATTTTAGTGCATTTCTATATTTATACTGTGGAAGGCTTTGTTAGGACAATGTTAATAAAGCATTATATTATTACATATTATTTTCCTTTCGTTCCTAAAAAGGAAATAAATGCATTTTAACAGTATATAATTATACAGTCACATTTCAGCACTTTAAAAATTTGCGATTAACTATGATAAATTATGCGATTAATTGCGATTCAAAATTTTCAATCGACTGACAGCACTAGATATTAAACTTGTTCTGTGGCGTCTCAAGGCAGCATTTAATAAAACCAGGTACAACTGCTCAAAACCCGAAGCACCACAGTTGTCTTTATTGTATATCGTGAGTGTTTGTGCCACTTTTTGTTTTTATACTGGGTTTTTCAATATACATTTGTTATGCTGAAAGGATGGGTTTACCTTTAGGTTCTGTCCGTCAAAGGGCAGTGATCCGCTTACTAGTGTGTAGAGTATCACCCCGAGACTCCAGATATCCACCTCTGGCCCATCGTATTTCTTCCCCTGAAAGAGTTCAGGGGCGGCGTAGGGAGGACTGCCGCAGAATGTGTCCAGCTTATTGCCCAGTTTAAATTCATTACTGAAGCCAAAGTCAGCAATCTTGATGTTGGAGTCTGCATCAAGCAGCAGGTTTTCCGCCTGAGAGAGATATAAGACGGAGTATGTGATTATGATTTTATGCTTTGGAGATATTTTTAATGGAAGCAAAGTGAGCAATGGTAAGACATACATTTTGCTCTACAAATGCTCCAGAGGTATATTCAAAAGGATGTATAAGTCATAAGAAAGAACAATAACCTTCAGGTCCCTGTGAACGATATTCTTCTGATGACAGTAATGAACAGCAGACACAATCTGAAAGAAAAACATTGACATGTACAGCATCTCTCTATAACTAAAGTTAAACAAAACTCAAAGAAGCATAAATGTACTGGGCATGGGCATAAATACATTTTTATGAGAGATAATTGTATTTTTTTGTATCTTAAAAGGGATCATTTACATTCTGTCATGTAGATCTAAACCTGTCAGTATTTTTTTCTCAGTCGAACAAAAAAGGAGATGTTAGGCTGAATGTTAAGGATTCACAGCCTCAGTCACCATTTACTTTTAGTATTTGGAAATTATGCAATGAAAGTAAAAGGTAACTGAGGTGAACTATCCCTTTAAACACTTTAGAAACAGAAAACAACAATCTCTGTATATTCTCTGATATTTACTTCTCCAAAGATTAAGAAGTTTCAAGATTTTTAAACAGTGCCCCAAGAGGTTATATGTCTTACCTGCCGGAATTTAGAACGTGCCTCCTTCTCCTTCATTCTCCCATGGGATACAAGGTAGTCAAACACTTCACCTACCACAGAATAACAACTTGAGTAAAACAAAAACTTTTCAATTCAAACACTTAAAAAAAACTTTACCAAAGAAAGTGTTGAGAAAGCCTTACAGATGTAGTTCACCCAAAAATGATGTGATTGTTTACTCTTCCTTTTGTTGTTCCAAACCTGTATGATGTACATTTTTCTGTGGATCACTAAAGTACAATTTTAAACGCAGCCACTGTGTGTGTGTGTGTGTGTGTGTTATGTTTAAGATTATTTATGTAATTAAAGTTATGTTGACTGTTCTGCCAGTTCCCGCCTCCTCCTTACCTGTTACAACACCATTTTGGTCTGTTCCTCAAATAAACCTCATATAGGTTCAGAAGACTTGGAATATAGTGCACAAGTCAAGAGAACTACTGTTATGGTGCTTTTTTTATGCTTTACAAACCCTGGTCACTGTGAACTATCGTTGTATGGCCAGAGCTGTGTAAAAATTCTTAAAAAATTTCCATTTTGTGTTTTACAGGAAAAAATAACATCATATAGGTTTGGAACGACATTGAGGTGAGCAAAAGATGACAGAACTATCCCTTTAAAGGTTTGAGTAAAGATTAAGATAAATTCACACAGCAAGGCTAATGGAGTCCACTAATATAACTCATTTAGATATGTTATGAACAATCAGTTGGGAATTTCCTGACTAATGAAGTCGTCTACTTAAAACCCAATGAACGGACGCAATATTTTATCCAGCTACGCATTCATGGCGACAGAATTAGAGGAAGGGAGAGATAATGAATAAGTTACCAGTGAGATGTAAAGCAGGGGAAGGAAACAGAGAAGGCAAACTGCCAATATGTAGTATAACCCTGATACTGGTGTATGTGTCTGTGCACACAAACATGCCTCAGCAGATAGATTAAGAGTGGAAACATGTGATTCATTTTCAGAGCAGCCGATTCAAGAGCCTCAAATAGGACTGAGATACTTAACAGAGATGAGCTGAAGTTAGAATAAGCTTGATTTGACTATGAGCATCTTTACTGAGAGGCTCTAATTGCTGAGCCTGGCTTCAGTGAATTCACATGTAACCTATAGAAATGGAGGAAGGAAGGGAAGAGGAGAAGAGAGATAAAGGATGAGGCCTGTGCAGATGCATTTAGTTCAGCGTCTGATTAATGCGACAGGCGCATGCATGCACGTTTACGTTTGAGTGGATATCAATAGAGGAGACACATGTGTGTTCATTCATGTATATTTATCAAAGCTTGAGGGTACATACAGTAATATAATAAAGGGACAGTGCATTAGAGGCTGTGTATGATTAGTACACATGTATGTGTAGGAAATGGGGGAGGAATCGTACCACCACTGGCGTACTCCATAACAAGGTAGAGTGTCTTCTCCGTCTCAATCACTTCAAAGAGCTGAACTGTAGATATGAGACAAGAGAAAGATGAGTTTAACATTGAGATGAAATCACACTTGCCATGGAAGTTGCTGCAACATCAACCCACCATTACAATAAATGACTGTGGCTGTATAATGGTACAGTGATGCATCAGATGGCAATATCATGCTACTTTGATATATACCATGATACTGATTAACTGCCATATACATGTACCATGGTATCTGTATGGTACTCCAAGGAACTTCAAAGAATACCATGGTATTACAATGATACATGTCCAAAAAAACAAAACAAAGCATGGTATTATGTGCAATGAGCAAAAGGGAATAAGTACAGATTGATGTACAATTGGTCAAAGGAATAGTTCTACCAGAAATAGGGCTGAGATATTGCTACAAAAATGTTTTTTAGCCTAGTAATTTCACTTTAAATCAGAGGAATTATCATTTCATCCAAAGAGCCATTGTAGCCAAGTAGTTTTCATATTTTAAAGGCATTGAATAAAAATCTATATAAAAATAATGAAGACATGTGTCCCACAGGGAGAATGAGATCTTATCATTTTTATTGATATGCACTTTAAAATTTATATTTTATATACAATTATATAGTAGCTTAATAAAAAGCATTATTTAACTTAATTTTTAATAAAAAATTCTGTTAATGAACAAGGAGCGCAAAAATTATTTTCACAAAATCTTCGGTACCCAGTTGAATATTGCATAATACGAATTTATTACTGTGGGACCCAGTCAATTTTAATATTAGAATATAATACTGAATTATCTCTATTATTTTGAGGATTCTATTTATTTAATTTTTTTTAGATGAAAGTATTCTATTTATAAAAGTGTCCTATTTACTTCACCTTCACCTGGAGCTTTTATTTTGACACTGAAAGTACTTCCACATCTGGTGAAACGCTGTCATCTCCTTTCTCCTTTCTCTTAAACTTTGCCACCTTTGTAGATTTGTATAATAACTTGTAGCAGTTACTAGTGTTTGGAAATGCATGAATTCTTGAACATGCAGTACTTTTCTTTCAAAACATGAGCGTGTGAACAGAATAGTGCATCATCCGTTTATTCTGAAGCGTGCACCAGGTTTATCTGTTTTTAATCGTAGCCTTTTGCAGTTTTATAATCACATATGACATTTCCTCATTTTGATGTTATTTTGATTCATTGTGCAGCCCTGAAGGATCATGAAATTAATCTGCTGATGCGCTCTTCATGACACTTAATGGCCAAATAAAAAGCCCATAAAAATCATTGCGATAATGCAAATTTTATATAGTCAGCAAAATCATCGTGATTATATCTTGAATATTCTAAATATTCTACACAGATATTCTAATTATTTTATAATTTACTGATGATCCAGCATCTCACTTGCTGTTGCCAAACATGGTGCCACATTTCATTGCGAGCAAAGCAGATATGGTGAAGGGGAAGGTTTCATTGAAGAACGATTTAAATGCCGGCCTGTTCCTTACACAATACACAATATGACTTCAGAATACTTGGAATATAGCACCCAAGTTGTATGAACAACTTTTTCTGGTGCATTTTGGGGGGGTTTCTTTTGTCATTTTTCGAGCTCAACCGTCTCTTTCTCTATTTATTTTAACTGTGGGTGAATGAGCACTCAGTACATTCTGAGAAACATCTCCATTTGTGATCCATGTAAGAACAAAATTCATACAGTACAATTTTAGAACAACATGAGGGTAAGTAATATGGCCACAGTTTTTGTTCGAGAGAGTAATATTGAGGATGAATTCCGATCGAAATATTGTTCGTCCTCTGAGAAATCATTGCATCAGAGATGTCACATACTCTTTTAAAAAAAAAAAAAAAAAAAAACTGACTGACTAAACATTAGAGATGCTAAATGCATTTTGAGAGTCATGTTTAGTTCAGTTTGAAGGGTGAAATAGAGAATTTTTGACAATGTACATAGTGTTCTCATCTTGTATTTGTACACAGCACCTACAACACTCACCTATGTTTGGATGGTTGAGGCCCTTCATGATCCGCACCTCTCGAAAGAGCTGAGGAGAGAGAAAGAGAAAGAATTTACTTAGCTATGCACATTACTGATTCACCTTAAATTAAAATGCTTGTATAAGTGTAATATATATTACACGTAAATGAAATTTAAACGAATGACACAGAAATACAGTTTTGGAGGCATCGTTCGCTTTGACAAGTATGATCGGTTATCTTTAGTGATAAAGGTACCCCTGATGGCATCTCTGTCAGAAATGCTTACATTAATTATACCAATAACATATCAGGAGCATAGAATGGATGAGCCTGCAGAGACTGATGGATATTCATCAATTGTGCAAATCTATAAATACCATTTAAACTGAAGCCCATTATAAATCTTTGCCAGTACACTGCCCACACACTCACTGACACTCAAGTCTTAAGGAGGTGACTATCTTTCAAACCAGCCCACAGACAAGGTAATTGGATACAGAGATCATTAGATAATCCACATAAAGCACTATGTTGTTGCATATGGCCACCAGGAGATGGCTCTTTGAGTCAAAAGACACTCATTCTGTGAAATCTTATTACTAAAATCATGTCTGCATGCTATGCATACCTTTAGACATTGTTGTGTTTGGATGTGTAATTAGTTTTTTTTTGTGAACAATTATTATGTTTTATTTGTTTGGAGAGGCTTTTTTTTTTTGGATACTATGATAAATAATTTTTATACTGCTATAACTTCTGATTGCTTTGTCGTGCCAAAACTAACTTGTTCTCAGATACAATTGACATTATAGGGAACAAAACAAAAGCAGCCACCTTATTTACATCAGAGATATATAATATCAAATCAGAAAAATAATGAAAAAATACAATTTTGGGCAAAATTGCTTTGTTGGATTTTCAGCAGTTTCTTAGGCTGAGAGTTTCAGAATGTATCACACTCTATATCATTAAAAAACTTAAATGTTTTCTTTACACTGATACAAACACTTGACCCTGCTTGTTTTTGTTTTATTGAGTTATAAGCCTTTATTTCTGGGTATGCCAATAACACAGGAAATCTTTAAAAACACCTTCAGAGCTTAAAGGGTTAAACATCAGAGCTTTACTGCAGTGCGTCTGCTGGTGAGAATCACGGTCTGGTAAAAGGTTGATTCACAATCACACACGCAAATACTTAGCTATCTAAATTTTGTGGACATACCCAATTCTTATATCGTTTTATATAAAGCTAATTATAATAACTACATACTAAATCACACTCTAACCATACCACTACTTCTAAGTACACTTTTATTTAGAATTTTCAAAAAATCTTATTTGCTTTATTAATCATTTTTCCAAATGAGCACATCCTCAAATGTCCCTAAAGGAAGGCTTTGTCAGATTTAGCTCACCTGTGTACACAAGTACATACAGATCTACTGAATTCTTCATCTCACTTATTTCCTATCATCATCTTTTCCTTTTGAAATATCTTTTACATTAAAGGGATTGCTCTCATCATTTACTCACCCTCACACCATCCTAGGTATGTCTTATTTTCTTCTGCAGAACACAAACAATGACTTTTAGAAGAATATTTCAGCTCTGTGAGTCTGTAAATCTGTAATCCATACAATTTCAGTGGTTAGATCTATAGCTTCATAAGTGTGGGTGAGATACAGATATCAGATGGCAATATTAAAGTCCTTTTTTAAAATAAATCTCCACTTTCACATTCTGCTTCTTTTTTTTTGGCTATTCGCATTCTTAGTGCATATCGGCACCTACTGGGCAGGGAGGAGATTTATAGTAAAAAATGACTTAAATATCTGTTTCTCAGATATAGATTGAACCACTGGAGTCGTATGTATTATTTTTATGCTGCCTTTATGTGCTTTTTGGAGTTTCAAAATGTTGGTTCTCATTCACTTGCATTATATGGACCTACAGAGCTTAAGTATTCTTCTAAAAATCTAAATTTGTGTTCAGCAGAAGAAAGAAAGTCTTCCACATCTGGGATGGCATGAGGGTGAGTAAATGATCCGATCCCTTTAACTTTGGTAAAATGTCCAACCTAAAAACTATGATGAATACTATATTCACAAGCTGTGTGAGAACAGTCCTTCTGCTGTCTAAAAAAGCAGAACATAATTACAAGTACCTTGTATTACAAAAGCAGGGGGGGAACCAAGAAAAAGAGAGAGCGTGACTGAAAGAGTGAACAACAAAGACTGCGAGCGTACATGTGAGAAACAGAAAGAGAGTGAAGAAAGAGAGAGTAATGAAAAGGGACAGAGTGAAAATGTATTATAAGTGAAATGTGTTGTTTGAAAGACTACACAGAATCTTTAGTGCTAATTTGTCCGAAACGCAGTCAGTCACCCTGAAAAAAAGAAAAGAAAAAAAAACCTGCAAAAATTGTTTTCCTGTAAAAATATCCTCCTTAATACATGTAAAATCCATAAACAAAACAAATTCACATAAGAAACTTGTGTAGAAAATAAAACTTTTCAGTGAATATATCTTGAATTAAGTTGATTTTTCTTAGTTCACCCAGACATGAAAATTCAATCATAACTTACTCAAGTTCGTGCTGTTCCAACCCATATGACTTTTTCTTATGTAGAAAACAAAAAGGAGATGTTTTACTAAATATCACGTCTTTTCAAAACAGTGGCAGTGGATTGTGCCTCACTTTAAAAAAGTATTTTAAAAGTAGTCAGTGCGACTCCACATCATATTCCAAGCCTTCTGAAGCCATACAATAAGTGTTGGTGAGAAACACCAGAAACACTAGTTTCCCGGTCAAAATCTTGACATTCATGATATTCATGAGCCCTATGAGAGAAGTGCATATACAGTGAAATGCATGTTCACGCTAGAACTTGCATTGTTAAAATTATGACAGAATTTTACATTTTGTGTTAACTTTTCCTCTACAGTGAGAGCGAGAGCAAAAGTCCATGTTTTGATTTTCCCTGTTTTTTTTTTTATCTCTCTCTCTAGCAGTCCATGTGTCAATTAGTTTCCATTTACAATTCACTTTCATTTCAGGAGCCTGGGCCAACTTCACTTTCCCACCCCTGGGCCAACTTCAGGGATTGACAAATAGCACCACAACATAAAGCTCTAGCAACTGAGACTGACTCATGGTGAAGTTTACTTTTGAGCACAGTATAAAGCACAATGCTTATGAACACAATTATTAACAAAATGTCTCCATCGCAGAGCATGAGAATGAGGAAGAGCTTTTTGCTGAGCTCATTATCAAAAATGTTGCACTTCTATCTCTCCTGCAAGGCCATTTTTTCACATGCGTGTCACTGAACATGTAGAACACACGACAGGCGACCCTATTCAGCTTTAAATAGCAGAGAGGAATTTTAGTGAAGTTCGCTTCACAAAACTGGTACTAAACAGGTTTGCCCTTTATTTACATCAGACACACACCAGATAGCTGATAATGATCAATTTGCCATTGCAAGTATTTTGACAAAAAACAAGGGCCTCTTTAGGAAAGTTAGGGAGATATGAGATCTCAAAATTGTGTCGAAAGCAAGTAAGACTAATTTTTAGATGCTGCAGCACTAAATATTTAACTTTAAGGCTTGCCAGAGTGTAACTGACAGATTTGATGTTTTAGATAACTGTTGATTGACTGTTGAATTACTGGTAGATCAATTATATGAAAAAGGCTGTTCTTATAGAAATTATGAAACAGTATCTCAAACTTTTGAAGTGGTGCTTCCTTGTGCAAAACTTACGCCATGATGCTAGGGTTTTGTGGGTGGTTACTAGGGCATTGCTATGCAGTTGCTAAGGCATTCAAAAGGGTTTTAGCATGTTACTATGTGGTTGCTAGGTTACAAATTTTGAGTTCGTGTTTCTAATATCGATTGTTAAAATCCCAAGATCAATCTTTTCCTTTTACTTCAAAGTTTTGGTTTTGTTGATTATTCTGTGTTCAAGAAATATGTTAATTTTTAAAAGTTACATTTCCGTAATTTTTCTGTATAATTTACAGCTTTAGCTGAAAGAGAATTTCTTTCAGCAACATAACTGAAATATTCATAAATATCTCAAAATCGAATGAAATCGTATTGAAATTAGAATCGAGAGCTTGTGAATCTGAATAAATGTTAGGGATGTCTGTAATGATACTCAGCCTACCCCAAGTCCCTATGACATTCTAGTCCCAAGATAAGGCTTGAGTTTCACCTTCAATTTAAGTCTTTGTGATATTTTCACCAGTGTTATTGTCCACAAGGCTAAAATTGAAGGCCTGGTCACTTAGAAAAATAATATGACACCTCAATCCTTAAGTATGAGCAATAATAATAGGGATGCTTGTCTTAGCATACACCACTAATAAAAAGTTTTGAACAAAAAGTAAAAAACAAAAATGGTTTGCGTTAAACTGTGTAATCAAAAGATGAGGTAGGATTTTGAAATCAAACATTTCCAAGGCAAAGAATAGTACACTTGACTACAAATAATGTTTTTAAAACACAGTTCTGGTGGGACACACCAACCGTAGGCATCTGTTTGAGCTCACTAATCTGTTTGTTTTAGGCATGTATAGCTGGCACACACAAACACAGCCGCTCACAAATGTGAATTTAACTGATAGAGGCAGACAGGTTACATAATGACCCGCCAATGTTAAATACGAAGCCATCTGCACAGTCACTGTACAGACAGAAAGAAAATCGAACACACTCTCGAATCCATTATTGTACAGAGACTGAGGACAAAACAGAAACACATCAAAACATTTGTTATAACACTACTTTATAAAAAGAAATTCACCGTTTGGATTTAAATAGGCAGATACTTAAGAGCTTATGATTGGATCATTATTGCAGTGATTCATATGTTTCAACTGGCAACAATTCTTTCAACCCTAACTGATGTAGTAAGTAGCTTTTCATTTCATAAACAACCATGTTGGAAGACATATCCCGCTGTTGTGGAAAAGATGTTACTGTGTTTCAGAAGGGGCAAATTATTGGCCTGCATCAAGCAAAGAAAACAAGTAAGGAGATTGCTGAAATCACCAGAATTGGGTTAAGAACGGTCTAACACATTATTAAAACCTGGAAGGATAGTGGTGAACCATCAGCTTAATGTGATCGGAAAAACATCTTGATCGCGATCGGAGATCACCAAAACGTTTGGTGAAGTCACATCATAAAAAAAAAATCGACAGTAGAACTCATGGCTATGTTTAACAGTGGAAGTAAGAGCATTTCCACATGCACAATGCGATGAACAATGCAAATTTACAGGATTGGGACTAAACAGCTGTGTGGCCACAAGAAAGCCACTTGTTAGTGAGGCTAATCGGAAAAAACTACAATTTGCTAGGGAGCATAAAAATTGGACTGTGGATCAATGGAAAAAGGTCATGTGGTCTGATGAGTCCAGATTTACCCTATTCCAAAGCAATGGGCATTTCAGGGTAATAAGGGAAGCTCAAGAAGCAATGCACCCATCATGCATAGTGCCCACTGTCCAAGCCTCTAGAGGCAGTGTTATGATCTGGGGTTGCTTCAATTGGTCAGATCTTATGCTGCAATAAAATGAAGTCAGCTGTCTATCTAAATAACTGAATGACCAGATTATCCCATCAATGGATTTTTTTCTTCCCTGACGGCACTTTCATATTACAGGACGACAATGTCAAGATTCATCAAGCTCAAATTGTGAAAGAGTGGTTCAGAGAGCATGAGGAATCATTTTCACACATGAATTGGCCACCACAGTGTCCTGACCTTAACCCCATTGAAAGTCTTTGGGATGTACAGTTTGTTCACACAGGGCATCTGAACACACAACAAACAATATTAAATAATTTTCATAAAATGAAAACACGCTTTTGTGCATTGGCTTTCCATGTACAATCTTTGAGGAATACTTTAAGATCTACTTATCATATGTTGTGTTTGGACTCGTTTGAATCGGGATAGTCTGCTGTAAGTTACAATATGCCATTGTCTATGTTACAGGTATGTTTCAGGAAGTACTAAGGAAAAACATGACAAAAAGACACTCCCGTTTATAATATTTATGTGTGTCAGTGCGAATTACATACACAAATACATACTGCAGATTGGCCTCAAAGTTAAACAAATTTGCTCATTGCATTTACAAAACTAAAACCTTTCGAACGATGTACAACATTGCTATCTCATCTTTATGTTTTTACCAACTATGAATGTAATTGTTGTGATAATATTAGCTCATTTATTTTGTCTTGCCCCTCCTTTTCTTTAAAAAAAGCTCAAATCTGTGTTACAGTGAGGCACTTACAAATGGAAGTGAATGGGGAAACATTTTGAACGTTAAAATACTCACTTTTTTCAAAAGTACAGCCAGAAAACATAAACAATATGCACGTTAACATGATTTTAGTTTGATAAAATTACTTACTAACATTTTCTGTGTAAAGTTATAGACAATTTTACAACTTCTATGCTGAGGATGCATGTCAACAAACTCTAAAATGACTAACAATTACCATTTAAACAACTTTACAGCTTAAATAATACATGTGTTTTAACAGAATGAATGTGCATCTATAAAATGATAAAATTCACATTTATGGCATTAAACCTTCCAAACAATTGTCACATTCACTTCCAATGTAAGTGCCTCTCTGTAACCTCGTTTTTAGTAATCAATATTATGCCAATAATGCTGCCGACTGAGCTTAACTTGTATTGAACATGGAATGTTCTTTTAAGAAAATACTGGTCAAACTGATTATCAGTCTCGCATTTAATCAGAAATTAATGGGGGTTTAGGGCAAAAATGCCACTGAAATTCAAAATGCAAGAGCAAAAAATGTCCCTGGAATAAATTTATTATTGAAATGTTTTTCTCTTTTATCTATTATTTAATAAAGCCTAATATATATTATCACAAAATGACTTGATGATGATTTAAATTAAAAGGTTACAGCCCTACTAAATTAAGTTGGAATTTATTTGAATACAAATTTTTTTTAAAATGCCCACATAAAGTTAAACAAATGCCCCTGAAAATCAGATAGAGGGGGAAAATATTGCTTAATAATAAAAAAAAGTTAATTACTGACAGTGCTCTATAGCTGTATGATCTCCAATATGGCTCTATTTTCACAAGTGCACTGAATTATTTAACTTATTCCGTGAACCAGCTGATCTGTGCAAGTGACCTTTTCCTTTAAATCTGCAATGTGGAAGTATTACTTTTGCTTTTGTCAACAGTTACACAAAATGACACAAAATGATCACATGACAAGGGTATGCTTAGACAACATCAAACCTCACCTCACTCACACGCACACACGGACGCACGCACATGCGCGCCCATTGAGACTGGCTCTATTGAACTGCAGAGAAAAGCACATCAGCTGTTCACCTGAGCCATGAAGATAATCATCACATAATCCAGCCCATCCTTTCCTCATAGATCTCTCTGCCTCTCACACAGGACTTCCTGGTTCATTTCCCAGGCTTTAGCCTGACGTCACCATTGCTATGGTGACCTGGTATTAAGACCAGGATTTATCTCACCCCCTCAGTCAGGCAGTGCTGTGCCGCTCCCTCAGCACCAGATGGAAAACCTGCCTCTGCCCGCTCTGCTCTCACACTCACTCTTTAGGCTGTATTAATGCTGAGAGGCTCTCCATTTTTATGGTCTTTCCTATTTCTACTGTCGATCTCCCTCCATTCTCAACTTTCAGGCTGTATTACAGAAATAGTTCACCAAAAAATGTACATACTGTAATTATTACCTCCCCTTTGGAAATGTACTTCCAAACCGGTAAGATGTTACACCTCTTGTCACTGCACATTTTGTAAATCTCCCTTAGCTGACAAACCCAGTTTAATGAGCTGATGATTTGAATCAGGTGTGTTAAATGGGACAAAATCCAAAATATATAGTGCTGTGGTGTCCCCAGGAACAGGGGTCGAAGACCTCTGCTCTATAGCACATGCCATTCTTTTCCGAGGCACACAAAAGTGATTACTTTTTTAAAGTCATTACACAGCTCTTTTCTAACAATGACATTTCATAGTGACCATTTCATCTGTCAATCTCCAAAAATGACAAAGCATCATTAAAGTAGTCCATACAAATTGTATAATGTAAGTCTTCTGAAACCACACTACAGACCAAAATTAGTTATATAATTTATTCACTAATCCTCCCCTCCACTGAAGTTCAGGTCTTCAAATTATGCCAAATCAGCACTGGTACTCGCATATAGTAACCGAACAGGATTTTTTGAGGTGTGCACATGATTTTGGGTTAGGCAAGCTTCAGTGGAGGGGAACATTAGCAGTTAATAACTTCAATTTCAGTACGTTTCCTCGTGCAAGCCAGTCATATGACCCACGAAGACTTAGAATACAGCAGATAAGCTGTTAATTGTGTTTTTGTTTTTGGAGCTTGAACTGTTTCCTAGAAACTGTCACTGAACTTTTGTTAGTCAAGTAAATAATGACAGATTTTTCATTTTAATCAAACTCTAAATTGCACTAATTCCTCCTGTTGTTATTTTTCGTCTTCCTTTAGCAAGAGGGATTTGCTTACAAAGCAGCTTATGAAGCTCTCTTTCCCTCCCTGTTTCACTCTCACCTTCTGGTTGAATGAGGTCCATGAAGGTGGTACTGGACGCAGACATTTGCAGAGCCCAGAGCAACGTGTTTGTGCATGACCTCCTCACTTTGACCCCACTGCAGGCCTCCCACCAGTTCCCTGTGTTGGAAGCCTGCTCAAGCAGCGTACACAGACACATTATAGCGACCACAAGGCAGTTAACCCAACGTGACTCTACACACCCTAGCAACCAGGCCAAATGTTTGGTTAGGAATCCTGACTGGAGTCACCTTCTTTACTTGCCGAGCTACCCAGGCCCATGGAACTACTTTCTTACAGCAATGAATGCTGTTCAAACCAATGATGTGTCCAAGCCTCTTAAAAACATCACTTTAGAACTACTAGAGAGAGAGAGAGAGAGAGAGAGAGAGAGAGAGAGAGAGAGAGAGAGAGCATGTGCATCTCTGATGATGCTGTAGTCTGTACGAATCCCCGACGACTCT
The DNA here is from genome assembly GCF_025860055.1 of Xyrauchen texanus. NCBI lineage: Eukaryota > Metazoa > Chordata > Actinopteri > Cypriniformes > Catostomidae > Xyrauchen > Xyrauchen texanus. The sequence continues at coordinate 17,675,861 of NC_068311.1, forward strand.
GCCTGGACTCCAAATTATGTTTCACAACAGAGTACACGCGAGAAGTGATACGAGATACGAAAAAAAAATACATGATTGTATGTTATGCATTTCAGAATATGATGTGTATGTTTTTAAACATATATTTTATTGCTTACAACTTGAAAATTACCTCCTACTGTAAAATCTACCTATTTGCTTACCTGACTGTCCAAGAGAATTGGCAATTTCTCTCCAACACTTCTCTTTCTCCACCCGGTTGTGGTACAGTTCAAATGAAACATCAAATCGAAGCATCCGATTGCTGATGGTGAGACCATCAGTACTTGTGCAACGTCTCTCATCAATCAGATTCGATGACCGGAACAAACTTTTGTATATAGGTACATAATGTAGGATTTGGGACCAAAAAGATTTCTACTGCGGGTTGAGCTACCCAATGCAACCTCAACCCAGCGACCAACACAATGTTCTGTTGCTTGTTGCTTGAACGTGAGAGGTTGGGACAAAAAAATCTCAGATTTAAATGGAGGAAAAAGCTTTTATCGATTGTCACATCATGCAATGCTTTACACTGAGGCAATCCTTTAAAATTAGGAGTATTTCTGAAGATCACTGAAACGTCTAAAGGCCACCTTTCTCTCTTATCAGACTCACCAGTCACACATCAGCCTATCGTGTCTGTCAATATGCCATTGGGAATAGAAAAAATTTTCATCTACATTTAGATCTGTCCAGACCTTCCTCTTTCCACACCATTTCCAACTGCTCCATGAAGAAGGGGTGAATTATGCAAATCCAAGGCTTGACATTTTTGCATGTCTAAGCAAGAGACCAAAACACACCCACGCAACACTTCTGACATCAAATAATAGCTATGACAACCCATATTAGCATGTGAATTATCCTCTGCCACCAAATATTGTTACATAATTCTGCAATTAAAGGCATAGTTCACCCAAAAATGAAAATTCTGTCATCAGTTATGTACTCTCTCTCGTGTTGTTTCAAACCAGTAAGACTTATTTTTTCATTCATGGAATGCAAAAGATGTTATGCAAAAATTACCTTTAGTCACCATTTAATCTTCTTTCATACAATGAAAGTGAATGGTGACTTTCATTCTGCCAAATGTCTTCTTTTGTCTTCCAAGAAAGAAAGAAGTTCATACAGGTTTAGAAAAACTTGAGGGTAAGTTAATGATGACAGAATTATAATTTATTTGGGTGAACTATCCCTTCAAACATTATGATATATGCAGATAATGCACAGCGGTTAATTCAATCTCCAATCCAGATCAGACCACTCAGTGTCTTTCAGCTGGATCAAGTTGTGGGAGTGGTCTACAAGAAGCTTAAACAACTGCCACATTATTTTAAAATCTATCCAAACAGACACTGGCAGAATCCAAGAGGATATGAGAAAAAAATCGGTAAGACTCAGAAGAATCATGTCAGTCATACTGACTATTGCTACAATAATTTCACAGCTGTGTCTCCACAAAAGTAATCCCTGTCTACATCCTCTTGTAATTCTGTTCCCAAAGGGACGGTTCTTTCAAGATGACTGTCAGTGAGTTAATAGCATCCTCATATGACCAGAGCAGCCAGTCCCACTCTGTATGAAATCCCATTCTCACCTAAAGTAGTCTAACACTCAGTCAATACCACACACACACACACACACACACACACACACACACACACACACACACACACGATCACATGGGCAGCCAGCTGAGCCCTGAAAGAATGTACATTTTAGATGTGAAAACAAAACACTCAAACAATTGAGAAACATGACAAATAAACAAAATGTTTGTTAGTTATTTGGCATGGGTCATTCACATGTCTGAATGATGTTTCCAAAGAACGCACTGCAAATCAAATCTGTGGAATTTCAAAGTGCTTCTATTGCTCCCAGGCACTGGCCTATGTCCACGCTATTTTCCGGCCATTGATTGGTATCCTAGTGAGAGAGAGAGAGAGAGGCTTGGATCACCACTGAGAGCAAAGCAGATGGTCTCATCAGGGCACATCAACAGTTCAGGTCAAATCTGCCACTGGGGCACAAACATCAGGATGAGCACACCAGAGAGAAAACCTTTAGCTTAGAGGTGATGGAGAAAAAGCGATATTTCAAATTATTGCAACCCGTTGCGGTGTCAAAATAATTTTGCATCCTCTAAGCCTATAGTGTGACTGCGGCTTAACATTCGGTCAACGAACTCTCAGTAATTTAGATTAAACAAAACTATAGGGCCCTGCGAATTCCACGATGTGAAAACATTTAAAAAAAAATAAAATAACTAGAAACGTCATGGAATTTGTCATATTTGGGATAAAATGAATGAATTAAATAATCAAACTAAAATCGTGATATGTCCTAGTGAGATGATTAAACCACAAAAGGCTAATATTTCATTAGTTAATTAAATATACAGTCTGAATGTGCTGTGCACATGATCAGGGAATGTGTGAAGCTGGCCGCTGATACACTAAGAACACCTCATCATAAACATAATCATCACGCATGCTCTGTGCTTGTAACAGATTACAGACAGCAGAGTGCGCATTTTAATATAATTTTGCTATGCAGATAAAAATATTATATTGTATTGGCGGGTCCATGATGATTGCCAACTCCATGACCTACACAATCTGGCTCGGAGACACACAGAATACACAATACTCTAATGAAGTGTTGATAATCTCAAAATTAACAAAGCTTATATAAGTAAGCCAAGTGTATTTGTAGTTGATCAGAAATAATCTTGAAGTGTTTGGTAGTGATGAATCTCTGGGGTGACTCATGTATGTCAAGTTCACGTCATCCTCTTGTACTGAGGAGTTACTGCTCTGTTTTTTGATTCAACAGTTAATAATAACGGTAATCTGCTCTGATCTGACAAGGCTTTGCATTTCTTCTAAAGTCAACATAAACTCAAAATTGCACCCATTTATTCTAAAGAAAGAAAATGTGTGCCTTTGTAAACCTTAATCAAAATGCAATAGCTTGGTCCGCCTTTCAAAGAACTTCCCTTTTTGGCTGACGTTACCACTTATTTCTAAATCCCTCCCCTCCAACAACCCACACTATTATGGAACGGCCTCTTTTCACAATCCAATCAATTCCTGACCTACAGTTGTTTTCATGTTGAATATCCTGTTTTACAAAGAAATAAATCATGCTACAGAAGTAAGATAAGTTGCGAATGTTGTTTTGACTTTAAAGGCCAAAGTAAAAAAATTATGATGCAAATTTTGGCATCAGCATAGTACACGCTAGGGGTGTCAAATAAAAATTTTAAATTCGTTGAATTTAAGAAAAACATAAACATTTGAATGCTGGATGTGTGCCAAGCACTGGCGATGACTTCAGACCAATCACATTCTTGCGCTAAAAAAGGCTAGATGAAGTGCAACAAAATACAGTTTGACAGAAACCAGGTGTCTCGAGAGGCCCTTTAAACTTTTTAACTTGACACGGCATCTAAAAACAGTGCTCCTGCACAAGACGCTGAATAAACTAAATCAAAGCGAAACAAAGACTTTTGTCTAGCGCGTTTACATAGAAAAACAAATGGTAAACTGGATGATTGCAAAAGCCTTCGGTGTCAACAGTCCCTTACAGTAGGTGGAGGTCTTTGGCCATGTCTTGCTCTCTTATCAGCATTTCTCTGATTAAGAAATGTGTTTGTCTGTAAAGGAGTCCTAGCTGGAAAAGTGTGTCTCGAGATCCTCACGTTCTGTTCCTTTCTGTTTCTGTGATCTGTCTGTTTGAACAGTTCCTGACCAGGGATCATGAGCCATTTTACCACCAAATACCACTGCTATCTGGGAATAATTCTACCCTGCATACAGCTGTAATTAATGAAAAATCACTGTTTTTATTCATTTTGATTCTGTGGTAGTATATTGTGGCAACAGTGCAAGTGTAAAACCATGTTAACATAGAACTGCCTATTGAAGCATTTCCCCCTCATTTTAATTTTGACTTAAAATGTGAGAATATGAACCGACTAAAACTTTTTTTTAACAGCCAAGAATGTTCTTTGCAATAACATAACAGGGTGCTGTATGGTTATATGTATTCAATGCACTCGCTTGTGGACTTGATGTAAATTTTAAAAACCAGCTGATTTTAAAATTAGAATTTTGAAATATCAAACTTAGTTTATCTGCCCAATTGACAGCCCCAGTATGCACAGACTTTCTGCATGCAACCTAGTTTTTCTAGACATGCGGACAGTCTTTTGTGCATCGTTGGTGCATACGCCTAGCATTGACTCTGCAAAAAGAGCATCACAAAGCATTCGTAGTCCGCAAGTGCCAAGTTTGTCCATATGGGCTCGTGGTAAACAGAAGTAAACTTTGAAAGGCTAAAGCGCGTAACCGTGTGCAAGATGGAAAGGCACGCAGAAAAATGAAGTATACAACAGTCTTAAGAAATTCCAGTCTGTATGGGTCAGAGGAATTACAATCATCTCAAACCAGCAGTGAGGGGGTAGGGAGGCGACTCACCTCTTATGTCATCTATATTCATTCTCTCTGATACACATATTTGAATCTGTAGTTCCACATCTTTATATTAGTGCCACAATTTCAACAGCGCTGTAACAATGCCATGAAATGCGTAACAGCATGCACGTATTTCTCAACCAAACCATGCTGATTTAGGGCCTTTCACTTTCTCATATCATGTTGTAGATACTCCTTGCTTTTCTCGTATGCTCATATGATTTCTCAGGATCTCTGCTTCTGGGCTACAGCCCCCCAGGAGGCCCCCACACCCTCCGGTTCCGGTTGCCCACATTGTTTGTCTGTCTGGAACACCACTGCTGGTTGCAAAGGACTTGAATGAGGGACACCCAACCCCCTCGACCCTTCTTCACCGACGGTCCAACACCGCCACCCTTGACAAAAGCTTTTTTTTTTTTTCATTAAGTAGCACTGAGCACTTATGATGGGGCCCCACACTACCACAATCATGTCCCCCAACCCTCACATACACAAAACCACACAAACCGTTAAAGGCAAATTCCATGTCTTTCATGGCCTTACTGAAATCCAGCTGCTGGGAAGTTCATGGTCAGCTGATTGGGCTCTCGCCTCCTCCATCTCTGAGTCTGAATGGGGTTAAACAGAGAGGAGATCGGAGAAGTGGAGAATAAGGCTACTGGCAGATCTCCAGCACTGTGGCCACATTAGATTAACAAAACCTCCCGTATTGCACTAAATTTGACACCGCACGTTAGACGCTTGTCTGTTTGTCATTGCTCCCACAAGGTTCTTTCAACATTGCAGATTGTCTTGAATATTTCTTGTCAAACCTTGAATGTGATCTAGACAAAAAGCTCCAAATGTTTTGACAGAGTAATACAATTTTTACAATTGCCAAAAGACTCTTAATTTTTTCTTAATTTAAAGTTTTACTTCTAAAGAAATTAATTGTAATTTTGAAACTAATGTCTAAAATCATGACCACTCTATTGAACTATCTCGATATCGATTATTAAATCCCAAGATCGATATTTTACTCTAATGCGCAACCCTCTAATAGAGAGGAAAATGTGCATTTACAACCATATTTCTTACTATGCAAATAAAATGTATATATTTGGCAACTGGCTGATAAATGTTCACATTTCACTCACCAGTGATTGTGTAGTATAGTGGTGAAGAAGTAGCAAGATCATTTCACTGCATGTTAAGAGTAAAAGTTGTTTCGTGTAGACGCTCTTTATAGAAATGGCGTTTTGTTAAAGAGACAGTATCGGGTTTAGCACGTTTTCAACAAATTAATGTAAATACTTGCACAATGTATACAATAGTATACATAATGCAATTAAACTATAAACATGCAACAAAAAATTATATATATAATCAAATATCTTATTTATTGATTGAATACATGGATTTGTTAATGTTTTAAAAGACAATGTGACCAAAATGATGAAAAACTAATAAAATATAATTTGTAAAATTAATATTTTTGTTATGTACCTAGTTAGAAGTTGCCCTGTATAATTAACTGCATTAGCTGGGAGAGAATTTCTTTCATATGTAAGCAAAAGGGACATTATATCTGAAATATACCCATATGAATCGATATTGAATCTAATTGAAATCTGAATCAAATCGAGCTTGTGAATTGGAATCGAATAAGGAAATCTGTATCAATTCTCAGCCCTAGTGAAGTCTGTAACTTCAGAGATGATGATCAAAGAGAAATAGAGAAATCTTGAGAGAACAGGAGGGACGAGCTCTGGGGAGGGATTCAGATGGGTGTCACCTGGTGTGCTGGGAGAAATAATGCTGACAGGGGAGCAGGCAGAGATCAAAGACACCTTCAGCCCCACCATATGAGATGCACAATGTACTGAATTAGCCAAAGCACTTGGCCAATCAAAGTCAACATGTGCCAACACATTATCAAACAATGATATGTTGTTAATTAACAACATATCTAAATATCTAAAATGCATTACATTCAGATTGCCAAAATAAAAGCTCACATCAAATAATAATCTGTAGGTTTGACATGCTGTCTTGGAATTCATGTGGCTTTTGAATGAACCATATTTCTCACATTGGATGTGTGATTATCTCAGGCTCTCTCACACAAAGACAAATCATATGTGCAGCAACCAGGAATATTTAGCACTTCATAAATGCATATTTATCTCCTTCTTTTGAATACTTTGGAAAGATTGTAATCATTATTCAGGTATATCTGAGCCAGCACTAAACAGAAGATGCAACTAAATCAGTATACTGGTTTCCTAGTATTTATGAGCATAATCTATTCATTGTTTTCCATTCTTACTCAAGCATGCTTGTTCAAGCATATTTTCAGTAAAGTATGGTTTGTCATGCAGGAGATACCTCAATGCACTGTAAACAGACCAAGACATGTGGTACTACTCCTGGTTTATTAGTAACAGATACATTAAAATGATAAAGATAAGCTACAAATTAATTAATCAAATTTTTAGATACACTTTATCAGCAAATAAAGGTGGTGTGCACTGGGGGTGTGGTCAAGTGCCCGTCCAGAGAGAGGGAGGCGGTAAGGGCACTTACACATGAGCTAAATTATGTCTAACTCCTGTCTCTAATTTCAGTGAGCACAGGGAGAGCGGATAAAACACGCACGCCACGGGCAGCGAGAGAGAGAAAGAGAGAGCAACACATCAGGCCACTGTTGGCGTGTTCCCTGAAGTTAGAGAACTTTGTGTTTACTGTGTTACTGAGAGTTTTGTTATTTGTGAAGCTGTGAGCACTGCTGCGTGCCCATTAAAATCCCTACCTGAGATGAGCAACTCGTCTTCGTGTCCTCCTTATCATTCACTTATTCATTAACTCTTTACAGGTGGTATTTACCTTTAAGGATTACATTTTCTCCACATGGCCAACTCAGCTAAAACAAGAATATGACAACTTGCCAACAAAACAACAATCTCAATCTCAACAATTTCAACAACAGATTTCTCTTATTTTATTTTCTGGTATTTTCCAGTTAATTAATATATTTAGCTGCAAATACATCCAAAGTCAGAAACTTTTAAATTAGATTAGATTTAGATTTTAGAATTAGATTTACCAGATTTCACGTAAACTCACAAGGTAAGCTGATATGTTACCCAGACAGCTCCAAACATAATACAACAGTATCACCGAACAAAATAATGTCTATCAAAGCAATAGTGGTAAATCACATGTCAAAGGTCATGTTTTTGCAGACCACGGTAAAACAGACTGTAATCAATCACAATTTGACCAAAACAAGCTCCTTGATGAGACCTTTCACCTCAAGCATGTAGACATAAGACCTAATCAGGATGACAAGCTTGACATGAGTATAGCAGTTATTATCCAGTCATGACCCAGTTCTTACCTTCTGTAGACTTGTAGGGTTGAGTTGGGTTTTGTCAATGATTTTTATTGCAACCTGAGAAGACAGAAGCACAGGTTAAGACATTGATTGACAACTAAATTGCATATAAAAGGAACAATCACCTGAAAAATTATGCTAACTGTGCACACCTGAGTAGGTTGATGGCATAATTGCTCTCGGTCAAAGTGTGACAAAACCATGCAAGCAAATTTATGGATTTTATGGAAGGTAACTGTCATCTGCCATAAAAAGTAGAGCAAATTAATACAGGAGAGTGTGCATTTTAACATGTTTCAACACACTGAGCAAGCCATCATGTGATGTGCCTCTGTCTGAGATAAAGTAAAAGAACTTAAATGAGAATACAGTTTTACCTACTAGCTGTAAGCCAATCAGCAGTGTGCACTTGTGCATCTTTAATCATTCACTTTCCAACCAGTTTATTTATCACAATATTTTCACCTATGTGACAGTCTTACCTCCCTGCCGGTCAAGATATGGCGTGCCAACTTCACTTTGGCGAAATTGCCCTTGCCGATGGTTTTGAGCAGTCGGTAGTTGCCGATGTGAGGCTGTTCGTCTGAGCAAGAGGCGATGGAATTCCGGCAACGGGCCCCCAGCGATCGACTCGACCATCCCGAGCCCTTCTCTGAACGACTGGCGGAGAGAGAGGCATGCTGGGAGAGAAGATGACCATGCATTTTAAATTAAAACCTGATGACTCAGATCAATATAAACAATGTCACTTTACATTTTGTATATACAGTATATACACATTATATACAGTTGAAGACTGAAGTTTACGTACACCTTAGCCACCTACATTTAAACAAGTTTTTTCATTTAATCGTAGAAAACATTCTCTGTCTTAGGTCAGTTAGGATCACTACTTTATTTTAAGAATATGTCAAATGTCGTAGAGAAATAGTATGAGAGAATGATTTATTTCAGCTTTTATTTTTTCATCACATTCCCAGTGGGTCAGAAGTTTAGATACGCTTTCTTAGTATTTGGTAGCATTGCCTTTAAATTGTTTAACTTGGGTCAAAATGTTTTGGGTTGCCTTCCACAAGTTTCTCACATTAAATTGCTGGAATTTTGGCCCATTCCTCCAGACAGAACTGGTTTAACTGAGTCAGGTTTTAGGCATCCTTGCTTCTGCACATTTTTTCAGATCTGCTCACTAATTTTCCAATAATAATCGTCGTCATGGATTGTTGATGACCACTCCACTACCTTGACTTTGTTGTCATTAAGCCATTTTGCCACAACTTTAGATGTACGCTTGGGGTCATTGTCCATTTGGAAGACCCATTTGCGAATGAGCTTTATCTTATTGGCTGATGTCTAGAGACATTCAATTTATCCACATCATTTTCCTTCCTCATGATGCCATCTATTTTGTGAAGTGCACCAGTCCCTCCTGCATTAAAGCCCCCCCACGACGTGATGCTGCCATCCCCATACTTCACGGTTGGGATGGTGTTCTTCGGCTTGCAAGTCTCACCCTTTTTCCTCCAAAAATAACAATGGTCATTATGGCCAAAAGGTTCCATTATTGTTTCATTGGCCTAGAGGACATTTCTCCAAAAAGTAAGATCTTTGTCCCCATGTGCATTTGCAAACTGTAGTCTTGCTTTTTTATGGCGGTTTTGGAGCAGTGGCTTCTTCCTTGCTGAGCAAAAAAAAACTTCAACTTCTGATCCACTGGAATTGTGATACAGTCATTTTACAAAATTACACTGTCTATAAACAACTGTAGGAAAATGTACTTGTGTCATGTACAAAGTAGATGTCCTAAACGACTTTCCAATTTATACTTTGCTAATATTAAATCTGTGGAGTGGTTAAAAACTTTGTTCAACCTAAGTGAATGTACACTTCTGACTTCAACTGTATATAGTATATTTGCAATTGACAGCAAAATATAAGCCCAAAGTATACTTCGGTTTTCCACAAACCAATATGTCTCTCGCACAGTGAACATGCAAATTCCGTCATCTGCATAGTACACATGGACTGTCTGCATGCAGCCTAGTTTTTCTAGACACGTGGACAGTCAAAGAACTTTTGCGCATCATCAGCGCATGCACCTGCCATTGACTGTGCTAAAAGAATATCACAAAGCTGTCTTACTAGGCATGTGACAAATGTGTCCATACGGGCTCACATTTAAAATAGTATACTCTGAAAGTGCACAAAAAGATAATTGTAGATAAATGAATGGGTGAAATCGTAACTCTCAATATAGCAACTATAGGAATGAATGACCCAACATTCAGTTAAAAGAGCTAATTTCTTGGTAGATTTGCCTAAAAGTACAGTTTTTTAGTATGGTGGTTGAGGTGTATAATTGGTAAACAGAGGATTTACATGTTCAGGGCCAACATTCTGTGATTAGATTATGGATAGCCTCTGCTTAACACACCTTAACATCTTAATGCATATGATTCAGTATAAGCTCTTGAGGCTCCTCAAAGACAAGCTAATCTCTGCTCTACTTTACATGTTTCAAGTCTGGCTGTTCCAAAGTCTTAAAAGAGCATGGATAGGTGGGGGATCATGCATCTTATCCAGAAATGTGTTGCAACACTAAACTTTAATTGCACCTTGACGCATTGTGACGCATGTGGTATTCTTAGCCCTTGTATTCACTGTATCTATTTATGAATAATATAGTTCCAGATCACAATCATATAGACAAGACTGAGGGCAAGAGTGATATATCGCAGTCTTCATCACAAAATGACTTCTGCCTCTGAAATTCTCATTGGTCGACAGAAACATACATTAGGGGCTATTCACACCGAAAACATTCTTGTGCTAAAAAAGCTAGATGCAATGCCACAAAAGCAGGTGTCCTGAAGAGCATTTTTAACAAATTCTTTATAACTTGACAGGGGTGAATTCACGAAACAGTTGCGTCACATTTTTTGATGGTATATCAGCGCAAAATCCTGCATCTTATTCACTAACCTTTCGCAATCTAGCTGGTGCAAACAGCACTGAAATTTCTGCTCAAACTAATTTTATGTTCTCTTTCAAAATTCTCTATGTAAATAACATGCACTTTTACCAGCTTTCTTAAAGAATTATCCCACAGTATCTAAATAATGCAGTGCTTCTGTGCAAGTCGCTGAACCCAAATTATGTAATGTGGCACATGGTAAAATATGTCCGTCTATCGTTCTTCATCACTGTTTCAAATATTTCCAGCACTTATTTTCCTATTTCACTCTAATATAGGCATCACTCCTGATCACCTACCATCCTCCATCCTTTTCCCACTACCACCACCCTCTGCCCCACCCTTTTCAAGCTCCGCACATTGATTGTTCCACTGCTGCTTTCTGTCTGATTACTCTGGCAATTTATATGGGATGGTGGGGGCAGGGTATGGATGAAGGGGGTTTCAGTGAAGGCAATATGCAGGAGATGGTTTAGGATGGGGGAAGGAAGCTGGCTACAGTAGACATGGTGAGACTCTGTAGTTAGCGAAAACAAGATTTGTTTTCAAATACGCTATTGCTACAGCTGGGCTGACTTTGATACAAACCAGACTATTATCTAGAACAGTGTTTCCCAACCTTTTTTCTGCCACGGCACACTTTTTACGACTAAAACATTCTACCACTATACCACATAGGCTAACCATCGTCAATATTTTTCCTTTTCAAGAACTTGTTTCCATGTTTTCTGTCATGGACAAGACTCATTGAAAGCAGAAAGTAATAAAAGGACTTGTTTATGTTTAGGTCTGAGCATTTTCTTGGTGAATTTAAATTAGTTCAATATCTGAAAAGGTAATATTTTTTTCCCTTTTTCTCCCAATTTGGAATGCCCAATTCTCAATGTGCAATGTGGTTGTGTAGTGATACAAATCTAGGATAAATCGTAGCAGCCTCCGCTTCTGAGACCATCAACCCGCGCATCTTATCATGTGGCTTGTTGAACGCGTTGCCACGGAAACATAGCTTGTGTGGAGGCTTCACACCATCCACCGTGGCATCCACACTCAACTCACCATGCACCCCACCAAGAACGAATCACATTTGTCCCATTTGTCTCTACCATCCCTAGCAACCGGGCCAATTTAGTTGCTTAGGAGACCTAGCTGGTGTCACTCAGCACGCCCTGGATTCGCAAACTCCAGGGGTGGTAGCCAGCGTCTTTACCATTGAGCTACCCAGGCCCCCAATAAGGTAATATTTAATTAAAAGAAATTATGAGAGATGCCTAGTCAAAAATTTGGACAGTTTTTAAATTTTTCTTGTTGCTTAATGCTCAAAGACATTATTGGGGACGCAAAAACCTATGTGTGAAAAACACTTTGGTGTAAAGTGGCGTCACTTCATAGACTTCAATGTATTCTGCAGCACTGATGCAAGTCATGTTAAAGACCCTTATATATAAATATACAAGTATAAATATCAGTCACTTTTGCACATTAATCATTGCTCTTCACAATCACAAAAGTGACAGATTTTTTCATGCATTTATTTATTTTGTGGAATTTGATAATTTTTCACAGCACACCTGACAATCTTTCACAATTTCGTACCACAGTGATTGGGAAACACTGAACTAAAGGACAGTTCAACATTTTTGGCCAATCAGCAGACTTCACTAAATACTCCCATTAAAATGTAAAAGTTTTTCAGTTATCAAAGGTAAAGACATTTTTTCTAAATATCTATAGATGTCTATAGATCAACTCTGAAGCGTATGACTATCAGCCTAAAAGAATCACTATTAAGGGTTGTTCAAACTGGCTGCTCAAAGAGACAGTAAGTCAATAGCAATTTAAGCACTGGCTTAGAACAAAAACATCGGCCTATATCTTTAAATAATTGGAATGATTTCTCTTAAGAGACATAAAGCAAGCAAACAAAATTTAGAATACTATACAAAAACAAAGCATAAATAGATCTAGAGGCCCACCCTAGATCAAGACAATAGACCTGCTCTCTGGGTAGCATCCTGCTTGTGGTAGGACAGAAGCACATGGTGGGGTTGATATGGGTCAGGGTCTGTTCACCCAGCCACACATCCTGCTATTGCATCTTATGACTTACTCCCTATCTCCATTCACAGGGGTCGGTATCCTGTCCACTGTTTCACAGAAGCTTTGCATTTGGCATTGCTGCAGATCAGTTTCTTCAGTGCTCATTTCTATCACAGTGTTTCCTTGAAATAAATGCATGAAAATGAACTTGGTTTGTTGACAGCATCATGTTGTGTTGATGTGATATAAAAGTGCTTGGGAAATGCCTGAGCCAGGTGTGAAACTGACAAAAATCAAACCTGCATAGTTTCCTGTCTTGAATAGATGGTGTGTCATACCCTCTTTATGGTTCTCTGGTGTGGCTTCCAGAGTACCTGCTTGTAACAAAGAGCTTTAATCCTACCATAACAGGTTCAGTTTAAAAGGTTTCATTGGGAGTTTCAACATTATTTCTAGCCAAAAATGAAAATAAGTCTAACTTGAGCCAAGCTTGTTTTGACTGACGAAAAGCCTGTCACAATGCAAAATATAATAGGCTTAGAATGCTAAATATAATAGGCTATGGAATTCACAATGACAAATGAATGGCATCCACACTGACTACTAATGTTGTGCTATTACCACTAAATCAAACTGACTATACATTTGTTGATTGGGAATCATTTTGGGGGGAAAAGTTTGACCGCCACTTGTGTGTGAGAAGATGTAATATACTGTGGCATTAAGGTCAAAGTGTACTTCAGTATTCCGCATGCCGCTATGTCTCGCAGACAGTCTGTACAGTGCAAATTTCATCATCAGCATAGTCGTATTGTACTGTCTGATGCAGCCCTGTTTTTCTAGACGCTCACTTACATAGGACAGATTTTATTGATTAATTAGAATGTACATTTTGGAATCAAGGTTTTGCTTTAAAAAATATTAGCAAACGCTATAGTAAGATATGTTGTTGATCCACTATAGGCCGAAAGAAAGATAAACAAAAGTTCATAGCGCTTGACTTGATATCACCCCCAATCTAATCGGCTGCACACATCTATGCTCTCCAAACGAATGTAACATAGGTTAACATCATGGAGACCTATATAAGAGCCAGTAATTTTTCTAGTGCAAATCGACTTCAACCATCATGCATGTAACACCAGCTTAATCAGACCATCAAATCAGGCCTCGCCGTTGTGCACATGATGATGAACAAAATGGGTGCCCAGTCTTTTCTTTAAATTCTTATAATAAAACATCAGTTAAGGACGTTTTATGTGAACAGCTTGATACTGCCGAAAAGATCAGTGTATAAAAGTGTTAATGTGCAGAATAAAATCAAAAGAATGATGATTCTTTTGAATCATCACTGATGTGTTCTTGTTTACTGATTTTACTGACTGAACAACACAAACAGATTGAGCTGTCGGCGTCATGGTAGGCGGAGCTCCAGGCCACACCTATCGATGATGTGGACCAATGGCAGTAAGAAGGTGTTAAGCAGTCGGTTGGAAGTTTACCTAAAAATTCACCCAGAAAAGCTATTACGAACCGCCAAAACGAATGCAAAAACACTGTCTTTTTGGCCAGATTTTGTTCTAAATGACATCACACCCGTTCGATCTTTGATTTCATATTAAGTATTTTTGGGTCTTTAATGGATACCAAACCGATGTCTCAGAAGTAAAAGTCCACAAGTTTCACAGCGTTTTGTTTTTTCCTTTTTACATGTCCACACTTTCACATCCGTATTGCAAGCTCATTTCTCAATGTGAACTGAAAAAATAAAAATGTTTTTTTTTTTTTTTAATGTCTGACTTTATCTGCCAGGGTTTATGATTATACTTGTAAATTGTTTGATATACAGTAAAAACTATTTACTAGAATTAATAACTGCATTGTCAAAGTACTATTTTGCAGTTTTATTATTTTATACTATTATTTCTGAACACCTACTAACAAAGTTGCCTTGCATTCTAATAAAGAACCTGTTATTTGAATGTTGGAGTTACTTTTTAGTTGAGTAAATTTAAAAGTTGATATCAGATATCAATATAATTTCGTAACCGAAGGTCCCTGCTGATTCTAATGTGGAAATCTCTCCTTTAGATGACCCAGTACTAAACTACTGTTTATTTAACTAACTTATGTCTTGTGACTGAAATGCCATTGCCCCTCTGCTACATGTTACCCTTTAGATGGTGGCTTTGCCATCTGAATAACAAATAGAGATGCAGCAGTCACAGACAGGGAGCATTCTCATTACTACCAAGCACAAGTCTCACCTTGGTTGAGAGGGCAAAACAAAAACCCCCAGCTGAGGCCCATCTGCTAACCGCACTGTGCAACCCCCTCCCCTCCAATTAGTAACATAACCCCCTCATCCACACACACTTTCCAAATGCACTAGGAGACAACATCAATATCAGTTGCCAATAGCAACAACTGGTGTGGCAACAAGAAAGGGTGGTGTAATCCTTCCATAATGACAAGCACAAAAACATGCTGATTGTGTAATTGTAGTTCATGGTCTAAACACACACTCTTTATACAAAAACATGCTTGAAGTTAAAAGGTAATTTTCTAAAGGCAATATTTATTAATAAGACAATGTATTATCACCACAACACTTACATAAGCCATAAAACATTAGTACTGCTATGAGCATGACTATGTGCTACAGTTTTAAGAAGCAAATGCTCTTTATAAAAGACAAAAGCTATAGATTACCCCAAAATGTCCCTCTACTTAAAGATTTGCTACGTCTCACACACAGCAAACACAATAACCTCTTTTATTCAGCACATGAGAATGTCTAGGCCTAATGTCTTTCACTAGTTCCTCAAAAACAAGACACCAGGCCTGTGGTTCCCCTGCCTATCTGACCTCTACACTAGATCAGCTTTCTTGCTTTAATGAGAAACAATGAAGTATCAATCCTCTCAGTGAATTTCTTTTGGCTGAAATCAGAGACATAATGTCCAACAAAAGGCATCTTTTAGAGGGTGATGGTGCATTACGGTTTCTTTGCTTATTTATAATTTAATAGATTTTCCTGTTAGTCAAGGTGTTTTTGCATGAACATTATCAACCCTTATTCTGACCCCTAACATTTTACATACTCTTTTTTTTTTTTTTTTATTTATTTATTGCTACTGTGCCTTCAAGGCTAGAAACATATACTTTACGCAATCAGATGAGATTGCTTGGCCAGTGCATTGCCAACGCAGGGTCTGGGTGAACATGCTTATTGTGCATTGTTGCATTACTGTGTCAGTAACAAACTTCAGTACTTAAGGGGGTGATAGAATTACGTTCAAAAGCCAGTGCACACTGGATGTGTTATTAATCAGGTAATTTACTTCAGATACATTGACTTTAACTTTCTGGCTCAGTAATATTCTCTTCGAACTGTTGCTCCACCATTACAGTAGTTGGCTTGAAAGACAAATCTCATTGTGGAAATGGACAGTTAACACTAACGTCCACTAACGTTGTGAATTACTCTCCGACACATTTCTGATAGAAAAATCGAGCTTGCATAGCTAGAAGCATCTGCATTCACATACTTGCGTAGAGTATATTTGGACCTTAAAACTTACATTTACATTTGTGCATTTGGCAGCCGCTTTTATCCAAAGTGACTTACAGTGCACTTATTACAGGGACAATCCCCCCGGAACAACCTGGAGTTAAGTGCCTTACTCAAGGACACAATGGTGGTGGCTGTGGGGATCGAACCAGCAACCTTCTGATTAACAGTTATGTGCTTTAGACCACTATGTAACCAAAACTTCTATGTAAACACCTTCTTTGCATGTGAAATGAGGAACAGCACTTACACACAAGCTGCGGGTCCAATATAGTTTGCGCTATCACTCAAATAAAAGCCTCTTTGCAAAGCCACTGTGACAGGTTCACAAAACATGTGCTGTGCCGCTCAAACTGGACTATTGCCATGCCCACATCATTTTCCTTACATCATCATTTTCCAAAGTATGCGATTATGTAGAGCGCATTCAGTTCTAGTGAGGAGGCGGCATAAATGTAGCAAAATTAATGCATTGTCAAATGAAAACATTAGTATGGACGTATCTTAAAATTACTTTTTAAAAATAAACAAAAAACAAAAAAAGCTTTTTCCTAACGTTCAGATCGGATAGTATCAATCCTTCTACCTCCTTATTAACACACAGAGACAGAGCAGATGAAGTTTCTGAACATAGAATAGGCGTTAACATATAAAGGCATGCTATACGTGAAGCTAAATCGAAGAACGAATGGGTGTGCATCATTTCAAATAAAAAAAGGTGTTTTTCAGACTGTTTCGATGGTTCGAAACAGCTCGGCAGCACGAACTTTCAGGAAAACTTTGAACCAGCTACGAAACACCTTCTTACTGCCATTGGTCCATGTCATCAGTGGGTGTGACCTGAAGCTCCACCTACTTTGAGGCTGACAGCTAATTCCAGTTACATTGTTCAGTCAACATGAACACATCAGCGTGCAGAGTTACCAAGTTGGTGAAACTTAATTACATTTGAACAATCTTTCACGCAGAGGCATATTCCAAGAGCATGTCATGTGATTATCTTTTGCATTAGTCTACAAAAGGAACCAAACCTATTTAAATACTCTTAAGTGCCAATTCGCTATGTCGTTTCATTTGCTGCTTCATACATGTGCAGTCTGCAGCTGAAAGCAATTTACATATTAACAAAAGTAATATGTCTCTAATCATCATTTTTACGATAATGAAGTACAACCGGCACATATCATGGCCATGGCTAATGTACATTATCGTCATGAATGCAGAATGTAAAAATGACAAATTACACATTTCATTTTGCACATACTAATATTTCTTTAAATCATTGAGTAATTAAAACAACATCTTATACTGATCTCATGTGAATTTTTCTCATAGAAAGAGGCATCAAGTCATTGATAACACATTTTAATGTTGCATTAGTTGATGTTTTACATGTAGTCTTTTGTGTCATCATATAATAATATGCATGATAACTGCACCTCTGAATGCCTCTCCCAGTGGCGTGGTCGGTGTCTGAATGTTCGTAAACAGTGTACCGTTGCTCGACTGTTTCAAACTTCTTTTTAGCTCTGAGCAAAGGATGAGGAAAAACTTTGCCATGAGTATATCGGAGCCTTAAATGTTGGCTGTCATGTGTTAATACATTTGCTTGTCTGATGTCAGAAATCCAGCGATTTCACAACAAGATTTTTTTAAGCATAGTTTCAATAAATGGTCTTTCTGCACTGAAAGGTACAGTGAACGCTTTTCATTTAAAAGATCACTGAAACATAGATGTCTCATGATATGGGATGGTGAAGCCATGACAATATTCCATCTCAATGCTTCTGAGAGCAGTCACAGTACATAAACATAACAGACACACAATCACTGCTGCTTATGTCAAGGATGGAAGAGCTTCTTAAGTGAGATTAGCAAAAAGGAGGTACAGGAGGAAGTAGAATGTGCGTATACTTACGCACTTGCCTTGCCAATCAATTTCCTCTTTTTATGTTTCAACACTTCAGAATGAACTAAATGTCCACAGAAAACAAAAGATAAATACAGTAACTATACTTCCACACGAGGAGTTTTCAGTTGATCTTTAGATGATTTACCAGATTTTCCAGCTACAGGAATAGCAACTTGCTAGAAACACAAATGTAATTGGTTCAATTTCCAGGGAACGCACATACTCATCAAAAGTTTACCTTGAATGCAGGAGTGTAGATTCCAGGGGGGCAACAATCAAAACAAGCAAGTACAACCCACCCCTCAATATTTATACCATGATCAATGGAAACATGGGTAAATGCTTCATGTTACAACCCCCCACGTCAATGTTCAAGCCAAATCTACGTCCTTGCTTGAATGCACTGTATATCGCTTTGGATAAAAGCATCTGCTAAATGTAAATTATTTAATAATCACTGAAAGTGTTATAGGATGGTGTCACATGATTCAAAACATTATTAAAATCAACAGTAGCAATTAGAGAGTCTAGATCAAATCAAACAGTGAAGTCAATCCAACCTGTTAGTTTACACCCTTGCTATTTCCTTTGGATGAGTTGTTACAATGTGTTGGTTTAGATGAATTAGCTTTGAGTTCATATGCCCCCCCAAGATGTTCTAGGATTCTTTGTTTTGTTGACTCAGACCTCTACACTTGCCTTGGGCAACTTGTATTTCAGTGACAACATCTTTCTCTGCTCTATATGGAATATGCAGATTCGCTAACAGGCTTTGTTTGTTTGACATCATCATTCCACTTTTGTTCTGTGTCTAGACAGAGTTAACATAACCTCAGGGATCGGTTCTTCTCTGTAGACGCATTTCCTATTGTGTGTGCTTTGGTTTTAGCTCTCTATCTCATATACAGTCCATTCCAATTGGCTCTACAGTGTCTCGCCATGCCTCTATGTGGCATGCCACTCTGCTCTGTCAGTTTTGGCAGCGGTTTAATGCAGGAAAACTGAAGCACATCTACAGTCTGCACATCTATGCACATAAAATATTTAAATTATCAAATCTAAATCATTAATTTCCCAAAGACTCCTTGCCAAATTGATCAATTACCACTCTTTTCTCTTTATGTATATTATATTATCTTTCATAGTAAAGCACTTTCCACAATGCCACTAAGTTTAGGATTCCTTTTGTGGGTTAATAGTTCTTACCCAAGTAACCCAACCTTACCTGACATAACAAAAGAGAAAGCAGATGTTTTACACATTCCTTGATGAACTATTTAAGACCTGAGCCAGGTAAACGAACACCTGACAGCCCACTTACATAATAAGGGAGGTTGATATCAGTACTCAGAGTAGACCGACCAGATGTTATGTGACAATTTAGCCTTGAGGTGGGAATGAAGAAGGCAGTTCTGTACTGGTAATTACAAAATGTGTGAAAGCCATATTTGAAATAGTCTACATGATTGGTCACAGATAAAAAGCTGTTGCTTTTTACCACACTGTCCAGAAGCCTTACATTTTTCTATGTCTTAATGCTACCAGGTAGTTTTAATGATGATGTAATCTTATGGATAATCATGCATGGGTAGGGCTTTAATTACACACATAAAGCAAGTTTACATGTAGCAGAAAGCCACAATTGTTGGTTTTATCAACTGTGTGCTCACAAATAAGTGGGGTAGGCTACTGAATATATGCCTTCCTCACCCTGTAAAGCAAACATATGTTTCTGCATTGTTTCTTTATAAAGATTTTGTTTAAAATGTAATAATAACTTATCTTGCATCCGTTTACATACACTTACGCACACACACACTCCAGCACCCAACCTTTAACATAAGCCAACTTTTTAGGCTTTCATTTAATATTCAACACACAAAAGGTATATTTGTGCCATTTATTGCCATAAATGTTATGTCAGATGGGCATATTTTGCTGTAGGCAGTGGTGTAAGTCAGAAAGTACTATAAATCAATACTTGTAAATTAGCCACAAAGAGAAAATCTATGAAAAATGGCAAGAAATTGTTGTGACATATTTAATTTATTCGGGCAAATTTTTATTCAGCTTGTCGTGGCCCATTCGGCAAAACGCGGCGGCACGTTTGCGGCAGGCCCACCGGAAAAATTCCCGGTTCTCCCTATGGCCAGTCCACCCGTTAGTGGCATAATGTTGATTACTACAAAAATAATTCAGATTCTTAAAATGGAAGTGAACTGGGCCAGTCCATATAGGTTAAAATACACACCGTTTCAAAAGTATAGCCACAAGATGTAAACAATATGCGCGTTAACATGAGTTCAGTGCGATAAAAAAAGAGATAACCCGGCGTTACAGCTTTTACCAGATTAATGTTTATGTACTGGCCCAATTCACTTCCACTGAACGTGCTTTTATACATAAACGAGGGACTAGTCGAAATATTTTTTGTCGTAATCAACCTTATGTCACAAATGCTATCGATTGAGCTAACCTACATTGAACAAGGAACATTGACTAAAATTCACAGAGACACAAGAACAGATTGATTACGGTCTCGGGCTAGATCACGTGTGGCTTCATTTCACCACTTTAGGAAAACGTCAAAAATCCAATGTCTCGTCATATGCAAGTAAATTACGTCACAATGCTTTTAACTTACTTGGTCTGCATTCCTTTCGTTCCCCGGCTGCAGCGCTGCGCGAGAGGACATCGTCCCTGGAGTTTAGCCTACAGCAACACTGGATTAATTTCAGCGATCCGCTGTATATTTACTAATTTAATCAGCAATGACAGCAGAAACAGTCGTCATCGACCACTCCACAGCCGAGCCAGTATCGCGAGGCTATCGCTGCCCTCTCTTGCCAAACGTAAAGCTCAAACAATCCTCATTCCGGTCAAGTTTACTTGATGGCACGTCGAATACTGGTGGATGAGGCCAAAGGGCTATATGATGCTCATGTCTGCGATGGTCTGACTTGCTGTTTTGTCCTAAGCTATACGAGAATGTCCCATCCAAGTGTCCTCATATCATGTCCATATAAACGCGCCAATGAACAGTTTTGCAGTCTCGTGTCTGTATGTTGATATCCCACAACGAAACACCGTGAGATTGTAGATCAAGAGACAGAAAGAAAACAAAAGCAGAACAGAAGAGGAAAAAAACAGAACGATCGTCAAACAGGAGAAAACAGCGTCATTTCTGACAGTCTGACGAAGCTTTTTGCAATGAGTCGGTGCTGTCCAGAGGAAAAATTAACAAACCACTCCCACGGACGCAGTGTCCCCTTCAAAGAGCCATCTGTGTACATTTCCAGGGGGGAACAATATTAATAAATAAATAGCACCCTGAAACAGCGGATACAATACGAAAGACAAAATATTACGGGTGTCTCGAGCTCAGTACCGTCGTGTTCAGAAACGCTCCAAACAAAGGCCAATAAACATTTCCCTTTTCGAAGAAACGGAATCCCAGTGCTCCCAAAAAGTACCAGATAAAAAAAAAGTGTACAGTCAATGTAAAATGTTCATCTTCAGCAGTGTGTGACACGGGCATCAACGAAGGACGTCAGGAGAAAGAATAGGCTGGGCAGGGCTGCGGCGGACGCTCACACACCCTTCCCCCATGGTCCTAAACACACGGATTGTTCATTCATTCCTGTAGCAGAGCCATCGTGAGGTACACTATAAACAGGGTAAAAAATGGGTACCGCTCCGCCACCTGGCCACTGCATGCTAGTACAACCTAGTACTCGGAACTTTATTTGAAATGTGTAAATACACTCACCTAAAGGATTATTAGGAACACCATACTAATACTGTGTTTGACCCCCTTTCGCCTTCAGAACTGCCTTAATTCTACGTGGCATTGATTCAACAAGGTGCTGAAAGCATTCTTTAGAAATGTTGGCCCATACTGATAGGAGAGCATCTTGCAGTTGATGGAGATTTGTGGGATGCTCATCCAGGGCACGAAGCTCCCGTTCCACCACATCCCAAAGATGCTCTATTGGGTTGAGATCTGGTGACTGTGGGGGGCATTTTAGTCCAGTGAACTCATTGTCATGTTCAAGAAACCAATTTGAAATGATTCAAGCTTTGTGACATGGTGCATTATCCTGCTGGAAGTAGCCAGCAGAGGATGGGTACATGGTGGCCATAAAGGGATGGACATGGTCAGAAACAATGCTCAGGTAGGCCGTGGCATTTAAACGATGCCCAATTGGCACTAAGGGGCCTAAAGTGTGCCAAGAAAACATCCCCCACACCATTACACCAGCACCACCAGCCTGCACAGTGGTAACAAGGCATGATGGATCCATGTTCTCATTCTGTTTACACCAAATTCTGACTCTACCATCTGAATGTCTCAACAGAAATCGAGACTCATCAGACCAGGCAACATTTTTCCAGTCTTCAACTGTCCAATTTTGGTGAGCTCTTGCAAATTTTAGCCTCTTTTTCCTATTTGTAGTGGAGATGAGTGGTACCCGGTGGGGTCTTCTGCTGTTGTAGCCCATCCGCCTCAAGGTTGTGCGTGTTGTGGCTTCACAAATGCTTTGCTGCATACCTCGGTTGTAGCGAGTGGTTATTTCAGGCAAAGTTGCTCTTCTATCAGCTTGAATCAGTCGGCCCATTCTCCTCTGACCTCTAGCATCAACAAGGCATTTTCAGCCCACAGGACTGCCGCATACTGGATGTTTTTCCATTTTCACACCATTCTTTGTAAACCCTAGAAATGGTTGTGCGTGAAAATCCCAGTAACTGAGCAGATTCTGAAATACTCAGACCGGCCCGTCTGGCACCAACAACCATGCCACGCTCAAAATTGCTTAAATCACCTTTCTTTCCCATTCTGACATTCAGTTTGGAGTTCAGGAGATTGTCTTGACCAGGACCACACCCCTAAATGCATTGAAGCAACTGCCATGTGATTGGTTGATTAGATAATTGCATTAATGAGAAATTGAACAGGTGTTCCTAATAATCCTTTAGGTGAGTGGATAATGTATCCGATCTATTGAACTGTTGATCTGTTGCTTCTGGGCGGCGCTATAGAGCACCAGAACCGTCAGGAACAGTTTTCCCTCAGGCTTTCCACCTCATGAACAGTTGAGTGGCACTGAGCAATATTTATGTGCAATACACAGCTTAGTCTATTTATATTCATCCAACATATCCTACCTCTTCTGCCATGCATTCCCTTGCATCTGTATATAACAGATTTGTATTTGTACGTGTGTGTGTGTGTGTGTGTGTGTGTATATGTATGTATATATATATATATATATATATATATATATATATATATATATATATATATATATATACAGAGATAATAATAAAAAATAGAATAAAAAGTTTATAGAAAATATAAGTATATATATATATATATATATATATATATATATATATATATATATTCTATAAAAAAAAAATCTATTTTTTTATTATTATCTCTGTCTTGTTGTATTGTTTGTGCACTGGAAGCTTCTGTCATCAAGACAAATTCCTTGTATGTGTAAGTGTAACGGGAGCCAGTTGATAGATAGCTATGCAGTGTAAACCTCACTCTCCTGACCTCAAGAGGTGCACTAGCGACTGACGCTAGAGGCTGTAGCCTTTAGCCACCTTCTTAGAGCACCCGCCTCCCATGCCGGAGACGTTGGTTCGAGTCCCGTACGGAGTGGGTAGAACAGGAGCGTCACAATGGTGCCGTGACCCGGTTGGGAGTGAGGTTTAGGGGGGTGAGTGTAACGGGAGCCAGTTGGTAGATAGCTGTGCAGTGTGTAAACCTCACTCTTGTGACATCAAGAGGTGCACTAGCGACTGACGCTAGAGGCTGTAGCCTTTAGCCTCCTTGTTAGAGCCCATGCCGGAGACGTCGGTTCGAGTCCCATACAAAGTGGGTAGAACACGAGCGTCACATAAGCATACTTGGCAATAAAGCTGATTGTGATTTAGATATCATGTATCTGTAATGACGAAGCACTCTAAAATGTTTTCCTAAAGGCAATTGAGATTTGTCCTCCGCCACCCGGATTGAGGGGAGTCACTATGCCTCCATGAGGACTTTGAATGCATTGGGAATTGGGCATTCCAAATTGCGGAGAAATAAAACAAAAAGAAGGCAAAAAGGAATCCACACACCAGGCAATAAAATTGGCAAAAGAAGAAAAACTGAGGTTCAAAGTCCAAGAACCATTGAGAAAAATATTTTACTGAAGATTTGCTATGTATAGTAACAAAAGTGTACAAAAATGTGATATATGTACAAAGAAAAAATATAGAAGGGAATGTAGCAAACTTTTCAGGCCATCATGGACTTCAGTGCTGAACATCTTCAATGTATATAGCATATGTATATACACACACACAAATTAAGGGCAACATTGATTACAGACACTGATTGGAGACACTGGATTATTATCAGGGATAACGAGAGACTAGTTTATCACTGACCAATAAGTGAATGATACACAAGTACCGGCCACATAGGTGAAGTTATCTGTTGTATACACAACAGCAACAACAACATGTGGATGGGATTGAGTCTGGAAGATCCTCTTTTTTTCCTTGCAGACTTTGTAATTCTTGTCACAACTCCAAAAAGATGAACACTTTTGCTAGTTTTGTTACCAAAAAGCAATATAGAATTACTTGTTTTGTTTCTTGTAGTTCTACTAATGTTGTTTACCTTTTGACTTGCCTGTGTGGCTTGCAGTACACTGGCAAAACCAACACACAACTCCGCATCCGCATTAATGAACATTGTAGTTCCATTTACACAAGTGTCCCAAAATCTCCGGTTGCCAGACATTTTAAAGATGCCAGTCACCCTGTCCACACTCTCTCCTTTGTGGCATTGATAGTTACCGTGTCCCATACTCAAATCTGGAACAAAGATTATTGCAGTGTTAAAGTCGATGGATTTTTTTAGTTAAAACGAAACAACCTCTTGGCCTTAATGAGACCTTCAATCTTTCCTGTTTTCTGTCATTCCTATCCACCTGTTGTACTGCATCACACATTTCTTTGCCTAATTGCATGTTGTTGATGTAGCCTCCTGTGACATGCTGAAGACCTTTTAGACAACTATAATTACTACGCATACATTCACAGTTAATCCAGACACATGGAAAAAATATTAAGGTAAAAAGTTAATTTCTCTGTTGTTTCCAAGTGTGCACTGAATTGTTAGATACACTGGTGGCCAAAAGTTTGGAATAATTTACAGATGTTGCTGTTTCGGAAGGAAATTGGAACTTTAATACACCAAAGTGGCATTCAATTGATCACAAAGTATAGTCAGGACTTTACTGATGTAAAAAAAATTCAAATCACTCTAACACCTCATCCTTGAGTAATCATGATAAATTGCTAATTTGCCATTATATCAAACAAAGCTGAAAGATATTTATTTCATTAAATTAATCTTAACATTGTCTTTGAGTTTGTTTTTGAGTTGCCACAGTATGCAATAGACTGGCATGTCTTAAGGTCAATATTAGGTCAGAAATGGCA
Source organism: Xyrauchen texanus (assembly GCF_025860055.1). Classification (NCBI taxonomy): domain Eukaryota; kingdom Metazoa; phylum Chordata; class Actinopteri; order Cypriniformes; family Catostomidae; genus Xyrauchen; species Xyrauchen texanus. Next base: position 17,701,736 of record NC_068311.1, read on the forward strand.
AAAAAAGAAACAGCTTTCTCTAGAAACTCATCAGTCAATTATTGTTTTGAGGAATGAAGGCAATACAATGCTTGAAATTGCCGAAAAATGAAGATTTCATACAAAGTTGTACACTACAGTCTTCACAGACAAAGGACAACTGACTCTAACAAGGACAGAAAGAGATGTGGAAGACCAGATGTACAACTAATCAAGAGGATCAAATACATCAGAGTCTCTAGTGTGAGAAATAGACATCTCACAAGTCATCATCTGACAGCTTCACTGAATTCTACCCGCTCAACACCAGTTTTATGTACAACAGTAAAGAGAAGACTCAGGGGTGCAGGCCTTATGGGAAGAATTGCAAAGAAAAAGGCACTTTTGAAACAGAAAAACAAAAAGAAAAGGTCAGAGTGGGCAAAGAAACACAAACACTGGACAACAGATAATTGGAAAAGAGTGTTATGAGTATTATGGATCTTAACCCTATTGAGCTTTTGTGGGATCAGATAGACTGTAAGAAACGTGAGAAGTTGCCGACAAGACAGACACATCTATGGCAAGTGCTACAGGAAGTGTTGGGTTATACGTCACCCGAGTATCTGGACAAACTGACAGCTAGAATGCAAATGATCTGCAAAGCTGTCATTGCTGCACGTGGAGGATTTTCTGATAAGAACACTTTGAAGTAGTTTAAGAAGTTCTGAAAATATTTTTCAAATTGTAATTGTAATTTTTCATGTTATTAATGTCCTGACTATAAATTGTGATCAGCTGAATGCCACTTTGGTGAACCAATGACTTTCCATAAGAGCAAAATCTGTACACTATTCTGACATTAAAATGCTGAAGTCCCTCACACCTGTATGCAAATGTTACTCTGCCAGTAATCATTTATCAGTGTCATACTGCCTGTATTATTTAGCTGTGTGCTGAATGGGGTGCCAAACAAACCATTGACAAGACCCACATCATGACCCATGAGCATGTAAACAGGTTGATAATGTTTTCAGAATAAAACAAGCAAAGAGGTCCACTTTGCGACCAATTTTAAAATAAGTTTTTAGGATCTGTTATTTCAGAATATTTAATTTTACTATTAAACCAGACTCCTGATGTAGAGTGTTACATTTAATACTAAATTACAGCCTTATATACATGATAGAAAAGTAGCAGCAAAACTTCAAGCAATGGTGTTCGCTGTCCTTTTCTGCATATCGTGGCACTGTTTTGTGGTCCGTTCTGCATAATGCACCGGCTCATTTTAGCTTATTGCGGCCCATTCGGGCCGTTTCGAGGCTGAAACACTGGCCCGCTCATTTCTCCCGATCGCCAGTCTACTCCTGAACGCCCCCAAAGTGCGTCGGCCCACCGGGAAAATTCCCGGTATGCCAGATTACCAGTCCAGCCCTGCCATCAATATGCACTTTAGAAAAATGTGCATAATTCGTACTTCTGGGCTTAAAAGATACAACTATGCTAAATGTTCTCTCTTCCATGTTCTTAATGGCTGATGTGGCCCCTGTACCAAAATAACTGCACACACCTGTTCAATTGAACATAATACTAATACTGTAAACTGGCAAGCAGATTTCCTTGAATTCCAGCAAACACAAACATCTCTGAACCTTCAACCAAAACTCTTGGATCTTAACACCCCCGCAAACTATGTGTTGTGTCTCCATCTTCTGATTGGCACTGCCAGCAGGTGGGTGTGCCTTTAAGGCCAAGCCTATATAATCTAGAGGGGATCCAACAGAATCTATGTAAAATCTTGAATTGCATAAGGCGAATCCTTGCATATCTAGATGTAGACTTGACGTTTTTTAGAATCCTTGCCTCGAATCCTCCCCTCTTTTAAGTTTAAATCTTTATCCCATAATCTCTTGATAGAAGTTAAAGCTCCGTCCCCCAGAATCTGAATTAGCAGGGAGTAATACACTGATGCCTCATGACCTTTATCAAAAGTAGTAATCACCACTTCCAGAGTATCTGCCACTTTAGGGGTGCGTATGCTACACCCAAAAACAATACAGAGCAGGTGGCGCAGCTGTAAATACCCAAAGAACTGAGATCTGGGAATGTTGAACCAAATTCTCAAGAGATCTCAACACTACACTCTCATACAGATCACGAGTGAAGTAACCACCCCCCTTTTTTCTGATAAACATCAAGATCGTTTTATTGCCCAGTCCTATTGATAACATTCCCTTAATCTCTCACAGCAGCCCAATAATCTCAGTGATAGTTAAATTACAGGCTACATTATAGACACACAGAATCTAGAAAGCAAAAATATGAAATTTCCTCGATAAGTTTCTTCAAAGTAGAGGCAGGATTAATGATGATATCTGGCTTGAGCAAGTTCAACTCAGATGACTGTCTATATTTTACATTGGTGTGTGTAAATGGGTATAGTTTACATTTTACGTGATTTTCCCATTTTACTCCCAGAAATGTTGATTTCTTAATGCTGTGTTGACTTGTTGTTGGGCTCCATCCTATGACCTTTGTTACATGACATTTGGTCTGTTCATGCACTTGTGCATTCCCCAAAAACCTGTAAGAATGCCGCTAATGTGTTTACATTAGGGTTGCAACGGTATGAGATTTTCACGGTATGATAACCATCTCAGAAAATATACGGTATTACACAAATACTATTATCAGTGAAAACAGAACGGTTATTTATTTATTTTTGAGCAAACACTTTATTATAATTGAAACTTGAAACCATTTATTTGATTGAAGTATGTGTAAAAAAAGTCTCCCTTTTGAAAATAAAATAAAAAGAAAAAAAAAGAAAGCAGAATTATAATAAACAGAATTATAAACATGATAAAAAGTAGCATGTAACTACAACATGTTAAATAACTAAAGCATGTTAGCATAGCATGTTAAATTAACTACTAAATGAAAAACAACATCAGCTGTGTGAGCTTTTAAAGTAATGGCCTATGATTATTAACATTTAACATATACTGTAGATGCACAACAACGAGGCCAGACTGCTCTTGTCTGTACCTTTAACTCAGTGGTTCTCAACTGGTTTTGCTTCAGGACAGATTTCACATTGGACATCAAGTGTCGACCTGCCATAGATTAAACATAACCTGTATTTAATGTATCCTGGGACGCATTTCCTTTTATGTTGCATAGTTTGTTCATGGTTTTCCAGTACAAGGACATGCATCAAGTGACATTATTTTTGTTGATGTCAACAACAAAATCTACAGAAAGTTTTCTCTCCCCTTTTAAAAATGAACATATTTACTTATATGAGCCCATTATTATCCCGTTTGTTATCTAATATTACATATTTATACACATATTACACAGAAGGAAAGGCTCCTCATTACCATGGTTAGGTCAGTGTGCTAGTCTTAAATAATAGTAATAAATGTATGTATTTATGAAAAATAAATACTAGCTGAAACACATCTTGAAACTTTAACAAAAACTGCCTCTGTTGATATAAAATGAGGTCTAATAGATTCTGCCTTTAGATTATTTCATATGAAACTAAAACATTTTGTCAAAATATAACAGTTACTTTTACTCATGTAAAATTCTGAAACAAATTTGTAAAGGTGATGGTGTGTAATTATTAATATTTTTAACTATTTTAGTTAAGGGCCCACATCGGGCTTTAAGTAGTGCTTAACTTTTAAGCCCAGAATTAGTCGTGTACTCAATCTTCTGAAGTGTATCTGTGACTAGTGAGACTATTCTGCAATTGCCTAAAGTATTGTTTTGCTCTACATAAGATACTTTTCTATCAGGCATTAAAAAAACTGAATCAAGGCTGAGCTTATACATTTATTTTACCATTTCTACTTCCCTGTTGATTTATTATTCAGTTTAACACTCTCTACATCAGGGGTCTGTTTTAATAAAAAAAATAAAAATGTATAGAACTTTTCAGGTTTGTTGCAAAGCAGGCGTGTTTACTAGTTTTTTTCTAAAACTTTACCCGTTTGCTAAAAGTGTCATGATGCGGGTCTCCTGGATGGTTTCGCATGATTAACCCTCCGTGTGTCAATAATGCCGAGATCTACTTCTATATTTAATTTAATCACTGAGAAGGTTTACCTGCAAAATTAGTAGCACCAAACATCACAAGCAGCCTCAAGAATGGACACAGAGTAGCCGTATAACACTTTTCCTTGAGCAGAATATTGCACAACAGATCGCTAAGTTTGTTCAAAGGGGAAAGCAAGAGACACAAAAAGTGCACTCGTGTGCATGGTTGCCAGATTGCACAAAATAAGTATAACATTAGGCGGAATATTTCCAATTTGCGCAAGTATAAATCTCAATCTGGGGGTGTTGCGTCTCTTATCTTGCAACCCTGAGCATGTTAAATGCTTGTGGAGATGCGTTACATCCCAATGCAAGTTAACTGAAATATTCAATGAAAAAAACAAAACGGGCTGTAAATTGCCCATGTCTGCTTTAGCTGTATGCGAGATTATCATTAAATCTGCCTCAGCAGTCCTAAATAGTCTATCACTTGGGCAGCCGCTGAAATATCTTCAATGGGAGAACCATGGCATTGCTCTTTCCCTGCTGTCCGCGACCCAGTCCAAATAGACCAGTTGAGAAGAAACACTGCTTTAACTCACACACACACACGTCAGATCCCATCGCCTCGCTTCTCTCTGACATTTTCTCCGCTGCATGTGTGTGTGTGTCGCAAGTTGACGTGTCTGACAGGCAGACAAGGAGGAAAGGAGATGCGCACGCGCATGTGAGATTCTCCGTCCAGTTGCATTTTTTTCTCAATACCGTAAATAAGCAAATGTACATGGTATGATAACCGTAAATTTTGAAACCATGGTATACCGTGAAACCAGTATACTGCTGCAACCCTAGTTTACATGGCCAGATAATTTGCATTCTCCAGAAGAAACCTGGATGTGTTAAACTGCTTTCCCTTAATCCATTAAGAGGCCCATGGAAATCAATCAGCATTTTCATTTACACGACGTTTCAGTACGCCACTTTCTGCTAAAACCTTGGGATTAATTGGGAATTTTTTAAGTGCATGTAAACGTGGTCAGTGTGACATCACAATGTGGAGTATGTAGAAAACTAGTCGTTTTGGCAGCTTGATTTCAACAAATGCAATTTTTGCCGCAAATATTAAGTTTTGAGTTCTGAAACTTACAGTATGTTTTTAGTACAATTACCTTTTATTTATCAAGAGATCAAGGGACATTTAATCCCTCTTGACCCCAAAATACCGTAAAAGACCCCTTAGAATTTTAAGTTTTTAAGCATTAATCAAGTACATAGGTCTATGGGAATGCACTGGTGTGCCAAAAACAAAAGAAAAATAATATGGAAGTCAAATTGGACATTTATAGTTAAAGGACTAAAATATTTATCTGTTTCTCACTCTTACATGTCATATCACTTCTGAAGACATAAATTAAACCACTGGAGTCATAAGGATTAATTTTATACTGCCTTCATGTGATTTTTGGAGCTTCACATTTCTGGCCACCTTTCATGCATTGTATCTACAGAGCTGAAATATTCTTCTAAAAATCTTTAGCACCTGGTTGAATAAATTATGAGATAATTTTTATTTTTGGGTGAACTATTCGTTTAAGTATGCATAAGTTTTCATTCTCTCGGTTGGGTTCTTTGAATTCTCCCTTTCATGTCTACTGTGTCTCTTTTAACTCCCCCAAAGCTCACTTGAGGTGAGATTCTTTGTGCATCTATGTGGTTTTTTTTTCTCTCATAAAAGAATGCAATTGTCATCACAAACGGGGCCTTTAAACCTCAGTTGTTCTGCTGACAGGGATTTTTTTTTTATTCTGCTTTTGTGATGCTATATGTATTGGGACAGTTGACGTTTACAATCATTTTGGTTCTGCATGTGGCTCACATCTTTTTGGCTGGTAAGTTTTTCCAGAATTTGATATTTTTTTATTTTATTTTATTTAATACATAGTTAATGATTGTCAAACGTATAAACAAATTAGAAATGGGTGGCTAACAATGAATATTCACCTGTTTTGTTTTGTTAAAATGTTGCATTTAAGGATAAGAGCATCAAAGAGACTTTCTAACTGCAATAATTATCCATTCTATCTCATAACGCACAGATTGTGTAAAATTAGAACATATTAATTTATACTTATTAATACTTAAATTTTCACAAAGTTACAATATAATTTGTGGCTTTCCTTAGGTCTTGTGGATCACAATTTCAAAATGTTTTGGACTCTGTCAGTGGTTTTGTCCCTCATCGCAGTGGTTGGTGGCTGTCCGACACCCTGCAAATGTCAAGATACTGCTATCATATTCTGTTCAGACAAAAAACTTCTAATGCTCCCTAATCTCCCTCGGGGTACCAAGATATTGCATGCTAGACATAATATGATCCAGGCTATCCCCAGTGAAGGTTTGGAAGAATTGTCGATACTGGATCTCACCAACAATCGCTTAAATTTGTCACAGACTTCTGAAACCATTTGGCAGAACATGAGTAATCTTACCAAGCTATATCTGAGTGGAAATCTAATTGACACATTAACGCCAGGACAATTTCAGGGCCTAGTATATCTTCAAGTATTAGACCTCAGTAACAACTACATTAAGACTCTTCCTCAGAAGTTTCTTTATGGTCTGACCAACCTTCAAACCCTTAATCTGAATTTTAACCAAATATTCAGATTTCCCTATGGGGTCCTAGATGGAGCTCCTGCTCTTGTGGAGCTCCAACTGAAAAGTAATAAGATCGAAATGATAGAGGTAGATGTATTTGAAAACAGCACCAAACTAGCTAGACTCTATCTTTCTGAAAACAATTTGAAAAGTTTAGGCAATGGGAGTTTCAGGGGTGCCACCGGGCTGGATCAGCTTGATCTTAGTCGAAATGTGCTAGTTGAGATACCTATTGTTGTCCTACAGGACACCACTAATCTCACTAGCCTCAACCTTAAGGACAATTACATAACCAACATTCCTGATGAAGTTTTTTCTGAGATTCCTGCATTGAAGCATTTATACTTGAGTCATAATGCTCTTGTTTTTTTGACTGATGGTTCCCTAAGAGGACTTTCCCAGCTGAAAGAATTGGATTTGAGTCGCAATCAGTTGCAGTCTCTTACTTCACAAGTGTTTCAAGACTTGGGGGAACTATTGAACCTTAATTTGTATCATAATCATCTGATGTCACTTCCGAATGGTGTGTTCAACAATTTAAGCAGGTTAACAGAGCTCCAGCTGGATAACAATAACATCTCTGCTATTCCACCTAATGTATTTCATCCACTTTCAGCATTATATGATTTACAGTTGAACAGCAATCACATTTCTGAGCTCGACTTGCACACATTTATGAAGATGAGAAAACTTAAGTATCTTGACCTCAGCAACAATAACCTTGTGAGTATACAAAAACAACTCTTCCAAAAGACACATAATCTGAGGGATCTAAAACTGGAGAAAAATAATATCCACTCGATTTCCCAGTCATCTTTTAGAAGCCTGGGCAGACTGCGCAATCTAAGGCTCAGCAACAACCACTTGTCAAGTCTCCATCCAGAGCTCCTGACAAATCTATGTAGTTTACGTGAGTTATGGCTGAATGAGAACCATATAAAAACTATCCCTAATGGCTTTTTTACACAACTTAAAAACTTGAGTATTCTCGATATGTCCAACAATAATCTGCATTCCGTGTCCTCTGATATCTTCAAAGACCTGTTCACATTGAAAGAGCTGGATTTGAGCTTCAATAAACTTGACAAGCTTCCAGACGACCTCTTCAAATCCTTGGGAAATCTTCATTGGCTCCACTTGCAAAACAACCAGCTCACAGACTTACCCACCAAAGTGTTTTCTGCTCTAACCAACTTGGAAGAGCTCCATTTGGACAGTAACCAGCTTCTTCACTTTGATCCAGCACAGTTTGAAGGCTTAGTGAAATTACGAGAACTAGATATTAAATCTAATCAACTGCGCTCAATGGAAAATGGGACACTGATGCCTTTAAGAGCCTTGAAAAACATCGATCTTGGTCAAAATCCCTGGGATTGCTCTTGTAAATCCATTCTGTATATAAGTCAGTGGTTCAATAACAATACCAGTTTGGTAAAAACTAGACCCATGTGCTCCTCTGGGCGAGGTAGGGATCTTTCCCATCCAGCTCAATTTCCATTCTCATTATCAGAGCATTGCACAAGCATTGCATCTGCCTTTTTCAATTTACACATGCATAACATGGAGAAACTGACAGTTCTCATCACTTTCTCTCTAGCTTTTAATTTCCTCTAAGATCTTTCATTGCCTAAAATTCTGTGCTATGCTTGCCACCCATATGCATGGTTGAAGTGTTAAGACAAGAAACCAGTCTGTGCTTCTGTGCAAATTACTTATACATTTGCATATATCTAGAACGTCAATGATTGCATCAGAGAAACAATTTACATGAAAATGTTCAATAAAACACAGAAAATATATCTGAGATTTAATGTTAAACCTTAGTATTCCTTTAAATAAAAGGCTTTCACAAATATGTATAGACTCTTTACTTCTCAGAGTGCGTGTGAAACGATAACGAGTTTTAATGAGGCCACATGATGCGGTTAAAGGGAAATTCCACTTACTCATTTCACAACCTATAGAATTACACAACTTGCATTCACTCATCTGGGTGTTTCTAGGTAATTTGAATTGATTTCGTGATCAGGATGTAAAATCAAGTGCGAAAAATATGTGGTTGTGCTTGCGTTAACGCGAAACTGCTGGTACAGATTCCTCTGATAAACAAGAGTACTTACTTTATTACTGTTCTCCTTTTGTTATTAAAGTAAAAAAAAAAAAAAAGGCAAATGGGATACTAATTAAAATTCTTAAATTAATTTGCATAAAAATGCTTTGATAAATATGAAGTATCTGAAGTACATCTGACAAATGTATCACACATTTGGACAATCCGTTTAATCCACACAGACCATACATTTTCAAACTTTTTAATGCCAAGGATCACCAAATATGCATCACTCAAGCCTTGCATGAGACTCCCTACTAAAAAAAAAAAAGAAAGGAAAAAATGCAGTAATATGCTATCCAAAAATAAATTAAAATATTGTCTGGAAAATATTTACTTTATATTAAGTTAACCATACATCTCTTTTTTACCTATAATTAGGATAATGTATCAACCTGAAAAAAAAAAAAAGGAAAAATCTAATGAATTGAACTGTATTTGTAGTCCATAATAATGTCAAATATGGTAAATATTAACTTTTTTAATACTGTGGCAGACGTCTGCCTTTCCTGAGGAGAAAGCGTGAGCCGGGTGAACAATCCACATAAGACAGTTTAATGCACCAGTGTCTCGCATACAAGCATCTCCTCTCTTTAAGTACTCCTGCTGCTCCTCACTGGAACATGAGACCGATGTGGCGCACGGGTGGAACTCGTTCACCACTTATCTCTACGGCCTCACACTGCCCAGATGCTGCTTTTCCATTCTTTTTTTTTAAGAATTAGATGCTGAGAAATGTTAAATAATGCAATTTTGCCTTTAAACTGGGGCTGATACGAACGATTATTTTGGTAATCGATTAATCGAATGATTATTCGACTATTAGCCGATTATTGCAACAATTAATCATTAACTCTTAACTGATTATGTGTTTTGTCCTGACAAAACCGCTCCAGAAGCAGGTGAAAACCTGGCCAGCAGGAGCCATCTCTGCTCTTCAGGACTGTTTTGAGTATACTAACTGGCACATGTTCAGGGAGGCTGCAACATATGGCGACTCCAACTTGGAGGAATACACAGCATCAATGATCAGCTACATCAGCAAGTACATTGATGATGTCACTTTCTCCAAGACCATCACCACACGCTCCAACTAGGGTTGCAACGGTATGAGATTTTCACGGTATGATAACCATCTCAGAAAATATCACGGTTTCACGGTATACGGTATTACACAAATACTATTATCAGTGAAAACAGAAGGGTTATTTATTTTTGAGCAAACACTTTATTATAATTGAAACTTGAAACCATTTATTTGATTGAAGTATGTGTAAAAAAAGTCTCCCTTTTGAAAATAAAATAAATAGAAAAAATAAGAAAGCAGAATTATAATAAACAGAATTATAAACATGATCAAAAATAGCATGTAACTATAAGATGTTAAATAACTAAAGCATGTTAGCATAGCATGTTAAATTAACTACTAAATGAAAAACTACATCAGCTGTGTGAGCTTTTGAAGTAATGGCCTATGATTATTAACATTTAACATATACTGTAGATGCACAACAACGAGGCCAGACTGCTCCTGTCTGTACCTTTAACTCAGTGGTTCTCAACTGGTTTTGCTTCAGGACAGATTTCACATTGGACATCAAGTGTCGACCTGCCATAGATTAAACATAACCTGTATTTAATGTATCCTGGGACGCTATCTATGTTGCATAGTTTGTTCATGGTTTTCCACTACAAGGACATGCATCAAGTGACATTATTTTTGTTGATGATGTCAACAACAAAATCTACATGAAGTTTTCTCTCCCCTTTTAAAAATGAACATATTAACTTATATGAGCCCATTATTATCCCGTTTGTTATCTAATATTACATATTTATACACATATTACACAGAAGGAAATAGAGGTCGACCGATTAATCGGCCGGCCGATTAAACGGCCGATTTTTTGAATTTTTTTACATAATCGGCATCGGCCAATATCCATATCAAGCCGATTATTAGGCAGGCGCATCTGCGGGCAGCCTAGTGTTGTTGTGGAACACGTGTTCGACACACGCTGCCCCTAGAGTCATTTAACAGCAGAGTGAGCAGACCTCATCCAGTGCCTAAGGAAGGAGCTAAGTTCCTTGGAGAAAATGGTAAGGATTAAATTTGTATATATTCTTCCTATTTAATGAAAAACTTTTGATATGTTACTGCCAACTTCGAGAAAAAACGCGACATGACGTTCGGCTACTTTGGATATTGATAGCGTAGTTGAAGTTGCATTATCACAGCAGAAGGGTTGCTATCATGTCATAATAAGTAAGCAAGTATTTTGCAATTACAGAGAGTGAATCTGAGACTTTTATTTGTTCTGTTTGTGTGTCTTATATTTGAGAGGGTTGTCACTCAATGCAGAGAAATAAGTAATACATTTACATTACATTTATGCATTTGGCAGACGCTTTTATCCAAAGCGACTTACAGTGCACTTATTACAGGGACAATCCCCCCAGAACAACCTTGAGTTAAGTGCCTTGCTCAAGGACACAATGGTGGTGGCTGTGGGGATCGAACCAGCAACCTTCTGCTTAACAGTTCTGTGCTTTAGACCACTACGCCACCACCACTCCACGAGTAAAAAGGTACCAACGCACTATAGGCTATTGAAGGACTGGCTTTGGTAAGCTTGGACGTTATCGGTTCTGCTGTCGGTACTGGAGAAAGTAAGAAAATAAATGTCTTATTGCTATAAAGAGAAAGTTATTTTATCTCGCCAGCCATTTCTATGTATAATAATATGAAACCATTTGTCTGTGATGCAATTTAGCTATTCGCAGTCAGAGAGAGAGAGAGAGAGAGAGAGAGAGAGAGAGAGAGAGAGAGAGAGAGAGATCTCACGCGGTGCCACAGCGAGCACAAAACGAGCCCTGCTTAATGAGTGACAGAACTAAACATTCAAACATAGCCTGGTTTAGATCTGTGATATTAGTCTGATTTTATTTTAGATTTCGCCTTCCAAAGATTATAAAAAGAATATTTATACATAAGCCGCATTCTGTCTAGCACAACTTCCTTCCCTTCACAGCGGTGCACTGACATTTCTCCCTAAAACTCAAACTTAACGTCAGAATCAGCACGATCGGTGATTGTTGTATAATGCAGTCTAGCTACTGTTGCTAAATTGTGGGACGCGTTTAATAATAAAAAGAGCGCAAGAGATACCGTTCCCAAGGCGGCGCGCACTCCGAAACAGACCGCAATGAGACAAGCAAAGTATAGGCTACTTTGGGTTTCATGTGCGCGTCTAAACGTTCAACTATACACAAAAATGTCAAAACGACCGGCTTGGAGATTCACTTAAACACAGTTTATGTCTTAAATGGACGTAGTTATGGAAATAGTTGGGAGAAAATATGCTGCATCAGGAGCCTATTAGATCTGCACTCGGTCTTAAAGGGGAAGCATCCTAATAAACATGTGACGATTGAGCCATTACTGCGAATCAAACAACAAATGGCAAAGAGAAAATCACTTACAGCTCTTGAATGAAAAACTTCTGCATTAATAAGCATTAATCTATCTATGATAAACTATGAAGTGTTATTTTACAATTGATTACTTTATTAGATTTCTTTTTAGACCACACCATAACAGTAATGTTAGTAGACCTTCCTGAAATTAAATCACTGTGCCTATATAACGTTTATCTTTGTTATATATATATATATATATATACATACCCATCCCTAGTTATGCCTGTGCTTCTCCTGGATGCTCTGAATATTGGATTACGTGTCTGGATTGCCCCTTAATTAAAGCTGCATTTGGATCTCAACCTTCGTGTCTCGGAGCAGTTCATAACACCTGCTTTGTTTATTTAATATATTTGTTATACTTTATTTATACAATATGTTTTTACATTATACATTTTTAATTTAAGTGTACAAGTGCAGATTGGTCAAGTGTTCAATAAATGTATTTGTTGAGAAATGTTGTCTATATTAAGTAATTATTTGTGTTACATTTTATCTTTCAAATAAAAGGTTCAAATAAGAGGTTAAAAACAAGCACATATCGGCCAAAATAAATCAGCAGCATTAATCGGCCATCGGCCGACCCGGATTTCAAAAGGTCGGCATCGGCCTGAAAAAAACAATATCAGTCGACCTCTAGAAGGAAAGGCTCCTCATTACCATGGTTAAGTCAGTGTGCTAGTCTTAAATAATAGTAATAATAATAATACATGTATGTATTTATGAAAAATAAATACTAGCTGAAAAACATCTTGAAACTTTAACAAAAACTGCCTCTGTTGATATAAAATGAGGTCTAATAGATTCTGCCTTTAGATTATTTCATATGAAACTAAAACATTTTGTCAAAATATAACCGTTTCTTTTACTCATGTAAAATTCTGAAACAAATTTGTAAAGGTGATGGTGTGTAATTATTAATATTTTTAACTATTTTGGTTAAGGGCCCACATCGGGCATTAAGTAGTGCTTAACTTTTAAGCCCAGAATTAGTCGTGTACTCAATTTTCTGAAGTGTATCTGTGACTAGTGAGACTATTCTGCAATTGCCTAAAGTATTGTTTTGCTCTACATAAGATACTTTTCTATCAGGCATTAAAAAAACTGAATCAAGGCTGAGCTTATACATTTATTTTACCATCTCTACTTCCCTGTTGATTTATTATTCAGTTTAACACTCTCTACATCAGGGGTCTGTTTTAATAAAAAAAATAAAAATTAAAAATGTATAGAACTTTTCAGGTTTGTTGCAAAGCAGGCGAGTTTACTTGTTTTCTTCTAGTTGAGAAACACTGCTTTAACTCACACACACACACGCATCAGATCCCATCGCCTCGCTTCATTTTCTCCGCTGCATGTGTGTGTGTGTCGCAAGTTGACGCGTCTGACAGGCAGACGAGGAAAACAGATGCACACGCGCATGTGAGATTCTCCGTCCAGTTGCATTTTTTTCTCAATACTGTAGATAAGCAAATGTACATGGTATGATAACGTCAATATTCAAACCGTGGTATACCATGATACCGTATACCGCTACAAACCCAGCTCCAACCAGAAGCTGTATATGATTGCGGAGGTGCGTGCATCGTCTTCAGAGCAGGCGACAAGGCTGCCCAAAGAACAGCGAGGGCCAAACTGTCCTGGGCCATCAGAGAGGCAAAGCGCACACGCACAGAGAATCCCACAGTCAATTCCAGGACAGCGGCGACACGCAGCGCATGTGGCAGGGCATCCAGGCCATCACCAACTACAGGACAACATCAGTTGCCTGTGACAAAGATGCCTCCCTTCCAGATGCGCTGAACGACTTCTATGCTAGGTTTGAAGCACAGAACGACGTGGTGGCGAGGAAGACCACCCCTCCTCCCACCCAGGTGCTATGTCTTACCATGGCTAATGTGAGGAAAACTCTACGTAGAATCAACCCACGGAAGGCTGCTGGACCAGAAAACATCCCTGGCAGAGTGCTCAGAGGATGTGCAGACCAGCTGGCAGATGTTCTTACCGACATCTTCAACATCTCTCTGAGCAGCACCATAGTTCCAACGTGCTTCAAGGCCACCACCATCGTCCCAAAGTCAAAGAAGTCTTCAGTGTCCTGCCTCAACGACTACCATCCCATCGCACTCACATACCCATCATCATGAAGTGCTTTGAGAGGCTCGTCATGAGGCACATTAAGACCCAGCTGCCCCCCTCACTAGACCCACTGCAGTTTGCGTATCGTCCAAACCATTCAACAGACGACGCCATCACCACCACCCTCCATCTGGCCCTCACCCACCTAAATAAAAAGGACTCATACGTTTGAATGCTGTTCATAGATTTCAGCTCAGCATTCAACACAATCATTCCCCAGCACCTGATTGGAAAGCTTAACCTGATGGGCCTGGACACCTCCCTCTGCAACTGGATCCTGGACTTCCTGACTGGGAGACCTCAGTCAGTCCGGATCGGGAACAGCATCTCCACCACCACCACACTGAGCACTGGGGCCCCCCAGGGCTGTGTGCTCAGTCCACTTATGTTCACTCTGCTGACTCACGACGGTGCAGCAATGCACAGCTGGAACCACATCATTAAGTTTGCCGATGACACGACTGTGATGGGTCTCATCAGCAAGAGCGACGAGTCAGCATACAGAGCGATGGTGCAGCGGCTAATGGACTGGTGTAGAGCCAACAACCTGTCTCAGAATGTGGACAAAACAAAAGAGATATTTGTTGAGTTTAGGAGAGAACAGAGTGACCGCTCTCCGCTGAACATTGACGGCTCCTCTGTGGAGATTGTCAAGAGCACCAAATTCCTTGGTGTTCACCAGGCGGAGAACCTCACCTGGTTCCTCAACACCATCTCTATTACCAAGAAAGCCCAGCATCATCTCTACTTTCTTCAAAGGCCGAGGAAAGCACATCTCCCACCCCCCATCCTCACTACATTCTATTGAGGAACTATTGAGAGCATCCTGAGGAGCTGCACCATTTCGGACTGCAAAGCCCTGCAGAGGATAGTGAGGACAGCTGAGAAGATCGTCGGGGTCTCTCTCTTCCCTCCATCAAAGACATTTACACAAAACACTGCATCCGCAAAGCAACCAGCATTGTGGACGACCCCACACACCCCTCACACAAACTCTTCACTCTCCTGCCGTCTGGTAAGAGGTACCGAAGCATTCAGGCCCTCACGGCCAGACTGTGTAACAGCTTCTTCCCCCAAGCCATCGGACTCCTCAATACCCAGAGACTGGGAACACTATCTTATAGTATGTTATGTTTACATTTGGCATTTTTAGAAACTGTCATCTTTTGCACTAATGTGTACTGGTCGGCGCTGCACTCTCTCACTGTGTTAATTTTTTGTAATTTATTGTACTGCCCGTACTTTTTGCACACGTTTGCACGTGCACTTTATATAGGTATGTTATTTAGTCTGTGTAGTCTCATGTGGTCCTGTGTTGGTCCTATGTTGTTTTATGTAGCACCATGGTCCTGGAGGAACGTTGTCTCGTTTGACTGTGTACTGTACTAACTGTATATGGTTGAACGACAATAAAACCACTTGACTTGACTTAAAGGTTGTATTAAAAATGCTTACTAACAATAAAAATGAAAAAACAATCTTTTAAAAATACCTCTAAAAAACATTCACTGAATTAAAGGGAAAAAATAATTTTACAAGTTTAATTCGGAAAATAAATTCACAAGTGTTTTTGTCTTGTTTTCCATTTAAGAATGTCTAAAAATCCTTAAAACAAGATACATTTAATTGAGAAGCAACATAAGATATTTAGACTTGTTCTAGAGAATGTGTCTTAAATATACAGTAAGTGAATTTTGTATATCTACCTCCAGGGGACCCTAATTTTCAACACAAATGTTTTGAGGCCTTTTTTTGTTATTTTAAGTAACATAAATGCAGAAGTTACCTCTGAAAATTTCAGATTCTAAGCTTTAAAATGATACCTCATATTATAAATACAGAAATTTTTATGTTTTAAACGTAAACTTTTTTACAATATATCGCCCCTTTGTACCCGCCGTCAGGTCCAACAGAGTTTAAGGTCTATACTGGAGAAGGATGTGTGGAACATAAGGAAATCTCTGGGCAGAAAGATCAAAATCTAAATGACATTTTACTGGTTATTTTTCACTTGAATCCATTACCCACTAAAATCAGATGACAAGTTCTGTTCTTACCCACCTTTCAGATTGATAGAAGAGTGGATAAACTATATTTCAACAAGACAACTTTTATTTGCCTTTACAGTTAATTCAGCATTTCTGAATTATTTTTGAAGACGACAACAATTTTACTGGCAGCCTGTAAAATGAAATACTAATATCAGACCAGGAACTTCAGCATTTGTAAATTTACAAAAAGCATACAGATATACAAAGACACATAACCTATTTAATCTAATAGAACAGTGTACTTATAAACATTTATGGCATCTCAGATTTCGTGGATAAGCAAAACTCTTTCCACACTTGTCACACATGTATTCCTTCTCCCCAGTGTGTATGTGCTTGTGAGCTTTGAGAGCATTAGACTGGTTAAATCCTCGCCCACACACGTCACAGCTGAAGGGCTTTTCTCCCGTGTGTATGCGCTGGTGTCTACGTAGGTTTCCTAAGGTGCAAAAACCTTTGCCACACACGTCGCAACTAAATGGTCTTTTGCCAGTATGTGAGATCTGGTGAGTCTTAAGGCAAGTCTGTTGACTGAATTTTTTCCCACACACCGAGCAGCTAAAGGGCTTTTCTCCTGTATGAGTCCTCTCATGAATTTTCACACTACCAGCACTCTGAAAGGTCTTTCCACACACACAACACCTGTGTTTGTTGCTCATGCCGTGTTTCTGCTGGTGAGATTTCAAGGTGCTGATAGAGCCGAAGGTCTCTCCACACACTGTACAGGGGACAGGAAGCTGCCCCGCATGAGTTTGGAGATGTGTTTTTGTTGTATTTATGCAACCTGATACCACCCCGCATACAACACAGCTGTGGCCATTTTGTCCTGCATGCTGTCCCTCATGCAACTTAAGCATCCATTTCTGTACAAAGCCCTGAGCACAAGTTTTGCATTTGTGTGGTTTCTCACCAGTGTGAGTACGTTTGTGTGCCTTCAGTGAATCAAGCTGGTTGAAACTTCGTCCACATGTCTGGCAGGTGAATGGCTTCTCCCCTGTATGGATTCTCTGGTGGCGACGTAGATTGTTGTGAATGCCAAAGCTCTTTCCACAAACATCGCATGTATGCAGCTTCTCTCCTGAGTGCACGATTAGATGCTTTGTGAGATAATAAGCTTGAGGAAAAGACTTGCCACAAACTTTACAAGTAAAAGTTTTGTTTGGGTGATGAATCCTCTGGTGATTCTTAAGCTGTTTGTGTTCGGTGAAAGTCTCGCCACACGGATTGCAAATAAAAGGTCCCCTGTCAGCATGAAGCTGGGAGTGTACATCCAAACTGAGTTTACGGGTAAAACACTTACCACACTGTGAACAGCTGAAGGGTTTCCCAGCTGCTGCATGAACAACCTGATGAGCTTTTAATAGAATAAGGGTGTCACATTTTTTTCTACAGTGTTTACAGCTAAACTGTTTACCTCTCCTTCTACAGCTCGCTAGCGCCCTTGTGCTTTTTAAAACTCTGAAACTTCTAGATTTTTCTGCATCATCCAAAGTTGAACAGCCGACGTCTTCCGCAACACCATTCTTCTCTGATGGCACAAGCGGAGGATGGTTTTGTATTGCTGCATCACTGACTTTATAATTGCTGTTTTCTAAGCAATCCGTTGACACCTCTTCCGTGATGATCACTGTATCCTTTGTTTTAGAGGGCTTTTAAAAAAAGAAAAAGATAACCATTAACATCAACTTATAATTAACCTACTGAGTAACAAATTAACTACAGAGATTAATCAAGGTTGTGCAAAGTTAAAAATACAACCCACCTCTTGTTTTATGTCTGAATGAGATACTGTTTTCTCTTTCTCTACATCTATGATCTCCTGTTCATAGCTCACGAGGACAGCAGTTTTCTCCTCAGAGGCTGCAAATTGATAACAGACAAGTAATCTTACAGGGCAAGTTTGTCCAGAAATTTAAATTCTGTAATAATTTACTTAATCTCATGTTGTTCCAAACCAATCTGACTTACTTTCTTCCGTGGAACACAAAAGATGTAAGGGCTCTATTTTTGAGAGTGTGCAAAGAGCAGCGCTACGCGTTACGACCGTGCGCTACGACAATGCACTACTTCTTATCTGATTTTCATGAGAGCACTAATACTTAGCACAATTTTCGTGGGAGCACAGAGTGCAAGTGGCCATGGTTGGGAGTGTTTGCGCTATAAGAGGGTGTATGCGTGCAAACTTTAGGTGTAATTTGTGCTAATGAAGTGGCGCAAAGCGTAATTTGCTATTTTTCTGAGAAATAGGCCATTACGCTAAGAAGTTTCAGCAGGTCTGAAACCCCCAGATCATCACCGATCCTCCACCTGGTCATCTAATTGTTAGACGGACACCTGGAGAAGCCTTCAAGCCACATTGTCTCGCACCCACTGTGAAATTTGGTGGAGGATCGGTGATTATCTGGGGGTGCTTCAGCAAGGCCGGACTGGATTAGTCTTTGTGAAAGACACATGAATCAAGCCATGTACAAGGTTATTCAGGAAGAAAAATTGCTTCCTTCTGCACTGACATTGTTCCCCAACTCTGAGGATTGTTTTTGATCCAGCAGGACAATGCTCCATGCCACACAGCCAGGTCAATCAAGGTGTGGATGGAGGACCACTGGATCAAGACCCTGTCATGGCCAGCCCAATCTCCAGACCTGAACCCCATTGAAAACCTCTGAATGTGATCAAGAGGAAGATGGATGCCACAAGCCATCAAACAAAGCTGAACTGCTTGAATTTTTGCACCAGGAGTGGCATAAAATCACCCAACAGCAATGTGAAAGACTGGTAGAGAGCATGCCAAGACGCATAAAAGCTGTGATTGGAAATCTGGGTTATTACACCAAATATTAATTTCTGAACTCTGCCTGAGTTAAAAAATTAGCAATTTGTTGTTTAAAAATTAATATGAACTTGTTTTCTTTGGATTATTCAAGGTCTGAAAACAATACATATTTTTTGATATTTAGACCAATTGTCATTTTCAGGAAATTAATGCTCTAAATGACAATATTTTTATTTGGAATTTGGGAGAAATGTTGTCAGTACTTTATAGAAAACAAAAATTTTCCTTTTACTCAAACAAATACCTATAAATAGTAAATCCAAAGAAACTGATCATTTTGCAGTGGTCACTGCATGGTACGTCAATAGCACCGCCCTCAACCGCAAAGTGGCTCAAAGGGTGGTGTGAACTGCCAGACACATCATCGGGAGTTGAACTTCACTCTCTTAATGACATATACACCAGACGGTGTGTGAAAAAAGCTCGGAGGATCATCAGAGACTCCAGCCACCTGAGCCATGTGCTGCTCTCACAGCTACCATTAGGCAGGCGGTATCGCACCATGAGCGCACCAGCCAAATTCATGATAGATTCTTCCCCCGAGCAAACAGACTTTTGAAATCTTGATCTCTCACGATCAATATACATCAGCACTGCACTTTATTAATCTCACACTGGACTGTCATAAAATATATTCTCTCTTAACAACACACTGGCAACTGACTATCAACCAACAGCCTGATATCAATACAACACAATACCACCTACTGTATATTTTATATATACTATTTTTATTATGTACTGTATCTTCTATATTGTGTGTTTTTTATACTCTACATTGTATATTATTGTTTGTATATTGTTTTGTGTGTAAATATGTATACATTAGATATGTAAATTGTGTTGTGTAAATCTGATGTTTATTGTAAATTGGTATATGTCTCATCACTGTCATACTGCTATGTTGCTCAGAACTGCACAAAAGACTTTCACCTACTGTTGCACTTGTGTATATGGTTGAGTGACAATAAAGAGATTTGATTTCTTAATTTTTTTCCAGAGCTCTGTTTGTGTAATAGATAGATAGATAGATAGATAGATAGATAGAGAATATATAATAGAAGAAAATACAAATCTACAAATTAAAAATAAAAGTGGTAAAAAAACAAAATCAAAGTCACTTCTAAAATTGGGCATTCACCAAAATGTGGCATAAATGTTTATTTCAAACCCTGTTAATGAATCTCACCTTGAGTAAGCTGGTCAGTGGATGGACTTCTGTGGGGACCAATGTCTGTTAAATAAGCCTGTTGTTTCTTGAGCCTGTTGTTTGTTTTATCTTTCTGTACAATTTTCTTCTGTTTCTCAACGTGCTTCAATCTTGCTTTCTGAGCATCCTGTGCAATCTGACCAGGTGTCGATTCAAGACGCTGAAGCGCAGAGAAAAGCCGGCATATTTTTTCCACAGCTTCTTTTGCCTGCACTTCTAACACACAGTTCAGCTGGGTCTGAAATATAAGAAAAAATCAATTTATAATTGTGAGAAATACAATAATATTTTTAAACTGAGATTCAAGCATGTCATTAAATATATTTACAACCTACATAAGATGCTCTGTTCAAAGAATAATCACAAAAAAGCAAAACTGCTTCCTTTAAAACAAATCTAATCTGGTTTCTAAACTGAAAATCCTCTTATCATTTACTCACACTCATGCATCCCAGATGTGTGACTTTCTTTCCTCTGCTCAACACAAATTAAATGTTTAGAAGATTATTTCAGATCTGTAGGTCTTTTCAATAAAATTGAATGGGATCCAAAACTTTGAATTTCCAAATATATATATATGGCATCACTTTGGTTGAGAAACAGATATTTAAATCCTTTTTTTAACTATAAATATCCACTTTCAGAATATGAAAGTGGAGACTTAAATGTAAAAAAAAAAGTACTTAAATATTGTTCTGTTTCTCACACACACCTATTATAGAGTCATATGGATTACTTTTATGCTGCCTTAAGGAGCTTGAAAGGTTTGATCCCCATTCACTTGCATTGTATGGACCTAAATAGCTGAAATATTCTTCTAAAAATCTTAGTTTGAGTTCTGCATAAGTTTTAGTGTGTAAATATCTTAATTCAGCTAACAAATGTAGGCTGGTTTTAGCCGTTTCGTCAGCAGCGATGGTTTAGCAAGTAAACGCAGCATGCAAAAAGCGTGATCACTTCATTACCAGAATTGATGTACACTTACTGTAAACTCCAGGTTTGCAGACTCGTTTGTTGTTCTTGCATGTGTCAGTCGAGACTTGCCTGATGAATCCACAACTTTAGTAATTTCATTTACCGTGGCCTTTACAAGCGTCTCCAAAATAGAGACGACCTGACACTCTAACGAGAGCATTGTGATTAATTTACTTGATTTAGTCTGTTACTACTGATGACAAAGACATTTCCCACTTTAGAAAGAAAGCCAAGGTAAGATTACGTTAAAGCCAACACAGACTTCATCGCGTTGTGATGCAGTGTGGCTCAGTGCTGCCCCTCACTGGGCTGGCGTTCAAACAGTGATTCTATTCGCTAACTTGACCTGAAAAATAACAATTAAAAAAAAAAAAAAATTCTATGCATGTTAAAATATTTTTAATCTAAATTTTAGTTTTATTTGGGCATTTTCACTTTGAGGGGAAACTGTAGTGGTATTAGTATAGCCCAGAGATTATTTAGCAGAGATGGGCCACTTCTATTCAAATGAATTGGAAAAATTGGAACGGATGTAGGAAGGGTGGTATAACCACTGATCTATATAGATCAGTGGGTATAACGCAGAGCCTTTGAATCTACTCTCTAAAACCCATCCAGCCTGTAGGCCCTCTAACTGACATGTTACACCAGGTTCTCCAAGTGCTTCCAAGTAGACGTTGGCCATTGAGTGTCATTCAGATACGATCTGAAACATTTACATATTCAGATTGACAAATCAAGAGGTAATTTACATGTAGCCCTAGGTGTCTTTACATAGAGCAGAGCCATATATAGAGAGAGTTGCGACAACGGAAGTTCTAAATGCTTGATCGTCACGTGATTCACGTAGACTTCAGATAGTTCCAGGAAGTGCTTTGGCGGGCATTTCAAACTGTTAGAGTAGAGTGACAGAACTGCGATTTCTGGTAATTAGTAGTCAATAAATGCATTTATTTTATATATTTATGTAACACACCGACATATGTATGTAGCATGAGTATGTTGTTACAGCGATGTTGTTTTTTTTTAAGATCAAATCAGCTAATATTTGAGGATTAGTGTTCGTTTACCGTTATTTGCCTCAACTTATTTCAGGCTAGGGTTTCTGTTGCCTTTTTATGTTACCTCATGTTCATTGTTTTCACTAATCTCATGGTAACTAATGTCATATTTATGACTTTTCAGATAGTACAGAGACAGGCTGGTGACAGGTGATTTCCAGCTCGCACCGCACAATGGGTCAATGAAATATGAACTATTAGCAGCAGTTACGTAAATGTAAAATTTAGTGAAATGAAGCTTATTGTTTACAATTCTTACAATGCTATATGTAGTAATATAATTATTTATGTATTATAAATATTATATATCTAATGTATAATTCTTATAATACTTATTCATATACGCAATATATTCAGCTTTACAACAACTTAAGCATACTCGTATATACACTGCCGTTCAAAAGTAATGAGGCTGAAAATTCAGCTTGGCATCACAGGAGTAAATTACATTTTAAAATACATTAAAATAGAAAACAGTTATTTTAAATTGTAATAATATATTACAATATTACTTTTTTTTTTTTAAAACGATGGATGAAACTGAATCAAGAGAACAGATTTTACAATTAATAGGGTGTTCGTTACTTACTTTATCCAGCTCCAATCCTTGCCTAATCTGTTAGTCCTTATCTCCTAATTTAATGAGTAATACTCAACTATAAGGTTTTAATTTACATGTTATTTTTATTTAGATGTACTTATAATATACAGAATAAGATAATATTATTCTTTAAACGTCTCACCTTTTAAAAGTGCGTCGCAAACGGTTTGTTCTGCTGCATCTCTACGGTGCATGTGTTTGCTGCTACTTCCGGGAACTATTGAGAGGCTCCACGAGCCGCCATTGCTGTAAAAAAAAACGTTCCATTGGAGTCAGTGGAGTTGTCGCAACTCTCTCTCTATATGGCTCTGGTATAACAGTAAAACAGCCAATCACCCTTTATATACAGACATCGCCTGTCAATCAACTCGAGAACGAGCACGCTCATGGTCTGAAAAGGCCTGGAAAATATATTGAGTGTGCTGTTGTTAGATTTCACTGCTGATTTCAAACATGTTCTTTTATCGTAATCTTGTCCAACCGTGTTGGATATTTCAGTGTTTCCCCATTCAAATAAATCGGAGCTGCACTTTCATGACTGGAAATAGTCTCCCGAGATCGTTCGCAAAATGGCCGACAGTGGACTGAATTGACTTGTTTAGACACAGCTTCATCAAAGAAATAGACAAATCTTAAATGGATCATTTGTTAAAAAAAACATTTGCATAATTTACTCACCCCCATTTTGTTTCGGAGATACTGAGAAAACAACCTCCGAGTATCGCTCAACTAGCATGTTACGACTCAAGCTGCGCTCACACTGCCAGCTAATTTGTCGCCAGTGGCTGGCGGTTAGGTCGCTAGTAGTGTGTATGGAGAGTCTAAACAGCACTGTTTCTTTACAATTAATATTATTATTAAAATATTAAGATCACGTGAGATCTACCATCTTCTCTCGTATTGGCTGCTGCTCCCGAAAGTCGCTCTTCATTTGCATAAAGTTAAACATTTCTCAACTTTGTTGAGTCGCTGGACACGCCTACATCTGGTCGCCAGCGACACGCAACGACAAAACGACCTCATCCCATTCATTTTCAACGAGAGCTGGCGAATTCCGCAATGCGTGCGATGGCAAAACGTTGGTGACCTGATGTGGGCGTGTCCAGCGACTGTACCATGTACCATCCTCTATCATGGCTGAGTACAGGGCACTCCATTAGTGTCCATTTGGTCGAACCACTTCCACTTTTCCTTGATGGTTCTGTAGTCACTTTTACGTTTTTTTTTATTACTTTTCTCTACACTGTTGGTAGGTCCGGAGAACTTTCCTGAGAGACATTTTCGTTTCGCTCATCGCTAACGAAAGGACCGTCTGCACCTCGTTTATTGACCACGCCGTGGTTTTTGTGCACAGCCATTTATTTTTTTCTCAATTCGAAAGTCGTGTGAACAAATGATACTGCTATCGCTGTTGCTAACTTTAAAACTAGCGGGTTGATGTCGTGTGTCGGAAACCCAGTGACGATTCTCCCTGACCAATCAGTGATCTGCAGGATTTTGACGTCACATTTAGTATTGGCTCGCTTGGAACCTCGACCAAGGTGGTACTAAAAATCAGGTACCAGCTACTATCCACAGTGACAAACCCCAAAAATGCGAGCAGAGTTGAGTTGTACCATGCAGTGGAAAAGGCCCTATGGAGACACAAGTTAGGAGATGTACAGCAAACTAACTGAACTTGTGTGTGATAGTTGGATCAAAATGGTTTCAGACAGATTCACAAGACAGAAGATATGAGCTTGCTCAAAGGCAGGCAATCCTAATCTCGTTTGAATAGATGCAGTTAGAACAACTTAATAAGCATTTACTAACATCTTAATAAGCATATGTGGCTGCATTACAAGTATTACATGGCAGTCCCTAGCAGCCAAAAAAAAAGGTTAACTTTAAATTTGTTCATGGAAATTTCCAAATAAAAGTAACTGAATGCCTGTGGTAAGCCGTATGAATAATTGTGGTAATGGTTAAAAATATTGGGCTTAAACTGTTCAGGGCTCCAGACTAACTTTTCCACTGGTTGCACTGGTGCTACCAACTTTCTCAGTTGGTCGCACCAGCATATTATTTGGTCGCACCTTTTTTTTTTTCTGCTACATGCCATGGGATTAATCAATGCATGCTAATGAATAGTGGTCTTAATCTGCATACCCTAGTTTTGCACTGATGTAAAAAGACTGACAGTGACACAAGACCTCATGTTAGCGAAATGTTTTAATCTTTTAACTATCAAATCAAAAAACTATTATAAAAACATTTATGTTTTTTAATGTTTGATATATAATTTTACTGTCTTCACAGCTGTTCAACCCTTTGTCGCCTTGGTTGTGAATAAATGTCAACCTTAGTAACACATTGCAATTGAATTCAGAGGGACCAGCTCTTATAGTTGGGCCTCCTGGTCCTCTTTCCTTGGGAGAACCACAGCCTAACATCCTGACTGGCATCATAATCCATCAGCTCTGGCCCCTCAACACTAATTCAAGACTAGCAAAGGCTTTCTTGGTTGCAGCATAAATACCTGTAATATATTATATAAAAACAACATCTAATATTTGGCAATTATCACTGCCAAATTTCAGGATTTTCATAGATTTTGGACAGTAATTTTAATCTGTAATTTTAAGCATTTTACATTTGAATTATATACAATCTATTTATTTACATTTTAATTATATTCTATCTATCTATCTGTCTGTTCTATCTGTCTGTCTGTCTGTTCTATCTGTCTGTCTGTCTGTTCTATCTATCTATCTATCTGTCTGTCTGTCTGTTCTATCTGTCTGTCTGTCTGTTCTATCTATCTGTCTGTTCTATCTGTCTGTCTGTCTGATCTGTCTGTCTGTTCTATCTATCTATCTATCTATCTATCTGTTATCATCATCTTTCTATCATTTAAAAATCATTAAACATTCAAATGTATGCATTCAATTTTAAAAGATTAGACTATTATAATACGCTGATACAGATTTTTCTTTATCAAAGTTTATAGTTGTAATAAAAAAAGAAATCTCACACTCCTTACATTCTGCATGGGCGTGTTGAACGTCAATATAACCATTTAGGATATTGGTAGGTCTTCCATTATCAATGACACAGGCATAGACAATCTCACATTCTTTGTTGATGGAGATGTCTGTATCTCCATCAATCATAAATGATAAATAGTGGGCGGAGGAATTTTTTTCAGCCGTCTTTTTTCGCAGATTGTCTGCTATCACTCCTATAAATTGGGCACAGGCCATGTCGTTGTCATAAGTGGGATTAACATTCAACCCGTTCTTTTTCATCAGTATAATTTCTGATTTGAATTTTGTGAACGGGAGTTCCTCTTTTGCTGTTATAAGCAGTGTTAAATTTTATAATTATTTCCTTTTCCTCTGTCGAGCGATTACTCTCATCTAACCGCTGAAAAGACGTAGGAAGGGGCTCGGTGTTTCGTGATACACACCCTACAGGTTTTATGTTTTTTGCTTTCATTGTGCAGTTTAATAGACTCAATCTTAAATTGCGTAGACCCTGTAACAAATGTAGAATGACATGCAATGGATGGGCCACACTGTTTACAGTACAAACAATGCATGGCATTAGCCTCGTATCGCAACCACGGGTACTGTCTAAGCCATTGCTGCTGGAAGTTGTGCCTTTTCGTTTTCCTTTGCTCACTCGGTTCCTCCCTGTCCGCACCTGTGCTCTCGTCATCAGTTGTGTCTGTGTGCTGGCTCGTTGGCTGGTCCTTTCCACCAGCATCCTTGACTTCCACACTTTTGTTTTTTTAAAGTATTCAGCAATTGACCTTTTCATTTTCATTCGTGAATTCGGAATTGGCGCGTTTCACCATCAGTGTGCAATGCGCGTGACGTGTGCGTTGTTTATAAATAAACTGCACGTTTCTTGCGGAAGAACACTGTAGCCGGAGCTACTTCTCTCCGTTAATGTCTATGGCGAGTCACGCAGGCACTGGGCAACATCGCAGCCGAGCCCGGGATAAAATAGTCAGAATATAAACACATATTATAGGCGTACCGCAGTGATTCAGGATAAGTCAAAAACACGATTTGGAAAACGGATTCATGATGTAGCCTACTCGTTCATTTTGAACAAGTTACCGACTGCAGCAGCTGCTGTTGATACAACGGCGTTCTGTTGCGCGAGCGTCCACTCGCACAAATGCGACCACATAAAATTTGAACTCGCACATTCTCAAAAAATGGTCGCAGTCTGGAACCCTGCTGTTTAAACAAACTATATGAAAGTACTTCCTCTATTATATGTTCAAAATAAAAGTATCTGACTGCCTGCGGTTCACTGTTTGAATAATGTTTGTTCTGGACACCAAATAAAACATAGGGCTTCTACGGTTTAAAAATTACAATAATTTCCATTAAAATACCAGTATATATGCTCTGAATTTAACAAATACAATGGTTAGCAATTCAAAAGACTATAAATAAATAATGAGCCCTCTCTAATATATTTATATATCTAAATAATTTGATGTGTCATTTTGTGATGTTAAATGCTAAATCATGTGATCTTCTATTTACTGTTAGGTCAATTTAATTTATACAATGGATTTGATAATACATTGGTCAGTTGCTCAGACAGACACACTTCCAGCAAGGATAAGAAACAATGTAAAAAATAAAAATCTTTATTGTGTGTTAAGGCTATCAAAGGATGCAGGGTCCAGTCTGACTTATGATTACATTTAGTCTTACAGACTGCATACGAAAGATCATTAATAAGTGCCATGAAGGTTTTATTCCCTCAGACAGCATTCCTAATTAGAAGAAGTGCTTATGACAGATAATAGCGGTAACACAATATACACACACTGATCACTTTATAAGGAAGACAAATAGGCCCCAAGTTTTGAAATGTTGTGCATTCTGAGATCCTATTCTGCTAACTACAATTGTACAGAGTGGTTATCTGAGTTACCGTAGACTTTCTTAATGTAGTCAGCTCGAATTAGTCTGACCATTCTGTTGACCTCTCATATCAACAAGGTGTTTCCATCTGCAGAACTGTTTTTTGTTTTTGGCACCATTTTGAGTAAACTCTAGAGACAGCATATACTACTATATTACAGAAATACTCAAATCAGCCCATCTGGCACCAAAAATCATGCCACGTCGAAATCACGGAGATCAAATGAGATCAAAATTAGATTTTCGCCTGATGGTTGATGTGAACATTAACTGAAGCTCCTGACCTTATGCACTGCTGCAACATGATTGGCTGATTAGATAATCGCATGAATAAGTAGGTGTACAGGTGTTCACAATAAAGTGCTCAGTGAGTGTAGCTCTTTTTAACAGATCATTCATTACAATACAAATTACTCATAGGATTTTGGCCACATCGATTTCATTGTTTAAAGCTTTAGGTCTAACTAGAAATGTTAAGATAAAACAAAAATATGAAAGGGGTTCTACAATTCAAGTTCCTACCATGAGTCAAATTGTTCTTTTCATGCAGGTTTACATTTGTGATCATTGTAGTGTCGAAGATATGCATATGTCTTCCCACAAGTCTGACAAGTGTAGGGCTTCACCCCAGTGTGGATTTGCATATGTTCCTTCATATTATTGAGTTTTACAAACCTTTCCCCACAGACCTCGCAGCTGAATGGCTCCTCCGCAGAGTGAACACACATGTGTCGCTTTAAGTTTCCAGATAACTGAAAGGACTTTCCACATGTCTCACACTTGTGAGGTTTTTTATCAGTATGAATAAGTTTATGGATTTTCAGAGAGGTGGACCATTTAAACGTTTTCCCACACACTATGCATTTGTGAGGTCTTTCTCCAGAATGGCTAAACACATGGGTTTTATAGGACCCTTTGCGTACAAAGCCCTTTCCACATATCTCACATTTGAAAGGTTTCTCTCCTGTATGAAGCTGCTCATGTATCCGAAGGCTATATGCGCTGTTGTACCTCCTCTCGCATAACTTGCAAGGAAAAGGTTTGCAGTTATATGAATGAAGTTGCAGATGAATTTTCAACCCATAGGCAGAGCTCAAAAACTTTCCACACACATCACAGCCATAAGCAACTTTCTTATCGGATGAATTTCCAATCTGATTGTGTGTTAGAATGTGATCCTGTAGCAAAAAATCATGCTGGAAAGTTTTTCCACACACTTCACACGTAAACTGCGCATTTCCATGCATCCGCAAATGAATTTTCAAATTGCTTCTCTGTCTGAATCGAACACCACACACCTCACAGATGTATGGCTTTTCACCGGTGTGAATGAGTATGTGGCGTCTCATAGCCTCATGTTGTGCAAATTTTTTTCCACAGAATTGACACGCGTGTCGCCTCTCACCTGTGTGCACCGGAAGGTGCCGTTGCAAATGATTGCGGTTCTTGAAACTCTTATTGCAGTAGCTGCATTTTATTGGCCTGTCACTTGAATGAAATTTCTTGTGCATGTTTAGGGTCCCCATTTCGGCGAAACATTTTCCACACGTCTCACATTCATATGGCTTTTCGCCCGTATGCACCCTTTGGTGCTTATTTAAATTTCCTTTGACTGTAAATCCTTGTCCACATATATCACAAGTAAAAGGCCTGACTTCAGCATGAACCAGTTGATGTAATGAAAGATGTTTAAAGCTTTTCCCACAGGTGCTGCAGGGGAATTTCTTCTTCTCATTCTTCGGCATATGTGTACGGAGATGAGTCTCTAGCGCTCTAAACTGTTTGAACTTCTTCCCGCACTTTTCACAACTATGTCGCTTTATGCTTGAATGTACATGCTTGTGGTGTGCAAGACCATGCATCTTTGGAAAGACCTTTCCACACTGCTCACATTCAAAGGACTCTTTCTCTTGTGGCATTTCAGGTTGCTCAGATGATGTCTGCAACAAGCCTTCCTGATTTTCAGACCAGATCCTCTCATCATTAGCTGACAAAATAAGGCATATCATAATTTGTTTTACATTATATTGTACATACACTGGTGGCCTAAAGTTTGGAATAATGTACAGATTTTGCTCTTATGGAAAGAAATTGGTACTTTTATTCACCAAAGTGGCATTCAACTGTATATCACAATGTATAGTCAATAATGTGACAAATTACTATTACAATTAAACTTAAGCTACTTCAAAGAGTTCTCATCAATAAATCCATCACGTGCAGCAATGACAGCTTTGCTGATCCTTGGCATTCTAGCTGTCAGTTTGTACAGATACTCAGGTGACATTTCACACCATGCTTCCTGTAACACTTGCCATAGATGTGTCTGTCTTGTCTGGCACTTCTCGAACACCTTACAGTCTAGCTGATCCCACAAAAACTCAATGGGGTTAAGATCCATAACACTCTTTTCCAATTATCTGTTGTCCAATGTCTGTGTTTCCCTTATGACTTCAGTCCACTTGACATTGCGTTTACTAACGTATCTGAGGAGTGCCTTCATACGCAACCTATTTGAAACCGCTCTACAATAACGCCAATATTCTAATATTGGCTATGGTATTTGAGCCCCACCTGTTTTGGCGCGAAACTGACCGCTCGTTTTGGCACGACTCACCGCTATAAAACAGGTGCACAGACACCATTTCCTCAGAATTTCTTCCTTCAAGACAGCGATTACCTCTTGTCTCGAAGCCCTCTACCTTCGCGTCGATTCTTCCCTTAGGTGTACAGCAAACTATCTAAGTCCTGGCATGCGCCCCTCTCAGCAAACGTGGACCACGGGGAAAAGAATGGCTATGCCCAACTACCCCTGGTGGAGGAGGCGGTAGCGGCACATCTCAGCCCAACAAGTAGCAGGGCATGGAAATCACACCCCATTCATCCTTCTAAGCCATGTAGACAGACGTCCACACTGGCGGGAAAAGCCTACTCAGTGGCAGGACAAGCTGGGTCAGCACTCCATGCAATGGCAGTGCTCCAGGTGTTCCAAGCGAAGCTCCTCAGACAAATGGATGAGCAA
Organism: Xyrauchen texanus; assembly: GCF_025860055.1. Lineage (NCBI taxonomy): Eukaryota > Metazoa > Chordata > Actinopteri > Cypriniformes > Catostomidae > Xyrauchen > Xyrauchen texanus. The sequence continues at coordinate 17,732,812 of NC_068311.1, forward strand.
GTCTTTGATCTGGAGACTTTTAAAGAGCTTTGGGCCGCTACAGACTTGTTACAGACAACACGAAAGTCACGGTGCAGGCCATAGGAAAGTCCATGGGTAACCTGGCAGTTCTGGAAAGGCAGATATGGCTGACCCTCACAGAGATGCGAGACAGAGAGAAGACATCTCTATTGGCTGCCCCAGTGTCTCCAGCCGGCTTCTTTGGCAGTGCAGTGAGTACGTTTGCCGAGCGCTATCACGACTCAGCAGCAGTCACAAGCCATACGGCACTTTATGACCAAACGGAGCATAGCGCAGACGGCTCACCCCCGATCTGTCTCAAGCCAGCGCCCAACTAAAAGAACCATGCCCGCTAACTCAGCACCTGCACCGGCCCCCGCCGAGCCACCAGTGAGGCCACGCAAGCCTTGGCCCAGACGGAAGCAGCCGCAACGCTTTGAAGCGGAAAACAGAGCCTGTGGTTTCCTCCGGTGCTCCGAAGAAGGCTCGATTGGAGACACAGAACACTGTTCCCTCCCTCCCCACTGCTGTTTGTCGGGAGAGGTATAAAATTATTCACAATGTTTTAAAAGATGTTGTTTCTGTGTCATATGCAATAAAGAATTCAGCACTCATTGCAAATGCACGAGATGCTCATACATTCTCATAAAAGAGCCCTTTTCCTCTTCAAAGCACACACATGTATGGTTCCCTGTGGTAAGCGATGCATTATATGATACGTTGAGCAAACCAAATTGCCCTCGTTAGTTAAGGGGCATTTCAGAATGGGTGCAAAAATTATCGAACATGGCTATAAGATAAAATTTGCTCGGCAGACAACCTGTTTCACCGGCGTTCTGTATTCCACGGTTTTGTTTGAAGACGCGCCAGTGTTACGAGCATACACAATCTAATCGTGAAAAACTCGATAGAGACTGTGCCAAATTGTCAAGCACAAAAAGGGTTTTACAGCTGTTATTTTCTTGTCCTAAAGAGAGATGATAAAATATCTCCTTTTTGGGAGTCCGCCTCGACTCCACGAGCGGGCGTGCGTACCTCACGAGTGAGCGTGTTCAGGCCATTCTACAGTGTCTGTCTCAGTTGAAACTGGGGAGAACACTTCCTCTGAAGCGGTTTCAGAAAGACTTGGGATTTATGGCAGCGGCATCGGCCGGCATCCCATTAGGTCTCTTACATGAGACCACTTCAGTGCTGGCTGAAGCGCCGTGTGCCACAACATGCTTGGTGCCAAGGGAGCATGCACATCACTATATCCCGCCGCTGTATAGCTGCATTGGTACCATGGACAGCTCCTGAATTTTACCAGCAAGGTATGGCGCTGGGGCAAATTATCAGTCGGAAAGTGGTGACTACAGATGCTTCCAACAGGTTGGAGGGCGGTGTCCGAGGAGGGCGTGGCATATGAACCGCCTAGAACTATCAGCTGTAATTCTAGCCATGAAGGCTTTTCAGTCAGAAATAGTGAACTGTCATGTCCTGGTTCGATCAGACAACATGACAGTTGTGGCATATATAAACCGCCAAAGTGGAATTAATTCACCGCCACTGTTGAGACTGACCCGCAAAATGCAAATACGCGTTTCCTCTGCTATGCCTGATCCACTCTGTCAAATGCAAAGTCCGGGAGGACAAGGAAACGGTTCTATTAGTAGCGCCGAAATGGCCCAACCAGCCATGGTTTAAGGAAATGATAGAGATTCTGTACAGCCCACCATGGGAAATACCGCTGAGGAGGGATCTCCTCACTCAGGCGCACAATCTGGCATCCCCAGCCGCAGCTGTGGAATCTGCATGTGTGGCCACTGAACGGGGCGCACTACACGTGCCGGAACTGATGCGTTCAGCCACAAACACCATTTTACAAGCCAGAGCACCATCCACAAGACGCCCCTATGCACTAAAATGGAAGGTTTTCACTGACTGGTGTCTCTCACGTAGTAAGGACACAGTAAACTGCCCCATACATGAAATTCTAATATTTCTTCAAGAGCGATTATACGCAGGACTCACCCCATCAACGCTCTTAAGTGTATGTGGCAACTATATCTGCGTATCATGCATATGAATCTGGTGCCTCTATAGGTAAGCATGATTTAATCATAAAGGTCCTAAAAGGAGCAAGACGATTAAACCCGCCTCGGCCAGCTACAGTCCCGACATGGGACTTAACTTTAGTCCTAAAAGCTCTCGCAGAGCCCCCCTTCGAGCCTTTGGACCCTGTTGATTTGCGCATGCTTTCCATTAAGACCGCACTACTGCTGGCTATGGCCACAGTAAAACAGGTCGGTGACCTACATGCATTATCAGTCGACAATTCATGTCTGAAGTTTGGACCCCGGTCTTTTAAGAGCCACTGTCAAACCCAGGAAAGGCTACTGTATGTACACACAAGACATATGTTTTGCAGCAGGATGGTCCTCGCAAAACACGTTCGCAAGGTTTTACAACCTAGATGTCTCTTTCTTCACAAGTCCTCCTTGTTTAGAGCACTTGCTATTCATTGGCCATATACACTCACCTAAAGGATTATTAGGAACACCATACTAATACTGTGTTTGACCCCCTTTCGCCTTCAGAACTGCCTTAATTCTACGTGGCATTGATTCAACAAGGTGCTGAAAGCATTCTTTAAAAATGTTGGCCCATATTGATAGGATAGCATCTTGCAGTTGGAGATTTGTGGGATGCACATCCAGGGCACGAAGCTCCCGTTCCACCACATCCCAAAGATGCTCTATTGGGTTGAGATCTGGTGACTGTGGGGGCCATTTTAGTACAGTGAACTCATTGTCATGTTCAAGAAACCAATTTGAAATGATTCGAGCTTTGTGACATGGTGCATTATCCTGCTGGAAGTAGCCATCAGAGGATGGGTACATGGTGGCCATAAAGGGATGGACATGGTCAGAAATAATGCTCAGGTAGGCCGTGGCATTTAAACGATGCCCAATTGGCACTAAGGGGCCTAAAGTGTGCCAAGAAAACATCCCCCACACCATCACACCACCACCACCAGCCTGCACAGTGGTAACAAGGCATGATGGATCCATGTTCTCATTCTGTTTATGCCAAATTCTGACTCTACCATCTGAATGTCTCAACAGAAATCGAGACTCATCAGACCAGGCAACATTTTTCCAGTCTTCAACTGTCCAATTTTGGTGAGCTCTTGCAAATTGTAGCCTCTTTTTCCTATTTGTAGTGGAGATGAGTGGTACCCGGTGGGGTCTTCTGCTGTTGTAGCCCATCCGCCTCAAGGTTGTGCGTGTTGTGGCTTCACAAATGCTTTGCTGCATACCTCGGTTGTAACGAGTGGTTATTTCAGGCAAAGTTGCTCTTCTATCAGCTTGAATCAGTTGGCCCATTCTCCTCTGACCTCTAGCATCAACAAGGCATTTTTGCCCACAGGACTTCCGCATACTGGATGTTTTTCCCTTTTCACACCATTCTTTGTAAACCCTAGAAATGGTTGTGCGTGAAAATCCCAGTAACTGAGCAGATTGTGAAATACTCAGACCGGCCCGTATGGCACCAACAACCATGCCACGCTCAAAATTGCTTAAATCACCTTTCTTTCCCATTCTGACATTCAGTTTGGAGTTCAGGAGATTGTCTTGACCAGGACCACACCCCTAAATGCATTGAAGCAACTGCCATGTGATTGGTTGATTAGATAATTGCATTAATGAGAAATTGAACAGGTGTTCCTAATAATCCTTTAGGTGAGTATATATATATATATATATATATATAGATAGATAGATAGATAGATAGATAGATATCTATATACTTATGCCCCCTTTTTAAATATGGCTCCGCATCATTTACACAACCACCTGCATTCAGGCTGTTATAATTCCACAAGTCACAAGAACTTCATTATAACTCCCTTCCCAGCTTCGTTCATTAGTAGTAATTCATACTATATGGCTATAGCTCATATATTCATTATGAGTGCTCTCCTCCTGGCCATCATGAGGATCACTCACTGCAGCATACACATGTCGGTCGTCGTCCCATAAGACTGCGCAGCCATGTTTCCTCTTTAGGAAGTTGTGTCATGTAGTGCGGCGTGATGGGATTCTGTTCCCCATATGCATTCGTAAATGCAATGTCAATTGGACTGAAGTCGTAAGGGAACGTCTCGGTTGCGTACGTAACCTCAGTTCCCTGAGACGAAGGGAATGAGACATTGCGAACGCTAGCTGCACCACAAGACTCAAGAGTTCTTGAGGCACGAGCAATGCGCTCCTTTTTCTCTGTCAGAAATTCTGAGGAAATGGTCTCTGTGCACCTGGTCAGTTTGCGCCAAAACAAGTGGTCAGTTTCGTGCCAAAACAGGTGGGGCTCAAACACCATAGCCAATATTAGAATATTGGTGTTATTGTAGAGATGTTTCAAATGGGTTGTGTATGAAGGCAATCCCCATATGCATTAGTAAACGCAATATCTCGTTCCCTTCGTCTCAGGGAACCGAGGTTACATTCGTAACCGAGATCTTCTTTGCCTACTCTAACATTTTCTTTTTGTTTTTCTGTTTCAAAGGTGGCTTTTTCTTTGCAATTCTTCCCTTAATGCCTGCACCCCTGAGTCTTCTCTATACTGTTGTACATGAAACTGGTGTTGAGTGGGTAGAATTCAATGAAGCTGTCAGCTGAGGACATGTGAGGTGTCTATTTCTCAAACTAGAGACTCTGATGTACTTATCCTCTTGTTTAGTTGTAAATCTGGCCTTCCACGTCTCTTTCTGTCCTTGTTAGAGCCAGTTCTCCTTTGTCTTTCTAGAGCTGAACACGCTCAAAACAGTGGAGATGATTGTGGACTTTAGGAGGAACACCCCGACACTGACCCCCCTCACCATTCTCAACAGCACTGTGGCAGCAGTGGACTCATTCAGGTTCCTGGGCATTACCATCTCACAGGACCTGAAGTGGGAGATACACGTCGACTCCATTGTGAAAAAGGCCCAGCAGAGGTTGTACTTCCTTCGCCAGCTAAGGAAGTTCAACCTGCCACCATTGCTGCTGAAACAGTTCTACTCAGCAGACATTGAGTCTGTCCTCTGCACTTCAATAACTCTCTGGTTTGGTGCAGCTACGAAATCAGACATCAGAAGACTACAAAGGACAGTTCGGTCTGCTGAGAGGATTATTGGTTGCCCCCTGTCCCCCCTTGAAGAACTGTACACTTCTAGAGTGAATAAAAAGGCTGGTAAAATCACTCTGGACACCACTCACCCAGCCCACTACCTTTTTGAACTGTTGCCTTCTGGCCGGCGCTTCAGAGCTCTGAACACCAGAACCGTCAGACACAGGAACAGTTTTTTCCCTCAGGCCATCCATCTAATGAACAATTAAATTGCCCCATTGAGCAATAATTATGTGCAATACACAGTTTAATTTTAATTTATATTATCCAACATATCCACTTCTGCCATTACTTACATTGCTCTGTACATAATATACAGGTTTTTGTTCTTTCTAGAACAGATTGTATTAGATTTGCACTACGTGTGTGTATGTATGAAGGTGAGTGTATGTACGTATATGTATAATTATTCATTTTGTGTTCTTTTTTGTTTTTAATTACCTATGTCTTGCTGCTGTTTTTGGTATTGTTTGTATTGTTGTTGACTGGAAGCTCCTGTGACCTAGACAAATTCCTTGTATGTGTAAGCATACTTGGCAATAAAGCTGATTCTTCTTCTTCTTCTTCTTAAAGACTGTAGTGTACACCTTTGTATGAAATCTCCATTTTTCGGCAATTTCAAGCATTGTATAGCCTTCATTCCTCAAAACAATGATTGACTGATGAGTTTCAAGAGAAAGCTGTTTCTTTTTTTTGTCATTTGTGTCCTAATATTGATCTTAAGACACGCCAGTCTATTGCATACTGTGGCAACTCAAAACAAAGACAAAGACAAAGACAACAAACAAAGAACGTTAAGCTTCATTTAATGAACCCAATAGCTTTCAGCTGTTTTTAATATAATGGCAAGGGATTTTCTTGAACAAAATTAGCAATTTAGCATGATTACTCATGGATAAGGTGTTGGAGTGATGGCTGCTGGAAATGGGGCCTGTCTAATTTGATCAAAAATTATTTTTTTCAAATAGTGATGATGCTGTTTGTTACATCAGTAATGTCCTGATCATACTTTGTGATCAGTTGAATGCCACTTTGGTGAATTAAAGTACCAATTTTCTTCCAAAACAGTATTCCAAACTGTTGGCTGCCAGTGTATATCAATAAAGATGAAAATTCCTCAGTTTAGAAAGGAATAAATTTCCTAAGGAAAGCATAAAATGTTAAAGCAGTCATCACAAAATATAGTCGAACAATGTATTACCAACAGCTCATTTAGTTGTTATACATTTAGAGACAGTAAATTGTTGTGAATGGGAGGGTGACCATACAATTAACCTTACCGTCACAGAATATTGTCTGGATGGCTTCTTCTGCTCTGTCCTCCACTAAAAGGCTTGTATTACTCTCCTGTACAGGCTATAAAATTCACATCACATGTAAATGATTCAAGTGCAAGCATGGACTAAAAAAACATAGGTGTTTATCAAGTAACATCGTTTACTTCAGTTCCCATGCTTGCTTTCTATGGAGTAAATACATTCAAGAAAATCTGCATGCCTACTGTATACAAATGGCGCTTTAATCTGACCTTAAAGTGAGAATTCACTCAAAATTAAAATTCTCTCATAATTTACTGACTCTCATGCCATCCAACAGAAGAATATTTCATCTCTGTAGGTCCACACAATGCAAGTGATTGGTACCAAAATCTTGAAGCTCATAAATGCAGCATAGAAGTAAACCATATGACTACAGTCGATAAACTACATATTTTGAAGATTTATGATAGGTGTGGGTGAGAAAGAGATCAATATTTAAGTCTTATTTTACTATAAATATCCACTTTCACATTCTTCATCTTTTGTTTTCTTTGTGCATATCACCACTTACTGGGGAGGGACATTTTATAATAATAAAAAAAAACATAAATATTGACCGGTTTCTCATCCACACCTATCATATCAATTCTGAAGACATGGATTTAACCACTGGAGTCATCTAGATTACTTTTATGATGCTTTTATGTGCTTTCTGGAGCTTCATATTTTTGTTACCCATTCACTTCCATTGTATGGACCTTCAGAGCTGACATATTCTTCTAATAATCTCCATTTGTCTTTAGCAGGAGATATAAATTAATGCACACATGGTATACCATAAGGGTGAGTAAATGATGGGAGAATTTTTATTTTGGGGTGAACTATCCTTTTAAAGCCTTGAAACTAATACGAAAAAAATAAAGGCTGCGCTCTACTGTTTAGATCTTGTTCAAATGTCACCCTCATCTATACACTTTTTTCAATTTGCTGCCATTTTAGTGGAAATACATTTGGTAGGTATTTACTAAATATGATTAATGTATATCAAGGAGCACAGTAAACATAAGCATCTATAAACACATGCGTCTATTTTCTTATAAGAATGCACTGATGAATTTGGATGCAAACTTGCAATCATGCATTCTTACCAGCGGAGATTGAGAGTCGTTTGGTTTCATGGTGAGATGAGATGATTCACTTACAAAGTTGCTTGTGGTAAAGGCCTGAGGCTGGTTACGCGTGTCAGCCAGTAATAAGATGACTAGAGTCGGTTGACTCTGAAAAGACTGATACCTAAACATAGTGAGCACTGATAGTTAAGAGATGTGCAGCAAACTAACTTAATTTGTCTTGGGCGGCTGGTACAATATAATAATTCAACAAGATTCACGACAACGAAGATCAAGCATTGGCAGTTCTAGCACTATAAACGGTTTGAATAGGTGCAAACAGAACATTTAAATAAGCATCAGTGGGTGTGGGTGTGTCTGCATCAGAGATCGTTAATAACAACTGCTGCTAAAATTAAGCCAAAACATGCAGTTGTAATTTTACATCAGATTCTTATCAGAAAAGTTGCGCTGAGCGGTCCTTCCTCTTGTTTTCAAAGCGGGTTTCAAAATAAAAGTATTTAAATAAAAAATAGTTATCTGTTAAAACAGATCAACAAACATTATATAAGGCTTATACGATTTATTTTAATTTCGACAGCTGCTAAAATTACTATGCTTCAGACTTTTAAAACTTCATGGACTGTTGCTCAATAAGCAGTGAATAAACACAGCCATTTCTAATTTTTAGTTTAAGATTGTTTGTTAATATTTTATTGTCGTACAAATGTTAGCAATTAAATGTTATTAGGACAGTTTTCGGTCGTGTAAAGATCAGGTTGTTAGAAAAAATGTACTTCCGGGGAAATTAGAAAGGATTTCTTCTACTCTCGTTTATTTGTGGTTGGCTTTTGGCGCATTACCGCCACCAACTGAACTGCAGTGTGGAACAGCGATACAGAAGGACAGCTCTTACACACACACACACACACACACACACACACACACACACATATATATATATATATTAGGGCTGTCAATCGATTAAAAATTTGTAATCAAATTAATTACACAGTGTCCCGATTAATGAATCGCGATTAATCACCTATACCAAAATCTTGCTAAGAAAGTCCCTCATATAACAATAACTCAATATTTTTGATTATACATATTTATATCAATATATAATTATACATAATTATCTTTAATGTTTAAAAATTAAATATATATAAATATATATATATATAGTGGCAATAACTCTGAGTTTGCAATGGGTGGAGGAAGTTAATCCACATGATACAGCTGAAGTCATAAGTTTACATACACTTAGGTTGAAGTCATTAAAACTCATTCTTTAACTACTCCACAGATTTCATATTAGCAAACTTTAGTTTTGGCAAGTCGTTTAGGATGTCTACTTTGTGCATCACATGAGTATTTTTTACAACTATTGTTTACAGGCAGATTGTTTCACTTTTAATTGACTATATCACAATACCAGTGGGTCAGAAGTTTACATACACTAAGTTAACTGTGCCTTTAAGCAGCTTGGAAAATTCCAGAAAATGATGTCAAGCCTTTAGACAATGAACTTCTGATAGAATATGTACTGAATTGGAGTTGTACCTGTGGATTTATTTTAATGCCTACCTTCAAACTCAGTGGCTCTTTTCTTGAGATCATGGGAAAATCTAAAGAATAAAATTAATAATAAATTGTGGACCTCCACAAGTCTGGTTCACCCTTGGTAGCAATTTCCACACATGAATGTACCACGTTCATCTGTACAAAAAATAGTACGTAAGTATAAACACCATAGGACCATGCAGCCATCATACCGCTCAGGAACGCATTCTGTCTCCTAGAGATTAAATTAGTTTAGTGTGAAAAAAGCAAATCAATCCCAGAACCACAGCAAAGGACCTTGTGAAGATGCTTGAGGAAACAGGTATCTATATCCACAATAAAATAAGTCTTATATCAACATAACCTTAAAGGCTCCTCAGCAAGGAAGAAGCCACTGCTCCAAAACCACCAATAAAAGCAAGACTACAGTTTGCAAGTGCACATGGGGACAAAGATCTTACATTTTGGAGAAATGTCGTCTGGTCTGATGAAACAAAAATTAAACTTTTTGGCCATAATGACCCTTGTTATGTTTGGAGCAAAAAGGGTAAGGCTTGCAAGCCGAAGATCACCATCCCAACCGTGAAGTATGGGTGTGGCAGCATCATGTTGTGGGGGTGCTTTGCTGTAGGAGGGACTGGTGCACTTCACAAAATAGATGGCATCATGAGGAAGGGAAATTATGTGGATGCATTGAAGCAACATCTCAAGAAATCAACCAGGAAGTTAAAGCTTGGTCACAAATGGGTCTTTCAAATGGACAATTACCTCAAGCATACCTCAATGTTGTGGCAAAATGGCTTAAGTACAACAAAGTCAAGGTGTAGGATAGAAAATTTGTGGCAGAACTGAAAAAGCATGTGCGAGCAAGGAGGCCATAAAACCTGACTCAGCTACACCAGTTCTGTCTGGAGGAATGGGCCAAAATTCCAGCAACTTACTGTGAGAAGCTTGTAGAAGGCTCCCCAAAATGTTTGACCCAAGTTAAACAATTTAAAGGCAATGCTACCAAATACTAACAAAGTGTATGTACTTAACCACTGGGAATGTGAAAGAAATAAAAGCTGAAATAAATCATTCTCTCTACTATTATTCTAACATTTCATATTCTTAAAATAGTGATAAATGACCTAAGACGGGGAATGTGTTCTAGGATTAAATGACAGGACTTGTGCAATACTGAGTTTAAATGTATTTGGCTAAGGTGTATGTAAACTTCTGACTTCAGCTGTATATTCAGCAGTAGCTTTGTACAGCATTATTACAATTAAAACAAATAGAGAATATATTTTAATAATAGACACAACACTTTTAAAAATACAAAAACTTGGAATAGATGTGACATTTTTATAGATATCCGCATGATTAAAGGAAATTAAGTAGTAGATAAATTAGCAAAAGCAGCTTTTACAGTTAATGACAAAATACAGATTCCTCTTGGGAAAAAGAATGGAAATCTCTAATTAAATGCAATATAGATAAAAATGGCAAGAGTTGGGATACAGCTTAAAAAAAGCTAAACTCTTCAGATGTAGAAACAGAAGAGGGGATATATTATTTACTAGGCTATGGTTAGGACATACAGAATTAAATAATCAGGTTTGGGAGGGATACTTGTATTCCACTACAGATTACATCCTGTAAAATGTCATTTGTAACATATTTCATTAGATAAGTTAAGGTCAGCAATGTAATCTGAAAACATTTGTTTACTTCTTCAGCACTGACAGATTGTGTAACAAGGTTCTTAAGATGGGCAAGGAGGAGGCGGGAACCAGCTGATCAGTCAACATAAAACTTTAATATCAAACTGAACTCAAACATAACATAAACTGCAAAAAACTAAACAAATTCAAACACACAGATTCATGCGTCTCTCTCTCGAACTGGTGTCTCTGGCCCCCCTTATTTCTCGCCCGCTGATTAGTCACTCAGCGCCAGGCATTCGTCATAAGGGCCAGGCCACGCCCCCCTCCTCAACACAACAAGTTAATAACAAGTGAAAGAAAATCTGCCAGTACAGTAAGACAAAATACTCTTAAATTTAAAATACCGGTAGATTCTCTGAAAAAAGTTCTACATATTTTTTTGCAGTGTAGCTTCTAAACCAAGAAAAAGCCAGTTGATCTTGTTTTAAGGATTTTAAGATATTTTTTACAGAAAAACAATACAACAAATTCTCATCAGATTTTGCCCTCGTATCAAATGTCTTACTAGAAAAAGAAAAATTATGATTTAATGTGGATTTTCTTGATATGATCATGCCTGCTAACAGGCGAACATAAATTGGCTAGAAATAGCATTTTATCATAGCACAAAGCTGAATGTTCACAAAACAATTTACACAAGGTTCATTTCTATTTTTACTGTTCCAAACTCACTTCTCTGTCTGTTCGTATGAATGTAACACATTATAAGAAAGCGTTTCACTGCTGTTCAAATTCACTTTGGATCACATCATTTATATGTATAAATGTTTTCCATCTGAAAGGACTAAATATTAAATGAAACAAATGACAATAAAATGCAAAGTAATCTCTTGAGTAATCTAAATACCTTTTGAATGTAACAGTATTCTGATTACTAACTAATGACCTTGGAATGAAATTCCCAACTCCATCCGTGAAGCAGAGTCACTCTCTGTCTTCAAAAAACAACTTAAAACGCATCTTTTCCAAGAGCACTTAACTAGTCACTAATAAAAATAAAATTGCACTTAATATGGAGCTGTTTCTTCAACAAATCCACAAAATGAGCAAGTTTCATAAATGATATGATTAAACCTTATTCTTTTCTTTTTGTTTTCTGTGTATATAACTTCATATTTTGATGTCCGCAATTCCATAATATTGTTTTCTGTTGTTATGATTGTTCATTGTAAAAGATACAACCATGCTTCATTTCCCTGATTGTTTATGTATGCATGTATATATAAGTTCTGCAATTAAAAAAAACTATAGCTGACGCTTCATATATATCTAGAGAGTTGCGCAACTTGCGAATGAAGTCAATAACCACGCATCAAATAACTATGTTTCATTTAGAGTGGAGGTGCTTATTGATGGTTTAGGAGCGCTGTAGGCCAGTATGAATGTCGAAGCACATCCTGGATTATTAAACTCTCTGCAAAACGTTCCCTGCATATTCTAAATCTGTGCGAGTCAGAGGGGACTAAGGTGGGACATCCATCTGCTCCCGATAATACTATTGAGCTCTTAACCAATGATGCACTGGAGCTACGCAAGGACCGTCTCCCTCATTTCCATGTTGCACACAGAAAAGTAAAATTAAATACATGTATAAATAAATATATATGGGAATATATAAATATGGAAATAAATACAAATAAATATAGAACATAATAAAGGAATAAAGTCATACAATAATACATTCAAGAATAAATTTAATTAAAAACTAATTATATTTGTTTTATCAAGACATTTATTCCTTTATTATTTTTGCAGGTTTGGGCCTCCATAGATACTAAGCCATGACGCTACACTCCAATATAGTAGGTGGCGGTATGCACATTTTTCGATGGTCTGTAACCCACCAGAAAACTAAAAGAAGAAGAAGAAGAAGAAGAAGAAGACGACGCGTGAGCGAAAAATACGGAAATGTTTACAACTACGCTGAGGAATACTGTACAGAAGCTGAATTGGTTTTGCTAAAGATTTTGTATTAGTATCTGTTTTTTTTTGTTTTCCAAAATGGTGCTTACTTGTGCTTATCCTGGGTGCCTCAACCTAGTGAAAATCGTTAGATTGCGTCCGCGGGCATCATCGCAAGAGGAAAGACTAACTTTTCACAGATTCCCTATCAATGATCCTGAACGACTGAAGCTGTGGCTGCTCGCTTGTCATCGGAATATCAAAACACCCACTGAGTCACTCAAAATATTGAGGGTGTGCAGCGAGCATTTTTCCCCTGCAGATTTCAGACCTGACGAGGGGAAAATCCGACGATATCTGAAATCATCAGCTGTGCCTATGTCTTTTTCACAGCGAACTGAGGTATGTTTGTGTGTACATCTCTCTGCGCTTTCGCGGTCGTCACTTCTCACGTGAACATGCCATCGCGATTACGTCACGCGAGAGTCCATGTGATTTCGGATATGCATGCGACAATTGTCCGGAAGCGAATATTTATAGTTACATTCTTGATCTGTTTCTTACACATACGCGTATCGTTTCGATTCAGAAGACAGTAATGAATCATTTGGAGTCGTATGCATTACTCTTATGCTGCCTTAATGTGGGGTTTGGAGCTTCAAATATTTGGTACCTGCTTAAATTAAATGGACATACAGACATTTTTCTAAAATTCTTAGTTTGTGTTCTGCAGAAGAAAGAAAGTCATGCACATTTTAGATCGCATGAGGGAGAGTAAATAATGAGAGAATTTTAACTTTTTGTATGAACTATTCAACTCTTAAATTGGTTTACATTTAAATCTTGATTTCCGCCTTTTCTCACTTTTGCGCGCTCTCAACAGTGCACGTAGAGAAGCTCGTTCCCAATTGTTTTACTGCTATATTTGTTGATATAGTTTATTATTATATTGTTTTCAAAATGGTGCGCATATGTGCTTTTCCTGGATGCTTCAATCGAGAGAAACTAGTGAGACTCCGTCATTGGGGATCAAAAACGCAGGGGGAAAGTTTGACTTTCCATAGATTTCCAAGGCATGATCCACAGAGATTGAAGCTGTGGCTTCTCGCTCTTCGCCTTGATCTCAGCACACCCACTAAAATTGTCCGTGGACTGAAGGTGTGCAGTGAACATTTTTCACCAGACGATTTAATTGAAAACGGGAGCACAGGAAGACGAGTTCTAAAATCAACAGCAGTGCCCATGCTCGTACCAAAAACAGAGGTAATATGGCAAGCCGTTTTGACAATTATTCTTTAAAATTTACTGGTATATGTATATTTATGTTACTTTTTATTACTTGAAAGTTTAGCATAAATGGGGGGTGTTATCGACCGTTATTCTGGGTCAGAAATGATTCCGGGTTCAATTCAAGTTAAACTACCACAAAAATAGTGTCGACTCATTCCTCCTTTAATTTGAAAAAATATAAAAAAATATTGGTTACAGTGAGGCACTTACAATTTAAGTAAAAGGGGCCAATCCGAAAACGTTAAAATACTAATTGTTTCAAAAGTATAGCCGCAAGACATAAACAATTTGTGATTAAATTGCTTACTAACCCTTTATATGTAAAGTTATGTCCAATTTTACAACATTGTTGCCATGACAACGTAACGTCTTTAAAGCCTAAAATGACTGTAAGTACATCGAGTTAAACAACATCTACAGCTCATATATAATACACAAGTTTAAACAGAAATTGTAATTTAAGTGCTTTTACAGGGCTCCAGACTACAAAAATGACTTTGCAGCCATTGGCTCCTAAACTGAAACATTAAGGCACCAAATGGAGACAAAAACTCCTGACAACATGACTTGTGGTCATTCAGATGTGATCTAGAAGCTTTTTACAGCTTTATACCATGCATGCCATTGAAGAAATGGTAAGTTTATCCCTCACAGCCTCTTTATCATTCCCATAAAAAAATCAAAGATGGGGATACTGTGAGTAAGGTCTTTAGAGCGCAACAGTGCCCAGCCATTTTTTCGCCAGCAGTGAACTTATTCCAGGGTAATATAACACAGCTATGTTATAACAAATATAATGTTATACATTTACACACAATATTGAAAAAAATATATAATACATTTTTTTTTTGTGATTTACGCTGATAAATAAGGTGGAAACGCGTCATTACAGTCTGTGGAAAAAGGTTTATTCGGGCGCAAATGTCACCCTTAAAGGAATATTGTGGAATCAATACAAGCTGAGCTCAGTTGTCAGCCTCATCAACAACTGACATTTGTGACAATGTTGATTACCCAAAAAATATATTTTTACACAATAAGGCTAAATTTAAATCATAATATATAAAAAAATACAATTATTTTATAAATAAAATAAAAAAATTACAATAAAAAAAAATAGCAGTACTTTCCTGTTAAACTGAAATTTCTGATATGCCTCAGTTCAAGAGCATCATCTACATATTGCACCTTCTGCAACCATGTTAAATAAAGTAATAATACAAAATAAATAAAAAAATCCACTTTAAATGGGACATTTCTGTTAACAATCTGTAGTGGATATATTCTTCTGACAGACCCCAGTTGGACAAACACAAAAACAGTCCATGAGCAATATTCTCTCCCATGTGGTCAATGGGAAAGTATGCAGTTTGCATCAACTCTTCAACTGAAAGTCATCATTAAAGAAATGTACGGTGAGATTAGGTACGGCTCGGTCATCCTCCTCGACCACAAATCCGTTGTTGTGGCATAATACACCACATTTTCCAGCTCTGCTTCCACTTTCTTTTTACACTCCACGTACATTTCTGGTATTGCAACCTGACTGAAATATGTACAGGAAGGAATTGTTTATCTTCTGTCCAATGTGTGGATGCGTTTTTGAAAGCTGTCTTTTGTCACTGTGTAATAGACACCATATCTTTGGAAGATAATTTGTTATGGCGTTTGTTATCTCGCAGTGTCTTAGTGAGCCCTTTTCAATAAGGAGTTACAGTCAAAAACGGCTCTGCAATGGCAGCTTGGTTGACTCGGCTGGAGCAGAAATACTTTACTTAAAATTTTTGGCCATACACTCATCGTATAGCCACCCGTGGTGCTATTTCAAATATTGGTATAGGTTTGTCGTGTTGCCCTGTGATGTGGCAACTGCTGCATGATAGGCTTTGCATATGACCTTTTTTTTTTTTTACCTTTTGGTTTACATCTGATTTCTCAAAGCCGAAATAGCCCCAAATCACTGAAGTGCCGGTACTTTTTGGGACTAACTCTGTAGGTTCAGCTGATGCCATTTATCCCACACGATTTCACCTAGCTTCATTTGTTGTTGTAAAATGTTTACAACATTTTGAATCACAGTCTTCACGATTAGCTAAACGCGTTCTTTCAAATCGCGATTTCGATTTGAAAACGATTAATCGTTCAGCACTCGTATTGTTTGTCTTGTGGCAAACTTTTGAAACAGTGAGTATTTTAATGTTTACGGATTGGTCTCATTCACTTCAATTTTAAGTGCCTCACTGTAACCCAAAATAATTTTTTGTGGTAATCCACATTATGCATTCCATGTCAGTGTCCAGTACATCTTATGTACAACCTCGTATCAAAAACAACTTGGTGTATTTTTCAGGAGGCTGTGAGTGAAAAAGATGGAGACACAGAGGTCCTTGGGGATGAGATGTTTTTTGCCAGTGTTCCACCATCAATCCCAGAAAAGCCAGAGACCATCAGAACCAGCAATGGACAAAATGAGGAATCACAGTCAAAACTGATTTTGATCGTATCTAATCCTAATCAAACGCAGTCATCAACATCTAGGACATACTATGCTTTCCCTCCTATACAGTCTTCTCAGTCAGTAAGTCCTCACAAACATGTTTTGTCACACAAGTTGTAAATGGGCAGGTCGTACTCTTGTTATTATATGTCTAATTTTGAACAGTGTTTGACAAATTAGTTGGTAGTTAAAGGAATATTCCAGGTTCGATTGAAGTTAAGCTTAATTGACAGCATTTTTGGCATAATGTTAATTACCCCAAAATTACATTTACGGTCCCTTGTTTATTTAAAATAAAATTGCAGTTTCAGTAAGACAGGTCAGTTCATAAACATTAAAACACACAGGGGAGTCAAGTTGGACCGCCGAGAAAGATGGCAGCACACTAGGAGAGCTCTTGACATCCATCAGCTAATGATATAAATTTGGAAACATACACTTCGCTCTCCGCCAGAATATTAGTGTCCACTACTAAAGTAATATATTGTTGTCGGGAATCAGCAGACAATTTGCAGCTTCCTGGTGAAATGTCAAGCAATAGCAGAGCAAACTTTTTTTAAAGGTGTGGGAACGAGAAGCAAGCCCCCCCGAGAGCGCCTCGCAGACGGTGACACCTGAGAGCAACCCCCCACAGAACAAATCTGAAACGGACGATCTGAAGCGTTAAATCTTACACTGGAAGGAATGCTGATAAGAATATGTTTAGAGGAAATATGACAAATTAGTGCTACTTTGCAGGTAGTGGTGGTGGATGTTGTCTCAATTAAGGA
Source organism: Xyrauchen texanus (assembly GCF_025860055.1). Lineage (NCBI taxonomy): Eukaryota > Metazoa > Chordata > Actinopteri > Cypriniformes > Catostomidae > Xyrauchen > Xyrauchen texanus. Next base: position 17,750,062 of record NC_068311.1, read on the forward strand.
GACAATGAAGGAGCTCAAAGACTCTGTGGAGAACATAAAAGCAAGGATTGGAGAGGCAGAATAACAGATGGAGGACATAAACGCTCAGATGGAGAAAGGCATGGAGAAGTGCGACAAGAGATTGAAGAACACACTATGGACATGTGTGGAGGACCTCGAAAATCAAAGTCAGAGGAATTATGTCAGAATGGTGGGACTGAAAGAAGGCAAGGAGGAGACGGGCAAAGTGATGCAGTATGTGGAGAAGATTCTCTCTCAGGGGCTTGGTCTTACTGGCAACAAATTCTAAATTGAACATGCACATCATTCTCTCAACCCCGTACCTAACCCGAATGAGCCACCTAGAACCATAATGATGCGCTTTCTACATTCATCGGCTCGAGACAAGGTGCTACAGGTGGCTAAGGAGAAATGTGGAAATAAATGGGAGGGCTGTAAGCTGTCTTTCTTTGAGGATCTGACAAGAGAGTTAGCAGAGAAAAGGAAGGGATTTATCCCAGTGAAGAGACGCCTGCACAAGCTTAATGTGAGCCACAGGCTGGCATACCCTGCAATGCTTATCTTTACATGGAAAGGACAAAAGAAAGCATTCCAAGACAGCATGGATGTAGAGAAGTTTTTGCAAGATATTATATAGAGGACCATGGGATTCTATTTTGAAAACATAACAAAGTTTGTGTGAAGATATGGAAGTATGGGTTGGTTAGGGGCCGAAATGGTTGTGTTGCCACTAGTTAACTGTTTAGTTCAGTTAGGGCGGGAGGGGGTTGCTTAGCAACATCATGATCTGTGCTGTTCTGGTTGGAGTTGTTTTGTTTGTTCATGTTTGATTTTTGCACTAAGACAGTGTATTTGAGAAGGCCTAATAATGTATTGGATGACCTATTGAATAATTGTTTTGTTAACTTTGCTGCCATGATGGGTAAATTGCAGTCACAATCACAGGGTACTTACAGTTTTGAAATGATGGGTAACCGGAACATTAATATAATATTGTGGAACAAAAAGGATGTGGGAACCAAATTAAAAGGAGGAAGGTTTTGGCGTATTTTAAATAAAAAAAATTCAGATATAGCATTTATTCAGCAGTCTCATATAAAGGGGGTTGAGGAAGACATTAATGCTGATCGACATGTGCTGTTGATTGAGCTCCACTTGTTTTGAACCTGGAACATTCCTTTAAAATCTACAATTTTCTACCTTTCAATGCCATAGTTATTGAACTTGATTGATGTGTTACTCAAAACATCTCAACAACATCCTAATCTGTCATTAATTTTCTGCCATGTAGGGTGAACCAGCAGAAACTGAGGTTAAAATAGAAAGTACTGACATAGATGTCAACATGCTTTCTGTAAGTCCTCCATCTTGCACGAAGGATCTCAATCTTATTCCTCCAACTTCAAGCCAAACTACAGGGCAAGAGGAGGACAAAGTAATAGGCCAGCATTGGAAGGAAAGAAAATGGCTGGTTAACGAATCATCTTTGATGAAACTGTTTAGGTTCTGCCATCAATGTGGAGCACCAGTCAGGGAACCAAAACAAATAACATCAGGGAGTCTCATCCTTGTACAGTGGGAGTGTTCAATGGGACACAGAGGGCAGTGGAGTTCATGTTTTGATGTTGGGGGTATGGCTGAGAATGACCTGCATGTGGCGGCATCTATAGTGTTCTCTGGAGCAACATATGTTGACATTGCCGATTGGGCTGCCCTGCTCAACCTTCAGGTGCCAGATAAAGCTACTTTCAATGGAATCCAGTCATCATACCTCATCCCTGTCATAGACTCTGCATACAAAGAACAGCAAACAGCACTGCTGCAACTCTTGCGTATGCAAAATAGGCCCCAGAAGAGAGTGCATTTGTCAGGGGATGGAAGAGACGACAGGTAGATACAAGTATGTAATATTTGTTCACTTGTAAAATACATTTTTAAAGCGATAACAACAGTCCTTTTCCTCTTCATCCTCTGTTCCTTACAGCCCAGGGTTCTCAAGCAAATATAATACATACAGTTTCATGGATGACACAACCAATCAGATTGTCCACTTTGAACTGGTGCAGGTCAGTGAACATCCAGATTTTGGTATGGGCATGCATTTGGATCGTGACCATTTTTTTTTTTCTTCCCTTTTTCATTTAATCACACTTTTAACCACAAACACAGTTATGTCTCAGGAGCAACCAAAAGGTTTTAGGCTATGTCTGGCTGTTAAAGTCATTTAGATGGTCTAGACATTATCTTCTATTTTAATGGTGCATTTTATTTTAAATTGTTATAGAATTGTATGCAGAAAATGTTCCTACTCTCTGAAAGTTATAACTTGAATAAGTGTCCTGAGATATCTCACTCTGACGTTTTTCTTTTGTGTTTGACAACCATGGGAAGATGTACTACTCTTCTCCCCAACAGTCTCAACGGCATCTTTGGAGTGCAGGGTTTGGGAAAGAGGAGGTGTGGCTTGAGAGTGAAAGTGATATTCAACAATTCATTGTTTTTCATTTTCAAATAAAATCATTGGTAAACTAAGCATAAAGTCATGAGAATTAGAAGAACCAATGAGGTTTGATGTGTTTTATGGGTTGCGATATTGAATTTGAAAGTGAAACAACTTTTTATTGTTTTGGTGTGTTCATCATACAAAATGATTGTATGTGGAGACTTGGAATATGATGCGTGGTCACTTTTGGGTTCTTTTTTAACTTTAAAGTGAGACCGTCTACTACAATTGTACTGAATTTAGCCAACATAACTGGATTAAATTGCCATTAAATTATCTCCTTTTGTGTTCTGTTGAAGGAAATGTCATACGGGTTTGGAATGACATTAGAGTGATTTAAATGATGACTGAATTTTCATTTAGGGGGAACTATTCCTTTTAATGTGATAATAGGCTATTCAGACAGTGCCAGTACATACAATATACCAAAGTGAAATATTTTAGACATTACTTGTCATTCGTCACTAGTATATTACATGTAGAGCTGTTCAGCCATGACGTCAATTTGTAGGCGATCCTGAAAATCTAATTTGCCATGGGTTGGTTCCCTCTGGATTTTCCTATGGGTTTTTTGAACTTATGGTCTGTGGTAAACATTACTTGACTATACGTGGACGTTTTGTTCTACAGTATACATTACACACATTCATACCTCAAATGTGAATTTTTAAGCCACCATATATTTTTTTTTTAAGTATGCAATTTAATACAGCTTCAAAATTCACATTTGAGGTACAACTTATTTGTTATATATGTTGTAGAACAAAATGTATACGTATCATCAAATAATGTTTACCACAGTCTTTATTTTTCTCATAAGTTTATAAAAACCCATTATAAAAACCCATAGGAAAATCCAGAGGGAACCCATGGCAAATTCGACTCCCAGGTTTTTGGACTACAACCAGAACCGCTCTATTGTAAGAAAGTATTGTTTCTGTTTTTTTGTTTTTTTTTTCTTCTAGGCGACAGAAGCATCTAGTTCAGGTGCTATGGAGCCTGTAGGTTTTAAGAGAGGTCTAAACAAACTTTTGGAGAAAGGCATTGATGTAGAGATTGTGACTACTGACCGATCCCCCTCAATAAGGAAGGTCATGCAGGTGGATTATCCAGATATCCACCATGAGTTTGACATCTGGAGTGTGGTCAAGGGTATGTAAATGTTGCATCACTAATTAATATCGACACGTGGGGGGTTGCTCAATCTTTAGATTAATCGGCCGGCCGATTTTTGCATTTTTTACATAATCAGCATCGGCCAATATCCACGCATATCAAGCCGATTATTAGGCAGCCTAGTGTTGTTGTGGAACACGTGTTCGACGCACACTGCCCCTAGAGTCATTCTCCAGCAGAGTGAGCAGACCTCATCCAGTGCCTAAGGAAGGAGCTAAGTTCCTTGGAGAAAACAGTAAGGGTTAAATTTGTATAACTTCTTTAGATTGAATTAAAAACGTTTGATATGTTACTGCCAACTTCAAGAAAAAACGTGACAAACGCGATAGTTGACATGACGTTCGGCTACTTTGGATATTGATATCGTAGTTGAAGTTGCATTATCACAGCAGAAGGGTTGCTATCATGTCACAATAAGGAAGCAAGAATTTTGCAATTACAGAGAGTGAATCTGAGACTTTTATTTGTTCTGTTTGTGTGTCTTATATTTGAGAGGGTTATCACTCAATGCAGATAAATAAGTAATAAAAAAATACCAACGCAGTATAGGCTATTGAAGGACTGGCTTTGGTAAGCTCGGACGTTATCGGTTCTGCTGACGGTACTGGAGAAATTAAGAAAATACATTTATTATTGCTATAAAGAGAAAGTTATTTTATCTCGCCAGCCATTTCTATGTATAATAATATGAAACCATTTGTCTGTGATGCAATTTAGCTATTCGCAGTCAGAGAGAGAGAGAGAGAACTCGCTCACGCGGTGCCACAGCGAGCACAAAACGAGCCCTGCTTAATGAGTGACAGAACTAAACAGTCAGACATAGCCTGGTTTAGATCTGTGATTATTAGTCTGATTTTATTTTAGATTTCGCCTTCCAAAGATTATAAAAAGAATATTTATACATAAGCCGCATTCTGTCTAGCACAACTTCCTTCCCTTCACAGCGGTGCACTGACATTTCTCCCTAAAACTCAAACTTAACGTCAGAATCAGCACGATCGGTGATTGTTGTAAAATGCAGTCTAGCTACTGTTGCTAAATTGCGGGACGCGTTTAATTATAAAAAGAGCGCAAGAGATACCGTTCCCAAGGCGGCGCGTGCTCCGAAACACACCGCAAAGAGACGAGCAACATATAGGCTACTTTGGGTTTCATGCGTCTAAACCAGCGTTTCTCAACGTGGGCGTTTGGGCAGTGTTGGGGGGCGGTGTGAACGAGGCAGCAAGAGAGGGGGGCGCTCAGGCACAAATGGGGGGCGTTACTCAGAGGTACTCAACAGGCGGCCTGCGCAAAAATCTTTTCAGCTCTTCTCCTTAGCCTATGTCTTCATCTTGCTCGGATTACTGCTGCCACTTCACCAGGAGGATATGCCAGGAGAGCCGCTTCCTAAGTTACACATGCTTTTAAGAGGCGGATAATTTTCAGCGCAAAATAGAGGCGCTTTCACTGGCTTTTTCTGTACATAACGCGGAATACATGATTAGGCGCATAATTAGTGCTCAGGGCTCACACTAATGACCGTAATTAATAAAAAAAAAAGTGGCTGTTTTTGACGTCGTTTTTTCTTCGGTTCAGTTCAGGTTGCCGAGCTGTTGTCGTCTTTGTTCGTCATTTGAAATCAAATGACCGTTTGTAGGCTATTCAAATTTGAAGCCTAGTATATATTGCCTAATTGAGTGCGCGAACGACCGCTGCTTTTTCATTGGCCATTTAGGTTAGTTACGTTATTGTTCACGTGATTGGTTCATCTTAAAAAAATTTGTGTGTGAGCCTGAATTTGTTTGAATTTCTAAATACATTTGCAATACCTTTCAAACAATCCATGTGTTTTTGCATTTTTTTCCAAACACAATATTACTCAACTTCAGGCTTTTACATGTAGTTTAAATACAATAAGAAACTTCTGTTTCAGTTTTTTTTTTTTTTTACCAAAAACTCAGGCTTCAGATAACAGTGTTGCAATTGTTTGGCTGTAATAGTATTTCTGAAGTGTTTTTTTTTTTTTTTTTTAGGGGGGTTAAGAGGATCATGAAGAGGTCAGGGGGGCGTTTGTTCAAAAAAGGTTGAGAACCACTGGTCTAAACGATCAACTATACACAAAAATATGTCAAAACGACCGGCTTGGAGATTCACTTAAACACAGTTTATGTCTTAAATGGACGTAGTTATGGAAATAGTTGGGAGAAAATATGCTGCATCAGGAGCCTATTAGATCTGCACTCGGTCTTAAAGGGGAAGCTGTCTATTAAACATGTGACGATTGAGCCATTACTGTGAATCAAACAACAAAAGGCAAAGAGAAAATCACTTACAGCTCTTGAATGAAAAACTTCTGCATTAATAAGCATTAATCTATCTATGATAAACTATGAAGTGTTATTTTACAATTGATTACTTTATTAGATTTCTTTTTAGACCACACCATGAACAGTAATGTTAGTAGACCTTCCTGAAATTAAATCACTGTGCCTATATAACGTTTATATTTGTGTTATATATATATATATATATATATATATATAACAAAAAGGACTGTTAAGAATACCGTTAAAGTACTGGATCGATAAGCAGTATCGGTAAGATAGTAATACCATTAAAACCTTAACGATACCCATCCCTAGTTATGCCTGTGCTTCTCTTGGATGCTCTGAATATTGGATTACGTGTCTGGATTGCCCCTTAATTAAAGCTGCATTTGGATCTCAACCTTCGTGTCTCGGAGCAGTTCGTAACACCTGCTTTGTTTATTTAATATATTTGTTATACATTATTTATACAATATGTTTTTACATTATACATTTTTAATTTAAGTGTACAAGTGCAGATTGGTCAAGTGTTCAATAAATGTATTTGTTGAGAAATGTTGTCTATCTTAAGTAATTATTTGTGTTACATTTTATCTTTCAAATAAAAGGTTCAAATAAGAGGTTAAAAACAAGCACATATCGGCCAAAATAAATCGGCAGCATTAATCGGCCATCGGCCGACCTGGATTTCAAAAGATCGGCATCGGCCTGAAAAAACCAATATCGGCCGACCTCTACTTTAGATAATACATGAAGCATACGTATTTGTGCAGCTATTGACAACTGCTGCTTTAAAGAAATATTCTGGTTTCAATACAAGTTAAGCTCAATCGACAGCATTTGTGGCATGATGTTGGTTACCACAGAATTTTATTGACTCGTCCTTCCTTTCCTTTAAAAAAAGCTAAAATCTGGGTTACAGTGAGGCACCAACAATGCAAGTGAATGGGGTCAATCTGTAAACGTTAAAATACTCACTGTTTCAAAATTATAGCCACATGATGTAAATATTATATGTGTTAACATCATTTTAGTGTGATAGTTGCTTGCTAACATTTTCTGTGTGAAGTTAAATTTGATTTTACAACATTTTAGCCACAATAACATAACACTGTAAATTTAGACATGGGCAATTTACGGCCACCGGGCCAGATCGGCGCTCCTCATGGTTTAATCTGGCTTGTTGATCCTAACAGCGTTTTTTTTATTGAATACTTCAGTTATCTTGCATTGGGACCTAACATGCCTCCACAAGCCTATAACATGCTCAGGGTTGCCAGATAAGAGATGCAAACCCCCCAATTTGAGATTTATACTTCCACATTTTGGAAATATTCTGCTTAATTTTATACATATTTTGTGCAATCTGGCAACCATTCACATGCTCTGTCTAGCTTTTGCGTCCCACTTTAAACAAACTTGGTGATCTCTAGTGCAATATTCTGCTTAAAAGTGTTATACGGCCACTCAGTGTCCATTATTGTGGCTGTTTGGTGCTGCTAAGTTTGCGAGCAAACCTTCTCAGTAATGAACTTTAAAAAAATATAAACATGGATCTCTGAATCATTGACATACAAATAAAAGCAAGCAAGAGACTAAATGTTTAGAAATGTTGAAGTCCCTCGCACCTGTTTGTTAATCTGATTATTTATTATTTCATCATGCAGCCTGTTTTACTCAGTTGTGTCCTGAATGGAGTGCCAAACCATTGATGAGATCGGCATCATGACACTTTTAGCACATAAACGGGTAATGTTTGAGAATAAAATGAGGAAACTGGCTCACTTAAAAAAAAAAAAAGCCTGATAGAAAAGTATCTCTACCTTTGCAGAGCAAAACAAAACTTTAGGCAATTGCAGAATAGTCCCATCAGTCACATGTACACTTCAGAATAATTAGTACCCAAATATTTCTGCACATAAAAGTTATAAGAACCAAATCAATGCAGAACATTTGATCTCAAAAGGAAAATGGTTGCCCACCCCTGCCATAAACCCTCATCAAATAATACATGAGTTTTAACAGAATAATGATTTAAATGCTTTTATAAAATTATAAGCTTTACATTTTTGCCTTCAAGCCCACCATTGTAAGTGCCTCACTATACCCACGATTTTCTTTTCTTTCTAAAACTGTCCGAACTCGCTCACTTGTTCACTCAATAACATTCCTATATAGTGGAAGTCAGTAAGAGCACTATATCAGGCAAGCAGTGAATGAAATTAGTGAGTGAATTTAGACACACAGTGTCGGAGAAAGTGCTAATGCTGTTTGCAGAAACAACATCGTCACATCTGTACTTTTATCTTACTTATAGCATAATAATAATCATAATAACAACAATAACAATACTTTTTAATCTAATAAAATTTTAAATATTCAAGAAATGTCCATTCTGTTTGTTGAGTTTAATATTTATTTTCATAATGATTAAAATAATACTGTTAGAAAGGACCAAAAAGAATATAAACATTGGAACAAACATAGATTATTGTATTTATGATTTTCTCCCTGGAAGCATTTCTGAGACGCATGCATTTCATAGATGGCATAGTGCCATCATGCGACTAATACAGTACTAAAGTTATTAATAACAACATTCATTAATTATTAAACTAATACATGTGGCAACAAAATATTTGAATAATTTCCACTGTGTCTAGTTTAATCAATTTGTGAAAGTGTCCAATCACAGGATGTTTACTGAGATTAAGCGTGTAGTATTCGGCTGGTCATGTGATTGTAACATGTGCAGACCTTCTCCATATTTTACATTTATGCATTTGGCAGACGCTTTTATCCAAAGCGACTTACAGTGCAATTATTACAGGGACAATCCCCCCGGAACAACCTGGAGTTAAGTGCCTTGCTCAAGGACACAATGGTGGTGGCCATGGGGTTAGAACCTGTGACCTTCTGATTAACAGCCCTGTGCTTTAGCCACTACACCACCACCACTCCAGCAGATCCATATAGAATAATGTGTGCTCATGATCTTCTACATATATTGCAAAATTACAATTCATGTCTTTAGGAGTTAAACTTTTTTTAATGAGGAAAAAATGACTGAGTGTACCTTTAATGCAAACTTGCACACTTTGTGTAGGATAAATGCATGTTTTGTTCACCTAGCTTTAGTTTGTTCTGGAGAAAAGATTTCAACTTCTGTTGTGTAAATTAGGCTTTAGCTTACGTAAACTCTATACCTCCAGAAGCCCTATAACAATGTAATTAAACTTTGTATGTGCTGTGACCCTCCTTGGTCATGGTACGAGAAATAGCATGAAAGTTATACTGTTTTTTTGACAGGGTTTTATAAGAAGTTGCTATCAGTGTCTTGGAAAAAGGGAAACCAAGACCTGCAGCCCTGGGTCAAATCCATATGTAACCATTTGTGGTATTCCTGTTCAACTTGTGGAGGTGACGCCAGTGTAAGTTGGAAAATATCTGATAATGATGTTATTGACTTTTTGAAAGTGCATATTTTAAAGTTCACAAATTATATCAGGACTTAACTAAGAAGTGGAAGTCCCTTCTTCATCACATTTGTGGTGTACATCACTGGATGGAAGATGGAAGACAGCACAGATGTCATCATGATGACCTCCTACCTGAACAGCAGCGGAGAAGAAGATGGCTTAGAAAGAGTCACCTGCCTTCCAATCACTATCATCCCTTGTTCTGAACAAAGGTCTCATAAACGACTTGAGGCAAATGGCACTTTTCAAGCATACAGGTTAGTTTTATCTCAGACACAGTTTGTTACAGTTCACTTTGAGTGATCAGTTAGCCCTTTTCCACTGCAATGGCATGTGCTCGACTGGTTCACGGCCGGGGCAATCTAGAGCGCTTTTCCAATGACTTGAGACAGAGATTATTTAACAGAGATAGGCCACATCTGTTAAAATGAATGGGAGAAATTGGAACGCTCAACCAAGGAGCTCTGAGCACCCAACGATTAATGGATGTAGAAAGGAAGTCCCGCCTAGGTTAAAAGAGCCAATCACCTTTTAGACACAGACATCGCTGTCAATCAACTCAACAACGCACATGCTCTTTAGCTATACAAGCCAAGAAAATTCCAAACATTGCTGACAGTGGACTGACTGGCTATAAAGACTTTGCTTGAGATCTTCATGAGAACCGAACGATGGCGTAAGCCAACCTAATCTGCCCACAAGCAAAAATGGTGCATCACAGTGTTTGTTTAAATCATTCACTCCTGTTTTTGAGGACATCTTTAAACAGAGAAATGTAATCCAACGTTATAACATTGCTCAACAAGTTTGTCATAGATGACATCTACAGTGGATATAAGAAGTCTACACACCCCTGTTAAAATGGCAGGTTTTTGTTATGTAAAAGAATGAGACAAAGATAAATCATGTCAGAACTTTTTCCACTTTTAATGTGACCTATAATGTGAACAATTCAATTGAAAAACAAACTGAAATCTTCGTGGGGGAATTTTTTTAATTAAAAACCTTACAATAAACTGGTTGCATAAGTGTGCACACCCTCTTATAACTGGGGATGTGGCTGTGTTCAGAATTAACCAATCACATTCAAACTCATGTTAAATAGAAGTCATTACACACCTGCAATCATTTAAAGTGACTCTGATTAACCACAAATAAAGTGCAGCTGTTCTAGTAGGATTTTCCTGACATTTTCTTAGTTGCATCTCAGAGCAAAATCCATGGTCCACAGAGAGCTTCCAAAGCATCAGAGGGATCTCATTGTTGAAAGATATCAGTCAGGAGAAGGGTACAAAAGAATTGCCAAAGCATTAGATATACCATGGAACACAGTGAAGATGGTCATCATCAAGTGGAGAAAATATGGCACAACAGAGACATTACCAAGAACTGGACGTCCCTCCAAAATTTATGAAAAGACGAGAAGAAAACTGGTCAGGGAGGCTTCCAAGAGGCCTACAGCAACATTAAAGGAACTGCAGGAATTTCTGGCAAGTACTGGCTGTGTGCTACATGTGACAACAATCTCCCGTATTCTTCATATGAATGGGCTATTGGGTAGGGTGGCAAGATGGAAGCCTTTTCTTACAAAGAAAAACATCCAAGCCTGGCTGAAATTTGCAAAAACAAACATAAAGTCTCCCAAAAGCATGTGGGAAAATGGGTTATGGTCAGATGAAACCAAGCTTTAACTTTTTGGCCATAATTCCAAAAGGTATGTTTGGCACAAAAACAACACTGTACATCACCCAAAGAACACCATACCCACAGTGAAGCATGGTGGGGGCAGCATCATGCTTTGGGGCTGTTTTTCTTCAGCTGGAACCGGGGCCTTAGTCAGGGTGGAGGGAATTATGAACAGTTCCAAATACCAGGCAATTTTGGCACAAAACCTTCAGGCGTCCGTTAAAAAGCTGAAGAGGAAGTTCACCTTACAGCACGACAACAACCCAAAGCACACATCCAAATCCACAAAAGCATGTCTTCACCAGAAGAAGATTAACATTTTGGAATGGCCCAGCCAGAGCCCGGATCTGAATCCAATTGAACATCTGTGGGGTGATCTGAAGAGGGCTGTGCACAGGAGATGTCCTCACAATCTGACAGGTTTGGAGCACTTTTGCAAAGAAGAGTGGGCAAATATTGCCACATCAAGATGTGCCATGCTAATAGACTCCTACCCAAAAAGACTGAGTGCTGTAATAAAATCAAAAGGTGCTTCAACAAAGTATTAGTTTAAGGGTGTGCACACTTATGCAACCAGGTTATTGTGAGTTGTTGTTTTTTTTTTCCTTAAAGATTTCAGTTTGTTTTTCAATTCAATTGTTGACATTATAGGTCACATTAAAGGTGGAAAACGTTCTGACATGATTATCTTTGTCTCATTCTTTTACATCACAAGAACCTGGCATTTTAACAGGGGTGTGTAGACCTTTTTATATCCACTGTATGCTCAAGATGACAGGTGATGTATTTGCATTACTTTGTACAAACATTTTAATGTGGCTTAACTTTAAGTACGTTAAACTGTAATAGAGAAATCGTGATTAACCTAGGTGTAGAATATGGTTATATTTTGGATTTTTGCCATAGCATATATTAGTATGTTAACATCTTGAAAGAGAATCTCCATCGGTTTACAAACACAGTTTTGCCATCTGGCGTGACAAACACAGAATCGGAAATTTTAGTTGTGCTTAACACACTTTTTAAATTTATTTATTTTTTAGGCAAGCTTGAGGTCTTCCATTCCATACTTCTGAAATATTGTCAGAAGAACCTCCACTTCCACTACACATCCATGACAGCTCGTACCAAACTTGCTGTCCTTGACTACAATGAAAATGTTCACCGTGGAAAGACCACAACCACCAAACCCAGCAGTCAACAACACAAGGCTTTGTGTAAGTGAACACCGCTGTGAAAAAACATCAGCTGAACTGAGGTTAAAACCATGTCGGTCACAACGGTGAGGCCAGTTTTGATCTGATTGTAGTGTCTACGTACATGCTGGACAAAGGAGAGCAACGATCACATTATCTAGGTCTGTTAGGGGCGATTTCAGTCGGACTAAAGCGTTTACATGGCATTTGTAATAGAAACTTATTGTCAGTCCGACTGAAATTTAAGTGCACACAGACGTGCTGTGAAAAACTGTATAAAAGTATCCTGTTTGTAAACTTTTGCAGATATAATTGGTCAAATAATGATTTAATCTATCTTGCAAATGTGTCAGTAATAACTGTTTATCATTTTTAGGCACACCCCATGAACCAACAACACAAAACTTCCGAGATGATCTTTTTCAGAAGGTTCTGCAGCGGCGCATGGACCCCACTGTTGAGTTCAAGGACCAGTCCTCTCAGCTGGCACTTCCCCAACTGCCACCTTAAAAAGCACAAATGCTAAATTGAATCAAGAAAAAGCAATTGCAATGGATGTGTAAATGTTTAACAGATAGAATAAAATGAATCATGTTAGTTTTTACTTTGTCTCTACTTTTCATTTCTTGAACTGAGGGTGTGTTTCTGTAAGAGCGTCATAGTAAACAGGAGGTTGCAGATATATTATAGTGGTGTAAAAAGCTAAGCTAAGGCTTGGGTCGTCATCATTTTTCAGGCCAAGGATGCCACTGTATAACATTGAATGATGCATTTCAAGCTTCGCCTTTCATAATGTGTATAATACTCTATTACTGCATTTGCATATTATGATGCTTGCACTGCAATTTTAAATAATCATTATTGACATACGGTCATATACTTGTAGTTTTATATTTTACTTCATTTCAATACGGGAAAGGCAATTAAACATTTAGCTGAAATTTAACTTTGCCTTAAGTTAACTTAAATGGATAGTTCACCTAAAAAATGTGTATTCTCACATTTATTTACCCTTAAGCCATCCCAGATGTGTATGACTTCCTTTCTACTGCTGAATACAAAGATTTTTAGAAGATTATTTTAGCGCTGTAGTTCCTCGCAATGCAAGTGAATGGGTACCAACATTTTAAAGGTCCAAAAAGCTTATAAAGGCAGCATTCACTTGCATTGTGAGGACCTACAGAGCTGAGATCATCTAAAAATCAGCAGAAGATAAAAAAAATCATACACATCTGCGATTGGATGAGATAATTTTCACTCTAGGATGAACTCTCCCTTTAATATTTAATTTTTGTTTAATGTAATTTATTTACTAAAAAATGGGTGGACCCCTCTGTTTAAGACACCTTTCTTAAAGGAATAGTTCACACAAAAATGAAAATTTACTGATAATTTACTCACCCTCAGGCCACTCCAGATGTATCTGAGTTTCTTTCTTCATCAAAACAGAATTTAAGATTTTTAGGATTTCATTTCAGGCCTCTACCTCTAAACAATGCAAGTGAATGTACTCCATTTTTTGGGATGGTCAAAAATGCATATTTAGGGTGCATCAAAATAATCCACACTACTCCAGTCGACAAATAAAGTTCTTCTGAACTGTATCGATGGATTATTTTTAGAAACAAAACAATATTTATATCAATTTGTAACTACAAATGTTCGCTTCCGTACATCTCTGTGACGCGCGCTCATGAGAGTGATGACGTAAGCTGGTTGGTATGGTCACGTGTAGGAGGAGCCAGGAAGCACGTCATGTTTACAGTAGAAGGAGCGCTGTACAAAAGTTTAATTGTCTTTGCTGTAGATTGTATTTGTTTAAGTGTATTGTTCAAAATGGTCGTTTGGTGTGTGTATCCTGGATGCTTCAACCTTCAGAAACCCCAAAGAAAACGCCCGCTGGGAAAAATATTAACTTTTCATCGATTGCCTATACATGATCATGAGCGATTGAAACTCTGGCTTATCGCACTGAAATTGGATATGAGTACACCCCTACATTCTCTCCAATATTGGAGGGTGTGCAGTGAACATTTTACCCCTGAGGATTTCAGACCATCGAAAGAAACAAAGGGTCGATATCTGAAATCATCGGCTGTGCCCGTTATGTTTTTCCAGCGAACTCAGGTATGTGTGAAAACTTTGTCATGGCCTAAATATTTCTATATAGTAGCTATAGTAACAAAGAAAATATGATAATTACTCTACTGATAGCATTCTGAGATGCTATTCTTCACCACAATTGTACAGAGCTGTTATCCGTGTTACCGTATGCGTAGACTTTGTCAGTTTGAACCAGTCTGACCATTGTTTTTTGCCCTCTCTCATCAACAAGGTATTTCCATCTGCAGAACTGCTGCTCACTGGATGTTTTTTGCACCATTCTGAGTAAATTCTAGAGACTGTTGTGTGTGAAAATCCCAGGAGATCAGCAGTAACACAAATACTCAAACCAACCCGTCTGGCACCAACAATCATCCGTGCGATTATCTAATCAGCCAATAGTGTGGCAGCAGTGGAATGAATAAAATCATGCAGATATGGGTCAGGAGCTTCAGTTAATGTTCACATCAACCATCAGAATGGGGAAAAATGTGTATCTCCGTGATTTGAACTGTGGCATGCTTGTTGGTGCCAGACTTTGCTGACAAAGTCTACGGTAACTCATTGTACTGCTCTGGACAATCATTTAATCTCAGATTGTGGGTTGGCTTTTTTTTTTGGCAGCACGAGGGGGACCTATACAATATTAGGCAGGTAGTTTTAATGTTGTGGCTGATTGGTGTATAGTTGAAGAGAACCAGCTGAAATCAGAAGTTTACATACACCGTAGCCAAATACATTTAAACTCAGTTTTTCACAATTCCTGTCATTTAATCATAGAAAACATTCCCTGTATTAGGTCAGTTAAAATCATTACTTTATTTTAAGAATATGAAATGTCAGAATAATAGTGAGAATTATTATTATTATCAGAAGTTTACATACACTTTGTTAATATTTGTTAGCATAGCCCAAACTTTTGGGTAGCCTTCAACAAGCTTCTCACAATAAGTTGCTGGAATTTTGACCAATTCCTCCAGACAGAAATGGCTTGCAAGCCTCACCCTTTTTCTTCCAAACATAACAAGGGTCATTATGGCAAAACAGTTACATTTTTGTTTCATTAGAAAACAAGAGAGGACATTTCTCCAAAACGTAAGATCTTTGTCCCCATGTGCACTTGCAAACTGTAGTCTGGCTTTTTTATGGCAGTTTTGGAGCAGTGGCTTCTTCCTTGCTGAGCAGCTTTTCAGATTATGTTGATAAATGACTCATTTTACTGTGGATATAGATGACTGTCTACCTGTTTCCTCCAGCATCTTCACAAGGTCCTTTGCTGTTGTTCGAACCAAACTGCGTTCATCTATAAGAGACAGAATGTGTCTCCTTCCTGAGCAGTATGATGGCTGCATGGTCCTATGGTGTTTAAACTTGTGTACTATTGTTTGTACAGATGAACGTGGCACATTCAGGCATTTGGAAATTGCTCCCAAGGATGAACCAGACTTGTGGAGGTCCACATTTGTTTTTGATTTACACATGATGTCAAGCAAAGAGGCAGTGAGTTGGAAAGTAGGCCTTAAAATACATCCACATGTGCACTTCCAATTCAGTACACCTCCTATCAGAAGTTAATTGTCTAAAGGCTTGGCATCATTTTCTGGAATTTTCCAAGCTGCTTAAAGGCACAATTACCTAACTGAATTTGTGATATAGTCAATTAAATGTGAAACAATCTGTCTGTAAACAATTGTTGGAAAAATTACTCGTGTCATGCACAAAGTATGTCCTAAACAGCTTGCTAAAAAGAATCAATACAAGCTGAGCTCCATTGTCAGCCTCAGCAACAATTGACATTTGTGACAATGTTGATTACCAAAACATTTTTATTTTGAAACAACAAAAATTGAGGTTAACGTGAGGCACTTACTATGGAAGTGAATGAGATACATTTTTGGAGGGTTTAAAGGTAGAAATGTGAAGATTATAATTTAAAAAGAACTTGCCTTAATTATATTGTTAATTATTCTGCTAAAACTTGTATTATTTGAGCTGTAAAGTTGATTAAATCGTGGTTTTATAGTAATTTTAGGGTTTATGCCGTTACATTACAATGAAGATGTAAAATTGGTGATAACTTTACACAGAACAGGTTAGTAAGCCATTTTATCACACTAAAATCATGTTAACACTCGTATTGTTTGTCTTGTGGCTATACTTTTGAAACAGTGAGTATTTTAATGTTTACGGATTGGTCTCATTCACTTCAATTGTAAGTGCCTCACTGTAACCCAAAATAATTTTTTGTGGTAATCCACATTATGCATTCCATGTCAGTGTCCAGTACATCTTATGTACAACCTCGTATCAAAAACAACTTGGTGTATTTTTCAGGAGGCTGTGAGTGAAAAAGATGGAGACACAGAGGTCCTTGGGGATGAGATGTTTTTTGCCAGTGTTCCACCATCAATCCCAGAAAAGCCAGAGACCATCAGAACCAGCAATGGACAAAATGAGGAATCACAGTCAAAACTGATTTTGATCGTATCTAATCCTAATCAGACGCAGTCATCAACATCTAGGACATACTATGCTTTCCCTCCTATACAGTCTTCTCAGTCAGTAAGTCCTCACAAACATATTTTGTCACACAAGTTGTAAATGGGCAGGTCGTACTCTTGTTATTATATGTCTAATTTTGAACAGTGTTTGACAAATTAGTTGGTAGTTAAAGGAATATTCCAGGTTCGATTGAAGTTAAGCTTAATTGACAGCATTTTTGGCATAATGTTAATTACCCCAAAATTACATTTACGGCTTGTCCCTTGTTTATTTAATACAAAATTGCAGTTACAGTAAGACAGGTCAGTTCATAAACATTAAAACACACAGGGGAGTCAAGTTGGACCGCCGAGAAAGATGGCAGCACACTAGGAGAGCTCTTGACATCCATCAGCTAATGATATAAAGTTGGAAACATACACAAGGCTTTTGACCGGGTGGAATTAGGGTTCCTTATGTTAGCTCTTTCAAAATTCAGGTTTGGGCCTGGCTTTTGTAATTGGGTGAAAGTACTCTATTCCAACCTGAGAGCAGCTGTTCTCACAAATGGGCTGATATCAAACATTTTCGGCCTTTCTAGGGGGACTAGGAAGGGTTGTGCTCTCTCTCCATTGCTCTTTACAATAGTTCTAGAAGCACTGGCTTTAGCAATCAGAGCTGATGTAAGAATTAAGGGTGTGCATGCAGGGGGCAGGGAGCATCAGCTTTTTATGTATGCGGATGATATTTTAGCAGTGATAGCAGATCCTGTCTGCTCTTTGCTGGTGTTACTTGAATTTACTGCCTCGTATTCTAAATTGTTAGGTTATAAAATAAATGAGCACAGGTCAGAGGGGATGCCTATATTGAATACAAGTCACTAGTGATGTTACATCATTTAATTTCAAATGGATACCCTCAGGTATGAAATACCTAGGTATTCAAATAAATCCAATTTTGGAAGAAATAATGCTCTCATATATGAAACCACTCCTCCAGAAGATAAAAATGAACCCGGCTAAATGGGAAAAATGTAAGCTTACTCTATGGGAAAACATTTATGTGATTAAAATGGTGGTTTCCCTACAATTTGATTATGTTTCCACGATGCTGCCTGTTAGTATATCACCACAGCTGTTGAAGCAATTTGATAGAATTATCAAAGACATTCTGTGGGACAAGAAAGAGACCAAGGATCAATATAAATAAAATGTGGTCACCAAGGGTCACATTGGAGGTATGGCTCTCCCCAATGTAAGGTTATACAATATATTGTTTGAAATGTCTTGGCTGATTTAGCATTGGAAGGGAACAGACCCAGAGCTGAGCCAAAATCAAACAGGAACATGTAAAGCCTTTCAAACCTGTGGATACATGGTTCAACTAATACCAGAATAGACTTGATTACTCTTCTAACCCAGTACTGGCTCATTCTAAGGCAGTCTGAAGAGAGTGCACAGGATGTGTGGTGTAACACGTAAGACAATCATATGCCTCTCTCTGGCACAACCCTGCCATATATATTGGGAAAAAATCTGTCTACTGGAATCAATGGCTTATAAAAGGGATATACAAGATAAGTGACCTGTACCTGGATGGTGTGTTTATGTCTTTTTCTGAACTTGTGCAAAAATATGATTTAAGATTGGATTCAAGATTCAACTTTATTGTCATTGTGAAGAGTACAGGTACAGCGACAATGAAATGCAGTTGTTTTCGCATATCCCAACTAAGCTGGGGTCAGAGTGCAGGTTCAGCCATGAAACAGCGCCCCTGGAGAAGATAGGGTCAAGGGCCTTGCTCAAGGGCCCAACAGTGGTATCTTGGCAGTGCTGGAGCTTGAACCCCTTACCTTTCAGTAACCCAGAGCCTTAACCGCTGAGCCACCACTGCCCCATTTGGAAAGCAAAGGTAATTTTTGGAGGTACTTACAAATTAGAGACAGTATCACAAAGGGCCAGTTCATTCAGGGCGAGAATCAAGTACTGGAATTTTTGGAATAACCTTGTATAGAACACAGGGCAGCTGTGTTTTACAAAACATTCAGCAGGTTGTAAAAATCTGAGGACCATTTGGCAGAAGGACCTAGGGTGTGATCTGAGGGATAATGAGTGGTTAAAAATACTATCAAATACTGGGAAATATATAAGGGAGGCTAGGGGGGAATATACTCTGTATAAGTTAATCAATTTATTTTACTCCTAAGCTCCAAAGAATGGGCTTGCTGACCAATAATTTATGTTGGAAAAGTCAGACAGAAACCGAAACATTTTTACATGCAATCTGGGAGTGTAAACATGTTTACCCATTTTGTGAAAAAGGATTAGAATACATAGGGAGGTGGCTGTGTCACCAAGATCATGCCTATTGGGTGACCAAACCGAATTGCCCAATATATGAAAATATGACTTTGCAGTGATAAAAGTAAGTGTTGTCACTGCTGCCCGAACGATCCTCAGATTATGGAAAAGTACATCCTCTCCAGGTCTCAAAAAATGGATGGAATCAATGCTAGAAATAGTATCATATGAATACGTTAGCTAGAGTCAATGATGAAGGTGTGAACTTTAAGAGGTCATGTGACCACTTTTTCGCTCATAGGATTGCTGGGACACTCTAATTTGGTTGTATTACTATAATTGCTAATTGTTCATTTTGTTTTTTCTAAATATGTACATCTTTTAACTAAATGTAATAATACTGTATGTTTGTGAATATTTAAATAAATAAAAACTTTAAAAGTATAGCCATACGATGTAAACATTCATGCTAACACGATTTTAGTGTGATAAAACCTTATCTTTGTTAAGATAATACAATATTACAACTTTGTTGCATGACGGCATACTTATGGCATACTTACGGTAAACCCTGTAAGTGCTTTTATACCAAAATCATGTAGAACAGATTTTATTTCACTAAGATCATGTTTACAGTACATGTTTGTACGACATTAATGTTGACCGACATGTGCTGTTGATTGAGCTCCACTTGTTTTGAACCTGGAACATTCCTTTAAAATCTACAATTTCCTGCCTTTCAATGCCATAGTTATTGAACTTGATTGATGTGTTACTCAAAACATCTCAACAACTTCCTAATCTGTCATTAATTTTCTGCCATGTAGGGTGAACCAGCAGAAACTGAGGTTAAAATAGAAAGTACTGACATAGATGTCAACATGCTTTCTGTAAGTCCTCCATCTTGCACGAAGGATCTCAATCTTATTCCTCCAACTTCAAGCCAAACTACAGGGCAAGAGGAGGACAAAGTAATAGGCCAGCATTGGAAGGAAAGAAAATGGCTGGTTAACGAATCCTCTTTGATGAAACTGTTTAGGTTCTGCCAACAATGTGGAGCACCGGTCAGGGAACCAAAACAAATAACATCAGGGAGCCTCATCCTTGTACAGTGGGAGTGTTCAATGGGACACAGAGGGCAGTGGAGTTCATGTTTTGATGTTGGGGGTATGGCTGAGAATGACCTGCATGTGGCGGCATCTATAGTGTTCTCTGGAGCAACATATGTTGACATTGCCGATTGGGCTGCCCTGCTCAACCTTCAGGTGCCAGATAAAGCTACTTTCAATGGAATCCAGTCATCATACCTCATCCCTGTCATAGACTCTGCATACAAAGAACAGCAAACAGCACTGCTGCAACTCTTGCGTATGCAAAATAGGCCCCAGAAGAGAGTGCATTTGTCAGGGGATGGAAGAGACGACAGGTAGATACAAGTATGTAATATTTGTTCACTTGTAAAATACATTTTTAAAGCAATAACAACAGTCCTTTTCCTCTTCATCCTCTGTTCCTTACAGCCCAGGGTTCTCAAGCAAATATAATACATACAGTTTCATGGATGACACAACCAATCAGATTGTCCACTTTGAACTGGTGCAGGTCAGTGAACATCCAGATTTTGGTATGGGCATGCATTTGGATTGTGACCATTTATTTTTTTTCTTCCCTTTTTCATTTAATCACACTTTTAACCACAAACACAGTTATGTCTCAGGAGCAACCAAAAGGTGTTAGGCTATGTCTGGCTGTTAAAGTCATTTAGATGGTCTAGACATTATCTTCTATTTTAATGGTGCATTTTATTTTTAATTGTTATGGAATGGTATGAAAATGTTCCTAATCTCTAAAAGTTATCACTTGAATAAGTGTCCTAAGATATCTCACCGGTCTCTGGTGTTTTTCTTTTGCACTACTCTTCTCTTCATCGGTCTCAATGGCATCTTTGGAGTGGGGGTTTGGGAAAGAAGGGGCGTGGCTTCGATGGTCTCAGTCTCGTGGAAGTTCCAGAATGGCTAAAATCACTTACAGCACCTTTAAGGGGCAGTTGAATCTGTTATAATAGCTTTTGCATATAAAGAACTAGTTTACCCCAAAAAATGAAAATTCTATCATCATTTACACATGCTCATTTTGTACCAAACCAGTCTGAATTTTTGTTTCTGTTTCTTCTCCAGAATAAAAAAGGAGATTATTTTATCGAGTCTTGTTGGAAGAATTCAGTGCAATGGCAATAGACAGTGACTCACTTTCATGCTTAAAGGATAGTTCACCCAAAAATGACAATTCTTACAAATTAAATATTGATCTTTTTCTCACCCACACCTATCATGTTGCTTTTGAAGATATGGACTTAATCACTGGAGTCTTACAGATTACTTTTATGCTGCTTTTATCTGCTTTTTGGACCTTCAGATTTCTGTCCACCATTCACTTGCATTGAAAGGACCAAAATAGCGGAGATATTATTTAAACAGATCTTCATACACATCTGTTATGGCATGAGGGTAAGTAAATGAGGGTGAACTGTCCTTTAAAAAAAAAGCACCCTAAAGTGTCATACGTGTAGTCTTTGAAGGCAGGCAGTCACTTTGTTTTTCCCTTTTCACATTACTTGACTATACGTGGACATTTTGTTCTACAGCATACATTACACACATTCATACCTCAAACGTGAATTTTGAAGCCACCATATATTTTTTTAAAGTATGCAATTTAATACAGCTTCAAAATTCACGTTTGAGGTACAACTTATTTGTTATTTACAGTCAGGTCCATAAATATTGGGACATCGACACAATTCTAATCTTTTTGGCTCTATATACCACCACAATGGATTTGAAATGAAACGAACAAGATGTGCTGTAACTGCAGACTTTCAGCTTTAATTTGAGGGTATTTACATCCAAATCAGGTGAACGGTGTAGGAATTACAACAGTTTGTATATGTGCCTCCCACCTTTTAAGGGACCAAAAGTAATGGGACAGATTAACAATCATAAATCAAACTTTCACTTTTTAATTCTTGGTTGCAAATCCTTTGCAGTCAATTACAGCCTGAAGTCTGTAACGCATAGACATCACCAGACGCTGGGTTTCATGCCTGGTGATGCTCTGCCAGGCCTCTACTGCAACTGTCTTTAGTTCCTGCTTGTTCTTGGGGCATTTTCCCTTCAGTTTTGTCTTCAGCAAGTGAAATGCATGCTCAATCGGGTTCAGGTCAGGTGATTGACTTGGCCATTGCATTACATTCCACTTCTTTCCCTTAAAAAACTCTTTGGTTGCTTTCACAGTATGCTTCGGGTCATTGTCCATCTGTACTGTTAAGCGCCGTCCAATGAGATCTGAAGCATTTGGCTGAATATGAGCAGATAATATTGCCCGAAACACTTCAGAATTCATCCTGCTGCTTTTGTCAGCAGTCACATCATCAATAAATACAAGAGAACCAGTTCCATTGGCAGCCATACATGCCCACGCCATGACACTACCACCACCATGCTTCACTGATTAGGTGGTATGCTTTGGATCATGAGCAGTTCCTTTCCTTCTCCATACTCTTCTCTTCCCATCACTCTGTTACAAGTTGATCTTTGTCTCATCTGTCCATAGGATGTTGTTCCAGAACTGTGAAGGCTTTTTTAGATGTTGTTTGGCAAACTCTAATCTGGCCTTCCTGTTTTTGAGGCTCACCAATGGTTTACATCTTGTGGTGAACCCTCTGTATTCACTCTGGTGAAGTCTTCTCTTGATTGTTGACTTTGACACACATACACCTACCTCCTGGAGAGTGTTCTTAATCTGGCCAACTGTTGTGAAGGGTGTTTTCTTCACCAGGGAAATAATTCTTCGGTCATCCACCACAGTTGTTTTCCATGGTCTTGCGGGTCTTTTGGTGTTGCTGAGCTCACCGGTGTGTTCTTTCTTTTTAAGAATGTTCCAAACAGTTGATTTGGCCACACCTAATGTTTTTGCTATCTCTCTGATGGGTTTGTTTTGATTTTTCAACCTAATGATGGCTTGCTTCACTGATAGTGACAGCTCTTTGGATCTCATATTGAGAGTTGACAGCAACAGATTCCAAATGCAAATAGCACACTTGAAATGAACTCTGGACCTTTTATCTGCTCCTTGTAAATGGGATAATGAGGGAATAACACACACCTGGCCATGAAACAGCTGAGCAGATAATTGTCCCATTACTTTTGTTCCCTTAAAAGGTGGGAGGCACATATACAAACTGTTGTAATTCCTACACCGTTCACCTGATTTGGATGTAAATACCCTCAAATTAAAGCTGAAAGTCTGCAGTTAAAGCACATCTTGTTTGTTTCATTTCAAATCCATTGTGGTGGTGTATAGAGCCAAAAAGATTAGAATTGTGTCAATGTCCCAATATTTATGGACCTGACTGTATGTTGTAGAACAAAATGTATACGTATCATCAAATAATGTTTACCACAGTCTATATTTTTCTCATAAGTTTAAAAAACCCATTATAAAAACCCATAGGAAAATCCAGAGGGAACCCATGGCAAATTTGACTCCCAGGTTTTTGGACCACAACCAGAACAGCTCTATTGTAAGAAAGTATTGTTTCTGGGTTTTTTTCCCCTTCTAGGCGACAGAAGCATCTAGTTCAGGTGCTATGGAGCCTGTAGGTTTTAAGAGAGGTCTAAACAAACTTTTGGAGAAAGGCATTGATGTAGAGATTGTGACTACTGACCGATCCCCCTCAATAAGGAAGGTCATGCAGGTGGATTATCCAGATATCCACCATGAGTTTGACATCTGGAGTGTGGTCAAGGGTATGTAAATGTTGCATCAC
Organism: Xyrauchen texanus; assembly: GCF_025860055.1. Classification (NCBI taxonomy): domain Eukaryota; kingdom Metazoa; phylum Chordata; class Actinopteri; order Cypriniformes; family Catostomidae; genus Xyrauchen; species Xyrauchen texanus. Next base: position 17,774,120 of record NC_068311.1, read on the forward strand.
TAATTAATATTGGTTGCACAATCTTTAGATAATACATAAAGCTTACGTATTTGTGCAGCTATTGACAACTGCTGCTTTAAAGAAATATTCCGGTTTCAATACAAGTTAAGCTCAATCGACAGCATTTGTGGCATGATGTTGGTTACCACAGAATTTTATTGACTCGTCCTTCCTTTCCTTTAAAAAAAGCAAAAATCTGGGTTACAGTGAGGCACCAACAATGCAAGTGAATGGGGTCAATCTGTAAACGTTAAACTACTAACTGTTTCAAAATTATAGCCACATGATGTAAATATTATATGTGTTAACATCATTTTAGTGTGATAGTTGCTTGCTAACCTTTTCTGTGTGAAGTTAAATTTGATTTTACAACATTTTAGCCACAATAACATAACACTGTAAATTTAGACATGGGCAATTTACGGCCACTGGGCCAGATCGGCGCTCCTCATGGTTTAATCTGGCTTGTTGATCCTAACAGTGTTTTTTTTTATTGAATACTTCAGTTATCTTGCATTGGGACCTAACATGCCTCCACAAGCCTATAACATGCTCAGGGTTGCCAGATAAGAGATGCAAACCCCCCAATTTGAGATTTATACTTGCACATTTTGGAAATATTCTGCTTAATTTGATACATATTTTGTGCAATCTGGCAACCATTCACATGCTCTATCTAGCTTTTGCGTCCCACTTTAAACAAACTTGGTGATCTCTAGTGCAATATTCTGCTTAAAAGTGTTATACGGCCACTCAGTGTCCATTATTGTGGCTGTTTGGTGCTGCTAAGTTTGCGAGCAAACCTTCTCAGTAATGAACTTTACAAAAATATAAACATGGATCTCTGAATCATTGACATACAAATAAAAGCAAGCAAGAGACTAAATGTTTAGAAATGTTGAAGTCCCTCGCACCTGTTTGTTAATCTGATTATTTATTATTTCATCATGCAGCCTGTTTTACTCAGTTGTGTCCTGAATGGAGTGCCAAACCATTGATGAGATCGGCATCATGACACTTGTAGCACATAAACGGGTAATGTTTGAGAATAAAATGAGGAAACTGGCTCACTTAAAAAAAAAAAGCCTGATAGAAAAGTATCTCTACCTTTGCAGAGCAAAACAAAACTTTAGGCAATTGCAGAATAGTCCCATCAGTCACATATACACTTCAGAATAATTAGTACCCAAATATTTCTGCACATAAAAGTTATAAGAACCAAATCAATGCAGAACATTTGATCTCAAAAGGAAAATGGTTGCCCACCCCTGCCATAAACCCTAAATCGACTGCAAAGACAACTTTGAACTTTACAGCTCAAATAATACATGAGTTTTAACAGAATAATGATTTAAATGCTTTTATAAAATTATAAGCTTTATATTTTTGCCTTCAAGCCCACCATTGTAAGTGCCTCACTATACCCACGATTTTCTTTTCTTTCTAAAACTGTCCGAACTCGCTCACTTGTTCACTCAATAACATTCCTATATAGTGGAAGTCAGTAAGAGCACTATATCAGGCAAGCAGTGAATGAAATTAGTGAGTGAATTTGGACACACAGTGTCGGAGAAAGTGCTAATGCTGTTTGCAGAAACAACATCGTCACATCTGTACTTTTATCTTACATATAGCATAATAATAATCATAATAACAACAATAACAATACTTTTTAATCTAATAAAATTTTAAATATTCAAGAAATGTCCATTCTGTTTGTTGAGTTTAATATTTATTTTCATAATGATTAAAATAATACTGTTAGAAACGACCAAAAGAATATAAACATTGGAACAAACATAGATTATTGTATTTATGATTTTCTCCCTGGAAGCATTTCTGAGACGCATGCATTTCATAGATGGCATAGTGCCATCATGCGACTAATACAGTACTAAAGTTATTAATAACAACATTCATTAATTATTAAACTAATACATGTGGCAACAAAATATTAGAATAATTTCCACTGTGTCTAGTTTAATCAATTTGTGAAAGTGTCCAATCACAGGACGTTTACTGAGATTAAGCGTGTAGTATTCGGCTGGTCATGTGATTGTAACATGTGCAGACCTTCTCCATATAGAATTAAACAGCTTTTATAAGGTTACTGATATGACTGCAGTCTTCATTTTAATGTGTGCTCATGATCTTCTACATATATTGCAAAATTACAATTCATGTCTTTAGGAGTTAAACTTTTTTAATGAGGAAAAAATGACTGAGTTTACCTTTAAAGCAAACTTGCACACTTTGTGTAGGATAAATGCATGTTTTGTTCACCTAGCTTTAGTTTGTTCTGGAGAAAAGATTTCAACTTCTGTTGTGTAAATTAGGCTTTAGCTTACGTAAACTCTATACCTCCAGAAGCCCTATAACAATGTAATTAAACTTTGTATGTGCTGTGACCCTCCTTGGTCATGGTACGAGAAATAGCATGAAAGTTATACTGTTTTTTTTGACAGGGTTTTATAAGAAGTTGCTATCAGTGTCTTGGAAAAAGGGAAAACAAGACCTGCAGCCCTGGGTCAAATCCATATGTAACCATTTGTGGTATTCCTGTTCAACTTGTGGAGGTGACGCCAGTGTAAGTTTGAAAATATCTGATAATGATGTTATTGACTTTTTGAAAGTGCATATTGTAAAGTTCACAAATTATATCAGGACTTAACTAAGAAGTGGAAGTCCCTTCTTCATCACATTTGTGGTGTACATCACTGGATGGAAGATGGAAGACAGCACAGATGTCATCATGATGACCTCCTACCTGAACAGCAGCGGAGAAGAAGATGGCTTAGAAAAGAGTCACCTGCCTTCCAATCACTATCATCCCTTGTTCTGAACAAAGGTCTCATAAACGACTTGAGGCAAATGGCACTTTTCAAGCATACAGGTTAGTTTTATCTCTGACACAGTTTGTTACAGTTCACTTTGAGTGATCAGTTAGCCCTTTTCCACTGCAATGGCATGTGCTCGACTGGTTCACGGCCGGGGCAATCTAGAGCGCTTTTCCAATGACTTGAGACAGAGATTATTTAACAGAGATAGGCCACATCTATTAAAATGAATGGGAGAAATTGGAACGCTCAACCAAGGAGCTCTGAGCACCCAACGATTAATGGATGTAGAAAGGAAGGTTAAAAGAGCCAATCACCTTTTAGATACAGACATCGTCTGTCAATCAACTCAACAATGCACATGCGCTTTAGCCAAGAAAATTGCGTATTTTAGCGTAATCTTAGGTTAGGAAGCACAATTTGTGATAACAGGGTTTCAGATTTCACTGCTGATTAGAAATATGTTCTTTAATCGTAATCTTGACCAAATATTTAGGAGAATTCAGTCTTTTCCCATTCAAGTAGATAAAAGCTGCACTGGCGTGATTGAAAATAACCTCCCGAGAGCGCTCCAAACATTGCCGACAGTGGACTGACTTGCTAGAAAGACTTTGCTTGAGATCTTCATGAGAACCGAACGGTGGCGTAAGCCAACCTAATCTGCCCACAATCAAATATAGCGCTTCACAGTATTTGTTTAAATCTTTCACTCCTGTTTGGGGGACATGTTTAAACAGAGAGAAATGTAATCCAACATTATAACATTGCTCAAAAAGTTTGTCATTGATGACAACTATGCTCAAGATGACAGGTGATGTATTTGCATTACTTTGTACAAACATTTTAATGTGGCTTAACTTTAAGTACGTTAAACTGTAATAGAGAAATTGTGATTAACCTAGGTGTAGAATATGGTTATATTTTGGATTTTTGCCATAGCATATATTAGTATGTTAACATCTTGATTAGAGGTCTTCACGGGTCCAAAAATGTATGTCCTATCTGGAACCGACACAGACCTGTCTATTATTTAAAACGGGACACACAGACCTGATTGAACCAGATCGGCACAGATCCCACAGCTAATTGATATTAAGAAGTTAATTTACAAGTTGTGAAATTAAAACTTTGTGTCTTATCTAATGTAACGTTAGTAGCCTTCTCTCCTGTACTTGACCGTGACGCATACAATCCATCCTCCTTGCCAAGAAAGTTGGTATAATAACATCCATGTTGTTCCTCTCTTGCTAACTGAAAGAGCATGAATAATCCACTCAATATTTCAGCTTCAAAAGTCCACTTGCTCCCATGGTGGCAGATGACAAACTCGACTTTGCAGTTTTTTTGTATCTCAATAATACGATAACTTCCACTGTTTGCCCTTTTCAATTTGTTAATGATTTGGTCAGTTGTCCATTTAAAACCGGCATGCATCATTTCTTGCTGTATCTCTCCTCGTAGATGGTTTTCCCCCTTTGCGATCTCTCTAGTTTATTATGGATCTCCGTAGATTACCATATCGCAAGTAGAGTGCTCGTTTTGTCCGCGTTTCCTGAACACTTAAAAGACATTAAAAAAAAATTTTTATGTAAAGAAGTACTCCTTGCTGCAGATGGTAGCTATCCAAACTGTTTTTGATGGGAAAACTTTACCTAATGACAAGACATTATCCCGCCCTCCTGTTGTAATCGTTTATTGGGGCCAGTGTGGAACTGCCTTTTTTGCGGTGTAAACACGCATAACAGTTCCAGAATGCGCACTGGCCCAGGAACCCGATCTGAACCATGTCCGTGTAAAAGGGCTAAGTGACACACACCAGACTGAAAATGTTCATTCTACTTAACACACCTTTTAAATTATTTATTTTTTAGGCAAGCTTGAGGTCTTCCATTCCATACTTCTGAAATATTGTCAGAAGAACCTCCACTTCCACTACACATCCATGACAGCTCGTACCAAACTTGCTGTCCTTGACTACAATGAAAATGTTCACCGTGGAAAGACCACAACCACCAAACCCAGCAGTCAACAACACAAGGCTTTGTGTAAGTGAACACCGCTGTGAAAAAACATCAGCTGAACTGAGGTTAAAACCATGTCGGTCACAACGGTGAGGCCAGTTGTGATCTGATTATGGTGTCTACGTACATGCTGGACAAAGGAGAGCAACGATCACATTATCTAGGTCTGTTAGGGGCGATTTCAGTCGGACTAAAGTGTTTACATGGCATTTGTAATAGAAAATTATTGTCAAGTCCGACTGAAATTTAAGTGCACACAGACGTGCTGTGAAAAACTGTATAAAAGTATCCTGTTTGTAAACTTTTGCAGATATAATTGGTCAAATAATGATTTAATCTATCTTGCAAATGTGTCAGTAATAACTGTTTATCATTTTTAGGCACACCCCATGAACCAACAACACAAAACTTCCGAGATGATCTTTTTCAGAAGGTTCTGCAGCGGCGCATGGACCCCACTGTTGAGTTCAAGGACCAGTCCTCTCAGCTGGCACTTCCCCAACTGCCACCTTAAAAAGCACAAATGCTAAATTGAATCAAGAAAAAGCAATTGCAATGGATGTGTAAATGTTTAACAGATAGAATAAAATGAATCATGTTAGTTTTTACTTTGTCTCTACTTTTCATTTCTTGAACTGAGGGTGTGTTTCTGTAAGAGCGTCATAGTAAACAGGAGGTTGCAGATATATTATAGTGGTGTAAAAAGCTAAGCTAAGGCTTGGGTCGTCATCATTTTTCAGGCCAAGGATGCCACTGTATAACATTGAATGATGCATTTCAAGCTTCGCCTTTCATAATGTGTATAATACTCTATTACTGCATTTGCATATTATGACGCTTGCGCTGCAATTTTAAATAATCATTATTGATATACAGTCATATACTTGTAGTTTTATATTTTACTTCATTTCAATACGGGAAAGGCAATTAAACATTTAGCTGAAATTTAACTTTGCCTTAAGTTAACTTAAATGGATAGTTCACCTAAAAAATGTGTATTCTCACATTTACTTACCCTTAAACCATCCCAGATGTGTATGACTTCCTTTCTACTGCTGAATACAAAGATTTTTAGAAGATTATTTTAGCGCTGTAGATCCTCGCAATGCAAGTGAATGGGTACCAACATTTTAAAGGTCCAAAAAGCTTATAAAGGCAGCATTCACTTGCATTGTGAGGACCTACAGAGCTGAGATCATCTAAAAATCAGCAGAAGATAAAAAGTCATGCACATCTTTGTTTTACCAAAAAAATTGGTGGACCCCTCCGTTTAAGACCCCTGCCTTAAGGCCAAATATTTGAACTGGAGTTGTTGGTGTACGTTTATGTCTATAACACTTTAGTGAGCAGCTGAGGAAGTGAAACAACAAATGTATCTGGTCCCATGGATTTTTTTTATTTTATAAAAATATAGTCAAGTTTGACACATTTATAAAAAAGTTTTTTTTAATTTATTTTTTTATTAAAAAGCAGCAATGCAAAATGTAAAAAATTATAATAGAGAAAAAAAGAAAACATTCTAAATCAGCCCAAAGGCTTCTTCGGTCTCTTTGAATCCAACGTAAGTTTCTGAGGAAGAGGGGTATCTTTCTCTGACGGCTCTGACGACACAGGATGGAAGAACTTCACTGTTCTGTTTACTGAGTTTTTCTCCTTTCAATACCCATTCCAACACTACACGGTATGCCAGCACCCTGCACTGACTGTAAAACAGAACACAAAAGCGTGGAGTGAATAAACTGGCGGTAGCCAAACAGCATTTGTAACAATATAACATTGTTATAAAACTACATTATACAACAGTTCTGGTACTCTAATGTGATCGGAAGAGAGTGGATTTTTGACTAATTGTTCATTTTGATTTTGTTCAGTGACCATTTCTGATGTTTGCATGTTTATGCCAGTAGGTGGCGACAAACAAGCATCTACTTTGTTATGAGTGAGTCACTCAATCACTGGTTGTTTCTCAATGCTCTTACGTTCTCATGGACATGTTCAATGTCATCTTTTGCCGATGAAGTTAAATTCCAGTACTCAAAAATGCACGTACCTAGAATGCATAAAATTTCAGGATGTGTTCTTGATCAGGCAGAATATCGAGGATGCATCGAATGGTGACTTGTGTGCAAGAACCCATTTGAAGTCACAGCGGCACTATGGTGGTAGACGAATTACATTTGTTGTGTTTTCCCTTAACAGTTTGTGAGTCTCAGGTTGTTTTCTCAATGTGCGTTCTTTTGTGGTCTTACATTCTAATTGGACTCGTTCTACATCATCATCCACTGTCGAAGATTGATTCCAATCCTCAAGAACACAAGTATCGAGAATGCAGGAAATTAAACGGATGTGTCCTTGAAATCGAGTATTAATCAGATGATGACTTGTGGGCAAGAACTCGGTACTATGGTGGCAGGAGGACATTTATTGTTTTGTTTTCTCCTCAAGAGTTTCCCGCTGTAAGCTTGCGAAGATCTGATGGCTCACGAGAGTCGTTATATTTTATTATTATCATTTAAATACAGTAATAAACATGGAGAAAACAGACTTTATTCTTTTAACATGTCACTAGTCCTGCAAAACCTCACTGCTGTGATAATGCTAATAGTTCTCGCAATCGTTTCAAATGTGCTGTGACGGTTAATTGCGCAACCGGAAGATCGCAGCACATATCAAAGCTTGCAATAGATGCATTCTACATCCTCCTGTCCTTCAAAGTTCGTTCTTCCAAGGTAACTTGGCAAGACTTGTACTCCATTTGCTGCATTCTTAGCATTTAGAAACACCCATTTACTTGTTAAGTGAACAAGAACTATTCATTTTCATAAAAGATTAGCTTGAAAGTAGTTCAAAACGAGAATAGTAGTGCAGTGTAGAGATGAATTGAGCTAAATTCTTAGATTTCTTTTGGAATGATTTAAAATTGAAATTCTGAAAATACAGTTATTTACTTTTTGTTGAACTGTTGCATAAAAGCAATATCACACTCTCATTCGTGCTGTTGTTCCGATTCACATCCGTGCTGATATACGGTACAACAGCACTCCTGCTTGTCAGAGTCTGATTAATTAGCCTAAATACATTACACATAACAATATACTTAGGGCGAGCCAAGGTAGCTTAGCAAGTCAAGAATTTACTCGCAAGTTTGAATTCAGGGTGTGCCAAGTGACTCCAGCCAGGCTTCCCAAGCAACCGATTGGAGAGTGGAGTCACATAGCGACCGGAGGTTACCCCATAATGCGGTTCGCTCTTGGTGGGGCGCGTGGCGAGTTGTGCGTGGATGCCGCGGAGAATAGCGTAAAGCTATTTGTCATATGTCTCTTGTTGTGAGAGATGTGCGGATTGACGGATTATATATATATATATATATATATATATATATATATATATATATATATATATATATATGTCTATGTATGTATGTATGTGTGTGTATATGTGTATATATATATATATATATATATATTACATTTACATTTTTGCATTTGGAAGATGTTTTTATCCAAAGCTGACTTACAGTGCAACCTGGTGTTAAGTGCCTTGCTCAAGGACACAATTGTGGTGGCTGTGGGGATCGAACCAACAACCATATAAATAAATAAATAAATAAAATTAAAAACTTATATATATTTTACATATATATATATATATATATATATATATATATATATATATATATATATATATATATGTGTGTGTATGTTTACATATGTATGTGTGTATGTAAATAAAATTAAAAACTTATATATGTAAAATATATATATGTAAAAAATATATATATATATATGTATGTTTACATATGTATGTGTGTATGTAAATATATCGATTTATATATGCATATGTGTATGTATGTAAATAATACTTACTCTACAGACAGCGTGCCATCCGGTCCTTGAGGTCTGGGGCGATTCTTCCAGTTCACACTGGGCAATTGAAACATCACCTCCAAAACACTGCGGTTTAATAGTGGGGCAAATTCTGGATCACAAGTTAAGCAGTTTCTCGCTGTTGTACGATTTTCTAGGGGGCGTCTGGCAAAATCCCACTCATTACAGCAGAGGCTCTCTTCATCTGTTGGCATTGCCATGCACTGGCCACATGAACACCACCAGGTGTCCTGTGCCCTCTGTCTCACTGTAGCTTCGCCCTGTGTCTGTGCTGCGGCCGCTGCCTCTTCTTCCATCTCTCTCAGTTCGGCATCCGTGTACTCCGGCTCAAACAAATAAGGCTGTGCATAGAAATGCATCTCCTCCTCTATGTAGAAATCGTCAGACATCTTCTTTGGAATTGCGTTTTCTAAGATGTATCCAGCTGTTAACAGTTGTGAATGGCGTTGCGCATACGGATGTAATGAAAACAACGGAAGATACAAACTTCTTCGTTTTATTTTTGGCAAACCATCTAATGGAGCATTTCTGCCATCTACTGGAATGGAGTGTGAAGCGACGACGTAGGGGGAAAACCAAGGAGGGAATCTACAGTACTTAAAACATATTACATTTTAATAACTTTAAAAAGCATTACGCAACGTGTGTCACTTTGGCACACTTTTAAATTAATGTTCCGGTTTGCGTACAAGTTAAGCTCAATCAAGGCTTTTTAGCAAGTCAGTCCACTGTCGGCCATGTTTGGAACGCTCTCATGCCAGTGCAGCTCCTATCTACTTGAATGGGGAAAGACTGACATCTCCTAAACTGTTTATCAAGATTACGATTAAATGAAATACTTACAATCAGCAGTAAAATTTGACAACACTGGTATCATAAATTGTGTTTCTTCACCTCAGATTACACCAAACAAATCGCAATTTTCTCGGCTTGTATAGCTAATGCGCATGCGCATTGTCAAGTTGATTGACAGTCGATGACTGTATCTCAAAGGTAAAACATTGGCTGCGTCTCGTTTGGAAGGCTGCATGCTAGATGGGACGCGTCCTTTGAAGGCTGCAGTATACCGAGTGTCCTCCTTTAAACGAGATGGCCTTCGTAGAACAAACGGAAACGGAACGTAACATGGTTGCTATGACAGCACGCCACTCTTTTTTTTTTCTTATTTTTTTTTATTGAACAAAAGACTTTCAGTAAATCACACACACAAAAAAACAGAAAACTCAAGGTAGCGCAAGGCAATAAAATAATTTTTTTAACAAGATACAGTACACAGATATAGTCTAAAAAATAAAAAATAAACTAATTCACAAACATCAAAAGCCACATAAATTAAACACAATAAATTAACACAAAAAGTAAATAATAAAATAAAACTAAATAATATAATACAAATAAATAAAATAATAATTGTCACCTTCAGGAAATCAGGAGGTAACTCTTATAATGAAGCCATACTTTTTTTAATCAACAGAGCAGTTTTAGTGGCTTTCTTGTTAAATGATAAACAACGAGAGTCATAGAATAATTTTAGATCAATACACAATTAATTTATGGAGATGAAACTGTCCAAAGAGAGTTAGTTTTAACCTGTCATCCGTCTCATTTGACCCGGAGTTCCAAAACAAAAACAATACTTTAATTATTTCAAAAATAAAAAGTTTGTATGTTTGTAAGCAGAGAAAATAAGACAGGCTACTTCTTTCCAGAACTCCTTTGCATAATCACATTAAAAAAACAATTGTGGTATTGTTTCAACATTAAAGTTGCAGAATGTACATTGTGAAGAAATGTCCGATTTAACCTTAGAAAGAAGCGAGTTACAGGGATAGTAATTATGAAGAATTTTATAACAAAGTTCTTTCATCTTGTTAGGTAACAGAAACGTATTAATGGCAGTCCATATATTAATAGTAGCAAGAGGAGGATAATTTAATTTCCACTTGAAAAGAGCTTTGGGGTGACAGCTGATTTTCCTAATAAGAGTTCTTCTAATCCAAGAATTGTTACATTTGATACTGGAAAGCTCCAATCCACCAATGAATAATTGGGGTATTTCACAGACTGACACTGTGTAACTACAGTATGACCTGACCATATGCAATAGTTTAGGTGAAATACAATTAATAACTCAGTCATAAACTTTAGGTGAGGGATCCACTCCAAAAATGGCAGTGTATTCAATATAGGAACAAAAGCTGCCATCTTTTTTTTAACAAATCCAAAATAAAAATTACACCTTTGTCAAACCAATTCTTAATACAAATAGATTTTTTTCCATGCCGCACATTCTGATTGTTCCATGATACTCCTGAGGGGAGAAATTGTGGAAGAAGGCAAGTTTACAGGCTTCCAAGGCTTGCTTATGAAAATTAGCAAGCATGAAGTTTTCCGGAAGTTTGTTGCATTTGAAATCACAGGCCAGTAAAAAAACGTAACCCCCCACATTTTTCAAAAATCTATTTAGGAATATAAAACCACAGATCAGGATCATCATTCAGGCAGCGTTTAATCCAACCAATCTTGAAAACCTGATTGAGAGTACTGAAGTCCAAAGCATTCACACCTCCCTCCAAACTATTTCTTATCAGTCTTCCTTTTAACATATTCAGTTTTATTTTTCCACAAGAATTTAAATAGTATAGAGTCGATATACAAGCAGGTTTTTGGGTCAACATATAAAGACAAAGCTGGGTAAACAATCAAATGCCTTCAGCTTTAGTTATCAAGACACGACCATAGATAGATTTCTTTGTAGCCAGCAGTTGAAGACATTCTTTAATTTCTTTGTCCGTTGCAAAAAAGTATCTAAAATGATATCCGCAGGTGATTGACTTATTAAGATGCCCAAATATTTGACAGCACGCCACTCGAGCAGCACGAGTGAGAAGGGAACAAAGTCCCTCTGGAAGGGAATGTATGGGGTACATTTAAGGAGAGTTATAATGATGTAAAGAGAAAAGAAAATAGATTTTATAGGGGTAGTTTTAGTCTAATCATTTAGTTGAATTATATATTCATATAATTATACATATGTCATAATCTGCACCCATCTACTGAGGTAATTCAACTTGCTTTTGAACATCATATTTACGGGTTATGAGTGCCCACGAAAGATACACCCCATGCATCTTTTGAATTCACGTGAAAGGTCGCATTCGATTTTCTGAAACGAGACAGCCTCGATGACGTATGTAGGGTTCTCTGCAAGTTTAAGTTCTTCTATAAAGTTACAAAGTTCCAAGGCAACCTTCTTCTTCATTGACTTCAATGATTAGAAATAATGACGTAGCTCCTTGAGATATGTATAATGTTCGGTACTGTTTTAATGAATCTACTCTTATGTAGAAAGAATTTCCCAAGAATAATAATTATGTTAATTGTCAAGTCGTGTTTTCTCTCCTTAACAAATATACCAAATAGTCACCGGACTCGAGGACGCATCCTTCCAACGAGACACAGCCACAGGCTTTACCTGTAAGGCGGGACTTCTTTTCTACAACCGTTGAGCATTCTAATTTCTCCAATTAATTTGAATAAAAGTTGCCCATCTCTGCTAAATAATCTCTGGCTCAATGCACAGCATTTGAAGCATTTTATTGATCATCACAGACTCACCCATCTTTAAAGGAATATTCCGGGTTTAATACAAGTTATTCTCAGTCAACAGCATTTGTGACAATGTTGATCACAAAAAATACAAATAATTGTGACTCTTCTGTCCTCTTTTTTTTTTTTTTTTAAGAAGTAAAATTCGAGGTTACATTGAGGCACTTACAATAGAGGTGCCTTATGATTCATACAAGCACTTACATTAATTCTTCTGTTAAAGAAGTTGTTTAAATAGTAATTTTTACAGTCGTTTTAGGGTTTGTTGACATTATGTTGTAAATTTGTAAAATTGGATATAACTTTACACAGAAAAGGTCAGTTAGTGATTTGTCACACTAATTATCACATGTTGTTTATGTCTTGTGGCTATACTTTTGAAATAGTGTGTATTTTAACATTTATGGATTGGCCCTATTGTAAGTGCCTCACTGGAACCTCGATTTTTTTTGGTAATCAGCATTATTCCACAAAAGCTGCCGACTGAGCTTTTAACTTGTTTTGAACCCGGAATATTCATTTAATAAAAAAAAAAAAACACAAATTGCAAACTTGCAATGGAAACTAATGGGGCCAGTTCATAAATAGTAAAATACACACCAACACACACAAAAGTGTTGCTCTAACACATAAGCATAACACATGTTAACATGACTTAATGTGTTAAAATGACTTGCAGTGTTTATAGCATCAGGTCTTCATGGAAATTAAGTTGTAATTATTTTGACACTAAAAATCATATATGTCCAAATACATAGATATTACAGTATCCACCCTTCTGTTTTCATAGTTATGGAAATGATTACTCATTTATGTATTTTGTACAAATTTTGAAGGACTTCATATAAAATGTCCTGCCTCAATATAGATTTACCGCCATTTACACTTGCTTAAACTGAATATAAATTTAAACAAATCACGGCTACTATCAATTGGCTTCTGAAGACATTGATTATGATGCAGGAGTTACATGGACTACATTTATGACACTTTTGGTCCTTTTGTGTTCCACAGAAGAAAGAAAGTCATAAAGGTTTCAGTCTGGATACAAAAGGTCAAGCTTTAATTACAATGCAATTGTTGAATAATTCAACTATTTACAACAATTTGTAACACTTTACAATATGGCTGTATTCGGTAACATTAGATAACATGAATTAACAATGAACAATACTTTTACAACAATTCTTAATCTTGGTTAATGTTTATTTCATTCTATACTAATACTTTTTTAAAAACAAAAAGTTGTATAAATTAGCTGCAATATGTAAACATTATTTTTTATAAATTAACATTAAGATTAATAAATGTTGTGAATAATATTGCTTATTGTTAATGATACATAATGCATTAACTAATGTTAACAAATGCAACCTTATTGTAAAGTGTTACCCTACAATTTTAGCTGCTTCTTTTAAGTATCATAAAGATTTAATGTTATAAAACTATCCTTAACGAGGTCTATACTCTGTACATCTTATCAACTTGTACAGACAGTGAAGGCCTCAATTAGTAAAAACACAAAAATTCCTCTTATGCATGCCTTCAATTTACAGACAGTAGTTGTTTTGACTTTCTTAATAGCACTGCAAAGTTATGTTTCTCTAACAGGTAGTTTTACCAAACATTTGTCTGAAATATATTACAAATGAAACAATATACAAATGGTGCTGAAACTCAGTTACAAGTTCCTACAATGTCTTTTTTCTTCATACAGGTACGCATTTGTGGTCATTATAATTCCTAACATATGCATAACTCTTCCCGCATTTCTGGCATGTGTAAGGTTTCACTCCAGTATGGATTTGCATATGAGCTTTCACATTGTTGGGTTGTCCGAATTTTTTCCCGCAGACCTCACAGCTGTATGGCTTTTCTCCAGTGTGAACACGCCTGTGTCGCCTTAAGTTTCCCGCTAAACGAAAGGACATTCCACAAGTTTCGCACTTGTGCGGTTTTTTACCAGAGTGAATGAGCATATGCACTCTGAGACGATTTGGCAAACCTAACATCTTTCCACAGACAGAACATTTGTATGTTGCATTATGAACAACTTTATGCATTGTCAAACCAGATCTTTGAGCATAAGCCTTACCACACACTTCACACTTGTACGGCGCCACGCCTGAATGAAGTTTCTCATGTTCTTTCAGTGAATATGTACTGCTATAGCTTTTACCACACACTTTACACATGTTTGGATCCTTGTCTGTGTGAAGCTTCTGATGAATTTTGAGTGATGAAGCACAACTGTAGCTCTTCCCACATACCTCACATCGAAAAGTGTTCCCATTTTCACTGTGTGTGAGCTGGTGGTTCTTTAAAGCATAATTAAAAACAAAACTTTTCCCACATATTTCACACATGAATGACTTCACAGCTCCATGTACCGTCATGTGCCTCTTCAAACATTTTGTCTGATAAAATTGCTTGCCGCAAACATCACATGCATGACGTTTCACACCACTGTGAATAAGCATGTGCCTTTTGATATTTGTGACGTGGCTAAACCTTTTGCCACATATATGACACGTATGGGGTTTTTCTCCTGTATGAACGCGTTGGTGTGATTTCAATTTCCTCTCAGTCTTGAAAGTCTTGTCACAGATGCTGCATTTCCATGGTTCCTCATTTGCATGAATTATTTGATGGGCAGCCAGGTTACCAGAGGATGAAAACTTTTTCCCACATGTGTTACAGCTGTATGGTTTTTCACCTGTGTGGATTCTCTGGTGTGCTCGTAAACCCCTCTTTATTGTGAAGCCGCGTCCACATATGCCACAAACATATGGCTTTACTTCCAGGTGAACAAGTTCGTGTGTCTTAAGATCCACGAATGTCTTTCCACAAGTTTTGCAGCTTCCTCTCTTTGAATTGATCTCAGTGTGGTTCAATTGGTGTTTCTTGAGTCCTTTAAGAAATGCGAACTTCTTCCCACACTCATCACATTCGTGAAGGGTGCCTTGTCTACACCTGTGCTGCTTTAATGTATGTTTCCAGAGGTATTTCTTTCCACACTCATTACAGTCAAATGATATGTTATTCTTTCTTTTCTTGGATTGTGCAGTGGTCTGATCTGCCTGTTTGTTTACTTCAGGTTCCTGGTCTCCAAAGTTCCGCCCTTCAGCTGCAAAAAATTAACAATATACACTCAAAAATATCCTGCCAAACGTATGATTTAAACAAATGGTTTAAATATGTAAATATGCTTAACACTACAAAAAAAATCTGTTCAGGTTGTAGTCCAAAAAACCCATTAGAGAATTAGCATTTTTCGTTGGGTTAACCTCCTCGTGGTCACTACTATGTGGTTCGCTCTCAGTGGGGCTTGTGGCGAGGTGTGCATGGATGCTGCAGAGAATAGCGTGAAGCCTCCACACGTGCTATGTCTATGTAACGCGCTCAACAAGCCACGTGATAAGATGCGCAAATTGACAGTCTCAGAAATGGAGGCACCTGAGATTCGTCCTCCGCCACCCAAATTGAGGATTCTGGATTCTTATTAGGGGTTCAAGCACGAAGTGCTGAAACCCTATTGTTTTTGTAAGAATTTTTATTATTATTCTGCCCTAAAACTGATCATGCAGACCAACTTGGAGAAAATTTGAGGGTAGGTAGTACTCCTCCAGTCTACAACAACTCAAAGTTTCGGCCATATGGCGGCGCTATAACAAGGGAAAACATGTTTTGGGCCATATCTCCTGAAGCAGCTATTAGATAAGGTTAACAAAAGTCGATCAGAATGAAACTCGGTTGACCTATTTGACACTTGGCCTAAGAGGTCTGTGGAAAATGTAAAAAAAAAAAAATGGTTGGATATAACACAGTGTTTTAAAAACACAAGCAATTAATGTCAAATGACAGTTAATGTCTTCTCATTCTGAACAACTTTACCTCAAGAACCAAACCATCCATCAAACTATTCCGTAATTATTTGAGATTAAATTAAAAACCTAATTTTGCGAAATAGTCCTAGTTTTTTTGCTCAATCCTAACGAAACAAGTACCACAAGATTCTCTGGTCTATTTATGAATATTTATTAAAAAAAAATGAACTTTTTTTAATGTCGACGGCATGCAAAATATAAGTAGTTGACTTAGCCACTGCTACTTACATAGCTACAACTCTTAAATGGAATGAGCTAAAGTCACGAAATTTGCCACACTTATGTAAGGGCTCATTCTGAGGACAAACATACAAAGAAATGGAGCTCGGCCACTTGGTGGTACTATAACAATAACATCATTTTAAGTGGATATAACAACATTACCACTTTTGTGATTGCACACTTCTGCCTCTTGGGGGCGCTATAATAATAATAATAAAAAAAATGGCAATAACTATGTAACTGTTGGTCCGAACGACTTGAAATTTTGCAAGCAGTGTTTTTGTGCAAGGTGCCATCAAGGTCTATAAGGACAGTCACATATCTTTAAGAACATGGACCAATCAGCTTACAGCAACTTTTATATAGGGTTAAATAATCGTAAACAAACAAGTGCATAAAGAGTCCCAAAATGAAAAGTTATCCTCAAACGGTACGCAAAAACATTTGTACTGGCCATGGCCACTTTAAATAAAATGGTTATAACTCTTTAACAGAATCAGATATTGTCACCAAATGTGGTACACACATGTATGGAGTCATTCTAAGGACACCCAAAAACAATTGTGCATCTCCACCTTTTGGTGGTGCTATAATAGTAAAAAAATTGTTTAAAATGGCTCTAACTATGGACCGGTTAGGCCAATCCACTTGAAATTTTGCATGCAGTGTCTGTGTCTAAGGTCTATGAGTACAGTCACTTAACTTGAAAAACATAGCCACCATCAACAAAAACATCTTTCAGACGCTATTTGAACTAGTCCTAGTCAACGTTGTAAAGCTACACAAAATGGAAATAGTGGGTGTGGCCACCTTAAATGGTTATAACTCTTGAACGGAATGTAAGACACTTACATCTGTTACCTTACCTGATGTTTCTCAAAATTAAGGCACTTTAATATTGTTTTAGTTGCTTTCAGGCTATCGAATTAATACTTAATATATTTGGCATGTGAAATTAAAAGACCTTAAAGGCTTGAACCCTGCTAATTGCTGCTTGCAGCTATATTTATTATTATAATTGTTGTTGTTATTATTATGATTATTGTTATAACTATTCTCAAGGAACATAACATCTCAAAGCAATGCAAAAAGCATAACATATAAATAAAAAAATTATCTGATATATAAAATATCTGAATGAAAATATGGCTGGTTTGTTACCTGATATCAAACATCATTCGAACTGAATTTTAGAAATGGTTTTGATGTGTATTTTACAAAACAACTTGACATCGAGAGAAACAGAATGAGTAACGGGTGTGATCTGCGCTTTTTCAGTCACAGGAGCACAAATTAAGGGACTGGGATGACTTCAATACTCGTGCACACTTGCATGTTTCAGACTGCATAAGCAAAACACAGCAACACGTGTTTGGATAGGAGGCATGTTTGGAGCACGGGATAATTGTCATTGAATTTTTCATGCCGCAGATGCAGATTCAGTCTCATTTTTTCTCACGTTCTAGGCTAATGACACGTGCAGCTGTCAGTGAAAAACTGCATTTCATTATTTCTATCAGTCTCACATGATGCACTGGCCACTGATATATACGCACACATGGATATATCAACATACACAATGTACAAACCATGCAAATTACTGTTTTCTGCTCTGTATTGCATTTTCTAAACCAAAACCAATTCCACACCATGGAGGACGCACTTATCACCTCTCATTTAAATGAATTTGAAAATGAACAGTGTGTGTAATACATACTGTACGTGTTATGTGCTGTGCACATTTCTCATGTGGCAATTTTGCCTTATCGCACTAGAGACGATAATCCAAAATGTGTAAAATGTACAAAATGGTTGGCGAATTTCTACTAGTTTATCATGTCTACTGGTATACCTTATCGCCCACCACTAATAGGAAATTCTACAGGAAACCCATGGCAAATTAGCTTTTTGGGTTTGCATGCAAATTAATGTCATGGCTGAAAAGCTCTATTGTGTAACATGTAACACAATGTAATTAATAAAACTAAAGTTTTATTACTTTAATTTAGTTAAAGATTGCTCAATTCAATTTAATGGTAATTAATAATGAAATTGAAATTCATAAGTTTAAAAATGAAATGCAAATACAGTTGCTTTGCAATTACCAATTTGCAATTATTGTTTAGAACTTTGTTTACTTAGCCTAAGGTCATACTCATTAATTTAGTTAAATACTTTGCTTTTATTTTAAACTCATATGTACAGTATTTAAAGATTACTCAATTCAATTAAATGGAAATTGGTCATATGACTAATGCGTAATCTTAAAAATATACTGACATTTTCTGGAGTACAGGTAGTCACAACCCTCAAATGATTGAGTAAACTCATTCCCTCAATTGAATTTAGTAATGGCATCTCCCAAACTTTAAGTTCACTTAAAGGTTTTCATTTAGAATGAACTTTTTAAGTTAAGGTAACAAGATGCATGTAGACTTCGCACATATTTGCAATTTCAATATTGCTGTTGCTCAAATAATTAAGATAATAACCGATTCTAGGTCAATCATTAAATAAATGTAATACTCCACTGAAATGCATAGACACCTGTACTTCAGTTGCACATGCACAATGTGAAATGAAAAGAGTTAACGGGGTCCAACTTCACCAAAGGGGTCCTAATGGTGTCATCACATGAAACATTGAAAAATGCAACAAAACTTTGACCAAGGAAACAACTTAAGGGCAAAGGATGATGGGTTTTCCCCACAGCACATACTCAATCATTTGAGTTATTAATTACTTATTAGTTACTTAATTCTATGGATTTTTAAGAAAATTAAGATGGAACATAGATATCTGAGTTATGAGCCCAAAACTTGACATTCAAGTAGGGGTGTAAAAATTAATTAATGTATTGATCTAACAAAGACATTTTGATAATTGTCACAGAGATTAAGAATCGATTAGCATTACAATATTAATACCTAATGTGATACAGATACAAAATCATTATGAACCGTTCCAAAATAATCTAAACAAATTGAGACCAAATTTGAGATTTCATGATGCACAGAAATCGTTACGTAAAGAATCGTAATCAAATCGAAGTCGGATCAAATATTTACACCCCTAATTTCAAGTAATGTTAAATTAAGACAACTGGAATTTTCCAGTAATGACAAAATTAGGGTTTAAAATGTTATTGCAATTTAGTAAGCCTAGAGTTTAGCATTTTAGTGTTAAGTGGCAAAACATAGTATGGTAAAAATTATTGTGTTTAGATCAATTTCTAAACATACCCTGTGTCAAAACGGTTGCCGTTGGTTTCTCTCTGCCATCACTCGACTCCTGAGAAAATAATTCAACAAAGTCCTTTTCACACTCAACAAAACAATCAGTACAAATGTTGTTGCAAATATTTATTAAATGCACAGTCAAATAATTTCAAAAGCGAGCTGACCTGCCACCCATTAACAGGGTCTTGTTGTACAGTTTCTTCACGTGACAGATTCGATCTCTCTGGACTCATTGATAGAGTCACATCTACTTCTACAAAATCTGAGAAGAGGAGGAAACATAATCACTAGAAATTCACAATGAAGATTTTAATTATTTTATAAGTAAAGACATAGATATATGTATTCAAATTATATCTCCAAACTGCATTTGTTATACAAATGCAATTAAATACAAATGTCAATTTTCACTGGATTGAGTAGGGCTGGGTATAGAGTTCGATACATTTTAGGCACCGACCGAATTGCCTCTAAACAAACGAGTATTGAAAAATGTCTTGTAGTTCGGTACCAAATTTTGATACCCAGGTTAATCTCGTCAAGGTCAGTGATAAGCATGCTAGATGTGCCCAAATATAAAAGTGCTGGTGATTGGCTGTGTTTAGGCATCAAGGAAAAACACTAGTATCATAAAATGAGTTCCAGGACTGAGAAAGAATGTTATCAGTAACATTGCTAACACTGTTCTACATTACAGAGAAATACTAAACCGTAATAATATGAGCCCTTAAAATATAATTTTTACAAGAGCACGCACGAAACGAGCTGCAGCGACACCAACCAGCAAGAGACTGTCTGAACATTTTGTTAATTTATAGAGAGAAATGCACATTCGGGAGCAAACAGACGATGATCTCTGGATCAATGATGGTCCGAGTGATCCCCAATAGCTGATGCTTTTGACCATGTCATGACGATATTTGGCTCGTTTTCCCATTAATCTATTAAATGATTATTATTATTATTAGACTATTATTATGAGGTGACATTCCACGTCCCCAGAGCAAGCCTTTGCTGCCCGGGTCTGGTCCGTCGAGGCCCATGGCCTTCACTGCCGCCCATATGGCAGCGCACCCGACTCCTGCGGTTCCTCCAATGGGTGGTGGGCCCAAGGGATGTAGAGGGGGGTTCCACGTCGCTTCTTCGGGCTGTGCCTGGCCAGGCTCCGTGACAAGCCCGGCCACCAGGCGCTCGCCGACGAGCCCTCCATCCGGGCCTGGCTCCAGACGGGGGCCCCGTGCTTCCTCCGGGCAGGGTAACTCCTCCTCTTGCCGTTTTATCCATGAGTCATTGTGAACCATTCTTAGTCTGGCCCCTCACCTGAGACCACTTTGCCTTGGGAGACCCTACCAGGAGCACATGGCTCCAGACAACACAACCCTCAGGATCATAAGGGCACACAAACCTCTCCACCACGATAAGGTGCTGGTTCCCGGAGAGGAGCGTTACCAGTTGGATCTGGTGGGGCTTACATCGACGCACAGTTTTGGCTCTGGATCCGTACTCCTGGATAGGGGATGGACTCTATTCTTCTCTGGAGTTTCCCAGGGTGTGAGGCGACGGGCGGGTGTGGGGATACTCACGAGTCCCCGGCTGAGCGCCACTACGTTGGAGTTTACCCGGTGGACCGAGAGGGTCGCCTCCCTACGCCTCACGGGTTGTGGGGGGAAAACTCTGACTGTTGTCTGTGCATATGCACCGAACAGCAGTTCAGAGTATTCGGCCTTCTTGGAGACCCTGAATGGAGTCCTGAATAGGGCCCCAGTAGGGGACTCCATAGTGATGCTGGGTGACTTCAACGCACATGTGGGAAATGACAGGGACACCTGGAAAGGCGTGATTGGGAGGAACGGCCTCCCTGATCTGAACTCAAGTGGATGTTTGTTATTAGACTTCTGTGCTAGTCATGGATTATCTATAACAAACACCATGTTCGAACATAAGGATGCTCATAAGTGTGCGTGGTACCAGAGCACCCTAGGCCGAAGGTCGATGATCGATTTTGTAATCGTGTCGTCGGATCTGAGGCCATATGTTTTGGACACTCGGGTAAAGAGAAGGGCAGAGCTGTCAACCGATCACCATCTGGTGGTGAGTTGGGTCAGGGGTGGGGAAAGACTCTGGACAGACCTGGGAAGCCCAAGCGAGTAGTGCTGGGTGAACTGGGAACATTTGGAGGAGGTCCCTGTCCGCGAGATCTTCAACTCACACCTCCGGCGGAGCTTTTCAGGCATCCCTGCGGAGGTTGGGGACATTGAACCGGAGTGGGCAATGTTCAAAGCTTCCATTGCCGAAGCCGTGGTGGAAAGCTGCGGCCTCAAGGTTTTAGGTGCCGCAAGGGGTGGTAACCCTCGAACACCGTGGTGGACACTGGTGGTCAGGGAAGCCGTCCGACTGAAGAAAGAGGCCTTCTGGGATTTGTTGTCCCGGAGGTCTCCGGAGGCAGTTGCAAGGTACCGACAGGCCCGAAGGGCTGCGGCCTCGGCCGTGAGGGAGGCAAAGCAGTGGGTGTGGGAAAAGTTCGGAGAAGCCATGGAGAAGGACTTTCGGTCCGCACCAAAGTGCTTCTGGAAAACCGTCCGCCACCTTAGGAGGGGGAAACAGGGAACCATTCAAGCTGTATACAGCAAAGATGGGACGCTGTTGACCTCAACCGAGGAGGTTATTGGGCGGAGGAAGGAACACTTTGAAGAACTCCTAAATCCCAACACGCCCTCTATGGTAGAGGCAGAGCCGGAGGATGATGGGGGATCAGATTCTATTTCCCTGGGGGAGGTCACTGAGGTAGTCAAACAACTCCGCAGTGGCAAAGCCCCGGGGATTGATGAGATCCGACCAGAAATGCTGAAAGCTTTGGATGTGGAGGGGGTGTCATGGATGACACGCCTCTTCAACATTGCGTGGAAATCTGGGACAGTGCCTAAGGAGTGGCAGAACGGGGTGGTGGTTCCCCTCTTCAAAAGGGGGATCAGAGAGTGTGTGCCAACTACAGGGGTATCACACTTCTCAGCCTCCCTGGTAAAGTTTACTCCAAGGTGCTGGAGAGGAGGGTTCGGCCGATTGTCGAACCTCGGATTGAAGAGGAACAATGTGGTTTTCGTCCTGGCCGTGGAACGACGGACCAGATCTTTACTCTCGCAAGGATCCTGGAGGGGGCCTGGGAGTATGCCCATCCGGTCTACATGTGTTTTGTGGATCTGGAGAAGGCGTATGACCGGGTCCCCGGGAGAGACTGTGGGAGGTGCTGCGGGAGTACGGGGTGGGGGATCCCTTCTTAGGGCGATCCAATCCCTGTACGTCCAAAGCGAGAGCTGTGTCCGGGTCCTCGGCACGAAGTCGAGTTCATTCCATGTGGGGGTTGGTCTCCGCCAAGGCTGCGCTTTGTCACCAATCCTGTTTGTGATATTCATGGACAGGATATCGAGGCGTAGTCGGGGTGGGGAAGGTGTGCGGTTCGGTGGGCTGGGGATCTCATCGCTGCTTTTTGCAGATGATGTTGTCTTCATGTCATCATCGGTCCGTGACCTTCAGCTCTCACTGGATCGCTTGGCAGTCGAGTGTGAAGCAGCTGGGATGAGGATTAGCACCTCTAAATCTGAGGCCATGGTTCTCAGCAGGAAACCGATGGAGTGCGTACTCCAGGTAGGGAATGAGGTTTTGCCCCAAGTGAAGGAGTTCAAGTACCTGGGGGTCTTGTTCACGAGTGAGGGGACAATGGAGCGGGAGGTTGGCCGGAGAATCGGGGCAGCGGGGGCGGTATTGCACTCGCTCTATCGCACCGTTGTCACGAAAAGAGAGCTGAGCCGAAAGGCAAAGCTCTCGATCTACTGGTCAATTTTTGTTCCTACCCTCACCTATGGTCATGAAGGTTGGGTCATGACCGAAAGAACTAGGTCGCGAGTACAAGCGGCCGAAATGGGCTTCCTCAGAAGGGTGGCGGGCTTCTCCCTTAGAGATAGGGTGAGGAGCTCAGTCATCCGTGAGGAGCTCGGAGTAGAGCCGCTGCTCCTTTGCGTTGAAAGGAGTCAGTTGAGGTGGTTTGGGCATCTGGTAAGGATGCCCCCTGGCCGCCTCCCTAGGGAGGTGTTTCAGGCACGTCCAGCTGGGAGGAGGCCTCGGGGAAGACCCAGGACTAGGTGGAGAGATTACATCTCCACACTGGCCTGGGAACGCCTCGGTGTCCCCCAGTCAGAGTTGGTTAATGTGGCTCGAGATAGGGAAGTTTGGGGCCCCCTGCTGGAGCAGCTGCCCCCGCGACCCGACTTCGGATAAGCGGTTGAAGATGGATGGATGGATGGACTATTATTATTATTATCATCAAATTAATATTATGCATAATTTGCCCGTAGACACGCATTTGAAAAAGCACTCTTTATTATATTATTAAGTACAGATGACAGAAAAGCCGTATATGGGCATATATGATGCGCTGATACGGAGTCGTGCAGTCTCGTGGAACACGCGCATCTAAAGATCTCACACTTTGTTTCTGCCTTCCGATTTTTATTTTTTATGAGTGCTGCAAAAGTCCTCAGACATCTCAGTTCAGGAGGTGCTTTGAGTTCAGTTCACTTTATTTCCACAGAGCAGTTTATTGTGAACGCAACTCTGCAGCCTGTAAAATAATACAGACTATATAAAATAATACAACATTTATAAAATAATACAAAAACATGTAAACCTCAAACCATGATTTATATTTCAGTGATTATTATCATCATTAGAATTATAATTTTTACATTTATAATTGTTTTTATGTCTTTATCTTGTGTAATTAATTTTCCGCCTGCATGTTTAGACAGATTCTTGCCTGACAGTAAATGGAAAAGTGGTTACATACATATATATAAATGATTTATCACTTTATTATTTATTTATTAGCTTTTTCATTTCAAGTGCAATTTGAATTTATAAATGTATTTGATATAAGTTTTTCGTTTTTTAAATAAATTATTACATTTTCAGTGCAAAATCAATAAAGCAAGAATATTCACTAATCCCTCAGCCCCGAGGTTTCCGATGTAATGGAAATATATTTTTTATATATATATATTTTTTTTTTAGGGCTGTCGATTTAATGCGTTTAATTTTACCAAAAATAACGTGTTAAAAAAATGAACGCATTTAATCGCAATGCTTTCCTGAGAGATTCAAGCTTGTAGTACCACCTGTTTACTCCAGAGGGCAGTAAGTGAAATTTCAGCTGCGTGAGCAACACGCAGTTTATATATACAGTGAAGAAAACATTAACAACTCTTCAGCGGACACACAACACAAACATGGGTTACGTTCTTGCGTACAAAACACTTGAAGGAGTGCAAATGCGAACTAAGGGATCTCAAGTTGTGTTTAAAGATTGAGTATTAAACTATATTTAACTTTATACAGTGACCTAAACATTTTATTTTATGACGCAACACACCCGAGACGCGACACAAGCATGTCTGACGCAGGTCGTATGGTCTTTACCTCATACATATTTAATTAACAAACATGGTTAAGGAGGTGTCTTTTAAACTGTTACACCGTTTTTACCCAGTCAATCTTTATTTAAGAAACATGCTCCCTGAAATAGATCTGCTTTGCTGCTCCTGTAATGCTGTAGATGAATCTGCCCCTCACATTTTTTGGGAATGTGTCCACGCTGCAGTATTTTGGAGAAAATTTTGTTTGTTTGTACGTACATACCTCTATTTTAACAAGTTTTATTTGGTTTTCACAGTTTTGATAAGTTTCTTTTATACATAAGTGTAAATTTATATCTATAAAGCCCCAATTTGCACTTTTTTGTAAAGATTTGAAATATTATTTAAATACTCTTTGTACCTCCAACAACTCCAAAGCATTGAAAACCATTGCACTATGTAATTAATATAATGTCTTGGCATTATTGTAAAATACATCTGTAGTATTGTGTACTATGTATACCCCTGGCTTGTTTCTAAAAAAAATAAAAATAAATGTCTGACACAGGTGTACATTGACGGGTCCTTAAACAAGCCCTCATAATAAATCTCGAACTGATTGACAAATTCACTTGTGAAATGCATATCTGTGAACTGTATGCCAATAATTGACTTATGAGCAATAATATGGTAGTAAACAATACATTGTATTCTAAAGCCACTTTTTGAATGGTCTCATCAATTATGAACTCTTCTGCCACAAGCATGTAAAGCATTTTAATTATCTGAATATTTTTTTATTTTATATATATATATATTATTTTTTAATATTTAAAGATAACTATGAATGATTATTTCATCATTATATATTGAATTATTGTTATATGAGGGGCTTTCTCAGCAAATATTTGTATGTGCGATTAATCGCGTTTAATTAATCGGGAAACCATGTAATAAATTTGATAAAAAATTGTAATCGATTGACAGCCCTAATATATATATATATATATACATATATATATATATATATATATATATATATATATATATATATATCGTGAAGGAGGGAACAAAACAAATTTATTCACACACGATATATTTTCCTGGATAGCGAAATAACCGACGGGAGAACGCACAGATGAAGCTTCTTTGCCAGAGAGATGTTGAACTGTTGTAAAGCCATCTTTCAAAAAGTTGAACAACACATTTTAAATGCACTTATTTTTTAACTTTTAGTTAAAATAAATACAAAATAAAGTTCAAAGTTTGAAATCAAGGTGTCTTATTTTATTGTGTAAGCTTAACATTAACCATGTTAACCGAAAATGATCCCATAGTACCACCTAGCATCCAAACAGCGGTAATAACGGTGTTTGTCGTATTCCTGCAGAGTTTTTTATTTTTTGAGGAAAAAGTATCGTTTAGGAACCAGTATCGAAGTCAAGGTATCGGTATCCAAATTTTTTGGACGATAGCCAGCCCTAGGATTGAGTAAACTCCTGAAATCTAACTTTATGAGACAATATATCTTACCAGGCACATCGCCGACAGTCTGCATGTTTTTGCTTTCTGCAGAAATGTGCAAGGCCTTCAAATGTGTTTGCTTCGTTGCACAGCAATATCTGTAAAGTCTGCATATTTTCTGAACAGCCACCTTTGTGAAGGTTTCCATCACTGATGTGAGCTTCGCCTGCAACAGATATCAGTTAGTGATTAATACACCTGTATACAAATTTGTAACAAGAGGATGATATAAAGTTAATTAAAAATATTTACCTATTAAAATATAGGTAAAATCTCATACAACATTTATTCTACCTCACGGAGCAGGATTTGTGACAGACAATGTGTTTACTGACAAAAATCATGTGTACACTTTTGACTAAATGTTGTTATACACAGCTAAAGGGATAGTTCAACCAAAAATTACAATTCTGTAATTATTTTCTCACCCTGATATTGTTCCAATCCCGTTCGACTTTATTGTTTCTGCTGAAAACGCAAAAGGAAATGTTACGCTGAATGATAGCCTCAGTCACCATTCACTGTCGTTGTATGGGGGGAGTAAATGGTGACTGCTGCTAATATTCTGCCTAACATCTCCTTATGTTTTCACAACAACAAAAAGAAAGTCGTGACGGCGAAAAAAAACTTCATACAGGTTTGGAACGACATGAAAGTGAGCCAATGATGAGCGAATTTTCATTTTAGGGCGCGCCATTCCTTTAAAAAGTGAGAAACATACAAAACGACGTTCAACAGCAGAGTATATATAAAATTACCCGTTTGAGCAGTCTTTCATTCATTTCAAACGTTGTTTTAGTTGTGGCGGGACATTCACAGTCGAAAACTTTCTGAATTTCTTCTCCAGCTGTTTCCGTCAGCAGAGTCATTATAGACACTGTTTGTTGGTGAAATACTTCATACTCCACCATTGTGCACGATAAATAGTTGCAGTATTTGTATTGCTAATCTGAGAATGCAGGAAATCTGCAATGTAAACGATTTCGTGTTCACGTTGTTTTCATCTCACAACCTTGAGAAATATGCAACTACTTCCACTGAAAGGACAGCATTTGTTTTCAAAATAAAAGCTACCAGTCGGCGGAGAATATTTTATTTACGACGACGAACCAGAGTTGACTAATAATATATATATATTATAATGTGTGTCTGACTAGATCTGATGATGTACTACTTTATATTCGGCACCCCACATTGAAATAGGTCGATCGTCCCAATATATTTAGGGTGACCTTTATTTTGAAAATATAACTATTGCACTTTCCGGCCCCTATAATGAAGTGTGTTGTCTGTATGAGAGATAAGTACTTGCCTTGAAAAATAATTTTTTTTTTAGTTTTGTTTTATTGCCCCTTTTCTATGTATTTTTGGACTGACTTTAAAATAGACATGGACATTTTATTTTTTTTTAAAAAAACTCTTAATTTAGAACCTTATGACATTTTACTTTGTTTTCAAAACCCATATTTTTCTGAAAAACAAAATTACAGTATTATTAATCTTTTAATTATTTTGGCAAAGTTTTATATTCATAAGACAAAAATAGCTCAAAAGAAACCCTCATATATTACCGTTTGTAATACTGATCTTACGATATACTTTGAAACACTTTGATCACAAAATAAAAAGCTTATAAAAACAATATAAATGTTAAAGCTTTTCAAATTCATGTAACTGCCCTAATATTATATAGCACTTTTTATCCCAGTATTTGTTTATTTTATTTTATTAATCAATTAATTAACGTATTTTATATATATATATATATATATATATATATATATATATATATATATATATATATATATATATATATATACACTACACACATATAGTTATTTTATGTTTTAGTTGTTGTTATTCTCTGTGTCATATACTCTGAACTGTACCACAATGCCTTATATTTGCCTTGTACTTTTTGCATTGTAAAAAACAATATATATATATATATATATATATATATATATATATATATATATATATATATATATATATATATATATATATATATATAATGTAATAATAATAATAAAAACCTCCGCGCCTTTACCATAGGAGGGGGCGGTCAACTAGTGTGTTACGACAGTAAACCACCGTTTGCGGATACCTCAAATATGAATGGATTGAGCCATAAACTGACAATTTCCTGTCGCACAATTGTCCGTCACTTTTAATATAAAACAGCAATTTTATCGTTGTTAAATTCATACAAAGTTCATTCCAAAAGGATTGTTTAGTGTCTTGTCTCCAGTGTACCGCCCATACAATATGTATGTGGGTTATGCCTATGCATTGTGTTGCAATCCTTGTAGGCTCAACTTGACAGAATGGCTCTAATAATACGGAAGCTCAAAGAGGCCTTGCGTTATTATTATTTTTCTGTCTCTTTTTTTCGTGATCTCGACATAACAAAAAGTTGTTTTCAATAAGGCTATCTGGAGGCAACAGCTAAACCCACTGTTGCATAATGAATGAGCGAATACGTCATTACTTTGATCAAGGACTCATTCAAGCTGAAATAGCTGTGTCATTGACAGCTCAGTCATTGACAACTTCCAGATCAGACACCTTAGAAGACTATCACGTATACAACGTTGTCGTAGACAATACAGTGACCCTGAACGTTTGGTAAATTTCATTGCCAGCCAACTTGAAGGACCGGGACGTCTGCATGACTGTGTTCCACCAGCCGAGTTGGATCCGAGTGCGCACATATTGCCGTAGAAACGGTATGTGAAGTGATCAATGGAAAGGAGGCGAGAACCGGCTTTTCAATATAAATAATAGTTTAATGATAAACTTAAAAGACAACATAAACACACACATGACGGACATGTCTGTTAACGATCTCTCTCTCTCCCGCACGATCCGCTGCAGTCGACCTTTATCCCTCAAGGTGGCATAATTAGCCTGTGTATAATCACGACCCCGCCCTGCCCTCCGCCCTGGCACACTGTAGGCGTACTTTGCGGAAAGCACAGAAAGACGTGCTTCTTGACCCCTGTTCAGTGCAGAAGAAAGCGAGTCCTACGTTTATTAAGGGTTCATGACATGCTGGTGTTTATTCATATGTTTGATTTAGCCTATGTGAAAGGTGACTGTTTTAGAAAACTCTTGGATAGAGCAGGTGAATATATTATAACCAAAGTGTAATGAATTAACATAACTTTACATTTACATATTACATGTAATACATTTTACTTTTCTGCCAAGGATCTATCATTGTCCTTCATACCTTGTAATAAACTTTGAATTGTAAATCCTGTAGGTCAATTAAAACCGTATAGTGTTTTGAAAAAATTAAAGGCAAAAACAACTTTTTGTTATGCCGAGATCACAAGAAAATTAAGTCATGAGACAGAAAAATAATAATAACGCAAGGCCTCTTTAAATCCCAAATGTAACATTAGTTCAAATGTAAAATCTCCTCAACTGATTTCTGACACCGGAAGGGTGCAAAGTTAAATGTTCAAATTTGTTATTAATAAAGAGTCTATTGGCTTTTGTATATTGCGTGCGTGTATGTACAATGTAAATAAGAAATTATATTTCTAGTTAATGGAATGATTACATCTTAAATCTCTTCTATAGTAGTAGAAAGAGTAGAATCTATTAACTCTATTAACACTAACCGCTTAGTTGTTGTCTCATATTCTGTCAAATCTCTAATTGAATGGTGTTTTTCACTCCTCCCTTCTCTGTAAAGGACACAATGAATAGGCATTATTGTCTTATCTACTGAAGTCAGGATACAGAGCCTTAATTCATGATCAGTATACGTTGCTTTCTGTCTCTTCAAATAGCTAAAGACTCTCTTGTTTCAATACAACTATGGCAGATGGACTTTATACTATACATTAGGGTCAGAACAAATGGAGTTAATGTGTGCTCTTTGTTTAAAATATAATTTTGTTTTACAGGACAGTGATGGCAAAGTCAGCAGAGTAATCCGTATTGGAAACAAGAAAAGTTGGGCAAATTATCATATGTAAATTATTGTAGATAGTCTATGAGAAAATCCCATTCCTGTTATAGGAAACTACTCATATCTCTCTCTCTCTCTCTCTCTCTCTCTCTCTCTATATATATTTCAAATGACCTGTTCATCATGACTGGAATCATCATTGTTGCAGAGTCTCTTTTAATTAATTAACTGACCTTTCATGAAGAAGAACTTTTAATCATCTCTGAAATAAACAGTACTGAAGGGGCCGGTTCACCCCTGTCTATTCTGCCTGTTGATGAGTTAAATACATTAACAATTGTTATAATAAAAAGTAATCAAAGCGTTTTTAATCATGTGCATTTATTCAGGATATATTATAATTACAAGTAATTTGTGTATTTGACCTCTTAGATGTGACCAAGGGTCTGGTTTCTGTTTCTGCCTTTTGAAATGTTGAGAACTTTGTCTCAGTAAAGTCTATCTCTATTGACTGAAACTTCAACTTTGACTCCTGGTCTTCATTGTAAAAACTGGTCTCATTACTGGGCATGACTGTATTGCCCTACATTACATTATCACTTGTTATCCATATTATGTATAATGTGTACAGTGAGCTTCTCTTTTACCTCCTATTGTCACTTGGTGGGTGAATCTCGAGAATAAATATCAGGGCAAAATATAATTAATTTTATTGTCTTTTGATAACAGGATTGAAATATGATATGGGCATTTATTGACAGTTTTAATTAAATTCACCCTAGTAGACAGATTCCTACAGATAAACCTTGTTTAGGTTTTTGCAAGTTTGATTGGGTATGCCAGCTGTGAAGTTTGATACGGTCTCAGTATTTGTTCGGGATGGGTACAAAAGTACCTACAGTAAAGTTGCAGCAAAGGAAATAAAACAGCCCTCAACACAACAAAAATAATGTCAAATGTCTAGACTCCCAGGCAAACAAAAGAGTAAATCCAGTGGTCAATAAATAGAAATGTTCATGTCATATTTTTCATATATATTTTTACTTTGTGTTATAGGTACCAGTTCTCTTCACCTGGCGGGCTGCACAGCTGAAAACCTGATTTCCCCACATGGAGTTTAAAGCTGCACTTAATTTTAACATGACAAACTTGTTAAAGACATGCATTGCATTGATTTCTGAATTTACACATTTGAAATATAAGTTGAGCTTGGTTTCTCATGCCAGAAGTTTATTTTTCTCTTTTAACCAATTTATTTGACTTGCCCTGCCAACATTTTCACAGGCCCCACCACAAAAAATTATACATTCAATAGCATATTTATACAGTACGTCAGAATGTTTTTCATTTGCTTTCTTTATAGAACAAAATACAAAAAATCATGTAAAAATCAATTTTTATTTTCAATAATAAATTATACAATTATAACTCCAAGAAAATCATGAAATCAAATACTTTTGTTTGAAAATGATGGCACACGTGGCAAAATATTACTGATTTGTGTAAATGAGTGCAGTTGCTGTAGGTATCATCAGTAAAAACTAAAAAACATTTCAATAGTAAAGCAAATGTACAGACTACTCTTACTCCAACTTAACAAGTTCTTTACATCTTATAAACATCGACAGTCAGTGAAGGTTCCCGTTTCTATTCGTAACAACAACAAAAAAAGTACTACTAAAAATGCCTTCCATTTACAAAAAGTATTTTTTACATTCTTAACATCTTTAACAAATGTAACTTTAACATTTTCTTTCTCTAACAAGCAGGTACAGATGTACTGAACATTTGTTTGAAAGGTATTACAAATATAACAGGAAAATGGTGCTGAAACTCAGTTACAAGTTCCTACAATGTCTTTTTTCTTCATACAGGTACGCATTTGTGGTCATTATAATTCCTAACATATGCATAACTCTTCCCGCATTTCTGGCATGTGTAAGGTTTCACTCCAGTATGGATTTGCATATGAGCTTTCACATTGTTGGGTTGTCCGAATTTTTTCCCACAGACCTCACAGCTGTATGGCTTTTCTCCAGTGTGAACACGCCTGTGTCGCCTTAAGCTTCCCGATAAACGAAAGGACATTCCACAAGTTTCGCACTTGTGCGGTTTTTTACCAGAGTGAATGAGCATATGCAGTTTAAGACCATTTTGCAGGCCGAACATCTTTCCACAGACAGAACATTTGTATGGTGTTGCTTTGGTGTGAACAACTTCATGCATTGTCAAACCAGCTCCCTGCGCAAAAGCCTTACCACACACTTCACACTTGTACGGCGCCACGCCAGAATGAAGTTTCTCATGTTCTTTCAGTGAATATGTACTGCTATAGCTTCTACCACACACTTTACACATGTTTGGATCCTTGTCTGTGTGAAGCTTCTGATGCATGCTGAGTGTAGAGGCAGTAACGTAGCTCTTCCCACATATCTCACATCGAAAAGTGTTCCCTTTATCCCTATGTGTGAGCTGGTGCTTCTTTAAAGCATAATTAAAAGCAAAACTTTTCCCACATATTTCACACATGAATGACTTCAGAGCTCCATGTACCGTCATGTGCCTCTTCAGATATTTTGTCAAACTAAATCGCTTGCCACAAACATCACATGCATGACGTTTCACACCACTGTGAATATGAATGTGGCTTCTGAGACTTATGAGATGCACAAACCTTTGGCCACACACTTGACAGGCATGGGGTTTCTCTCCTGTATGCTCAACCTTGTGTAATTTCAGTTTTTTGTTAGTCTTGAACGTTTTGTCACACATGCTGCATTTCCATGGTTTCTCATTTGAATGAACTCTTTTATGGCTAGCCAGGTTACCAGAAGTTGAAAACTTTTTCCCACATGTGTTACAGCTGTATGGTCTTTCACCAGTGTGGATTCTCTGGTGTGCTTGTAAACTCCACTTTACAGTGAAGCCGTGTCCACATACGCCACAAACATATGGCTTTACTTCCAGGTGAACAAGTTCATGTGTCTTAAGATCCACGAATGTCTTTCCACAAGTTTTGCAGCTTCCTTTTATCTCAGTGTGGTTCGATTGGTGTTTCTTGAGTCCTTTAAGAAATGCAAACTTCTTCCCACACTCATCACATTCGTGAAGGGTGCCTTGTCTACACCTGTGCTGCTTTAATGTATGTTTCCAGAGGAATTTCTTTCCACACTCATTACAGTCAAATGATATGTTATTCTTTCTTTTCTTTGTTTTCTTGGATTGTGCAGTGGTCTGATCTGCCTGTTTGTTTACTTCAGGTTCCTGGTCTTCCATAGAGGCAATATCATGCTTTTCAGCTGCAACACAAACAATATACACTAAAAAATATGTAAATAAATGGTTTAAATTACATTTATTTCAATTAAATTTTAATTAATTCAATTTATTGTCAATTTGTTAAAGTCTTAAATAATGCTTTGAGTGCAAGCATAAATTGAATGCCAAAGCAAATGTAGTTGCTTTGCCATTTCCAAACTGTACCATTTAGAACATTGGAAATACTTCATAGTCCTTGTTCATTTTAATTAAATACTTCACCTTCATTCATAAGTACAGCATTTAAAGATTAATCAATTCAAATGGATGGACATATTCATCATTGATATGTGTAAATCTTAAAAATGGAGCCTTTGGGGGGGTTCTTGTGGCTACTGAATGCTAGAAGTATGGCAACTTAGTAAGTCTTGAGGGTAATATTTTGGTAGTAAGCAGCAGCAAAACATACTGAAGTATGGTTCAAATTATTGTGTTTTAGATCAATTTCTAAACTTTATTTTAGCTTGTCATTACACATGAACAGCAAAGCTGAGAGGCACACACCCTCTGTCACAACTGTTGGCATTGGTTTCTCTTTGCCATCAATCGACTCCTGAGAACAAAATTCAACAAAGTTACCCTCCTTTCACACTAAACAAAACAATCAATTCAAAAGTTGTCGCAAATTTTTTTAGTTAATACATAGTTTAATCATTTCAATGAACAGACCTTAACAGGGTCTTGTTGTACAGTTTCTTCACGTGACAGATTCGATCTCTCTGGACTCATTGATAGAGTCACATCTACTTCTACAAAATCTGAGAAGAGGAGGAAAAATAATCACTAGAAATTCACAATGAAGATGTTAACTATTTTATAAGACATAGATATATGTACTCAAATTATATCTCCAAACTGCATTTGTGGTTTCTAGCTTCAAATAATTAAATACAAATTTAACTTTTCATAGGATTGAGTAAACTCTTGAAAACTAACATCATATTTTACAAGATAAGATGTCTTACCAGGCACATCGCCGACAGTCTGCATGTCTTTGCTTTCTGCAGAAATGTGCAAGGCCTTCAAATGTGTTTGCTTCGTTGCACAGCAATATCTGTAAAGTCTGCATATTTTCTGAACAGCCACCTTGGTGAAGGTTTCCATCACTGATGTGAGCTTCGCCTGCAACAGACATCAGTTAGTGATAAATACACCTGTATTCAAATTTGTAACAACAGGATGATATAAAGTTAAATGATGATATACATTACTCTTGAAATATAGGTAAATTCTAATTTTAAAAAAATCTACCTAGAATTAATAGATTATAGAGAGCAAAACTCAATGAACAGGATATGTGAGCGTTCATGGATGATCTGACGGTCACATCAACTTCAGTGACAGGATGCTGCTGGCTCCTTCGCAGGCTGGAGAGGTTCATCACGTGGGCAAGCATGGCTTTCAAGCCAGCCAAATCCAGGTCCTTGGTCCTGAGGAAGGGGATAGTGGTCGATAAGTATCGCTTCCACCTGGAGGGATTCCTAGTTCCATCAGTGTCCGAGAAGCCCGTGAAGAGCTTCGATGGAACCCTGAGAGACACTGCGGCGGTCCAGTCAACACAGAGGGAACTGAAATCATGACTGTCAGCAGTGGACAAGTCAGGACTCCCAGGGAAGATCAAAGCATAGATCTATCAACACGGAATCCTGCCAAGACTCCTTTGGCCACTGCTGATATACGAAGTCCCGATAACCACCGTGGAGAGTTTTGAGTGAAACATCAGCCAGTTCCTTCGCAGGTGGCTGGGCCTGCCGAAGAGCCTTAGCAGTATTGCTCTATATGGGCACAAAAACAAGCTGCAGCTTCCCTTCACCTGACAGAGTTGTTTAAAGTCACCAGAGACAGGGAGGCTCCTCTGCAGGCATCACAGTGAGAAATGAAAGGAAGTGGCGGGCTCAGGAGGCAGTTGAGCAGGCAGAAGCAAGGCTGAGACATGGTGTCTTGGTAGGCAGTCGGAAGAGCAGGGATTGGTAGTCATACAAGACCCCACTATGACAAAGCGCAGGGGAGTGAGAGACAGCGGCTGGTCCAGGAGGAGATTCGTGCTGAGGTAGAGGAGGAACGCCATAGTAAGACAGTGGCCATGTGTCAGCAGGGAGCTTGGATGACCTGGGACCATGCATCTACCAGAAAGATCACCTGGACAGAAATTTGGAAGTCAGAATCAGCGAGACTCAAATTTCTGATTCAGTCGGTATACGATGTCCTCCCAAGCCCATCCAATCTGTATACTTGGGGTCTTGTGGAAACTCCAGCATGCCCACTGTGCCTGGCAAGAGGTTCTCTAGAGCACATCCTGAGCTGCTGCCTGAAAGCCCTGGGAGAGGGGAGGTACACATGGCGCCATGACCAGGTGTTGAAGGCAGTAGCGGATACCATTTGCACAGGAATACGACAGAGCAAACAGCAGCTCCCAGCAAGGCACAACATCGCCTTCGTCAGGGCAGGGGAGAAAACGCAGGCAGAGCGGAAGATCTCAACAGGGCTGCTAGCCACGGCTCGTGACTGGCAGCTGAAAGTGGATCTCGAGAGACAGCTGAAGTTCCCAGAGCACATTGAGAAAACAAGACTCAGGCCAGACGTGGTGTTAACATCTGACTCCTCAAAGCAATTAGAGATCTTGGAACTTACAGTCCCCTGGGAAGACCGCATAGAGGAAGCCCATGAGCGGAAGAGGGCCAAATACCTTAAGCTGCTAGAGGCCTGTAGAAGGAATGGATGGTAGGCCCGCTGTGAACCTATCGAGGTGGGCTGCAGGGGATTTCCAGGACAGTCTCTGCACCGGGCACTCAGGCTCCTTGGCACCAGAGAGTTGCAGGAAAGAAAAGACACCAGGAACATCATTGAAGCTGTGGAAAAAGCTTCAAGGTGGTTGTGGATCAAGAGGGGGGATCTATGGTGTAGCGTGCCTCTTGGACACAAGCTGGGACCTGATCATCCCTGGTTGGGTCACGTCTGATGATTAGACCCGAAACACCCGACGACCCTGGGTTCATCACTGATGATGTGTCCAAGTCGCATCATTTACATACAAATGGTGTTTCTCTAAACTGTGACCAATCATCTGGATAACTGACAACAAAACTATCTGCATTTTATTATTATTTTACAAACAATTAAAGGGATAGTTTAAATATATATAATACGGTTTGACTTTCTCTGTTGAAAACGCAAAAGGAAATGTTACGCTGAATGATAGCCTCAGTCACCATTCACTGTCGTTGTATGGGGGGAGTAAATGGTGACTGCTGCTAACGTTCTACCTAACATCTCCTTATGTTTTCACAACAACAACAAAAAGTCACGATGGCGGAAAAAAAAATTAATACAGGTCTGGAACGACATGAAAGTGAGTCAATGATGAGCATTTTAGGGCGCACCATTCCTTTAAAAAGTGAGAAACATACAAAACGACGTTCAACAGCAGAGTATATATAAAATTACCCGTTTGAGCAGTCTTTCATTCATTTCAAACGTTGTTTTAGTTGTGGCGGGACATTCACAGTCGAAAACTTTCTGAATTTCTTCTCCAGCTGTTTCCGTCAGCAGAGTCATTATAGACACTGTTTGTTGGTGAAATACTTCATACTCCACCATTGTGCACGATAAATAGTTGCAGTATTTTTATTGCTAATCTGAGAATGCAGGAAATCTGCAATGTAAACGATTTCGTGATATATTTAATAAAAACTGCGGGGAGGTTTTCCGTTCAAGTTATTTTCATCTCACAACCTTGAGAAAAATGCAACTACTTCCGCTTGAAGGACAACATTTGTTTTCAAAATAAAGGCTATCGGTCGTCGGATAAGATTTTATTTACGACGACGAACTATGCTTAAGACGTAGATTTACATATTTAAAAAAAACAAACTTTATTTTTGTACAGTAGTTTAATGCTTGTTAGTCTACATCTGAACAGGGCGATACAGTTAAAACTCAGCCTGACCTTTATTTTGAAAATTAACTATCGCACGTTTCCGGCGGCCATCCGCAAGTGAGTTATCTGTGGGGAATGACGTTTGTCCCACTTTAATATTATCTCCCTAAGAATCATGTATGAGATTAAAAAAAAAACCTAAAACATTACTAAATAACTTTAAACTCTTAAATAATGTCGGGAGAGACAGATCTTCAGGTATGCTTTCATTCATTCGTCATTCAAATTGGGGGCGAAATGCTTTTAGGAGAAGTTAACCTTAAATTTAAGTTCATTGTGTACATTATGCTAAATATGTATGGATCATAGTTTGTTTCACAAAACGAATATCTTATATTTTCGGTTCTTGATTAGTAACAGTGATTAATATTAGACTGACACTTGAATATTTCATGCTGGTGTAATATTTAGATAAGAAATTACATTCCACCGACATTTATAAGTGTGCAGTTCAGTTAGTTGGAGATGATTACATTTGCTATTGGTGTTTTTGGATTACAACTGCTGGTTAATGGGGTGATTACATCTTAACTTTCTACAATAGAAGTAGATAGAGTAAAATTATATATCTAGTTAGAGTCAGTAACCGCTTAGTTGTTGTCTCATATTCTGTCAAATCTCTCTAATTGAATGGTGTTTTTCACTCCTCCCTTCTCTGTAAAGGACACAATGAATAGGCATTATTGTCTTATCTACTGAAGTCAGGATACAAGGGGCGTAGAGCCTTAATTCATGATCAGTATACGTTGCTTTCTGTCTCTTCAAATAGCTAAAGACTCTCTTGTTTCAATACAACATAGTACTATGGCAGATGGACCATATGTATACATTAGGGTCAGAACAAATGGCATATTAATAAGTTTCTGCTCTTTGTTTTGAGATTCCTAGAGAAATGTTCAACATTGATTAAAATATTATTTTGTTTTACAGGATGGGGATGGCAATGTCAGCAGAGTAATCCATGTTGGAACCAGGAAAAGCCAGGTAAATTATTGAATGTGCATTTATTTGTGTTCAGTCTATCAAAATTTTTTAATTCTCTTTAAAGTAAACTACTAATGAAAAACAATCTAAGACTTTTGTATTTTTTACCATAATAAACAATAATTGTCACACACACAAATAAACTGTTTAAGATATTTCTTGAATGTCTAACTATATGGCATATGTTTTCATCTCTTAAGGATTTATGCCTTCTCTAAAATTAATGTATACTTTTGTCACATTTCCATATTAAACATAATTATTTCTTTTTTTAATGAGCGAAACACACGAAGAAATGTCCAGGTCATATTCGTTCAGGCAATATATATATAAATTATACAATTTATATATATATATATATATATATATATATATATATATATATATATATATATATATATATATATATATATATTATATTATATTTTTTCTTTTGTATTATTATAATTATTATTTTTGATTTTAGGGTGAACAATGATTCAGGCATTTATTGACAGTTTTCTGTAAAAAAAATCACCCTAGTAGAACACAGGGTGTCCTGTGGACAAATATTGGTCTTGTGGTTTTTGTAAATTTGGTTGGGTGTGTCAGACGTGATAAGTTTGATAAGGTCTCAGTCTTTGTCATGGTAGGTACAAGAATACTTACAGTTTTAGTGAAGAAACTAGTAACAACCCTCAACCAGAAGATGAACCTGATAGGAACCTCACATTTTGGAGGAAATGGGATATTGTTGAATATTTTTGTTATTTCCTTCTATTCCAGCTGGCTCGCATTCAGACAGACAGTGTTGTTGAGAAACTCAAGGAGTTACACCCCAATGTGCGTTTTGAAATAGGTAAGACAACATTTTCCAATGTGCAAAACATCTAATTCAGCAATTAGTTCTGCTTGACACTTAATTTGCAAACATTGCAGGTTTACCGAGTGTAATACAATAAAATGTTCACGATATATTCCGCTTATACTGTTTTCCACTCCAAACAATCTTTACATTTTGTTTCAGTGGCTATGTCAACAACAGGAGATAAAATACTAGACACCGCTTTATCCAAAGTAAGTCCTAATACAAAGCCCAAATATGTAAATGTATGGCTATATTTACAGTTAGTTCTCATCACTAATTCCTGGTAG
This sequence comes from Xyrauchen texanus, assembly GCF_025860055.1. Lineage (NCBI taxonomy): Eukaryota > Metazoa > Chordata > Actinopteri > Cypriniformes > Catostomidae > Xyrauchen > Xyrauchen texanus. Next base: position 17,814,049 of record NC_068311.1, read on the forward strand.
TTGTTTTAACAAATGAATGTTATGGGGGCCTGGGTAGCTCAGAGAGTTTACTACCACCCCTGGAGTCACAAGTTTGAATACAGGGTGTGCTGAGTGACTCCAGACACATCTCCTAAGTAACCAAATTGGCCTGGTTGCTAGGGAGGGTAGAGTCACATGGGTTAACCTCCTTGTGATTGCGCTTAGTGGTTCTTGTTCTTAATGCGCCGTGTGGTAAGTTGTGCGTGGAACGCAGAGAGTAGCATGAGCCTCCTCATGTTGGGAGTCTCTGCGGTGTCATGCACAACAAGCCACACGATAAGATGCGCAGATTGACTGTCTCAGAAACGGAGGAGACTTGTCCTCCATCACCTGCATTGAGGTGAGTAACCACGCCACCATGAGGAATTAGAGCGCATTAAGAATTGGGCATGCCAAATTGGGAAGAAAAGGGGATAAGAAAAAAAATAAAGTAATGTTATTGTTAGAATTCATTAGTATAAGAGCTGTAAGAATTAACACATTCATGTATGCAATTCATTTAAAAGTCATTTACCATTAATACAGCATAAACAAGCATAAACACTGGTTTTAAGGGCAAAACCTATGTAATGTTTGAACCTTTTGTAAAGTATTGATGCTCAGACTTTAATAATGAATGCGGCTTCAAGATTGCTGCAACCAAGTTGCAACCAAGTGGTGGTGGTGGCATAGAGGATAAAGCACAGGGCTGTTAATCAGAAGGTCGCTGGTTCGAACCCCACAGCCACCACCATTGTGCCCTTGAGCAAGGCACTTAACTCCAGGTTGCTCTGGGGGGATTGTCCATGTAATAAGTGCACTGTAAGTTACTTTGGATAAAAGCGTCTGCCAAATGCATAAATGTAAATGTAAGTGGATAGCCACAGTCTACTGGCAGATTAATATTGTGAGTTTTTAAGAGATTTAATGCCAACTTATATGGGGACTAGTTACTTTAATTAGTCAAACTCCCACTTAGACTTTGTTAAACATTTAATGTTACTTGAATTGGTGCTATTTTAGTGCATTTCTAGCTTTATACTTGGGAAGGCTTTGTTTGGAAAATGTTAATCAAGCATTATTTTGTTACTTTTTTTATCTCTTTCCAAAGATGGAAATAAATGCATTCTGACAGGAAAATAAGTATAAATAGTGTCAGATTTCAGCACTTTCGAAATCTGCAATGAATCACAATTGAATAGAAAAATTATACAATTAATCCGATTAAAGATTTTAATCAACTGACAGCACTAATTTGTATTGTAAATATCAGTGTACTGTATGTAAGTGCTTGCTGCACAAGTGTTTGGGAAAACGCTTTTAACAACATTTATCAAGTGTCATTAAATTGTGTGTTAAAGATTGGCGAAAAAAGCCTCTTCACAAAGGAATTGGAGAGTGCTTTGGAAAGAAATGAGTAAGTCAGTCCTTCATTGCCTCTTCTTTACATAAATTGATTTATTCTATTCAGTAAATCACCACTACACAGATTTTTGCTTTCAGTCTTTTGGTGCATTTGAAGTTCAGAGGTTTATGCTTCAATACATGTGCTTGGATGTTTCAGGATGAATAATGCTGTTGTAAAAATGTTGTCTACATAGGGTAGACCTGGTCGTGCACTCTTTGAAAGACTTGCCTACTGCTCTTCCTATGGGTTTCACTATAGGAGCTGTGCTGAAGTAAGTTAAAGAGCAATAGTTTCACTGTGTTCTGAAATGTAGTGATGCAGGCATGCTTCCTCGACATCTAAAGAGCCTTTTATCTTAAAAGTACTTTGCTTGGACGTAAATTACATGTGGGATATAAGTAAACTAAAACCTTATACTGTCTAGTGATTTAATTAACCATCATTAAAGTTTATGAATTGATGTACGTACATTGGATTAACTTCCATTTATTTGTAAGTCATTTTAGATAAGAGGACTTCACTGTGATTATGACTGTGTTTATCTTTATTCTCTCCAAAGACGAGAAAACCCCCATGATGCCGTTGTCTTGCACCCCAAAAATAAAGGCAAATGTATAGATTCCCTCCCCAACAAGAGGTAAAAGCAGTGGTTAATACACAGAAATGTTCATGTCACATCATATTTTATTATTTATTTATTTTTTAAATAGCTTTTGCATATTTTATTTACAGTGTTATAGGTACCAGTTCTCTTCGCCGGGCTGCACAGCTGAAAAAAAGATTTCCCCACTTGGAGTTTAAGGACATTGTATCTTAAGCACTTAAATTAAAAAATTTGAATACTTGCCCCGACTGTGCATTGTCATTAAATGCTTATAAAAAGCTGTATAAGTGTATGAGCAAGAAAGCCCTTGATGTTTTTTTTTGAGTTTGCTTTAACAATGATGTCTCAGAGGGGTAATCTCAACACACGTCTGAAGAAGCTGGACGAAAAGGATGACTTTTCCGCCATAATTTTGGCAGCAGCAGGCCTTAAGAGAATGGGCTGGGAGAACCGCATTAGCCAGGTGCCTCCACTATTTTCCCTAATGAGTAAAACACTAAATATTATTGCATAATTTAATTGGTTATTGAGATTAATAGCAATCAGTGACATACACTAATATATTTAGGACACTTTAACCAGCTCTGTTCAGCCTACCTTGTCTTTTCTTGCATATGACCTCTTGTTTATCTCCTTGTTTTAGATCCTCAGGCCTGACGACTGTATGTATGCAGTCGGACAGGTGGGTAGCATTTGGTGTCCCACTAGCAGAGGTTTGCTGCATTTACAAATTTCAAATACCAGGCATAAATGGAGCTGGTCTGCTCATGCCAGTAGTTCATTTTTATTGTTTTTTTTACTCTTTTAAATAAAAAAATCGATTTATTACTTGCTCTGCCAACATTTTAACTGTCCACACCACCAAAAATATAAAAATTTTATTTTTCGCAGTATTATAAAATTGAATAGCATATTTGTATGTGTCAGAAACATATTTTTAGTTTCACGTTAAGTAATTTATAATTATAATTATTTTTAATTTTCAAAAATAACTGGAAATTATACAACTATTATGTAACTCCATTAAAACTATGCATTAATACAGTGGCATAGAGTGCAAAACATCACTGATGCGTCCAAGACTATCACAAGTCATTTTTGCAATTTCAACAAAACCTCATCTGTGTTAGCCAGCTAGAAAACACAACCTTGGTGACAAGCTCAAATCTGGCTGCTCAGTTTGCATTCTGTAGTGTCTGTTAATGACTATAAGAGTTCAGTTGGTAGCATCTGTAACACAATAAATATATATTTTTTTTACAATAGTAAATGAGGCATACAGACTACTCTTACTGTGTTTTTAAAGGGAGCACTGGCTGTTGAAGTGAGAGCTCGGGACCAAGACATCCTGGAGATGGTTTCGATATTGAATGACTCGGACACTGTGCTGAGCTGCATCGCAGAAAGAGCGTTTCTCAAACATCTGGTAGTACTCATGTTCTATTAAACCCCTCACTCCAATTTCCTACTTTATATGCTTGGCTCCATAATGGCTCAGTATATAAGATATGCAGATAGAGAGGGAATGTAGCATCTTATCTTCCATTTGTTTTTTCATAGGAAGGGGGTTGCAGTGTTCCAGTTGCTGTTAACAGTGCAGTTAAGAATTCACAGGTAGAGAAGAGAGAAAATGATTATAACTCAACTGAATGACAGATGTGTGTAGTATAGTATGTGATGATTATTTTTGTATTTAATGTGTGAAACTGTTCTTTTTGCAGCTATACCTGACTGGAGCGGTGTATAGTCTTGATGGCTCAGATAGTCTGAAGGAGACCATGCAGACAAGCATCAGCTCAGACAATCAGGTTGTAATTCCCAAAATATGACCACATAACAATGTTAAAAATGTCAAAACATGTCTTCAGCATGTCAGCTATTTCAAAAAGGGTTAAAGTACTATGTTCATGTACTTTTGTCAACAAAATTATTTGATTTGTCTATTCAATAGATTTTACAGTGACCCCAAAATGTATTTGGCCACTTTTGGACATTTTAAAGGATAGTTCACCCAGATATAAAAATTCTCATATAATTTACTTATCCTCATGCCATCCCAGATGTAAATAACTTTCTCTCTTCTGCTGTACACAAGTGAAGAATATCTCAGCTCTGCTGGACCTTGCAGTGCAAGTGAATGGTGACCAGAAATCTTAAGGTACATAAAGCAGCATAAAAATAATCCATACAACTCAAGTGCTTAAATCTGTCTTCAGAAACGTTATGATAAGAGTGGGTGAGAAACAGATCAATATTTAAGTTCTTTTTTACAATAAATCTCCACTTTCAATTTCAGATGTGAAAATGAAACTAAACAGGCACCACGTGTGACCTTTACAACTGAAAGTGGAGATTTACAGTAAAAAATATATATATTTTATATTTTTCACCCTCAGCTTTCATATTGCTTCTAAAGACATGGATTTAAACAGTAGAGTCGTATGGATTACTTTTATGATGCTGTGGAATATAATATTTGTTATGATGCAATGCTGATGTGAATGATTCTGCATCAATGCATAAAAACAAAATAATCTATTTTTCTTTTATTCAATATCATATATATGCCGTTCTGTTTTTAAATAAAGTAGTCTTATTTAATATGAATAAAAAAAATTGCTATGTCCTCCAGAAGCAAAGCGCTTGCATCATGATGCTGCATCTGATTTTCATAGATAGGTGGAGTGGCAGAAGGAGAGCAGCAGCCGGTGCTTAAAAATGCACTTAACTTTTCAAAAGCAGATATTTGGCACATTTTGGCATTTACGAAGATATGGAGAAAAACGAGCTTGATTAAAAATATGCTGCGTGCAAGATATGTCGAGCCAAGATTAAATACTTTGGCAACACAACAGATATGAGGAATGACATCTCTGTTTTCACCCAGAGCTAAAGTTAACAGCAACCCTGCAAAACGCAGCTAATCAGCCAACAATACATCAAGTGATGGTATCAAATTTACCTCAGAACTCTTAAAGGGCAAAGAAGATCACACAGTCCATTGCCACATTTATTGCAAAGGATGTCCACCCTTACTCTGTCATGGAAAACACTGGCTTTCGCATCCTCCTCCATACCCTGGAGCCAAGATACAGAATCCCTTCTCAAAGTTTTTTCACAGACACAGCTATTCCTGTTCTGTACAGTGACACAAAATCCAGAGTGATGGAGTCAATGCGTAATTCCAGCCAAGTGGCCATCACCTGCGATTCCTGGACATCCATCGCCACAGATTCATATGTAATGGTAACTGCTCTTTATTAATGAAAGAATTGGAGGACAAGATGCATCGTGATGCATCAATAATCATTTTATAATCTGAATCGTAATCGAATCGTTTGGCAAGTGAAGATTCACACCTCTACTGCTTTTATCTTTTTGAACTTTCAAAGTTCTGGCCACCATTCAATTGCATTGTATGGACCTACAGAGCTGAAATATTCTTCTGAAAATCTGAATTTTTGTTCAGCAGAAGAAAGAAAGACATACATCTGGGATGGCATGAGGGTGAAAAAAATTATGAGAGAATTTTTATTTTTTAAGTCAAACTTAATGCCTAGTTGTAATTGCATTATATACAAAGTATCAAATCAAGTGGCATCTGTAAACAAATGATGCTAGAGCATTTCTCTGAACTAATTTAACTTTTCTAAGCCTTTTATGCTATGACATTTAACAAACTGGTTTCAGTGTAATTTTTCATGGATGCATGAAGTCAGTTTGCCTCAAGTTAACAGAAGTGTCCTAGCAAAATATCCACAAGTGTAGAACATTACAACAACTCTGGACAAGTTCAACAATGTTTGGGATATATATATATAGTTTTAAAATGTAAAATCTGACAAGCTTCCATTTTATAGAAGATTTGTGCTATATTTCTTTCAAATAAATGCCACTATGTTGTTATTTTGTTGTGCAGTGCGAAGACATTCATACATTTTAAAGTGTGTCTTCAGTATCCATATATATTTTGTGGCAACTGTACATATTATTTCCAAAATCAGAATTTAAACTTTGAATTTGAAACTGATTTTGGCATGTGTGTGAACTCATTATTACCAGATTGTGGAGCAGGAGATGGTTGATGAGAAGGCCCAGCGTGTGGGCATCACAGCTTTAAAGGTGTCAGGAGATGCCCAGGATGCTGCATTGAAGTTAGGAGTGGACCTCGGAAATTTGCTGCTCAGCAAAGGGGCCAAAGATATACTGACCATAGCAAGACAGCTTAATGATGCTCGATAGGATTGTAGTCATAGATGAATACGTACAACCCCTTTCCAGACAATCATGCTCTTTTCTCCTCCTATCATCCCATATGAACCTATCATAAACACTCCAAGTATTTATTTAAAAAATGTCAATATCAACAACTGTTTATTTGTCATCCAATATAGATGACCTTTATAATTTGTGTTTGTATTTAGACTGCAATATGTTAATATTGCAGTCTTTGGTTAGGGTTTTTCCACATAAAACTACTAACACATAAAATTGTTGTAAATTCAGTAATAATGCCTAAATAATGACTCAGTTATTATTCATAACAGCTATTTGCCTAAGAACACTTGTATACATTTTAGTCTGTGATCTTGGCATATAATTGGAACAGATCTGCATTATAGAGAGCTATATAAATAAGTAATTATATTTTGAAGCTGCTTGAAGTATCATCTTCATTTTACTTTTTATGCAACCCATTTGCTGACTGGTTTTATGCATAAGTGAATTTATAATAACCTGAATTCCACTACAAAATTATTATAATTTTTTTTTTGCTTGATGTAGTAGCTTTTGTTTTTTCACATGCTGTATTAATGTGTATAACTCTTAAGATTTGATGGTATTTAGAGTGTAAATTAGTATGGAAATGTTTAACCAATCAGTTTCATTCAAACTCGTGACTCCGGGGTGGTAGTCAGCATCAATACTCGCTGAACTACCCAGGCCCCCCATGTTTCATGCCTTATTGAGCCTTTTAAATCAGTTGTCAGATCTAACTTTTTCAGTGCCTGAAAAATCAAGATTTTTGTGTATATGCAGGTGTGATGGAGCTGTGAATTCTATGAGCGACTTATACAAGCCTTAATGCAATGCATAATTTTTTTCATTCACTCAGATTCAAAGAAGTCATTGCTTTCTCTAGTTGAGTAGATTTCTTTGCCAAACTTCCTCTTGTGCCTGCAGATGAAGTATGTTGAATGTTAGCCAAAATTAATTTGTTGTAATATTATAAAACTGATTTTTGTTCATGGTTTAGAGCCACATTGTAACTGATGCCAAGCTGATTCCAAGTGCAAATATATACATGTCAGACCTTTGAACTGTTATATTCCCAAAAGTATATTTAGTTTCATGTAAGTATAGTTTTGGAAATTTCAGATTGATGGATATTTAACAGCGTGTTAAACTGAACTTATTGATATTATTAGCATCTACATTTATAACATAACATTTTCTAAGTGTGATGGTTTTAAGAGCATATATATAAATTATAAAGACCAAATAAATCAGGCAACAGAGTATTTATAATGTGGGGGTTGTCTCTTGAAATGTAGTGGTATGATACTCTCTTAAATGTGTATCTTTAGTCTTTGTGTGATTTTGGAGTTACACTGACACCTAGTGGCGTGGATGCAGCATCATTCAAGCACAATAGCGTTCATTTACAGACACCGATGTAGATATTCACTAATCACAGACAACTATGATCAATTTAATCCATGAGTGAAAGTGTCAATTAACAGGGCAAATACTGAGATCAAGCAAGTAGTATTTGGCTGGTTATGTGATTCTAACATGGCAGCCCCCATTAGGGGACCCTCTCCATATAGAATAAAACAGCTTTTATAAGGCTACTGGTATGACTGGAGTCTTGATCTCATGTGAGTGAAAACATTTTTAATGGGGGAAGAAATGACTGCGTACACCTTTAAATGTAAAATTTCTGCCAGAAAAGTAGAATGAGAATTCACAATACTTTAATTGTCTTATAAACTCGTTGTCAGGTGTCACCATTTTCCTAAATCGTTTTAAATTTGACATGAGATTGGGCAGAGGTTATCGGGTGATAAATGAAAGAAAATATATTATTTTTAAAGTCAACATAACTGTCTCTTCTCTGGGATTTTAACACAAAAATGATCATAATCATAATCAGTTTGCTTTATTATAGAGGTGTGCTCTTTTTAAGATAATTGATGTTGAGTAAAAGTTAGTTGTACACATTCAGTCTATTTATAGGATAATTTGGAGTCAATTTTTAAATTGCCTCCAGATCTGTACTTCTAATCCTTGCTTTATTCAGTTCTGAAGTCCTCACGAGCCCCTTTCTTTTCTATCCTTATAATTAGAAAAGAAAAGGCATGCACAGTGTAAATGTGAAATAGTGCAGAACTGCCACATATGTCAAGCTTAGACTCGTCCAGATGTGTTCTGAGGATGAACTCATTTTATGAGCTTGTGCCTTCTTCAGTCAACTAGTTGTGGCATGTTGCCATATCATCCCCTCAATTTCAGAGGAAATTACATACCACACTGTCCTCAGCAGTGTAATGCTAATAATCAGATACTGCTTTCATAAATAGTTTAAAAACATGCAAGTATTTGTGCAACACACAGTTGTTTGTGATTTTTTCCAACAATTCCCACCACATGCAGTGTCCTTTCCACCACCAATGCCGTTTCTGCCACTACCAGGGGGCCCCACAAAGTAAGGTAGTTTTTGTTGGTATTTATTATTATTTGTAATAATACATTTTATTATTGCTCAGAAACGGCCCTGTCCACCACATATCAAATTCTGTGTTGTGTTTATTTGGAATTCTGTGGTGAAAATTTGTTTTACAAATGTTTATTAAATAAAATGTTTGACTGTCTTGCTAAGTCGAATATCATAGCTAACGTATGTATTCGAAATACTCACAATTAAATAATATGTTCCACACTGTTGCATAATTTGGCAAAATTACAGCTTGATTGGAAATGACGCACAATAAAAATATTCTACTTACAAGGGATACTCACAATATGAAATATGAGACAATGTTTGAAAATAAATATATGTTTTACATACACTTACTAATACTTACACTTTTGTTGACTTGTTTATCAAGGCCACTAACTTTTGAAAGAAAGAAAAAAAAACTTTATTAGGGGCTAAATTGTTTTGTGTGATAGAAATGGCATCACAACTGTGTTCTTGTTTAAATTTACATTTAAGTAAAAACATTTTTAAAATATAAATAATTAATAAATAATTTTCACACAATACATACTGAAAGAGTATTTCACTCTTTGTTTAGATTAGCGTAGTCTTATAGGTGCACTCAGTCATTTTTTCCTCATTAAAAAAGTTTAACTTCTAAAGACATGGATTCATGAAATCATGAGCACACATTAAAATGACGACTCCAGTCATAACAGTAACCTTATAAAAGCTGTTTTATTCTATATGGAGAAGGTCCGTACATGGTGGCTGCCATGTTAGAAACACATGATCAGTCGAATACTACTCACTTTATCTCAGTAACCGTCCTGTTATTGGACACTTCCATGGCTGACTGTGAGTAGTGAATTTCTACAATGGCATCTGAAACGAAAACTACTGATTTTAAATTATGCTGCATCCAAGCCACTAGCTCTCAGTGTAAGTCCAAGGTGACACAAACACAAAAGTTACTGAGAGCACCAATTTGTATTTGTAATATGGATTTTAATCATTTAAAGATACACTATGTAACTTTTGGCCATTTAGCAGTTAAAAAATAAAACTGCATGTGTCTTGCAGAAGAACATTGTTTTGGTAATGACATAAGTCGTGCTTCGGTGTACACTGGATACAGGACATCTTATCAGAGCGAATGGACAAATAAATAATGAAAGAAAGGAAAAGACGGATATCCGAAAACATGTCATCTGAGCTGATAAGTGCCATATCTTATGTTGTTGTTCTGACTTATTGAAAACGTTGATGTTTTGAAATAAATGACGTTACAAAAGTTAGGCAACGTTCATTAACATTGTTAGTCTGATAAGGTCAAACATTGTAAAGTTTTTATCACTGCAGGATCTTCTGGGCAAATAGATCACAGTAGTAACTCATTTATATATTGTCATTGTTACCATCCAGTGGTCAACATCATTTCAAGGCTCACATGTCCTTGGCAAGACTAAAGGATTTATTTATATAAATGATTGCTTTTATAAAGATAACACACACTTGTGCTAGCAAGTGAAAAATTCTGCACCGATTACAATATAATTATTGTATTTCTCTACACACACAGACGTGTGATTACACAAATATACATAAACCATATCAATGAAATATCTTACCTGTTGAGAAAGAAAAAAGCCATCTCTGGGGCATTTTTAAATCCTTTCAGATCTCTCAGTTGTCGCCACCTCTGAAAAGGCAAACCAGTGAATCCCCGGAGGTTTGCCATCTTGAATGACCCATGACCCATAGTCAATTTCTTTAATTAGATGTGTAAACAAACTTTCAGCTTCAGCTACTCCCACACCATACACACGCTACAGTAGCCGGAGCTTATTTTCTCTGTGTACGGATATGACATCAACACGCACAGGCGAATGACGTATGCATGCAATTTCCCGCGAAATCCACCTGGACAGCTCTAAAATATAAATCATTATTAGGCTACAGGTTTTTCAAAGTGTATTTGGGTAAAGTAAAGCCATGGTTAGGAAGATGGATTTTTTTTGTTACACTCTCATTAATAACATTTTGTTATTTTTTAACAAACAAAGTTACATAGTATAGCTTTAATAGTGAAAGTCAAGGTCTAGGACAGTGCTAAATCAATGAAATCTAGGCTAGATAAACAGTATTTGAAAATAATATATAATATATTAAATAAATAAGGCATGATGAAAAGTTTATTTTAATGTTCAAATCTGTTCGTTTGAATAAAAATCAACCTCTGGGGCATGAACGTGCCCGAAGTTGAAGAAACACGTCTATTCATATAGGCCTAGTCGCCTAGCCTTAACACATTTGAATAAGAGATCATAAAATCCCACTCCATTTATCAAAATGAGTCAAAAGAGTAAAGTTTAGCAACTTAGTCGTTTTTCTTGTCACACATAGTAACGTAACAGCAGAGAGTGCATGTGTGCATCCAGATTGAGTGCATTGAACATCAGCTCCTTATCCGTCACAGGTTTTGTGTCACACACCTCGCCACGAATCACTCGTTTTCAGGACTCTGTTTTTCCATTCAGTTCTAGGATTTACACTGGCGCTGTACAGAACAGTTGAGCTGGGAAATTTTGCACCGGCATCACCTGACGGAACTAGCGTGAACAGAATAATACATTGCAATATTTAAAGCCATTAAACAAATACATTTTCTCTTGAGAGCGAGTCCGGGTAAGTGATTTATTTACAAATTCTAAGTATTTACATTTTTATTAGGTCAGGGCAGCTGTTCAGTCAGACGAGGTCATTTAAGCAACATAAATACATGTTTAATCATGTCTATTACATTATATATACTTTATATAGGCCTACTGTTTGTGTATATAAAGGCTTTTAGTCACTTTATCTATAACTATTTGGCAATTAAGATGACAATTACATCTCAAGTAATGACAGTAAAAGTGAAATATTTTATATAAACATATAAACATATAAATATACATGTAATAAAATATGCAATAAATTATGAATATATAAATTTATTTTCAACGTATGCATGTAGTACATTTGTGCATGTGTTTTTTTTTTGTGTGTGTTTTTTTACAGAGATAAAACTACTAATACTTGTGGATTAGCCAACATACACAACATAAAGACCACAAAGCCAAATCCCCATGCATGTAAGCTCGTTAAACGTTTTTGTTTACAATAAAATCGTGTCATTAATAATCAGATCTGTTTCCCAAATGAGAGAATACTCACTATGGTAGATATTTTTTCAATGATAGACAATCATATAGTAAATTCCTCACACTGTACATATCTAACACAATCTGTGGATATGGTTTGTACTGAATGTGTATGTTTTAAATGGAAGAAGTCTACATTCAAATATTAACAAATACAGTACCTCACCAAAAGGTGTAAAAGTCACAGGAGTGGTGGTAATTTGTTCTACAAGTACGTCTTTTAAAAATTCTGATTATGTTTCATTGGTTACAATACATTCCAACAAGATTTCCATTGTTCAGGCTTTCTCCACAAGGCACAATCTACTAAGTCTCATGTGAACGGTAGCGTGATCCCCTCCTAGCTAGTGTTCTCTGTGGGACTGAGTTAATGATGTCTGTCTCTGACCTGGCTATTCACATTTGCTCTCTTGATTTCGCTCTTGCTTTTGCCTCTTTCACCGTGACTCCTGGGACTTGCATGTACCCATTCAATTCAATGTGTCAGAACAATGCAGCTTCTACAAGGAAACCAAATCCCAGCTTTTTACAAGAGCCCCAAATCCTAAAAAAGATCAATTTGACTAGGTAGTGGTCTTTCCTGAATGAGCATAGGGGTAGTTTGCATTTCAAGGATAATGTATAGGAAGACATTCTCCTTGAAGATTTCTCATTTTGCATGCATGGTGATACACTGTATGACTCAGATATTTTAGCTCTGTCTAGAACTGCCATACTTTGAACACCAGAAGCAACTGTGACATTAATTGTGAAAATGTAACCATGTTGTTTATCGCAATGAATGTGGATCAGGATGTACTGTACATTTCCTTTGCTACAGTCTTGAACAACTGAACAATTGTTCAATGACCAGGGTGCCAATGTGTCCTTATTTAGCCCTCCAGTTTAATAATAATAATAATAATACATTTTATTTGGCCGACGCCTTTCTAAATACCCAAGGACATCTTACATGTTTCGGAGGACTTAAAAATACAAATACATTTAAATTCATATTATGCTAATACATGTTACAAATATGACAAATCAGCAAAATGCTAAGAATGCCCGAAGAAAGCACTATAAAGAGTGTCAGTAGGGTAACTATGGCAATATAGAAAAAATGTTTTAAAGATTAAAAGCTTTTCTTAAAAAGATAGGTCTTTAACAATTTTTTAAATGAATTGACTGTGTCTGCCTGTCGAATGTAAGAGGGAAGGGCATTCCAGAGTCTTGGAGCAGCGCAACTGATGGCCCTGGCCCCCATGGTGGATAGACGGAATTTGGGGGTGACAAGTAGGCCAGTTGAGGAAGAGCGAAGGGAGCGTGTAGGAACATATCCTGATAGGAGGCCATAAATATAGCTGGGTGCAAGATTATGGAGTGCTTTGTAGGTGATGACGAGGATCTTAAAGTCAATACGTTAGTGCACAGGGAGCCAATGTAGAGTGATAAGGATAGGTGTGATATGATCAGATGGTCTGGAACCAGTGAGGATTCGAGCGACAGAATTCTGAATAAGTTGAAGTCTATTTAACAGCTTTGAAGGAAGACCGATGAGTAGGGAGTTGCAATAATCCAGACGAGACGTGACAAGTGCATGAATTAATGTTTCAGTGCTGGCTTGTGTCAATGAGGGTCTAAGCCTAGAGATATTTCGAAGATGAAAGAACGAAGCCCGGGTAAGTGATTTAATCTGAGATTTAAATGAAAGGAAACTGTCCAGAATGACACCAAGGCTTTTGACTTGAGTTGACAGAGGGACCGTGGTCTCATCTATGGTTAAATTTAGAGTTTAACAAATCACCACAAAATAGAGGATGTATTAAATGAGATCATTTATATTTAAAGATACTTGAGGCACCATTTGGGGTTCCTCAGATGCCACATTGGTGGAACCCTCTGGCCAACCTCTTGGCATCCTATAAAGGAGCCTCAAATATTCAAGGAACTTAAATATTTGTTTGAAGTGCCTCAAAACCTTTCCCTTATGATGGGTTTACTGAAGGAGCCATTGACAGCCTTTAGAGATTTAGCAGGAACTGAGTACACTGAAAAAATGACTAGTAAGATTTAAATAATTTATATTTAGTTTATTTATTTTTTTGTTTTTGCACACAGTTTTAAATGAAAAGTTGAATGGTATAAAATTAATAAAATCTACTTCATGACATAATATTGATGAACTTAAACAGTTCAGTTAATACAATAACTTTTACTTACAAATCTGATGTACATGCTACTTAAATAAACATAGTAAGATATACATTTGATATGAACATTTCACATTCTGAACTTTTCTTATAAACACACGTTAAATCATGTACCACATGACATATGGACACATGACTGCCTTAAAGTGAAGCTCACTGCATGCTATTTCATCTACTAGACAACATCACCTTGCATTTCTATCAATGGAAACAAAATACAGAGCTGAGCACGCAGACCTAAAAATTTGGTGCCCAAAACACAATGAAAGTAACAATCAACAGATCATTTTTTGATTGTTAATAGACTTGTTAACAGTTAAACCATGCAAGCTCATTAATTATTCAAGCTGGGAACATTTGCTTTAAAACATTTAGTAAAATGTACCATTTATATTACATTTACCAGTGAAATTTACTCAAATTAGTGAATAAATATGACAAGGTTTTCTACTTTAGGATTGATACATGATGACGTAGTTTAAAGGTAACAAACAATCATAAATAATATTTACAGTACTTATAAACTAAAGCATTCATTTTGACATGCTTGAATGGAGTACATATGTAAAATGTACTTAATAGTTTCAAGTTCACGCTTAAAATTACTCAATATAGAAAGTACTTAATCTTTACTGCTATAATTACTTGACCACAAAATAATTATAATAGTGTTTTTAGAAACTGAAATGGTACCAAGAGGTCTTCCAGTGGGTTCTGTCAGTGTGGCATCTGAGGAACCCCAAATGGTGCTTCAAGAATCATTTTATTTTTTACACTGTACATGTTTGATCTCTTTAGAGCTTTGGTATGGCAGATAAGACGTCTGATCCTGGGACAGTTTGTATTAATGTGGAGGACAGCCTGTGCAATGGAGGAACACAGCCACAGGAAGCTCCATTGCTAACCCATCTGAAGAAGGTGGAGAACCACATCACAGAGGCACAGCGCTTCTCTCATCTTCCCAAGCGCACTGCTGTGAGCCTGGAGTTCAGAGACCTCTCCTACACCATTAGGGAAGGACCATGGTGGAAGAGAAAAGGTCAGAAGATCATTTGTTACACATTTGGATCAATGTAACCATGCATACTATATTGTACAAACTACCAAACTTCTCTTTGGTACTAAACACAGTATGACTTGTAGTTATGAGCCATCTTAATTATAAACAAGACCTTAGGGGATTTTTCTCTTTACACCCAGGACAGAATGTCTTCATTAAACTACACTGTCATCATCATAAGACATTTACACCTAAAGACTTGTGTATGGTGTGGGAGTAGCGGAAGCTGAAAGTTTGTTGACACAACGAATGAAAGAAATTGACCATGAGTCATTCAAAATGGCAAACCTCCGGGGATTCACTGGTTGTAAAAACAAAAAAAAAACCCAAACAGAGCAGAGTCTACAGGTCAAAAGGGAAAGCGACAGAGTTCATAATAAAACCCGAATCTAATATATTTACAGTCCATCCATCCATCCATCGTCAACCGCTTATCCTGTGTACAGGGTCGCGGGGGGCTGGAGCCTATCCCAGCTAACATTGGGCGAAAGGCGGGGGACACCCTGGACAGGTCGCCAGTAATATATTTACAGTAAATTTCCTAAACAATGGAGAGATAGATTGACGCTCATTTATAAAGAAAGTTCACCCAAAAAAAAAAAATCTGTCAGCATTTACTCATATTGTTCCAAACCTGTATTACTTTCTTCAGTGTAACACAAAAGTTGTTAAGCATAATGTAAGGAATTGGCAGCCTTAATCACCATTCACTGTAATTGTATGGATTAAAAAGATGCATTAAAAGTGAATAGTAACTGAGGCTGTCTGGCCCTAACATTCTCTCTTGTTAGTCCAGAGAAGAAAGTCAGATATACTGATTTGGCACAACATGGGTTGAATAAATGATAGCAGAATTTTCATTTTTAATTTAGCTATCCTTTTATGGATCACTTTATATGCACTTTATATAAATGTGATATGCACTTGTGACACTTCCAGAAACTTCTAGTGAAGTAACTGTGCCACCAATCATGATGAAATGCTGCTCTAAATGTTCAGTGGAAATGTATGGGAATAAA
Organism: Xyrauchen texanus; assembly: GCF_025860055.1. Taxonomy (NCBI): domain Eukaryota; kingdom Metazoa; phylum Chordata; class Actinopteri; order Cypriniformes; family Catostomidae; genus Xyrauchen; species Xyrauchen texanus. Next base: position 17,830,241 of record NC_068311.1, read on the forward strand.
GGAGCTAACCTAGCAGTACATTACTTCCCTGTAATATGACTGTAGCACTTGGGCTAATAAGCTGCTAATTAGGGTCCTTAGGATCTTTGAAATAAGTCAGTCTTTGACAATCCTGGGATTGTATTCTTTTTATTCAATGACACCTCAAAATGACTTTTTTTTTACATTTTTTTTGGTTACATGAGACCTTATGGGTTTTCACTGTAGTTGAAAGCTATCTGTTGAGTGGACTCATAGAAAGGTCAATGAGCAGACTTGAGCAGAGTGGTTTAATTAGCCACTGTAAAAGGTTTTGGAGCCTAATTCTCTCATCACATTTATCATTCTCTTTCTCACATTTCTTAGCTTTGGAGAAAATATGTAGTACAGTCATGGGGTTCATAGATTATACCATACTTCACATTTGAAGGGATTAACTGTAAGTGGACCATGCGCTACAAATGAGAACAGTATGACAGCAAGCATATATTTTGTGTCTTTGCAGGTTACAAGGCCTTGCTGAAATGTCTATCTGGGAAGTTCTGCAGTCGGGAACTTATTGGGATTATGGGCCCCTCTGGGGCTGGCAAGTCCACTTTGATGAACATCTTGGCAGGATACAGGTGAGGGTATAATGGGTGCACAACATTATCACATGGGATATATCAACATGTTGCTACCGAATGTTCCAGTTCCCTGATATCAGCCCCATTCTGCTGATTTACTGACATGAACCTTTTCCCATCAGACATTTTGCATCAATTCAAATGTATTTATGTTTTCCTGTGGCGCTACTGTGGACGGCATGGAAACAGAAAGTAATCGTGTTCAATAAACAATTTTGAGTGCGATTTCAAAGTTGCATTTTCGCTCTGTAATTACACTTTTCCTCCACTGATAGGGTTGGGTTAGGGGTAGAGTGAAAGGGATAGTTCACCCAAAAATGAAAATTCTCTCATCATTTACACACTTTCATGCCATCCCAGATATGTATGTATTACATTTTTCTGCTGAACACAAACGAAGATTTTTAGAAGAATATCATTACTCTGAAGGCCTATACAATAAAAGAAAATGGTGACGATATATTTTAAACTAAAAATTCACATAAATGCAGCATAAAAGTAATCCATATGACTTAAGTGGTTAAATCCATGTCCTCAGAAGCTATATGATAGGTGTGGGTAAGAAACCGATCAGCACTGAAATTATTTTTTACTAAAAATGTCACATTCTGAAAGTGAAAGTGGAGATTAATAGTAAAAAAAAAGGATTGAAATATTGATCTGTTTCTCAACCAAATTTATTGCATCGCTTCAGAAGACATGGATTTAAACACTGGAGTCGTATGTATTACTTTTATGGTGCCTTTATGTGATTTTTGGAGCTTCAAATGTCTGGGCACCATTCACTTGCATTATATGGACCTACAGAGCTGCAATATTCTTCTAAAAATCTTAGTTTGTGTTTAGTAGAAGAAAGAAAGAAAGTCAAACACTTCCAGAATTTTCATTTTTGGGTGAACTGTCTCATGCATTCCTGTTGACTGTAAAACACCCTTTTGGTGCCACTCTGTGGACATTTCACCCGGAAACTGCTTCCAGCTTTGTCCACTGGGGGAAGTACTTCTAATTTTACTCAGCACAGACCGATTTCAGCAGAAGAATTTTCAACTTACTATGACTGAATTCACAGCAAGATCTACCTGATGAATTTTCTGCACTGATTTTGAGGGAAAATCGGCAGAATTCTGTGCGAAGGGATTTAAACATAGTAAAATGTGTAAAATTGAGCTGAGAATAGTATACGCTTATTGGTAGCTGAAAACACAAGTTATTCAAAATATTTAATAAATAGACATGCAAGGGGTGGGGGATGTGTAGTACCTTTGTGAATGATAGACATATGCAAATTCCGTCAGGCCAGGTGATCATCATATGATGATATTTTCTCATGCTACTGGAATGTTGTTAGCAAAACTTTTTATTAGGGATAACACCCTGAGATTTAATGTCATATCTATTAAAGGGAAACAGGTATGACTGGGGAGATCCTGGTAAATGGAAAGCTCAGAGACCTCCGAACGTTTCGTAAAATGTCCTGTTACATAATGCAAGAGGACAAATTGCTTCCCCACCTGACTGTCCAAGAAGCCATGATGGTGAGTGTACATGGTGAACTATGTGTTAAAAGATGCCCCCTACTGCTGGTTTGTTGCTAATACACATTTTTGTATTAGAATGTGTTAAGAACAGTCACATGCACAAAAAAAAATGTCATTCCTAAGAGAGAACCTATTGAACTCAAATGGCATCACATAGATTTGTCCACTGTTTTCTAAGGTGTCAGCCAACTTGAAGCTCAATGAGAGCACAGAGCTGAAAAAAGAGCTGGTAGGTACAGCTCATAACCTCATTCATAATTGTCACAAATATGTTTTCCTACTGGAACTTTATCTCCTTCCTGTGTGTTTGTGGGTGCATAGATAAAAGAAATTCTTACAGCCCTGGGACTACACGAGTGTGTCCACACTCACACTATCTCTCTCTCTGGAGGGCAGTGTAAGAGGTTGGCTATTGCTCTTGAGCTTGTAAACAACCCCCCAGTTATGTTCTTTGATGAACCCACCAGGTAAAGATTTGATCTTTTTTTATCCTTAGAAACAAATAAAACCTAATGGAATTATTTATATGTTAGCTAGGGATGCACAGATACCGGTATCTGGTATCGGCCTCGATACCACATTTTCTAAAGTACTCGTACTTGTTAAAAGTCCCCCGATACCGGGGACCGATACCACGGTCTGAGAAATGTCTATGTTTGAGCGGCGTGTAAGGGGTTAATCACAGGCGCCGAGTGCCCGCCCCCAGGCCCCGGCTGCAGCTCAGAGCGGGGAGAAGTCGAGGCGAGACATGTCAGCCGTGTGGAACTATTTCAAAGTGAATGAAGACGACAAAACAAAGGCGGACTGCAAATTGTGCTCAGCGAAATTGTCCAGAGGAGGCTCAAAAGGTAGCGCATTTAACACAAGTAATTTAATCAAGCACCTAAAATCCCAACATGACAACGAGTACAAAGAGTTTACCCACGCTTCTAAACCAACACAACCCACGCTGCAGCAAACTCTTGCAAGACGAGATAAAATGTCCAGAGACAATCCACGTGCTGTGAAAATAACACAGGCAATTATCGAGTACATTGCATTGAGTGACCAGCCACTCTCGGAGGTAGAAAATGTGGGATTCCTGCGTCTCCTCCGTGTTCTGGAGCCCAGATATGATGTCCCAGCCGCCGCTACATGACTGACACGGAGCTGCCTAAACTACACGACTCCGTGCAAAAACATATCCACAGCCTACTGCAAGCCTCCTCTGCGTTTAGTTTCACCACGGATATTTGGACAAGCAGTGTTAGCCCTGTGTCGCTAATTAGCCTAACCTGCCAGTGGATAGACGAGAGTTTCACGCCGCAACGAGCCATATTACATGCGAAACAATTCCGCGGCTCGCACACCGGCCAGGCTATAGCGCATGTGTTTGAGGAAATGCTCCAGACATGGGGTATACCTAAAACATCAGTACATGTTGTGCTTCGTGACAATGCCAAAAACATGATTAAAGCCATGAATGACGCAGGGCTCCCAAGTCTCCCGTGTGCCGCGCACACACTCCAACTGGCTGTTCACGAGGGATTATTAGCACAGAGGAGCATAGCTGATGCTATAGCAGTGGGGCGGAAAATAGTTGGGCATTTTAAACATTCCGCCTTAGCCTACTCCCGCCTCGAGGGCATTCAGGGACAGCTCAACCAGCCAATAAAGAGACTGCAGCAGGACGTACAGACGCGCTGGAACAGCACGTGTTACATGCTCCAGTCCCTCATTAAGCGAGTGCTGGGGGTGTATGTGTCCGAGCATGAACTCCCTGACTATCTCACCGCTCACCAATGGGCTCTTATGGAGAAGACTGTTGCCATCCTCGCCCCCTTTGAGGAACTAACTAAAAAAGTGAGCAGCTACGACGCACTAGCCTCTGATGTCATCCCAGCTGTGACTGTGCTAGTGAGACTTCTAAACAGAGAAACAGACGAGGACCACGGCGTCAAGACAATGAAAGCAACCTTACTGGCAGCTGTCAAGAAGCGCTTCAGTGACGTCGAGACCAACCCACTGTACTTCATCTCCACCATACTTGACCCAAGGTAAAGTCTGTGTGCTATAGGTATTCAATGATAAACTACAGTACTAAATGTAAGATTAATTAATTCCATCTGAAATATTATATTATATTATAGTTTTGTAACTAAAATACACAAATACAAATGTATGCAATATATATATAATATGAAATATATTTCCCTTATTACTACCAGAAAGCCAAATGGCTGGCATTTGTGACAGTGGTTTAGGGGAAACTAAAATCTGTCCTATTTTTCCACATATTAATACATTCATGAATTTTGTTCAGGTATAAAGATCGCTTCTTCTCCAACAACACTGCTCCGTAGGCCAAGCTGCACCTGAAGCAGGAGCTGCAGATGATGTCCAGAGCTGAGGCAGAGGGGAGTCGGGCAGAAGCTGCAGAACCTCCTGCTAAACTGTTCCTCAAGGCCCAGGCCAGCACTAGCAGCTGTCTGGACACTGTATTTGAAGAAATCGCTAAGGAGCAGCCCCAGGCAGCACAGCCGCTGGCAGCAGGTGCTTCCATTGAGCTCGACACATACCTCGGAGAGGCCCCAAGCCCTCGTGAAGACAGTCCTCTGAAGTACTGGGGTGTCAACAAAATAAGGTTCCCCACTTTGGCTAAAATGGCCCATAAATACCTCTCAGCCCCATGTAGCAGTGTGGAAAGTGAAAGGCTTTTTAGCTCAGTGTCACACATTATAGATGAAAACAGAAACAGGCTGACTGCTGATAATGCAGAAAAGCTACTTTTCTTAAAAAAAAAATCCTGCCACTCACTTTTTCTAAATAGGCTCCATTAAGTGAGTCATCTTAGACTTGATGTTAATACCTACCTCAGTTGCACTGACTGCCACAGTTCTATGTTGGTGGATGTTGTTAGTTTATTCAAATATTGTGCACTAAATAGCAAAGATGTTTATTAATGCCCCTTGTGTTGTCCAAAGCGGCAGAGTTTACAATAAACTGGAAAAAATACTTGAGTTGCACTGTCACTGTTTAATTTTTTTTTAATAATTATTTATTCTGTAATATGTTGCATACAACATGCTTTTCATTTTAAATAAATGTTCTTAATTCCAAACTAGTCCCTTGTTTTTTTGTTAAATTATATGACTAAAGCTGTTACCTGTAAATTTAAATCATGTTTTTTTTATTAAGTACTCGGTATCTGTATCGGCGAGTACTGAAATGCAAGTACTCGTACTCGTTTTCCAAAAAAGTGGTATCGGTGCATCCCTAATGTTAGCAACAGTGAAATACCATTAAATTATAATAGGTTACTATTTAAATACGAAAATTCTGTCTACTTACTCACCCTCATGTTGTTCCAAACCAGTATGACTATCTTTTCAATTAGCCTCAGTCACCATTGACTTTAATTGTATGGAAAATGATGCAATGACAGTGAATGATGACTGAAACGTTCCTTTTTTGGTTTGGAACAACATAAGTGTGAGTAATTGATAGTATGATTTAAATTTTTAGGTTAACTTAACCTTTAAAGCTGCAGTATGGCATGGCTGTATTTGACATGATGAATTCCTGCTTTTCTGTGTTTAGTGGTTTGGACAGTGCATCCTGTTTCCAGGTCGTGTCATTGATGAAGTCTCTGGCACAAGGGGGCCGAACCATTATTTGCACCATCCACCAGCCCAGTGCCAAACTCTTTGAGATGTTTGATAAGGTACATGTCTGCAAATCTTTCTGGAATTCTAAATCTTCAGCTGTTGTGAATCTTTATCTGACTCTTTGATTCCTCTCATTTATAGCTTTATATTTTGAGTCAAGGCCAGTGCATATACAAGGGAAGTGTCCCATACCTCATTCCTTACTTGAGAGGACTGGGTCTTCACTGTCCCACATACCACAATCCTGCAGATTTCAGTAAGCTGACCTAAATACTGAAGTCCCCATGTTGTATACATATACTACACAAACATACAAAATGCTAATAATTTCCCCTCTGTTTTGTGTTCAGTCATTGAAGTAGCATCAGGAGAGTATGGGGATTTGAACCCAGTGTTGTTTGAGGCCGTCCAGGGTGGCATGTGTGCCCTGGAGGAGAAGAACAACTGTATCGACAAAACCACCTTAAACCCATGTGCTGAAAAATGTGTCAAAGTTAGTGATACTGGTTTCAGACTGCTGGTGGATAACATCGGTGACATTTACTTGCATACATTGTGGTCAGGATGTTTGTTAGACAAACCTGAAATTCATTGTGGTTAAAAAGCATATTATCTGCACAAGAAAATACTATACTTGTCTGATATGATGTAGCTGTCTATTTAATTCATGTTTTGATGGCAGATGGCTGCCAAAGACGTGATTTATGTACAATATTATTGCAAGCCAGTACTTGGCACAAGATTAGATGCACTGAAACATGCTTTAGGTAGTAAAAGCCATCTGGGGCAGGTGGTTTATGCTACATTACATAATCTTTTATATTTATTTTATTTAATATTTCAAATGCTTACTTCCTTCAGGACTCAGGACATGTTGAGAGCCATTCATTTGCAACAAGCTCTCTGACCCAGTTCTGCATTCTCTTCAAGAGAACACTTATTACAATATGCAGAGACCAGGTACTTGCTGTTGTATTCATGTCCTTGATACTTAATACTTTCCTTCACCCTTTGTGTTCAGGACAACATTAGACAACAAGGGGCCATGTCATGAGGAATACAATTTTCTTTGATATTTTGTCATGTAAAGGTCATTCTATTATAAAAAACATATTGTACATCAACTTAAAACATAATCCCCAATATAATAAAAGCATTTATTGAAACCAAGCTGCAAAAACAGCTTGTTCTTTACTTCGTGACTTCCCTACACTCCTTCCCTACAGGAGTGGTGGTGGTGTAGTGGGCTAAAGCACATAACTGTTAATCAGAAGGTTGCTGGTTCGATCCCCATGGCCACCACCATTGTATCCTTGAACAAGGCACTTAACTCCAGGTTACTCTGGGGGGATTGTCCCTGTAATAAGTGCACTGTAATTCGCTTTGGATAAAAGCATCTGCCAAATGCATAAATTTAAATGTAAATACATCATCAGTGCTGTATTCGAGGGGCTGCACAATGTTAGCCAATCAGAACAGTAGGCATTTACATTGAAGTTTAAAAAGGTGCTTAGGCCAAAGCCAAATGTTTCAGACAGAGGGCCAGAGACTGTGTGGGATATTATCATATAATACTAAATACTATGAGTATGTCATGACCCCTTTAAAGCAATAGTTTACCAGATTAACAAGGGTGTTTGAAATCATTCTTGTTTTTGCACCAGGTTTTGACACATCTGCGGCTAATGTCACATATATCTATTGGAGTGTTGATTGGACTGCTATACCTCAACATTGGCAACGATGCCAGCAAAGTCTTCAACAACACTGGTTTCCTCTTCTTCTCAATGCTCTTTCTCATGTTTGGAGCCCTGATGCCTACAGTTCTCACATGTAAATTAGAGAAGAACATAAGCTGTTTCCCAAGTGATGCACTATGCACTGTGCACTCACACTATGCACTCAGTGTTAATTTTCAAAGTGTAATATCATCTCAAATGGAACACTAACAGTTTTGTACAACACAGAAGCATTCTCCATTTTTCAGCTGACGGATGTGACATTTCGAAACAGGCAATGTGTTGCCGCTAGCTGTAGCATGTTAGCCAACCTCAGTCCAACACTTATATCAAAAAACTTTCATTTATCTAAACACTTAACTCTTTAGTACACACATTAATAGCAATGGTGTTGATGTCCAAGCATTGGGTTCAGTCGATAGATGCATTGCATTGTCAGTGCTGTCTTGTTCGGTACACAACGATATCATATTAGCTGTATAGTTAGATAGCTAGCAGCTACCTAGACTCATTAATCGTTTACATGACAGCAGGGCTAGGTAGCCGCTAGCATGCTAATACTTCCAAACTGTCTGATTTCATGACAGTGATTCAGTTAGCAAGTTTTGTGTATAACTTTACCAAAAACTACTTGTGTTTTTAGTGGCATGAACCTGTTTCGATTGTCTAGATGTAGAACTTAGGATAAATATAAAAGAAATTACTAAAAAATCTATCATCAATATCGAGGATTTGTTTTTCTTGAAAAACATTTAGATGATTTTATTGCCCAGCCCTAGCGTGGGATGATGGTAAAACATTAAACTCACATTTGCAGAGCATGGTTTTCACAAATGTTTCACCAGTTTTGTCAGACTAGCATCGTGGCCAGGTAAACCTGCTCCTTTAGGACAAGCCATGAACTTTCCACATTCATTTTCAGTGTGAGCGCTCTACTCACACTAATTACACAACAAAATGATGCAGAATAGTGCGGAAGTATGCGAATTGGGATGCATCTAAAGTGTTAGGGTTAGCCATGTCACACAGTTGATCAAATCGAAACAAGTCATGCCCTACATTCAGGGGAAGTGTTTTTTGATTTTGTCTTGCTTTCAGTTCCTCTGGAAATGGCTGTATTTCTGAGAGAACATCTAAACTACTGGTATAGCCTGAAGGCTTACTATCTGGCTAAGACAATGGCTGACATTCCATTCCAGGTGGGTGCCTGCCTAAGCTTTAGTGACTCTCTACTGTGTCTGATATAAGTTGAAGCAGTTGAGGCAGACAGCATCAGAAGGTTATATATAAATGAACTGTAGACAAAGGTAACCAAGGACTCTTATGGGTCTGTCATGGGTTTGTCCACTCTTTCTCAGGTCATTTGTCCCATCATGTACTGCAGTATTGTGTACTGGATGACTGAGCAGCCTCCAGAAGCAAGCCGCTACTTGCTCTTTTTGGCCTTGTCAATCTGCACAGCTTTAGTGGCCCAGTCTCTTGGGCTTCTAGTCGGTGCTGCCTCCACGTCCCTTCAGGTACTGAACATGCAATTGGGATTCCTTCCCATTTTCATATTTTGAAATATTTCATACATATCTTCTTTACAGGTGGCCACTTTTGTTGGTCCAGTCACAGCTATTCCAGTCCTACTTTTCTCAGGCTTCTTTGTGAACTTTGACACCATTCCAGATTACCTACAATGGAGTTCTTATGTGTCGTATGTCCGGTAAGCTTCTAATTTCTGAAAGAGTTGTACATGCTTTAATATGAGTGAATCTCCATTTTCATGTTTGGTTTATTGTGTTTATGCTAGGTATGGGTTTGAGGGTGTGATTTTGTCCATTTATGGAATGAACCGAACCGAGCTAGAATGTCCAGGGAGGGTTTGCAAGTTCCAGAGACCTGAAGAAGTACTGCAGTTGTTGGATGTTGAAGATGCCAAGCTGTACATGGATTTCATTGTCCTGGGGATTTTCTTTCTCATCTTCCGACTTGCGACATACTTAGTTCTTCGGTACAAAATAAATTCTGAGCGATAATATTTATTCAAGATGTGACCTTGCAATGAACTTGCATGGTCTCCAGCTCCTTTGGCCTACTTTCAGACTACACAGTAAACAATTTCCAAAGGTATCATTGTCTGCTCAGGAAGTTCAAATGTATTTTTTGATCATTGTGGTGTGCTGTCTTTCATTTGAACACAGGGAACAACAATTCTCTGGCTGAGTCTGACATTGTAAAATGTCTACAGAATATGGAAAAATGATACCCCTGTAGCAAGATCCTAAGTAACAAATATCATGTTTTTCAGTGTTACATTGTTGCACTACATGGTGTTTAAAAAATCTGAGTCATGCAGTGTTGCAATGGTAAATTCAAATGTGGCACTCAGTATGGCATTTAAATAAGGAAATGGTAATTTGCTAAACTTTCCCAATTTATTGTGGTGGTTCAAACTCTGGCTTTAAGATCATACCAACATTGATGTAAATGTTTTACTCAAAGCTGATAAAGTCACATTAGATTTTATTATGTAACAACACTAATAAGAATAAAGTTTTACATTTCGAGTTGACAACGCATCATTAGCAAATTGAGTTTGAGTTGAGCACCACCTTTATAGGATGTTTACATTTTGTATCATTGCACAAGTCTCCTGATAGGGTATAACTGAATGGTGAAAGGGTTTTAATTCAAATCAGATGGCTGTAAAGATACCACAGTGCCTGTGTTTCAATTAAATACCATTGTATCAATCACATTTTTTTTGTTTCATGCACTTCATTATAGATTTCTTTCTTTTCTTTCTTTTAAACTAGAGATTGTATGTAACTACCTGGTGCAACAGTATTTGTATTAAAACAAAGTCATAATTTTTTAGACCAACAACATACTATGTATATGTCAAAATACCAAATTTACTAAATGTATTTAGAAATAAAATTATGAGACCCATCAGCAGTGCAGTTTTTTGTAATTACAATACACTTTTCTGTGTAGAAAACAGCTGCATTATATATTATATTGTATCTTGTGTAGCATTTGGTTCTACAGTTTTTTACCTTTAAAGCTGCTTGACAGAACGAGAGGTAGACCGATATATCGGTTCTACCGATTAATCGGTGCAGATAGTTGCTTTTTTGAACTATCGGTTATTTGCAAAAATCTATGTTTTTATAGTTTTTAGTTGTATTCCTCAGTGTTTCTCTGTGGATGACGCTATGGAGGAGTGTACAGTTAGCGGCCACTGGAAGTGAATAAAAACTTCTGAAACTTTGTGGGGATTTGCTGCATCTAAATCTTTCATCATAAACAATATTCATCCATATATTTATTCTCACATCAAATGTATTTTTATTTATTTATTAATTAATTAACTGTTTTAAATTGAAGTGAGGACAAGCAACAACAACAACAAATATATATATATATATATATATATATATATATATATATATATATATATATATATATATATATATATATATAAATAAAGTTTTTTGTGGGCGGTGCTCACTGACTGTATCAGGAAGTCGGTGCAGTGAAGTCCTGCGCGGCGCAATGGACTCTTTCTTCGGCTGTCATAACTGAGTGTCAGCGCTGGCAGTGGAAGAACAGAAATGAAGATAACTGCGTAACTAGATTAGGTAAAGATCGTACGATACAGTAATTACTAACATGCATCGTCACCATTAAGCCTGATATCTAAATGTAAATGTATATCGTAGAGCTCTGTCGCTTGATGTCTCCTAACAGTTGACAATAAAGATAATAATGTAAGCCCAGAATTTGTATTGTTAATCGAGTTTTTGTCAAATTCGCTCCAGCTAGCTCCAAATAAATCTCTCATTTGTACTCCAAAATTCCTGACATGCATATGTCGCCACATTTACATATGATCTATTTAAATAACAGATAAATCATTGAATTATGCATGATATGCTTTAACATGCAGTTGGACCAAATAGCGTATGAAATGAAATCGTTCATACTCAGAGCTGTACAATTCTAAACAAAAACAAATGACAGGCTAGTAATGAGTTGTGAAATGACTGTACTCTGCTATTATTAGACCGATACCATGTTAAAGAGTGTTGTTGACATAGTCATTGTCTGCTGTACCTGGAAAAGCACGACCATGTGAAATAGTAAAAAAAAAATAGTAAATAGATATATATTTAATTTTAATTGCTTTTATAGAGCTTTTGTAGTGTAAGTTGTCATTGTGATTGTCTTTTTTTTACTTATTTTTATTGTGATATATTTTACTTATTATATTGTGAAATATTATGAAAACATACAAATATGAACGCAAATGTGTTTTTAATTGGAATTTAGGGTTAGTTGCAGGTGTGGTGACAAGACACACCTTTAAAGTGTTGCTCATAGCAATCATCACAGTAGTCAGAGGGAAATCCCGTCCTATTGAGTGTTAAAGTACACAAAATTGGATAGAAAACAACAATACTCTCATACCAGGGGTTGATACCTAAATCACGTGAACTTTTTGTACATTTGGTGGTATGCATGTATTGTACCATGATTGTTGAATTTCAACTATTGCTCATCTGGCAACTGAAATGAAATAGGATGGTGCGTCACTGCCAAGGTAACACTGGTTAACAAACGTTTCAATGTGTCATTGAAACACAAAGCCTAATGAGAGATCTTATGAGGTTTGGCTTGATTTTCTCGGCGCGCACTATTGAGGAATTTATTTCCCACTTCTGGGTTGTTTAACCTTTTAGATCACTATAACATGAAGACAATCTTTAGGGGAGATATATATAATTAAACGATGACAAAATGTGGCGATTTGGAAAGCAATCAGGAACAGAAGTGTTAAGGAGATGCCAGGGGTCACCGATAGATGCCTTCAGTACCAGTGCTCTTCAGAAAAGTAAGTGTAAAATAACCATTAATACAATTAAATAATTTTACTTAGCATAAACATTATTTTAAACAAAATGGTAGTTTTTAGATTGTGACATTAACTAACAGTTGCACATTTCAGCCGTTAATTTAAAGCTCCAAACAGATGGCATCTATGGTAGCTTAAAGGCACGTCTCTACTCATTTCCAATGTAAGTTGATTTCTCAGAAATAATGTATTTCCTGTTTTGGCATGTATGCCTAGTGTTTTCAGTGAATACATTTCCATATTATCTGTGTTTTTTCTTTGCTGTTTCATTAGCAAGACAACAAGCTCTTATAATAATACATGGAAAGAACTGAGAACATCAATGTATTATGCCATCTCTGGGTTCAACACCAGAGTCTTTTGCACCGGTGATCCAGTCACAGGTACGTTTTTGCATTTATCACTTATATTTGGACGCTGGTTACTTCTGTTCCATGCTAGTTTAACTGCAAGTTTAATCTGATTTAGCACCCTCTTCAATTTTTTGGTGTGTTCCTCACACAAAATATGGCTTTATAAGAATTGGAATATAACACACAAATAGTATGGACTACTTTTAAAGAACTTTAAAAGCTGTTTTTTTGTTTGTTCATTTTTTGGTGCTTGACTGAAGCTTTATTTTCACTTGGAAAAGAGCACCCAGGACAGTGCTGTGTTCCATGGAGAAGAGAAAGTCATATGGATTTGGAAAAACATTTGATTTAAGGGGTCATGGCATACTAATTGTTTAAATAATTTTATAATCTTTCCTGAAGTCCACTGATAATGTTAGTAAAGTATTTTTGCTGAAATGCTTGGTTTTGGCCTAAGCACCTCCTTTAAACTTCAACGTAAATGCCCACTGTTATGATTGGCTAACATCGTGCCGCCCCTCGAATTCAGCCCTATTTGAAACTCAGTCGGAAGAGAATGAACAAGCTCCACGACATTATAAAACTAAATATCAGGGTTTAAACATAACAGAAATCCAACACATTGCATCTAAATATATTGAACTGTTCACTTAAGCACAGCAGCACCTTCAATTTTCAAACAGTTATGACATTTAAAATATTCATGAATTAATCTGTTTACTTACGGTTTTGCAGTTAGATCCAGTAGTGTTTTTAACTGCTCCATCCTTCAATGAAAGTTATTTTGTAAAGCTTGAATCTAATTATGATTGGTGTATATGAATAGTTAGTATACTACATCAGGCCTGTTTGTTCTGCTCTCTCTCTCTGTTTACAAACTGAGGCACCAGTGGGCCTGTAAAGTAGGTATTAATGAATTAATGGGCCCTCTAGTGACGTAGGGAAGTTGCTGAAGTAGAGAACGAGGCGTTTTTGCTTGGTTTCAATAAATGCTTTTATTACATTGGGGATTAAGTTTTGAGTTCTGAAATTTACAGTAGGTTTTTATAGTAGAATGACCTCTTATATGTCCATATATTCCTCAAGATGTGAACCCTTTAAAGGTGCAGTATGCAAGATTCAGAAACCCTTGTTATTAATGACACCTGTGGCCGTTAAGTGAACTGCAGCCATCTACCTGTTGCTCGCGTTCATGTACACACTCCATAGGGACTCGAGCGAGCATCTGCCAAAACAATGATGTAACGTACAAAGAGACTGAACATGATTCACTGGCATCTTGCTGACAGGTTAGGTAGTTAAAATTACACAGTAATGATTGTTTTACTACAAACTTTGAGACTAAACTAAAACTACTCATCAGCTAACATAGCATACTGATACACACACACACACACACACACAACAAAAATTATACCAGACAGTTTGCTGTTGCACTGTGCTTTTATGTTGCACTATTATATGTTTTGTATGTCACATGTTGTACTACGATCAAGAAACCAGTGAATTTGCTTAAATCTATCCTTTATACGTGACTTTTAGTATAAAGAGAAGATCGTTGAAATAATTTGAATAATTAAATTATATTTCACATGCTTTGCAGTTATGTAAGCGTACCTGTCCAATAAGAAGAATGCCAATTCAGGGTACGAAGGTCCATCCTGGAATCAAATGGCCTAACGCTGTTCACTCTAGTTTTCTCACGACCACGATCATGTTGCCGCTTAGCCAGACGGGATTCAGTAGCTACAATTTTAAAAAATGTTTTGCTTAGTTTGTGTAGGAGTCAGTGTTGGGCTGGGAGCTGAACATTTGCTGGATTCCATCTCTAAGGTAATGTTACCTAGTGTTGCAGTTTGTAGTCGCTGTTTAATAGCAGAAGAGAAGCACTGAGGCAAGGCTCTCGGGTGCGCGGATAAATTTGGATTTTCCCGACAAAACCAACCTGCTCCCTTCACATGAAAATCAGTCTACAGGCTTAATTAGGCAACCTAGGAAGTCCAGGAAGGGCTCTTTTTTTTAAGTTGCGTTACAAGCCGTTCACACTTCGCAAAATCTTTTTGAATATTATATGAAAATTGTTACATACTGCACCTTTAAGTGATGACCAAAATTTCTTTTACTTTTTTGGGTGAACTGTTTTTTAATTAATAGTTAATTTGTCAGATCATAAAATAGCAGTGTTCATTGTGTGTTATTACAATTAATTAACAGATCCCATTGAGATCCACAAACAGAAGCTGGCATTATGGTTCAGTCACCTTCCTCAAGAGGAGAAGCAGTTTGGTGGCTACTTTTCTCCCGAAACCATGCATGTAGAGCCACTTATTCTAGAGCGTCATCCAGATGAGGATATAGGCCTTTTGGCAAATCCCTTCAAGACAAAGGCATCTACACGTCCTTCTTTCACTGCGGAGCAGCTCTTTGAGCCTGGGCCTAATGGAAACAAGGCACGAGGACAAAATGTGTTGCTATATGGGGCAGTTGGCACTGGGAAAAGTACTGTTGTCCGTAAATTGGTGCTGGATTGGTGTGATGGATCTGTATTGTCCCAGTTTAAACTTGTGTTGCCCTTCTCCTGTGAGGATCTATCCAATTTATCTAAACCAGCATCCCTTCGAGACCTTGTGGGTAGGAAATACATGCATCTCCGCAAAACACCTTATCTTAGTGGAGATAATGACAAGGCTAAGGATGTCCTCTTCATCCTCAATGGTATGGAGAAGATGAAGCTGGATTTTCGCATAGGCTCCACAGAGTTATGCAGTGATCCCAATGAGGTTCTTCCATCAGCAGCTGTTGTTGTTAATCTACTTAGGAAATACCTACTACCTGAGGTTTGAGGCTCATCTTTTTTCTGTTTGAAACTCTGTGACCTGACATGTTGCATGATGTCATTATCTTAATTCAGTTTTTTGTGGTTTTACTAATAGTAGGGTTGTCACAATACCAAAATTTAAGTAGTCGATACGAATAAAATCTTCTAATTGTTAATACCAATTTTTAAAATACAGCAAAAACGAATTAGTTAATGAACACACTTTAATTTGAAAAGTTATTAATATAAATATTAATCAAAATAAATAAATAAATGTACACTGTAAGGCCTAATGCACAGATTCAATATTTGTTCACAAATGGCCTGTTCACATTTACTTTAGACATAACCGACTGTTTACATTTGTATCTTGCCAACATTTATTTTTTTGAAGAAGTGCATTTAATCCTACATGCATTATTAATATGCGAGTTAATTTTGTCTTTTTTAAATGCAACTAACTTTTTTGAGACTGAACCAAAAAAATATATTTTAGGAAAACTCATTGGTGGATTTAGCTTTTTTGGGTTAGAAAAATAAACAAAATAAACTAAATTTACTATACATTAACTCGAGGCACGATCGCTCTTCCCTGAGCCTGCCCACAAATACGCTTGTAAGTATTCGAAAGCAGTCAAAAAGTGCACGAGTACCAAATTTAACGTTTTGTTACTTCTTTCTTTTATTTTAGTATCAACTTGGTACTGAAGTACCTGTACTTTTTACATCCCTTGGTGGTATATATTCTGAAATTTTGTGATGCCATTTGTGTTAACTTACCTTTAGATTCATGTTTATTTTAAGTAACAGTTGCTATAACCGTTTTATATGATGGATTTGTTTTACAGGCCAGCATTTTGGTAACAACAAGACTGTCTGCCGTTGACAGAGTTCCTAAAAAATATATAAACCGCTATGTGCAGATCTGTGGCTTTAATGATCCTGATCGCCAGAGAGCTTACTTCACATCCAGACTCTTGCTACAGAATGGAGAGAAGCCAGACAAGGCTGCTGAGACCCTTATAGAGATGCTGTACCTAAATCTACAGCGGGAGAGTCGGTTAGCTACAGCCTGCTTCTTACCATCTTACTGCTGGCTTACCTGTGCCACTCTTCATTTACTGCATTTTACTGATGCAAAATCTCCAGTTCGAACTCTCACTGGAATCTACACAAGCTTCGTGAGGCTCAACTTTGGAGGAGAGGTGATAAATGCAGATGGGGATGTAGCCTCACAAGAGCAACAGAACTCACTCATGCTCTATGTGGTCCGCACTGTCGGAAAGCTGGCTTTTGATGGCATCACCAATAAGCGGTCATCGTTCTCTGCAGAAGAACTGGAGCAATGGATCGGTGGTAAGACCAAGACGGATGAAGAGCTCCAGCAACTGGCAGTGTTTCGCACAGATGTTCTTGACTTCTTCCTGGTGCCTTGCAATGATAATGGTACAAATCTTGAGTCTGGTGAAATACGCTATGCATTTTCTGTCCCTGCCATGCAGGAATATCTGGCTGCTCTTTATATTGTTCTTGGTGAGAACAAAAGTGTCCTGGAGAAGTTGACAAAGCAAGTATCGGAGGTCTTTGGGCAAGCCGGCGAGGACATTACAAGCTTAATAAGCATTCTTTCCAAAGTCATACCTTTTCGAATCTTTGCCATTTTCAACTTGCTTAAGTTGTTCCCAAAACTCTTTGAGAGAGTCAGCAGCCACAGCAAAGGACACATCGCTAACACCATGGCAGCAGAAATGTTTCGTTCCGAGGACAGCTTCAATGAAGACGTCCTGGACCAGGTGGAACAAAGTCTTCTGGGAGTGCATGGTCCCCAGCCACAGCAGGAAACTTACACCAGGGCCTTTGAACTCTACCCGATCTTCATGGCTGGACTTCTTCATTATGGGAACAGGAGGATGTTAGATCAACTCGGATGCAACATCAAGAGTCAGACGGTTGCTCAGATCACTCGCGCACTTAGAAAACATCTGATCAGAGAGAGCCATAAGAAGCAGCCACCAGAGGAACTGATGGACCTACTGGTACTTCTGTATGAGTTCCAGAACCCTCGACTAACAGCTGAAGTGCTGCAGTCCATCAAGACCATCAACCTGTCAAATGTGCGCATGACGCCACTCAAATGCTTTGTGCTGAGCACGGTGCTGGGCTGCACACGCTCAAGCTTCCACCTGGATGAGCTTAACCTCTCCTCATGCCACATCACCCCAGAGTTACTGCAAATGCTCTGGCCAGCCTTCCATCACACTCGCAACCTCAAGTGAGACATACACTCATTATTATCATCATCATCATCAAACTAATCAATGTTTGGCATGATTTGAAAATTTTGAGTTGTGCATACAATTTTATAATTTTGATACATTTAGAAAAATTTAAGTCCTTTAGATTTCTCAAATGACCTGATGTTAACAAATGTTTGAAACTAATGTAGTTCATAGTATACACTCTTGCCTGGGTATAGCCAACCACCTTACGATACAATACAAAATTAATTGTGACACATTACAATATCATAATTTGATTGCGATTGAAATGGCAGCAAACTAGCAAGTAGGGATGTGCCAGGGTGGTCAACTAATCATACATCAACTGACAGAGACGCAACTTCTTAGAGTTTTTGCATGCTGACTGTTATTCACTAATAAGCACAGCAAGTTGTAATTATAATTTAGCCTATTTATTTGTTGAATATCCATTAGTCACCATGTTGCAGTTTTGGGCTTAGCATCCATATATCCCTCTGAAACGCATCAGATTGGAGTCAGGTGTACATAATGGATCCTAATTATACAGTATCCTGAACACTTACTAGTCGTTCAAACAACTGACGGACTAGTCGATTATGAAAGTTGGTAGTTTTGCACATCCTTACTAGTGAGAGAGAATTTGTACTTGAGAAAAAGAGTGAATCTGCACTCTCTTACACTGAGTTTGCACTTTTTTAGATGACCTGCTTTTTCATTATAGAGCACAACAGTTTGGGTCTGGAAGTAAAAATCCTATTCATCTTTTCCATAGGGGGATTAATAACTTATACAACTTTAAAGATAGACCTACTGTGAGCTCTGAGGTTGTTAATCAATGGTATGTACTCCTATGCTGTTACATTCCATGTAATTTCAGCTTCATTTAAAAAAATAAATAAATCAATATTGAAAATTCTAGTGAAGAACTACACTATCCATGATCCTGAGGGCGAAGAATCCAATAATCAGATAATCGTGGTAAACAAAACGCAGCAAAAGTGTCTCACAGTGACTGCCAAATGACGCAATCAAGCCGGATTCTCTACACTCTCAAACTACTTATATATTTTAAATATATTGATTCTATGCTTATAATGAACAACATTAAATCAATAGTTTTTTATTTTTCCAACATTTATAATTTGATTACATAATTCGGAATGCTTCATCAGATTGTTGTTCATTCCCTCATTAAAGACGTTAAGTACAACATTTTGTACCTTTGTATTTTTGCTTGATTTTGTAATACTTTTTATTTCAAATTATAGCTTGCAATCTTGTAATTTACCTCAGAGCTGGATAGTTTGTTTCATGGCTTAGAACTCTTTTATGTAGTGTAATCCTTATGGGAAAAATAAATGGGAAAAATACTTCCGGAACCAGGATAGCTGAAAAAGGGGTGGGCGCTGTTGGGAAATTGAACTGTTGGACATGAAATTAATACACATATGATGAATAAAAATATCAATACAATATCATCAGATGAATTATCGGGATATATCAATATATGGTTTATGGATGCACCGATCCGATAACTGGATCTGTATCAGCTCCAATACTGATGTTTTTTGACGGATCGGTAATCAGTCCATTGAGCCAGATCCAAATCCAATTCTCTGTGTTGGTTGTGCTCGTTACTGTCAAGCTACAAAAATGACTTAAAACAACCATAAAAACACACTTTAAGTAGTTCATATGACTCATGCATTTTATTCAAAGCCATTTAAAGATGGATAGCTCCGTGAATCACAAAAGGCTGTGTTTAATAAGTAAATATATAATATGCACAGCGCAGCTCCAGCGCATCAGTAAATAGTGCAGCTCTGTTCACACGCGCAAGCGGCTATTTTTGGCCTTCACTTGGTGTGTTACTCACGAACAGCTCCTCAGATGTAGATGCTCAACCATTCGGTTCACTTATAATATGCATTTAGAACGGCACCAGAGGTGCATTTTACCAGAGTTTGAATAAGTATCTAATTAAACTACTGTGAACTTGCCTACAAACAGACACGATTTCCTTTAGAGTTCAGAATGTCAAAATAAAAGCCTGAAGTTATTAAAGTTAAAGGTGCACAGTTGAGAAATATTACTGTTGTATTTAAAAGTCAATAATAGCATTAATAATAATTATTATTTATTATTATTTGTTTACAAATTATAACAATATTTAAGTTGAATGGGTTCCAATAAAAAAATAAACTGAATAAAAATGTAACTGATATCTTACAACTAAATTAAACAAAAAGAGATCTGAATCCTTTGAAGTCCATATACAAGTTGAAAAATTTTTATTTTGCTTCTACATTATCCAGTAGACTAGTTAACAATACAATTCTTCTTAAGATATACATTTATAAAAAAAACAGTGTGTAGTTAGATCTTTGTGCTTCTTTACATATAAAAGATTACCCCCAATTAGATCCACACAATGAGGTAAAGATATTCTAAACTGATTATGCAAAAAACAACACTGGTATCTGATCGGGATCGGCCGATACTGAGATTTCAAATATCGGATCGGAAGAGGAAAAGTGTTATTGGTGCATCCCTAATATGATTAATTGAATCGGCACAGCACTAAAACACTTGCTTCAAGTTTTAGAAATAACCCAAATGTTTTGAATTTGCTGCATTCTGTTGAGTGGAAGTAACAGTCTGAATACTTGTTGGTATTAACATAATAATACTTTATTAGACATCTAACAATCAGTTTAACTATAAATTCAACTGTTGCTGATTGTATAATTAGTTGCTTTGTTTGCAGAATACAATCAGTAATCAATTAATAAAACACATTTACCTCATTAGTTTTGGTTTTTCTGTCTGGGAAATCGAAAAACTAATGGCATGCGTGTGTATTTTTGTTTGTTGTCTGTGTGTCTTCTATCACTGTCTTCAGTCTCCAGTTTAACAGCCTTGGTCCTGATTCCTGCATTTTTCTGCGAGATCTGCTACATGAGCCCAACTGTACAATTAAGTCATTACAGTAAGGCTACTTTTAATACTTTAAATGTTTATTTGTAGTAGATGAGGTAAGTAATAAAACATAGTTTTATAGACAAGACTGTTTTAATATGGCATATATATTTTGTTCACCAATAATAAGAGCTGAAAACAAAATGCTTTGCTTATGCAATGTATTTATTTTGCTAAAAAGTGAAAATAAGTAATGGCATGGAATCCGTTGATATATCCGTTTGTAATGGAAAAAGGGTTTCCTGTATAGTACCTCGTGTATGAACTTTCTGTTGGTCTGATTACAGGTTGTGTGATAACTACCTGTCAGACACAGGCATCAGGCATCTACTGGATGCTCTGTCTGGTAACCACTCTCTGCAGAAACTGTCTATGATGCACACAGGCCTCGGGGACATTTCAGCAAAGCTGCTGGCTGAGAGACTGGGTCAGCATGATGGGTTAAAGGAACTGAATGTGGCCTACAACAACATAGGAGACAGTGCAGCTTTTATACTGGTCGATGCCTGTCGAGAGCACCCTACCATCCACACTGTGCAGTGAGTACAAAAATACATGCACATCATATATATGTTTGTGTTGACCTTTTAATAGTCCAATCTAGAGATGCCAAAAGTAAATACTAAAATATCTTTAATACCTGACACCGACTGAATTTGGTAAATTTCTTGGTCAAAATCCCTGTCATGGCGAAGTATTATTGTAAACATTTGTTATGTCTGAAGAAGTGTTGTTTAAGTGGCCTACATTATTTAACTGGATAATAATGTTTATTTTTGAAAAAGACTATTTTAGAAGTATCAGTAATTATCAGTGACAGTGTGCAAGCATCTAACATGGTTCTTTAAGACATAGTTCATTCCTGTTGAATTATTTTGTACTTTAATGAACAGTACTTTTAGTTAAGTTTTACTAATAAGGGAAAGGAATTGTTTTGTAACTGCCATAGAATTAATACAAATTTGAATCTTAAAAGTGCTGTAAACTAATGTTTTCATGGAAATGTATGCAAAAGATGTTTCTACTCCCTGAAAGATATTAATTAAATAAGTGTCATGAGATATCTCACCGGTCTATGTGACAGCACTAGACTCTGTAAACAGCAAATAAAAATGACCTGTCAATCATTTTGTGTATTCTTATAGTATTGTAGTTGCAGTGAATTATTGAGGCTTACGGCCATTTTTAAGACATGTTGTTCATAACAGTTGTCTGTTGAAGGTGCTTTTTTGCTGCTGTTGTTTTAAACAACCATTTCTGCTTGATGTCGGTCTCAATAAAACAAATTTGTTATCTTTGGAGTGCAGGGTTTTGGAAAGAGGGGGCGTGGCTAATTTAACAGCTCAGTCTCAGGTAGAATGGCTGAAATCAATTACAGCACCTTTAAAAAAAAATTATTCAGGCTTTGCTTAAAGCATCATGAAAGTATCAAATCATGAGTTCAGTATCATGAACCAAACCAAATCATGTGATGAGTGAATGGTTACACACATAAAATTGTTAGATAATCTAGTATGATTAGATTACTGATGTAATCTAATTGAAAAAAAAATATTTGTGTCAAAATATCTGAGCATCGGGTCTTGCAGTGTGAATTAGCTCCCTAATAAACCTATCGCTGTCTATTAAGTCATTTATATTTTTGAAAAGAACTACACTATTTAAACAGGGTTTGGAATGCAGGGTGTCCAAGAGTGCACACTTTAAAACACTTAGAGAATGTTATACTGGAGCAGATATGGCAGAAGTGTCCCCCTGAGTATTTCACGAGAGCAGGACACCTTACATTGATTAAAGGGACAGTTTACCCAAAAATACAAATTCTCTCATCATTTACTCATGCTCATGCTATCCCAGATGTGAATGACTTTCTTTCTTCTGCAGAACACAAATGAAGATTTGTAGAATATTTCAGCTCTGTAGGTCCACACAATGCAAGTGAATGTGATCAGAAATCTGAAGGTCCAAAAAGTGTATATATAAAACCTAGCTAAAAAAGAAACTTCCCTTTTTCAAGACACTGTATTTTAAAGATAATTTTGTAAAAATCCAAATAACTTTACAGATCTTTATTGTAAAGGGTTTAAACAATGTTTTCCATGCTTGTTCAATGAATCATAAACTATTAATAAACATGCACCTGTGAGAACGGTTGTTACGACACTAACAGTAAACTGCAGACGGTACGCAATTAAGGTCACAGTTATAAAAACTCAGGACACTGAAGAGACCTTTCTACTGACTCCACCAAAAGCAAGATACCCAGGGTCCTTGCTCATCTGCTTGATCGTGCCTTAGGCATGCTGCATGGAGGCATGAGGACAGCAGATGTGGCCAGGGCAATAAATTGCAATGTCCGTACAGGGAGTCAGGAAGGACAGCTGATCGTCCTTGCAGTGGCAGACCAGGCGTAACAACACCTGCACAGGATCGGCTCATCCTGACATGACCCTCCAGCATGGCAATGTCACCAGCCATACTGCTCGTTCTGTGTATGATTTCCTACAAGACAGGAATGTCAGTGTTCTGCCATGGCCAGCGAAGAGCCCAGATCCATTGAGCACGTCTGGGACCTGTTGGATCGGATGTTCCCCAATGTTCATACAATTATTTACACATGTTAAATTTGCTGAAAATAAAAGCAGTTGGAAGTGAGAGGATGTTTCTTTTTTTGCTGAGTTTATAATCCATAAGACTCCAGTTGTTAAATCCATATCTTTAAACGCTATATGTTAGGTGTGCGTAACAAAAATATCGATATTAAAGTTTTTAACTATAAATCTCCACTTTATGCTGCTTTTATCTGCATTTTGGACCTTCAGATTTCTAGTCACCACTTACTTGCATTGACAGGACCATAAGAGCTGAGATATTCTTCTAAAAATCTTAATTTGTGTTCAGCAGAAGAAGGTAAGTCATACACATCTGGAATGGTATGAGGGTGAATAAGTGATGAGAGAATTAATATTTTTGTGTGAACTATCCCTTTATCAAGCAGAAACCAAGAATCTGACCTTGCCCCTTGGACCTCTTTTTCTCCAGTGTTTACCGAGCCTAGTGCTGTTAAAGAGACAGGTGTGATATATTACATGGTACCTATTTTAGGTATATCTGACAGGTAATAGGGACATTTTCTGCATGTCATTTAATAAAAACAAATCACTAAGGGCACCTTTAAAAAAGAGAAAAAAAAAATATTTCTCTTCTGTATTACTGAATTTCAGCTTAATTACTGTATTACTTGAAACACATGAATACTTGAACACTGTTCATTTAAATTGTTAATATTTCTATTCATATTCAACTTTGTAGAAATGAGTGTGTTCAATATCATATTAGCTTTTAGGTACTGAGAATCGTAAAATTTTACTTATATTGTATCATCCTAGTCCAATCATATATTGCTTGCTTATAAATGAAACTGATTTCATGTTAATGAGTATTTTATTCATCCTAGTCTTTACCTGAATCAGCTTACTGATGTGGGCAAGCAGTCACTATATGCTCGTGGTAATCCTCGGGTGAAGGAGGGCCGACACGTGAAGGTTCTGACTTCTGTGACCGAGGGCTCGGACATCTCGGAGGATTGGCACCCCATCCTGAATATTATTGGGAAAAACTCCCTTTCCTGGGAGAGAGTGCGTGTACGTGAGCAGCTGCTTGTCTTCCTGAAAGACCTGGAATGGGGTCGGAAACAGCACCCGAGTTTCTGGAAGAAGCTGCACTTCCGGCGAGTGGAGAGCGTAGTTAGGCAAACCCTGCGTATACTGGAGAAGAGCAGTGATACAGGCACAGGAACTGGTAGAAATTGATGGGTTTAACGTAGGAGAGGAATGAATTGGTCACTCATTTCTCAAAGGGTGCTCTTTGCCTTAAAGGGATAGTTCACCCAAATACGAAAATACTCTCATAATTTACGCACCCTCATTCCAGCCCGGATGTGTTTCACTTTCTTTCTTCTGCAGAACACAAATTAAGATTTTTAGAAGAATATCTCAGCTCTGTATGTCCATAAAATGTAATTGAAAGGTGGCCAGAACTTTGAAGGTCCAAAAAGCATATAAAGGCTACATAAAAGTAATCTATATGACTCCAGTGATTAAATACATATCTTCTGAATATATGATAGGTGTGGGTGTGTAAAAGACACACCCACACCTGGTCCGATGAAGGTATTCCAAGAGAATGGCAAAGGTCTCTTTTGATCTATTTCTGATTCTTCTAAAAAAAACTTTGTTTGTGTTCAGCAAAAGAATGAAAGTCATACACATCTGGGATGGAACAAGTGTGAGTAAATTAAGAGACTTTTGTCCCTTTACTGTCCCTTTAATATTTCCCAGTGATCTGCCGTTTGTAACAGTGAATTTGACCATTTACGAGTATAAATCCATTATGCACTGTGTGTCAACTGTGTATACAGCATATTTGTGCTCTACTTTTGCATTAGATTATTTTAAAACCACTGTGACATATGCAGTTTATTTCATTGTTTGAGGGAAAGATCAATATTTGGAACTCCAAAATATATTGTATTACTACTTGAAAACTGCTGCTTTTTGCTCATTGTCACATGTGTGGCCATTTGCGGCCATTTGCAGCCATTTCCTATGTATGTGTGTTCAGGGAAAAACTAGGGTGCTTTTGGTATCATTTAAGTTAAGATATGGTCCAAAACTTCACACAGTTGGACTTATGTGTACATGGTCAGCATCGTCAAACAATGCTTCAAGGTCAATTGGTATTTAAACAAGAGGCTTGTGACTAATGTTTCATGATATACTTCTGCAATAGTAACATATCATACTGTTTATTTATCTGATTTGTGATTAGAAGAAAATGTTTATTATGATCTTGCATATTGCCAATGAAATGTGCTGTACAGTCACAGCAAAAATTTAAAATAAATGTTCTATTTAGTCACATTTAGTAAAAAAAATTTTACTGACTCAACAAACATATCAAAGGAGATTTTAGCCAGTATTTTACCTGTGGTCTTAATTACAATTAATTGGCCATGTTTATGTCTTCAGATCTGATGATGGCAGGCTTTGGTAGAGGTTTTGTCTCATATACCAGAGATTAAATATTAATTTCTAGTGTTATTGTGGTGGAAAAAGGAGAAGTCATACTGACAAAATCATTTAATGCTTCATTTAAATGTACACCCTAACGAAGCCCAGGGCTCAGCCTGCAGGATCATGAGATTCAACACAGGTAATTTACCACTGTATATATACGTACCATTGTTCTTCATTGCAGTGATTGATCCTATAATGTAAAGGTCAGGAAAGACATTTTAATAAAATTTTTACAAACTGGTGGAAGATCCACCATTTCTGTTTTTAACATTTCAGTTCAGACATTGTCTCTGAGGAAAATGACCAATTTGTTGGTAATAAAACATGTACAGCACAGTCACAGTGCAAATGTTTTGCACAGGAAGTTCACCTTCAACCCAAAAGAAGGCATTGACAACCCAGTCTTAGTGATCTCAGATGACACAGGTAACTCCCTCAATATGTAGCCAAAGTCAATCACTTTCAGCCAATCAGCTAACTGATCAATCATCCAGCAAACCATTGAAAAATAATTTAAGATTTCAGATAGCAACAATTCTAAGTGCTGAATAAAATGTCTCCAGAGCCTGATGTGTGTCCACGGTTGTGTGCTCTGAGGCGGGATGAGGGACAAGGCTTTGGCTTCTACCTGAGCAGAGACACTGGCTGTAGGGGACATGTGGTGCGCAAGGTAGAGCACAGTGGGCTGAGCGAGGGAGACCATGTGCTGGAGGTCAATGAGGACTTTGTGGATGACAAGGATCACTCGACTGTGAGAGCACTTCCACATGCAATATGAGATCTATTTGTTGTGTGAATCAAACGTATTGACAGTGGAAAACAAATGATGTTGCAAGCACAAATCTGTTTTAATTTAACTTTCTTAAAAATTAAAGCCCAACCGATATTCCTTTTCTTTTTTCTTCTTTTTTTTTAATGTACGATACTGATAATTTTGATAACAAAGTGTCTGACAACAGATATTTGTTAGACACTAAAGCCAGCTAAAACCAGGCAAAAATAATTTTAAAGGGATATTTCACCCAAAAATGAAATTTATTTCATCATTTACTCACCCTCATGCCATCCCAGATGTGTTCAACTTCTTTCTTCTGCTGAACACAAACAAAGATTTTTAGAAGAATATTTCAGATCTGTAGGTCCTCACAATAAAAGTGAATGGGTACCAAAATTTGAAAGCTCCTAAAAGCACATAAAGGTATCATAAAAGTAAAGTTTAATTAAAGTTCAATATTGATCAAATACTTGCTTATGGTTAATAAGAGTTCATCTGAGAAGTCCACACACTGTGCCAAAATGTCACTGGTATCAAAGTGTTCAGTGCAACTGCCTTGCAAGTTCTTTCTTAAACACTTCTTTTGTAAGACGCCCAACACAAGGACCATTTGAGTTTAATGTTTTATGCCTGTATGATATGGTCATATATTCTTTAACCTAATTGTGCTAATGACATTTTTGTAAAATTGTCAGCACCAGAGAGAGCAAATAGGAGAAATTGAATGTCAAAAAAATCATGAGCTAACAACTTCTGGAGATAAGGTAGAAGTTCAGCATTAAAATCAATGAACCTGCCAGCTCCAGTTTCCAGCTCTTATTTGGCAAGCATTCATTCGAAAATATGGCAAGCATTTATTTATGTGTATCTGTCAGGTTTTCATTTCTGGAACAACATACTAATAAGAGTATGTAGTCTTCATTTTACTGCATTGGTCATTCTAAAGAATAGCATGGCAACATGGCTTAATGTTTGTGGGTAAAATCAGAATGTTAGGCTGTATTGCCTTAACATTAAACATTTGACATGAGCCTGTTTGTTTATATATTTGAAAATTACAATTGTAAAACTTTCACTCAAATTTGGTGAATCTTTGCTTGTCTTTAAAAAACTGCATGTCCGCAAATATTAAAACAGCAAATTATGTTTTATATGTGTACAGGGGACATTTAAGGTATTATATATTTTCACCAAAATTAATTTCAAAGACAATATTCTAAGAAAGTTTTATTCCAAATAAAAGGGGAAAATCTGTATGTCTTGGAAGTAAACAAAGTATAGGGTTATTATTTATTTATGCATCCAACATTTTTATGACTTCCAAATATACTTACTTGAACATTTCCCCTACAAAGATATATTAAAGAAAGTAGGTGATCCACAATATATTTCATTAGAAATGTTTCAGCATGGTGTATGTATACCTGGATAATTTTGGACAGCCTTGGTTCATTATATTTAATATGTGAGATTAGGTGAGCGAGGACATTATCATCTTAACCCAGTGAGTGAAGGTCCAGCTGAAAGAGCAGGGATCCAGAATGGAGACAGACTGATTTGGATCAATGGAGCTATGGGCTCTATGCTCACACATGCAGCATTATCAAAGATGGTAGTTGTACCCTCTTTTGGGATCTCTACGATAATTTACTTGACACTGTACCAGTGTAGATGAGAGGCATAGCAAAATCAATGCATTTTCAAACCAAAACAGACTATTGTGGAAGTGGCTTAAGAGACCACAGATTTGTGTTGTAGATTTTTGTATTGACAGCAGGAGTGAAGAGAGCTATACTCGAAGGAGATTACCCATAATGCCTGCTTTTGCCAAAACTCATAATCTTCCCTACAGACCAAAAACACTGCACCTAACTCAGGGACCACAGGGCTACGGGTTCCTTTTAAGGCTTGAGAAGTTATCTTCTGGCTGTATAGGTGAAAAATCACTCAATATTTACGATCAACAAATTATTCTTCTGTAGTAATTTAGTCAAGGAATGAGATCAGTGCTAAACACATGGTAGCACTATATTGCACACAGTATACTGTACAGAGTTCATGTTCTGTCATGACATCAATTTGTAGGCAGAAGCCCAGAAGGCTAACTCACCATTTGTTCCCTCAGGAGTTTCCAGTGAGCGTGTGGAATAGCAGTATTGATTTACAAATAAAATAAGGTCTGTGGTTAACATTGCTTGGAGACTTTTATGTTTTGTCCTACAACAAACATTAAATTACACACAATCGTACCACATAAGTGAAATTTAATTTGTTATCTGCTTTATAAAGGTGAGGTGCTAATAGGTTGGCAAATAAGGACTACAATGGTTGTACAATTTATGCTGCCTTCATGTGCTATCAGATTTATCCTACCTCCCACTTCTGAAGTGGTAATTACAAGCATGTTGTGTTCATGTGTTTTGTTGTCAGAAAGAACAGGAAACATGGACTGATAGAACATGGACCAGGTTAATTCGTTCATATTTCTTGAGGAACTTTTATTTTGACACCATAATACATATCACTCAGTTAGCTTGTTGATGATAATGGAATTTTGGTCAAATACAAGCTATTTTCATGGTGTAAAAATGTACAACATGCATAGAATGGTTGCTGATATACATAAATGAATATAACCAAAACGTAAGCGCTAACAATGAACTGTATTTAGAAAATGAATAAAACCTGTAATTCACTACAGAATCCATAGTCTCCTCCGCCATATTGAAAGTTTACAACTCATCCCATCTTGGCAACTCTGGAAACATCTAGAATCCAGAGTTTCCCCACTTGAACGTCCGACATTGCTGGGTTATTCATTTGCTCGGAACTCATAATTACGAGTCCACTTGTAGTGAACAATTCATGTTTGAGGGATGACAGTGAGTAATTTATTCTGTAGAACAAAACATGAAAGTCTCCTCAAGTAATGTTATCCACTGACCTAATTGTACGCAAATCACAAACCACTTTTCTAACACACTGGAAATTCCTTAAGGACCCCATGGCTTCAATTTGCTAATTATCTTTCAGGTTCTAAGTTCAGAAACTAAACTACTGCCATCACTTTGTAAAATGTTGGCTCTGCAGCTCACATGCTATGAGAGATCGACTCCTACAGCCCAGCTGAGACTGATGGAAGATGCAGAGCAAGAGGACATTGTCAGCAAAATACGGCAAAGCGGCTAGCAGGTCACCCTTACTACCATTGCCATCCCTGGGAGAGACTACTACACACAGATACATACAGTATATGCACATTCTTTCACACACAAACCCACATGTTTGTAAAGGGCAGGACAGAACTGATGAGAAGGGCAATAACATTCAGCTCCCGAACAGCTGCTGAATCAACATTTCTTTCCTTACTGAAGACCTTGAAGGCTAACCAAAGGGCTCACCTCACTCTCATTTTGCTTGTTACACACTTAAGCAGGTGTGCTTAAAATAAAATTAATATAGTGTGTGGAATAGACACGAACTCCAGGGAATGGGTGGGGTCTCTCTGACCCAGATAATATAGGCAAATCATTATTATGTGTTGTTGCAGCATGTGCTTAGATTTATCACTGAGTGGGTGTATTATTTCATACTTGTTTCACTTGGCATTCCAGCTGGCCCTTTCTCCATTGCTGTTCTATGAAGACCATATTCCAAAAAATGGAACAGTTCCCTTCAAATTCTCAGGTACATGAGACGATACAGAGTAATCCACCATGTCCTCGACTTAGTGTACTTCATAAGGAGGGCACAGGATTTGGCTTCAAACTAGGCTGTGTTCAGAATAAGCCTGGGGCTTATATCGGCCAGGTACGGTTTCTCAGTTCAAATAGCAATTTATTACAACTTTATTACCTATATTGTGAATTTCTGTTATCAATCTATTTATATTCAAATCCAAATCAAAGCAATCTGTAAATTGAACTGGATAAGAGTATCCGCTAAATGCCATATGTGTAATGTTAATGCTGAAGTGTATTATTTTTGCACCAATAGTGCCACTTAACAAAAATAATATTTATTTACAATACAAACAGATCAGAATTTGTTGGAAAATTAATCCGTTTGCCTGGAAAACAACTAGTCCCCTCTTCTTTTTTTCCCCTTCCCAATTTGGAATGCCCAACTAATGTCCTTGTGGCGCAGTGACTCACCTCAATCCGGGTGTAGGAGGACGAATCTCATTTGCCTCCGCGTCTGAGAGTCAATCTACACATCTCATTATTGAGCGCATTACCTCGGAGATGTAGTGTGTGTGGAGGCTTTACACTATTCTCCGCGGCGTCAATGTACAACTCACCACGTGCCCCACCAAGAGCGAGAACCACACATTATAGCAACTATGAGGAGGTTACCCCATGTGACTCTACCCTCCCTAGCAACCGGTTCAATTTAGTTGCTTAGGAGACCTGGCTGGAGTCACTCAGCATGCCATGGATTCGAACTCATGACTCCAGGGGTCAATACTCGCTGAGCTACCCAGGCCCCCGGCTAGTCTCCTCTTAAACACTTGCAATTAATAAAGCCGTGTTGCTATGTCAAGCTCTTTGAGATGCTCCAACAAACATAACAATTTTTAATAACACCACAGAGCCACAATGTTTATCCTTTTTAAGGAAATCAACCTACCAATGGCTTACTTACTGTTGTCTCTGCAAGTCTTTTTAGTACGTCCACTAGCGGCCATCTTTGGAACGCTCCCGAGCAGCAATTTTCAATGTAAACAACCGGCATACATTGATGTAGCTCCTATTACCTTGAATGAGCAAAGACCGAAAACTACAAAAAGGTTGGATAATATTACAATCAAAAAACATATTTCAAATCATCAGTAAAATCTGACAATGCTGGTATCATAAATTGTGCTTTATTTACCTCAGATTATGCTAAAAAAAAAAATCCCCACAATAATGCACATGCATGTTCTTGAGTTGATTGACAGGCGATGTCTGTATCTAAAGGGTTATTGACTCTTTTACCTGTAAGGTGGGACTTCTTTCTACATCAGTTGACCATTGGGCATTCCAATTTCTCCCATTCATTTTAATTGAAGTGGCCCATCTTTGCTAAATAATCTCTGATATTGAGCTCCAATAAACAAACAAAAAACAACAACAGCAGCAGCAACTACAACAACACACTTCAGCTTTAAATAAGCATTTCCAAGCTGGCAATGCAAGCATGAAACATATAATTCTCCCTCTTGTCTATAGGTGAGAGAAGGCTGGGTTGTGCGAGGGGGGATGTGATTGTAGAGGTGAATGGACAGAATGTGGACAGAATGTGGAGGAGGAGCATTTTGATGATCAAAAATTTCAATCTTTCCCATTGATTTACTAATAGTCACAATATCAGGGCAGAAGTCTTCACCTTCAAGCTGAAAAGCCCAGAAATTACTCCCGACATGACCGAATGTCTAAATCTCATCTGCCACATGAATGTATCTACATTCAGACTGCAGGCAAAAGTGACCCAAATCAGATTTTTTTTGCTGATATGTGACTCAGATTTGTTTTTTCATAACAGTGTGAACAGCACAAACCACATGGAATCTGATTTTATCAATTCTGATTCAGGCCACATCAGTGTGTTCTAAATCAGATACATTTGTGATTTTTTGCAATGCGACCTCAGTCTTAACAGTCATGCGACTTTCACGCCACACTCGAATTTTGTCACAATGCTGCGCTGGTAGGAGTCACTCCAAAGATTTTACATACCGGTAGTTCTTTGGACACTCTTTGAATATGGAAGACAGCTGTGAAGGTAGTCAGTGGAGGAACATGAGTTCGAACACCTCACCAAGTATTTGGGGTGACAGCTCTATACAAGCAAAGCTTGAGGGGTCATATCGTAACCGGTCTTGACTTGGTGTGGCAGCTTGACTAGGAGAGAAAATTTGACTTGGTGAGGCTGTGACGACTTTCCGTGATGGTTTTGCTAGGTGTGACGGACAGCTTGATGGCGTGTCTTGGCTTGAAAGTTTTAATAGGTGAGATGACTTGACATGGCAATGACAACTTGATTTGAAGTGATGACTTGACGTGTCTATTTAACGTGGTAATTTGATTAAGAGTGGTGGTTTGGCTTGGTGTGATGGCTTGGCAGCTTGGCTTGGCGGCTTGACTAGGCATGATTAACCCAGGAGATAGCTTAAGAGAATAAGTGGGATCAGGTGCCTCTAGGATGGAAGCAGAATCAACCAGGGAAACGACTTCCGTGTCCATGAGCACTGGCAGCGAAAGGGAAACAGCCTCCGTGAGCACCGATAGCAGCAGGGAAATAACCTCCATGGTCATAAGCACTGGCAGAGTCTGAAGAGTAAGGACTATTCGCTTCCAGGCGGTAGAAACACTGCAGTGGGAATGGCCGTCGCCACCTCTTGCCGGTCAGCAGCAGGAATAACACCAAAAACTCCATAGCATACTCCCTCACTGACTTCTCCCCCTGCCGAAGCTTAAAGAGCCTTTTGACCTGCGTGGCTCTAAGTCGTGGAGGCGAAATTGGGGCAAAAGAAAAAATTATTCCTGCTGGGTACAGTTTGGTTGGATCATTATGTCAGGGTTTAGTAATGTGAACGAGAACCCAGATACAGGAATGAGATAAACTAAAATATTAAACAAAACAAAAGTAAACTGAAACAAAAACTCAAGATGGAGAAAAATAAACAACTATATAAACAAAAAACCCAAGGGAGAAGAAATAAGACAAAAATGGAACAAATGATAATGGAACAAGAGCAAACAGGAAAACAAGTATAGGAGAATTACAGTAAAGGCATTTTGTACCAGTGAGTGAAATGAAGACCAGGAGGCAAAGTTGCATTCAATTGAAGAAGCGTTTACTGAGGAAACGTTGTTTGCAATTTCAAAGGCAGAAGTCAGCATTAGAAAAATCATATACAATTTCAAAGAAGGCTTCTCCCCCAACTTCAAACTACAGTAGTAATTATACTCAGAAAGGAGTCTGCATTTTGCATCATGTTACAGGTAAAATGAGTCTGATTGGTTGAAGGCATAAATTTATTAACCTTTATTTTACCAAGAAGTCCCTTGAGATTAAATCTCTTTTTCAAGGGAGACCTGCCCAAGAAAGC
Organism: Xyrauchen texanus; assembly: GCF_025860055.1. Classification (NCBI taxonomy): domain Eukaryota; kingdom Metazoa; phylum Chordata; class Actinopteri; order Cypriniformes; family Catostomidae; genus Xyrauchen; species Xyrauchen texanus. The sequence continues at coordinate 17,864,033 of NC_068311.1, forward strand.
ACACCGAACAAGGTAAAAAGTTAAAAGATCAACACACAGGACACAATAATGAAAACAATGGGCTACAATTACAGAATCCAGCTTATACATAGCAATTGCACTCTTCAGTCATACGCTTTTTTTTAAATCAAAGATTTGAATTCACCCAAGGTAACAAAGTGATTTATATGTAATGTGTTCTGGAGGGAATTCCATGACCAAGGTGCAAAATAATAGAGCAAATCCTGGGTACCCTGTAGTGTAGAGGATAGAGAATCATAACAGCCATTGATGAGTGACAAAAGATTGCACAAATAAGGTACTAGTTTCCACTGTATGGCTAAATAAATTTAGAACGTTCCCAAAGATGATATTCTTGTTCTTAGCATATCAGTTTGGCAGTTACAGTTCTGAATCAAGTAAAATAATTTTTCATATAGGAGAGGTATTTTATTATATGGTCATTTGCCATCTCTGCATTCCAGCTGCCAACATACACTCAAAGAGAGAAATACACAGCTCCCACCTCAAGGTTGCGACCAAAAAGCTTTGTTTTTGCCTTATCCAATTCAGAGATAAGATGCACTTTCTCTATTTAAAACTTTGAACAATATTCTCTCTCTGAACTCAGTGTGTCAACAATATGGAGTTTCAGAAAAAGCAAAAGCTAGGTAAACGATATTAAGTTACAGGAGACCTAGGATAAGCCCATGGGTGACCTGTGTGATCGAAGCAGAGTTGATCAGTAGATATGGGTCAGAGGTGAATCACGAATAAAGATGGCTCTTCTCATAAGCATACAGCTGAAAACTCCAAACAATCCCTGCAATGACATCATTAGAAGGAACAAAACAGAGTGCTATCTTCCCATCAAAGGATGAGTCAGGCTTCACTGGAACACAGGCCTTATCCAACATTTGGATATAACCATTGCTAGTGGAAAAACATTCAACTCATCAGTCCAACAAACAGGGTGACTCAAACGCATCTGAACAAGTGAAGAAAACAAGCTGACAACACAGACGAGACAAAGGAGAGAATATAAATGGAAAGGAAGGATTGAAAACAGCTGCCGCCCATAATCACAAGCAGCGCTGCCAAAGCAATGCTGATTGCTGCTGAGCAGCACCTGGGGAAACGCTAGGGAGAGAGGAAAACACAAGCACATGGGACAACCTGAGAGATGGGTGGAGGAAACTGCCACAATCCTACCTTAACAAGAATAAAACAAGACCAAAATGGCAGGATCATGACACATTCATTTGAATTTGGACCTACAGAGCTGAGATATTCTTCTAAAAATCTTAGGTTGTGTTTTGCAGGAGTAAGAAAGTCATACACATCTGATATGCTTTTCCAGTAGATATATTTACAGTAGATACATTTAAGAGTGAGTTTTGTTTACTACTTGACCCTTTTATCCCATGCAGTTTGGTGGCAACCCATTATCCTGTGCCATAGGTTTGGCAGTATTAGATGTGATTGAGAAGGTACAATTGGAGTAAATGATGAGAATTTTCATTTTTGGGCAAACTATCCCTTTTAATGTGCATTTTATGTATGAGATTTACAATGTACAAGTACACTTTAAAAAATCTCTGTAATTTTAATGGTAAAAGCCTGTAAAAATGCTACAGAAATAAAACATGAATTGATTAATGAAATTGATTAATACATTTATATATATATATATATATATATATATATATATATATATATATATATATATATATATATATATATATTTTTTTTTTAAAGATAATACTGTAGTTTTTACAATAAAATGTTGTAAAAAGTATGATTTTCCTGTATACTTACTGGTAAAAATATTACATTATGTTTAACAAGAGATCAAGAGTGCATGTACTTTTTACAGTAAATTATTGTTCAAATTACAGTAAAAAAAAAACAATAATCGGGAGTTCCCACAAGTCCCTGCATGACCCATCATATTTCATTATACTTTATGGAAATAGCTATGTGTGGCAGCGGGGGCGTGGTCAAGCGCCCGTCCGGGAGAGAAAAGCGGTAAGGGCGCTTACACCTGAGCTAAATTATGTCTAAACACCTGTCTCTAATTTCAGTGAGTACGAGGAGAGCGGCATAAAAAGGCAGCGAGAGGGCCCCAGGAGGGAGAGAGATGACATGCGAACCCAGTGTTTGGCATTGTGTTGTATTGTGTAAATAGTGAGATTGTACGGAACAAAAAGGGAATTAAAAAACCTTACCTTGTGGTGAAGACCTGTTTCCTGTCCTCCTTCCTTGGGAAGTGTTACACTGGTGCCGAAACCCGGGAAATTAAAGGAAACATGGAAAGTGGTCGCCCCATAGAGTCCTCCCAGCTGGCAGAAGTCCTCCAGTCCCTCGCGACGCTGCATCAAGGCCACCAACAATCCCTGCTTGAGCTCCGGCAAGACCAAGATCGCCGGTTTTTCGAAATCATGCGGGCTCAGGCAGAGGACCGGCACGCCATCCGGAGCCTCCTCAGCCAGGGGGACGCGTCAGCCACAACCGCGACCCCGGACACCCGCGCTACGCTGCCCCCCCCATGCTACCGAAGATGGGGGCAGCAGATGATCCTGAGGCCTTCCTCGATTTGTTTGAGCGCTCAGCAGAAATCTGGGGCTGGCCCCGCGAACAGTGGGCAGCCCGCCTGATTCCCCTCCTGTCCGGGGAAGCTCAACTTGCGGCACAGCAGCTACCGGCGACGAACCTCCTGGCATACACCGATCTGAAGAGGTCTATTCTGCAGCGGGTCAGTCGGAGCCCGGAAGAGAATCGCCAGCTCTTCCGGGGCATGAAGCTAGGAACATCCGATCGCCCCTTCGCGTTCGCTCAACGGCTCCGGGACGCCTGTCGGAGGTGGCTGCTCGCGGGGGACCGCGACGTTGAGGGAGTAATCGACCAGGTGGTACTGGAACAGTTCGTTCAACGGCTGCCTCGGAAGATGGCGGGGTGGGTCCAGTGCCATCGCCCGGCGTCGCTGGAGGAAGCTGTTCGGTTGGCGGAGGACCACTTGGCGGCGATCCCGAGGGCGGACGAGCCCTCTTCTTCTTCGTCTCTCTCTCTCTCCCCTTCCCTTGTATCTGCCCATGCCCTCGCCCCCTCCCCTGTGTTTTCTCCTTCTGTTCTCTCCCCAGGGCCCGTTACTGCCCCGCGCAGGCGTGGAGGGTTCCAGAGACCTGCTCCCCGGCCGTGGGAGAATGCGCCCTCCCATTCCCCGTCTTTCAGCCGCTCTCCTCCTCAGGTGGGGGCGCCCGCCAGCACAAGTGCGGCCGCAACGCCTGGGCCGGCCTGTTGGAGGTGCGGAGACCCAGGCCACTTACGGGATCAGTGTCCGCTGATGGAGGTGGGGACGGTGGTGCGGGTCTCCGACGTCCCGCAGGCTGCCCCCTATCGGGCTGGAGCATACCGGATTCCGGTAAGGATCAGGGGGGGTATTTACCAAGCTTTGCTGGATACCGGCTGCAATCAGACCACCATCCACCAACGCTTGGTTCAACCCGGGGCTTTGGGTTTATCTAAACTGGTGAGGGTGAGGTGTGTGCATGGGGATGTTCACAAATATCCCATGGTGACGTTGGCGATTATATTTAGGGGAAAAAACATAGTGTGGAGGCAGCGGTTAGTTCCCGCCTCACCCATCCGCTAATCTTGGGTACTGATTGGCCGAATTTTAAAGATATATTAGAGGGTATTTGTGCGGATGGGTCCTGCATACAGAGGTGTGCGGTGTGCGATGCTTTGGCAGGGGAGGCGGAGCCGGGACCGTCCTCGGCTGCTCGGAATGACGAGGAAAGGGGCGAGGTGGCCGCCCCTCCTCTCAGGGAATTCCCTGAAGGGGACTTTCCTCTAGAGCAGTTGCGGGACGAAACTCTTAAACATGCTCTTGACCAAGTGAGAGTGATCGATGGTCAACAGCTCCGGCCGGGCGTCGCCATTGCATACCCATACTTTGCTATGATTAAAGATCGGTTATATAGAGTGACGCAGGACGCTCAAACAAAGGAGGAAGTGACACAATTATTGGTTCCACGAAGCCGCCGGGAAATAGTTTTCCAGGCGGCTCACTACAATCCTATGGCCGGTCACCTAGGGGAACGGAAAACACTTCTCCGTCTAATAGCCCGTTTCTATTGGCCGGGCATTGGCGGTGACGTCCGCAGGTGGTGTGCGGCGTGCCGTGAATGTCAGCTGGTAAACCCACCGGCCACCCCAAAAGCACCATTGCGCCCTCTACCATTAATCGAGGTCACCTTCGAGAGAATTGGGATGGACCTCGTCGGGCCATTAGAACGGTCAGCACGCGGACATCGCTTCGTGTTAGTCCTAGTGGATTACGCGACACGATATCCGGAAGCAGTGCCTCTGAGCAACATCTCCGCACGTAGTGTTGCAGGGGCACTCTTCAAAATAATCTCCCGGGTGGGGATTCCGAAAGAAATCCTCACCGATCAAGGCACGACTTTTATGTCACGAACACTTCGCGAACTTTACGAGCTCTTGGGCATCAAATCGATTCGCACTAGCGTTTACCACCCGCAGACAGATGGCCTAGTGGAACGATTTAATAAAACGCTCAAGAACATGATTCGTAACTTCGTACACGAGGACGCTAGAAATTGGGATAAGTGGCTAGACCCCCTGTTATTTGCAGTACGAGAGGTCCCACAAGCCTCCACCGGGTTCTCCCCGTTTGAGCTGCTGTACGGGCGACGCCCCGCGGTGTCCTTGACGTCATCCGCGAGCGTGGGAGGAGGGACCTTCTAATAGTAAAAATGAAATTCAGTTCGTTCTCGATCTTAGAGCAAAACTCCACACACTGGGGCGATTAACACAGGAGAATTTGCTCCAAGCTCAAGAACGCCAACGCCGGCTGTATGACAGGGGTGCTCGGCTACGGGAATTTGCACCGGGAGATAAGGTACTCGTATTACTCCCAACATCGAGCTCTAAATTACTCGCCAAGTGGCAAGGACCCTTTGAGGTCACACGACGAGTTGGGGATCTCGATTATGAAGTTAAACGTACCGATAGAGGGGGCGCACGTCAAATTTATCACCTCAACCTCCTGAAATTATGGAGGGAGGAGGCGGCCTCTGTGACGTTGGCCACGGTAGTTCCGGAGAGGGCAGAGCTCGGGCCGGAGGTAAACAAAAACTACAATCTCAACACTCCGGTTACTTGTGGAAACCAACTCTCACCGCGGCAACTCACAGAGGTTTCTGAATTACAAAAGGAATTTGCGGATGTGTTTTCCCCTCTACCGGGCCGTGCAAATATCATACAGCACCACATCGAGACCGAGCCGGGCGCGGTGGTGCGTTGCCGCCCCTATCGCCTACCCGAACATAAAAAGAAAATAGTACGTGAAGAATTAGATGCGATGCTTGATATGGGCGTAATAGAGGAATCCCACAGTGATTGGTCCAGCCCGGTTGTTCTTGTTCCCAAGAGTGATGGGTCTGTTCGATTCTGTGTGGATTACAGAAAAGTCAACGCGGTGTCTAAATTTGACGCATACCCAATGCCCCGGGTTGATGAACTGCTCGAACGGTTAGGTACTGCTCGATTTTATTCGACCTTGGATTTAACAAAGGGTTATTGGCAGATCCCTTGACACCAATGTCCCGTGAGAAAACAGCCTTCACTACGCCGTTTGGGTTACACCAATTTGTGACGCTTCCTTTCGGTTTGTTTGGGGCACCAGCCACGTTTCAGCGACTCATGGATCGGATCCTCAGACCGCACACCGCGTACGCCGCTGCCTATTTAGATGATATTATCATTTATAGCAATGATTGGCAGCGGCATATGCAACATCTGAGGGCCGTCCTGAGATCGCTGCGGCGGCGAGGCTCACGGCAAACCCTAAGAAGTCTTGCGATTGGGCGTGTGGAGGTACGGTATCTGGGGTTCCACTTGGGTCATGGCCAGGTGCGCCCCAAATTGATAAGACCGCGGCGATTGCGACTTGCCCTAGACCTAAGACCAAAAAGGGGGTGAGGCAGTTTCTGGGGCTGGCTGGCTATTATAGAAGGTTTGTGCCTAATTATTCGGACGTCACCAGCCCGCTGACTGACCTCACTAAAAGGGGGCTCCAGATCCGGTCCAGTGGTCGGAGCAGTGCCAACAGGCGTTTATGCAGGTTAAAGCCGCACTTTGTGGGGGCCGCTTCTTCATGCACCTGACTTCTCTCTCCTTTTTATTACAGACGGACGCTTCAGACAGAGGGCTGGGGGCCGTACTCGCAGGTGGTGGAGGGAGAGGAGCCCGGTGCTGTACATTAGCCGTAAGCTCTCCTTAAGGGAGACTAAGTACAGCACCGTGGAGAAGGAGTGTTTGGCCATCAAGTGGGCTGTCCTCACCCTCCGTTACTACCTGCTGGGGCAGGCCTTCACCCTCTGTTCGGATCACGCCCCACTGCAGTGGCTCCATCGCATGAAGGATCACCCGTTGGTATCTAGCTCTCCAGCCCTTTAAATTCAAGGTGGTCCACAGACCGGGGGTGCAGATGGCTGTCGCCAACTTCCTCTCCAGAAATGGGGGGTGGTAGGCAGGCCGGATGACGCCTCGGCCTGAGTCGGGCGGTGGGGGTATGTGGCAGCGGGGCGTGGTCAAGCGCCCGTCCGGGAGAGAAAAGCGGTAAGGGCGCTTACACCTGAGCTAAATTATGTCTAAACACCTGTCTCTAATTTCAGTGAGTACGAGGAGAGCGGCATAAAAAGGCAGCGAGAGGGCCCCAGGAGGGAGAGAGATGACATGCGAACCCAGTGTTTGGCATTGTGTTGTATTGTGTAAATAGTGAGATTGTATGGAACAAAAAGGGAATTAAAAAAACCTTACCTTGTGGTGAAGACCTGTTTCCTGTCCTCCTTCCTTGGGAAGTGTTACACTATGTTTTTCATTTTCATTTATTTTTAATGTCAGTTATGTACATTGAGGTGTTCTGTGTTATATTTGATGTTAGTTAATGTTTACTGCATTATTTAAATGTCACAAGTGTTACCATGATGGTGTTTATTGTTTGTGTGAGTGACACTGAGCACTGACTCTACATGTTTATTGGTCATTGCTCCAGGAAGAGCCACTGTTGGTAAAGGTCACATGGTCATGTGCTCTTCTGTAATTTTTATGTATTTTTGTATTTATACTACAGTACTATTGTTTGTACAGATTGACGTCGGTACCTTCAAGCTTTTGGAAATTGCTACCATGGATGAACCAGACTTCTGCAGGTCTTGGCTGATTTCATATGATTTTCTCATGATGTCAAGCAAAGAGGCACTGAGTTTGAAGGTTGGCCTTAAAATACATCCACAGGTAAACCTCCAATTCAGTACACCTCCTATCAGAAGCCAATTGGCTAATTTCTAAAGGCTTGACATAATTTTCTGGAATTTTCCAAGCTGCTTAAAGGCACAGTTAACTTAGTGTATGTAAACTTCTGACCCACTGGAATTGTGATATAGTCAATTAAATGTGAAACAATCTGTCTGTAAATAATTTTTGGAAAAATTACTCATGTCATGTACAAAGTAGATGTCCTAAACGACTTGCCAAAACTATAGTTTGCTAATTTGCTAAGTATGTGGAGTGGTTAAAAAACGCGTTTTAATGACTTCAACCTAAGTGTATGTAAACTTCTGACTTTAACTGTATGTAACAGATATTATGTATTAATTAGTGCTTAGTAAAAAAAAAAATCCTTCCACTGTCAGAAACATCAGGTTAGGAAGCACAGAGATATGGCTTTTTTTTTTTTTTTTACATTACTGTTACAGTACATGACTGTTACAGCACCATCAAGAGGCATAGGTGGGCATTTGTGTCCTCTGATTGACCTCCTAAATAAGTGATATCTTATTTTCAAGAGTTTTAACCAGTTAAGAAAAAGTGGCCACACCCACTTGCAACTGTTGCAACAGTGCAGAGGCGTTTCCAGCATTGGAGGACATCCGGGGCTTAGCCCAGACAATTTTATTTTCACACTAGCAACCATTTCTCTGTAGTCCAAAGCTGGTGAGAGGGTATTCTTTGAGTTTTGCTCTGGCTGGGACTGTTTCTACAGTTCCTAAATCTTCCACTCTAGTACTATCCTCGACTATCTCATCCTCTCCTCCCTGAATCATCTGTGATGCAAAAGAACAGATACAGCACATAACGTATTGCAAATCAGCTTCAAACAACTAATTCATCAAGTGCTACATATTTCTAATTGTGGACCAATACCATTGAAGAAAATGTATTGGGAAGAGCAGATCAGTGGGATTGCCCTTAGATCTATCATGATTCTTGAATTTTCATGTACATTACCATAAAGTCATCACAAAAGAGTTATATTATAGTGAGTAAAGTGAGGTAAAAATATACTGAATATAAATAATTTATATTTTTTGACATAAATAGTCAAAATGATGTATAAGATCCTAAGTTAAAGCAATACATGAATAACTTTAGTCTAAGTTCATTGACACACCATGGCATCGAACTATATATATAATTCTCATCATCTCTATGAGAATAATTCATCTGTCAAAATCCTTTCATTAGGATCATTGGGATAAACAATGTTTCACTTTTAACTTTCTCTAAAGTAAAGTGACTGATTAATTGTTACCAGTTTCCATGCCTGATTCTGGCACAGCTGCTGCTCCTCAGTCTGTTGCTCATCTTTGCTACACTCTACAAAACCATTTAATCAAATCAAAGTGTATATTTACTACAAACTAATATCACAAAACAAGTCATACATACATTTTATGCTAATGCTTATTGGTTATCCTTAGCAAAAACAACACCTGATAAACAAGAAAAGTACACTCCGAACGGGACTCGAACCGCGGTTTCAAACGAGAGAGGCGGATGCGCTAACAAGGAGGCTAGAGGCTATAACATGTAATGACAGTCGGTAGTGGACCTCTTGAGGTTTAGCCTACTGTGGGTGAAAGCCAGCAAGATGATGATTTTCAGACTTTAAGGACAAAAACAAATGTGAATTCTTACCCACTGACTTCTTTCGGAAAAATCCCCAAAGCCTCATTTGCTTAATTTTTGCTGTCTTTCCTGCTAACTGCTGTTAACTCGCCACTAAGTAACGTTAGTTGATGTCAACGACTGTGCAAGCTCCTCCTCTACCTGCTGCATATTCAACAGAGAGGAAGAAACGGAGTCGCCCATAGGCTACCGACAGCAAAGGAACTTATTCTATAGGCTAGATTATGCCTATGTCTATTTTTACAGGCTGTATGCAGTATGTGCAAAGCCAAAGCACAATGAAATAAGGCAACTTATGATTTCGGGGGTTTACATAGGCTTTCATATTTGTCAGTCAACTTTTCAAAATACATTCGGGGCTGAAGCCCCGGCAAAATCGGCTGCCGCCGCCTCTGCAACAGTGCATTGAAACTTCCTACTTTTTTTTAAATAATTATTGATATTGGGACTCCAGAGAACCTTTCTGCACTGGTTTGGTTCCGATTGGGCGAAAGGCCCATGACTTGTTTAAACAGCTGTTGAAAGTTAATTGGTAGTGACCATGTTTTTATATTCAACTCTCCTCTCCTTGATTGCACATTGGACAAAGACACTGCTCAAAATTTCAAGTCATTTGGACTAACGGATCCATAGTTATTGACATTTTTATAGTTTTTACTATTATAGCACCAATGGGAGGCAGAGGTGTGCAATTTATTTCATGTGTCCTCAGATTGACACCATACATAAGACTTTCAGATTTGGTGATGATGGCAGCATCCGAAAACAAGAAAATGCTGCCTTCGGAGGCTGTTTACAGAGACAGGATGAAAATAAGGTGCATTTCAAACTATTCAGAGACTAGTTTCCTTAAGAGTTCCATTCATTCAAAACAGCAGTCAATTAAGCCATTAACTGATTAAGAAGCAAGGCAGCAAGTCAGATGCCTACATTTTCAGATGCAGCCAATATCTCATTCCGTTTAAAAGTTATAACCATTTAAGTAAAAGTGGCCAAGCCCTCTTTGTACGTTTTGGCTTACCAATTCGACAATGAATCTAAAGTTCAAACTTTTTTTTTAAATATAATTATTGATAATTGAATCTGGTGAATGGCCTAGGACTAGTTCGAAAAAAGTATTTTATTTTTAAAACATCTTAAATATTTAACGAACGATTTGATTCACACCAATGGTTCTTGAGGTAAATTTGTTCAGAATAAAGAGGCTGATCACATATTATTTACACACATGAAAAATGTGATAGCCCCTCCCGGTGGCCAAGAGACAAATAGGCCTACCACATTTTGTCCTGATTGGCCTTTTTTTTTTATCTCTATCTAATAGATGCTGAAATCTGATTGGTCTATTGTAACGGGTTTGGAAGGAGGACACGGAAGGCGAGTAGCTCCTCTCAGGTAAGGATTTTTAATTGTCAACTCTTCTGAACATACAGCTTCACATTAACACTCTTATTTATACATATACAACTTTGCAATTGTTCAGGCCCCAGACGCTCTCTCTCAACTGCTGGTGGCCCCCACCGCCTGACTCAGGCCGGGGTGCTATCTGGCCTGCCTACCACTCCCCACCCCCCCCATTTCTGGAGAGGAAGTCAGCGGCAGCCATCTGCACACCCAGTCTGTGGACCACCTTGAACTTAAAAGGCTGGAGAGCCAGATACCACCGGGTGATCCGGGCATTAGTATCGGTGAGCCATTGTAGTGGGGTGTGATCTGAGCAGAGGGTGAAGGGTAGTATCGGAGTGTGAGGACCGGCCACTTGATGGCCAGACACTCCTTTTCCACGGTGCTGTACTGGGTCTCCCTCAAGGAGAGCTTATGGCTGATGTACAGCACCGGGCGCTCCCCCCCTCCACCACCTGTGAGAGTACGGCCCCCAGCCCTCTGTCTGAAGCATCCGTCTGTAAAAGGAAAGGGAGAGAGAAATTAGGTGCATGTAAAAGCGGCCCCACACAAAGTGTGGCTTTAACTTGTGTGAACACCTGCTGGCACTGCTCCAACCACTGGACCGGGTCTGGAGCTCCCTTTTTAGTGAGTTCAGTCAGCGGGCTGTGACGTCTGAATAATTAGGCACAAACCTCCTGTAATAGCCAGCCAGCCCCAGGAAATGCCTCACCCGCTTTTTGGTCTTGGGTCTCAGGCAGGTCGCAACTGCCGCAGTATGGTCAATTTGGGGATGCACCTGGCCGTGGCCCAAGTGGAACCCCAGATACCGTACCTCCACATGGCCAATCACGCACTTCTTGGGATTTGCTGTGAGCCCCGCCTGCCGCAGCGATCTCAGAACCGCCCTCAGATGTTGCATGTGCCGCTGCCAATCATTGCTATAAATTATTATATCATCTAAATAAGCAGCGGCATAAGCTGTATGCAGTCTGAGGATTCGGTCCATGAGACGCTGAAACGTAGTCGGGGCCCCAAACAAACCGAACGGAAGCGTTTCAAATTGGTGCAATCCGAACGGCGTGGAGAACGCCGTATTCTCGTGGGTAATTGGTGTAAAGGGGATCTGCCAATAACCTTTTGTCAAATCCAATAAAATCGAGCAGTATCTAACAGATCGAGCAACTCATCAACGCGGGGCATCGGGTACACATCGGGTAGTGCATCTGCCCCGAGGGGAGCTTCTGTTCTTGCATACCAGAACGGGCAGTGGGAGGTCTCTTGGGAGGCGAACAGGTTTATCTGAGCCTTGCTGAACCGTTCCCAAATCAGCTGGACCAACTGGGGGTGAAGCCTCCACTCTCCACTGGGCAAGCGTTGTCATGATAGCGCGTCCACCACCACATTGAGGTTGCCGGGGATGTGAGTGCTGAAGAGGTCTCATATGCATCAACCCCAGTGGTGCGACCGCCGCGGAGGACGCCATATGCCCCAGGAGCCTCTGGAAATGTTTTAAAGGGACTGCAGTGACTGGCCTGAAGGCGGCGAGGCATTCCAGCACTGACTGCATGCACTCGTTGGTGAGGCGCGCTGACATTGAGACTGAGTCTAACTCTAAAGAGATGTTCTGAACTGGGGCGAGATTGCTCTTTTCCCAGTTGACCTGAAGCCCTAAGCGGCTGAGGTGCCTGAGCACCTGGTTCCTGTGGGTGCATAGTAACACTCGGGGGTGGGCCAGGATGAGCCAGTCATCAAGGTAGTTGAGTATGCGGATGCCAGCTTCTCGGAGCGGAGCAAGGGTTGCCTCTGCGACCTCCGTAAAGACACGAGGGGACAGGGACATGCCGAAGGGGAGGACCTTGTACTGATAGGCCTGGCCTTCGAACGCGAATCATAGAAAGGGTTGATGTCGAGGTAATATTGAGACGTGGAAGTACACGTCCTTCAGGTCTACCGCTGCGAACCAATCTAGATGTCGGACGCAAGTTAAGATGTGTTTTTGCGTGTGCATTTTGAACGGGAGTTTGTGCAAAGCCCGGATGAAAACTTGCAAGTCCAAGATCGGTCGTAAGCCGCCGCCTTTCTTGAGTATGATGAAGTAAGGGCTGTAGAAACCCTTCTTCATCTCGGTTGGAGGGACAGGTTCTATCGCGTCTTTGAGTAAGAGGGTCGCGATTTCTGCGTGCAGGCATTTGGCATGTTTGCCGTGTACTGCGGTAAAGCGGACGACCCCAAAGGGGGGGGACCTGGCCAACTGAATTGCTTAACCGAGTCGGATGGTCCTGGCCAGCCAGCGTGACAGGTTGGGAAGTGAAAGCCACGTATCCAAGCTCCGTGCTAGGGGCACTAACGGGACGATTATTTTTGACGTACCCAGCGGGGCGGAGCAGGTAGTACGGCGTCCGGAGGCAAAGGTGCGTCCCGAGGCTCTGGTGCTGAGAAAAGACTCAAAGCACTTACCTTGCTCCGCACACTTGGCAGAGGGCGGTTTAGTGACTGAGGAGGAGATCCGGTGGAGGCGTCCTCTGAACTCGTCAGAACCGGCTGGCTGGGGAACAGTCGTGGGGCTTAAGGCGGGGGGTCCGTTTCCAGCATGCCGTGACTGTTGAGGTGTGGCGGCAGAGTGCCGTGAGAACGGCATTTGCAGGCCAGGTGACCAAGGGACAAAGGAAATAGCTCTTTTATTGAGAATGTGGGTACTTTTACTGTGAATGTGGCAAATGAAATAAATTCAAACAAGGATTCTCCTCCCGGCCCTCTACCGGGGGACGGAGTGGTCTGCTTACCAGCTCCGGAGCAAATGTCTTGATCTCTGGGTCGATCGTCTCAGGAGTGCCTGGGAGTCTTCCGGGTCCTCGAGGGGGTCTGTGAGACGGGGGCGTGCACTTCCTGCGGGGCGCTCGACGCGGGGGAGCTGGGCCCGGGTTGAGGAGGAGATGCATGTTTTTTAGCCGCAGGAGGACGCCCTCGGCGAGCAGACGGGGCTTGGCCTGTGGCGGCAGGTCTGCAGCGGGGCAGGATGTATGAAATGGAAATGGCCTCCGTCTGCTTTTTCACCGCGGCGAACTGCTGGGTGAAGTCCTCGACGGTGTCGCCGAAGAGGCCGAACTGGGAGACAAGGGCGTCGAGGAAGCGTGTCTTGTCTGTCTCATGCATCTCAACCAAGTTCAGCCACAGATGAAGTTCCTGAACCACAAGTGTGGACATCGCCTGCCCGAGTGACTGCGCTGTGGCCTTCGTGGCCCTGAGGGCGAGATCGGTCACTGAGCGCAGTTCCTGCAGCACTTCGGGATCAGGACTACCCTTGGGCCATGGCATGCAGGGCGGAAGCAACCTGGCCAGTGGCCAGGGCCGTATCAAGACAGTGTGGTGCCCCTGGGCACTATACCTCAAAAGCCCCCAAAAAAAAATCAGACAAGACACAATCAAGGTGATTTCTCAAATGTAATTTCCTAACTTGTCAAACTACATACATGTAGGCATATGAGCAGTGAGCACTATATTCAAATGTCTCAATTCAAAATGTACATCAATTCACGTTTGCCCACAAATAATAATAAATCTATCAGGTATCTTTAGCAGAACTGCTTCTTCCTTGATTTTGCGGAAGCAAAGGTGTCACACACACACACACAGTTCGATCGCGACCACGGCTCTCTCTCACACTGTCACACACACAGTTCGATCGCGACCACGGGCACAGCTCTCTCTCTCTCACACACACAGTTCGATCGCGACCGCGCCTCTCTCTCTCGCTCTCTCTCTAGTCTCCACTGATCTATATAATGACATTCTATAATAGATCAGTGTCTCTCTCAAACACACAGTTCGATCGCGCGCGCGCGCGCGCACACACAAACACACTACAGCATTGCAATCTTGATCAGACTGTTCATTATGCGAAATAGAGCGATATGTATCGCTATTTAGTTTTATTTATTTTTATACCGTGTATTCTCCGTGTAAATTCGTGCCCCGAGACGTGACGCCCGTACCGTTTCGGTTCAATACGAATAACTTACATGTACCATCCCACCCCTAATATTTATCTTCATTAATGTCCTCTTCCTCACCCGAGTCTGCCTCGCGCCTGTCTCCCCCAAGGACAAGGAGAATATCCTCATTCGCCTGGCGGTCATCGCCGACGCCCTGACTAACATTAGCAGCGCCAGCGGTGTCAGACTTAGTGCTGCTGGTGTCTGCAATTCCCGTGTTCTCCCAAAAAACTAGTGATTTAACAAAAAATTTGTCGATCCCTGGAACATTTTTTATTGTAGCTAAACGTCTAGCATCCTTCTCTTTCTTTAATCTTCTTTTTGCGAAACCACTCAATTGCCGTCTGTCCATTTTGGATTTTGATTCATTTTCTGTAGCCGTTAAAAAAATGACACATTTGCGCGTAATTGTTGTGGACCAACTCAACTGTGACAGATTGGGGAGGGGGGGAGTGATAGTGGTCATGTAATCTTCATTTATTTATAATTTATTATTATTATTATTATTATTGTTAAATTAGTGTTCATAAACAAGTTATGTATGGTCTTTCAAGAATTTCAAGTTAATAATATAACAATTTACGAAAAATATTTTTAAAGCTTGTGTCATGTGGTGCCCCCTAGTGGTTGTGAATGGTTGGTGCCCCTGGGCACTGGCCCAAGTGCTCTTATGGATAATCCGGCTCTGCCAGTGGCGCTGTAGGCTTTGGAGGCCAATGATGACATCGTCCTACAGGGAGTGGTGAAAATGTTTGAACGAAACAGACATATTTCCCCACCTTTATACACGTATGTCCGGCGGCGGGACATGCAATTTCTGTCTGCTAACTTCTCATTGGCCTTTTTTCATAGATCAGAGGTATATTAAGCACTCAAGAGAGACGTCGCTTTCGACACAACGTCGAAGTCAGCAACAGACGGGGAACTTACGGTTCAAGAGTTATGGTCCAGAATGTGATGTTTGTTTAATGTAACACACCCATGTCTGCTCGGGTCCAGTCCAAGCTATGAACCCTTAAAAAAAAAAACACTGCAATGATAACAGGGTTGTAATTTTTGCCTAAATAAGCTGTTACTCAATAGGGGTAACTAGTTTGTGACCAAATGTTGGTTTATAGATATTTATAAACCTAAATTTAAGAAAAATATCCACCTGATCAATTCTTCTTACAATAACAAGATAAGATGTATTGCTCTTTGGTAAACAAGAACTTTTAGTAAGAAACACATTAGTTTGTTATATGGATAATGTATTTTTAATGGATCTAGATGATTAAAGGTAAAAGTTTTACAATTTATGAAATGTTCTACAAAACTGTCAGCATGCACGACATAGGGTTGCCACTTAAGTTTTCAAATAAGGGATAATTAAGGGACACTTAAAAACCAGATCCTCCACAGTTTTAGCAATAAATGCGCTATTAATACAAATTGTATACTCTTCCTTATATGCTAAAGTTATAACTTTCCTGACCCCTGACTTATAAAAAAAAAACATACATCTTTTAAATGTTAAAAATATATTTATTATTATCTTTTCGATTATTTGTCTCCATCTTATTTTTGAATACATTTTGGTTGGTTTATACGTATTTGTTTTCTTCCTTCACCTGTACTTGTCTTTATGACTCAGTGATTGTATTCACACATTGTTTGACCTTATTGAACATTTATATTAATAAATCCATAGTTTTAGCACCATTTGTGGACTTTTCAAACGGTCCTTTACCCACCATAGGCACATTTTCCAATTTATATCAAAATTAAATTAGCGATTTGGAAAGATTTCACGACATAATTGCAGATTTCCTTACCATGTTGCACATTACTAATGCAATCTAAATACTGCATTCCATTCTCATCATACAAATTCTGGCCCCGCGCGCGCTTAAGCGCACAATATTCACGGGGCCGTGCGACAAAAAAAAAAAAAAAAAAAAAAGTCTGCAGGACTGTCTGCAAATAAATTAAAAGATCACAACACCACCGCAAATTGTAAAAATACTGCAATCAAAAACACGCGTTTTATTCAGCTTTACCCAATCAACTTTTTCCAAAGTCTAATCTTTATGGAAAGATTCTACAGCCATGTCAGCGGTCAGCTTTCCTTTGCTACACCCAGAACGGTTTATATCCTAGAAATCTGACAGACCAGGAGACTTTGACCTTTATAAAAATACGAAAGAAACAGTTAACAGTGTCTCGTCCTCTGTTGATGACGTCACACTTCTATGCGTAAAATCTGCCGTGCTGTTCTGTACAACGTCAGATAAGACCACCCAATTATACCACCCAAAAACCAGGTATGGCATTCAGCGAACTCGAAGCATTTGCAATGCACTTGTGCTATAGTCTGACATATTATTCAGTTTACTTTGCCTTCAGCTGCTGTTTTTGAACTACATTACCAGCACGATGTAAGTTTCTAAGCATGTTGCTAGTCATTCAGTTAACTTGAGATACTAAACAGTAAGCAGGAAGATCTGTCATAATGTCTTTGACAGCTCAAAACCCCACTTATTGCCTTTTCAGACCACTTATTGCTTGTTTATTTAAGTCTGCGATAAATATATGACACATTTGTTTAAAGTTAGCATACCTGACATCATAATTTTAAGTCATGTTGGTTTCTTGTGAGGTTACCTTTGGTAACCAGCCTCAATTTCGACTGGCCTGTTGTTTGACTCTCTTGCCAATGACTCACTAATGGAAAATCGATTTGTCCTGCTTCATGATACTCATAAGAAGAGTTGCTCTTATGTGCTGTGGATGTTTCATATGGTGTAAATAAACGCCATTGTAATCAAAATAATTCAAATCACCTAAATGGATCAAAACTGGCTGAGAATTTATGCTGACGTTAATAAAAATTCTCTCATCATTTACTCAGCTTCATGCCATCCCAGATGTGTATGACTTTCTTTCTTGTGCAGAACACAAACAGAGATTTGGGGTGAGAAAAGACCAAAATATAACTCCTTTTTCACTGTACATCTTGCCATTGCACTCTCTAGGCCAGGGGTTCCCAACAGGTGTGTTCAAAGGATGCCAGGGGGTAAGGGAATGAATTAGGGGGGCGTGCATCAAATAAAGGTTGAGAACCACTGCTGTAGGCAATGGCATGATTATGCTTTCAAGCTCGATTACACTTCCTGCATTTATTAGCTTTTTGGAGCTTCAGAGTTGTGATCATCATTCACTTACATTATATGGACTTACAGATCTGAAATATTCTAAAAATCTTTATTTGTGTTCAACAGAAGAAAGTCATACACATCTGGGATGGCATCAGGGTGTATGATGAGATCATTTTCATTTCTGGGCAAACTATCCCTTAAATTCACTTCTCCATGTAGGCTGTGAAAGCACCTGTTGATGGAGGACGTGCTCCAGGGAAATGACAGACCAGGGCAATAACAATAAAAACATCTCACAAAACCCATTTGCAGCTCTCTTCAGTACCCTCGCTGATGCCAAGCAGTTTGCATCTGACCAAAAGCAACAACGTCAAGCTGAGCAACAATGTAATTTATTATTAATAAACCGTCCCTTACAGTTTCATCAATAATACTGGCAGAATTAAATTCCTTTCATTGCACTATGAAATTGATTATAGCCTGTGGCTTCTGCAGATTCTCAGGGGAGCCAATCTGAGTCAGACAACTCTGTGTCTGACAGCATTGATGACAATGACTCAGTGGGAGAGATCAGTCGATCTTTCCGCTCACGACAGGAGCTCTGTGAGCAGCTCAACATCAACCACATGATCCAGAGGATCTTCCTCATCACTCTAGACAACAGTGAGTGCTAAATATCTACCAGTTATGACATTTGTTCTATCCAGTTACCAACATTTTACATCAACACTACCATTCAAAAGACACTTGGGTTGTATTGCTCAGCATGTATTGACGCTGACTACCACCCCTGGAGTCGCGAGTTTGAATACAGGGTGTGCTGAGTGTCTCCTGCCAGGTCTCCTTAGCAACTGTGACGAAGAGGAGGAGGCAGGGGTCGGGCCGTGACTATGCACACCCGGCCTCCAATTGGGCTAATCAGCCGAGGAGTGGGATAAGTGCAGCGGAATGTGGCAGTTTGGGAGAGAGAGAGCCACACACAGCTGCAGTGTGTGTGTTTGTGTTCTGTGTCTTTTTCATGAAACCATTATTTTGAGGATTCAGCTGGTTCCTGCTGCCTCCTTTCCCATTGTGAACCTTGCTACATTGGTGCCGAAACCCAGGAAGGAGGAGGGATGCACTGTCGTGGAGTTCTCACCACTTCCAGCCACGGCCGTCTGCCTGGGGATGGAGACATCATTGCCGGCTGTCAAGGATCTGAGGCACGCTGCCATTTCCCCCCAAAGAAAAACAGAATAGAGAAAAAAAAAAAGAGAGAGAGAGAGAGAGAGAGAGTGAGTGGCCCAGTGCAACACAGACTATCATTAAGAGAGAGAGAAAGCTATTTTGAGTTGGCCATCAATAGCCATTTTTTCTTTGTGTGTGTTTGTGTGTGTGAAGCTGAAGTGAGAATAAACACTCAACTGTTTGCTGTCTCCTGATTCCTCCATTGCCCATGAACTTATCCTTATCACAGCAAACAAATTAGCCTGGTTGCTAGGGAGGGTAGAGTCACATGGGGTAACCTCCTTGTGGTTGCATTAGTGGTTCTTGCTCTCAATGGGGCATGTGGTAATTTGTGCATGTATCGTGGAGAATAACATGAGCCTCCACATGCTGTGAGTCCCGTGGTGTCATGCACAATAAGCCACATGATACGATGCGTGGATTGACTGTCTCAGAAGTGGAGGCAACTGAGACTTGTCCTCTGCCACCTGGATTGAGGTGAGTAATCGCGCCACCAGGAGGACCTAGTAAGTAGTTGGAATTGGGCATACCACATTTGGGAGAAAAGAAAAGACACTTTTTAAATTTAGGTACCTCATAATCTTTAAAACGTTTTGATCTAAAGGCTTATGCTTGCATGCTTGAAAATAGACAAATATACACAGATTAACATTAAACATTAAATCTCATATTGTGTAGGTCCTCCTCATGCCGTCAAAACAGCGCCAACCCAATTTTCTTCTCACCACAATTGTACAGAGTGTATATTTGAGTTACTGTAGCCTTTCTGTCAGCTCGAACCAGTCTGGACATTCTCTGTTGACCTCTCTCATCAACAAGGTGTTTCCGTATGCAGAACTGCTGATGACTATGTTTTTGTTTTTGGCACCATTCTGAGTAAACTAGAGTCTGTTGTGCATGAAAATCCCAGGAAATCAGTAGTTACAGAAATACTCAAACCAGCCCATCTAGCACCAACAATCATGCCACAATCTAAATCACTGAGATCAAATTTCTGATGGTTGATGTGAACATTAACTGAAGCTCCTGTCCCATATCTGCATGATTTTATGCATTGCTCAGCTACCGCACTATTGACTGATTAGATAATCGCATACATAAGTAGATGTACAAGTGTTGCTAAAGTGTTATAAAGAGGTCAGTGAGTGTATGTTTAGGAATAAAAAAATATATTTCTGAGACACTTCCCAGAATTGATCCATTTCATGCATTACCTAAAATGTACTTCTGAAAGTTTAGGGGAAAGGCAGATTCATTTTGACATTTTCAATAAACAATGTCTTGCCTACTTGATGAGCTCAGTGTAGATGATCATATCATGATGCCATTCAGTTTCCCAGCAATACTACAGATTACCTCATCCTTTGTAATGTGGCACGTTATGTAATTTGTGTCTCTATCATCCACATCTTTCTACTGTCCACTGCTAAATCAGTTATCTCGCTGATCTATTTGCCATTAAATTCTTTAACACAGTGCACATAAAACACTGAAGTAAAAGTTTTTAAAATGTTATACCTGAGGCTGAGCCACTTGAACATTAGGATCTCTATGTTAAAGGGATAGTTCACCCGAAAACTAAAGTTCTCTCATCAATTACTTAACCTCATGCCATCCCAAATGTGCATGACTTTCTTTCTACTGCTGAACACAAATGAAGATTTTTAGAAGAATATATCAGCTCTGTAGGTTCATACAATGCGAGTGAAAGGTGACCAAAATGAAGCTCCAAAAGAACATAAAGGCAGCAAAAAGTAATCCATAAGACTCCAGTGTTTTAATCCATGTCTTCGGAAGTAATATAATAGGTGGTGAGAAACAGATCAATATTTAAGTCCTTTTTTTACTATCAGTCTCCACTTTCACATTCTTCTATTGTTTTTGGCGATTAGATCAATATTTAAGTTATTTTTACTATAAATTCTCCTCCCTGTACGTGGTGGTATGCACCAAGAATGTGAATCGCCAAAAAGAATGTGGATGAAAAAGAATATGAGAGTGGAAGTGGAGATTGATGGTAAGAAAGGACTTATATATATTTATCTGTTTCTGACCCACGCTTATCATATCGCTATCAAGTTCACACAGGTGTCCAGCAGAGTAACCACAGGTGTTAAAATATATCTATTGTTTTATAATTCTAAACCTAAGAAATTTTTTCAAATGTTTTATTTGAAATTGAGTGTTTGTGATATATTTATATGTAGGAATTTGCATGAGTAATCGATTAATTTAGTACTTGTTCAGCTTTAATAAGTTGAATAGTAAAAGTATTACTAGTATATTGCAATAAGATTTTTTTATGTGTCTTCGCCTTCCATGAACAGCAATGAAACTGCTTCTCTCACCTAAACCTTGCATTACAAATGAATGCATTGGTGGGTGCTGTGTATGCATGATGTTGTTAAAGTAATTGTTCACCCAAAAATACAATTCTGTCATTATTTAAAGTGATTGTATCTAGATTTTCTTTGTCAATAGATGTTGTTGATTATGCATAGTGCTCATTTTAAAATAAGAAAAACAGGTTCAAAGGTTAAAGGTTGAACTTAAATTCTAAATTTCAAGTAATCTATTATTCGTATTCTTATGTTGGAGTACTAAACTACACATTTACTAAAAATTCCCATCCCTTATTTATATCAAATTGGTTTTATATTTTGTTATATAATGCTGATATTCATATCTATTGAGGTGTAACTTAATTTACACTTGGAGCCACTGTAGTCATTATTGTGGTATAAAATTTTTTTCAGAAAACACATCTATTGAATTTTAAGTAATCATTAATGTTGGTTGATAAAATTCCAGGCGATCCCAGTCTTCGAGGTGGTAATGGCATCCCACCACGCTGCGTTTATCTAGAGGAAATGGCCAGGACTGGCTGAACATGGATACCATTGGGAAGGTAGAATATGTTCAGTGTTTTTCATCATGTCTGATGAGAAATTTGTATGATGTTTGATAAGCTATAGACACATGCATAACATGAACTTTTAATAAGAATAATATTCCTTAATGTGTTCCCTTCAGGCTTTGTTCAGTAGACTGCTTTTGCTGGATCCAGGAAATCATCTAATCTTCATGACCTCCTGCAGTGTAGTGAACCTCTCAGCAGATCGTGATGCTGGCGAGAAACGTGCCATACCTTACCTTTATGCATGCTACCAGAGAGCTAAAGAAGAGGTGGTCTGTCTGTAGACTCTGTACTTTGTTGTGAGACCTGTGTATGTTTGTACCATCAGCCTCAGTAATGTTCACTAGAGACTTTTGGTATGTCTCAATCAGCTCCCTATTTTGTGAATCGGTATATCATGAACACAAAGTCGGGCACTGGCTAGGGTGTTCATCCAATGAACTTTGGGACACATATGATTCAATCACTTGCACACAATAACAAGTTTGCCCATTAAACCACAGCTGGTATTAATCAACAACATCGCAGTTTAAATGACACCTTTGTGCATTTTTGTTGTAGGTATTCAAATGTACAGTGTTATTGTGAAAGGTAAATTACATAAGAATGTAAAGGAGTGTATTTTTAACCTTCGAAGAACTCCAATATTTAAAAGTTTTTTTCCCATTCATGGCCATTATGGATGAAAGACATTACAAATAACATTTCTTTTAAAGTGAAAATAAGGATTTGACTTCATAGTTTTACACTTCATCTTCTAACAACTTGTAAGAATTCAGTAGATATGACAATTATTCTGGTAAGAGTATGCACTCTTGTTTTTACAGGGCATTCTGGGAATTTTTAGGGAGCAAACTTTTTATTGCACTGGAACGATTATACGTTTGAGAAATGCCCGACTTCCTGATCAGTGCCCTGATTACTAAACTAAGGAGCTGATTGAGACACACCTTATATCTTTAAAGGAATAGTTCACACAAAAAGAAACTTATTTATCCTCATGACATTTCAAACCTGTATGATTTTGTCTTCTGTGGAACACAAAAAGGGAAATTTTGAAGAATGTTTATGCTGCTCTTTTCCATTCAACAAAAGCATACAGTGATCAGGGACTGTCATGCTTAAAAAAAGACCTAAACAAAAGAGTACTTTTCCTTTTGGAACTTGATGGTTCATGGTCGCTGCATGCTTTACAATAGTCTGAATGTAATAAATAGGTATTGTTCAAAACACCATAGATCACAAAAGCCCCGGAGAAGCTGTTGTCGTACGCTGTGTGCTGTAAAAACCTGAATGTGTCCAATGCCTGTACAGTGCTGCTGACCCCAAAGATCTACGTCATTCAGAACATTTATGAGCAACTTTTGGACCTGTTGCTAGAGGCTGTCAGAGGAGCCCGTTTGTCCATTGCAGAATCATATTTGAGGTCATAGATTTATAAAAAAATCCTTAACTGATTCCATTTGTTTGACTTTGTTCTGTTTGTGTTTATGTCTCTGCAGGGTTTGAGGAAGTGGTGGAGTTTTTGGAGGAGCTCATTGCTTGTCTGTTGGCTGACCAAGAGGTGCGGACCTTCGGGGAGGTGATGGTGCCAGTGTTTGATATTTTCCAAGGCCGAGTCAGAGACTTAGACCTTTGTCAGCTGCTGCTGTACTCCTACCTTGAAATTCTCCAGTATTTCAGTCGGCAAAAGGACATTGCTAAGGTTAGAATCTGATTCTTTATTAGTAATGCTAAATTGGATACTGTAAATTCCTTTTATTACATGAACGTCCTTGTTGCCTACTGTCTACATAGGGTTGCCTACCTTTTGGAAAAGCTTTCATGTATGGATTCTGCTTATGATGCCTTAAAATGTTGCATTGTTTGGAACAGAGCTACTGTTCGCATAATGCAAATATGCTATACTGACTCTAGGTATTAATAGAGCACATTCAACCCGAAGATCCTAACAATGGACTTCAGTATCAGAAAACTCTTCTGGGAACCATCCAGAATATTTATTGTATGCTGAAATCCCCTGGAGTGGTTGAGAACCATGGGTTTTTCCTCAATCCTTCTCGCTCCAGTCCACAGGAAATGAAGGTTCAAGAGTCAAATATACACCAGGTGAGCACAGTTCCATGAATCATACTTTATTGTTCTGTGAGATCATGTTTTCAAGCTTAATCATGTGAAGATGGCCTCTAAACCCTTTCGTTATTGTTTTTTCCTCTCCTTTCATGTGCTAGTTTATGGGGCAGTTTCATGACAAGCTCTATCTGATCCTGAAAAACTTGCATCAGCAGCCCAGCGAGACTCGTCACCTGCTGCTCTCATGGCTGGGTGGCTGCCTGCAGGCCAACATGGGGCGGGCCAAAATCTGGGCAAACCAGATGCCCGATATATTCTTCCAAATGTATGCTTCTGATGCATTCTTACTAAATCTGGGAGCTACACTTCATAAACTTTGGCAGCCTTTTTCTCACCCCTACTCCCCCAAACTCTTTACCTTCAACCCCACGTACTGCTTACTGAAGGAACTGAGTTAAGAAGAGCGGCAGAACAGAAATGTGCATGCGAGAGGTGAACTACCTGTGCAAGCATGCAGTGCAATTCTTTTGTTTGTTTTCTTTTCAAGCGTGATAAACTAAATGAATTACACATCCGTCTACAGGTCTGGACAAGGAGACATGTCTGATACCTGTGCCCCCTCAACAAACAATTGAATTTGCCCAATCATACAGCCTTCTCACAGAAAACCTCATCCTTACACAGCTTACTATGTACCTTGGGCTTCCATAGGTAATACTTAGATTTGGCTCATAAATTGGATAAGTCATGATGTATTGTTGCCCCAGACCTTCCTTGTTTCCCATTCTTCAACTATAGCTCTCACAATTCTAAATTAAAGTTGACTTAAATAACTGCATGCTAATGAACACTAGTCCTCTTTTTCCAGCAATTACAGTGAGGTTCAAAAGTCTTCAGAAAATTTCACATTGAAAATATGGAATTCAAAATCTAATTTAAACTTAAAGATTTTAAACAAAGAAATGTTATGATGTTAGGATTCATCACTGTTTATATGTCTTTATTCAAATAAGCAAATTTGAGACATCAATGTTTGCATGAAATGTCAGATTTTTTTGCTTCCATTGAATCACACAAGATACTTTCTGGAACATTCCCAAATCATGCTGAATTGATCATCAGGCTTTGCACAAACTTGTGAAGACCATGCCACACTTGAGTACATGCTGTAATTAAAGCAAAAGGGGGGACATAACAAATAACTAGAAATCCTAAAGTTCGTGTAAATTTTTCATTTCAGTATTACACTTAAATTGTTATGCTAAAAAAAAAAAGTTAGATTATAAACATGCAAAATAAATAATTTCCACAAGCAGACATTTGAGTCCTACTTTCTTTCTTGCTAGTAGCACTTACAGGCAACGTGAATATGCTTTTATTTGTCAGACTTCATGATCAGATGGTGAAGATGAATCAGTCTCTGCACCAGCTGCAGGGAACATGGCGGGACACACAGCTCAGCAGTGGCCCAGCAGCGGCCCAGCAGCAGAGCTACAGGAGCAGTTTGAACGACTTATGACAATCTATCTCTCCACCAAGGCTGCAACCACACCGCCCGCCATGCTACAAAACTACTTGAACCTCCAAGCCTCCTGTGCCGCCATGCTGGTTCAGCTCAGCCTGGGCAACCTGGGCCCCGAGCACATCCCTGTATCCTTTCCCCTGCCCACACTATAGAACAGTCTGCTATGCTTTGTTCCAGGTATTTTCCTAAGTTTTAAATTGTATTTTCTGTACACACCTTAGTGGTCTGTAAAGACCATATGAAACTCCATATGGAGTTTTTTGCTTTGAGGTCATCTAGCTTTGAGGTCATGTAGAGTTATAAGCTAGAATACACCTAACATAACAAAATGAAACTTTATTGGGACAATGCCCACATTCCCAGATGAATGAAGTACCAAATTGGCCTGTTTGCTAGGGAGGGTAGAGTCACAGTGGGTAACCTCCTCGTGGTCGCTATAATGTGGTTCTCGCTCTCGTGGGGCGCATGGTGGGATGTGGGTGGATGAGGCAGAAAATTATGTGAAGCCTCCACATGCGCTATGTGTCCGAGGTAAAGCACTCGATAAGCCACGCGATAAGATGTGTGGACTGACGGTCTCTGACGCGGAGGCAACTGAGATTCATCCTCCGCCACACTGAGGCGAGTCAATATGAAACCACGAGGACTTAGAGCACGTTGGGAATTGGGCATCAAATGCAGTATATACTCAGACAGTAAGCTATTTCAGACACAACTAATGTCTTTCTCTTACGAGAAATGGACCAAAGGTTTTAATTAATATTTTTCAGATTTTTGTCCACTCAAATGCTTTCTAGAATGACTATTGACTGCAAGTGGCAATAATGGTTCATGACTGTATAAACTAGAAAAGAAAATCGATATGTCCCACCCAAACTTCCTGTTGCAGTTGGAAATACGACAACACAGGAGAGAAAACTGTGTTCATCAAGCCATTTCATGAGGTCTTTAATGCAATCTGTTGTTAAATTCTGTCTCCTTTTTCACAGAGTTCTTTGCAGAAAACATGGGTGATTTCTTCATATTTCTCCGGCGCTTTGCTGAAGAGGTCTTGGAGTCATCGGCTGAAAGCTTAGAACATGTCCTGACCTTCATCACTGTGTTCATGGGCAATGTTGAGAGGTGTGCGCCGCTGAGTTCTTTTTCTAATATCTGTTCGGTATCTCACTTTAGGACACACCTTAGACATGACAGATCATGGAAGCATTTTAATAATTAACCACGTCTGTCCAATGACAGACAAGTCATAGCAGTGTCCAGGAAGCCCCGCCTTTGTGATATTAGCCACTGCCACCTGCCTACACATTATTAGCGCTATCTTTCCCTTGAAGATTTGCGGAAGTTGTCCTCAGCAGCTCTTGGAATTTTTTCTTGTTAACAATTTTAGCCGTAAAGGTAAATCACAAAATACGATGATAAGCTCCAGGAAGTATACTTTTGTATACTGGAAATACCAGAGTGTTAAGTCCAGTTTTTTTCATCCAGTTTTATCACTCAGCACGTCGTAGTTGGTGATACTCATGGAGCATAATATTATTGTAATTCACAACAAGATTCCCATACAATAGGGGGATATTGTGGCGGAGGCCTTGTCCAAGCTTGCCCTCTTTTTGACATTCCTGTTGTGTGGATGGGAGAGGAGGAAGATGAGGATGATGAGATGAGCAGTCGTCTCTTATAGGATGATCAGGAGGATGATGAGTAGGATGCTGTTCTCCCACCTCAACAGATGGGGCAGGGGCTTAGAGAGATCTTTGTAGTGTGTGTAGTAGAGATGAGGAGGTTCTGAAATAAACCTTTCTCACACCAAGTGCCCGTCAAGGGTTTCTCACGTGCATAACATGAAGGAGTTAGGCATCAACTCCTCCGGTAAAATTGTTGGTGGCAAACCAGCTTCATCCTAACCGGCTTTCTCCTCCTCAGGGGGCCTCTCTGCATGGAAAGATGGATCGCTTGGCAGTGTCCATAAAAAAAAAAAAGAAAAAAAAAAAAGATAATTCTCACTTCTTCACCGCTGGAGGAATCAGCTCAATGCTGGGACCCCAAATCCAGCTCTGAAAATGGCCCTGACACACCAAGCCACTGATCGGCCAATGTCGGGCTGTCTGTGAGCGTCTGTCGGGATAGTTTTTGTCGGCTGAAGTTGGCCCCCGTCAGCTTTTTTCCTGCCGATTGAGCATGTTGAATCAGTGGCGGAGCTCGTTAGTGTGTTGGGTCATTCTGATTGGCTGTTCAACTTAGCGAACCAGTGCACAAGACGAAAAACGGAAGTGATGAAGCAAGGGAGCACCTTGAGCCTGTCTCTGCAGTATCCAAGATTTCACCTTGTGGCAGGGTGGAGGGCGGGGCCGGGTCGTGATACTACACACCCGGTCTTGTATTAGGCTAATTATGCCTCCGTGAGGTTTAAAGGCTGACTGCAGAGGGCCGTGCGGGAGAGAGAGATCGTTAGCGGACATGTCCGTCATATGTGTTTGTGTCTTTGTTTTAAGTTTACCATTAAACTATAATTTATATTATCAAGCCGGTTCTCGCCTCCTCCTTTCCATTGAATACGTTACACACCTATTTAGTGAGTATTTTTTTCTCAGTATTTTTACGGCCACTTCTTCCGGTCTTCTTCCAGAAGCAAAAGATCAAGGGCTGACAACACCAGTGCCATTTGCAACTTATCAGACATTTCCGATATAACACGAATCCGTCTGCGGTGAGCGAGATTTTTGTGAAAATGGTAAGCAAGCGCTGCTTTGTTTATGTTTTGGATCCCAGCAGACACTAACTCTTCCGGTTTCCTGTTTTGTGTAACGAATACAGACTACTGCCACCCGCTGGTATGGAAAGTTATTTCCTCTCACGCAGGTGCAGAACGAACGTGCTAGTTGGTCGTCGGGTGTCATCTTTGCAGTGTGTTGAAGAGCACATTTTTGACCCAGACGCAGGCGATGTGAGCCGACCCCACAATCTGCTTTAGTCGGCGCTAGTTCTTTGAATTCAGTTTGGTGTGTCACAGCCTTAAGAGGCGATTTGCGTGATCGCAGATTTATATTTGTGCACTTCCAGGGGAGCGGTCCAGCAGATTTGTTGTCCAGGGGGAAACCCCTGTTTGGGGAGTGGAAACTCCACCCATAGGTGGTGAATCAGGTGTGGTAGATATTTGGACAGGCTACTTGATCTTACTGCAAAATGTGTGAGTGAACTACATACTTTTTTGTTCAACAATCCTGTTGCGTTTTGCTTTGGGGTTTTCAAAACTGTTTACTACATCAGTTAGGGTTGAAAGAATTGTTGCCAGCTGAAACATATTAATCACTGCAATAATGATCCAATCATAGGATCTTAAGTATCTGCCTATTTAAATCCAAACTGCAACTTTTTTTTTGGCCAGGCAGTGTACAGCTTGTAGATTCCTTTTTCACATGTTTCTATGGTGTACTGGAAAACAATGATAAGTATTTCATAAGTTTTAAAGGCTTTTTATTGGTAAAAACATTAAATATATGCAAAGAGTTGATCACAATTTGTGGGCTTCTGCTTGTCCACTCGCCTTTTGATGATTGAACACTGGTTCTCAATGGGATTAAGATCCTGGTCACGTATCCAAAATTTCAATGTAATGATCTCTGAGCCACTTCATTATCACTCTTGCCTTGTGACATGGTACTCCATCATGCTGGAAAATGCACGGATCATCACCAAATGGCTCCTGGATGGTTGGGAGAAGTTGCTCTTGCAGGACATTTTGATACCATTCTATATTAATGGTAGTGTTTTTGGGCAGAATTTTGAGAGAGCCCACTCCCTTGGATGAAAAGCAACCCCACACATGGATGGTCTCAGGATGCTTCACTGTTGGCACGACACAGGACTCATGACCTTTCTTCTCCGGACTATCAATTTTCCAGATGTCCCAAACAGTCGGAAAGGGGCTTCATCAGAGAAAATATATGGTCAATTGTCTGCACTAATATAGCAAATATTTTTAACCTTAGTGTTTACCAAAGCACTTTACACTGTGTGATTTACCCTTTCACGCACATTCACACTCACACTCCAATACACCAATGGCGGCAGAGCTGCCATGGAAGGTGCTAGCCTGCCATTGGGAGCAACTTGGGGTTCAGTGTCTTGCCCAAGGACACTTTGGCATATGGAGTCGTGTGGGCTGGGATTCGAACCACCAACCCTGCGATTAGCGGCCGACTTGCTCTACCACCTGAGCCTGTAGACTATCGCCACCTGTAGACTTTCAGTCTGTCCTTGATGTTTTTTTGGAGAGAAGTGGCTTCTTGACACCAGGCCATTGTCCAAACGTCTTCACCTCACTGTGCGTGCAGATGCACTCACACCAACCTGCTGCCAATACTGAGCAAGCTCTGCACTGGTGGTGACACGATCCCGTAGCTGACTCCTCAGAAGGAGACTGTCCTGGCGCTTGCTGGACACTCTGGGACGTCCTGAAGCATTCTTCACTGCAGTTGTACCTCTCTCCTTGATGTTCTCGATGACCTGGTAAATGGTTCTTTCAGGTGCAATATTCTTTGCTGCAATTTCCTTTCATGTGAGGCCATTTTGATGCAAAGCGATGATGGCTGCACGTCTTTCTTTAGAGGTAACCATTGCTAACAAGGACACGATGATTGGAAGCACTTCTTCCCTCCTTTTATAGCAATCAGTCTGCTCTTATAATCCAATCAGAATGACAGAGTGATTCCACCTGACTAGTTCTCATTCACACTTTCACAGGTGCTGCTATATGATTAGTGAAATTATGTTAGCTGGTAATTTTGTGCCAGGGCCAAAAAACAGTGATATTTGGGGTTTTGTGATAAAGTACATTTTTTTTGGCCAATGAAGCTTTTTGCAATTATTTAAAATGCATCTTATCACTCTTCACAATAATCTAGAAACAATGTGAATCAACACCACAACAACTGAAGCAGAAAACTTTGCGAAACACAAAATTGATATAACTGCCAATACTTTTGGCCACGACTGTAGGTTCAATACTGATGTATAAGCACAAACATACAGGCTTATTCTTAATCAAGTTTGTTAGATTTCGTTACATAACTATTCTCTGGTAGCGAATTAGTTTAAAACTATTGGTATTCAATACTTCTGAGCCAGTGGTCTGCTTCGGACATCATATCTGCAATACAGGAGATACCTAACAGATGCTAAAAATAGAATGATCTCTGATAACAGGAGTGAGGTATCTCACCACACTTCCCTCCTTGCTGCAGCACAGGTAAGAGATAAGCTGTGAATGATGTTAAGGTAAGTGGCAGCTGGTGTTATCGGGAAAGTGGGGCTTCCTGGTCAATTCTATGACTTTTCTGTCATTCGACAGACATGGTGTTATTAATTGCTTTTATGATCGGTCATGCCCAAGGCTTTTCCCATATTGAGATAACTCACTCCTGTTATCAGAGAACCAGGGTTACATGCATAACGTCACATGCATGCCATGTGACTTGTTGTTTACTCAAAATTATTTGGCCACAGAATGAAGTGGTGATCCTCATCAGTTTGAGCAGAAGTTTAATGATAGGAGGCCAACGTATGCCATTCTGAAGTACATATGGGGAGAAGAGAATTACAGGGAGAGCATTAAGGTGAGATATTTGACTAATAATGTTATACATGCTCTTTAAAGGGAATTGCAAATGCAATTTCACCAAACCAAACTTTTCGGAATAATTAAAAAAACATTTTTTACACGTTACAGCGGCTGGCAGATTATGCATCTGAGAACCTTGAGGCCATGAATCCACCACTCTTCCTGAGGTTTTTTTGAACCTCCTCATGAATGATGCCATCTACTTACTTGATGAGGCTATACAGGTTTTTGCAAGTCTATCTCCAACTGTCTACATTGTTAACACAGATGTTTTTTTGTTCAGTTTATCTTGGTTGTCTAATATTACACTTCTGTAATACATTCATTAACATATTACTTCTGAGTGGATAATATAAAGAAATATTTAGTTGAATGAGTGAAGATGTGACATATGTGTATAAAGGAATTTAGACGGGCAAGGAGGAGGCGAGAACTGGCTATATAAATAATAGATTTAATGAAGAAATAAAAGAAAAGACACAAACACACATGAGTTTCAGCTGACTGTAAACAATCTCTCTCTCGTCACACCACCATCCACAGTCAGCCTTTATCCCTCTCGGAGGCTTAATTAGCCTGATAAGGGACCGGATGTGTATAATCACGACCCGGCCCCGCCCTCCGCCCTGTCACAATGTGCATTTTTTTTCCAGTACCTAAATAAGATCAAAATCCTCCAGCTGGAGAGGGATCACAGGGAGTGTGACAGTCTGGCCCCTGATGCACGCAGAGAGAAAGAATCTAGTCTGCAGATGTTGGGACAGCAGGGTCGCTTTCACAACATAATGTCAAATGTGACCATTGACCATTCTTACATCTGGTAAGAGACGTAAAAGCACCAAGTGCTCTTAAATATTAACACATCACAGAATTTCTTTTTTTTTTTGGTCATATACTGCATGACTAAGACATGAATAGAATGTTTTTTTTTGAGTGAACCTCTTGGCTTTTAGTATACTTGTAAATGCGAAATCACACTGAAACTGACTCTTATGTATTTTTTCCCCCCTCCAGAGATAAAAGGTCTTTTTGTTCAACCTTTTCTTGCCGAGAGGATAATCTCAATGCTACTCAACTACTTTTTGCAGCATCTGGTGGGCCCCAAAATGGGTGCCCTGAAAGTGAAAGACTTCAGTGAATTTGACTTCAAGCCTCAGCTGTTGGTGCCTGACATTTGAACTATTTACCTAAACCTGGGGTAGGCTCTTTATATATAACCTTTACTCTTCTTTTAACCTTTTAAGAAGATGTTAAGTAAGTACATATTTCTGTTTGCACCACAGGGATGAAGAAAATGTCTGCGCCACTGTCCCAAAAGATTCAGGTCATATTTTCCCACACTCTTCTGCCAAACTGTCCGTGTCCTCAAGAAGATCAACAAGACTGGTGGCATGATTGTATCTTTCAGTCTCCTAGCAGATAAAATTAAGGTTAATCTAATTGCTATACCTATTTATGCTAGATACATGTCTTTCTTTAGAAGAATGTCTTAGGGTTAATGTTGTTGATTTGATTTGTTTGTGTCCTTCAGTGTTTGGCAGACAGGCATCAGCAAGAGGAGGAGACCTACTCTGATGCTCCAGATGAATTTCTGGATCCTATCATGTCTAACTTGATGCTTGATCCAGTGCTGCTGCCTTCTTCAAATGTTACAGTGGACCGCTCAACAATAGCACGCCACTTACTAAGATGATTTGTTATTTAAAACCAAAAAGGAATAATTCAGCTACAATTTTTTATTCTGTCATCATTTACCCACATGTTCTTCCAAACCAATATGACTTCTGTGGTATACAAAAGGAGAAATCTTGATGAATGTAAGTCAAGTAATTTTTATTTGTATAGCGCTTTTAAGAACACTAATCGTTTCAAAGCAGCTTTACAGAAAATCATGCTTTAACAGAAAATGAAACTGTAATATCTATGAAGTCTTAGTGTGAGCATTGTGTAATTGTAAAGAATGTACTGATTTTCATGCAATAACAATGAACGGGGACTATAGATTTCAGGCAGTATATTCTAAGTTGTCTGAAGTCATATGATTGCTTTGGTTGAGAAACAGACCAATCATTGTGTGATCAGTGAGTTTTACTAAATTACATCAGTTCAATTCGTGAACAAATCATTCTGACCATTATTTTCCAAAAAATTATTTGTCTGAATTATTCATTGCTAACTATCTCATGAACTCAAGAGAGCTAGTGGTTTGTCAAGATTTTCAGTAAATAATAACTGATAGTAATCATAATGATAATCGTCTATTCCTTGCACAAAGCTATTAGGGCTGGGTATTGATACAGATTTCCCGATTCCATGCCGATTCACAAGCTTTCCATATCGATTCATATAGGTACATTTCTATTACAATGTCCATTTTGCTTCATATGAATAAAATTCTCTCTCAGCTAATGCTTTTAATTTTAAAGGAACCTTCTTGTTAACCCTTCTAGGTACAAATTATATTTTATCATTAGTTTTTCATCAAATTGGTCACATTTTAGCTTTTGAAGAATGTTCAAATTCAGTTTATTCCATCAATTAATGTCTTGAAATTGCATATATTATGTTGCATATATTTTTTGTTACGTGTTTATTGTTTACTTGCATAATTCGTACTATATTTGTATATATAAGTATTTACATTACATGCTAGATTTCTTTAACGCATCCTTGTGTGATTAGAATTAAATTAGTCTTTTTTTTGTAGTTTTTAATCAATATCTGAATGTAAAGAACAGAAAGTATATTAAAATATACATTATTCCATGACAAATGGATCCATGGATCTTGTCTTTGGAGTTAGAAGGAAGGAATAGAAGGAAATTTGGTAGCAAATATAAGTGCTTTACTCACATTGTAGAGGGTTGTGCATAGTGTGAAAGATCGATCTTGGAATATAAGAACCGATATCAAAATTTTTCGAGCGAAGATTGCAATACATTGGAAAATCTATATTTTTACCCAGCCCTTAAAGTTATATATGGGCTACTTTTATGGTGCTTTTGTGTCATTTGTAAAGCTTAAATACAACTATCTTTATTCAATGTAATTTCTCAGAAAAAAAGTAAAAGGTTTGGATCAATGTAAGGGTGAAGAAAGGATGAGAGAATTAAAATTTTTGGGTGAACTGTCCCTTTAATGCCTCTTTATTGATGATTATTTGATTGTGTAGAAGTGATGGTCTTGTCTTTCTTTCTTTAGTGACCAGACAGACCCTTTTAACCGCAGTCCACTTACCATGGACCAGATCAGGCCTAATGAAGAACTCAAGCAACAGATTATGAAGTGGCTTGCTGAGCATAAGCAAAGGAACCAGCAAATGGGATCTAGTGGCTAAACCCCATCACCCAGGCATGCTCTGTATGACTAAGCCATTCAGATTTTTCTGACCTCTCTCATATAGCGCTTTGGAAAGAGAACATCTAACCACACGTGGAGGAACATATTTACATTTATGGTGTTAGTGTGCTCCTCAAAGGTCAAATGCAAATTTCCAAATGCCATATCACTGTAGCATATTACGCTATCTGCTCTTTCAAACTCACTGGAGCATCTTCTAATGTTTCAGGTCTATGCAGGAAAAACTTAAATCACTAAAAACTGGAGTCACTTCCGTTACATTTTGCCTTTTCAAGTTGTTCACTCTGAGAAATGAGGATTGTGTTGGTATATAGACAGAAAACATATTATTGAGTTCGCTTATCTGTTCCGTCCATTTGTCCACCTCTAACTTAATTAATATGCTAACAATATTTTATATGCATTGCTTATAAACGTTTTAAGTTAGAATATAAACAGTGTGTTCATGATGCCTCATTTGAAAATAAAGAAGGAGTTGTGGCAGTATTGATGAGAAAAATGAATTCAAACCAGTGTTAACTGCACTGTCATAAAATATTTGGCATTTTGGAAATACTTAGAATTACAGTTTTTTTTTATTTTTATTTAAAAAAATTGTTGGACTGGTTGGTAACTACCATTTGTCAAAATGTTTTTTTAGAAACATTTTATGCTTGGAACTTAAAAAACATATAATAGTACATGCATTTTTATGAGACTCATTAAGTATAAGCTCTTGTTGAAATGATGGGAAATACCCCTTTACGTTTTACAAGAATCCATTGTGTGTTTTTTAACAGTGCAATATGTCCCAAGTTATGACTTATTTGAATGCTGAGTCAGAGCTCAAAGCCTCAGTAACCTACTCTCATGTAGAATTACGTCATGTCTCTTTTGTTAACAGTTGTGAAACTGCATGTCTTGGGTGGTTGGACCTTGCTACTGAAATGGATGTCTTAAAAGATGACACTGATAAGACGGTGGCCACTGTCCTCCCTTTTTCATTAGATTGAGCCATCTAAAAGCAGTTGGTGTAGAGTATGTCTGAATTGGCTTATTTCATTGAGTATTGGTTGGGTTTAAGTCAAACAATGAATTTGACCCCTTGAATTCTTAAAGAAAATAGAATTATCCAGGGCCTGTTGTGGTATTTCTGCCTGTTAAGTTTTACATATGCACACTTAAAGAACCTTAATGACTCTTTTAAACATTTATTTAATTTAACTGCAATGTTTGTGTTGGACATAGTTTTGTAAAATAAAATAATTTGTTTTGGATAATTTTATGGATGGTTGTCATATAAATACATGCTAACATGTTCATCTTGACTTTACAACAACCAGATGTTCTACAATGGTGTTGAACTGACTGGATGAATGGTTTAGTTAATTGATTGTCTTGAAATGATTGGTCCAACATAAATTGAACTATTTTAAATACTAACTTATTTTTTTAAATCTTGCATTAATTGTGCTATCTGGCTTGTTTATTGCACAATACTGGATAAAGATAAAGAAAATCTAGATATTATTATTAAAATAAAGCTACAAATCAAAAAGAGTGATCTGTAATTTCATTATTAGCCTCTTTAAAAGCTTTTATACATACTGGTTAGTCAAGGGTTTTAAAGGATATAGTGTCATTTTCTTTTGAATTTCCTGTGTAAAATCACAACTTGCTAGGTGTGTTTAGAGATATGGGTGCTTTAAAATTTAGGTCCACACTATTTAGTGCAATTTCTGCAAGCTCATAATTGAATCAGTATGGTGAAATAAGAGGTTAAATATGGTCGTCTTGGACTTATACTGACACCTAGGGGCATGGATGAAGCATTTAAATGCAAAAGCTTTCAGTTATTGGTGTCATTGTATAAATGTCACTATTCACTGTCAGCCATAATTAAATTTATGAGTTGTCCACAAACAGTGTAGTTTTTAGATCATGTTAGAATGACTGTACTTCTACATGGAGAGGGTCTGCACATGGGGGCTACAATTTTAGAATCACATGACCAGCCAAATACTACTCACGTAATCTCAGTAACCATCCTGTTATTTGTCACTTTCCCTCATTGATTAAAATATTCTGACTACTAAATTTTTACAATGGCATCTGAATCTGAAAAATATTGATTTGTCAATCCAAGATGACACAAAGACAAAATTTACTGAGTGCACCTATGAGAACATAGAAACCACACCAGGTATCAATTGCTAAATTAAATGGCATATCAAGCAGAAATAAATTCACTTCCAGTGCTGGGTAGTAAAAGATTGCATGTAATCTGGATTACATAATCAAATTACAAAAATCAAGTACTTGTAATTGGATTAAGGACTAAAGTTACTTTTTATAAATTACATGATTACATATTAACAAGGCAATGGCAGTAAATTGTTAAAAATGTATTGATCATTTTCATATCAATATAAATCATATTCTAAACCTGAAGTGCAATAGACTCACAGATGAACATTTTGAGCATGTGCTCCTTTTACGTTACAACAGAAAGATATGCACCTCAGCTAAGGACAGGTGATGGAATATTTATATTGTTTTATGCACTTAAAATGAACTAGATGTGTGTGTGTATGTATGTATATATATATATATATATATATATATATATATATATATATATATATATATATATATATATATATATATATATATATATATATTCTTACCCCACCAATGCTGTGCAGCTCAAACACTGAACTTAATTACTTCAAAGGATCTAGTGGATGCCATCTCTAAGGGTCCTTTCCGTACAATAGTTAAATTGCAAAATGTGCAGCAATATGAAACAAAGCCCATCTCTCTACGGTTGCTCCAGATGCAGTGGAGTCCATTGCATGAAACTTGACATAAAACTTGACACAATTGTTCCTTGTTTGACTTGGTGGAAACTGACTCTAGCAGTTTTCTGATATTCTGCTCTTTTAGAATGTTCTTGCTGATCAAAAGATAATATTTTGCACCTCAGCTTTGGAATAGGTGATAGACTTTCAGTAAGCAGTAAGGGTTAAATGTGTTTCAGTGTTAGATGAAAGCTTTGACCTTAGCAATGTTGTTGCTGTTGCTTTTATGGTCATAAATTGTCTTTCATTTTATGATCATTTTATGGTCATGAATGTTCATAATGCTTCTAGTATTTAATGCTCTTAAAATGAACTTGATATCTCAGTGTTTTGAATGATAAACTTTGGCCATGCACTGTCATTGCTGTTAGATTTTATGTTTATTTCAGTCATGTAATGTTTAATGGACTTTTAAAAAAATATCAGGAGCTCTTTTTGTTAGTAAAGAATGGAATACATTTTCTTTCTCTTATAATCAAATTATTATCATTGTGAAATGCATGTGACATGAAATAAAATTAGGTAGAAAGTAATCCAAAAGTAATCAGAATAGATTACCCACAAAATGTAATCTGTGAAGATTACATTACTGATGTTTTTGCAATTTTTGTCATGTAATTTGTAATGAGTACTATTGCAATTCACAAGTAATTCGCCCAGCACTGTTCACTACCATTAACTGTTGAGGCCACTGCTATATTGGTTCTTTTTCATTGTCACTAAGTCGAAGCTTATAGAATTAAGTGTTTACAATTTGTAATTATGAGTTCTATGAAGACGTGAACACTTTTTACAAGTGGGAATCTCATAACTGTGGTAAATCCAACCTAAATTGAATGCACTATAAGCGAGTAGTATTTGGCTAGTCATTTGATCCAAACATGGCAGCCCCCATGAGGAGACCCTCTCCATGTAAATAAAACAGCTTTTATAAGTTTACAGATATTACTCGATTCTTATGGTGCGTTCAAGTCCCCCTGGGAATTTCGTAGGCTACGTAAATCATAAATACGATGCCTAATTTTAATCTGAAAGAATGGATGCGTTTTGCAATTTTATATACCTTTTTCACCTACCAGCAAAGGCAGGAAACTTTTTTTTTTTTTTTAGCACCAATCCAACAAAATGAAGAGCATTAGGTGTGTAATTCTTCATCTATCTATATTTTATCATTCTCGTGTAGCTTATAGAACGATGAGAAATGTAGTTGTTGCATTCGCTTGTCGCTGCATGAACCAGTTAAACGAGTCTTATTTTATGGCAAGTTTTTACGTTAATATAGATAACTTTCACGATTTTGTGGTGGCGTTCATTCCAACAAGACTTGAACGTTCCTGTTGAACGGTCATGAAATTGTTCATGATTTTACATTTAAATTAATATTATTATTTTACATATGTTTCAAAAGTACTATTAATTTATTTAGGACTAAAACTTTTTAATGAAGAAAAAATACTGAGTGCACCTTTAAACATTAAAAACGAATAAACAAACACGATTAAAAACGAATTTCTTTTTGTTTAATTAAGTTCTAAAAACTCTATATACCAGGCACCGTTAAATATAGGCCTATATAAAAATTATATTGAATGCCTGCCTTAAATTGTGTCTTTACACGCTGTCACTGCATGATGTACTGTTTTTCTCTCTCTTGGGTACTGCAGACGAACCTGCGTACACTCTGTGCTGTGATCTTGTACAAACGCAAACTCGGGGTCCTCGGTACCACCACCCCGAAACATGGATATTCCATTCTGACCGCTAGACGAGAGCGGCAGTGTATTGAGAACGCTTGTTTGGGGCTACGCCCACACTGAGCTCCCTGATCCTAGGGCAGACAGGCAGAGTGTAAAATGGCGCACAGCTGTCGGTGGCGCTTCCCTGCTCGGCCCGGAGGGAGCAGCAACTCGGGCACCGGGAGGAAAGCGGGCCGAATTCGGGTCACTGCTTCCCTCCAAAACAGCTCGGGGACTCATTCCAACGCGAGTGGGCTCGGGCCCGGTTACGACGCTGCGTTGCAAGTGTCCTCTGCCATCGGCAGCAACCTGCAGAAATTTCGGGATGTTTTGGGGGAGTCGAGCTGCTCCAGCAGCGGGGAGGTAAGCGGGACCCTGGCTAAAGCGTTAGCCTCAGACTTAGCTGCATCCCTGATTCATTTAGAAATTCAAAATCACACGGATAATAACTCCATGGTGAGTTATTATATAACTCTGCTGTGAGAGGAATGAGTGTGGTAGTTATTTTAGTTGCGTAGCAGACACATGTGCTGTTTTTCCTTTCACTCAGCTCACTATGGGACCACTGACAGGCTAAACTGCTAAATATCTCATATCAAAATACATATACATTCTTTACGAATGATTGAAATCCCGGTTGTTGTGTGATTGTTATGTTGAGATGATTAGCATAATAATTAGCATCCATTGGAGTTTAGCGGCATTTTGTTTTGACAGGATGGAGATGTGCACATTGATAACTGTAGCGAGCTCCTGGCTGCTTTGGGTCCGACTAATTTCACTTTAAATTTAACTCTCGTGTGTCAGACGTGTTTTCATTGAAGTGTGCTTTTTGACTTGCTATGAAAAGCAGTCTTAAGCGAAATAACGTATGTGTGCATTGTAACGTAGCGAGAAGGTTGTGTCAAAAATTTGCCCAATGGATGTCTAAGTAAGTATTGTAAACTCGCAGAAAGCATGCATTTTAAACATTAAAGGTATGTGCTCTCATCCCAGTTACTAAACTCAATTCAAACTGTGATTTTGTACTCGTAAGAGATTAAATAAATGGCTCGTAGTTAGCTCACTGTCTCCACAACAACCCCTTAAAACACAACTTAGTTTAAAAGTCTCCGTTTGCTAGTGGTACGTTATAAAATGTGTTACTGGTTTCAAAATATACCTATAATGGTGTATAAAACGCTTTAACATGATGCCCAAGAAGCATTTTTGACTGAAGCACCTGGTGCCAGTTGGTTGTTGTTGTCTGAGCATAGCTGTAGCACGCAGTGTTTGGATGTATCTCAACTGCAGTACTGATTTTAGAGTATGTACTAATATGGTAGGGTAGATTGGGCTAGGCAAAAGGAGTGCTTTCACTCCACAGCTATTTTATACGTGCATGTTGGCACTTTTTTTTAATATTGTTTTGCTTGGTTAGACGTTGCCCTCTAGCTTGGTTTGAAGAATAAGTGATGCTAGTAGCCTAAAAAGTGCTGCTATCAAAATATGCTGCTTTGCATGTTTTCTCGTGGTTAGATTAGTTTATCGTCTCTTCTGTTGAATAAGTTTGCAATATGTAATTTCAAAACCCATCTGTCTGCTCTAATTCACCATCTAGAGGAGGTTGGCTAACGTGTTAGCCTGTTAGCACCCGCTGATGCACGGGAAAATGGGTGGTGGACATGTTTTTCCCCCCTCTTTCATATTGCGTAGTAGCAGTATGCATTCGGAAAATCTTGTGTGTATATGTGTGTGTGTGTGTGTATGCGTATATATTTTTTTTTACTAGAATCAGCTTGTTCCTGTGCAAAGTATTTGCTAGGCATAAGGTGGTCATTTGTTTTATCAAATGCACATTTATTTGCCAAATGCAGCGCTTTGAGGGATGCAAAAGGCGGCTGCAACAATAAGGCAGCGTCTGACGGAGGTTGTTATGTGTGGGGGTGTGTACTGTGACAAACTACCATCTTCCACCATCTCGGTGCTGCTGCGCATCGGAAACGCGGGGAGATCGAAAAACAAGTGCGGGCCCGGATGAGAAACATGCAAATAGCGCGTTTGATGCTAAGCTTCGGCTTGTGCGTTCTCCGGGAAATGATGCCTTTGAAAACGTGGCGCAGATTTAAGAGCATCGAGATGTTGTTACTAGGGATGCTTCCCTAAGTCCTCCTGCATTCACTATGCTTACCCTTCTTCACATGTAGCTGTTTTTATTGCTTTGGTCCTTTGGTCCGCTTTGTTGTTTTTAAATGCTTTATGAATGCATTTGATTGGACTTATAATTTGTAAAATACATTATTTAGATTAGTGGCATAATTAAACGTTTAGTAATAATACGAGTCCGTTAGGGTTAAATTTTGGTCTCTAATTACATGCACTGTGTAGATTACTTTTAATATGTGCAACTTGTGCATCCTGGAGTTTTTTTTTTGTTGTTGTTAATTTTTTTTATTATATGTCCTGTCTTTAGAGACCCGGGACCTCATTTCACCCCTGTACCTCATCCATTTTTTTAGTTGTTCCCACACCTCTAGATTTCCTTGATTTTTTTAACCGTAGTACCAAAAGTGTATAGGATATCTATTTCCAGAAGTGTAGGATATCTATTTCTTTGTTAATTACAAGGTAAATTAATAAGATAATCTAATAAATAAATACAATATCACATTGATTTTCTGTGCAACAATGGTGAATGATCTGTATCCTATATATGTTTAAACTGATAATATACATGCTATTTCTTACTCAAGGTGGAGCTGATGTTTCAGTGATGGACATGATTTACATTTGACATTGCTATTTGATGAAGAAACTATATTGAAGTCAACTATAGCAAGTGCAACACAAATAGTATGATATGACTATTGTCATTTGGGTGTACTATTGTAATTATATAAGTTGTGCATCTATTTGAACTCCGTATGTGCCTCAGAAAATACTAATATTTTCTAATTGTCTTGAAAATATTTTGAAAATGTCCCACTGTCTGGGAATTTTGTAGATCCATTTTTGAAAGATATATATACCGGTGAAATTCCCATGCATTTAAAGTAGAGATGCACCGATTGCAATTTTCTTGGCCGATTTCCGATTTTTTGCAAGTGTGACCTGCCGATACCGATTTTTTCCGATTTTCTTTCTAAGAACTATTATTGACCACATATACAAACAAAATCTACCTTTCTTCAATGCTACATTTTATTTTCATAATAAAATAAGTTATTAAACATTACAATTTCCCCCAAACTGCACTAAGTTACTGGATCTTCTCTCACTTAAAGTGCTCTGTGACTGTGTAACGGGATCAATGGAAAAGAGGAGGCGAGAACCGGCTTTTCAATATAAATTATAGTTTTAATGAGAAACTTATTTTCATAATAAAATAAATTATTAAACATTACAATTTCCCCCAAACTGCACTAAGTTACTGGATCGTCTCTCACTTAATCAACTCTCAAAATAAAGTGCTCTGTGACTGTGTAACGGGATCAATGGAAAGGAGGAGGCGAGAACCGGCTTTTCAATATAAATTATAGTTTTAATGAGAAACTTAAAACAAAGACACACGACTCTCTCTCTCCACACAATACTCTGCAGTCAACCTTTAAACCTCAGAGGCTTGATTAGCCTAATACGAGACCGGGTGTGTATGATCACGACCCGGCCCCGCCCTCCGCCCTGCCACAGACTGGAAAGAGGTAGAAATAAAAATTAACTGCAAATAAGTTGCTTTATATAACAGATGTCATTTTCCACTATTTTTATAAATGGACTTTTTTCTTTTTATTACTCGTCTAACAAAACAATTCCAAAGATCTGAAAAATCTGAGCCACAACGGGGTCAGTGGTGGCTCAGTGGTTGAGGCTCAGGGTTACTGACCAGAAGGTCAGAGGTTCAAGCCCCAGCACCACCAAGATGCCACTGTTGTGTCCTTGAGCAAGGCACTTAACTCCAGGTTGCTCCGGGGAGATTGTCCCTGTAATAACTGCACTGTAAGAAG
This sequence comes from Xyrauchen texanus, assembly GCF_025860055.1. NCBI lineage: Eukaryota > Metazoa > Chordata > Actinopteri > Cypriniformes > Catostomidae > Xyrauchen > Xyrauchen texanus. The sequence continues at coordinate 17,906,805 of NC_068311.1, forward strand.
CGTCTAAAAGCGTCTGCCAAATGCATAAATGTAAATGTAAAATGTAAAAACTGAAGTGTCCAATACGCTCAACTTACGTTAGATGTACAAATATCAGTTGTAAATCTGAGCACTGCTTCGGGAACCTGTCAACACTCCCGTTTTTCCCGGGAGTCTCCCGTTTTGTTAATTCTCCCAAAAAAACTCCCGTAATTTGTATGGCCCAAACCACGTTATATGAATAATCACATCAATATATTATTCCAAGGTGGTCCAGTTGCCAGATCTTGAATGAAACGCTTCCTACTCACACAATCAACACATCATACACATTACAAATAATTTATGACCACAATCTGGCAACCTACAACCCATTTGCGCTGTTGATATCTGCGCAGGTAGTAGACGCGGGATGTTAAATCAAGCATCACTGGTAGATGGGAGAGGAAGACTCGGCTGGTGCTCCGGTGAAAAAAACAAAATATACATGTAAATTTAACAACAGCTGGATGGAAGAATTGAATTTCATATCCCGAAGCCATACCGACAATGCCCGCGCCTTTTGCAATGTGTGTCGCACTGATTTTAATATCGGACACGGTGGGAAAAATTACGTTAAATCACAACGGCACAATTTGTATGTATTTAGCCTGCCTCTGCCATCCAGCACCCCACTTCCCCTCTCCCGGATTTGTGTACCCAAATGTTGACAGATAACAGGCTGCGTATGTGACATGACACAAGATTAAACAACGGCAACGTGATGTCGGAATGTACCTCCTACTCCGTATCGAGGAAATGTATAAGATTTCTGAACCTCCTGTCCTCAATTATGAAGAACAGCTGGTCATCCAGGGCCATGAATTCCATAATTTTCCTCATAATTGCTTTGGTCAATTATGAGGAAATAATTGGCCGATCACCGGTCCGGGCCGAGCATGCGGAAAATCGGCTAATTCCGGTCCGTGGCCGGTCGATCGGTGCATCTCTAATTTAAAGGTGGTGTAAGCATTATATTAGTTGCAGCTAATTATTGAGGCATAATGCATTTTTATGCCATGTTGTTCAAAACAGTTGTCAGATGAGGGTGCTATTTTGCTGCTGTTGTGTTTAAAAACCATTTTTGCTCTCAATAAACCTAATTTTGGTATCTTTGGAGTTTGGCTCATTTTCGTGGAATTAGAAGGCTTACAACACCTTAAGGGTTTAAAGATGTTTTATTTTTCAGTGTTTCGTAAGTTGAACAATCAACACCAATCAGGGCTTGAGACTAAAAAAACTCCTAAACTAAATATTAAGGAGCCAAATGGCTGTTTTTAGTCACTAAATCACAGAATTTCTTGATTTTGATTGCTGTTCAGATCACTTTCTGCTATCAAAGCAACTGCAAGCTTTTTTTTTCTCTCTTCCAAATACATGTTTTCAATGTTTATTGTGCACACCTCCCACTTTTTTACGTGGCAAACTCGTAAAATCGCCCCTCTGTGGCACTTTCTCCAGCTCCTGTCATGTGGAGGGCGATGAGCTGCTTGACGCTGGCGTTGAACAGAACGTTGACGCCTCTACTCAAACTCATGTGAAATGTGCTTTAAATGATGAAAGAACATTATTGAACCTCAAAATTATTATTATTTGTCTATTATTGTGGTCTTTTTTTGATAAAAATCACGCTCCGCAGTTTAAATACTGTAGGAAAATGATACTGTAGATCTGCTTTGTGTTATACTGAAGTCATTAGATTTGTAGCCATGCAAGTTTTAATAAAGGAGAAGGTAAGGACGTTATCGAAACACTATTATTGTTGTCTTTTTGGATGAAAAATAATGCTCAGACTGAAGGAAGACTATAGATCTGCTTTGTTCTTTTGCTGCTTAAACACTATAAAGCCTCTTTGTAGATTTCGGTCATGAATGACTAAAAATGATTCACTGACTCACTCATAGCACATAAGATACTCATTTGTCGCCACCTAGTGACATTTCCAGGAGGAGTAACTGAACCAATCACTTAATAAAATTTAACACTTTTCTGAAACAGAAGCAAGCCTAACCAAAATTCTCTATATTTTGCAGCTAATTCTGCACAAATTTAAACTTGAATCACTAAAATAGCTGTAATTGGTGCTTTTAGCTTATTCTTTAAAAAAAAAATCAAAAGAAAAAATGTTCGTGGATCAGGGATTTTCTTAACTTTTTCACCCCTCATGAATTTGTATCCCTGTAATTTGTTGTGGCATTGCAAGAACAAATCTACAAAAAGGTTTTTTTTCATTACCCATGTAGCGCTCTTGTTGGGAAACACTGGTATAATATTTAAAAAGTCAAGGATGCACCGTCTCACATATTTACTAATTTGTTGTATTAACATATACCTGAATTTTTTTTTTATAGTGAGTACTCCTTGTTACAGTGCAGTACCCCCAACAAAAAACACTGTAAAATTTAAAAGAGAGGGAAAAGGTCAATGCGGAGCAGCAGTGGGAGAGAGAGAGGAGAGAGTGAGAGAAAAAAACACTTACCGGTTCTCCGATACGCCTAGCTTGGTCCTCGGCCACTCCTCCACCCTCTAACGGACGACAGCCGTGCCTCCCCGGGCGGATCGGAGGCAGTCCTCCAGCCCCTGGCAGACGGAACACCCCGCCGTGTTCTCGGGGGAACAGAAGGGGTCTCCCCCACCCCTCACAGCTGCCTGTAAATGCTCTCTCTCTCACACACCACCGTCCACAGTCGGCCTTTATCCCTCTCGGAGGCTTGATTAGCCTCATAACTTCCGCCCTGTCACATTGTTCTTTGGCTTGCAAGCCTCACTCTTTTTCCTCCAAACATTACGATGGTCATTATGTCCAAACGGTAAAATTTTTGTTTCATCAAACCAGAGGACATTTGTCCAAAAAGTACTTTCACCAAGTAAGAGACTACAAGAGTGAATTAAATCCCAGATGCAGTTTATTGTGCTAATCCAATCCCAATCAGTAATTGCCAGATGAAAAAAAAGTGGTACAGAATATGAGACTTTTAATTATAAAGATGCCCAAAATACACATTTTATTTTTTTTTTTATAAATGTCTGCGCTCTCAGTTGTAAACACACTGATGGCTGATTCACTGAGAAAGTGAATCAGATTCAAACTGCTAACCTGAGCTCCTGAGTTCAAACCCTTATTTCTTTTCGGGTGATTCATGAAAAAGACCCGGCTCTCTCGCGCTCCTCAGAAACAGAATGGGTGAAAAGCGTCTCGAGACACACTGGTGCTCTAAAGATGTATTTAATAATTCACAAGATGATATTGACAACTGGATATGAACGCACATAACCTGACTGTCGCCAGTGACGACTAGATTTAAAATTGTCGCAATCATTTATTTTGGTCGCATTTGCGACCATTTTAGTCGCAGTCTGGAGCCCTGTCAATGTAGGCAAAACCGAACAACCCATTAAAGAGACTGCCTTGTGCCCTCACAGCATAATTTTCATTCCCATCAAAAATTAAATATTGTTCTCAAATACATCTATTATAGCCTTTTTTGAACTGTGTCCAATTAAAAAAGTATACATTTGTGTAGTTGAATGCAATGCAGACAGTCGGCTAAAATCCCAGTGGAGCTTGCAGCTCATGCTAGTTGTGGACACAGCATTTAAAATTTAATTCAGAGGGGATGTTGTGCCTGGGTAGGATTGTTCTGGTTCATCACAGCCTGCTGAGCTCACAGAGCAGCCTAAGGCCAGCAGCATGCTCAGTAAACACAAGCACGATGTGCCCCTCCTTTGCATCAGACCCAAATCCAACAGCACGGGCTCACAGGGCCCCAATAGGATTTCTGTTCTGATGGCTGCCTTTTAGACTACTTCATTAACCCATTTGGATGGCTTAAAATGTTTACATAGAGGTAATGCGGCTCTGTGATTTCTTGCAGCTCCAGAGAAGGGAACTTGGTTTTACTTTGATCTTCTAAATCACGTTTGATTATTTTTCCCCAAATCTAAAGTGCAAATAAAAGTCTGCGGCTGTTTGCTTGACAACTGTTACTTTCAGGAGGTGTCCTGTTTAAGTCTCTATTCATCTGTTCCTTTGTGAGGGACGCCATTTGGCTTGCCTTTTAATGTCTAGAGTAAAGCCCCACTTACAGAAGCAGAATGAGGATCAATATCAAGGCCTCATACAAAAGTGCAGTTGAATGGATACAGCAAATGAATGCTTTGCTCCACTGGTTTCTAATGAATGGCTCAGCCTATACGGAGGGAAGAAGTCCAGCAGGTGTTTGGCCTATTTATCTGGAGAGGGCCCTGTCCCCTAGACAGCATGTCCAGGATCATAGCAGGAAGCTTTGTGTCTGCTTTTATTCCAGCCTTTAAGAAGTGTAGGCAGCTGAAAGAGCACAGACGTGGATATCAAAGGGTGAAGAGCAAGCCCTCCTCCCCCTGGGACAGTGCTGGGAGGGAATTAGACACAGGCCGTCCCATCTATGGCTTTATTCTGCTTTTGTAGGCGGGCTGAAGGGGGTTTTGCCTCCTGCTTTTTTGGTCTGGGGGAGCGGCAGCCATTGAGTGTGCGGAGCAATTCTCTGTGAATTTATGTCCCTCATTACACCTCACAGTAGGCACATCTTTGTTTTTATCAGGCCTCTGTCTTAAAGCCACAGCTCCTCATTAGCGTGGGTGTGAGGTGTTGGAACATGTTGTTTCAGAAACTCAGTTTTGGGTGTCTTGAATGTGGGTGCATAATCAACATCAGAGCATTAGATCTGCCTAACATGAAGGGAAAATTCGCCTAATGCCTTTTGAAAATGTTTCAAGAGGCTTGAATAATCAAAGGTTCAAATTACTGTTTTTGTTTTTTAAAACAACCTAAATGATTTCTCATACGTGACCACAAAGTATTCTTTCTGGTCAGATGACCAGACAACTTTCTTTTGCTATGAGCTGTTGAAGTCCATTTTTGTCTATAAGCAGATAAGCTAGAATTCCATAAGATCTCAATCAACAGCATTTGTGGCATAATGTTGATTACCACAAAAAATAATTTCAGCTTTCTCAACTCGTAAACATTAAAATTCAAAGTATAGCCACAAGACGTAAACATGTTGTTAACATGATTTTAGTTTGAAAGAATTGCGTTGTAGGATGATGTATTCAGATATCAATGATGTCTTACAAAGATCCCCATGACGATGGCACAAAGATGATGATCGACAATATCGGGAAATGGCAAAACCTTGGATCTGGAAAGTCGCCGAATATATTAAACAGTAGCCTAGGTGTGAAACTAGCACACGCCACTCGCAAAATGTGATGGGGCCAAATGTATTTCATGCGCAGGTAATTTTGCTCATCTACCAGCAACAGGCGGGTAACCTCTAAGACCTCTCTGAGTGACACATGGCAAGAAATGCTGTTAGTCACAAAGAAATGCGCATGAAGAAACACACTTTATTATATTTTTAAGAACAGACAAAAGAAAAGCCGTCAATGCTTGTGTCTGATTCGCTGCTTGTTCAGAGGCGTGGAGCACGAGCCTGTGTCGTGGAACAAGTGCTTATAAATAGTTTTCACTTTTTTATTTTTTTCTCTCTGCCAATCATCACATCCAATCATTTCATGAGGTGCTGGGAGTTTAGTTTGCTTTATTTTCAAGTGGTTGGCATGCATTGTAAACGCAACTGCGGGTTCAGTAATATTTATCTTTGTAGTAATGAAACTAAGACGAAGTGATTAAATCATAAAGTGACACGACACGTTTACCTTGAACCTAAAATTAAGTTTTATTTATATTATTTTTATATTATTATTTATAATACAAATTCAATAAGAACACACATTTGGCAGCATTATTTTGGGAACAAACAGGAATTTATTAGGCTTATTTATTAGGAATTATTGTCTTTACCTTTTATAATTTGTCTATTTCTTAATCTGTAGGCTTTTACTAATTTTTCACCTGTTGTCATTGACTGATGCTTGCGTGATGGCAAAAGGAGCCATTGGAGATGATAAATGTTTGGATTTGGGGAGGTGGTTAAACAAGATTTTTTTTATCACTTTATTTTATTGCTTTTTTCAATTAATTTAATGTACACTTTGAATTTAGAAATGTCTTTTGTTTATGTTTTTTTGTTTCAGTAGCTATATAAAATTATTAAAGCAAAATCAATAAAGCCTTTATCTCAACCAAATTCACCGACCCTCGTCAGGGGGGTTGACAATGTAATCAGATATCGCAATATTTTTTAAGGTGGTTAAGGTTAGGGTTTTTATTTATTTATTTATTTATTTTTTTATACATATCCCATTTTTTACATATCGCAGCCCTATTATCAACCTTATCTGTGTAAAGTTATATTACAATACTAAATGTTGTAATTCTGGTAAATCCCTGGTTTTATCAAACAAATCATGTTAGCACTTAATGTTTGTCTTGTGGGTATACTTTTATAATGGTGTGTATTTTAACATTGTGACATGGCGGAGGGCGGAGGGCGGAGGGCGGAGGGCGGAGGGCGGAGGGCGAGAGAGAGAGAGAGAGAGAGAGAGAGAGAGAGAGAGAGAGAGAGAGAGAGAGAGAGAGAGAGAGAGAGAGAGAGAGAGAGAGAGAGAGAGAGAGAGACGTCTGACACCCGTGTTTGTCTTTTAGTTTCAGTTTGATATTAAACTATTATTTATATTCTCAAGCCGGTTCTCGCCTCCTTTACACTGGTGCCGAAACCTGTGAAGGAGGATGGATGCGCCGTAGTAGAGTCCTCGCCACTACCATCCACCCCAACGGAGCAGCTGCGGCCTGGAAGTGGAGGAATGGCCACCAACCGTGAGGGAATGAGGGGCTCCCAACCACCTGGAGCGGTAACCATTGCCAGTGGCGGTGGAGACCCCTACAGTCCACCAAAAATGTGGCAGGCATACCGTCTGCCAGGGGCCGGAGGTCTGCCTCTGATCTGTCCAGGAAGGCGCTCATCCATTAGAGGGTGGAGGAGTGGCCGAGGACCAAGCTTCGGCGTAGCGGGAACCGGCGAGTAAGTATTTTTTTTTCTCTCTCTCTTCCACTGCCACTCAGTGTTGGCCTTTCCCTTTTTTTTTTTAAATGTTTTGTTAATTTGGCATGATCGCCGTTACAGCGTGTAGGTGCCACACTTTTTTCACGTCCCTCCCCTTGTCCCCTCCCTCAACCAGGGGGCTCCCCGGTCTGAGAGATCGAGGGAGGAATGTGACAGGGTGGGGCCGGGTTGTGATTCTGCACAATCTGGCCCCTAATCAGGCTAATCAAGCCTCAGAGAGGGATAAATGCCGACTGGAAGCTGCTGTTCGAGAGAGATTGAGAGCTGCCCGACACCCGTGTGTGTGTGTTTGTCTTTTAGTTTCAGGTTTATATTAAACTATTATTTATATTCTCAAGCCGGTTCTCGCCGCCTCCTTTCCCTTTAATCCCTTTACAAACATTTATGGACTGGCCCAATACACTTCTATTGTAATTTCCTTACTTTAAACATGAGTCTACATAATTTTTTGTAGTAATCAACATTATGCCACAAATGCTGTTGATTGATCTTAATTTAGCCTATATTGAACACAAAATATTATTTTAATTCATCTTTATAAAGGCATTTCTTCAGGTAGTAAGTATTATGAATTGATGTTAAGATATAAATTGCTGTGTTAACCCCTTTTTTCTCCGAAAAAAGAGAACAGTTGTGTCTGACTTCGTAAAACAGAATTTGCTGGTAAAATGTAAGGGTGTGCAAATCTACCAGTTTTCATAATTGCCTGATCGATGCATTGTCTGAGCTATTAGTCGACTATGAATAATTGTGCTGCATTATGTTCATATGGCCATGATCAGATGTCATTTCAGTTACATAGGGATACTAACAGATATTTAATGGATACTTAACAAATAAATAAGCAAAATATAAATACAACTTTTTACTGCACAGAGCTATCAAAGAAAAAAAATTAAAAGTAGTAAACAAGAAAACATATCAGCGGTCAAAACCGCTTATGCGCAACGCAGACACAGAATGACATGCTTAAATTTGCAACTAGCACTTGCCGTCACAGAGCGATGTCTGCGATGTACTTTTGAATGCTTGGCATTCAAAAGTACATTTCTGTTAAATTATAAATATTGCTGGTGTGCAACATGTAGTTTACGGCATCAAACTGTTTGATGAGCCTTTTTACGGCAATTGTTTTACTGCTAAATTATTTGTTAAAGGGTCAAGAACAGAGAATTAAATGAACTCGCGATTTATCGCATAGGTTTTTTTTTGTAGTTAATAGCGATTAATCCCATTATCTTTATAATCATTAGTGGACAAAATATGCTTCCAGATCCTGATGTATTTTTCAGTCATCCACACAAAACCACAAGTTGAACAACAGAAAATGAACACAACGCATTTCAAAATATGGTAGTTGTATTTGTATTATGACAGGATTTATTTTAGGAGTTTGACACACATAATCTTTCCAGGAGCACAGTGGAATTAAATAGCTCTGGTCATGTGACTATTTGCACCACTCATGCAGAAAAGTCTGCACTGTCATTTACAATTGACAACTGAATTGTCATAACTCAAAATAATCAATTAAAAAAAATATATTTCAAAAACTCCTTTTAGACCCCAGTCACAATTGTAACCAGTGGGATTAAATGGGCTAATGACAGTGTAGATTACCTGCAGGGTTCCAGTAATGTCTCCAACTTCTGCATCAAACAGAGACATGTGACAGAACCTTGTAGACAGCAGCAGGGTTTCCGTTCGGTGGTAATCAGTCACGCCGCTCCCTATACACATATTACGCAGTCTGCGTAGGGCACCAACTCCCTAGAAACTCCACTGGCTGCCTTTACTGGCACGTTATACATTGAGCGCAAGGCGATCCTTGAACATACTTTTGCCTTGCAACTTTCGTAGCACGCCGCAAGGCCGTCTTGCAGCTGCAATCGTTTTACAAAGTTCTGAGCTCTATCTGTGCTTTGCAGGCATGTTCTACTGCTGTGCTACATGTATAAAATGCTTGGCGCAGTAATCAGCTAAATTTTTCCCAACAGTCAATGTGACATTATCGGCGTTTGTGCAAAATGACTCGCTTCTCATGAACTATGGTTTATTCAAAGGGTCACATTATGCGTTAACGGCATTAAAAAAAATTGTGCAGACAAATGAATTTTGCGTTAATGAGTTATTAATGCGTTAACTTCGACAGCACTAATATATACAGTGCATCCGGAAAGTATTCACAGCGCTTCAATTTTTTGAAGCTGTTCACCTGACGCTCCCCATCCAACCTGATGGAGCTTGAGAGGTCCTGCAAAGAAGAATGGATGAAACTGCCCAAAAATAGGTGTGCCGAGCTTGTACCATCATACACAAAAACACTTGAGGCTGTAATTGGTTCCAAAGGTGTTTTTTATTTATTTATTTTTTTATTTATTTAAAAATTTGCAAAGATTTCAAACAAACTTCTTTCACGTTGTCATTATGGGGTATTGTTTGTAGAATTTTGAGGAAAATAATGAATTTAATCCATTTTGGAATAAGGCTGTATCATAACAAAATGTGGCAAAAGTAAAGCACTGTGAATACTGTGAATACTTTCTGAATACTTTCCGTATGCACTGTGTGTGCGTGTGTGCTGGCGTGTGTGCTGTGTGCTTGCGTGTGTGAGCGTGTGAGCGTGTATTTATCACTTTGTGGGGACCAAATGTCCCCATAAGGATAGTAAAACCCGAAATTTTTGACCTTGTGGGGACATTTTGTCGGTCCCCATGAGGAAAACAGCTTATAAATCATACTAAATTATGTTTTTTGAAAATGTAAAAATGCAGAAAGTTTTCTGTGAGGGTTAGGTTTAGGGGTAGGGTTAGGTTTAGGGGATAGAATATAAAGTTTGTACAGTATAAAAACCATTATGTCTATGGAAAGTCCCCATAAAACATGGAAACACAACATGTGTGTGTGTGTGTGTGTGTGTGTGTGTATTATATATATTTTATAACAGTGCCTTTAAGCAGTTTGGAAAATTCCAGAAAATTATGCCTTTAGGCAATTAGCTTCTGATAGGCTAATTAGAGTCAATTGGAGGTATACCTGCGGATGTATTTTAAGGCCTACCTTCAAACTAAGTGCCTCTTTGCTTGACATTATAGGATAATCAAAAGAAATCAGCCAAGACCTCAGAAAATAAAATTATGGGCCTCCTCATGTCTGGTTCATCCTTGGGAGATTATTTCCATACACCTGAAGGTACCATGTTTATCTGTAAAAACAATAGTATAAACACCATGGGACCACACAGCCATCATACTGCTCAGGAAGGAGACACATTCTGTCTCCTAGAGATGAACGTTGTTTGGTGCGAAAAATCAATCCCAGCACTACAGCAAAGGACCATGTGAAGATGCTGGAGGAAACGCGTAGACATGTATCTATATCCACAGTAAAACAAGTCCTATATCGAAATAACCTGAAAGGCTGTGCAGCAAGGAAGAAGCCACTGCTCCAAAAAGCCAAACTACAGTTGGCAAGTGCACATGGGGACAAAGATCTTACTTTTGGAGAAATGTCATCTGGTCTGATGAAACAAAAATGTAACTGTTTGGCCATAATGACCATATTTATGTTTGGAGGGAAAAGGGTGAGGCTTGCAAGCCAAAGAACACCATCCTAACCGTGAAGCGTGGGGATGACAGCATAATGTTGTGGGGGTGCTTTGCTGCAGGACTGATTGGTGCACTTCACAATATAGATGGCATCATGAGGAAGGAAAATTATGTGGATGTATTGAAGCAACATCTCAAGACATCAGGCTGGAAGATGAAGCTTTGTTGCGAATGGGTCTTCCAAATGCACAATGACCACAAGCATACCTCCAGTTGTGGCAAAATGGCTAAAGGACAACAAAGTCAAGGTACTGGAGTGGCCATCACAAAGCCCTGACCTCTATCTGATTAATGAAAGAAGTGATTGTGAAGAAGCATGTGCAAGCAAGGAGGCCTAAAATCCTGACTCATTTTTACCAGTTCTGTCTTGAGGAATGGGTCAAAATTCCAGCAACTTATTGTGAGAAGCTTTTGGAAGGCAACCCAAAACATTTGACCCAAGTTAAACCATTTAAAGGCAATGCTTCCAAATACTAACAAAGTGTATGTAAACTTTTGACCCACTGGGAATATGATTAAAGACATATTAGCTGAAATCATTGGCTCTACTATAATTCTGACATTTCATATTATTTTTGTCTGATTAACACATTTTATTGATTCACACAATTGGGAAATAAAAGCAAAACATATATTCACAGAACCAACATTTAACCTCCATTATTCCCTTACCGCCTCCCAATCCCCACCCTTGTCACACTTGAATATACACACACAAAAAAAGAGGAGAAAAAAAATATATAAAATATATATAAAAAGGGGGCCTGGGTAGCTCAGCGAGTAAAGACGCTGACTACCACCCCTGGAGTTCGTGTGTTCGAATCCAGGGTGTGCTGAGTGACTCCAGCCAGGTCTCCTAAGCAAACAAATTGGCCCGGTTGCTAGGGAGGGTAGAGTCACATGGGTAATCACCACATGGTCAATGTGATTCGCTCTCGGTGGAACGCGTGGTGAGTTGTGCGTGGATGCTGCGGTGGATGGTGTTATGCCTCCACATGCGCTATGTCTCTGTGGTAATGCGCTCAACAAGCCATGTGATAAGATGCGCGGATTGATGGTCTCAGACGCAGAGGCAACTGAGATTTGACCTCCACCACCTGGATTGAAGTGAGTCACTATACCACCACGAGGACTTGGGCATTCCAAATTGGTGAGAAAAAGGGGAGAATAAATAAATAAAAATTATCACACACATTTAAAACTACACTTCTCTTTCCACTGCCCCTCCCCGAGAGCCCTCCAAGAAGGCCAAGTAGCATTTTTTTTTATTAATTTAATGTACATTTTGAAGTCTTCTACATGATCTTTCAGACCAACACTATACAATCTAGAGGGGGTCCAATATATCGATGTAAAATCTTAAATTCGCACCCTTGCATCTCTAGATGTAAATGTTTTTTTTTTAATCCTTGCCCACACTCCCTCCTCCAATACCAAGTTTATATCTCTCTCCCATAATCTCTTGAGAGAAGCCGAAGCTCCATCCCCAGACTCTGAGTTAGCAGGGAGTAGGGTTGCAACAGTATGAAATTTTCACGGTATGATAACAGAATTATAATAATAAATCGAATTATAAACATGATAAAAAATAGCATGTAACTGTAACTAAAGCATGTTAGTTTATATGTTAAATTAACTACTAAATGAAAAATAACATCAGCTGTGTGAGCTTTTGAAGTAATGTCATATGATTATTAACAGTTAACATATACTGTAGGTGCGCAACAGTGAGGCCAGACTGCTCTTGTCTGTCCCTATAACTCAGTGGCTCTCAACTGATTTTGCTTCAGGACGCAGATTTTACATTGGACATCAAGTGGCGACCTGCCATAGATTAAACATAACCTGTATTTAATACAGTGGGTACGGAAAGTATTCAGACCCCATTACATTTTTCACTCTTTGTTATATTGCAGCCATTTGCTAAAATCATTTAAGTTCATTTTTTTTCCTCATTATTGTACACACAGCACCCCATATTGACAGAAAAACACAGAATTGTTGACATTTTTGCACATTTATTAGAAAAGAAAAACTGAAATATCACATGGTCCTAAGTATTCAGACCCTTTGCTGTGACACTCATATATTTAACTCAGGTGCTGTCCATTTCTTCTGATCATCCTTGAGATGGTTCTACACCTTCAATTGAGTCCAGCTGTGTTTGATTATACTGATTGGACTTGATTAGGAAAGCCACACACCTGTCTATATAAGACCTTACAGCTCACAGTGCATATCAGAGCAAATGAGAATCATGAGGTCAAAGGAACTGCCTGAAGAGCTCAGAGACAGAATTGTGGCAAGGCACAGATCTGGCCAAGGTTACAAAAAAATTCCTGCTGTTCATAAGAGCACAGTGGCCTCCATAATCCTTAAATGGAAGACGTTTGGGACGACCAGAACCCTTCCTAGAGCTGGCCGTCCGGCCAATCTGAGCTATCGGGGGAGAAGAGCCTTGGTGAGAGAGGTAAAGAAGAACCCAAAGATCACTGTGGCTGAGCTCCAGAGATGCAGTCGGGAGATGGGAGAAAGTTGTAGTAAGTCAACCATCACTGCAGCCATCCACCAGTCGGGGCTTTATGGCAGAGTGGCCCGACAGAAGCCTCTCCTCAGTGCAAGACACATGAAAGCCTGCATGGAGTTTGCTAAAAAAACACCTGAAGGACTCCAAGATGGTGGTAAATAAGATTCTCTGGTCTGATGAGACCAAGATAGAACTTTTTGGCCTTAATTCTAAGCGGTATGTGTGGAGAAAACCAGGCACTGCTCATCACCTGTCCAATACAGTCTCAAAAGTGAAGCATGGTGGTGGCAGCATCATGCTGTGGGGGTGTTTTTCAGCTGCAGGGACAGGACGACTGGTTGCAATCGAGGGAAAGATGAATGTGGCCAAGTACAGGGATATCCTGGACGAAAACCTTCTCCAGAGTGCTCTGGACCTCAGACTGGGCGAAGGTTCACCTTCCAACAAGACAATGACCCTAAGCACACCGCTAAAATAACGAAGGAGTGGCTTCACAACAACTCCGTGACTGTTCTTGAATGGCCCAGCCAGAGCCCTGACTTAAACCCAATTGAGCATCTCTGGAGAGACCTGAAAATGGCTGTCCACCAACGTTTACCATCCAACCTGACAGAACTGGAGAGGATCTGCAAGGAGGAATGGCAGAGGATACCCAAATCCAGATGTGAAAAACTTGTTGCATCTTTCCCAAAAAGACTCATGGCTGTATTAGATCAAAAGGGTGCTTCTACTAAATACTGAACAAAGGGTCTGAATACTTAGGACCATGTGATATTTCAGTTTTTCTTTTTTAATAAATGTGCAAAAATGTCAACAATTCTGTGTTTTTCTGTCAATATGGGGTGCTGTGTGTACAATAATGAGGAAAAAAATGAACTTAAATGATTTTAGCAAATGGCTGCAATATAACAAAGAGTGAAAAATTTAAGGGGGTCTGAATACTTTCCGTACCCACTGTATATCTTGGGTTGCATTTCCTTTTATGTTGCACAGTTTTGTTCATGGTTTTCCAGTACAAGGACATGCATCAAGTGACTATTTTTGTTGTTGATGTCAACGTTTGACTTTCAACACACAACTGAATAACACAGACTGCATGACTATGATAAATGAATATTGCAAGAGATGGATTAACATACAGGCACAAAGGGATTTCAACATTTCTAAATTGCACAAATAATAAATACATATACATATTTGTCTCTGGCTTGCTTTTGCTCGCATGTCAATGATTACTCCTCCATGTGTCAATGATGCCGAGATCTACTTTTATATTTAATTTAATCAATGAGAAGGTATACCTGCAAAATTCGTAGCACCAAACATCAAAAGTAGCCTCAAGAACGGACACAGAGTAGCCGTATAACACTTTTCCTTGAGCAGAATATTGCACTACAGATCGCTAAATTTGTTCAAAGCGCACTCACGTGCATGGTTGCCAGATTGCACAAAATAAGTATTACATTAGGCAGAATCTTTCCAATTTGCGAAGTATAAATCTCAAACTGGGGATGTTGCGTCTCTTATCTGGCAACCATGAGCATGTTATACGCTTGTGGAGACGCGTTACGTCCCAATGCAAGTTAACTGAAATATCCAATGAAAAATAAAAGCGCTTTTACGATAAATGAGCCGCGGGACACATTAAACCATGTGGAGGGCCTGATCCAGTCCGCGGGCTGTAAATTGCCCATGTCTGCTTTAGCTGTTTCGAGATTATCATTAAATCTGCCTCAGCAGTCCTAAATAGTCTATCACTTGGGCGGCCGCTGAAATATCTTCAATGGGAGAACCATGGCATTGCTCTTTCCCTGCTGTCCGAGACCCAGTCCGAATAAACCAGTTGAGAAACACTGCTTTAACTCACACACACACATGCACTCATGTCAGACCCCCTCGCCTTGCTTCGCTCTGACATTTTCTCCGCTGCATTTGTGTGTGTGTGTGCGACGCAAGTTAACGAGTCTGACAGGCAGACAAGGAGGACAGGAGATGTGCAAGCGCATGTGAGATTCTCTGTCCGGTTGCATTTTTTCCTCAATACTGTAGATAAGAAAATGTACATGGTATGATAACCGTCAATATTCAAACAGTGGTATACCGTGAAACCGGTATACCGCTGCAACCCTAGCAGGGAGTAATATACTGATGCCTCATGACCTTTTCCAAAAGCAGTAATCACCACTGCCAGAGTATAGTGTACTGCCAAATATAGTACAGAACAGGTGGTGCAGCTGTAAATACCTAAAGAACTCTCATATTGGTCACCGAGCATATTAACCTCCCTCTTAATACACTCTGTCCAGAAGTGTAATCTGGGAGATTTACCATTCCAAATGAAGGACTTTGCTATGCTATCAAATTGCTTGAAATAACAGAGGGAGACATTTATAGGGAGAGATTGTTGCAGGTAGCTGAATTTTGGAATACAATTCATTTTAATAACATTAACCTTCCCAATCATAGATAAATGTAATGAAGCCCACCTGCCCACATCACTCAAAAAACATAATTAACTCTTCTAAATCACACAAATTTGCTGGTAATAAAATACACAAATAATAATGCCCTGTTTGGGCCTCATCCGGCTCGTCCTTATCCCTCTCTTCATCTGATTAGCCTGATTAGGGGTCTGGCATGTGTAGTCACGGCCCGACCTCGCCCTCCTCCTCGTCACACTGTACATTTCCAAAATCTTAAGACATTCTACAATATCAAACTTCTTTTCGGCATTAAGTGAGATGGCATCAACTGGAGTCTGATCATTTGCAACTGACCACATCATATTGATGAAAGGCCTAATGTTACCAGAAGAGCTACGGCCCCGAATAAACCCCACCTGATCTATATGTATAAGAGATGTCATATCTTAATAGGTTAGCCAAACTTTTTGACTATTTTAACTTCTAGCTGGATCAGGGAAATTGGACCGTAACCCTTTCACTTGCTTGGATCTTTGTCCTTTTTAAGAATCGGATTGATCCGGGCTTGTCATGGTTGGCAGAAGCTTTCCATTCTTTAATGATTCCATATAAACTTCTAGCAAGAGTGGAGCCAGTTCTGTAGCATAAGATCTAAAAAATTAAGCGGCAAAGCCATCTGGCCCCGGAGCCTTGCCTGTAGGCAAGGCCTTAATTACCTCACCAAGCTCCTCCAAGGTTATCTCAGAATCAAGATAATTATTTGCTCAGCTGACAATTATGAAGTTCTAATGGTTCCACAAAGTTTCTAATATCTTTACATTTATAGTACATTTATGCATTTGGCAGGTGCTTTTATCCAAAGCGACTTCCAGTGCACTTATTACAGGGACAGTTCCCCTAGAGCAACCTGGAGCTAAGTGCTTTGCTCAAGGACACAATGGTGGTGGCTGTGGGGATCGAACCAGCAATCTTCTGGTTACCAGTTATATATCATCTTCAGTAGATGAAGATGTGGAACTATAAAGATCAAGATAGAATTCTTTAAAAGCTTTATTAATATCAGTGGCCGCGGTAAATATTTCACCACTAGCGGATTTCACTGAGGGAATGGTAGAAAAACTCTGTTTTATATATATATATATATATATATATATATATATATATATATATATATATATATATATATATATATTGGAGGAAGCTTCCCTGCTTTCTACCCCAACTCGGAGTATGACGTCTCTGAATAGCCAAAACTCGCGCCTGACTGAGGAAGAATTACAAAGCTCACAGTCCAGATGCACTCTTAACTTTCCAAACAGCTTCAGGTGATGTACATCACAAAGTACAAGGGAATTATACAAAAATACAGAAGCACTCTCGTTGTGGAATAAGTGGAGTCTGAGCTCTTAAATGCATCTTAAATGCATTTTTAATGCATTATAGCTTTATTAAAGTTCAAATAATACAGAAGCAGATCATGTAATTAACTACAAACTCAGACTCTGGCATTTCTCTGTGCGGTCAGTGCCTCATCTATGAGTTGCGCGAATGTCCCGATGTAAGGGTGAGAGATTGAAACTGCATCCGGCTGAGGCAAATTCTGTCGTGGAGATGCTTGTCCCTAGAGCTCGCACTTGCTAAAGCTAGATTATAAAGTGATGGTTCGCGACTTATTGAATCATAAAATATGTCACTGTGCATTTGTTATCGTGAAGACAATTGGCAATACGCAGCTTTATTAATAAGCGAGAGCTTGTTTTTTAACTCTTTGTGAGTTAAATATGGATTGAAGTGAACTAAAATATGAGATAGGGTTGTCTTCGCCCCTAAAACAAAGTACAATTTCTTTAGCAGCTATACTGCAGAATTTTATTTATTTATTTATTTATTTAAATTTTTTTAGAGATTGTTGAATATAATATAAATATATATATATATATATATATATATATATATATATATATATATATATATATATATATATATATATATATATATATATATATATCAAAAATCCTTTGTATATCACGTATATTTTGTCTTTACTGCACTTCATGAGGTATAACCAAGTGAAAAAAATACACTTATATTTAAGATACATCCTCTTAAAGCAAGACTAAATATCTTATAAGTAAATGTATCTTGTTTTAAGGATTTTTAGACAATTTTAAATGGAAAACAAGTATTTTTTTCCCCCTTTAATTCAGTGAATGTCATTTAGAGGTATCTTTTAAAAGATTTTTTTTTTTTCCTCTTTATTGTTAGTAAGCACTTTTAATACAACCTTATGAAACAATTAGTCAGAGCTCTAGATAAGGAGTCGGAAGCCTTCAAGTACCTTCAAGACTTCTTCCCTAAGCTGTCTGAAGCAAAGGTCAAAGCCAGTGGCTTTATCGGACAACAGATAAAGAAGGATTTTGGATTCATATGCTGTTTTCTTTTTTTTTTTTATGTGAACGAAAAGACACAAATTAACCCGTTTTATCATTGGAAATGGGTAAATTTCAAAATATCACTGTTCTGGTCTGTAACACTGTTAAAGGATGGGCAAGGAGGAGGCGAGAACCGGCTTGTCAACATAAATGGTAATTTAATTAAACTCCAACCAAAAGCACAAACATAAACACACACATGACGGACATGCCCGTAATTCTCTCTCTCTCGAACCATCGTCACCGGCTGCCTTTATCCCTTGCGCACCTCATCAGGCCGATTGGGGACCGGGCGCGCGATATTCCGTCCCGGCCCCGCCCCCCTCCGCTCCACATGGTCACAAGCATATTTTGTAGGGAATAATAGCCATTTTCTATTCTTTTGAGTGTGTGTTTTGAAAGTAGCGCTTGACCCCATCACGTCCTCAAAATTGTCTTTCTCAAGAATCACAATTTGTAACAGAAATATGTTTGCTTACTGTGATTATAGGGCTGTGTGTATACGTTTAGTATCATCGGCCACACACAAGTAGATCAATTATATCCTGTTCCGGAGAGGGAGTGCCAAGTTGCGGTGTGCTTGCCAGTTTATACCCTGTTCTTAAGCTAACTGTAGATGCCATGTTGAGCAAATTTCCCTGGTTTGTGACCATCTGCTTAGAACAGGACATAATGAGTTTATGTAAACAAATACACTGTTTGTGTACCTTTTATTTACAGGAACAGAGAGGTGACATAAAATTAGACTTTATGTGCTCCTGTTAAAAATATCCGTGTTGATTTTCTTTCCATCCTTCCATGGCTGTGGCTCAACTTATTTGATTGGAGTTTTTTTTAATCTGCCTGTTCACCACCAATTTATGTTATCACTTTCTGCCATAGGGATTTGAAAGACTCAAATTTACAAGTTGGTTTATTTTTCCTCTACAGACACATTTTGCCAGTGGTTTTGGGAGGCGGAAAAAATTATGCTTTTATGTCACACTCTCCACTTTCCCTCCTCCCCATCCTGCAATGGCAGCAGGTGCTCAGGCACCTTGGCCGAGGCGAGTGTCATTTTTGAGCCCAGTATCACCGCTCCCCCTCCATCTCAGCCGTCAGTATTGGTTGAGCAGCTCCGGTGCAATGGATAGTCAGAACTGGTTGTTTATATTAGCTTTTCATGTATGTTTGACCACTTTGCATTTTTATTATGCAGAATTTTCGCTCCATGTCTGTATGATCAGAATGTTACTCAGTCTGTGCACAGTTTTCCCTGCCCTCCTTCCTTTTCTCCTGTCTTGGGATGTTGTTTACATCTTGCAGTGTGCCTCACGCACACAGTGGAGGAGGATGTGTGTATGTGCAAGCACGTGGTTGAGTGCCTGAGGCAGAGTCGTGCTGTCATTGAGAGCTACTCATGGTGTCACACTGACTTTGAGCTCCACTGCTTACAGCTCTCTAGTACTCCATCACCTTCGGCTTAACAGTGGAGCTGCAGTGAAGTCATCGTTTCTCAGAGCTTTTATCACACAGAGCTGGAGTTAAAAAAACAATGTGATTAACAAAAGATATTTCAATGAATATTAAGTTTAAACATTATCTTTGGATTGTGTCTGTTATATCAGCCTAATCTAAATCAGGGGCTCATATTCGGTCATTTAATCACCCACATATTGTACCAAACGGGTATGACTTCTGTGTACTAAAGGAGATGTTTGGCAGATTGACAGAATCAGTCACCATTCACTTTCATTGAATGAAAAAGATGCAATGAAAGTGAATGGTGACTGAGAGGTGTTCTGTTATTTGTTATTAAGATGGGATGCTTTTTGGAGGTATATGTGTGCAGTGTCCAACAGCATCTGTTTTACAATCTAGACCGAAGGGAATTTAGCTGCTGCCCCACATGCTGCTATAAATAAAGATTATGGAATGAAACGCCCCCCCAAGGCTTGAAAATCAACACAATAGCTGTTTAAGGAAATCACAGACAGTTACTAATCTTTTGAAAGTAAATACAGAGTGAAATTGTGTCCGTGCTTGTTTAATCTAAAAAAGACCAGTTTTCTTTTTGTAATAGAATTAATATAGTAGTAACAGTGGTATAGCAAGTTGAAAACCATAAGCAAATGGTTAGAAATATGTATTTGTAAACTAGATGCCTGACATCACTTGCTCACTCTGTTCTGATGTTTAATGTGTGAGCGATCATAGTCACAGGGAAACATTATTCCATAACATCCAAAACATCTTTTGGAACTGGGCCTTGCACACAAGATCAGAGTGTGCCTTCTCCCAGTCTGTACCCTTGTGAGAACAACTTAATTCACACCAAGGACACTTCAGTGACTGAGACATTTTTATCACAACATGAAATGCAGTGCGTCCAGCTGCAGAGCAGATGGTAATTACAGTAATCATCTGCAGTGTAAGCCTGTTGAAAAATCTGATAAATGTGGGAAACGTGGCTGACTTAAAAGGAAATTAAGCATTTAAGTTGCCTCAAAAATGGATTTGGAATTATGGCTTACCTAAAATGTTGTGACTGAATTAGACCAGGAAGGCGAAAGCCCAAATAGCTCATGTAATCAGCATTCCTCACTGTATCCCTCTTGTCAGGTGTGAGATAAGCACCGGGCTATCATAAATGCCTGGAGCTTTATAAAATCCTATCATAGAACGTCTACAAAGCTTAGCCTGTTTGATTGATGGAGGTAGAGCAGTTGTCAGGTGATATGGCCATTGCAACAGATGTCCTGACAGTGAGATCATCGCTTATGTCATGCAGCCTAGCAATAGCAGATGCAAAGGATACCCAAGTGAAAATATGGTGGACTGGTCATCTTGGCAGGAGGTCCCAACAGTAGACAGCAGCACAGATGTGTTTTGTTACTTTCTCAAGTCCAATGTAGAACACTAAGTTGGTGCTTTTGAGTATTTTGGACATCTTCACTTATAATGTATTCCTCTTTTGTAAGTCGCTTGGATAAAAGCATCTGCCAAATGAATAAATGTAAATGTAACTAGTCTAATAGGCTACAGACAGTAATACAGAACTATTCAAGTGCAAGTGTAAATTGACAGTTTTATTTAGTGTACAAATAGTGTGGTGTTTGCACTCAGGAGTTGCTGGATTATTCAGTTCAGATGAACCGCCTCTTCATTCATTAGAGATACTGTTACAGAGCCTGATACCATTAGGGCAGATAAAAGGAGCATATTAAATGCATTTTTACATTTGTATTATAAGGGTTATATTAAGGATACATTAGAAGCTGTTTGGAACAGATGGAGGTTAAACAAATTAATGAAATGTGTTCCCAGAACTAGTGAATATGTAAACTAGTTATTAAGTTGATAATGAAAATTGACTGGATGGAAAAGTAACACCTTTTCTGTCAAATGAGCTTGCATCCATATATTTCGTATTGACAAAGTAGGGCTGTGCCTACACAAAGATACATTGATGTATTTGGATTATTTTTCTCATTAAATTCTATCAGTTTTTTTATATATTTTAATTTATTTTATTTATTTGTGCATTCATATTTCCAACAGTTTAATTAACAAAGGAGGTCATCTAAAACAGCAAACTCTGAAACCATAATTTCTCAGTGCAGTCAGATCTGTATCTATTAGGCACTATACTGGACAAAAATGAAGTGAACTGCAAAAGATGTTGAAACTGATCCCAAAGATTCACTTGCTCTTGCAGACATGCCAGGATTTTTTTTTTTTTGTTGCCATATTTGGTTTATTTTCAAATGCAATCCAGTCTTGATATTGTGATGCATCAAAATGTTCTGAATCATGACGTGAGGTAGTTGTCAAGACCCAGTTCTAGAACAAAGATGGAAATTTTTTTTTACTATAGAGCTCTGAGTAAATGTTAGGTAGATGGTATCAGAATGAGAATGGCTAACATTATGAGTGGCTTGCTGGCCTAAACATTTTCTTGATCATGAGCAGGTAATGTAACAATGGAGCTATGTGAGTCGACAAACAAAAGTTTGGTTTCACTGGGACAATTAAATTTTTTTAAAGAACATTCTTATGCTTGAATCATACACTGACTCCACCAATCTCCCAAGAGTTCATTAAACCTCTCTATTCATTTTTCATCTCTATAGGAAGAATTTGGAGGCTTTAGTACAGTCAGTGACAACGGAAGAATACACAGCCCAGGAAGGACATCAATAGGTAAAGTACCATTTACATTCTCTTGAAATCTTTAAATACATGTAGTATACCTATCTATCTCTAAAAATAGAGCTTTGCATGTTCTACCATTTTCTCAGGCCTTGATTGTGGAATGTTTTCTTTTTCTGTCAGGTCTTATCACACCAGAAAAAAAGCCCAGAGGACGTCCTCCCAGGGCTCTGGCTGTGCAGAAGTTTGCTGCAAATGTTGAGACAGCTCCTACAGAAAAGATAAAGCGACCACCAGGGAGGCCCCCTAGCTCTGGAGAAAAAAGAAGAGGCCGCCCTCCTGCTTCTGCTAGCCAAAGGAGCTGGCAACAGAGTGGACATGCACTGCCTGAAGATGGCAGGAACGCAGCACAAGAGAGCAGCTCCAGTGCTGCGCATCACAAGGACATTGTGGAGGTCAAAGACAAGAAGAAAAGACAAACTCTGATTGGGTCTGGGCAGCATCAGGGATCTGATGCAAAGCTTCACAAAACCAGTCGCGAATCCAAGGTGACCAAACTGAAACGACTGCGGGACATCAAACTGAGCCCACTGAAGTCTAAGCTGAAGGCCATTGTGAGGAAGGGTGTCCCAGTTCCTGTTGTGCAAAGACGGAGGCGGGGCAGGCCACCTTCTGCCGAGCGCCTTAAAGCTGAGGCTGCTGCCGCTGCTGCTCAGGCTGCTATTGCCTCCTCGATCCAGGAGTTGTCCTCTACAGCACCTGGGACTTGCAAACATAAGACCTTCATGGTTCATCGGGTACAAGATTTGGGTCCCAGCACTCCATGTGATCTCAAGCTCGGGGCCTCTCATCCTGCTGATGAAGGCACTAGCCCAGATCCCAATGATTCCCTTTCAACAGTGAATTCTGTAACCCCAACTAAACTTGGGAGGCCATTAGGATTACGTCAGAGCCCTCGACATATCAAGCCTGTGCGCGTTGTGCCTCCCTCCAAACGTACTGATGCCACTATTGCAAAGCAGCTGCTGCAGCGGGCAAAGAAGGGAGCTCAGAAAAAGAAACTATTAGAAAAAGAAGCTATAAGCACCCAGGCCACTACAGGTCTTGAAGGTGGGCGGCACAGGAGGCGAACGCAGATAACAAATATTAGGCAATTTATCATGCCTGTTGTGAGCACAGTGTCCTTGCGCATCATCAAGACTCCAAAGCGGTTCATTGAGGATGAGGCCACCTACAGCACTCCTCCACAACACATGAAAATTGCACGATTGGACTTGGCGGCATCTGCCTCAGCACCACAACCCATAGCCTTATCCTCCCCTGCTCTTCTTTCCACAGCTCTGGTCACAAGTGGAACTGCTACCACACCCGGGGCGGGACCCACTGTTGACACTCTCCCTTCCCCGCTGCCCCCTGTCCCAACACCTAGCATCACCGCTGTTGCAGCTAGTCTTCTTAACAGCAGCTGCAACAACAGCACTAGCAATGGGCGCTTCAGTAGCAGTGCAGCGTCCTGTGGCTCCAGCGCTGTTTCTCAGCATTCCTCTCAGCTCTCCTCTGGTGAATCATCTCGCTCCAGCAGCCCCAGCCTTGACGACTCCTCGTGTGATTCGCAGGTCTCTGAGGGCACTCAGGCTCTCTCAGAGCCTGATCTTTCCCCTGCCTCTCAGGGAGAGACGGAGGCCAGCATACACCACACCTCTCACCCACCATCTCCACCATCTGAGCCAGAACTAGACAATGCAGTTTTGTTGGAGCGTAGCAGGCGGGGTCGCAGAGGTCAGAGTCATAGAAGGGGGGCTTTAGTGGCACGTGGTAGGGGCAGCCTGATAAGTGGAAGGAAACAGGCCATCATCAGTCCAGCCACAGGGGTTTTAATGTCATCTTCTGTTTCACTGGCTGGATCTCAACAAGCCTCTTCCACAGCGTCCTCCTCCCCACCACCTCTTCTCAGCCCTCCTCCGCCTCCCCAGGCAGCTTCATCCAGTGCATCTGAGCATCACTTCCACTCTCCATGGATGATGCCTCATTCCATTGCCCCCTTCCTGCCCACCCCTTCGATGCTCTCTAGCTCTCTTGACAAACGGCGCTTTATACTACGGGAGCCCACATTCCGTTGGAAATCTTTATGTGCAGAAAATAAGTACTTCTCCTCTGCCAAGTATGCAAAGAAGGGCCTTATTCGCAAGCCCACTTTTGACAACTTTCGTCCTCCACCACTCACTGCTGAGGATGTGGGACTCATGCCTCCAGGGCCTGGTGGAGGTGGTGTCACACCAGGAGGATTCCCTATACCAGTTGGTGCAGCTAGGGCAGGTACCAGGCTTTTCTCCCCCATGCATCATCATCACCACCACCACAATCATCAGCATCCCACATCACGGTTGGATACTCCTCTCCAAAAGCGAAGCCCCCTACTTCGCCCCCCTCTCTTCACTCCAAGTGCGGCTCATTCCCGGATTTTTGAGTCAGTCACGCTCCCATCCTCCTCAGGGAGCAGCCCAGGCTCTCTGTCACCTCTTCAGGTCTCACCAACATCAAACAAAAAGAAGGGGTTGAGGTTCTTGCGTGGACAACCTAGGTCACCCTCCCACTCCATGACTACAAGGAGCAGTCAGTCAGCAGTTCAGATAGGAAAAAACAACCCTGAACAACACATGTTAAGCAGTTGTGTTCCCATAAGCGTGACTGGTAATTCCAGCCCTTTGCCTGGAGTTGCAGTCAGTCCAGTTGGTGCCAGTGCCTTAACAGCAACTTTCAGCAACTTCCCCTCAAGCTCCCATATGAGCCATGGTGTTTCTGATGGGCGACGAGCTGCTGGGGGTCTCTGTGTGAGTGGGAGTTCTGCTTCATCTTCACAGCTGTTCCCTCTTTTTACCTCCAGTCCACAAGCTTCAGGTGGGCTTACTGGAAAAGCAGGAATGGAACGGAGTGTTTCTGCTTCTAGAGACACAGGTCCAAAGGACAAGGCCCGGGAGAGGGAAAAGAGTAGGGAGCGTGAAAAGGAAAACAAAAGAGATGGAAGAAAGGATTGGGATAAAAGAGGGAAGAGCCTTCCATCAGAAGCTTCCCCCAATTCTACATCCAGCCTCTTTGCGGTGGAGGCGAGGGGCATTGAAGAAACTCTCACCCAGAAAAGAACTCATGGTCGAAAGAAGTCTGGCACGGTTGACTCTGGTGCGGAGGCCTCCCCAAGCGACTCAGTCGAGCAACCAGGTGGGGTCTTGTCATCCAAGGGTCGTCTGCCTAAAAAAGGCAGACCTTTAGAGAAGAGTATTGAAACTGAGGGAGTAGAGAAGGAGAAGGACAAGGAGAGGTTGAGTGCTCCTATCCTGGTGGGGCAGATGGGAAAACTCCCTGCCACCACATCACAGTACTCCAAGTTTGCTCGTGCAGATGAACAGCCAGTCACAGACAGGCGTGTTGCAGGACTGCTGAGAAAGGCAAAAGCTCAGCTCAATAAAATAGAAAAGAGAGGGTTACAACCTGGTAATCAGCCCAAATTGCAGGTATGCCCCTCTTAAAATGCCTCTCTTGCTACATATTTGGACATGTTAAGGATCTCTTAAATAGAGTAAGGTTTTTCAAGATGTAAAGAGCACAATTTATATTTGTTTGTTTTATTTAGGGTCAGGAAAGTGACTCCTCTGAGGCGTCAGTCCGTGGTCCACGCATTAAGCATGTGTGTCGTCGTGCAGCTGTAGCTCTGGGTCGCAACCGTGCTGTGTTCCCAGATGATATGCCCACCCTTAGTGCCTTGCCATGGGAGGAGAGAGAAAAGATCTTGTCTTCCATGGGAAATGATGGTGAGAAAAAAAATCTTAGAGCTAGTTTAATTCGTAGGCTAATTGTATTTATTGCATGTTCACGTGTTAATGATGCACTCTTATAGACAAATCGTCAGTGGCAGGGTCAGAGGAGGCAGAGCCACCCACACCTCCCATTAAGCCAGTAACAAGGCAGAAAACAGTCCAGGAGGCTCCACCCAGAAAGGGCCGCCGCTCTCGACGCTGCGGGCAGTGTCCAGGCTGCCAGGTCCCAAATGACTGTGGGGTCTGCACAAACTGCCTCGATAAGCCCAAATTTGGGGGACGAAATATTAAAAAGCAGTGCTGCAAGTGAGTGTGAAAACGGTATACAATGTCATCATACTGTGGTTTCAGATCCTTAACACCTAACAAATGTGCTTGTTTCATCACAGAGTAAGGAAGTGTCAAAACTTGCAGTGGATGCCATCAAAGTTTCTTCAGAAGCAGGAAAAAGGTCAGTTTTCTGATACTCATTTGCAGTGCATCCGGAAAGTATTCACAGCAACTGTGGTAAATTCAGTTGATTGGACACGATTTGGAAAGGCACACACGCCTGTCTATATAAGTTCCCACAGTTAATAGTGCATGTCAGAGCACAAACCAAGCCATGTAGTCCAAGGAATTGTCTGTAGACCTCCGAGACAGGATTGTATCGAGGCACAGATCTAGGGAAGGGTACAGAAACATTTCTGCTGCATTGAAGGTCCCAATGAGCACAGTGGCCTCCATCATCTGTAAATGGAAGAAGTTTGGAACCACCAGGATTCTTCCTAGTGCTGGTCGCCCGGCCAAACTGAGTAATCTGGGGAGAAGGGCCTTAGTCAGGGAGGTGACCGAGAACCCGATGGTCACTCCGACAGTGCTCCAGCGAGGAGAACTTTCCAGAAGAACAACCATCTCTGCAGCACTCCTCCAGTCAGGCCTGTATGGTAGAGTGGCCAGACGGAAGCCACTCCTCAGTAAAAGGCTGATTACAGCCTGCCCGGTGTTTGCCAAAAGGCACATGAAGGACTTATCTGGTCTGATGAAACAAAGATTTAATTATTTGGCCTGAATGGCAAGCATCATGTCTGGAGGAAACCAGGCGCACCGCTCATCACCTGGCCAATACCATCCCTAAAGTGAAGCATGGTGGTGGCAGCATCATCCTGTGGGGATGTTTTTCAGCGGCAGGAACTAGGAGACAAGTGAGCATCGAGGAAAAATTAATTCAGCAATGTACAGAGATATCCTTTATAAAAACCTGCTCCAGAGCGCTCTGGACCCCAAGCACACAGCCAAGATAACAAATGAGTGGCTACGGGACAACTCTGTGAATGTCCTTGAGTGGCCCAGCCAGAGCCCAGACTTGAACCCGATTGAAGTATCTCTCTCTGGAGAGATCTGAAAATGGCTGTGCACCAACGCTCCCCTTCCAACCTGATGGAGCTTGAGAGGTCCTGCAAAGAAGAATGGGAGAAACTGCCCAAGAATAGGTGTGCCAAGCTTGTAGCATCATACACAAAAACACTTGAGGCTGTAATTGGTGCCAAAGGTCCTTCAACATTGTATTGAGCAAAGGCTGTGAATACTTATGTACATGTGATTTTTTTTTTTTTTTTTTTTATAAATTTGCAAAGATTTCAAACAAACTTCTTTCACTTTGTCATTATGGGGTATTGTTTGTAGAATTTTGAGGAAAATAATGAATGTAACATTTTGGAATAAGGCTGTAACATAACAAAATGTGGAAAAAGTGAAGCGCTGTGAATACTTTCCAGATGCACTGTAAAAACCAGAGAGGCTCTTTTGTATTTCTGCCTTTCAATTAATTTTCTGTTTACATTAACTACAGGTAAAAAGGATAAGAAGAAGATTAGATTGTCAGAAAAAAAGAATGCACATAACAATGTCAAATCTCAGTGTTCTGAAGCAAGTCCCAAACTAGCCCCTCCTCTTTCAAAGGATGACCCTCCCCATAAGAAAAGTGAAACTCCACCACCTGTGCAGGGAGAAGACAAACAAAAGCAGGCAAAACCAACATCACCACTCTCACTAGCCTCTTCCCCAAAGCAACCTCCGCTCTCTAGTCCTTCTGATGATCCCAAGCTTTCTCAGGTCCCTTTGAGCTCAGCCTCCAGAAAAGAACGGAAGCAGCAGCCCAGTCCTTCATCCACATCTTTGCATGCTGCTCCATCTTCCCCACCAGCACAGTCCCAGCACTCCTTGCAGCAGCAAATCCAAATGGCAGCAAAACGGGAAGGCCTTGCAAAGTCCCAGACCAGTGAGCCCAAGAAGTCGTCTCAGCAACAAAGTCATTCCAGCTCTGCCACAGACACGGGTAAGAACGAGCCGAGAGATGCACTGTATATATGATTTACTGTACATTTGCACATAAAGAAATTAATAGTATTTTTGAAAAATGAGTTACAAATTAGCCCTGCGATGGACTGGCGACCTGTCCAGGGTGTCCCCCGCCTTTCGCCCAATGTTAGCTGGGATAGGCTCCAGCCCCCCGCGACCCTGTACACAGGATAAGCGGTTGACGATGGATGGATGGATGGATGGAGTTACAAATTATGTTTATTTACATGAAATGAGGACTCTAGTCATATCAGTGTTCTAGAAAAAGCTGTTTTATTCTAAGTAGAGCTGTTGAAATCACATGACCAGCTGAATACTACTCTATATCTAATACATCTAGGTAATACCCTTGTTATAAGAGCTTTTGAGCAACAAATTAATCATATGCCTGTGAATAGGACATTTCTACAATTATATTGGTAACTGAAAACTTTGACTTGACATGCAGCACCATGCAAAAGTAAAAGACCTCTATAGTCCTAGACAACGGAAACAACCAAAAATTACTAGTCAGTACATTTTTGTTATATGATCATACCTGTTCTTTTAGCATCCGAAGCAAAACTAAAGAAACAGACTACTCGACGTGTGCAACCACCCAAGCCTAAACCAAAGGAGAAGGTAAACCAAACTTAAACAAAATTATTTTTTAGCAATAAAAATGGTTATAAATGCAAGATTTGTCTCTTACCTCCTCCCTCTGTGCATGGTGGTGGTTTGCAGGAGAAACAAATACCCACCAAACCTGACATTAGTACTTTAAACTCCTGGAGCACTCCCTCGACTGGGGGCACCACCAAGCAGAAAGCACCCTGCGATGGAGTGCATCGAATCAGAGTAGATTTCAAGGAGGACTTTGACATTGAGAATGTGTGGGAGATGGGTGGGCTCAGCATTCTCACCTCCGTGCCAATCACCCCACGGGTGGTGTGCTTTCTTTGTGCCAGCAGCGGTAACGTAGAGGTAAGCTTTGCAATCTCTCATTTTTAATGTTTGGAGATTTAGTTAAGGCACAAGCAGCAAGTGATGGGAATGTGTGCTAATGGCTTGTTGTTGTCAGTTTGTTTTCTGTCAGGTGTGCTGTGAACCCTTCCACCTCTTTTGCTTGGGAGAGACCGAGCGCCCCCATGAGGAACATTGGGAAAACTGGTGTTGTCGCCGATGTCGCTTTTGCCATGTCTGTGGCCGGAAATATCAGAAAACCAAAGTAAGACTTTTGTGTCAGTATTTACATCAGAGTCTATATTCCAGAACTGGCAAAATATGTATAAAATTGTACTTGTGCTGAAAAAGTGAGACTTCCAGTGAAACCACTAAAGGAATGTTACAATGTAACACAATGGCAAGTACAGTGAGGAAAATAAGTATTTGAACACCCTGCTATTTTGCAAGTTCTCCCACTTGGAAATCATGGAGGGGTCTGAAATTGTCATCGTAGGTGCATGTCCACTGTGAGAGACATAATCTAAAAAACTAAATCCAGAAATCACAATGTATGATTTTTTAACTATTTATTTGTATGATACAGCTGCAAATAAGTATTTGAACACCTGAGAAAATCAATGTTAATATTTGGTACAGTAGCCTTTGTTTGCAATTACAGAGGTCAAACGTTTCCTGTAGTTTTTCACCAGGTTTGCACACACTGCAGGAGGGATTTTGGCCCACTCCTCCACACAGATCTTCTCTAGATCAGTCAGGTTTCTGGGCTGTCAGCTGAGAAACACGGAGTTTGAGCTCCCTCCAAAGATTCTCTATTGGGTTTAGGTCTGGAGACTGGCTAGGCCACGCCAGAACCTTGATATGCTTCTTACAGAGCCACTCCTTGGTTATCCTGGCTGTGTGCTTCGGGTCATTGTCATGTTGGAAGACCCAGCCTCGACCCATCTTCAATGCTCTAACTGAGGGAAGGAGATTGTTCCCCAAAATCTCGCAATACATGGCCCCGGTCATCCTCTCCTTAATACAGTGCAGTCAGCCCTGTCCCATGTGCAGAAAAACACCCCAAAAGCATGATGCTACCACCCCCATGCTTCACAGTAGGGATGGTGTTCTTGGGATGGTACTCATCATTTTTCTTCCTCCAAACACGGTTAGTGGAATTATGACCAAAAAGTTCTATTTTGGTCTCATCTGACCACATGACTTTCTCCCATGACTCCTCTGGATCATCCAAATGGTCATTGGCAAACTTAAGACGGGCCTTGACATGTGCTGGTTTAAGCAGGGGAACCTTCCGTGCCATGCATGATTTCAAACCATGACGTCTTAGTGTATTACCAACAGTAACCTTGGAAACGGTGGTCCCAGCTCTTTTCAGGTCATTGACCAGCTCCTCCCGTGTAGTTCTGGGCTGATTTCTCACCTTTCTTAGGATCATTGAGACCCCACGAGGTGAGATCTTGCATGGAGCCCCAGTCTGAGGGAGATTGACAGTCATGTTTAGCTTCTTCCATTTTCTAATGATTGCTCCAACAGTGGACCTTTTTTCACCAAGCTGCTTGGCAATTTCCCGTAGCCCTTTCCAGCCTTGTGGAGGTGTACAATTTTGTCTCTAGTGTCTTTGGACAGCTCTTTGGTCTTGGCCATGTTAGTAGTTGGATTCTTACTGATTGTATGGGGTGGACAGGTGTCTTTATGCAGCTAACAACCTCAAACAGGTGCATCTAATTTAGGATAATAAATGGAGTGGAGGTGGACATTTTAAAGGTAGACTAACAGGTCTTTGAGGGTCAGAATTCTAGCTGATAGACAGGTGTTCAAATACTTATTTGCAGCTGTATCATACAAATAAATAGTTAAAAAATCATACATTGTGATTTCTGGATTTTTTTTTTTAGATTATGTCTCTCATAGTGGACATGCACCTACGATGACAATTTCAGACCCCTCCATGATTTCCAAGTGGGAGAACTTGCAAAATAGCAGGGTGTTCAAATACTTATTTTCCTCACTGTATGTTTCATATTTCAAAGCTAAAGACCGTCTTAGACACTTTGATTTAGTGTTACAGAGAAGCTCTAAACATGAGAATCATACTGTAGACTGCTTCTAACAAAAGCAGCACTGAATTTGAAGGCACACAATTTTGGAATTTGGGGAGGAAGACTTCAAACCTCCAGACTGAAGGGAAAAAGAAGTTTTAATACAACAATAATGTATAATGTCACAGATTTTAAATAAATCAATTTTTTTTTATGTATTTTTTACGGCATGGTAAAAGATCAATGTAAAAAGCTTCGTAATCAGAGCATGAGTCAGCTCTTACTTTTCCCTTCTCAAATTTTGTGGCAAAATTTTTAACAACATCCTGAAGAATGTTCCCGTTTGGTATGTGCTGGTGAAAAATACCTCCTTATGAAATCAAAAACATGGGAGTACTCTGGAATTATAATTTCCTTTTTGTGCACTTTATTACTGTATCAAAAGGAAAAAATAACTAGAAATCCTGGCCCTTAAAGTTTATCTCTCTCTAAAAATACCAGATGCTCTCAGAAACATCAGAAATGGCAAATGATGACTGCCTAAAGCCCCGTTCACACATGCAGCGTCATTATCACTTGATTTCGCTGGTCCCCATACTGCACATCTAGCCATATCTTTTAAAATACTGATCACAGATGAGTCATATTGCTGGTGATACCAAGATATCATTCTAATTGACCCTTAAACTCTGCCCCCCTTGGTTACTACTGCTTGCTATTACAAGCTTTGCAGAACTTCCCATAGGAATGAATGGAAGATTGACATGAACAGTGCGGTTTTTGGCAAAAAATATAAAAGGAATTAATTATATTCTTACGTGGGCTGACATTTTTTGTAAAGACATTTTTTATTGCGCAGTAATTTGATTGAAGAATGTGAATCAAAATTGAGGCAAACGATTATCACAGTCTTATGAAAAGAGAAAAGTGTCATTTCTTGATGACTACACACCTTATAACAATAGTGTAAGTGAACAGAACTGCTTATAATGTCTCATATTACAACACTATGATGCTGTAAATTCTTTATTTACGATCACTTTTAGTAAGACCTAAATCGATACATATATTAATTAACGTTAGGTTATTAGCTTTATTTAACTTGGAGCAAATGTAGATGTACTTACTGATGTAATACATGTTCATATGGGAATGAGGGCTGACATGGTTTAATCCATAGCATGCTCTTCTCAAGATTTTTTAAAAAGAAAGTAAAAATATACCTTGTGTCACTATTACAAATGACCCAGCAACAATGTTTTGTTATCATTTTTGGATAAGTTATATCAAATTTTGCTTAACTACTCAAACACACATTACTCCCATAGACTCTTGTCAGAGATATGGCGTACAGCAACATTTGCTAATTGGTCTGAAACTGTTCGTCAATTTCTTGTCCCTAAAATTTAACATTCTGCAGGGTAGATTGTTTTTATATCAACTTTATCAGTGCTCATTGCATTAGATTATTAACAAGATGAACAATCTGTCAATGTATGAACAAACTCAATCAGACTGCAAACAATTTATTTTTCATGTGTTATCATTTCTTAAAAATTAGATCATGTATGTGGTTACAGAAAAATCATACAGAACATTGAAATTGTAAGAAACTTACACTAGACACCTTTTTCTCACTGGAGATGGATAGCATGAGCCCCACTGATTCCATCTTCATTCTTATTGGTAGTTTCTGCAGAAAGTTCTTTCTATTTTGCACAGTTACACTTTTTTAAAACTTTATGAAAGTTGTTGGACACCCACATATAGTATGTTACCAGGCATCACCAGGTCTCATTGGAAACAGATCCTGTTGCTGCATGTGTTAATGGGACTTCAATGTGAGAGAACCATTTTGTGTGGAATAAAAATTAAAAATGTTATTCTTACTATAATGCAGCAGCTACTGGAGTGTAATACATGCCGAAACAGCTATCACCCTGAGTGCCTGGGACCCAACCACCCTACCAGACCCACCAAGAAGAAAAGAGTCTGGGTATACACACACATACACACTCAATCTTGGATGTCTGTAACATCTGTGGTAATTTTGCATTTGCTCAAATATTTTTCCTGCTGCCACAGATTTGCACCAAATGTGTGCGCTGTAAGAGTTGTGGAGCCACCAAACCAGGGAAGGCCTGGGATGCCCAGTGGTCACATGATTTCTCTTTGTGTCATGACTGTGCCAAACTCATTGCTAAAGGTCAGTACTGACCAACCTTTTTTTATGTGTGTGTTCCAAAATGAACTGTATGTGTTATCAATCATTTTTGTCTCTCAGGAAAATTCTGCTCACTCTGTAATAAGTGCTGTGATGATGATGACTATGATAGCAAAATGAAGTGTGGGAAGTGTGAGTGCTGGGTGCATGCCAAATGTGAAAGTTTAACAGGTGAGTTAACTACATGACAGTTGTGTACCTCACTATTCAACTCTATAACTCAAGACTAAATTAGCTTTAGTCAGCCCAGACTTATAAACAAAGAGTTGATTATTGTTAATTGGGGTCTTTGGAGACAGAACGTTAATGCTCAAACTCAATCTTTACCTTTATTTAGATGATATGTATGAGCTCTTGTTGAACCTGCCTGAGAACGTGGCCTACACCTGCATAAACTGCACTGAGTGCCATCCTGCTGAGTGGCGCACTGTTTTGGAGAAAGAAATTGAGAAGTCCATGCGCCAAGTTCTCACTGCCCTGCTCAACTCCCGGACATCCACTCACCTGCTTCGCTACAGACAAGTGAGCTGCCATCTCCTAAGGAAACAGAACTTCTCACCAGTTTTTTCTCTGACTGTCTTATTGTCTGTATTATTTTCATTGTCTCAGGCGGTTATGAAGCCTCCTGAGCTGAATCCAGAGACTGAAGAGAGCCTTCCCTCACGCCGGTCCCCAGAGGGACCTGACCCTCCTGTGCTGACAGAGGTCTTGCCGCCAAATGATTCGCCACTTGATTTAGAGTCTGTGGAGAAGAAAATGGATTCTGGACGATATAAATCTGTTGTAAGAGTTTTTGAGTACCTCCTTTTCAATGCATGAAGTAAAAAGGTAGCTTTTATGTCTGTGTTCATCTTTGAAAGATTACATTCTCCTTTTTGAGCCTTGGATAGAGAGAACTAATATGCAGCCGTGTTCAGATGCAGGTCACATACATTGTGAGAGTCAGGTGTCATTTTCTTCTCTCTTTCAGCTTGAGTTCAGTGATGACATTGTGAAAATCATCCAGACAGCCATTAATTCAGATGGAGGTCAACTAGAGAGCAGGAAGGCCAACAGCATGATGAAGACCTACTTTATTCGGGTGAGATAAAACTAGTGGACACTGAATTCTGACAATGGAATCTTGCAGTCCTACATTATTGTTGCTAATGGCACAGTTGCTGTTATTTGTTACAGCAAATGGAGCGGATTTTTCCTTGGTTCAAGGTGAAGGAGTCCAAATTCTGGGAGACGCACAAAGTCTCTCCCAAGTGAGTCTTTCCCCTGTAAACCTGTTTTTTAGCGCTAAACAATGTAAATTGTGAGCCATTATGTACAAGCGTCTAATAGTGCTCAAGATTATGTGATGGATGTTAAGATTTTCACTGAAAAATGAATTACATTTTGAATTGTCTCACCAAAATCTATCGTATGCATTTAGAAGACGTAGAACATGACACACTGGACACATGGAATACTTTTATGATACTTAAGGGTTCTTTTTTCGAGCTTTAAAGTGAAGCATGAATCACTGCCATTAGACTGAAAAGACGGCCCACAATATTCATTAAAACATTTTCTTTTGTGTTCATTTTTGGGGGAACTATTCCTTTAATATACAGTACACAAAACAAACTGAGATTTTCAAGATAAAATTTTTTGGGAGGCAAATTAAATTCTTAGCAAAAAATATCACGTCTCTGTATTTGGCCTGTATGGTCTACGGTAATTCCATTGTTTGAGGTCGGCTGGCAGTGTCACATTTCACTTGACAAGTCTTGCGGTTGGCCTTGGTTTGCTTGTTTGTAGAGTTTATTTGTTACCATGAATTATTAAAAGCAGTGCAAGGTTTTGTTTTGTGTGTGCCTGACATTTAATAATCTCTCTATATAGGAATAGCTTACCCAAAACTGAAAATTCTGTTTCAAACTTTTTTTGTTCCATTGAACACGAGATATTTTGAACAATGTTTTCACTGCTCTTTTCTATACAACATCAGTTAAGAGTGACCTCAGCTGACAAGTTCCAAAAAGATTTATAAAAAGCCACCGAAAAAGTTTTAAAAATTACTCTTGTACTATAGAAGTATTCTGAAGTGATACGATAGCTTTGTGTGAGTAACAGACCGAACTATACATTGTTTTCACTAATAATCAGCTCCTTTGCAATAGCTCATAAAAGAGGATACTCTTCATTGTTACTATCACTATTACCTTCTAATGTCATTTATTTTTAAATTTGGTGATGCGGTCACTATTTGATCTGTATTTAACAAAATACTTTTTTTCCCCTAATTTTTTTTAGTAGATAACTTTGTCTTTATCCATATGTTGGGTAATCAGAGACTGATGTTTATACGTACATCTAAGACATGGTTAACATAGGCAGTGTTTTGTCTCTGTCCCTTCACAGTAGTGGACTACTTCCCAATGCTGTCCTGCCCCCTTCTTTGGATCACAACTATGCCCAGAGGCAGGAGAGGGAGGAGATAGCCAGGGCTGAGCAGCCTCAGCTCATGAAAAATATCATCCCTGCTCCCCAGCCTAAAGCTTCTGGAGAGCTTGACACTCCGATGGCCCCCACACCACCTCCACCACCCATGCAAATCCATAGTGAGAAACTCACTTAATGCATATATAAAATGTAGCCAATAGAAACTACTTGCTATGTTATGTTGTTTTAGTGGAGTTAAGTAAAAAATTTTGGTGTAAAATAAATGTGATTGTTTAAAATAATGTTTGTCCAAACAGAGTTGTGATTGTTAGAGCATATATATATACACTCACCTAAAGGATTATTAGGAACACCATGCTAATACTGTGTTTGACCCCCTTTCGCCTTCAGAACTGCCTTAAAGGGTAACTAAACCCCTGCTCAGAATCTGACTCCACCCACTAGCAATATTTGAAAAATGCTGGAAAAGTGGGCAGACCCCAGCGGGGATAGAGGGGACGAACCGAGGGCGGGGCTGAGCGGGGGGGGCGTGCACCTGAGACCCGTATTGACGGATTAATTGACAGCTGCTGTCAGACTCTCAAACTGCGGTTTTAACTCCTGCATCGCAATCGGCATCCGACGATGCTAGCGAAGCAACCGCGCAAGGGAGAATGGGGCCAGTGTCTAGCTCGTACCAAGGGCGTGGTGAGCTGGAACCTGCTTGCGTCTGCTCTCACCGCTTACGTCATAAACTACCGCAAACAGCCAATAGGAAAATTCAACTGCAGTAGCCACCGTTCAACCTGAAGAGGGCAGCACTCAGACGTTTTTACACCATATATTGTAGAATTAAAACACTTTATACACAAATGTCAAAAAAATTACTTGAATCAATGACCAGTACTAATAAAGCCCCATTCTTACAGATCATTAACTAAAAAAAGTTGGTTTAGGGTTTAGTTACCCTTTAATTCTACGTGGCATTGATTCAACAAGGTGCTGAAAGCATTCTTTAGAAATGTTGGCCCATATTGATAGGATAACATCTTGCAGTTGATGGAGATTTGTGGGATGCACATCCAGGGCACGAAGCTCCCGTTCCACCACATCCCAAAGATGCTCTATTGGGTTTAAATCTGGTGACTGTGGGGGGCATTTTAGTACAGTGAACTCATTGTCATGTTCAAGAAACCAATTTGAAATGATTCAAGCTTTGTGACATGGTGCATTATCCTGCTGGAAGTAGCCATCAGAGGATGGGTACATGGTGGCCATAAAGGGATGGACATGGTCAGAAACAATGCTCAGGTAGGCCGTGGCATTCAAACGATGCCCAATTGGCACTAAGGGGCCTAAAGTGTGCCAAGAAAATATCCCCCACACCATTACACCACCACCACCACCAGCCTGCACAGTGGTAACAAGGCATGATGGATCCATGTTCTCATTCTGTTTACGCCAAATTCTGACTCTACCATCTGAATGTCTCAACAGAAATCGAGACTCATCAGACCAGGCAACATTTTTCCAGTCTTCAACTGTCCAATTTTGGTGAGCTCTTGCAAATTGTAGCCTCTTTTTCCTATTTGTAGTGGAGATGAGTGGTACCGGTGGGGTCTTCTGCTGTTGTAGCCCATCTGCCTCAAGGTTGTGCGTGTTGTGGCTTCACAAATGCTTTGCTGCATACCTCGGTTGTAACGAGTGGTTATTTCAGGCAAAGTTGCTCTTCTATCAGCTTGAATCAGTCGGCCCATTCTCCTCTGACGCTCTAGCATCAACAAGGCATTTTCAGCCCACAGGACTGCCGCATACTGGATGTTTTTCCTTTTCACACCATTCTTTGTAAACCCTAGAAATGGTTGTGCGTGAAAATCCCAGTAACTGAGCAGATTGTGAAATACTCAGACCGGCCCGCCTGGCACCAACAACCATGCCACGCTCAAAATTGCTTAAATCACCTTTCTTTCCCATTCTGACATTCAGTTTGGAGTTCAGGAGATTGTCTTGACCAGGACCATACCCCTAAATGCATTGAAGCAACTGCCATGTGATTTGGTTGATTAGATAATTGCATTAATGAGAAATTGAACAGGTGTTCCTAATAATCCTTTAGGTGAGTGTGTGTGTGTATAATATATATATATATATTATAGAACAGGATTTTGTTTGTTGTGTTCAGACCTAAGTCATGAAGTCAGCCCCGAACTCCCCCCTCTTCCTGGTGTCAGTGACAACAGACAGTGTGCACTTTGCCTAAATTATGGAGATGAAAATAAAAATGTGAGTAATCATCCACCAAAATAAAATGTATTAAAAAATACAGATGTGATTTTGCTATTTTTCATGTCCACTTATGAGGTGTTGTTACACTGTATATCAATTTTTTAGGACTGTGGGAGACTGCTTTATATTGGCCAGAATGAGTGGACTCATGTGAATTGTGCACTTTGGTCAGCAGAGGTGTTCGAGGATGTCGACGGTTCTCTAAAAAATGTACATGTGGCAGTCACCCGAGGAAAACAGCTGGTACACATTCTAAGCCAAATGCCATGTGTCATGTTTGTTCTTTTACTTCTAGTGCTATTATATAAAATGTATGTTATTCCTTGTTAATGAAATGCCTGATGAGGAGACTATAGGCAACTAGCCCCACCCCCCACCCCCACACACACACACACACACACACACCAAAATGAATGTATGATGCTTTTTCTCAGCGATGTGAGAATTGTCACAAACCTGGAGCCACAGTGAGTTGCTGCCTGACTTCCTGTGCCCGCAGCTACCACTTCATGTGTGCACGTCAGCAGCAGTGTGCCTTTCTAGAGGACAAGAAGGTTTACTGTCAGCATCATAGAGATCTGATAAAGGGCGAGGTAGGGACATGTCCTAGTGTTTGTAAGCAAGTAATGCACTAATGATTTTGTTTGTGATGTAGAGTATTGGATTTATTATACATTACAAAATGTATTTTTATAGGTGGTGCCGGATTCAGGCTTTGAAGTGACTCGGAGGATCCTTGTGGACTTCAGTCTGAGGGAATCGGTGGGAATCAGTCTGAGAAGGCAGTTTCTTAATGGTCTAGAACCAGACAACATCCACATGATGATAGGTCTGTATTTATTTGCAGGGTGCTTGCAGTTGATAAATTATGAAAAAACATAACATCAAAACGAAACACTTTTTGTTTTTCCATGCAGGGTCTATGACCATCGATTGTCTTGGCATGCTAACAGAGCTGTCAGATTGTGAGAGGAAGCTATTTCCTGTGGAATATCAGTAAGTTTAAGAAATAAAGTGTTGAATTTTAGTAAATAGATCAAGTGTTTTTTCATTTCATGCATTTTTCTGTTTATCCAGATGCTCAAGGGTCTACTGGAGTACTCAAGATGCCCGTAAGCGCTGTGTCTATAAATGTAGAATTCTGGCATGCCGTCCCTCTGTGACAGAAACTATAAATAATTGCACTCAAGAGAACAACTGCACAGTTGCTCATAGTCCTCCACCTGTTTCAGGTAAGATGTAGTTGACAATTGGTATCTTACTCATTTAAAAAAAAAAGTGTTGAAGATTGATCATTATGTAACATTTCAGCTGAAGTGGACACTGCTTTGCCTGGACTCACAGATTCCATTAAACCCCAGAATGTGCCTTTCACACCAAAACCAAGGGTTTATTTCAGGAACAGACACCCCAGCTACCCACCATGTCATCATTCTCCCTCTAACAGACCACTTCCCTCCCCGGGTACCATTTACATATATTTTCTATTGCTTTATCCCCCTAAAACAAATATATTTTGAAAGCTTTTGTGAACATTCTTTTTTTTTCCATTTTGTTTTTACCATTAGATGGTTTTAGCAGTTCCACCCATGAAATTGTGACTGTTGGGGACCTTCTACTGAGCTCCAGTCTACGAAGCATCGGATCTCATAGGCACAGCACTTCCTCTGTGTACCCTCATCCACCTAAGCAAAAGATTTCCTCCTCTCCACAGGGAGGCACAGTATCCAGTAAGACAAGCAATCTTTCTACATCCTTCCTGTCCACAGCCTCCAAGGAACCATTAGCAAGAGACACAATTACAGGAAGAGCACCATCTGGAGACAGATCACACAGTCGAGAGGCAAATACAGTAAACAGTGGGGCACAAAGTCAGCTCCGTTTTGGTTTCAAGGAAAGAATGGATGATAGTAGACAAGTAACCAAAAAGCAGTCTGTGGGTGAAAGTTTGAAATCATTGCAACCAGCTAGTGTAAGTCAGGTGTCACCACCTCTTGGTACTGCAGTTTTGACAGGACATCAGAGAGGAAGTTACAGTCTGAAAACTGAGAAAGGGAAGCAAACCATAAAAGATACTGACCTACCAGCCGGAGTCACTTTTACATCTAGTCATCCACCTACCATTCTTCCAAAAGACAAAACTAATCTAGTCAAGGAGGGAAATGTGACATCAGTGCCTTCATCAAAAGAAACTGGAAAGACTGGGTCTCCTCAACGGATTTACAGCAAAAGTGGAGGTAGGAAGTCCCATGACTATGTGTCTGGCCTAGCTACAGCAGTGGCTATGAAGCCACTCTGGTCATCTGGTGCCAAGGTGGGTGAAGAAGATATAAAGCGTGGCTTCCAGGCAAGTCCTGCCAACATTTCTAGTCATGGAACCTCTAGCACCAAAGAAAAACCGTCCAAAGTGAAAATGAATGTGAACAGGGATGTTTCAGAAGAGAGAAAAGAGACTACTCAAAACAGAATCCAAGTTTTCAACAGCAACTCAAAAGGCAGTAATGTCAAAACACAAAGTCAAGGTCCACCTGCACACAACAGTAGCAATAAAGACACGGCACTGAGCAGTAATGCAGTTCCTGGCTCGGTAGAAGTTAATAAATTTGATCAGAAGGAAGGGGAGAAGCCATTAAAGTTCAAAGAGAGATTTAGCTTAGAGAAAAAGCATAGTTCAGCAGTGGAGACAATTCAGCCGAAAGCAGGGGAAGAGAGAGGTATTAGACCACCACAGCTACACCCTAAATCAAGTAAGGAAGTTACTACAGTTGAGAAGAAATGTGCAGAGAGGTTGCCTCTAATTTCTCCGAAAATGGACCCTAATGGGACCAAAGTTGTCAGCATAACCCCCAACACAAACACATTTTCTTCCATTACAACTGGCACCCAGGGCCCACAAAGAAGGTCTTCTCGGGCAGTGGTATTCTCCCCATCTGCAAGCTCTGAAAGCTCTGAGTCAGACAGCCACATGCACCTTGATGATTCTGAGGAGCACCTAAAAAAACACCAGTGTGCTGATGATGGGGAGGACCACAACTTGGAGGATGAAGGCAGTGTTGACAAACACCATGAGGATGACAGTGACTGTTCAGCAGGTTCGGCAAAGCGCCGATATCCAAGGCGGAGTGCCCGTGCTCGATCTAACATGTTCTTTGGACTAACCCCTTTCTACGGTGTGCAATCATATGGTGCAGAAGTCATACCCTTCTACAGCAGTGGGGAAATCTCCATGAAGAAACGGACAGGGAGCAGCAAGCGCTCCGCTGAAGGACAAGTAGATGGGGCAGATGATATGAGCACATCTTCCTCAGCAGACAGTGGAGAGGATGAAGAGGGAGGAATTGGTTCAAATAAGGATGCGTATTATTACAACTTCACACGCACGATCATAAACCCAAACTCTAGTCTTCCACCTATTGCAGGTATTGATCAATGTTTAGGAAGAGGGTCACATATCCACAGGTTCTTAAGAGATCAGGCAAAGGAGCAGGAAGATGAGAGTGATGAGGTGTCAACTGCAACCAAGAATTTGGAACTCCAACAGATTGGTCAGCTGGATGGTATTGACGATGGGTCTGAGAGTGACGCCAGTATAAGCACCAGCAGCACAACCACTGCTACAACTTCATCCACACACAAAAGATCTACCAAGAGGAGGGGCAGAGAAAGTCGAACAGAGAAATTAAGCATTGACTCAGGGAAACCGGCAGAGAATACCACAAGTGGAGGGGGAGGAGGCTGTAACAGTCAAAACACTCGTAAAAACCAGAAAGATAATCTTCCATTAGGGAGTGTGAAAACACAGGGACAAGATCCTCTTGAAACTCAGTTGACACTAACCACAGATCTCCTGAAGTCTGACTCCGATAACAACAATAGTGATGACTGTGGTAACATCCTACCCTCTGATATTATGGAGTTTGTGCTGAATACCCCCTCTATGCAGGCTTTAGGACAGCAGACAGAAGCTCCCTCTACGGAACCTTT
This sequence comes from Xyrauchen texanus, assembly GCF_025860055.1. Lineage (NCBI taxonomy): Eukaryota > Metazoa > Chordata > Actinopteri > Cypriniformes > Catostomidae > Xyrauchen > Xyrauchen texanus. Next base: position 17,948,993 of record NC_068311.1, read on the forward strand.
CTCTTTAGATGAGAGTTATGGGGTGGATGTTAACCAAAGAAAGGACATGCTTTTTGAAGATTTCACTCAGCCACTGGCCAGTGCTGAACCTGTAGAGAGTGGGGTCAACACCTCAATTGCTGTAGAAGAGTCATATGGTCTTCCTCTTGAGCTGCCCTCTGACCTTTCTGTGCTAACAACTCGAAGTCCCACAGTAAATAACCAAAATCATGGTTCACTCATTTCTGAGACTTCAGAGCGCACCATGCTGACTATGGCTACAGAGGAATCAGTTAAAGAAAAAAGTGAGAAGAAACAAAGAACAGGGTCCACTGCATCCAGTAAAAGCCCACAGGACTGTTGCAGAGACTCACAGGTTGCAGAAGGTCATATGACTCCAGAACAGTTCATTCCTTCAGGCATTGATGGTGACCATATCAATAGTCCAGGTGTAGTACCTGTGGGAGAGACAGGGAACCAAGATCTGACAAGAACTACTAGCACACCGGGTCTGCCCAGCTCACCCACCCTGCCCCTCCAGAGTCAGAAGTTCATCCCTGCGGCCACCGTTAGCTCGGGTCCATCTCCGATTGCAAGCTCTGCGGTTCAAACGACAACCTCTCAATTGAAGTCTGGCCCAGAGAATCTGATAGTGCTAAACCAGCATCTGCAGCCACTCTATGTATTGCAGACCCTTTCCAATGGTGTAACTCAAAAGATCCAAATTGCACCATCTGTTAGTGGAACAGGTGTCATAAACACTAGTGCCCCTGTTTTGACGGGCATAAGTGCTGGCATCTCCACCTCTCAGTCCGTTTTTCCTGCTGGTGGCAAAGGTTTAGTGCCTGTATCTCATCACCCACAAATCCATGCCTTCACTAGCACCACTCAGACAGGTTTCCAACCAGTTATTCCTAGCACCACATCAGGCCTCCTTATCGGAGTCCCCTCCCATGATCCCCAGATTGGCATGACTGAGGCAGGACATAGGCATGATCATTCCCCTAGTGTTTCTATGGTATCTAGTGCCTCCTCCATCACCCCAAGTCCAACTATGCTACCCACTGGGCATGGCAAGAAACGTCCCATTTCTCGTCTTAAGTCCCATAAAAGCAAGAAACCAGCTCGTACAAAGAGCCAACCCACACTTGCTCCTTCAGATGTTGGGCCCAATATGACCCTCATAAACCTCTCACCTTCACAGATTGCTGCAGGAATCCCTGCACAGACAAGCCTGATGGAGCTAGGAACAATAACCACAACTGCCACATCTCATCGCAAAATTCCCAACATCATAAAACGGCCAAAACAAGGAGTAATGTACATCGAACCTACTCTTCTACCACAACCTATGCCCATTTCATCCACAGCTCAGCCTGGAATTTTGGGACATGATTCCTCAACTCACCTGCTGCCATGCACTGTGTCAGGGCTCAGCCAAAACCAGTCTGTTTTGAATGTGGTGTCGGTGCCTTCCAGTGCACCAGGAAACTTTTTGGGAGCAAGCTCTATATCACTGAGTGCCCCAAGCCTCATTAACTCTACTGAGATCACAGGACCTATAAGCAACCTTCTTATCAAAGCCAACACTCACAACCTGGGCCTTCCAGAGCAACAGATGGTTCTTCATTCAGGAACACCCATGATGTCTCCTCTAACTAATCCTGCCCAGACATCCATCACCAGTAACATCTGTGTTTTTCCTCCAAACCAAAGCATAAGCATGTCTGTCAACCAGCAGGTGGAGAAAGAGTGCAGTGTTCATCTCCAGCACACAGTCAGTCGTGTCTTGGCAGATAAAACCTTTGACCCAAATGCAAATTTGAGTGGTCAAGTGGCTTTTGCCCCTAATCCCATAGCTTCAGACCTGAACAAAGGTCATGTGGTTGGAGTATTCACTCAGAGCTCAAGAACATCTCCCATCTCTCGACCACCACATCAGCAGCAACCCTTGAAATCAACTGCTGGAGCAAACTCCACAGCTGTTAGTAAAGGAAAACAAAAGACCAAAAGGCCTCGGGGGAGCCCAGATAAGACCAGTGGAAAGAAGCATAAGGGGCATAATTCAGATACACCAACTGTTGATGCCTCTGCAATCCAAATCTTCCCAGGGTAAGAGCCTGACATTTTATAATGCATTTTTATTTATTTGGCTGGTCAAAGACAACAAGTGTTTAAAAAATATATTTACTTGTAGGGACCAAGAACTTTCATCACATGAGCCAATGGATACAGGACAGGCTAATGAAACCGGTTCAAAAAAGAGGTACGCAATTATAAATATGAATCTCGATAAGTTTTAATTTCACTTCATTTTATCTGATAAGTTTACTCTATCTATTTGTATGTTTCTTTTACAGTGATTCTGCCACTATGAAAGCTGAGTCCTCTGCTCTTAAACTTAAGACCATACACATTCATGATGAGAAACCAAAGACTGCAGGTTGGTGAAAAACAGATTTACACTTGCATTTATAAAGTTTTTTTTCTCAAAAATATAACTGTCTGTGAGAATGGTTGAAGATGATTTCCACATTGTTGCAGGACTGCCTGGTAAGGCTGATGGGAAAAGATCTAAAGCATTCTCAGTGGAAACATCTGATCATAGGGACAAAGGGAGAGACTCTTCTCTAGACTACAACAAAGGTCTCATATTTGAAATCTGCAGTGATGATGGATTTCAAATTCGATGTGCAAGTATTGAGGGTATGTGAGATCTTAGTTGTGATGTATAATGCTGATTTATTAACACTAGTATGAAGTATGTTTTTTTTGTTAGATAAATATAAATAGGCCTTTACAAAGTCAGCAGTACTTTTCACTGTTATTTAAAAAAAAAAATTATGAGATTATAGATTTTTAATAAAACTCAGTCAGTAATTTCCTGTTCTTTTTCAGAGGCCTGGAAGTCCCTTACAGATAAGGTGCAAGAAGCTCGGTCAAATGCAAGACTTAAGGCACTTTCATTTGATGGTGAGAACATTCTTGAATGTTTCTTTCAGTATACCTGAAATTGACATGTCAATTGTTTTTACTGATCAAATACATTTTTGAAATCTCATATTGTATATTCTACCTTGTTTTTCTTTCAGGAGTGAATGGGTTGAAGATGCTGGGTGTGGTTCATGACGCTGTAGTGTTTCTGCTAGAGCAGCTATATGGAGCCAGGCATTGCCGAAACTATAGATTCCGCTTCCACAAACCTGAGGAGCCAGATGACCCTCCAATCAACCCTCATGGATCTGCCCGTGCTGAGGTTTACCACAGGTATCTCTCAGGGCTGGATGACCTGTGTTCATGTTGTAGATCTATGGATATTCTAAACCTTTCCCCAATGAAGTTGATAATTGAAACCGCAAGAAACTGGTCATTAGAAATGGGATGTTGAATATCTTAGAAACCCATGCATAGCATTTTATTGAATATACTCTCTTTCATCTGATTGTTGCAAATTAATTTCCATTGTAGGAGGTCAGTTCTGGACATGTTTAATTTCCTGGCATCCAAACACCGTCAGCCGCCTGAATACACCCCTCAGGAGGAAAATGAGGAGGAGATGCAGCTAAAGTCTGCTCGGTAAGTCACCTTACAGACCCTTTATTATCCTCCTCTCATTTATGGAGCAAAGAATCACAACATTTGTTGTTTTTTGGTTTTACCCTCCATCTTACAGAAGGGCCACCAGCATGGACCTGCCACTACCTGTAAGGTTCAGGCACTTGAAGACAACATCCAGGAAGGCTGTAGGTGTCTACAGGTATGCAAGCTTTATATTTAAACCATACATGTTTGTAATCTAAACCATAAAATTTGCCAGTATACCACCTTTGTTGCATACCATCTTAGACAACCATGTATCATTCACAGATCAGCCATACACGGCAGAGGTCTGTTCTGCAGAAAGAATATTGACGTTGGAGAAATGGTGATAGAATATTCTGGCAATGTTATTCGCTCTGTCCTCACTGACAAGCGGGAGAAGTACTATGATGGCAAGGTAGAAACCGAATACATCTGCATCATACACCTAATACAATTGCCTATCAATGCAATTTATATGAACATTTTGACCTCTAACAGTGTTCATGCATTTTAATCTTTTTTCTCAGGCAATTGGCTGCTACATGTTTCGTATCGATGACTACGAGGTGGTGGATGCCACCATGCATGGAAATGCAGCCCGTTTCATTAACCACTCCTGTGAGCCCAACTGTTACTCCCGCGTGGTCAACGTTGACAGTCAGAAGCACATTGTCATTTTCGCCATGCGCAAAATCAGTAGAGGCGAGGAGCTCACGCTACGATTACAAGTTCCCTATTGAGGAACCAGGCAATAAGCTGCCTTGCAACTGTGGAGCAAAGAAGTGTCGCAAGTTCCTCAATTAACTTACAAGCTAAGACCAGTTGTCAATAGTGTATACTTTCAAGGAAAGAGACATTTTAAATGTTTTTTGTTTTGTTTTTTAATTGAAGCAGGCTCAGGTTATGAGAGGGTTTATGGTATTGTGCCTCTCAAGATTTGTTTGATTTAAAAAATAAAAAAAAGTCAATTGAACAGATTAATTATGGAAAGGATGGCCCTTATATCCTCTTTATCAATGCCCAATTTAAGAGATTAGTAACTTTTGTATATTATCTTTTATTTGTTTTTCTTTTGTTCTGTTTTAAGAAGGATATTGTGAACAATTTAAAAATTGTAATATTTAGAGTCTGGCCTGCCCTTACTTAAGGAGTGTGACAAATTACTGAAGAATTGCCACATCGTTCCATTTTACACCAAAGTGCAATTTTGGTAGGGAAAGATTGAATCCTTTTATTTTGATGAACTGCAATCAAAACATAACCCTTTTTTTTAAGCCTGACCCGTTTAGACATCTCTCTTTTTGAATGTACATTTAAAACCTTTATGGTGGTCCTTGCCAAGCTGGACCTGATTCTCTGTATGGAAGGCATTGTAAATATAATTTCAGAGATAATGGTGAGGGAAACACTAGGGGGAGCAGTGGTCCCAGGAATAGATCACTTGGAGAAATGAGTATACTTGTACTGTGTTTGAAGAATAGGCTAGAAAAGGGATTGTGGCCTTTAGGGGCTGGCTGGGCAGAGATCCTGGTGGACCAGAGCAATTTCTGAAGTCTGGGGCGGGGGATTACTTTGTTTTTATTTACTATCCATTTTTATTGCAATTCAGATGGATAGTAGCTACGTTTTGTATTGAAAATTAATTATAATTTGCATGTTTTTAGGCATCGTATGAAAGCTAATCGGATTAAATTGTTCATTGCCAAATGCTATAACCAATTTATTTATTGTGTCTCTGTGGTGGGGAGATTATTTCTCCCTAAGCCATAGTTATCTACACAATACCTGTTTATTTTAGGCAATTTGAAACTTGACAAAAAAAAATGTCTCTCTCTCTTGTGTCATTGACAAAGGAATATCATTTTTTTAATATGTAAATAAAATGTATATTTTTCTATACAAAGGACTTAAAAAAAGCACTCATTGGTGAATAGCACTTAATGGTATTTATATTTTTAATAAAACATATTTATTTTATCAGCATTTTTTGTAGGAAATAGAGATTTACAACACTAATGCTTTGTCAGACATTTTTATAGCACTGTCTTGAAATATTTTATTGTTGTCTTTTTTGTTAGAATTGTTTTTTTATTTTTTTTGTAGGCTGAATGTTTCTTTCTATTCCAAAGACAGTTACTGTTCCCACAGAGTGCGGTCCACCAGTGGCTCTCATTGCCAACCCAAGTCAAGCATGCACATTTCAAACATTTCAGAAAAGAGTGTAGGTTTAGGGAGCTATGAAGCATTTGAGGAAGTGCAGATCTTTTTGAATTGACTCTCTCCTTTGTGCCAGCCTTAAAATCACATTCAAGAAGGCCCGCCTTCCCCTAAAATGCCCTCTTGTGTTTTGTAAACTTCAGCGGATCTTCTCTGAAAGGGAAAAAGTGTGAAAAATGTATAAAATTGTTCTCTACTCTATCGAGCAACTGAAAAGTCCTAAAGTTTATTCCATATATTTTGTTATATCAAAATATTTTCGTAAAGATTGGTGAAATGCAAGGAATTCGCCTTGGAGGCTATCCCATATAAATCTACTTTTAAAGCACTATATATATGGAGGAATGGAGGGCAGAGGCTTGGTCTTGTACACTGAAGATCAGTCTTCTTCCCAGTCTTCTTCAACACATGTTGCCTTGACACTGCATGGACGCTCCAGCTAGCCATTCAGTCAGTGCACATTATGTGCTCGTATCATCTCACTCATTTCTCTTTTAAATGTAGACCCCCACCTCCTTACACTCATCCCCATCTGTGCCCTTTTCAGGGCCGAAGCTGTGTTTGACCCCAATTCACCGAAACAGTTGTGATTTTATTATTTTGTGGATGTTCTATGGATTGTTCTTCTTCCATGGTCCTTCCCTCTTTCAAATCTGAAGTTTGTGCCTTCTCAGTCAATTTTTCTTTGTTTATGGGTATACAATCCACTTGTAATTTGACCCTATTGTTTTATTTTTTTTAATGTAAAGCTACGATGATTTTTAAAGGGATGCGGATGGGTATTGCAGAATACCTTGGGATCTGCACATGCCTCTAGACAAAGCTGCTTTGTGAAACTGTGGCTTCCTTAGAAAGCCCCCCCGTCAAGGCCAGTTCCTTTTTGTTGCATTGCCTTGTTATTTTAACTCTTACACAAATGTAGAATTTTTTTTTTTATTGGCCACTGCAGACCCCTCCAGTTCTCACTGTGCCTAGGCTGCAATAATTCAATATTTCCCAGCATTTCACTGTTGAATATGGCACTGAAGATCAGTAGAGTTCTGTATGTTGCCTCTGTGTTTTTGGCTGCTGTATTAACGCCTCGTTTTTGTATTTGTTGTACTCATCAGTTCGTTAAGTAATTGCAGTTTAGCCATCTTTTTCTGCCCGACTTTCCACTTGCTCTGGCACCCCTGTTGAACAGGGACGCATTGAACTTTGCAGCTTGGCCTTTGTTGAATGTATATTTGAATTTGTAATTTGTATGATTTTATTCTTTTTAATTGTTTTGTTTCAACACGAAAGGCTGGGAAGATACGTGACAGCTTTGTTTTTCATAAAATAAGGAGGATTATTCCGCAATGGCAATCTTTGCAGGGTTATACAGAAGCTATTGTTCAGTCTAACAAAATAAGATTTTTATTTTATTAGTAATATATTTTCTTTTTGGTAATGCAGTTACTTTTCCTAAGGGCTTTGTAATAGACTCCTACACAGACATCAACACAACTTTTAGATGCTCCATAAACTGGGCTAACAGTACTCGGACAGTGTTTCAGAAACAGATATGCTCTGTTGTTTCCTGGACTTTACTCTCTTCCACACCACACAAGTGGTACCACACCGTCTCCTGTAATTCTGTTCTACAGTATATACAATATACATAGATATACATATATATAAACTACACGTGTATGAATAGTAACTTGTACTTCAATATACGGAATGGGCAGACGAACCTAGTTACAGTAGCAAACAGCAACTTCATAATGGTTAATTACATTGTTCAGTGTATAATCTATAATGGTTTTGTGTTACAGATAAAGTTTAGAGTAACTAATGTGCAACATTTTTAATATCAAGATCAAGAACCAGTTTTCCTGTGCCTGTGTATGTTCCCTCAAAAGAGCATTGCAGTTTTTATTTGTTTTGTTTTTTGTTTGTTTTTTTGGAAAGGAGCTGTATTTATATTATGAAAAAAGTTCATGTAAATGTGGTTGTAAACTTTTAGAGCTTTGATATTTTGTTTGCTTTTTGATGGTGTAGTTGGCTTTATTTTTACTCTTTGTACATTTTTAATAGTTTGTGGACAAAAATTGTCCTTGCCTAAACCCAGCCATGTCACCTATACCTCTCTCTACTATTAGAACTTAAGTTGTACTTTTCTTATGTGATGTTCTGTAATAAGTAATGGTAACCATTCTATTTATTTATTCCTGCAAACTTTGAAACCTCTCTAGATGTACACTGAGGTAAAGTGGTAAATTAAGCTCCATCTGAGAGCAGGTGGCAGTACTCCCTGTTATTGGAAATGTATCATGGTTCACTTTGTACAGAAATGTGTTGTGGACCACCAGATATACTTTTTAGGGAGTGAGAGTGGTTAGAAATGGAGGGAGAGATTTGTAATTGTTCGTTGTGGAGGAAGTTTTCCTATGTCTTACACATTTCCTTTCCCCTGCAACTTCAGGAGATCATGTGGATGTTGATGCTGACAGTTTAAGGGTTTTTATTTAATTTTTTTTCTCCAAGTTGCCCCATCAGTGTTTTATGATTTTACCGAAAAATGAAGGAAAAATTGTTCATCTAAAATAGTCAACCACAAACTACTTAAGAATGAATGTATAATGAGGAAAAAATTGTACATAACTGTAAAAAGGAAAATTTCTAATCATGTTTATTTTCTATGCACTTTTTTATTTAAGTGATAGTTTAAATAATAAACATGTCTCGTTACTCAAACTTGATATCTTGCCTTTAATCTCATACAAACATACTGCTTCATCAAAATCAGTGGTTCTCACCCACTAGGGGGTCTCAGCAAACCTCCAAGGGGTCTCAAGATGAGTTCAAGGCAAGTTTATATATATATTGCACATTTCATACACAATGGCAATGCAAAGTGTTTTACATATACATTTTAAATAAAATACAAGATACATTAAAACAATAAAAAACAAATAAGAACAAAATAAGAAAAACTAAAATGTGAAAACATTTCAAATAAGACACTTTGAGGAAAAAGTTATATAATACAATGTGTGTGTGTGTGTATATAATATATATATATATATATATATATATATATATATATATATATATATATATATACATACATACACATACACACATATATATATACATATATATATATATATATGTATATATATATGTGTGTATGTGTATGTATGTGTATATATATATATATATATATATGTATGTATGTATATATGTATATATACACACACACTATTGTATTTTCCACCCTTGATGTAAACACTGCCACAGACACACTAAGCTCTACTTTAACAACCTGTCTAGACAACATCTGTCCTCTCTCATCAAGGCTAGCACATACTACACCACCCAGCCCGTGGCTCTCTGATGTCCTTCGTGAACATCGGACTGACCTCAGGGCAGCTGAGAGGAGATGGCGGAAATCTAAAGATCCAGCAGATCTAGGTAAGTATCAGTCTCTGCCAGCAACTTTTTCAGATAACGTTAAATCTGCAAAAACTTCCTACTACAACAACAAGATCAGCAGCACCACTGACACTCGCAGCATGTTTAGAACATTCAACACACTTCTCTACCCTCCCCCTCCACCACCTGACACATCACTGACAGCAGATGTCTTCACATTTTTTACTAATAAGGTTACAACCATCAGTTATACATTCTCAGCACCTCACCCTGTCAAACACCCATCTCATTTATGCAACTCCTCTGTCTCTGTTCTCTCCTCTGACTGACACCGAGATCTCTAAACTCAACCCTTGACCCCATTCCTCCTCACCTTCTCAAGGTCATCTCTCTGTCCATCCTACCTGGACTCACACACTTAATTAACACATCTCTACTTACAGGCACTTTCCCCACTACATTAAATCAGGCTCGAGTAACCCCGCTGCTGAAGAGACCCGCACTAAACCCCACACAAATAGAACACTACAGACTAGTCTCTCTCATCCCCTTCATGGCAAAAACACTTGAAAGGGCAGTTTTTCTCTCATAGAACAAGCTGCTGGATGACAATCAGTCAGGCTTCAAAAGTGGACACTCCACCGAGACTTCCCTGCTGTCTGTCACTTGAGTCGCTGAGACAGAATCCAGATCATCCGTCCTGATTCTGCTGGACATTTCTGCAGCCTTTGACCGAGTCAACCATCAGATTCTACTCTCCACCCTCTCTTCGCTGGGCATCACAGGAATTGTGCTTGACAGGTTTTATTCCTATCTCTCAGGTAGGTCCTTCAAGGTAGCCTGGAGAGGTGAGGCGTCCAAGCCACATCACCTACTTACTGGGGTACCTCAGGGATCAGTGCTTGGGCCACTTCTCTTTTCTGTATATACAACATCACTGGGATCCATAATTCAGACACATGGTTTCTCTTACCACTGCTATGCTGATGACACGCAACTCTACTTGTCTTTCCAGCCCAACGACACAACAGTGACTCGAATCACTGCCTGCCTGGCAGACATCTCAGCTTGGATGAAGCACCACCTGCAACTCAACCCTGCTGTTGAACACAACAGAATTTGACGTGCATCAACTGGCAGCCAGTGGAGAGAGAGACAAAGAGTGGTGTAACATGCGTTCTCTTTGGTTCATTAAAGACCAGATGTACTGCTGCATTCTGGCATAATAGCTACACGCTGTCTCACCTTGTTTTTAGTGAACCCTCTGTATTTCTAACTGATCCTTATGATCTGAGAGGTCTGTTAGGTTTATATTCAACACTCATATCTGAAATGTATTTAGGTCCATGGCTGTTGAGCGATTTATAATAGTAAATAGTAAATCAATTATAAATGTAACTGGAAGCCAGTGTAAAGATCTGAGGACTGGAGTAATATGCTCAGATTTTTTGGTTCGGGTGAGAATCCTGGCAGCGGCATTCTGAATGAGCTCTAGGTGTCTAATGGTCTTTTTGGGAAGGCCGGTCAGTAGTCTACCCTACTGGTGATGAATGCATGAACTAGTTTCTCGAACTCTTGACTGGATACAAAACATATAATTCTGGCTATATTTTTTAGATGTTAGTATGCTGATTTAGTTATTGCTTTGATGTGACTACTGAAACTAAGATCTGACACCAAAATTACACCAAAATTTCTTTCTTGCTTTTTAGTCGGATGGAAAGAGTACTGAAAAATCATACTCAAGAAGAAGTACTGTTACTTCCAAAAAAATTTAGTGTGAGTAGAGTAAAAGTAGCTGTCCTAAAAACTACTCAAGAGTAAAAGAGTAGCTCATTTAAAAGTACTCATGAGTAGTGTGTATTGAGTACTAAGTTGCAAAACTTATGTCCCATTATAATGAACACTGTATGCCAACTTTTAAAATACATCACTTATCTATGATAAACACTACGTGAATCTGATTCCAAAAAATAAAAGGGAGACATGATAACAGAAACGAAAAGATTAAAAAGTTATTTTCAGTAAACTGATCAACATTTTAAATCGTAATGTATGAAACAATTACATTAAAATCACTTTTTATAAACATTAAAACGTTTGTGTGGGGTCTTAATTCCCTTAATGCCGAAAGAGCATTATTGTTGTGCATAAAACATGTTCAAACAATGCAAGGAATACAAAAAAATGCTAAATAAGCAGGATCACTTGGCACGTCATGTCCTGCACAATAGAGGAGGTAGAGCAGGCATGGGGAAAGTTGTTTGGTACAGGGGCTACATCACGCTTAAAAAAAAAATAGTTCACCCAAAAATGAAAATTCTCTCATCATTTACTCACCCTCATGCCATCCTGGATGTGTATGACTTTCTTTCTTCTGCAGAAAAGAAATTAAGATTTTTAGAAGAATATCTTAGCTCTTTTGGTCCATGCAATGAAAGTGAATTAGTGCTAAAATATTGAAGCTCCATAAATCAGCATAAAAGTAGTCTAATCTATGTGCCTCCAGTGGTTTAATCCATGTCTTTAGAAGTGATTTGATAGATGTGGTGAGAAACTGATCAATATTTAAGTAATTTTTTACTATTCTCCTCCCTCCTCAGTCAATCTCCACATTAAATGTAACTTTCTTCTTGTGTTTTTGGTGATTCACATTCTTCATGCATATCGCCACCTACTTGTCCTCCTTTTGAGATACAATGTTCCACATTGATTTAGTTCTTGTATCTTTTAAGCCCAGAAATATTTGTGTTCTCATTCTAATACATGATGCACAATTTTCTGAAGTTTGTGACTGGTGGAATGTTCTGCTGAAGTATTGCTCTGCAAAAAATATTATTATTAAAAATGTCACTGTATTATTCTTTTACATTTATACTTTTAAAGCTATGGTGTACAATTACAGTTTTATAATTTGGCCTAGTGGGAGCATATACAGGTTGAACAGGAGCAGTGCAAGAATTTAGCCTTGTGGGCCTTCGCACGTCATGGATGTCCACTCAGATTCATAGTTGCCCATATTCACATTCTAGATATGACCGTAACCAGCTGAGGACCATCCCAGAGAGCCCTACCCAGTTTTCCAATCTGTCTAGGAGAATGTTGTGGTTAATAGTGTCAAAACCAGCACTGATATCTAATAATACCAGAACTGATATTTTGTCTGAATCAGTATTTAATATCTTTGAGCGCCGTCTCTGTGCTATGATGCGGTCGGAAACCAGACTGTAAATTGTCCAAGTAGCCAATTGAGATTAAGAATTTGTTCAGCTGATTGAAAACAAACTTTTCAATGATTTTGCCTATGAATGGAAGTTTTGAAATTGGTCTGAAGTTGTTCAATATTGAGTTATTTAGATCACTCTTTTTAAGAAGGGCCTTGACAACTGCAGTTTTCAGGGACTTCGGAAGTGTGCCTGAAAGGAGTGACGCATTTACTATTTCTAACAGATCTTTTTCCAGACAGTTAAAAACATTTATGAAAAATGTTGTGGGGAGTGTGTCAAGACAGCAGGTTTTTAAGCAAGTTTTAAGATGCTGTACTATTTCTTCCATGGATTTGCCATCAATTTCCTCAAAATCAGACATAGTGACTAATTTCTGAAGTTTTTGTGGTGGTACTGTCTGACCTCAGTGCAACATGAGGACGAGCTAATCGCCGTTCTCTTCATGAAAAAAGATGCAAACTCGTTGCATTTTCTGTCAGAGACCATTTCATAGGCAACCCGTGTTGGAGGTGTGTTAGTCTCTCTACAGTAGCAAAAATAGTGCAGGTGGTGTTTATATTGCTGTTTATAATGTTTGAGAAGCAATTCTGCATAGCTGTGCCTTGTTCCATATTGAAAGCTTGAAGGCTGTCTTTATAGATATTTTAATGTATTTCAAGTTGTGTTTTCTGCCACATTAATTTTGCTTTCCTGCATTTCTTTTCATGTTTTGCACTGCTGTTTTGTTTCTCCAAGGTGCTTTACTGCCAGTGATCGTCTGGACCTTTACAGGAGCAATGCCCTCAATAGCATTTTTAACGTTTGAGTTAAATTTATTGAGGACACTATCAACACCGTCTGCAGATATACTCCGTTTCAAAGATGTAACCTTGATCAATTACACACTCTTTGAGGCTCATTTATGTACCTCTTTTTGAAATAGACAGATCTAAATTCAGTGGCAGGAGAAATCAATATTTCAAAGCAAACAGTCAAAGCACACCGTCCTTAATAATAGTGGATGAAATGTCCAGACCCTTGCTAATGAGCAGATCAAGAGTGTGTCCGCGATTGTGTGTTGGTCCATCTACATGATGATCAAAGCATTTAAAACTGTTTTGAGTTCTTTGGCAGTGACGACACCATTTTCTTTTTAATCTTTGACAGTTGTCAAAGCACCCCCAAAACCATCTTACCTACACATGGGCAAAGCTAGGTATAATTAAGCAATGTTACATTCCCAATCTGTCTGACATAACAGCACAATTTCGAATGTATGTTGCTTTTACACAATGGTTTAACAAGCAGGTAAATAATTGTGAATAACTTCTTTTTTTTTTAGACAAAAAAATGTCAGTTATTTCATGTGTTCCTTCTCCGTCAGTGAAAAGTTCCAAAAGAAGTCAAAGCATCCAGCACCGCACTTGATGTTGTTTCGCTCAAACATGAATCAGTGTTTTTGAAAAAAAAATTTTTTTAAGTGAACGAATCATTCTCTTTCACTTATATTGTTTCAGTCGTAAACGATTCTGTGTTCTTTAATGGATCACTCGAGTCAATGGCTCACACACCATAAAAGATGCACACTTGTCGCCATTTGCTTGCCTAAATATGCAGTCTGCAGAAATGCTCATTGAATAAATAAGTGAACAATCCAAATAAACGATTAATCGAACCACTATTTGGAAAGCCACCAACAAGTGGAGTGATTTAAATAGTGAAGCATACCATTGCACTCTTGCAATGCTGCTGGGCCAATAACAGTTGAGGACTGTTGTGAAATCACATTTGAACTACAATAACCAAATGCCACTTCTGAATAAGTATTTCTACTTTGTGTGTCAGATATTTTGACACATTGAAAGACAGTTCACACGAGAATGATAATTGTTTCTTACATTCTGTAATAGTCTGGTATAATTGCACAAAGTTTTTCAAAACTTTGGCGTAATGAAAGCCAGATTTATTCATTCTGGCATTTCGCATTTGCTGGTGTTTGATCATCGATGATGTGCCTATTTTTCACAAGTGACTCTGTATGTAAGGCATTGTAGGCTAACTGTCAGTTTGTGTTCATAATGGAAATGGGTGATGTACACCACAATTTGGGGACCACTGATATAAAGGTGCACTCAGTAATTCTAATCCAATACACTTTTTGTCAAATTCTGCAAATATCTCCTCACAGTTTCAATGGAACACTGAAGGGAGGGGGTGTGTTTGTTTTGGAAGTTGAGTTTGAATATCAACAGTGTTTCTCAAGAATCACTGAGTGCACCTTTAATGCTTTGTATTAGTCAAAGGATTTACTGATCATTCATCATAACACAGCTGTTCTCCAAATGCCATTTATACTCATTTTCCTTTGTTTCATGATTCCAGGGAAAATATTTTTTTTACTAGCATGAATTTTAAAAGGGTAAAATTAAGAGGAATGGAATGTTCCTAGTTCAATGAAAACATACTGTTCAAACATTTCCAAAAATCAACATCTATAGAAACTTATTGTGTATTTCAGTCTTCAGGCAGATGAATATAATATAATTTAGCACATGAAGACCCATATACACACGTCATCAACTCTTGATTTGGAGTTCAGAAACTTTGCTCACCCAGTCAAAATGAAGCATTAATGGATGAAACAAAATGGTTCTGAAAAATGATTATGATGGTGTTTGGCACAAAAAGCTTCATCTGTTATTCACTCAAAAAAAAAATATATATTTTTGCTGCTTGTTCAATTTACTTGTTCAAGCAACACAATTCTAGAACATTTTGTCACAACTTGAAATTGATAGGGAGAGTAAATGTTAAAATTAAGTGCTGTTCTATGTGTTTTTGTTCAAGATGAATCTAAAGGGGATAATTGTGTGTGTTTAATATTTTGTTACATAGAGATTTAGAAGAGTTTCTGTTCGTTGAGGAAATGCTGTGCTAACCATAGCATAGTTACTAAACTACACTTTATAGTGCTTCCAAATGGCATGCATTTAACATGTAAACTTTCACTATTTAGTACATAAAGAAATAAAAGACATTTATTTGAATTTCAATGAAACCGCTAATTTGTTGGTTTACACAATTCAACTAGGTTCTTTCTACATACAGTGTTTGTGATGAGATTACACAGTAATGTAAAGTTAAGAGATCTCATTTCAAACATGTGGAGCCACTGTCCACGACTAAATCAAGTTCAGCCAAAGAGTTATTTGTTGAGTTTTAAGCCTTTAGACTTTGGGAATTATAAGGCTACAGAAGTGTTCTAAATAGGCATGGATACCCCTAATGAGGAAGTATTGCCCTCAGTAACCAGAACCATGTGTTTCTATATTGCCACCCATAATATTACTAGCACACCCCAGTACACATTTCCTGTTTGTTTAAAAAAAAAAAAGTATACTCTGTAATCATTCTTTGTCTTCAATAGTTAAATATCCAAGTTGACCACAGGTCTCTTATCCCTGAATTTTTATTTTTGCAAAGTCACCACAATAAAACGGCATTTTTTCATTGTTAACCTCAAACTAATTAACTACAGTTGAAGAGACTCTAGCAGACTGTGCACTGGCGCCCAAGACCCCATCTATAACCCTCTACTGTATCAGATAATGTTTACACTGAGAAAGTTGGACAAGCTACAAACATTCAGTCTTCGTCCCTTGGATGCTCTCTCCTTCCCCCTCCCCATCTCCCTGTCTCACAGCCTCCCTCTTTCTATGTGGCTTCCAACGGCTTGCCATTTCCTCTGAAGAATAGGAGTGCTCAGTTTTTCCCAGACGCCTTGGACAGCAAATAAAAAGAGAAATTTCACTGCTCGTTTCTCTTTTGCCTAGTCAGGACTGTCAATCCAGTGAAGCTTCAGAAATCTAAATGGTGAGTTTTATTTTTTAGATAATACTGCAAAAAGTTTAACATTATAGGTCTGACACAGAGGACTTTTTGGTTTTTGTTGTTGTAGACAAATTCCTCACATTTTCTGCCATTTAGACACTTTAGAAGCAACTATAACTATGTATCCTTTCAGATTTCTACCAATGATGTGCTTTAATGCGCAATAGCACTGTTGTTGAGACTCGAAATGGAAAGATGGATCTTATGTAACTACATGTGACAGAATGTTTTGACCAGAGTGTTTGTTATTGCTGCTTATTCGTGATCTTCTAATTTTGGTCAATTACTTCATGAGAATGAGGTATTGAGACGTTCCCAGTTATGAAGGCAAATAATATATAACCTTTTTTCCACCTTTCTTTATACTAAATGATATGATTAATTTCCATTTGAGACCCATTTATGCTTTGCAGTTTTGAGATAATAACAACAGAAAAAAGCCTAACCTTGCTATAAATCATTGCAGTGTTTTATTTGAAGTACAGTGTTAATATGGCAGTGATCTTATGTGAGATTATAATTTTTTTTATATTCATATATATATTTTAATATATATATATAGACTGTTAGGCAGAATGTTAGGGACTCAGTCGACATTCACTTTTATTGAATCTTTTTCCATACACTGAAATTGAGTATTGTCTAAAGCTGCCAGTCCCTAACATTCTGCATAACATTTCTTTTTGTGTTCCACGGAAGAAAGAAAGTCATACTGGCTTGGCACAACACGAGGGTGACTAAATGGCAGAATTTCCATTTTTGGGTGAACCATTCCTTTAACAGCTCATGCTGGTACAGGGCTGCAATAATAAAGACTGTGAAACATATGTGAATGCGTGATAATCTCACTGAGTTTTGTTTGCAGATCAGTCTGGCAAAATGTCATTAGTATTTGTTCTGTGTTCCTTGGCAGTCCTTCCTCTACTTAAAGGGATAGTTCATCCAAAAATAAAAATTCTCTCTCATCATTTACTCACCCTCATGTCATTCCGAATGTGTATGAGTTTATTTCTTCAGCAGAACACAAACAGTTATTTATAAGAATATTTCAGCTCTGAATGTCCAAACAATGCAAGTAAATGGTGTCCAGAACTTTGAAGGCCCAAAAAGCATATAAAAAGGCAGCAAAAAATGTACTCCAGTGGATGTCATGAATGTCTTCAGAAGTGATCTGATTGGTGTGGTTGAGGAACTGATCAATATTTAGTTAATTTTTTTTACTATAAATTGTCCTCCCTGCCCAGTTGGTGGCGATATGCATGAAGGCTACGAATTGCCCTAAACAAAAGAAGAAGAATGTGGAACTGAAAGTGGGGATTTATGATGAGAAAGGACTGAAATATTGTTCTATTTCTAACCCACACCTAACATATCGCTTCTGAAGATATAGATTTAACCACTGTAATTGTACGGATTACTTTTATGCTGCCCTTATATGCTTTTTGGACCTTCAAATTAATAGAAAGTCATACACATCTTAAATACGATGAGTGCGAGTAAATGATGAGGGAATTCTGCCTGCTCCAAGCACTCAGGATCAAATACAAAAACACTGTCCTGTGAGATAACAAGAAACTGTCCAGATGTCTTAGGACAGATATCTCGAATTCAAGAAATTTGCGTTTTAACTAACTGATCCTGCAGCCTTTAAAAGAATGCTTTGGTGGTCTGGTTGTATTTTTCAATGTGAGGCATC
Source organism: Xyrauchen texanus (assembly GCF_025860055.1). Lineage (NCBI taxonomy): Eukaryota > Metazoa > Chordata > Actinopteri > Cypriniformes > Catostomidae > Xyrauchen > Xyrauchen texanus. Next base: position 17,966,966 of record NC_068311.1, read on the forward strand.
AAAAGTTTCGCAACTTTTATACGAAACAGCTGTTTGAGAGACAGCAGACTTGCAAAGAGTCCTGCTGATTTACAGCAAGACATAAAGTCTTGGACATGCTCAGTTCCAGGCAGGATAACGAGAGCTGACAAGTCCATGAATACTTCCTGCTTTATAGAGGGTGTGTTTGCAGCCTGATTATGCTGCCTGTCTTATGCACCTCATTACTTATTGCGGTGCTTTGTTAGCACATTCCGTGTTTTTAACTGTTCACCCACCGACTGTAAACAGATGTTTAAAATCCCTCAGTGAAAATGTAGACTATTTAATAAGCTATAACTGCTATATTAGGACTGTTACTGTTTCTGCATATGCTATTATGATGTACTATCATATTTCCCTTGGCATGCTCATCTTGTTAACGGAGAGGTGAGATCATGCAACACTTAATGTTGTGCTTTACTGCTTTTCACATTATCTGCAGACTACATACCGCAGCTGTAGTTTCAGCCATAATGATGCTGAAATCATCTCGAAACAAGCAGCGATTATGAGAGCACATTATGTGTTCTGTTAAAGGGACATGTGCCACAAGTTTACACACCCAGATGTCATTCCAAACCTGATTTACTTCTTTTTTTTTCCCCCAAATTGAACACCAAAAGAGAAGTTTTCAACCTAGTCTTCTAGAATCATGTTACTATACCTACATTTTATGTGTCTCGTATTGTGATAGTTTCCTGGTAAAATAAACACTAGAGGCGCTACGACAACTTTTCACACAAGTAATCTTCACAAGTAATAGGGCAGATTATCAGTTTATGAAAACGAACTTTTCAGCAATAGCCTTACTGATAAAGCGTTGCACTTGCGATGCAAATGATTAGGTTTTGAGCACGTTAATCGGCACAGAAGCACCACAAAATGATGTGATTGCTCCAGCAATTACGTTTTTCATGTCACACTTACTTTTCTGACACTATCGGTTACATTTAGGGTAAGGAGGTATGTTTTGTTGATTAAAAACTCTATTTGGGAGAAAATGTAACTCTCTTTTAGTGCCACACAGTGGACATTTCACCTCCTAACTGCCGTGATACGAGTAAGGAATTTCATTAAGCAAAAATGTCACCACAGCCACGTACTTTTCATGAGATCAGGCTGGAAGTTTTAGCAGAATGTCGGAACTGCTCTCCACCATACGATGAATGTGGGCTGTTAAGCTCCAAAGAGGACAAAAAAGCCTTATAAAAGCAGTCTATTCAATGCATTTGGAATAGTTCTTTTAAAGCCATATGATAGCTTTGTGTGAAGAACAAATTTTTTTTAGTTGTTATTCACTGAAAATCTGGTTTGATAGATTTGATCACCATTCACTTTCATTATATGGAAAAGAGCAGCTTGGACATTATGCTATAAATATTTATTTTTGTGTTCACTGGGAGAAAAAAACATTATGGGTTTTTGAAAGGAATGAGGGTATTTACATTTTTGGGTGAACTATCACTTTAACCACCTCACATACTAATAACTGTCTTTTTCCACAGACTGAAAGCAATGACATCTCTGCAGACATGGCCTCTTACCTTCCTGGTTGTTATTGCAGTGCATTGTTCTAACTCGCTAGAAGACAATCAGATCCCCAGTTTGTGCACAGGCAGCCCAGGTATCCCAGGATCTCCCGGGTTGCATGGCAGCCCTGGTCAGCCTGGCAGGGATGGGCGAGATGGGCGTGATGCACAACCAGGAGAGAAAGGGGAAAAAGGCGACAGAGGAGAGCCAGGTGCAAAAGCACCCACCTTCCTGATATTCTTCACTTCTCTATTTAAATATTTTATGCTGAAGTGTCATTTATTCAAATACTTTCCTCTATCCCAGCTTAATCTACAAAGACAACTTTGCAGAAACCTGTTTGAAAACAGTCATCATTTTTGCAATGGTGACACTAGTGATGCAGAAATGACACACTCACCATCAATAGTATAACATGATAATCCCATTGTGTTTATAATTCACAGGTCATTCAGGCGAGAGGGGCCTAACAGGAGACCGAGGGGATCTAGGGGAAAAAGGAGAGAGAGGAACCCCGGGTGAGTGTGCGGTGGCCCCCAAATCAGCTTTTAGTGCCAAGCTCTCTGAGGCCCGCACTACACCGATGGCAGTAGGGGATGCTGTGCGATTTGACACGGTGGTTCTGAATGAGCAGGGGGATTATAATCCTGAGACCGGACGTTTCACCTGCAGAGTGCCAGGTGTTTATTACTTTGCCGTCCACGCCACAGTCTACCGCTCCAGCTTGCAGTTTGACCTCATAAAGAATGGACACACATTGGCCTCCTACTTTCAGTTCTTTGGGAACTGGTCCAAACCAGCCTCACTGTCTGGAGGAACATTAGTGCACTTGATTCCAGGAGATCAGGTGTGGGTGCAGATGGCCCTGGGCGAGTACACAGGCTTTTACTCCAGCTCTAAGACCGACAGCACTTTCACTGGTTTTCTAGTGTACTCAGACTGGAAAAACTCTGCTGTTTTTGCATAGATTCAAAGGGTTGATTCACCCAAAATGCTAATTCTGTTGTTATTAACTCACCATTGTCGTTCACAAAAGGAGATGTTAGGCAGAATGTTAGACCACCATTCACTTTCATTGAATGGAAAAAAGAGTTAATGAAAGTGAGAGTTGACTGAGACTAACATTCTGCCTAACATCTCCTTTTGTGTTCTCCAGAAGAAAGAAAGGCATACAGGTTTGGAACAACATGAGGGTGAGTTATTAATGAAAATAATGAGGTGAATTATCCCTTTAAAGCAAACCACACCTAGATTTCTGTCTGTCTCAGAAAACAATATTGTCATAGATAAGACAAAAGCCTTTTTGGTCTTGACTGCAACAGCTCTCTTCCTTTTCATCCAAGTCAAATATACTTGGCATTACTGTTTTGAAAGGAAATTTTTATTCTGGTGGCAGGCACAATATTTTGTAAAAAAGCATAATTAAATACATTCGAACACTCTTCTGGAATATGAGTTCAATAAAAACGACACACATAATTACCCAATTTGTCATTTAATGTGTTTTTCTAGGGAAAATACATTTCTGCTGCACAGCTTGACTAGAAGCTGTGGTTTCAGGGTGCATTTAAGGCCAATAAACATGGGGTAACATTAAATGTGACACCATATGATGTTGTAGCATTTAAAGGGATATTACATGCAAAAATGTGAATTATTTCATTTACTCACCCTCATGCCATCCTACAGAGCTGAGATATTCTTTGTGTTCAGCAGGAGAAAGAAAGTCATACACATCTGGGATGGCATGAAGAGAATAAATGAGATCATTTTAATTTTGTATTCCTTTAAGACAACAATATATTTGTAGCAGACAGTCCAAAGTCCACTGTTTGTGTTTGGCAGCTTCTGTATGTTGAGTCACAGAGACATCTTGTCATCAAGCCCAGTTTTACAGACTCTAAGATGTAACATCCAATTTCCATAAAACAGAAAAGACCCTCTGCTTCTTTCTTTCTCACACTCTTTATCCCTTTCTCCTGCTTTTCTGTTTTTGATTCGAGACAAGTAATTCCAATTTTCCCCAGTCTGCTGGCAGAGACACACAGAAAGTTTTTCTCAATATTTTTGCACAAAAGTTGAGGAATGAGTTACATTTGTATCATCCCTTTGGGCAATTCATTTCCATTAGGTCATGGCCTACCTCCACCCAGCTGGAGAATAGTGCATTTCAAATAGACCCAACAGTCAAAACAATGTTAGACGGGTGTCTGAATCCAAGCCCTGAAACTCCCAAATACTTCTAGAATTTTGATATAGTTAACATGGTTTTTATATTGTTTATGCCTCTCACCATAGTCCACTTAGTCAACATACCCACAAACCATGTCATACCAGCAAAATATTGTTTTCAAGCACATGTTCTGGTGAGTTTTTTCCACAAATGTATTTTTCAGAGTTTGTCACAGTCATGCATTTAAAGTTGGCATAAACAGTACAGCAAGTGTTACTTGTTCAAAGAACTACAAAATATATGGTAACTTGACTACATTTCTTTATAGTAATTGCAAATTCTAAACTGTATTCAGATGAACTCCCTGTTATATGTTTTATTATTATTATTTAAATAATCAGATTCTGATTTCTAAATCATATGTAATTCTACTGCATTTAAAACATCTGCTTACATAGTAAAGTGGAAGTTCACCCCAAAATTTAAATACTTTTTTTCACAAATGAAGATTTTTAGAAGAATATCAAAGTTCTGAAGGTCATTACAATGCGAATGCTGACCAGAACTTCAAAAGCTCCAAAAAGGAGATAAAGTCAGCATAAAAGTAATCCGTAAAACTCCAGTGGTTTAACAAATGTCTTTTGAAGCGATCCAGTTGGTTTTGGGTGAGAACCGAACAAATTATAACTCCTTTTTTACTGTAAACGGATGAGCCAAAACATTATGACCACCTGCCTAATATGCTGTTTGTCCTCTGCATGCCACTAAAACAGCGCCAAATCGCCAAGGCATTGACTCTACAAGACCATTTAAGGTGTTCTGTGGTATCTGACACCAAGAAATTAGCAGCAGATCCTTCAAGTCCTGTAAGTTGTGAGGTGGAGCTGCTGTGGATCGGACTTGTTGGTCCAGCACATCCCACAGATGCTTAATCAGATTGAGATCTGGGGAATTTGGAGGCTAGGGAAACACCTTGAACTCTTCATCATGTTCCTCAAGCCATTCCAGAACAATGTGTGCAGTGTGGCAGGGTGCATTATCCTGCTGAAAGAGGCCACTGCCATCAGGGAATACCATTGCCATGAAGGGGTGTGCCTGGTCTTCAACTATGTTAAGGTAAGTGGCATGTGTCGAAATGACATCCACATGAATAGCCAGACCCAGGGTTTCCAAGCAGAACATTTCCCAGAGCATCACACTCCCTCCACTAGCTTGTCGTCTTCCCACAGTGCATCCTGGTGCCATCACTTCCCCAGGTAAACACGGCCATTCATGTGATGTAAAAGAAAACGGGACAATCAGACCAGGTGACCTCCTTTCACTGCTCCAAGGTCCATTTCCGATGCTCACGTTCCCAATGTTAAACCACTTTATGCTGACTTTATCTCCTTTTTGGAACTTCTGAAGTTCTGGTCACCATTCACTTAAATTGTAATGACCTTTCAGAGCTTAGATACTCTTCTAAAAATCTTCGTTTGTGTTCATCAGAAAAAAAAAGTAATACACATCTGAGATCGCAAGAGGGTGAGTAAATGATGAGAGGATTTTCATTTATCAATCATATCCCTTTAACATTTTAACTGTGTGATTTACTGTAATAACAGCAGAGGGCGTCTTTTCATCATCATAGCCATGGCTGCATGTTAAACTACACCGTGTATAGATATTCATCCGATTACATTTATATACAGTTGTTACATACAATAATAACAACAGCGAGATATTATTTGTACCATTTAGTATTTAGTCAATAGTTGCCAATTTTAGAAAAACCCTCATCTTCAACTGTAAAAAAAGATAATGACTCCTGTGCAGAACGGAAAGTATTTGTCTCTGTGTGGGTGTGAGTAACTATCGTTTTCCCTCCCAGTCCTTTTTGGCCAGAGACAGAAATGTTCCTTTGACCCAAAGGCAGGGCCTCCTAATTGTAAGACAATTTCAACCATGTTCATACATATAAGTTCAGTGGGCCTGACAAATACACTGTAGCCTACTAAATGTAACTGAACTGAGCTGGATCTAGGCATGCTGCTTGATGCTTCTAGAGTTTTTCCCACTGTAGGGGATCTAGGAAGCCATGTCCAAGTTAATTTCAGCCCCTCCCTATCATTGTATCAATAATGTATTTTTCACTAAAGGAGTTTGTCAAATGCTTAGGGGAGCTACAATGTGGTGCTTTTGCTCTCTCTAACTGCAATGCAAATAACACTGATGACATTTTCTTCATAGCACTGTATTAAATTACAATCTCTACTGTCTATTTTTTTGTGAGATCTTGTGAGAATTATTTAATATTTTCTTTATCCATTTCTTCTCAATAACTGAAGGGTTCCTCCCACATGGCTATTTACTTGGGAGCAAGTCAAAGGGTGGCCATTTATAGATGACAGTGAGCAAGGTTAACTTGTGGCAAATCCATAAATCAATTAACAAATGAATTTTCTCCCAATTTCTCTGCAATCCTTTGCCAGAGAATACTGCTGCCATACTATTGCTACTGTATATCTGTATATACTGTATACAAGTATGACTCCTTAGTTCTTTATGCTCACACTGACTGAAATAAACACTTATAGCAGACAACTTTATCCAAAGATTTCTTCGCAAAGAAATCATGCAAACTGTAAAGTAATATAATTTTCATTTTGTGCTTTTTGTAGCATCTTCATTATATTTGTCAAGGAACTTTGTTGCACGACTTACACGTGTACTGAAACATACACAGACAACCCTAGACTAAAAAGAAATTAAGATAAAATTAAATCTTGAAGTTAAAAATATATTTCATAAACTTTCCATGTCTACATGCTTGGATACAAATATTTTGCTGTTGATAAATAATTAAAAACAAGTTAAAATACTCATTATATTTTATGCCAAGAGTTCATTTCTAAAGGAAATGCCTTAACACAGTCAAGAGACTCATGACATTGTTATGTGACTAACAATCAATGCTAGTTGTTTGATCTCAGGGCTCAAAATAAAACGTTTTTTTTTTTTTTTTAAAAATAGGAAGCATTTCCTGATGTTAAATCTATAATAATGCATCACTTCCTAAACTTTCAGTTACTTTTAATGCTTTGTTCTCAGGTATTTACATTTATGCATTTGGCAGACGCTTTTATCCAAAGCGACTTACAGAGCCCTTATTACAGGAACAATCCCCCCGGAGCAACCTGGAGTTAAGTGCCTTGCTCAAGGACACAATGTTGGTGGCTGTGGAGATTGAACCTTCTGATTACCAGATTACCAGTTATGTGCTTTAGACCACTACACCACCACCACTCCACAGTTACAGATGTAGAGACGCATCTGAATGTTAGTACTATAGGGAAATTCTTGAATACTTTATTTAAAAGTTTACAACTGTGTCTGAATCAAGTTCACGAATTATTTGACTCATCATTTCCACTCCTATGCCAAAATTTTTGAAATGTGGAGCTGTCCAGTGCTGAATGCATCTCCTTTTATACTAACATTTGGATTTCACACAACAAATATCATGTTGATCCACTGAAGGCTGGCCGTGAAGACAAATAACTACTAGTAATTGACATATACTGTACACCAAGGCAGATACTAGTTTCAATTGACTGATTCTATTGGAATGACACTAGATTGGGCTTTGGGAAAGTCATGACTAAACAACTGGAGGAAATGGCCTCCATTACACTCTCCAGTTCACAAGGTCACCCATGCTCAGCAGCTTGAAGTCTCTGCTTTCCTGCTGATGTCAGCGTAGAGGATCTTACAAGTGGGAGAAGCAATTTATCATAATCAAAGACACTGTCTGTTGAGAAATGTACAACAGTACAGCAAGGAAAATTCTACACATAGTATTGTGACAAGGCAATTACAGTCACACAGTCAAATACTGTTTATTTTTCATCTAAATGCTCATTGAATGTGGCTTTGACATTATCCAGGCCTCAACAGAGATACAGACATCTGCTCTACCCACAAACATTAGAATAAAGACATTTGTATAAAATACACATCTGTGGTAGAAGAATACAAAAAAGGCTTGGGGATTCAAATGTTAAATGAAATTACAGATTACTTGAAAACAATTTTCAAAAACAGAATAATAAACCATGGGTTAAGGCTCATCTTCTTTAACAAGTTAACCAAATCCCAAACTGAGGGTGATGGAGAAATAATTTGGAACTGTATCCAATCTTGGAAAAAAGGCAACTAAATAAAGGTTAACAGAGTGAGAAAGAGCATACCAGCATGGAGCTTGCAAATGTATCTGTCCTCTTATATTTACATGATTGTCTTACACTTTGTGCCTGTTTGAATGCAATTTGATTTAAAGTTATGGGATAACCATGAAACAGATTATCATAGAAGACTGAATAAGATAAACCAGTATTATACTTTGTGTCTCTAATGTACAGCTATAAACCAGATGTTTTCCCAAAATAGTGAGCTCTAGCAACATAAACTGAACAAAGCTAAAAGCCTTTTTGCCACTCAGATGTTTACAAAACAGCACTCATGTGGGGATCAGTCAACAACAGAATTGAATTACCGTCTCTTGAAACAAAAAATATGCACAAAATTTCGATTTTGAAATGCACTGATCAATACCATTTCAGCAGTGAGAGAGCATTTAAAAACAACATTAACACTGTTCAATAATAAATGACAAAAAAAGTATGAATAGCTAATACTTCACCTGATTGTAGAATGGCTTCTGAAAATACAGTAGTTAGATGCCTATATGTACTTGAATAGTGTGCAAAACAGCTTTGGTGGAATGATTACAAGGCAAGCAAAGCAAAACACGATTTCTTCAACACTAACAACAAATCAATATGACATTGTAAATGTTCCCATTAAACCTTTGATCCCTTTGTACAGTCAGGCAAGATTTAAAGGAATGTTGCATGTTCTATACAAGTTAATTTCAATTGACATAATTTGTGACAATGTTGAGTACAACAGAAATATTTACATTTCATTTCACATTTACATTTCTGCATTTGGCAGACGCTTTTATCCAAAGCGACTTACAGTGCACTTAATACAGGGACAATCCCCCCGGAGCAACCTGGAGTTAAGTGCCTTGCTCAAGGACACAATGGTGGTGGCTGTGGAGATCGAACCAGCGACCTTCTGATTAACAGTTATGCACTTTAGCCCACTATGCCACCACCACTCCACTATTTCAACTCGTCCTTATTAAAATTTAAAAAAGCAAACATGTGGAACACTTTATTAGAAACACTACAGTACTAAACTAAAGGTTCAACATGTTGTGCATTCTGAGATGCTATTCTGCTCACTACAATTGTACAGCGGGGTTATCTGAGTTACTGTAGCCTTTCTTTCAGCTCGAACAGTCTGGCCAATCTCTGTTGAACTGTCTCATCAACAAAGCATTTCCATCTGCAGAACTGCTGCTCAATGGATGTTTTTGGCACCATTCTGAGTAAACTCTAGAAACTGTTGTGCGTGAAAATTCCAGGTGATCAGCAGTTACAGAAATACTCAAACCAGCCTGACTGACACCAACAATCATGCCATGGTCGACATCCCATTTTCCCCCATTCTTATGGTTGATGTGAACATGAACTGAAGCTCCTGACCCGTATCAGCATGATTTTACTGCTGCCACACAATTGGCATGAATAAGTAGGTGTACAGGTGTTCTTAATAAAGTGCTCAGTGAGTGTACAATGGAAGTGACTAGGGCCAGAGCATAAGAAAATTAAAAACACACCGTTTTAAAATGATAGCCACAAGACATAAATACTGTGTTAACATGTTTTTTGTGTGATAAAAAAGGGATTTTCAGGCATTTACCAGATTACGTAACAGATTATAAACAAAGTTGGAATATTGGATAAAACTTTACACAGATAAGATTAAGAAGTGATTTTATTACACTTAAACTATGTTAACCTTTGTAAGTGCCTTAATATAACCACAATTTGTGCTTTTTCCTTATTTATTTTAATAAACAAGGGACAAGCCAAAATATTTTTATCTTTTGTGCTAAACAATATTGATCTTAACCTGTTTTGAACACCAAACATTCCTTTAAGTAGACAACAATTCATATTATAAGGCCCAGATTTAGTATTGTAGAATACAAATGTTCCCCAAAAGTGTGCTCAACATCCAAGACCAAAATATAGCAAAACATCCATCTTCACAATCAACACCCAATTTTTAATGTCTCTTTTTAAAATACAAATCTTAAATTCATGTACTATTGCTGTATGACAAAAAATAGTGTTGCTGCTACAAAAGCTGATGGAAATAAATGACAATGAATATATAAAATAAAAAAGCACTGTCACAGTTGTCAGCCTAACCACCACCATTCTTTTTGAAATGTAGAAAAAGATGTGATTCAAAACTATTTACTAGCAACAGTGATGAAAAGGCATTAGTGGAATGGACATAAAAGATGAAAAGGGAATGTGTGGTTTCCCCAAGAGAAGAACAGTGCTGCTCAAAAAACCTGAGGATGACAAAAACAGATCAGTAAACTTAATTTCAAAGATACACGTCCATGGTCTGCAGGATCATGTGGCGACACAGAGGGCAGTTGTGTTGGTAGATGGGTTGGCTCAGCAGAATGTTTGTGCAGTCTCTACACAAGCACAAATGGCGGCAAGGCAGAAGCACTACAGTCTTAGTGCTGTCCTGACAGATTACGCACTTCTTTCTCTCTTCTTGCTCTTGTAATAGTGTTAATAGGTTGTTTGTAGGCAGGGCTTTGCAACCGTCCTCAGAAGGAAACTTCTGTAGCAGCCTATGTGTGCTGGAGCCAGGGAGTGCCAGGTCTAGAGGTGCATCCTCCACCACCTGGTCTTCTCTAGCCATGCCGTCTTGAGGCGCTCTCTGGTCTGGCTCTCTCACCTCCCTGTCCACCACCATGCCGGCCTCTCTCCTCGCAGGAACCACCCAGAGGCCTATTCGGCTGCGATGCCAGGCCAGCCGTCGCCACACATTCCTCTCAAGCATGTAGAGGTGGTGCAGAGTCCTCCGGAGTCGCCGCAGGATGGGCACGGTGTTGATGTAGTTGGCTATGTGCAAAGCTGCTTGTCGAGGGAACGCAGGGTTTAGGTAGATAGTGGTACCCACAATGATCACAAAGGTGAGCAGCAGCCCATACAAGTTTCGCAGGAAAACACTGACAAAGATGTGGCACACAGAACCCAAAAACTCCATGGCCAGCCTGCATGGTGTCCACAGAAGTATTGAGGTGCCTACAAGGCTGCTGTAAAGGAAGGTAAGTACAGTCAGGGTCAGCTCTACAGCTTTCTGCAAAGGGCAGGACACCGCTTCCACTGTGCTGACCAATAAAGCATATAAGTTTTGTGTGCCTATGAGCAGCAGGTTGATGATTGTGTTGATGAAATACAGCAACAGGCTGAAGACAATACCACAACCCTCCCAGGCCTGTCGTAGCAAACCATGTCCCGATAGCAGTCCTCTGTGCAGAAGCTCTTTGGTGCGCAATAGTAAGTGTGAAGACAGGTATCCAATCATTTTGAAGCTCTCCAGAGCACCTCCAAGCAACTGCATCCAGCCTCCAACCAAGTTATGGGTCACAACAGTCACGCCGTCCCTCATTGTGATGATGAAAAGCAGAGTGAGATTCCAGCACTCCAACACAGAATTTGTGAGTAGCATGGGTAGACTATTGACAAAAGAGATCAATGCCACCAACAGCTGAATTAATGAGCTGACAATTACGAAATTTAAATCCAGGAGAAGGCAAATGATATCTATGCATTTCCCGATTGAACTGAAAACAAAGTCCAGAAGACCCATAATAAGGAAACGCTCGTGTGTAGTGTCACATTAGTTCACTAAATTCGACTATATATAATTCGTCTTCTTATTTGAGCTCCGAAACGACAAAAGCAGATAATTGTTCATTCTGTTGTTACCAATCTGGCACAAACAAACAGCTTTGGTAGCCGAGCTAGCAAGCATGCTAACCCATTCACGTTTGAAGAAACATTAACGTGAACACTAAGTATTCAAATACCATTGCTAATATGACTGAGCTCTAGCTGCGAATGATAATTTACCTGTTTTGGACAGGAAAAACTCGAGTTAAACATAGCTAGCATAGTGCAGTAGCTGCTCACACATGGACGAGCTGCTCAGCGGATGTTTACGTTCGAAAAGCGAAGCTGCTCATGTTTGCTGATTGCGAAAGTCTATAGTCCAAACGGAGTTATAAAGTTCCAATCTAAACACACTTTCTTGGTGAAGCATCCACGTTATTTTAGTTAGCTCCGAGGCGACTAAAAAATAAATGGTTTCTTTGTTTTGATTATAATTCGACAAAAAAAAAACGAATGCTTCTCTCGTTGTTTCAGTCCGTTGTTTCCGCCTTCCAACATGTGTCGGAAGAGGATCAAGTCGGCACTCGGGCTGCGCATAAACTCGTCTGTGAGGAGAGAAAAACATGAATATTACACGCAATCATCAGCGTTAACACATATTACGTTTATTTATTCCTTCTCCTATTTTGTCTCTTTATATACTGTCTTTTCATTATCTGATAGTATAAAAAACACAAAATAAGACTTGGACTAAAAATAAAATCTAACAAGGTGCATGGAGAGGCGTTTTAACAGCGTAGAGGTAAAGTTTATAATTTCTGTGCCACCGAAAGGAACATTCCCAGCGTCATAAATCGCGTATACTGTCACAGTATGCACTGTATTTAATGAAGGACGCACTTCTCGGTAAAACAGTATGTTCTTTCGCCCCTTAAACTCTGGAGCATTTTTGGGCTGCTTCCCACAATTTTTCACACTCAAATTTAAAAGATACCATTCAAATATACTGTGGACTAATTGCAAAAAATTGCAATTAAGGACTTGTTTAAAAAAAGACTCAAATTATTCATAAATAATATTGTATGTGTTGATAATCTTATGATAAACATATAGTTTAGATATTTTCCTAACTTTGTAAACATGTAATTCTGGTTCTGTTCACTCCAGCTCACTTTGAAAAGTCTTATTTTATTCCACTAGATGGCACCAAGCATTATATTTCTTTTTCTCTTTCACATTCCATCACAACATACAGATCTGAAATGTAGGTGGCGCTCTAATGCATTTTAGCCCTCAAAGATGTGCTCGTCCATAGACATTCAGTCTAATTTTCAGTTCATGCATCACCCTCATTATTTAATCGAATATCTCAGACTCTGAGTGGACTGGAAGCTCAATTTGTGTCATGTCATGATATACACTTGCGGACAAAGTTTGGAATGATGTACAGATGTAGCTGTTTTGGAAGGAAATTGATACATTAATTCACCAAAGCGGCATTCAACTGATCACAAAGTATAGTCAGGACATTACTGATGTAAGAAACAGCACCATCACTATTTGAAAAAGTCATTTTTGAACAAATCTAGACAGGCTCATTTCCAGCAGCCATCACTCCAACACCTTATCCTTTTTTATCTCCTTTTCTCCCAATTTGGAATGCCCAATTCCCACAACTTAGTAGGTCTTCATGGTGGCACGGTTATTCACCTCAATCCGGGTGGTGGAGGACAAGTCTCAGTTGCCTCCGCTTCTGAGACTGTCAATCCGCGCAACTTATCACATGGTTCGTCGTGAATGACATCGCGGAGACTCCGCATGTGGAGGCTCATGTTACTCTCCGTGATCCACGCACAACTTACCATGCGCCCATTGAGAGCGAGAACCACTAATCGTGAGCACGAGGAGGTTAACCCATGTGACACTATCCTCCCTAGCAACTGGACCAATTTGGTTGCTTAGGACACCTGGCTGGAATCACTCAGCACACCCTGGATACTCCAGGGGTGGTAGGCAGCGTCAACACTTGCTGAGCTACCCAGGCCCCCCAACAACTTATCCTTGAGTAATCATGCTAAATTGCTAATTTGGTACACAGTTGAAAGCTATTTGATTCGTTAAATTAATCTTAACATTGTCTTTGTGTTTGTTTTTGAGTTGCCACATTATACAATAGACTGGCATGTCTTAAGGTTAATATTAAGTCAAAAATGGCAACAACAAAAAAGAAACGCTTTTCTCTAGAAACAAAAGTTTTGATGAAGGCAATACAATGCTTGAAATTGCTAAAAAACTGAAGATTTCATACAAAGGTGTACACTACAGTAATCAAAGTGTATGTGGCAACTAGATCTGCATATCACGCACATTAAGACACCTCTATAGGCAAGCATGATTTAATCATAAAGTTCCTAAAAGGAGCAAGACGATTAAACCCGCCTCTGACAGCTACAGTCCAGACTTGGGACTTAACTTTAGTCCTAAAAGCTCTCGCAGGGCCCCCCTTCGAGCCTTTGGACTCTGTTGATTTGCGCATGCTTTCCATTAAGACCGCACTACTGCTGGCTATGGCCACAGCAAAACAGGTCGTGACCTACATGCATTATCAGTTGACAATTCATGTCTGGAGTTTGGACCCGGTCTTTCAAGAGCCACTGTCAAACCCAGGAAAGGCTACTGTATGTACCCAAGGTCCTGACCACACCCTTCAAAGCGCAGGTGGTTCACTTTCAGGCCTTCTTCCCTCCTTCATTTAATTCAGATGAGGAACAATCATTGCATTTGTTATGCCCTGTGCGGGCGCTACATACATGCGTTGAACGTACTTGCCAGTTCAGACTGTCTGATCAACTCTTTATATGTTATGGAGGATGCACAAAAGGAATGTCTTCTCCAAGCAAAGACTTTCTCACTGGATTGTCGATGCAATTACCCTGGCTTACGAATTGCAGGGTCAGACTTGCCCAATTGGTGATAAAGCACACTCAACTAGAGGCATGGCCTCCTAATGGGCATGGACTAATGGTGTGTCCTTACAAGACATATGTTTTGCAGCAGGATGGTCCTCGCAAAACACGTTCGCAAGATTTTACAACCTAGACGTAACGTCTCTTTCTTCACAAGTCCTCTCTGTTTAGAGCACTTGCTATTCATTGGCCATATATATATATATATATATATATATATATATATATATATATATATATGTATATATATATATATATACTTTATGCCCCCCTTTTTTAAGCACGGGCTCTGCATCATTTACACAAGGCTGTTATAATTCCACAAGTCACAAGCACTTCATTATAACTCCCTTCCTGGCCAGGTTCATAAGGAGTAATTCATACTATATGGCTATAGCTCATATATTAATTATGAGCGCTCTCCTCCTGGCCATCATGAGGATCACTCACTGCGGCATACACATGCCGGTCATCGTCCCATAAGACTGCGCCGCCATGTTTCCTCTCAAGGAAGTTATATCTTGTAGTGCGGCGTGATGGGATTCTGTTCCCCATATGCGTTAGTAACGCAATGTCAAGTGGACTGAAGTCGTTAGGGAACGTCTCGGTTACGTACGTAACCTCAGTTCCCTGAGACGAAGGGAACGAGACATTGCGAACGCTAGCCGCACCACAAGACTCAAGAGTTCTTGAGGGACGAGCAATGCTCTCCTTGTTCTCAGTCAGAAATTCTGAGGAATGGTGTCTGTGCACCTGTTTTATAGCGGTCAGTTTCCCATATGCATTAGTAAACGCAATGTCTTGTTCCCTTAGTCTCAGGGAACCGAGTCTACTTACGGAACTGAGACGATTATTCAACCAAGCAAGCTCACAGACAAGTAAAAAAATGCCTCAATTACTAGAAAACTGCCTAAAGTAAAAGCAGATATAAAGTTTTTAACTATTTGGGGCTTACAGCAGCAGTGATCAGCGCATAAAGTTAGTATATGATGACTTACAGAAATCATATTTCACTTTGTGATTCTTTTGAAAATCTTTCGAAATGTGGTATTAGGGCAACAATATAAAATGTACAGTAACAAAATAAGAGCGTTCATTTGGTATATGACTTTCCATTTAGGTGTTATGTGAAGGGCTTTTATTTTTATATAAATATTTCTACTCTTCCATCTTGGGGGCAACTTTTTCAATGCAAATGTTTTGAGGCCTTATTTTGTAATTTGTCACATAAATGCCTAAGTGAGGGTTATCTCTGAAAAGCTCAGATTCTAAGCTTTAAAATGATATGCCTGATTTACACAGTATGTGAAAAAAAAAAAAAAAAAACGTTAACGTTTTAAGCATAAAGCTTTTTACCTAAACAGAGTGTAAGGGGTTAGGTAAAGCATGTGAGCAGTATGACTAGATTCCAGACATACTCAGAGATTCGGTGTTTCTCAATGCTTAGAACCCGTTCTCGTTCTTGCTTTCGTTTGAAAATCTTGCCTAACTACCTTAGAGCGAACCCGGTAGACATGAGGATGTAAAACTTATTTATTTTTGCGATGTGCGGCAAAATTTATTTTCTTTTTTTTGTAGGTGGATGATGACGTTAAACAAGTCCACATGAATATAAGAACTTATTTACTGAGATAACAATCCACGCTTTTTTTTAATACGTGTTACGACAGTACTTCACTGCATAGCGGATACATAACAATGAATGGGAAGAGCCGTAAACTGACACCTCCTTGACGAAAATTATCTGTGTCTTCTCTTATAAAACAGTAAGTTTATCGTTGTAAACTAAACATATTCTTAATTTCAAAAGGGTTGTTGAGTGTAAAACATGTTGAAGATTAGTGGACAGGCATTAGTGATGTACTGTTTCCTAACAAAAACTGTTTATTCAGCACACACTGATGCATCTCCTCCATAGACTACAAGTAAAAAATAAAAAGCCTGACCAGAATATATGACGTATGAACAACAACCGCGAAAATAATCTACTCTGGTTGTAGATTTGTAACAACTTTCTTTGTATATATACGGAGTGTCTATTTTATTTGCACCTCAATAGTCTTGTGGAACCACTGTAGGCCTAATATGCGACAAACTGCTCAGTAGATGTCGCTGCAGTGGCGTAGGCTGTAGAAACGGTGTGTGATTGTGCTGTCCTAGCGACTGCGGATCAAATCCAACTTCTGTCACACTCCATTCGATTTCCTGTTTCCACTCGTAATATTTCCTTTAATACTATTTAAAATAATAGATAAAAATGAATATAAATGTTGATTTCATCTCTGTGATTTGATCACGGCGAATGTCGAGGTGTGCAGAGAAGGGTTTGATCCGGAGGCGGAGTCTGTCGATGCCTAAAGGTGCGTACACACTGCCAGCGACATCGCGCGCGACAGCGACTCAATACCATACATTTTCAATGCGAGCACAGCGACTTCCGGCGACACGAGCTGTCGCTGGCGCTAGATGTGGGCGTGTCCAGCGACGCGACAAAGTTGAGAAAAGTTCAACTTTGGAGCGACTGACGGAAGCGACAGCCAATAGGAGAGAAGACGGGAGAGCTCACGTGATCCTTTCTCTCTCTCTCAGCTCCTGCAGTAATGGAAAGGTGGATGAAAGGCTAATTCTTGCTGTTAGAAATTTTCCAGTGCTTTATATGTCTCTTCCCACGTACAAGGACATTTTTAAGAAAAATACTGCGTGGAAAGGTGTATCTGAGATCGCGGGATTTTATGGACCCAGACAGACCGGCATTTGCATTTTCGCACGCAGATAAACAGCCGCTATGGCAAACAGCACGCCTTGTTTCTCATTCATCTTTGATATAAAGCATTTTATGTACTGATTCCATTTATATTTAGTCTTTTCCCTCCAAAATGTTTGTTTTTAGTGGCAAGAAAAGCGATTCGCTGTCAAGAGCAATGGAATGTCATCCGTGAATGTCATTTATAAACGTTACTAGGCAACCAGTAGTGGGAACACCCACTAGCGACTTCACCGCCAGCCACTGGCGACTTGCAGCGACAAAGTCGCTGGCAGTGTGTACGCACCTTAAAGCTGCGTACACACTGCCAGTGACATCGCGCGTGACAGCGACTCCATCCCATTCATTTTCAATGAGAGCACAGCGACATCCAGCGACATGAGCTGTTGCGACCGTTGGCGACTAGATGTGGGCGTGTCCAGCGACGCAACAAAGTCGAGACAAGTTCAACTTTATTCAAATGAAGAGCGACTAACGGAAGCGACTAAAGTTGAACTTGTCTCAACTTTGTCGTGTCGCTGGACACGCCCACATCTAGCGCCAACGGTCGTGACAGCTCGTGTCGCCGGAAGTCGCTGTGCTCTCATTGAAAATGAATGGTATGGAGTCGCAGTCGCGCGCGATATCGCTGGCAGTGTGTACACACCTTGACTCGTTCCCGCGGCACGGCATCGTTTTTGTGTAGACTGCATCTCTGTATTACTAATATTGTAGTAACAATGTTCGTTGGCAGAAACCATAGCTTTAAATCAATTAACAATGGTGTTGTTAGTACAGTAATATGGTGCTAATATATTAACCATGGTTAATTTTGAGGTTACTGTACATTTTCAAAAAAATGCCATGGTGAAACCAGTATTAAAACCAAGGTTTTTTTTTTTCTAAGTTAAGGTTATTTTTTTAAAGGTAAGGTTAAGGTTATGTTTAGCGGTAGAGGTTAATGTAATGTGTCTGTGGGACTCTAAATAAACACAATAGACACACTGCATTGATGCCCATACTACATGTTAATATTTCAAAATTGTTGCCAATAGTATTGGACACTATTTTCACCAGTGTTGGGTGCAAATAATATCTGATACTATTTACAGTAAATAGCATATACCATTATGTGCAAATAGCAAATCTGCTAATATATATATATATATATATATATATATATATATATATATATATATATATACACACACAGTATATTAGGGTTGTTGATTTAACGTGTTAATTAAGCTTGATTCATTTGATTAAAAAATAACGTGTTAAAAAAATTTACACAATTAATCGCAATGCCCCCGGAGTGTAATAAGGAAGATTCCTGAGAAATGCAAGCTTGTAGTACCACCAGTTTACTCCAGAGGGCAGTAAGTGAAACTTCAGCTGTATGGGCATCACGCGGTTTATACAGAGAACAAAACAACCCTTCAGCAGGCAGCACAACAAACATGCTTAACGTTCTTGCGTTCAAAACACTTGATGGAGCGGCTAATGGACTGGTGTAGAGCCAACAACCTGTCTCTGAATGTGGACAAAACAAAAGAGATGGTTGTTGACTTCAGGAGAGCACAGAGTGACCACTCTCCGCTGAACATCGACGGCTCCTCTGTGGAGATCGTCAAGAGCACCAAATTCCTTGGTGTTCACCTGGTGGAGAAACTCACCTGGTCCCTCAACACCAGCTCTATTACCAAGAAAGCCCAGCTGCGTCTCTACTTTCTTCGAAGGCTGAGGAAAGCACATCTCCCACCCCCCATCCTCCCTACATTCTATAGAGGGATTATTGAGAGCAACCTGAGCAGCTGCATCATTGCCTGGTTTGGGACTTGCACCAATTCGGATGCAAAGCCCCTCAGAGGATAGTGAGAAGATCGTCGGGGTCTCTCTTCCCTCCACCAAAAACATTTACACTAATCGCTGCATCCACAAAGCAACCAGCATTGTGGATGACCCCACACACCCCTCACACAAACTCTTCACCCTCCTGCCGTCTGGCAAGAAGTACCGAAGCATTCTGTAACAACTTCTTCCCCCAAATCATCAGACTCCTCAATACTCAGAGACTGGACTAACACACACACACACACACACACACACACACACACACACACACACACACACACACACACACACACACACACACACACACACACACACACATGTTGTGTTTCCATGTTTTATGGGGACTTTCCATAGACATAATGGTTTTTATACTGTACAAACTTTATATTCTATCCCCTAAACCTAACCCTACCCCTAAACCTAACCCTCACAGAAAAAATTCTGCATTTTTACATTTTCAAAAAACATAATTTAGTATGATTTATAAGCTGTTTTCCTCATGGGGACCAACAAAATGTCCCCACAAGGTCAAAAATTTCAGGTTTTACTATCCTTATGGGGACATTTGGTCCCCACAAAGTGATAAATACACGCTCACACACACACACACACACACACACACACACACACACACACACACACACACACACACACACACACACACACACACACACACGTTGTGTTTCCATGTTTTATGGGGACTTTCCATAGACATAATGGTTTTTATACTGTACAAACTTTATATTCTATCCCCTAAACCTAACTCTACCCCTAAACCTAACCCTCACAGAAAACTTTCTGCATTTTTACCTTTTCAAAAACATAATTTAGTATGATTTATAAGCTGTTTTCCTCATGGGGACCGACAAAATGTCCCCACAAGGTAAAAAATTTCGGGTTTTACTATCCTTATGGGGACATTTGGTCCCCACAAAGT
Source organism: Xyrauchen texanus (assembly GCF_025860055.1). Lineage (NCBI taxonomy): Eukaryota > Metazoa > Chordata > Actinopteri > Cypriniformes > Catostomidae > Xyrauchen > Xyrauchen texanus. The sequence continues at coordinate 17,987,007 of NC_068311.1, forward strand.
GATAAATACACGCTCACACACACACACACACACACACACACACACACACACACACACACACACACACACACACACACACACACACACACACACACACACCTGTACACCATCCAACTTTTGCACATGTCCAAAAGTTGCACTTAATTCATTGTCACTTATACCTGGCTGCTACCTCAATAACTGCTAGTCCATAGAACACTATTTCATAGTATGTCATGTTTACATTTGGCATTTTTAGAAAGTGTCATCTTTTTGCACTAACAAATGTGTACTGTTAATTTTAATAAATATTGTATTGTCCTGTATTTTTGCACACATTTGCAGGTGCACTTTATGTAGGAGTTTGTGGTTCTGTTTTTGTCCTATGTTGTATTATGTAGCACCATGGTCCTGGAGGAACGTTGTCTCGTTTCACTGTGTACTGTACTAACTGTATATGGTTGAATGACAATAAAAAACACTTGACTTGACAGGTTTTATGAATTTGACTTAATAAAGCTAATTATTACCGCTTCAGCTTTATTTTACACACTTCAGCTTTATGTTCTTTTAAAATTGAACAAGATGCAGCATTCCTGCTCGAGACACTGACAAAAACTATGAGATGCGGCGCGCAATGGTCGAAGACCTCGATAGTGTATGTTTATATAGAAAAACAATTTAAAAACAGCGTGCACAGGGCCAATAGCACTTTCTTTGTGATGGGCCTGTTAGGGGAGTCATATAGCCTATCATTAATGATTGATAGTTAATCAAATTATAGAGCTTATCCCATTTGCAGTTATATATTGTTCCCCGTCTGTCGCTCACTTAGACGTTGTGTCGAAGAAGCGACAATAGGGGTCTCTCTTGAGCGCCGAATATGCCTCCGATCTATGAAAAAAGGCCAATGAGAATTAGGCAGACAGTATTTGCATACCCCGCCCCCGGACATACGGGTATACAAGCGGGGAAATGGGTTGAGTACATTCAGAAATTTTCTTCTGAGCCGACGGTCGTGTATGCAGTCAGCTGCGAGTTACACACATGCAGCATTTTATGAATGGTTCATGTTCTCAGTGCGAGAACATAGTTATGGCAGCATTGCGGTCGCGGCTTTCTTTTGTCATGAGAGAAAGCCACTTCAGCCGCCCCCCCCACACCTCGCCTCCTTCCTATGGGATTGGGGCAGGCGCTGCGGGCGATGAAGGTGACTTGGGGATAATGACGGGCTCCGTTTCGCGGGGTAAATCCCCTCGAACCACATGCCTCCCCGGCACACTTGCTTGTTTCCGTCCAAGGTCAGGATGAGTGCGGCCCGCTTCACGGCCGGCCGGCTGGTCCCTTGAGCTCCCGGAATTGGATGACGACATCGGCGCTGCATCAGAGAGCATTACAGCTGCGACTGATGCTGATGACTCCTTCGGATCTGCTTGCCCAGTCTGAGCCTGACGCACAGAGGTCCACTATGCTTTCCCGGGTACCGTGAGCGCGAGGCTGGACCGTAAAACCCCGTCCCCCCCTCACGGCTACTTGATTGGTTCAGCGGGCACGTGTGCCGCTCACAGCCCCCCCCGCCCCCCGGGTTCCTTTCTTCCCGGACATGCATGACGAGTTGAGTAAGCCGTGCTTTGTGTACCTACTTGGACCGCATGCAGAGCTTTAGACGTTCTGAGCAGCTTTTTGTCTGCTTTGGTGGACAGTGGAAAGGGAACGATGTCTCTAAACAGAGGCTTCACCACTGGGTGGTGGATGCCATTTCATTGGCCTATCACACCCCGGCCGTGCCCCCCCCCGGGTCCAAAACACACTCAACAAGGAGTGTTGCGTCCTCGTGGTCACTGGACAGAGGCACCTCCCTGGCAGACATATGTAGAGTAGCTGGTTGGGCAACACCTAATAGTTTTGCGAGATTTTACAATCAGTATCATCCCGTGTTTTCTCAGGTCCAAGCCGGTACAACTCGGTAACATGCTGACGGACTGGCCGGGTGGATCGCTTGCACCTAGCGCGCTTTCCCTCGGCCGAGGTAAAACTGTGCGCTTTCTCTCCCAGGAGATCCCGTATATTCTGATCGTGGATGACTCCTCCCTAGCCCTATGGGTATGCAATTCAGCGGAGGAATTCGCCGACCCAATCCACTGCGGGTACTCAAATCTACCCTGTACTGGAATAGGTGCTCCACAGGTCGGGACTCCTGCGTGGACTCCTCCTCTGTGTATTTTCCGCAGTACGGTCCCCTTACGAGTGGACCCGCGTCTCCCTTAGGCAGTTACAACTGCCCTCCGGTCACAGTGTTTTAGCAACTCCCCCCTCCTTGAGGCTGGATCTACCACCACAGCATTTTTCCACATGTGACTTGAGTGGCCCATGTGATGTATTCGCCACTTTTACCTCTCCGTCCCTGGGCAGGTGTGGTCTCCGCAGGGTGTTTTTCCCCTGAAAGAAAAGAAAACTGGGTAAGACCCCCTTCCCACGATGCGTGTAAGGGCCCCAGCCGTTTGGCTCTATGCGAGAAACATAGAGAGAAAAGAGTCCCGGCTAGGCTCGGCCCGTTCCCAGGTTGGCAAGCGTCACCTTGTTCCCCTGTTTAGGGTAACCAGAAGGATTCTGACGACTTTTATGCGGCATTGGGGAAGGGTACGTCCAGCCTGACACAACTGGTTGCCTTTGCACGTGAAATACTGGCCCGCTCTCGTCAGCAGTACACGTACACGGCTCAGTGCATGGCGTGATTAAAATTGGACCCCTAGTGCCGCTTCTTCGATACACAATGTCGAAGTGAGTGACAGACGGGGAACGTTTAGGTTACGTATGTAACCTCCATTCCCTGATGGAGGGAACGAGACATTGTGTCCCCTTGGTCCCTCTCGCGCGGAGCTTGGGGGCATGACTTGCGCTCCCCAACCCGTCGCGTTGGCTGATAAGGACCATCCGACTCGGCCAGGTGCCCACCCAGGTTCAACGGCATCCGCTCCACCACGGTGAGAGGCGAGAACGCCGCTGCCTTGCATGCGGAAATCGCCTCCCTTCTACGGAAGGGAGCGATAGAGCCTGTCCCTCCAACTGAGATGAAGAAGGGGTTTTACAGCCCCTTCTTCATTGTACCTAAAAAAGGCGGCGGGTTTCGGCCAATTCTCGACCTGCAAGTTCTGAACTGGGCTCTGCACAGAAACACATTCTAGCGAGCGTATGGCATCTGGATTGGTTCGCGGTGGTAGACCTGAAGGACGCGTACATTCATGTCTTGATCCTTCCTCGACACAGACCCTTTCTCCGGGTTGTCTTCGAGGGTCAGGTATATCAGTACAAAGTCCTCCCCTTCGGCCTGTCCCTGTCCCCTCGTGCCTTCACAAAGGTCGCAGAGGCAGCCCTTGCCCCACTGAGGGAAGCGGGCTTCCGCATCCTCAACTACCTCGACGACTGGCTAATCTTAGCTCACTCGCCAGAGGGCAGGAGTTCCCCTAGGCCAGGTCTCCAGGCATGTCGTGGTTACAACAGATGCCTCCCAACGGGGCTGGGGCACCGTATGCAGCGGGCACTCAAACGCCGGCCCTTGGACTGGCCCGCGACTGCGTTGGCACATGAACTACCTCGAGTTGCTGGCAGTACTACTTGCCCTGAGGAGGCTTTTGCCATTGATCCGGGGCAAGCACGTGTTGCTCCGGACGGACAACACAGCCGGGGCGGCGTATATCAACCCCCAAGGCGGTCTACGCTATGTCACAACTCACCCACCGTCTCCTCCTTTGGAGTCAGCACCGACTCAAGGCACTACTCGCATCCCAGGCTACCTCAACAGCACAGCGGACACGCTGTCACAGCAGGTTACATCCAGGGGAGAGTGGAGGCTCCTCCCCCAGGTGGTTCAGCTGATCTGGAGTCGATACGGCCAAGCACAGGTAGACCTGTTCGCTTCCCCGGAATCCTCCCATTGCCCACTATGGTACTTTCCGACTGAGGTCCCCCTCATTACAGATGTCTTGGCACACAGCTGGCCCCCGGGGCTTCACAATTATGCGTTTCCCCCAATGAACCTACTTTCACAGACGTTGTGCAGGTCCTCTTAGTGGCCCCTTATTGGCCCTCCCGGATTTGGTTCTCGGACCTCACGCTCCTCGTGACAGCCCCCCCCCCTGGCAAATTCCCCTGAGGAAGGACCTTCTTTCTCAGGGACAGAGCACCATCTGGAACCCATGACCAGACCTCTTGAATCTCCATAGCTGGCCCTTGGACGGGACGCGGTAGACTTAGGTGGTCTACCACCCGCGGTGGTAGAGACGATCACTCAGTTGAGGGCCCCCTCAGCGAGGCGCCTTTACGGCCTAAAGTGGTGTCTGTTCACTCAGTGGTGAAGACCCCCAGTGATGCGCAGTTGGATCAGTGCTTTCCTTTCTGCAGGAAAAGTTGGAGGGCCGGCTGTCCCCCTCCACCTTGAAGGTGTATGTAGCAGCTATATCGGCACATCACGATGCAGTGGAAGGTAAGTATTTAGGGAAGCACGATTTGGTCATCAGGTTCCTGAGAGCCTCTTGAGTCAGCAGAGCTAAAGGCGCTCTCTGTGAAGACCGCCCTCACCTCTATCAAGAGGGTAGGGGACCTGCAGACATTCTCTATTAGCGAACTGTGCCTAGAGTTTGGTCCGGCTTACTCTCACTTCACCCTGAGACCCCGACCGGGCTACGTGTCCAAGGTTACCACGACCCCTTTTAGGGATCAAGTGGTGAACCTGCAAGCGCTGCCCCAGGAGGAGGCAGACCCAGTCTTGGCGTCGCTGTGTCCGGTGCGTGCTCTTCGCATCTACTTGGACCGCACGCAGAGCTTTAGAAGCTCCGAGCAGCTCTCTGTTTGCTTCAGCAGACAGCGGAAGGGAAGCGCTGTCTCCAAACAGAGGATCGGCCACTGGGTCGTCGATGCCATCACAATGGCATACCACGCCCAGCACGTGCCACGCCCAGCACGTGCCACGCCCAGCACGTGCCACCCCCTGCTGGGCATCACTAGGCCCCCATACTGAGGTAAGTGCTCCACATGTGCTGGTTGTCCCCTTCGGCAACTCTGTGTGATGTATATCGCGCAAAATGGTTTCCCTACCAGTAAACCGCGTCTTCCTTGGACAGAGGGACCTCTGCCCTGGGTCGCTGTGGTTGTTGTAACTCCTCCCCCCTTGGGTAGGATCTACCACAACGCCGCTCCACACGATGTGCTTCCGCTCCAAACTGGTAAAACCGTGTGTGTATTCCACCTAACCCCCCCTCTTGGGGCCAGGTGGGGTCTCCGCGGTGTCCTCCTCCCCCAACCCCCAGCTTGGACCATATATTTGGCCCCCTGCCGAACGATTTCGTTCCTTTTACAGTGGAGAATAATAGAGAGAAGGCCCCGGCTGGGCCAGCCAGTCCTTATACTTCTGAGCAGTTAGCCGTTCCACTAGGTGCAGGGGACCACTTCATGCCTGCTAGTGTGTTGGGGGTAGTTATGCGTCGGCTTGCTGTGCTGGCTACAAGGCACACAGAGGTCTGCCCGTCTCGCACCGCCAGTCTGCTTAACTCGGTTCAGCTCTTGTGGCGTTTTCCATTGGGACCCCTAGTGTCAACTCATCGACACAACGTCGAGTGAATGACAGACGGGGAACGTCTCGGTTACTGACATAACCTCCGTTCCCTGATGGAGGGAACGAGACGTTGTGTCCTTCCGGCCACAACACTGAACCAACCGCTGAAAGCACCCTGAGGAGGCTTTTGCCGTTGATCCGGGGCAAGCACGTGTTGCTCCGGACGGACAACACAGCCGGGGCGGCGTATATCAACCCCCAAGGCGGTCTACGCTATGTCACAACTACACAACTACTATGTACATCACAGTGCCTATACTCAAATGAGGATAAGAAAATACTGTATATATGTATTGTTTATATTTAAATGTTAAATGTCCAGGGAAATAATGGAGAAAAACATATGGAATGCTTTCACTCTCATCACTGTATTTGTCTGCCCTTCTGAACTGGATAAATAAACTAAATGATGACTTCCTTGAATGTCAATCAAGCCCGATGAAAATATACAATTGATAAAAGCTTCATGAACAAAAGACTTGTGTTTGCTGGCCAATAGAGAAAGACTAGTCAAAGGTGTTACTTATACATGTTGGTTCCACCAATTAAATTACAATGACTCCATTAATAATTCAAAAAGAAAACACACGCACGCACGCACACGCGCACTCTCTCTCACACACACACACACACACACACACACACACACACACACACACACACACACACACACACACACACACACACACACACCCCCACACACACAAAAATGACATGTGCTGGAACGCACAACTACAGCTCTGCTGAGCATTTGTCAGGGCCGGCAGGTCGCACAATCTTTAACCTTAGTTTGAGGCCAAGTATACATTCTCAGATGAGAGCCTCTTGGGAAAATGAACAAACACTGATCTAAACTCCCTGTTTGGAATATAACAAAGCCTTGGAGAATAGATTTCCTTTGACATATTTCCTTCAAGAGGACAAAGCAAAATACAACCGCTGTATTTTCCATTCCTATGGGTCACTTACACACTATTAAACCTGATGACAGTTCAAAAGTGCTCAAGTGCTGCTCCATATACCTTAAAGAAATATGTGTTCCTCCACTCAAAAGGGAAGCAAAACTCTGGTGATTTGATTTTTTTATGCAGGACGTAATTGCGAAAACAGGTTATTTTGTTGGTGACTGCTCTATTGTTTAACAGACTAATTTCTCATGAAAACATGTATTTCCTCACCAATGTGACGATAGCTGTGGGAGTTGGCGAGTTCAAACAACAACATGAAAAAGTGCTGATAGGAGGTCACGCAAATAATTTGTTAAAAATTTTTTGCCTGAATTTACCTTAAATTTGCTGTAGCTCAACATGATGGTAGTAAAGCTAAATAATGGGTTTGATTCCCAGGAAGCTATTGAGGCTAATTTTTTGCCTTTTATTTGCTTAACTTGCAGCTGGTGCTGTGTTGACTCAGGAAGTTTACCAAAGCAATATGAGTAAGACTATTTATAGTCACACAGTTAGAGACAGATTGATGGTACAGTAGTCCAAAAGCTTCTATGGGAAAACACAAATTCTAAACAGAAGAAACCACTGGTGTGCAGTCTGGTCACAGCCTAGGTTACGGCCTCACATACCATAGCAACCCACAGGCTCCAGCCAAGTTCAAAATGTGTGAACTTAAAAAGAATGATAAGAAAAAAGGAGCATTAAAAGGGGTAGAGAAAACACTGATAAGTTGAATTGTTCAATCCCATGGGTATACATTCTCGGTATGTGAAAATTTGCCTTCCCAGAGACTTTTTTCTTTTACCAGGGCGTGATCTTTCTATATCAACTTCGTACCCCAAAGAAAGGAAATGCTGCGTAGTGGATGAGATAGATTCTTAGATAAATGCATTTAACTTGGCTGGGCCATTAAATTTTGATACCCATGAGAACATTTATATTAAGTTCTTGTTTTCAAATTGACAAACCATTATGATTTATTCTTTCTTTCGTGGAACACAAAGGGAGATGTTAAGCAGTGTGTAAGGGGACTGAAAGCATCAGTAAACATTCACTTTCTTTGTGTGGGGGAAAAATGCAATGGAAAACTCATATTGGTTGACCACTATCCGAATATTAGGAAGATGTGTGGTGGGATGCATGGGTTGTTACTTTAGTTCTACTGGTAGAGTATGGCGCTAGCAATGCCAATATAATGGGTTTGATTCCCAGGGAACACATTACTTAATACAACGTATATACCTTAAATGTAAATGTGTCTATGGTGGTTATGGCCCTGAACTGGGAAATCATGAAGTTTGTTGTATGTTCAATGACAAGAAACTTATTGGGTTATATATATGGATATAATGTGCCCAAAAGACCAGGTTAAACCTTTTAGTTCCAATATGTTATTTATATCTTCACATCACCACAGCAACAGCCTTATGTCATGATAATGACCATTGATGTCAGTCTTCTCTCCTTGAAACAATCCCTGTTTTTGTGAAGAATCGTTACGTAGATAGGACACTTAATGTTTTTGCCTCCCTGCCCTTGAGCCCCTTCACTCTTCAGACTTTCACAGCCACCACCCTTGTGTTTAAGGGACAATAGCCCCTCTCATGCAATCAGAGAACTCCAAAAAACAGGGTACAGAATGGAAAGAATGACTTCTTTCCTATTTCCTTCCTTCTAAATGTCGTAGAAGCAAAAGCATGGGTTTTTCCATTACTTAAAGAAAGCAAGGCAACACATTTGATTGCTTGACAGATATAAACCACTCAGGATGGTTATCAGTAGTGGTCGACTGACATATCGCTGAGGCAGATACATTTTCCCGTTTGGCTGATATAGTCCTTGAGGGCGCCAAAATCGACTGCTTGCATGTGAAGTGACTGAGACATGTAAACTACTGTCATCGTTTGTTTGTTATGTGCCATTGTGTTACTACAACAATAGACCAGTGTGCAACACAATGTCATTTAAACGATCCGCATATCAGCATATAAGCCAACCTCAGACAACTTCAGCAGATCTAGCATCCAGTAGAGCACTCATTTATTTACATCTAAAGCACGTTTTCTAACAGCCTCTCATCAACAGTTCCCTGTAACTTTTTTAATGATAAAAGGCAAATACTGTATCAATAAAGCTTGTATTATATACCATTTGCAAATATGCAGATATCTAATTTAAACAGATGTCATTCACGAAACCTCACGAAAATCCAGCATTTTTTTCCTCTGAAGCATGTATTCTATCAGCCAGAATCAAAAACTTCAGTATCAAGAACAAATGTTCCTCTGATTCACATATCATGATGACAATCCAAACAGGTAATCCAGGCCATTTAAACTGTCAGGAGAAAAGGTGCTTTTCAAACTGTTCGGAGACCAGTTTCCTTAAGAGATTCTTTCATTCAAAACAGATATCAGTTAAGCTGTTAACAGATTAGGCAGCAAGGTAGCAAGTTAGCTTCCTACATGTTTGTATTCAGCTCAAGGTAAAAGCGCTTCACTATGCATTGTATGTACAATTGATTTGATTCTGTATGTGGCAGGATAAGTGATTTTACCATCCTATTGGCCTGGTTGGAGTATGGTTTTGGCGCCCAATGAGGTGGGAGCTATCATACCATTTAAGGACCTTATTTTGAGAGTGTTACGTGATCAGTTTGTTGAATATGTTGCCGATAGCGTGCTCCGCCAGGAGCTGAAGCAATTAGTTCGCCGCCAGCCCGGTTCTGTTTTATTGGAAATACATGGTGAAGTGATTAGGTGGGAGCGGGAAGGAATGCCAGGGGGTGCGAGGGGCCGGAGTCAGCCAGTTCCAATGGCTTATGGCATCCAGTACGGGGTGCAAGGGCAGTCTCAGTCAGAGTTGAGTGAGCTGCGGGAGATGTTAAAGTCATAGCAGCAACAGTTAGATCAACTCACTCAGAATGTTGCAGGTATGCGGTTTCCTCAGCATGTTCGTCGGCCATCCCGTACTGAGGTATTACTCTGTCGTCGTTGTCAAAAACCAGGCCATTTTGCTCGTGAATGTGATGGAGAACGTGTTCTCCCTCATCCCTCCTAGCTCGTCGTGCGATCCCTCCTACAGTAATGGCTGGGCAGACGTTCCCCCAACCGACGGAAAACTAGGTCCCGCCGAACTGCAGAGTCACAGTTCGGTAGGGAAAGACCATGGCTCAATGACTTTGGGTTCATCAGGCCCCCTGTCATATTTAATGGCGTCGTGTCCACACTTCATTGTTTGTATGGGTGGGGTACAGGTGCCCTGTTTGATTGATACTGGCTCCATGGTGTCTACGATCACAGAAAGTTGTTTTTTAGAACAGTTTGAACCAGGGCCAGGATCGTCTCAGGGCATGTCAGTGGTTGCAGCTCCATGCAGCCAATGGGTCGTTGATACCGTATATTGGCTATATGCAGTTGGACATTGAGCTCTGTGGTCAGGTAATTCCAGGATGTGGCGTGCTGTTAGTCAGAGTTCCTCCCGGTGGTACGGGTGCTCGAGTCCCTGGTATTCTCGGGATGAATGTGTTGAACCGTTGCTATCGGGAGCTCTTTGGGCAGCATGGTCCCACCCTTTTTGATGTACCGTCGGTGTTCAGGGCCTCTAAATCGGTGTTTCAAGCATTACAACACTGTCATCAGGTGAGTGCGTTCCCCCAAGCTAGTTGTTCAGGCAGGGTCCAATTGCGGGGTCGTAAAGGTGTCGTATTCCGGGTGGCACAATGAAAGTAGTAGCCGCAACTTGCTCTGGGGATTTTGCTGCGGAACCTGTGCTCTTCAAGCCTCCAGAGTTTGGGTTGCCTGCAGGTCTTTTGGCGTCATCTGCACTAGTAAGAGTGACTCGAGGTACCGTTTATGTACCGGTCGTCAATGTAGGTAAACAGACGTAATGCTTTTTTGGAACTCCATTTTGGGCACGCTGCACAGTATATTTATTGTGAGCTTGCCCCGTGGTGTCTCTGAAGTGAAATCGATTTCTGCATCAGTGAATCTCCAGATTCCTACTGTTCTTGCTTCAGTGCAGGAACAAATTAAGAGTCTTGATTTATCTGTGTTGACAGTGTCAGAACAAGAACAGGTGAAGTCTCTGCTGTTAAAGTTTCACACTATCTTCTCTGCGCATGAGGGTGATTTGGGATGTACCCGAATCATTTCTCATGATATCCCGTTGATAGACACTGTCCCAGTTCGGCAAAGGTACCAGCGGATACCTCCGTCTGAGTACAACGTGGTAAAAATGCATAAACCAGTTGCTGGAGACAGAGGACATTGCATAATCTTTTACGTGCCCTCCCTGTGTCTAGGAAGACTGATTGGGCCTTGTGTCTCCCACAGGTGCTTTTCTGCTATAATACTACCCCTCATCAGACAACTGGCAAATCTCCGTATTTTTTAATGTTCGGGCAGGAGCCACGACTTCCGGTGGACTTCCTTTTGGGTCGAGTCCAGGAGGTGGGTGATGGTAGTGTGCATGAGTGGATGAGGGAACATCGGGTTAGGCTCCAGGTGGCTTTTGAGGGGGCACCGGAACGATTGGAAGCTGCCGCTGGTGCAACATGACTCCCACGTCCGTGATGCACCACTGGGGGAGGGCCAGTTAGTCTATTTATGTAAGTATGGCGCTAGGGGTCGTCATAAAATTCAGGACCTGTGGAGCCCGGTGGTGTATCAGGTTGTGAAGGCACCGAAGACTGGTGGGTCAGTATATACCATTGCACCAGTGGATGATTTGGGTAAGGTTAGATGTGTTCATCGTTCTGCCTTGAAGACCCGGATCCGGAAGGATTGTCCGGTTCCAGCCTCGACAGATCCCCCGGTTTTGGAGGAAGAGGTGCCTTCAGTAGAAGTGTCAGAGGATGTTGACCTGCTGATGTTGGTACCAGAGTCTCCTCCGGCAAGTCGGGGGCCAGGTTCTCAAGTTCTTGTGTCTCTGGACCCTTTTCCTTCACAGGTTAGGATGGTAGGGGTTGGCGAGGGGGCAATGGTATCTGGGGGCCTTGGGATTCCTGATTTTTTTATCGTGTGTACCATCAGGGCTGGTCATGTATAGATGGCACCCCCTTGCAGAGAACTGGGAGGGCCACCGCGGGCAAGATTAATGACTAATGCCTTTGAAGTATATCCTGGATTAACTGCAGAAGTTCATATAGACGCATTGTCCTTTGTTAGTTGGCTGATGAAGGCTTTTGTTGTCAATTTATGGATAGTCTAAGTATTCCATTTTAAGAATTGTAGTCCATTATTAGACTAAGGTGATCAGTGAGGTGCATTGCAGTTCAACCGGCTGGTAATTTCAGTGTGGTCTATCCTAAGTCCAATGTTCAGGCAGTGGCATATGAAGTATCCCATGTCTTATGGTTGCAGTTGGCATCAGTTCAACCTCTGAGGTCCATCGTAATAGACTGAAGTGATGTCTGGCTGGCACTGGGATAGGAGTTCCTGACATGGAAACTATATAAAATAATATTAGTGTAGATAATATTAGTGGAGATTTGAAATCGGTCCATAATTAGCCAATTCTCCTGGATCAAGTTGTGGCTTCTTAATAAGTGATTTGATAACTGCCATTTTAAAGTTTCTTGGAACATGTCCTTAGAATAGTGAGAAATTAATAATATTAAGAAGAGGGTTCTGAGATTACAGGGAATACCTCTTAAGAACTTAATTGGTATTGGATCTAACATACATGTTGTGGCTTTTGATAAGTTTTATTAGCTCTTCATGACCTATGACAGCGAAGGATTGAAGTTAAACATGAGGAAAATTATAAACTATAAAGTTAAAATTCTGATGTACTGTGACAGATAATTCCAAATTTCATTTCAGATTATTTAAATTTTATCAATAAAGAAATTCATGAAGTCATTGCTACTGTGCTGCGATGGAATATCTGGTTCAGTTGAGGCTTTATTTCTATCCAATTTAGCCACAGTACTGAATAAACACCTAGGATTGTTGTTATTTTCTATGAATCTTTCTAAAATATGCTGACCTGACAGCATTATTGCCTGTCTGTAGCTACAGACAATCTCCTTCCATGCACAGCAAAATACCTCTAATTTTATATTCTTCCACTTACACTCCATTTTCCGAGCTGCTCTCTTGAGAGCATGAGTGTGGTCATTGTACCATGGTGCAGGGCTTTCTTCTTTAATTTTCTTTAATCGAAGGGGGGCGACACTATCAAGAGTGTTGGAGAAGACTTTATTTATATGTTGATTTCTGTTATTTCATCAAGTTCTTCTAGACTTACTGAGTGTATGAGATAGATCTAGAAGATTATTAGTGAAGCTATCTTTAGTCCTCGAAAGAATTGTTGTACCTGAACGATAGCATTGTGTAGATTGATCATAATGATCTGAGATGCCATTGCTTTGCGGTCTTGGGTCTTGCGCTTTCTGTCCATATGACAGAATTAAATCTAGCATATGATTATGGTGATGAGTTGGTCTTGTAACATTTTTTCTGACTCCAAATGAGTTGAGAATATTGGTAAATGCTAATCCTAATGTGTCATTGTCATTATCTATGTGAATGTTGATGTCCCCAACAATTAAACCTCTATTTACAGTAACTACTAGATCTGACAGAAAATTTGCAAATTCACTGAATTCAGACCTCTGATTGAAATCAGAATAAGGCAGAGTGATCTATATATACTGTAGCAAGGGCAAAAGACAACAGAGTTCTTTTATTTATATAAAATCAAATCACTTTATTGTCACATGACCATATGCACAAGTGCAACATTGGGTGAAAGTCTTGTGTGCAGTTCCAAGCAACATAGCAGTCATGACAGTGACGAGACAAACAACATATTTACGCAACACAATTTACACATCTAATGTACACATAATTATGCAACACAATAATAATATACAATGTACAGTAAACAATACACACAATATAGAACACACATACACATAATATAGAATACAAATACAATAAAGAAAAAGTATCTGTTGGTGTCACGTTAAGCATTAATAGTTCAAAAGATTTAAACTTATATCCTGTCCTCTGATTAACACCAAAAACATCACTGTAAATTGTAGCAACACCTCCTCCTCGACCCTTCAGACGAGGCTCATTTTTATAACAATAACCTGGGGGAGTAGATTCATTTATATTCATCCAGTTTAAGCCAGGTTTCAGTCAAACAGAGCACATCCAAACTATGATCTGTAATATACAATTAGTGCTTTGGTTGAAAGAGATCTAATGTTTTGTATCTCTATATTTATATGATATTTATAGATTTTTTTCAATTACATGTTAATTTAATTCCGTTTTCTAAATTATTTAGTGAGGGGTTTGTGTTTGGTAGTTCGGGGAACAGACACTGTCTCTATATGATATCTAGGTGATACAGTCTCTATGTGTTGTAGTTTATGTGTGACGTCTCAAGGCTGCTAGCAGACGTTCAGATTAGCCAGTTTTTCTGCTTCCTGACCTGGGTCACAGTTAGTCAAATACTAGCACTATTAAGACTATGAACCAAATTACTAGAGAGGAGAGCAGCACCTTCCCTGGAGGGATGGAGTCCGTCTCTTTAGCAGGACAGGTCTACCCCAAAACTCTTCTTATTGTCTATAAATCCTATGCTATCCAGCCATTTAGTGACACTAATCTACTATAAACGTTGTCACCACGACCAGCAGAGAGGGGGCCAGAGCATATTACAGTGTCTGACATAGTTTTTGCAAGTTCACACACCTCTTTAACATTCTCTAGTGATCTCTGACTGGAGAAGCCGGACATCGTAAGTGCCGACATGAATAACAATTTTAGAAAATCTATGTTTAGCATTAGCCAGCACTTGTAAATTTGATCTGATGTCAGATGCTCTGGTACCAGAAATGAATTTAACGATTGTGGCTGATGTCTCTATTTCCTCGTTCCTTACAATAGAATCACCTGTGACCAAGGCTCTTTCAACATGATTCTCAGTGGGTGCATCACTGATTGGGGAGAATCGATCGGAAACCCTAACAGCAACGGTAGAGTGATATCGCTTTGCTGAGCGAGTATGCTGCCGTGATGTCACCCAAACGCCCTGCTGCGGGGGCTCTACAGCCGGAAGCAAAGTGTGTGTGTTGCTTGCTGTACTACCCGCATCTGAAACAGTATCTACCAGCTTCTCACTGACCTCCACTAGAGTTCAAAATAAGCAAAGGAATATGTAAACATTATACTTAATAGAGTTTGTGTCATCATGTGTTGTTGCATTGTCATGATAGCTTTACATAGATTAGATTAGTAAGCAATTTTAATACACTAAAATCATGCTGATACGTATAATGTTTACGTCTTGTTTGTATCATTTTGACACAGTTTATATTTTAATGTTTCTGTACTGGCCCCATTCTCTTCCATTCTAATTGCTTTACTGTAACCACAGTTTTTGCTTTTTTGTAAGAAAATGAAGGATGAATCGAAATGGTTCTTTGTGTTAATCAACACTATGCCACAATGTCAACTGAGCTTAATTTATATTGAACCCACAACATTCCTTTAAAATGTCCTATAATTGTAATTGAATATTAATAATTCCTATAATTGTCCCAATGAAGGGACAGTTCAACAAATAGCTATTTTCTATATGCTATGACACATTCTATTCTATTCTATTCTGTTCTATTCTATTGAGGTCATGACCCATGAAAAGGGTCAAACATGTCTTGAAGCAGGCCAGCATCAAAGTTTTACTTTGATAAAAATGGGTGATATAAAATGTGATCATCTGAATTTGCATCTCCTATATTTCAGTCAGTAGAATACTGCCATACTTGTGCTCTCCACCAGGTGAGTAAACATTATCTGAGGCATCGGCACAGCTGTCAACATCACACTCACAAACAACCATTGACCCACCTATGGGTGGTTAGGTGATGTTGCCGTGACTTGATAATACTGAGCCCTGGACCTAAAAATTAGCATCTCATATAAGGGATTTGACTGACTAATCATGTTAAGGAATAATGTCAAACTGATACTAGACTTTAGTCCCTCAGGAAATCTTCAGCCTATTTTGAAATACATATTACAAAATAGATTACAGGCTTTCTGAATCCACTTATGGTAGACAGCTAAAAAAAAGTCCTATTTAGAAAGCCAACTAAAAGCCTCATTATCAAGAACAATAGCATTTATAATGACCATTGATACAAATAGAAGCACTGGTTAGAAGACTTCAGGCTCCAATGCACTTGTGCATTCTCAAAATAAACATCGGGTCACATCACACACACGCTCTTAGATTATCTGTAAGTTAATTTCTGCCACTTCTACTTCTGGAGACATACACAGGCTGAGGCTCACATCACTCAGCTGTTACTAACCATAATAAACAGCAGTTGCTTAATATAATATGCATTATCGTAAGCAAACAGCCAAAATAAAGTTTTCCTTCCTTTGAAATACACTCACTTCACATTTTATTAGGAACACAACGGTCCTAATAAAGTGCACAACATGGTCTTTTGCTGTTGTATCCAATCTGCCTCAAGGTTCGACTTGTGCATTCGGAGATGCTATTCTGCTCACTACAATTGTACAGAGCGGTTATCTGAGTTACCATAGCTTTTCTGTCAGCTGAAAACAGTCTGGCCATTCTCCGTTGACCTCTCTCATTACGGCATTTCCATCCACAGAAGATTTTTCCAAGATCTGAGTTTAAAGTTATTTTGATGGTTTTTCTGGGGCTTAAAGTTAAAAATTATGGTGAAAGTAGTATAACTATACGGAGAGCTGAACTATTTGAAGTTGTTTGGAGTAATCTTATTTCTTAAGAAATAAGCTGTGAAAAGCTTTTGATTTCGAATATTTTTAAATTGTATTAATATTTGAAAAACATTTGTCTACGAAAGTCAGCTGGTGTAACCAACATATATGTAGACATTCTGATGACCCTATAACACAAAGAGGACCCCTTTAGATCCTCATGACTAAAGGCCCTTTCGAACCTACAGTCCTGGTACTTTTCCTTTGGTAAATTTCTAGATGAGAACTCGTACAAGGAACGGAACACCTGCAGAGCCTTTTTCCGTTGCATTCGCATACCCAAAAGTTACCACTGTAGTGACGTCATCTAGAATCGACCACTTTTCTTCTGATATCGTGGGAACGCACGATACAATAACAAAAACAACTAGATCAACATCACCTAAATCAACAACACCGACGGAGGACGTCGGGATCGGAGTTACACTTTTGTTAGGGCTGTTTTACATGAGTTTTGGCTACAACTGAAAATGTAGGCAGCTGACTAATCAGTTAATGGTTTACATGACAGCATTTTTGGATAAATTAAACTCTAAAGGAAACTAGTCTCTGAACAATTTTAAAAGCACCTTATTTCCTCCTTCCATATACAGCCCTGAAAGCAGCGAGAGGAGAGGGGAGGCGGTCAGACTACCACACAGCATGCTCTGAATTTAGTGGACAACATGTTGAAAATACACTATAAACCCATTTATCAACATAATCTTTTTACAGTAAAGGCTTTTATGACTCAACATAAATTATTGAACTGAAACACTCACTCATTGACTTAAAAAATATGTCTTGATGCAAGTTACCACACAGTAACAGGCATGCAATACTTTCCTTATGTAAACTAGATTTCATGATGGTTTAGTGTATAATACATTTCAATTACCCACTCTCGATAAACATCTGATTATTTATATCCATCATCCCAGGAAAAATGTAATGTAGTAATCCAGAAATCACTTTGTTTTCTGTAGTCACACAGTACAAACAGTACAGATGTGATGAAAACTCAAAGCGTGTCTCCCGATGACACACACACACCTCCCACAGTCTGCCACAGTCCCTATATGCCCCCAAAGTACCTACTACAGAGTAGGAGCTACAAATCCCCCTAAAATGGTTCTGAGGAACTATAGTTTCTTAGGTGTTAAAGCGAAGAAAAGTTCTAGTCCCAGGGAAAAGTACCTAAAACAGGCTTTAGTACTGCCAGTGGGAAAGGACCTTAAGTTTTAAGTTTCAAAAATATCAGAGATTGTGAAATTTGTATGAAAAGGCACATTTTGTTCAGATCAAATGGAGTAAAAAATATTTTGATATTAGTGACTAGGGATGGGCGGATCGATCCTAAAGGATCGATACTTCCAATACTGATGTTGTATCAAAAATATCGATCCTTACAAAAATATTGATTGTAAAAAAAAAAAAAAAAAATTAACTAAAGATATTATTATTTGGTTAACATGAACATGAACTATAATAATAAGCTTCAAAGTGAAATAAAAAGGATTAGGCTATATTAGCAAATACTTGTGCAGGATGGGAACTTTTTCTTCTTCCACTCATCTTAACATGAATACTGAAAGACACAAGCAGACAAGCGCTTGCACCGTCACAAGGCTCGTTGAAACAAGAGGGATCAGTACCTCGTTGAGGTAATGATAGAAAATCAGAGGAACAGCTTCTGTAGTAAATTCTCACTAAAATAGCAACATATCTAAAGGTGACATTTCTTATAATTGTGTGGAGTTTTTGATAATAAGTAATTAATAAAAATTGTTAACCATGGGTTTACTACTGAAATGATTTAGTAGTAACCAGGTTAAACTATAGTTCCATAAGGAAGACTTGCAGATTTCGGTAAAGTTTTAGATGACATTTATTTGATGAATATAAAACAGGAATGTAATGTCTCTCTTTGGCTTAAGCCCCGTCTGACAGTCTGAAGATGTTGTACTCGGAACCATCAGATCCTGCCGGAGATAGGAGGCAGGGGTGAGGAGCCTACCCCGTGCTGGACGGGACTCAACAGGTGGTGGTGGTGGGGTGGTGGAGGTTGCCGTGTTAGCACACTGAAACGGCAATGTGACAGATTGTGAGCAGACTTATAAAGCAATGACTTACATGTGATTGGCTAGGAGTTACCAAGCTAATGGTGCGATGATGTACAGCTGCTAGTCTTCCAACTAGAAAAATGCTGCACTTACATTTACTGTAGTGAAACCATGGTACATTTTTGTAAGGATAAACTAAACAGAAATAAAAAAAATGCTCTGTTTAGGCTCACAAATGAAAGTAATAATAATAATAATAATAATGAAGAATTATAAATAAAAATTATATTTAAAATTACCCATTTTATCCAAAAAAAAAAGTAGCCTATCGGTGTTGGTATCTGTATTGATGATATTGGACTTGAAATTATTGGTATCAGATTGAACAGAAAATAAGTGGTAGCCTATCACCCATCCGTATTAGTGACTTTAGTGTAGAGAAAAAAAGAACCCCTTGACAAATATGATTACATTTTTTTTTTTAATTAATGATTAAGTTGTGTACACTCATATGTGTTTTTAAGGTGCAATGAAAAGTATTTTAATACCTTTAACTTGATGGTATCACCACTTGACATTTTTAAAGTCGTCAAATCTTTTTTGTGGTAAATAAAAAAAGCTTTTAGGAAAGTATGTATTATAATACGTTTTAAAGTAGATTTTCAAAAGATTTCTCATTTATACCTCCTCGGACAACTCTATTTGACAATGACCCATATATAAGAAGTTCGTAGCCTATTGCTTTTATATTTCATATGCTTAACTCTTCAAAGTGCGGTATGTAGGGTGCAGCCCACTTGGTCCCTCCTACTAATCTCTTCTCACTTTCCGTGCGGTCTATGCAAACATCTGCCCTCTCTGGCGATCAATAGGAGACTGTGTTGCTTTCCAGCGCTCACTCTCCTCACATCATACGGCAGCTCCGAGCGCAGGGAGACATGGCCCTCCGACATATCGCTCTGCTGATCGCAGGACTTCACGTCCTCATTTGCAAAAGTAAGTCAAAGGTTTCATTGAGCATGAGGGAAAGTTTATGCATCGGTCTTGTAAGAAATAGTTTCACGTGGGTTGTGTCATTGATTCCTGGGTAATTCTACATAAAGTGCAATTCAGGGTTGGATAAGTTTGATTTTTTTTTATAATTTATTTTTACCTTTGTATTGCACTGTATCTGTAATTTATAAATTCACTATAGGTACACTGAAATCTTTTAATTAATTTTCACAAATATCCCTAATTTTAGACAGCATCCCTATTTTTGTCAATACTGAAACATAACAACAACAAAAAATTAAATAAAAAAACTGTTATAAATAGCAAACAACTAAGTATTCTTCATTTTTGTTGATTCAACATAAAATAATACATTTTAGTAAATCTTTTGGTGCCTATACTAATTTTGTATTTTCTATCAGTTCCCTATTATACTTTAATTTATGCAACTACTGTAAAAATCAATCACTTTTTTCTTTGCTAAATATAAAATATTGAAGATACCATGTTGATATTCATAGAATACATGTCCTGGACATCCTGGTAACATTTAAAAAATAAACCATATAACATTGGCTGTGACCTTGATGTTCTGGTAGTGACTTTATTTTCATGGAACACCCTTTACCTATTTGTTTTACACATCAAGTCACTCAATGACACTTTTAGCAAGTATGTTCAGGTTTCAGGTATGTTGTGGTCTGGTGTACGTTCACCTTCAATTGACGTACAAGGTGGAGTTGTTTCTATTCTGAACAACTATTTCTGCTCATTACAATTGTACAGAGACGTTATCTGAGTTACTGTAGCCTTTCTGTCAGCTCGAAACAGTCTGGCCATTCTCTGTTGACCTCTCTCATCAACAAGGTGTCTCCGTCCGCAGAACTGCCGCTCCCTGGATGTTTTTTGTTTTGTTTTTGCACCATTCTGAGTAAACTTGGTCAAACTTGGCCATGGTCAAAATCAATGAGATCACATTTTTTTCCCCATTCTGATTGTTGATATGAACATTAACTGATGCTCCCGACCCATATCTGCATGGTTTTATGCACTGCACTGCTGCCACACGATAGAATGATTAGATAATCATACATACACAAATAAGTAGGTGTACAGGTGTACCTATTAAAGTGCTCGGTGAGTGTATATATTATATGTATAAATTATGCCCCCCCAGTCAACAACTTTGGGGGCGTGTTGAAACGGGTTTCGCCCAGAGCGCCAAACAAGCTAGAAGTGTGTGGTTTAAGAACATGCTTATGCAATTGCACCGAGGACAATCTATGTTGCGTTTGTGTTAACAGTTTAATTATTAAATGATTGTTATATAAATTATTTAGTAAACAAATTATTTAGTTTAAAATCACACCAAAGAAGGATATCTACTAATTGTTCAGTGATTTTAAGCACACAAGATGTTAAGGTTTGTTAATAAGTGTCTTAAAGCCTAATGTTTGTTGAAATCTGGTTGAATCCTTTAAAGATCCAACCAGATTTCAACAAACATTACCAAAATATGCAAGATTAACTAGGCTGAAATAAAAGTAATAAAACAATTCTGCTTGCAAATAGCTGGTTAAGAGACCCAAGCATTGGTATTGATGATAGCCTATATTTTCAAAACAGTTGGAAAACAGTGACAGGTCTGTGTCATCCTCTTTATCGACCACAGGACTGTGGTTAGATGATGTTAGTGCGTTTAAGAATGTTTACAAGATGATCTTCTTTGTAATTATTCACTGGATCATAACTTGCAGAATCATTTTGTTAATTGCTTTGAAATTGCGTAGGAGTACAACTTTAGCACACTTTTTTGTATAGTTGAAAGAGGATGGACTGAGAAGAAACTGCATCCTCACAAATGGCATTTTCTTTGTTTCAAAGCATCTGTTGGCCTTAGTATGAGTTCATTACCCAACATTGTTTCCATTCACCTTTTTATCTCCCCATCTGTGCCGAACTTCCTCACTCTTTCTTCAGTTTTCCTTATTCTTTAGCGTAATCCCCTCTTCCGTTGACCACCATTCATGCTTTTCCTTATTGTACTGACCTCCTGTTTTAACATCCTACTTCCTTTCCTGCACACCTTTGGAATTCTGACCTAATCTCCAGTTTAGCTCACATCCTTCTGACATCTCATTAATGTTGCATATTTATATAGACACAGTTTATTCAGGATTGAGCCAGATAAAAAAAACTTCTGTGGTCATATCTGACTAGAGGCTTTAATTGACCACTTTTCCACTTGATCTTCCTTTACTGGAGAAACAATTGGCAACAATATAGATAAGAAGTTTACTTTGCGGATTTTGTCTGTTTCTGTGAATCAGATTTTTATCTGTGTACCATTATCCAGAACTGTCTCTAACTTGTGGCCAGTTATTCTAAATGCACAGCTCTTACTGCATTTAAACTGTGACTAGGCCATCATAACCTGATATTGATTGCTGTCTAGGAAATCCAGCCCATAGTTCAGACTGATCTCAATTAAATCGGTGACTGGAGGTTGAATATTTTTTCTTTTAATATCTGTCTATGCTTTCTGAATTTTCAAACTGCCCCCTAGTGGCCGAAGCAGGAACTTCTTAGAAAAAAGGATTCAAATATTGATTTGTTTCTTACCCACACCTATCCTATGACTTCTGAAGATATGAATTGAACCACTGGTGTCATATGTATTACTTTTATGCTGCCTTAATGTGCTTTTTGAACCTTTAAAGTTCTAGCCACCATTCACTTTTTTTGGACTTACAGAGCTAAGATATTCTTATAAAAATATTTGTTTGTGTTCTGTAGTAGAAAGAAAGTCACACATCTGGGATGGCATGAGGGTGAGTAAATGATGAGAGAATTAAAATCTTTGGGTGAACTATCCCTTTAAAAAGCCCAGTGTAGGCAATTTTTGGTGCATTAGCTTTCTCCACACGTTGTTGGCTCTTATATGGAATTCGGTACATTGGGTCTGAATTTAAGGATATTTTTTTTTAAACTAGCACTGATTTTCCTGTGTAATCATGTTGCATATTTAGAACCATTTTAGAGTTACTATTCCATGTTGTTTAAATGTATCATTGAGCACATATAATAATGTATGAGAGATATAATGATGATATTTAGTTGTTGTCCAATAGGCAACAATAAAAGTTAATCTGATGAATCTTCTCTGTTCATATTGGAGCTTTTGTGATTGTATTTTGCTCACAGATTGTTAGTTCTTAGTCATAGTCACTACTTGTGTGAACTTTTTCAATAGTAGCCACATGTGGAGTAGAATTTCCTAATGATTTGCTAGTCTTTTGCAGCTGTCTTGTTTGAATGTGTCAAATACTTTGGCCTTGAAAATGGCTTGTGTGAAGTTAACTCAATGAATGAAGCTGCTGTGAGCAGAGCCGCTATTATGTGCATGACACAATATAGGATGCCTCCCTTTTTGAGTCATCAAGAGACTTATAACTCTCGGTTCCCAACATTTTAACTGATAAAGAAACAAAGTGCCTTTCTCGACACCATCTCATTAAGGGTTAAAGGGCGTTCTCTTTCTCTGGAATTGGACTCAAAGATGGTATGTCTTATAGATTGTTTATGCGATTGCGTTTGCATGGAGATCTTACAGAGGCCTGTGGTGCAACAGTAAAAGTCATTGTACCTAATGGTACAAATCAGATATAAGGAGGTGATGTACTCTATGCATGCTAGTGGAAGTGCTAGAAGTGCTGAGGTCTTAAAAAGTATCTGAAAGGAATTGCAAAAGTTCAAAAACTCATTAATTCTAAGTATGCTTTACATTCGAGGAGTATGTAACTGCTAGAATGTTTAAAACGGCGTTTATTCTCTCCATCTTGTTTATGCTAGATCTCAGCTCTCGTAAGATTGATACTGATGTAATTGTTGAAATTTTAGTTATTTAGTAATACTAGTGAGAAATAAATCATATAGTGTTGCACTTATTGTACAAGGTGTGGTGGTGGTGTAGTGGTCTAAGCACATAACTGGTAATCTGGTAATCAGAAGGATGCTGGTTCGAGCCCCACAGCCACCACCATTGTGTCCTTGAGCAAGGCACTTAACTCCAGGTTAAGTGCCTTGTAATAAGGGCTCTGTAAGTTGCTTTGGATAAAAGCGTCTGCCAAATGCATAAATGTAAATGTAAGGTCATTGAATCTTAATCTGATTTTTGTGGACTAAATTCTGAAACTGTCAAATGGTATGAAAGACATTTTTTAAAGCATACATGCCAAGTTCGTAGAAATTTGATATTTGTGTCCAGTTTGGTTTTATATATTTTTTTAAACATTGATAGCATTTTCTTAAAAAAAAAAAAAAAAAGATTTCATGAATTTAAAAATTTTATGTGGTTTAACCACCAAGTAAAATGTATTTAAATACTTTCCTTGTAATTTTAATGCATATGAGGGTACACAACTTAATAAAATAGTTTTCAAACATATTTTCAAGGCACAACAATATTTTTATTTTACATTTTATATTTATTTTTGAGCCAAGACTATAACATTTTCTCAGTATTACTCCATATCAACTGATGAAAATGTGTCTTTTCATAAAGATGTTAAAATATCTGATTATCTATTTTTTATTAAACTTAATTATTTTATTACTTTGATTTGGTATACAAAAGGTATTTTAAAACAAATAGTTTCACTGTTTATTTAGTTAAATACATAATAATACTACTCATGACATTTTTTATTTTAAGCCCCATAAAATATGTTCATGTCATAGAACAACACGTCATTGAACCATGTATATTATATACAATGTAAAAGATATTTTCTTTCTGTTTTAAAAATGATACTCAGTTCCAAAACAAATATTTACAACTTATTCAAATATGATTTATATCTTTGGCGTGGTCCAAACATCATTTTGTAACTCCTTTTCAAGGCATCAAATGTAATTTGCATGTCCCAAACAGAACATTCACTTTGATGGGTGCTTAAACATCACAATTTTTTGAAGCGTACAGTGAAGTCACAAACTTCTGGAAGTCAGACCATGAAACAGCCCAGTACAATAAGAAACACATAGGAATTACAACTTCAGATTTGAACACACTCCCTGTCTTTGAGCTTTTTGTGTATGGATGCCTGGCTTAAAACTCAAGAACTCACTTGCCGGGGGCCTGGGTAGCACAGCGATTAAAGACGCTGACTACCACCCCTGGAGTAGCGAGTTCGAATCCAGGACATGCTGAGTGACTCCAGCCAGGTCTCCTAAGCAACCAAATTGGCCCGGTTGCTAGGGAGGGTAGAGTCACATGGGTTAACCTCCTCGTGGTTGCTATAATGTGGTTTGCTCTTGGTGGGGCGTGTGGTGAGTTTTGCGTGGATGCCACCGCAAAGAATAGCGTGAAGCCTCCACACATGCTACATCTCCGCGGTAATGCGCTCAACAAGCCACGTGATTAGATGTGCTGATTGAGGTCTCAGACACTGAGGCAACTGAGATTCGTCCTCCACTATGAGCACTTAGAGCGCGTTGGGAATTGGGCATTCCTAATTGGGGAGAAAAGGGGAGAAAAAAAAGAACTCACTTGCCATTTTCAGTCGACCCTTGTGCGGTGACCAATAAAAAGGATGTTTCAGAGAGGTTGAAGAAGCAAAGGCATACATTTCATTCTGCTTCTTGTTTGTACAGTGCATGGTACAATACATTGAATCTGCACTGCAGTGTTTGTTGTTGATGAGAGGCACTCTGAGTCTGAGCACAGATTTATTTAGTGATATATAGCAGCTGACCCTCCATTAGAGTGCAATCGCTGTGCACAACCGCGAACCATTTCCTCTTTATACTGCTCTCTGTCTTAGATCTAGAGGTTCTCCAATGTGGCCTCTTGCTACTCCGTTTCCAGGAATAATTTGTATGCTTATTGCTAGAAAATGTATTGCTTTTCCGTTTTATCCATATCCAGCCTCTGAATATCTGTCCCAGAAGAAAAAACCTGCTCCTGCGTATGACATTCAGTGGCTATCAGTGCAGTATAAATATGTGTCTGGATAATGCAATATTGTTAAGATTAGGCGGATACAATCCAGATATCTGCTCTAACGGAAGATGACCTGCACTCTTATTAAATATTTTTGTATAAACTGAATTGTTTTCAGGAAAATGTGTTATCACGTTGACAAAGTTTGTTTCAATTTTGATGTGGAGACACATTGATTAAAAAGATTAATATAAATTTTTCCTATTATATATACAGTATATATATATATCTATATCTATCTATATATATAAATATATATACTGTATATATATATATATATATATATGGAAGACAAAACCTGCAAAAATAATAAATAAATAAATAAATAAAGGAATAAATGTCTTGATAAAACAAATATAATTCATTTTTAATGAAAGTTATTCCTGAATTTATTTTTGTAGATTTTTTTTTCCTTTATTTATTATTTTCTCTTTTTATTTTTATTTTTTAAAACTTTTTTTATTCTTTAATTTTATTATTATTATTATTATTATTATTATTATTATTATTTCTTTATGCATTCATTTATTTTTATAATATATTTATTTATTCCCACCTGTATTTATTTCCATATTTAAATATTCTTATATATATTAATATTTGTATATTTATTCTTACATTTCAGTCTCTTGTATGATAATTATGTGTGCGGGTCCTGCTTACCATTGGTTTATCTTAGATTGAAGCATGTGCTCGATTACTCTTGACTTGTTTTGATGTGACCTTAGGTCATAGACATATCGGGTAAAAATATATGTATATATATATATATATATATATACATACATACATATACAGGGTTGGGGAGTAACAGAATATATATAATGGGAATACGTATGTAAAATACTAAATATAAGTAACTGTATTCCACTACAGTTACAATTTAAATAATTGGAAATTAGAATAGAGTTACATAGAATACAGTCAAAAAGCAGACAGAGAAGTAAGTTTGAAGTAAGTTTGGAGCAGAAGAAATAGAAATAAACCTTGTGTAAATTGTCAGCTTTATGCTAAGCTAAAATGCTATTTGTTGCCATTTTACATGCACATGTTACCAGGCATGATATACATTTTTTTTATCTGAGTAACCGCGCCACCACGAGGACCTACTAAGTAGTGGGAATTCAGCATTCCAAATTGCGTTTGGAAAGAGGATAAAAATTAAAAATTAAAAAAAAAAAAATTCTAGGAAGACTTGTGATATTAGGGCAAAAATCATATTCTTAATAATAATTTTTGTAATGTTTTCCTGTAAGAAAATATCTATAAATCCTTAAAACAAGATCAATTTGATTTATCTTGTTTTAGAAACAACACTGCATAAGATATTTAGGCTTTTTAGAGAATGTATTTTTAACATGTGAATTTTGTCTTACTGTACTGAAAGAGTTTTTATAGTCAAAACAAGTGAAAAAATCAACCAGTGCTGAAGAAGTAATTCAAAGTATGTAGAATATGTTGCTGACCTTGAGAAATCTAATGGAATACATTACAAATTACATTTTACAGCATGTATTCTGTAATCTGTAGTGGAATACATTTAAAAAGTAACCCTCCCAACCCTGTAGCAATCTGCTCACTCTGTACACAATTGTACAGAGTGGTTATCTGAGTTACCATAGCCTTTCTGTCAGTTTGAAGAAGTCTGGCAGTTCTCCATAGACCTCTCTCATCAACAAGGTGTTTCTGTCCACAGAACTGGATGTTTTTTGTTTTTGGCTTCATTCTGAGTATCAGCAGTTACAGAAATACTCAAACCAGCCCATCTGGCACCAACAATCATGCCATGGTTGAAATCACTGGGATCAAATGTTTTCTTTACTCTGATGGTTGATGTGAGCATTAACTGAAACCCCTGACTCTGCATGATTTTATGCAGTGCACTGCTGCCACACAATAGACTGATTAGATAATCACAATAATAAAGTGGTCGGTGAGTGTTTACTATATATACAGGTATATATATATATATATATATATATATATATATATATATATATATATATATATATATATATATAACCACTCTGTACAATTGTGTACAGAGTGAGCAGATTGCTACAGGGTTGGGAGGGTTATATATATATAATCTTTATATTCACTTTTTCTGTATTGGTTTAGTTGGTAGCTGATATGAGCTCTGTGTGGAAGGCTTTACAGAATTGAAAATTATTATTAGCTGTAATTCTAAGCTAGTCAGAACGCCAAGTGAAAGAAGCCACATTAGTTTAGAGAAAAAAGTCTGTATTTGTATCTCAGTTAATTCAGCTGTTAAACTTTTCTAACACATGCAAATATGACAGTCTGTTTGGAAATAACTGCCAGATGTCTGTTTGGAGGTTGGCCCATGCAGGGCTGTGTGTTCTATATTTATATTCAGTTCCCATTCACTGCATAGACTCATGCACAATGATATTTTGCATGTGCTTTTTATGCTTTATAAAGCAATTCATTGTATACCTCTTAGATATTTCATATGCAATCCATTTCATCATTCCATTGACTCTGAATTAGAATTATACAAGGATGCTGTGTTTGTAGACATACTTTTTGTTAGCCCTCTATATTATGTACTCTTTAAATTGCTGCTACATATTGTAGTCCAGCTTCTCTTTAGCTTAAGTTGTTTGATGTCACCAAAATGGACTTGGAATTTCTGGAAATGTTCCCATACTGCTTTCACTCATACTATACTGTTAGTGGGGTCCAGAGAACAGCTGCACACACCTGGTTCTCAAACAATCACAGAAGGCACTCAAGTTCAGGTTTCAGATAGCAAGTAGGCCTACACTCCACCCTCACAACACCTGCTGTGTTAGAGCAATGAGCCATATAAATGCATTAATTCACTGTCTCAGTAAATGAATCAAGCCTATATGTTTGTTTGATTCAGTAATTCTTCTGTCTGATACAAATACAGAGTCTGTCTGTAAATGGTTTTGATACTGGTCTCAGACATCAACAGTTTCCTTTTATGACCAGCATAACATGGCATACTTAGCGAGTTACTTTTGTCTGTTTGAAAAGTCATCGTTTGGGAATGTGGTTGTAAGTTTATGAGGGAAGAATGGTCAACCTCATCATTCTTTACCACACTGTATGAAACCATATCTAAATCATGCTGTGATGGATAGCATGACCTAAGACGTAATAGAGATTGTCAGTCATTGTGCCCGGTTTGCTTAGATAAGGCTCATAGACTCATTTACCTCACAAGTAGGGTGACCATATTCTGGTTTTCCAAAAAGAGGATACCTTTTTTTTCTCAGGGGGGATTGGGGTGGGGTGGAATACTAGGGTTCAAAACAGTGTTACTATGAATGCAAACTTTAATACAGTGAAAAAGACACTCTATTAGCATAACATAAATATATACAAATAAATAAATACACATTTCCAACATTCTTTTGTATGTCCATTGTTTTGTGTCAGTTGCTATTAAATGTGCAAGTGATTTAGAAGCACACATTAGCGCTGCGAAGCATAAAGGGTCAGCAAAAGGTGAAAGTTCATCAGGTAAATTAAAGGACTACTTTTTGCGACCAGGTAACATTGTTATCACATTGCTTCTTTTCCATGGCCAAAATAATAGTAATAGTAAATGAAGATACACATAATGTTAACTAATATAACTTTTGATTTAAAAAAGTATATGTAGAAATTTACATTTACATTAATAAATGTAGTAAATGTAATGTTCATTGTTAGTTCATGTTAACTAGTGTTGTTAACTAATATTAACAAATGGAACCTTATTTTAAAGTGTTTCCTATTTTTTTTATTCTATATTTTCTTTTATAAACATTGTGTCCCTTTTCATCATTTGCAATTCTTTGCAAACATTATAGTGAATGATGTTGAATAATTAATTTATAGATATACTGTCTCAGTTCTGTTCCACACACACAAACTTTAAATTATTGATAATGTGTATGACGACAGGTGGAAGACAGGCACCTTCTATAACTTAACCTATAACCATCTCTGAAACATCACAATAACCCTCAACTTCAGTCAAACACATACACCAACTTGAGAGTGAATGAGAGGAGGCAGCAAGATCTGAAGCCTGAAGTCACTCCAAAATGCAAATTATGTCACAGTTTACTCACCCTCATGTTGTTCCAAACCTGTATTTCTTTCTGTTTTCCGTGAAACACAAGAGGAAATGTATTTATTTGTATTTATTTTTTTCTTCTCCCCTTTTTCTCCACAATTTGGAATTCCCAATGCGCTCTAAGTCCTCATGGTGGCGTAGTGACTCGCCCCAATCTGGGTGGCTGAGGACGAATCTCAGAGAACCACATAATAGTGACCAGAAGGAGGTTAACCCAATGTGACACTACCCACCCTAGCAACTGGCTAATTGGTTGCTTAGGAAGCCTGACATAGCTGAGCTACCCAGGCCCCACAAGAGGAAAAATGTTAAAGAATATACTGCCCACTATTTTCCATATAATGAAAGTAAAAGGGGACCCAAGCCATCAAGCTGCAAAAAGACAAAACAAA
This sequence comes from Xyrauchen texanus, assembly GCF_025860055.1. Taxonomy (NCBI): domain Eukaryota; kingdom Metazoa; phylum Chordata; class Actinopteri; order Cypriniformes; family Catostomidae; genus Xyrauchen; species Xyrauchen texanus. The sequence goes on from NC_068311.1 coordinate 18,016,871, forward strand.
GTACTGTACCACAAAAGCAGTTCATGCAACTCATGCGCTAAGTTACACAATAGCTTTGTGTGAAGAACTGACTGTAATTTATGTTATTTTCTGAAAATGTTGCATTTTTATGATTTGTCATGTCAAACACAAACCTATTGTGCCTTCAGAAGACTTGGAATATTTACATTTATGCATTTGGCAGACGCTTTTATCCAAAGCGACTTACAGTGCACTTATTACAGGGACAATCCCCCTGGAGCAACCTGGAGTAAAGTGCCTTGCTCAAGGGCCCAACAGTGGCATCTTGGTGGTGCTGGGGCTTGAACCCCCGACCTTCTCGTCAGTAACCCTGAGTCTCAACCACTGAGCCACCACTGCCCCATATAGCACATTAATATAGCACATTAATTGTATGAACTACTTTTTGCATACAATATGGTGCTTTATTGACATTTTGAGTTTGACAGCAAGAGACCCCATTCACTTTCTTTATATAGAAAAGAATGGCCAGTACATTCTTCAACATTTCGTTTTGTGTTCCATGGAAGAAATAAATAATGTAAGAGGGGTTTTGAAAGATATGATGACAGAATTTCCATTTCTGTCAGAATTCAATCCAACAATCATGGCTATTTGAATTCATCCACCTGAACATTTGCTTCAGTTTGGAGATGCAAGATGCATAGTGGTTAGAGGCAACAGTATTGTGGTCTGAAGCCAGAACTCTTCAATTTACAAAAGTCATTTGGACCCACAGGCTTGCCCGTAGGGAAGTCAGTAGGCCTGAATGCAGCTCTTGTTCTGGAGGTCTGGAGGCTGGATAGAGCCCTCAGAGGAACTGCTCTGTGCTCAGTTCTGGCCCTGTGCCACAGTCTAACTGCTTCTAGCATTCTGCAAACCCCAGCCTGCTTCATTGCAAAAAAAAACTAATCTTGCTGCTAAAGTACATTATAAATGTATACAGATGATGTAGTATGGTCCATAACACATAAAGGACCTGAATGCTTATGTGCTGTGAGACAAATCAGTTCACAAGTGTTTTTGTTAGACTTACTCCAGTGGTATGTTTTTGGGACACAACAAGTCTATTGAATTTGATATGACATGAGGGTGGATGGTAGTAATTTTCAATTGAAATCAATAATCAATCATTAAAAAATCAACATATTTTTTTTTTATTTGAAGTAGCATTTAAAATTCACTTGGTTCAAAAATGATGGGGTGCTTACGGTAGTTTGTATGGGCATGAATAACATGGCACTTTTGAATTCAGCAGGTCACAGTCCATTTGATTCTTCATATTACACAGCAGCTTGTCACGATTTATGGATGTGTTGCTATGTGGTGTTAATGGATCCTTTCACATCAATAATGTTTGCAGTCGTGTGATGGAATCAAACCCTTCACACCCCTTAGTTTGGTGGTTTGACACTTTGGGGTGTCATAGTAATAAAATGCATACAGCCAAGGCACGATACGCCAAATTACAGTTTACAATGAGCTGTCTTGAGTTTGTTCACTTTGACTTAATTCAGAATATTTTATAGGCGATTAATATTTTCAATTACATGTACATTTAAAAAAACAGACATTTCATGCACATGATGCATTAAATCAGTTTGTAAGCGTACTGATTCTTTTATGTTTTAAAGTCTTACTTTCTAGAATTTTGCTAATTTCTCATGCCATTGTTGACTCGCTGGGAGCATGAGCCAGATTTTATCAGCCTTGGTTTAATGCAAACTGCTTAGAGGCAGTTAAGCAAACTGGCATAGTGATTGGCCTTTTTTTTGTGGTCTTCAGAATCTATTTAGCAATTATGTGGTCTTAAAACAGAGCTTTGTGCAGGAGAACTGGATGGAAATTATGATTTGAAAGTTCAATTACAATAAATACAATGCAATGGATCCAACATTATGAGTGTTCTCAAACTGCATGATACTACTGAGCAAAAAAAAACCAAAAACATTGAAATCTAAGAGATAAAAAAACAAAAACATGCGTAATGCCTTTGAACATTACTTTCTTATTATATAGATTTCTGGAATCCTTGATATTGAATACTTTAGATTTTAGATTGGCCAATTGCTGCATTCAGTGGACACATATTTTTGTATAATGACAGTCAAACTGTATAATTGACAATTGTCCCAGGCAACAATTTCTTACTGCAGTTGTCTTTTATTTATTTCATATAACTCAGTGGTCTCTTCTCACAAACCGCTTCCGGGTGATACAAGACCACTCTGTTGTTGAGGTCCTGATAACCTTGTTTGTCTTACAATATAAACTGTCTGGGTACAATATCCCTTAAAGGGATAGTTCACCAAAAAATGAAAATTCTCTCAACGTTTACTCTCTTTCATGACATTTCAGATGTCTCAGATGACAACAAAGATCTTTAGAAAAATATCTCCGCTCTTTAGGTCCATACAATGCAAGTGAAAGGTGGCAGAAATTTGAAGGTCCAAAAAGCATATGGAGGTAACATTATAGTAGTCAATAAGACTCCAGTGGCTTAATCCATATCTTCAGAAGCAATATGATATGTGTGGGTGAGAAACTGGTCAATATTTAAATACTTTTTACTGCAAATCTCCACTTTCACTTCCACATTCACATTATCTGTGCATATCGCCACCTACTGGGTAGGGAGGAGAATTCATATTATAAGCACTTAAATATTTATCTGTTTCTTACCCACACCTATCATATCACTTCTGAAGACATTGATTAAACCACTGTAGTCTTATGGATTACTTTAATTCTGTCTATGTATGCATTTTGGAGCTCCAAAGTTCTGGCCACCATTCACTTGCATTGTTTGGACCTACAGAGCTGAGCTATTTAAAAAATCTTTGTGTTTATTTGAAGAAAGAAAGGCATACACATCTGGGATGTCATGAGGATGAGTAAATGATGAGATAACTATCCCTTTAAATATTTTATAATATATTGTAGGACTTCATATAAAGTATGTAGTAATTGTCTATAAAATGCAGTCAATAAAGGATCTAGTAATTGCATGTAAACATTGCTTTTTCTTACACTGCAGAGCAGCATGCTGTCTGTGAAGACAGAAAGCCCATTATGAGCCAAACTTTTTGAGTTTTCCTCATGTCACATGATGTTTGCTCTTTGAAGCCCATCTAAGTTATGTACTAATGACTATATCTGCTGAAAGAGTACATGCCATGAATATGTGTTACATTTTTTCTCCTCTGTTCCATTCCGTGATCAAAGCAGTTTCTTAATCTAATAAACTATTTACCATTGTCAAAACACTCAAATAAACAGAGTTTGTTTCAGACAATGTTTTTAAAGCACCACAGATCCACAGTTTTTACACTCTTCAGGGAAATGACCATACGAATGGCTCACTTATAGTCGTCTCTGAACAAACTGTGATTAGTATTTTAAAGGGGATGTGTGTTATTTTGAAATACTTTCTCTAATCCCAACAATATATGCAGGACATGAAAGAAAGCTCATAAACTTTAAGAGCATGGCCACAAGCCTCTTCAGCTGATCTGATTTTGGAAACAGGAGCATGGCTGTCTCTGACAGCAGCCATGGATGACAAAATTGTTTCAGTAAACATATATGCGGCCTGTTTTGCAGCAAGGTACAGTTCTACAAATGTCTTGTAGAAACGGCTAGATCTTTTCTATTTATATCTTTTTATATATATATATATATATATATATATATATATATATATATATATATATATATATATATATATATATATAAAAATGCTAAGCATCTTACAGATTCTTCAAGGGGTGTGTAAACTTATGAGCACAACTGTGCTATGTCTTGTTATTATAATGAGCAATACTGTTTTGCCTTTTACTTATATAGTCATTCAGAACACCATCTGTTTTACTGTAGGTGTAGATGGTGTAATTTATTGGTCTAATTGTTCAGTTTATGTAATTGCTTAAGACATCCTGTAGGATAGGTCATCTCTGTTGTCTTAAGCATAGTTTGATTTACGATGTTCCGAACCTCTTAACCTTTGCTGTATAGTTATATAGACCCCTCCGTGTTCTCAGTGTAGAATTCATGACTTGAGAAATAGTTTTGGTATTGTGGATACAAGGCTTCTCCTGCACATATCCTGATCTGGTGAAGGCATGCCTAATCTCTGTCGGATGGTGCCTCCTTTCCCACTTGCAAGTGAAATGGACACTTGTGAGGTTAGTGGCTGATGACAGAGCTTGAATTGTGGAGTATCTGTCTTGCGGGACAGAGGGGGCTCCATAATGGTCATCTTATCCCAGCCATCATGTTGGGCAGAGATGCCAGGCATTCCTTAGAAAACTCTTTCACTGCTTCTCTGCTCCCCCAACCAGACTGTCTTGTGTGTCCTCCACACAGTCTTTCGTTCTGGACCTTTGCCATATGATTAACTCTTCCTCAGTGTTACAAACCATCACAAATCCCTCTAAAGGGTTGTAGCGTTAGACATTTCTGCAGCAGTCTTTCGCGTCTCACAGTTACCAAAATGATTAACTTATTCACGGGAGAAAAATCAGATAGACCACCGTCTCTTTAGTCTGGGAACTCATCACAACAGATTTTGTTTATTTTTGCGCATGCTCATAACATATACAGTGCACGCAGGTACGCACGTTTTTAATAACTTTACTGCGTAGACTATTTAACATGACTTTGCCACTTATACTGTGAATTATGCTTAACACTCCCACTCAAAGACATGTTTATAGCTTTCTATAGTGGCAAAAAAAAAAACCGAAACAAACAAACAAACAAAAAAAATAACCCCCTTTTTTTTAATCTGCCAGTTCACATTATTCTCCAAACAAATACCCCTTGAAGTTCTCAAACTTAGCCTTTGTCACTGGCTTGGTAAGGACATCAGCTAACATGTTTGCAGTAGGGCAGTATTCTATTATTTTACCTTCTGTGTGTGCAGATCGTACAAAGTGATATTTTATATCTACGTGTTTACTTCTCTGTCTGCATACTGGGTTCTTAGACAAAGCTATCGCCCCCTGGTTGTCCTCAAATATCTTGACTGGTACATGCTGGTTATTACTATCAATTCCTTTAAGTAGTTGTACAAGATACATACGCTCTTGAGTAGTGGCAGCTAGTGCCATATACTCGGCTTCACAGGTGGACAATGCCACCGTTGGCTGTTTCCTACTCTTCCACGATATGACTGGACCATTCTCAGTTAAGCTGAAACAATATCCAGTTGTGCTCCTCCTATCATTTTTATCGGCTGCCCAATCAGCATCACTGTATCCCTCAAGCTGTAGGTTTTCCTCACATTCCTGGTAGTGTAGTTCGTGATCTATAGTACCCTTTAAGTACCTCAATAGGTGTTTTGCTGTAGCCCAATGCTGTTGCTTTGGTTCTGCTAGGTGTTGTGATAATTTACTAACAACCCAGCTCAGGTCAGGTCGAGTACATGTCATAATGTATATCAAGCTACCTACTATCTCTCTATATCCTGTTGAGTCAATAACTTCACCCTCACTGTCAAAGTTTAACTTTTGCTCACATGGGGTGGATCTCGGATTGCATTCGGACATTCCAAATTTTGCTAACATCTTCTCTATGTGTCTCTTTTGAGTCATTTTGATCTCTCCCTCACTCTGTATAAAATCAATACCCAGGAAGTGTTTAAGTGGACCCATATCTTTCATCTTAAACCTTCTCTTCAACATTTCTTTTACGTCACTGAGTAAGGTGTTGTTACTCGCTGCTATGATTAAGTCATCTACCCATACTAACAAAATCACTTTCTCGTTCTCAGATTTCCTGCTGTAGACACAATGATCAGCATCATTTTGTACAAAACCATTCTCTGTAAGGTGATCATGCAGTAACATGTTCCAGTTACGTCAGGACTGTTTTAAGCCATATAATGACTTATTGAGTTTACACACTAAGTGTTCTCCTGTTTTTGATTTGATCTCAAAACCTTCCGGTTGCTCCATATATACCTCACAGTCCATCGGAGCATGGAGGTAAGCAGTCTTTACATCCATTTGATGTAGGGTAAGATCCTCCTGTATAGCCACCTGCATTAATGCTCGGACAGAGGTCATGTTGGCTGTCGGTGAAAAGGTCTCTTTATAGTCAATCCCTTCCACTTGACCATATCCCTTTGCAACATATCTGGCTTTACAAGTCTCAGATCCATCTGGGCTCTCTTTCACTGTATATACCCAGCGACCTCCCACTGCTTGTTTGCCTCTTGGCAGTGGCGTCAGAGTGAAAGTCTCATTATCTGTCAAAGAGTTCATCTCCTCCATCATCGCATCAGTCCACATTTTTGACTTTTTAGAGTCCATAGCATCTCTAAATGTTTTAGGTGCATCATAAGCCACTCTGTAGAAATAATCTACATTTTCACTTTCATCATTATTACACTTAGCTTTACACTGGTACTCATTAAGGTATTCTGGAGCTTTTCTCTGTCTTGTAGGATACCTTCTTTCTCCCTGTTCACTCTGAGAACTATCAGTCTGGGCCGGACCTTCCTCAGTACTGGGCTTTTTACTGTCCTTAGGCTGTCCCTGACCTTGGTTGACTATCTTTGGTGATGTATCTCCATAACTCTCAATGTCGTCCCCCATGTCGCAATCTGTCTGAGTCTGGCTATCTGCGCTACATTTGGTGATGAATTTTACCAGCCTATGTTTTAGGATTTTTCCTGTCTCAGGATAATACAAATGATATGCTGGACTATATTTATCATAGCCTACAAAGATCCCCTTTTCACATCTAGAATCTAGCTTCTTCTTATCCTGCTTATATACGTAGCATTCAGAGCCAAATACCTTCATGTTTGATAGGTTAGGTGTTTTTCCTGTGAAAACACGGAAAGGTGTCTGCTCTAGCCGCCTACTGTAACACCGGTTGCGGATTTGAGCTGCTGTCTGTACAGCATATGTCCATAATTGCTTTGGGAGGTTACTCTCCAATAGCATGCATCGTGACATCTCAAATAAGGTTCTCCAACCTCTTTCGGCAGTTCTGTTCTGATGGGGTGAGTAGGGTGCACTGGTCTCGTGCCTTATCCCGTTACTCCTAATTAGGGACTGGAATTCCTGCCCGGTAAATTCTGTACCGTTATCAGATCTTATACACTTTATCTTTCCATATGGAGCTACGTCAGCTATAAATTTTTCTGTAGCTTTTGTCGTGTCACTCTTTACTTTGATAAAGTATGAAAAAATCATCCCACTGTAATCATCAGTAAATGCTATTGCATACCTGTATCCATTTTTATCTGCTGGTTCTATAGGGCCGCATAGGTCTGTGTGTACTAGCTCTAGTACGGTTGTAGCTTTAGCGTCTGCCTGTCTGTTTCTACTTTGTGTAAATTTGACCTGTGTGCATATTTCACAGTTTTGATTGGACTTGTCATGTTTCCATTTTATCGTCATCCCTTTAAATACCTTTTCTAATTTTGCAACATCATCAAAATTACAATGACCAAGTATCTTATGCCACGTTTGAATGTCATGACAACCATACACTTTATCAACATTTTCCTTTTCTACAGTGTTAAGGTAATACAGCCTACCATACACGTCCATTTTGAATTTGGTACCGTTCTCGTGGATCAGCCAGTTATCACCGTCCTTGAAGTGCATCTCGGCTCCGTTAGCTGTAGCTGATTTGACTGAAAAGATGTTTTGTGGAAATGATGGGATGTATAGCGCTTGTTTTAGCCTCGTTTTCACTTGTCGTCCCTTGCTGTCCAGCAAGTAGACTTTGGCGTCTCCCCTCATCTTCGCCATCCCGCTCACCTTGGTTCCGTCGGCAAGCTCGATCATGTGATCCTCGGGCCTGAAGCTCTTGTCAACTGTTTTGAACTTTGTGGCGTCGTTGATCATGTGTGTTGTGGCGCCGCAGTCGACCATGAGACCCTTCCTATTTCCTCTTTGAATAGGACAGTCATTCATTTTGAAGAAACAGAAAGATGTAGGCTCTGCCTCTGTCTCTCCGTCTGCTTTCTTCACGTGGTCACGGCCTCGTCCTTTACCGCGTCCCTTTCCTCGCTGTGGTGTGTCCCATTTTCGATGATCTCTTCTCGCCTGGGATTCGTCGGGACATGTCCTGGCCATATGTCCCTTTTTACCGCAGGTGTAACACTCCACATCAGTCATATCCATTTTCTTTCCTCTCCCTCTTCCGCGTGACCTTGTTGTCCCGCTAGTTTTCATCACGTTGTCTTCTTCTACATTCACGTCACTTTTCCCGTATTTTTCAGTACTCTCGTAACTTCGCAGTTTTGTTTTAAACTCGCCGAACGTTACAATGCCGTTAGTCTGGGTGATGTGCACGACAAATGGCTTGTATGAATCAGGTAGCCCTTTTACTACCATGGCTATCTGCAGTCCATCACTAATATGCTCGTCTGCTCTTCTCAATGACGTAAATATGGTCTCTGCTCGAATAATATAGTCAGTGACCGTTTCATTGCTAGCCTTATGGAGTGAGGAAAGTTCACAATACAAACTCACAACGCGGGGTTTGTCCTTTCCGGCGTAGTGCTCGCGAAGAATCTCCAGTGCTCTTCTTCCATCACGTTTCGCGTCCCTCATTATCAACGACAAACTCTTGTTATCTAGGCATTGTACTAGCTCTGCATATGCCTCTCCATTCTTCGCCTCACCTTCCGCGAGAGTTCCTTCGTCTTCCGCGTCTATCTGCGGGTCCTCCAAAATAACTTCTCTGAGGCCACGCAACTCCATGTGCGCGAGGAATCTCGTTTCCCAGAGTTCGGAATTTTTCTCATCACCGTCGAATAAAAGTCTGAACCACCTTTGACCTAAATGACTGGGCCCATAACCTGTAGCGTTAGACATTTCTGCAGCAGTCTTTCGCGTCTCACAGTCACCAAAATGATTAACTTATTCACGGGAGAAAAATCCGATAGACCACCATCGTCTCTTTAGTCTGGGAACTCATCACAACAGATTTTTTTATTTTTGCGCATGCTCATAACATATACAGTGCACGCAGGCACGCATGTTTTTAATAACGTTACTGCGTAGACTATTTAACATGACTTTGCCACTTATACTGTGAATTATGCTTCTTTCACTGACACCTTCTCACCTTTTCACTCCAAACTTTAAACCATTAACACGTTTGCTGAATTCCACAGTTGTCTTGAAGTCACCATGAAATTGCTTGTCGAGTGTAGTTTTCTCTCTTGTGTGGGTGTGTTCCACTTGAAACAGAAAGTTGGGTTGGGAAGTCCCTGTTTTAAAGTAAAATAGAAATTTAGCAATATCTTGAATATCGAAATTATTGTTATGTAGGGCTGGGTAAAAATATCTGTTTTCTGATGCATCGCGAGCTTCATTTGAACAATCTTGATATCTATTCTTAAATACCAAGATCGACCTTTTACTCTGTGCGAAACCACCTACTACAATGAGAGGAAATCGCTCACATTTGCAACCAAATTTCGCAACGAAAAATTTCTATAATTAGACACCGGCTAATTTTTAGATTTCACTCCCCAGTGATTGTGTAGTAAAGTGGTGCTGAAGTTCAGCACTGAGATCATTTCACTGTGTGTTGAGAGTAAAAGTTTGGTTTAACTCATTCCAATGAATGTCCAAAGACGAGATCTACTAAATCTATTTGTCATTGAATAATGGCTGAAATATTGACATCATCACCCACTTCCAAAAAAAGAGGTTGTTAAATCTACTTATCTTAAGTCCCCACTTGCCCCGCGGACGACGGCCTTTCCCCGCATCCGGGCGGTCGGGCTACTCCGTCCCCCGGCAGATGGCAGCGGCGCTCCCCAGGGTGGACGGCAGTGTCGAGGACTCTGCGACAGGCATCCCTCCTCCTTCCCGGGCTTCGGCACCAATGTAACACAGTTAAAGGATGGGCAAGGAGGAGGCGAGAACCGGCTTGTCAATATAAATCATCATTTAATGAAACTCAAAACCAAAAGCACAACCATAAACACACATATGACGGACATGCCCGTAATTCTCTCTCTCTCGAACCATCGTCACCGGCCACCTTTATCCCTCGCGCGCCTCATCAGGCCGATTGGGGACCGGGCGCGCGATATTCCGACCCAGCCCCGCCCCCCTCCGCTCCACACCATATTAATCAATATTGAATCAAATTAAGAACTTGTAAATCAGAATCGGATCAGTTCGGGAAATCTGTATCAAAATCCAGTCATATTATAATGCGTTAAGTTTCCTCAAGTTGTTAGATTAGTTTTGTGATCTCTCATGTGCTGCGATGAGTTTTAATGTTATATAGAGATGTTTTCATTGCAAAATAAAGTGTTACATCTGAGTTGCAGTGTCTGTTAAACATATTACATGTTAAAATAATAACTACAGAATAACAATGTGAATATATATATATATATATGCAGCATCACTTCATTTTGAAAGATCTTCTAATCATGAATATCAGATGGCAGTGCTAATGTTTAAACCTTGGTGTGTCAACACAATATGTATTTTATCTGTTCTTCCGTAACTCAAACATTACATTCAAGTCTGGTTTTGATTGTAGAATTCCTTCCTTGATGTTAGCTTAAGAAGAATTGCTTTTTTTTACAGCCTTGCAGGGGATCCATTTGAATCGTTAAAGCAACTCAGGTAGTAAACAGCCACTATAGCTCAAGCTTTGAACCTATAGCTTTTAGCTGGTGGATGGGGATAGATGTTCCTCAGGGAGTTGATGTTGATAAGCAGAAGTAGTGGCTTCTTCTGTCCCTTCATTTAAGCAGCTTAATAATTGATGGCCAATTGCTGCTGATCCCAAACATGTGTGACTGTGTGATCCACTGTGGTCCAACCCATATGGCTGTCTCCTCCTCTGACAGACACAGCAGCTCAAAGGTCTGAGCAAGCCAATGGTGAACAGGAATGTCTGTGGTGTTTGAATCAATGAACAGCTACAGCTTTATCTTGGCATAAAGGCTCCAATGAAGACAAACTTTAAATGTAATCATTGTCTGGTTCAGAGAATGATATCATTCACTCTAAAAGGAATAGTTCACTCAAAAATGAAAATTAATTCATTATTTACTCACCCTCATTTTTGTTCAGACCTGTATGATATTCTTCCTTCTGCAGAACATAAAAGGATTCATTTTGAACAATGTACTGGTCGCTGTTTTACATACATTTACAATAAATGAGGACTGCTGCTTTCAAGCTTCAATAAGAACAATAGCTTTGGTCTGTTTCAAAGGGGAATAGTTAAATAAAAGTAGCGACACCAATAACTTAACTAACTTTTTTAGTAACGTGACAGTAGCTCTGATATTTTCACTTTACGTGTAGTCCTTTTTATGCCCTTTTATGTGCTATCAGAGGTTTTTCTCTGATGTTTTCATTTCGAGATATTTATAAAGGTCTACTCACAATATAATGTGATCTAGAATGGCCTTCCATTGATTTATAATTTTCGAACATTATTCTTTTCTTCTGAGAAAAGCTGGGCAAGAGCTCATATCTCTTCTGATATTGCACCGTCAATTAATCCTTTAGTTTCCAGTAGTAAACTAAAGTATCTGTTCTAACACAAGGGTGGCCTACAGATAGATCATGCTGAGGACATACTTGGAAGCAAAAGATATTGCTGAAACAGTTTTATATTTATAGCAAAGTCCCTTTGTTTGTACAGTTTCCCAAGGGTCATAACAGGGATCATAGTTCCAAGTAGGCTGATTCTGATATGTTTTATAATGATAAGAATCTAATATGAAGAACTGGGGAGAACATTTCTGTGAGTTGTCTCTCGGGTAAACCAGTCCTGTTTATGATCTTCAGTTTAGATTTTTCTGGCCTTCACAACATGAGGCTTCCACGTTTTCTGTCATCACAACATTCCATTTCTAGATATATTTAACATACAAACGTTTTTCCCCTGTTTAATTGAGTGTCTTTGAAAGCTCTCCCACATAGTCACGTGTGTCACAGGGTGAATGAAAGTCCTTTGGCACCTTTAGAGGCTTGTGATGCAGTACCTTATATCATGCTTGCTTCTAGTGCACCAAAAAAGGAATGAGCCGCATTCTGGAGCTCCATCATGTTGTTGGCAGCAATTGCTTCCAGAGTTACTGGCTATCTTTAGAACTAAGATCTGCTCAACCAATGAGAGGTCTCCATCACTTGTCCCATGCTTTTCAGGGCAAGTCATGGAACTCTGTGACATCACAATCAATGCAATGTCCTGCTAGTTGTTCCCATACTCCAGAAATTGGCTGCTATTTTTGCTTTCCCCAAGCATTACGTGAGCCCATAGAGAAGATTTATTTCAGACGTGGGAAAAGAATGGAGGGGAAGTTGAGGATCATGTGAGGAGGCATGGGGGAACAGTCCACAGAGATCATTTTTGCAGAACACTACAGAGACGTAGGCCATTTGTTATTTGTAAGAGCACATTCCACATAAAGTCAAAAGCTTTTTAGTAAACCAATAATATATTCAACCAGTAAGACTGGCTCCTGGGTCTGTGACGCTCTTGTAAGTGCACTTCTTTACCCTAATAAATGTTGGAGGTTGTTTGGTGGAGGGAAACAGGCTGGCTGTTGGGCTTTAAGTCACTCTGGGAGTGTGTGAAAGGGTTTTACAGCTTCATCTGTCTGCATTATCTCTCCACTTGAGAAAAATAATAAAACACTATGTTAACCCAAACTCTCAACTGCTTGTGGTGGGATAAAAGTTACATTATGGGCCTTCAACGTCACAGACCCAGCGAAGTCATTGAAAGATTTCACGTTTATAAATAGTGATTATGCTCTCATTACTTTAACATTGATTATGTAACAGCTTAAGTGTGTATTTTCACCAAACGGAATTGTAAAAATATACGATGTTTTCAAACTGCTACCCTGAATCCTGTATTCATATGCCATTGTCAAAGAAGTGCTCATTTTGTGAAAGAGATACATATTTTGTCCAGGTAAGTAATTGTCTGGATTAAGAAATGTGTGTCGTCGACAAAATTATTTTTGTACTTTGGCAAATTTAGCAAATATTTTTGCTCCTCCTAAGTACCTACTTTCATCCATGAAAGGGGTTGTTTGGAACACAGCACTTTTTTGTAAATTCCCTTTCATGGACAAAAGGCATTTCGTGACATGCTGAATCATGTATTGGGATGAACAAAAATAATTTTGTGGACGACATGCATTTTGTGATCTAGACAACTCCTGTAGTGGACAAAATGCATTTTGTGATCCCTCAAATTCCTTTCATAGTCAGAATGCATTTTGTGACATGATGAATCACTAAATAAAATGTACAAAAATAATTTTGTGGACGATATGCATTTTATGATCCAGACAATTCCTTTTATGGACAAAATACATATTTGATTTACAGGTTAAGCATTTTGTTGCCGAATACATTGTATGACATACATTTAGTCCACGAAAGGTGTTTTCTGTCATTGTTAGAAATAACAACAACATTTAAACCTTATGTCCTTGAAATGGAAGGAACTAGTTTTTTGCACGAATTGAAGTTCTGACTTTACATTTTCGTAGACTAAATGCAAATGGCTTTTGTATTTCTGTGCACAAATGCATTTAGATGTAGTTGCATTTCATCATGAAATACTGCATTTCATGTCATGTAATTAATTTAGTCCACAAAATTAGTCATTTTTCACTTGGTGCCCCGTACAACTTCTGAGCAAATTCTGAGACACAGGTTTTGGGCCTGTGAAAACCAGAAAACAATCGCGTTTACATACTCAATGGTAAGCATGATTCAGTGTAGGATATATATGTACATATTGCGATATGTTAGGGCTTGTGATAACGGAATTATTGTAATACAATAACATTCAAAGCGATGCAGATAGCAGAGAATAGAGTAGGCACGTGATCGTCACTTGGTGTGTGTGCATACACTGTGCATAGGAGCCGATCCCTTGAGTGCTGCTCTGGGGCTCGAGATATTCCCCATTTATATTCTCCATTGTCATTTCAACCTTAACAGACTGGCCGATTACATGAGAGAACATTTCAGTAAGGTATACTGTATCTTTCATCATACCCTCAGTTGTTCATTCATTTTTACTTTGTTTTTTGTGCTATAACTTGTAGAAAGAGAGAGCGTTGTGAACTCCATTTGCATGGCCAGCTACCGCAATCTCTCACACACTCCATTAAAGAGCATGAATACAACATTTATTGTTTGAATTTCGAGATAAAAGTGACATAATTTGAAAGCTGAGACTAAATCATGTTTCTCCAAAAATCTATATCTGACTCAAATGATAGAGTCTCACAATTTGTGAATATGTAGCTGTAACCAGCATTGTCTTTTGCTTTCACTCTGGGTGCTTCTCTGTCGGAAGGCTGCAGCCTAGTTTGTGCTTTGTGTCTTCTAATTTGTTGTATTGTCAAAACTACTTGCCCTTTTTGTATTTCTACATATTATCATTGCAACAAATGCAAATAAAAACTTGAAGAGAGAAAAACAAAATTTAGTGCACATGGCTAGGCCATAAAGGTTTCTGCCTCCGTGGTCAAGCAACTCCTTTTCCACATTTAAAAAATAATAATTTGGGACATGTGTAAAGGATTGTGGGTGATTGAAGGCCATGATGGATCACCCATGTATCCTCCAAAATATGACAAACGAAGGCTGCAAAACAATGCTCCGCGGTACGGTCCCCCTTTCGGCGGACCCTCGTCTCCCTTGGGCAGAGCTCCCTCTGCCTCCCGGTCGCTGTGTTTGTAGAGCTCCTTCCCATCGAGGCAGGACCTACCACCGCACCATTTCCATGCATGGCTGGTAAACCCATGTGACATATTTGCCACATGTTAACCTCTCATGTTGGGCAAGATGTGATCTTCGAGGGGTCTAGGATTGGATTGGAAAAGAACACCTTCCCCGATGCATGTTATAGTGTTAGATACCCCCAGCCGCATCTAATGCTCCCAGGCTTGTTACGTCGCTTCCCTCCCTCACGGATGTGGGGAACTATATGAAGTCTCTTTGGGCATTGGGGAAGGTTACGTGCAGTCTGATGCACCTTCTATTTTTGCACGCAACAGCTTGCTTGCATCTGCGTCAGCAGTCCATGTAACATGTTCAGTGTTGTGCCGTTTTTAGATAGGGACCCCTAGTGTCACTACATCAACACAACGTCGAGTGAGTGACAGAAGGGGAACGTCTTGGTTACTGTCGTAACCTCCGTTCCCTGATGGAGGGAACGAGACGTTGTTTCCCTCTTGCCACAACACAGTACTAAGCCTCTGAATTGGCCAGAAACTTACTCTCGGCTCCTCAGCTCAAAACCGGTCTGAACAGAGGCACGCTTCCCTCATTATATACCCGTATGTCCGGGGGAGGGGCATGCAAATTCTGTTTGCCAATTCTCATTGGCCTTTTCCTCAAAGATAAGAGGTAACCAAGGCTCTCAACAATAACATTGACACAACGTCTTGTTCACTCCATCAGGGAACGGAGGTTACGACAGTAACCAAGACGTTATGAATTCAACAGAAAATGGAGGTCTGAACTTCTTAGATTTTACTAATTTTAATTATACATTTAAAATAAACTGGATCAACCAAAAAGGGAACATTATACCCCATTTAATCTTTTCTCAGGTTGGGGGTCTTCAGTTTCTGCTCTGCAACTACAGCATCACCAACTTCCATTGAAATTATCTAGCTTTCATAAACACATGCTTCTCTCGTGGTCTTTCATTTATAAACACAACATTTCCCCACATAGATGTTATATTTGGAATAATAAACATATTTTGTTTAAATCTAAGTCTCTTTTCATTTATAAATGGATCTTTAATAATATATTTTTAGTAAGTCAACTTTTGATCCATGAAGGGCTTTTATTGAATTATTCTGAATACTTATCAAAATGTAAAATTCCAATTACTCCAAAAGTATTTGCTGTAGATATGGATGCTATCCCTTCTGGGATTAAAATGCTTCTTAGAAATCATGTCATTTTTTCCACTTTCTTTACAGTCATTAGATCCTCTTCTTGCTTTAATAAGAGTAATAATAGATGTATTAGGGCCCTTTTTCAGAAAGAAATTGTTTCTAGTCCAGCTGTGTTAACCTTTTGGAATAGTCGAGTTGTTGGTCTTATTTGGAAGAAAATTTTGAATTTACCCCATAAGTATCTAATTACATGCTAAATGATTTATAAATATTATCCCTGTTACTATTATATAGAAAGTTAATTTAATTGTGATATTCTTGTGCATATGGGGACTGCATCCAGAAACAATTTTTCATTTATTTTGGAGTTGTCCTTACTTCGAGTTTTTTGTCCAACATCTGCTCATTTGTTAAAGAACATATTATGTCTAATTTCTAACTTTGTTTTGAAAACGTTTCGTTTGGTTTCTTTAATTATGATATGTCTCATGGAAAAGGATATAATTTGATTAATCTGTTATAAACCACTGTTTATAATCTTTAAAAAAGAAGTCCGACAATACCGGCTGTGAAATGTGTAGCATCTTTAATGTCTTTTCTTAATATATCCCCTGGCTGTATTACTTTTGGTTTTCTTAATTTTTTTTGGTTTTGTCTGTAAATGTTTTAGTTCTGTCATGTAGTTATTGGTTATATAGTAATAAATAAAAAAAATTAAATAAATAAATAGAGGCTGCAGTCTTCTAATTGAGAAGCACCCTCCTAAAGATCTGATGAGACTGCAGCCTGTATACAAACAAATGGCAAGCGCTTCTAGACTTCATTTTTCAAAATATAAATCCAAAAATAATTAAGAAATTAATACGAACATGAATTACAGTAAAAAAAAAAAAGAAAATATTTTATATCTGCTACAAAGCTAATGGTAAAACTATACATATTATATGCAGTCCAATAAACTACTGTTTATTTGGGTGGTAGGGGTTCTGATTTTCCATGCTCTCCGCTGACGTCATCATAGAATAATCGTATCACATATTGTATTTTCCAACATCTTATCGCATATAAAATTTTTCCTCCTCGTGAAGCCATAATTCAGTTGTTGCAATTTTGCTCTAAAATACAAATTTTACTCCACTGACTGTTAGGTTTGGGTAAGGAAGTAGGGTTAATAAAATATAGATTCCTGTTGATTATATTAAACCATTTACATCTAAAAATAAATGTAATCTCAGCAACACTATCAGCTTCAGCCACTGGAGGCAGTGGTTCAAATTTCGGTAAGCACAAATACATTTTAGCAGCAGAAATTTCAACCTCCTGTTGCCAAATTCACAGTGTGATCAGTGTCAACTCAGACCATCAGATGAGTTAATGTTGCTGTGTTTCTCTGGTTGTGATACTTACTAATACAGAGCAAAGTGCCACAGAGCCACAGTGTTTAAACTTTTCAAGGAAATAAACCTTCAAATGGTTTACTTATAGTTGTGTTCTGCGTGTTAAGATTTTTTAACACTGAAAAAATGACACACATAAGCTTTAAAGATCTTGCTCCTTTTCTTTCTTTTTTTTCTCCCCAATTTGGAATGCCCAATTCCCAATGCGCTCTAAGTCCTCATGGTGGCGTAGTGACTTGGCTCAATCTGGGTGGAGGAGGACGAATCTCAGTAGCCTCTGCATCTGAGACGGTCAATCCTTTCACGTGGCTTGTTGAGCTCGTTACCGTGGAGACGTAGCACATGTGGAGACCCGTGCTATTCTCCGTGGCATCCACGCACATCTCACCATGCGACCCACCGAGAGCGAGATCCACATTATAACGACCACTAGGACTTTACCCCATGTGACTCGACCCTCTCTATCAACCAGGCCAATTTGGTTGCTTAGGAGACCTGGCTGGAGTCACTCAGCACGCCCTGGATTCAAACTCTCGACTCCAAGGGTGGTAGTCAGCGTCAATACTCACTGAGCTACCCAAGCCCCCGATCTTGATCCTTTTCTGAGATAATATAAAAAGCTGAAGGCTTTCAGAATTGGCACATAGCTCAAACTATTCTTATTAAGGCTTTCCAACTGTCTGTCCATGTCATTCACTAGTCTAGGCTAAAGTACAAGAACTCACACAACACAAACCCATTAAAGCCTTTTAAAGAGAAACTATGAACCGCAGGTCAAGGCAATAATTAGTTGAATGCATAGAAGTGCCGGGCACTAGTGCTTTAATGGGGAGTCATACTCATCATCTAAGCACACCTGCTGTCTTTGCTCTGGTGTTTGACTTCTGTCCAGTGAACTGACAGCATGCTGATATGTTTAGATGAGTGTGTGTGTTACTGGAGGGGCTGTGTAGTGTAGATATGCCAACAGCCTGACTTTGATGTTCATTAAAAAAGAATGCTAGAATGCTTTCAAGGCTTGTCCTAAAGTAAAGCTCAGCATAGCTAGGCTAGCCCAAACGATGGACTCATGAGTATGTGTTATCTATGGCTGTCTCCAAGATTAGTGCATCCCAAATACTGTATTTAAAACAGTATGTATGTTTAGGTATGCCAAACTTTCTTGGATGGTATACAATTTCCATTGTTTCTCTTTTGCATTTACATGTATTTATTTAGCTAAATTGTTTTAATTTTTTTATCTTAAGCAACTTACACTATGGTTTATGTTTGGTTAGTGATAGATATATACAGCATCCAGGCCAAATAATCAGGTGATAATTGGCCACTTTAAGAATTTCAGCTGATAACTGTGATTTATTTTCTGATTAAAATGTGTAATTCTGCCAATAGTGCAAAATAAAAAACATAGACAAAAAAATATTTTCTGTTTTTGTGAGTTAATATTGCACCTAATGATTTTTGACCTCGGACCTCACCTTTATTTTCTATAATTTAATATGTTATTCGCAATTGCATTAGCTTTCGTTAGACTGGTCTTTTTTTAGTATTGCATGTAAACTTCTTTGGGCCATTGCATGTAACCTCACTGGCATTGTAACGCCAAACACACCTGATACAGTGCTGTTATTGTTAGATGTGATAAAGGATGACGTGTCAACAAACACTTGTATTGGATATTTGCCTACATGAAGTGCTCTACATGGAAACAGTCTCTTCTAAGGAAGCTTGCTGTAATATTTCTTCTATCTGTTGTTCCAAAACACAAACCATCTCCCTTGGCAGCAGAATCTTGAGTACAAGATACATATTATGTTGATCTGTGGGGCCAAATAAACATAGCTAATAAACAAAACATTTGCAGCATTAGGAATTAAACAAACATCTGTGTGATTTTGAAGATGGGGTCCAAAATTCATCAGAGGACGTGTTAGCTTATACTGCAGAGCTGCTGTAGGCCTCCACTGTTTGTTTATACTGTAATTCTGTGGAACATAGTACAAATAAAGCATATGACAGTGTCTGTACAGCTGTGGGAGTTTTTATATGCAATTCAGCTCTGAAGATAGAAAGCAAATGCATATGGAATACAAGTCATTCATAATGTTCCATTCAACATGAAACAATTGAAAATTAGATGCATCATCCATTGACAAAAGGTATTTGTAGGCCTCTATACTGGTACGATGAAACTAACCCTAACCCTAAGAATTGTATATTTTGGAAGAGAGCAACCCATTATTCCTCAAAGCTCTTGTGGCCCATGTGTGCTTAGCTGGTCTCACAAGGGATTTTTGTTTATTTTTTATTTTATTTTTATAAAATGCATTTGCAATGCCCACTACTTAGTAGGTCCTCGTGGTGGCGCAGTTACTCACCTCAATCTGGGTGGCAGAGGACAAGTCTCAGTTGCCTCCGCTTCTGAGACAGTCAATCCCTGCATCTTATCACGTGACTCGTTGTGCATGACACCGCGGAGACTCACAGCATGTGGAGGCTCATGCTACTCTCCGCAATCCACACACAATTTTCCACTTGCTCTACTGAGAGTGAGAACCAATAAGTACGACCACGAGGAGGTTACCCCATGTGACTCTACCCTCTCTAGCAACCGGGCCAATTTGGTTGCTTAGGAGACCTGGATGGAGTCACTTATCACACCCTGGATTTGTATTCGTGACTCCAGGTGAGGTAGTCGGCGTCAATACTCGCTGAGCCACCCAGGCCCCCCTAGCTGTTAGGGATTTTTATAAGACCATAGCCTAATGCTCAGGATGATCTATGGCATGCTGCTGTGTGCAAGTGTGCTTGTCATACCACACTGAGCTGTTGAAGGAGTTCATAGATTCCAATGGAGTGTTCTGGCACATTGACGCACAAGTAGATGTGTTACATTAAGACCATGCAAAGCTTGCTCCAGATGATTGAGTGTAAGTTTTTGAATTGGTAGGTAATATTAATTTAATGAAAACTATAACTATACCTCAAATTAATTATATTACTTAAACACTACAACTGTCATTTCCACCCAATTTATTGAAGAGATTTCAGAAAGCAGAAAAAAATAAATAAATAAATAAAAAATTTCAAGCAAAAAACGACTTATTAATTATACCAAGTTGTATGCAGCCTGCAAGGATGGGGGACTTGGTATCATTACTCTTTACCCTTGGCTTAATTATCTAAAACAACGCTGCTCCTAGACCAGTGGTTCTCAACCTTTTTTTGATGAGCACCCTCCTACTACATTCCCTTACATGTTTCTTGAATTCAAGCAGATGTTGGGCTATATCTGGGGCCTATAAAATGAAAATGCAAAGACAGAAATGAAAAATTTGCCTTAATAAATTTTTTTTATTTATTAATTTATTATAATTTTTTTATAGTTTTACCAGCAGCTGAAGCAGCTGGGATGAGGATTAGCACCTCTAAATCTGAGGCCATGGTTCTAGGGGTATTGGAGGTATTGCCCCAAGTGAAGGAGTTCAAGTACCTCGGGGTCTTGTTCACGAGTGAGGGGACAATGGAGCTGGAGGTTGGCCGGAGAATCGGGGCAGCGGGGGCGGTATTGCACTCGCTCTATCGCACCGTTGTCACGAAAAGAGAGCTGAGCCGAAAGGCAAAGCTCTCGATCTACCGGTCAATTTTTGTTCCTACCCTCACCTATGGTCATGAAGGCTGTGTCATGACCGAAAGAACTAGGTCGCGAGTACAAGCGGCCGAAATGGGCTTCAGAAGGGTGGCGGGCTTCTCCCTTAGAGATCTATCGTGCATCCGTGAGGAGCTCGGAGTAGAGCCACTGCTCCTTTGCGTCGAAAGGAGTCAGTTGAGGTGGATTGGGCATCTGATAAGGATGACCCCTGGCTGCCTCCCTAGGGAGGTGTTTCAGGCACATCCAGCTGGGAGGAGGCCTCGGGGAAGACCCAGGATTAGGTGGAGATATTACATCTCCCCACTTGCCTGGGAACGCCTCAGGGTCCCCCAGTCAGAGCTGGTTAATGTGGCTCGGGATAGGGAAGTTCGGTCGTGACCAGGACGCGTCGGGACACCTGCTGCAAGGTTACTCCTGCCCGCAGAAAGCAGAGGTCTGTCCAGGGTTTGAGTGTCTGGCGGCAGGTGGTGGTGATCATCACACGGTGCGTGCCGCGGCGCCATGCTCGTTTCGGGACTCGAGTCTGAAGCCAGTGCTGAAGTGGTCTCATATGCATCAACCCCAGCGGCGTAACCGCCACGGAGGATGCCATATACCCCAGGAGCCTTTGGAAAAGTTTTAAAGGGACCATAGTGCCTGGCTTGAAGGAAGCGAGACAATGTCAGCACGCTCGTTGGTGAGACATGCTGACATTGAGACTGAGTCTAACTCCATGCTGAGAAAAGAGATGCTCTGAACCGGGGCGAGCTTGCTCTTTTCCCAGTTGACCTGAACCCCAAACGGCTGAGGTGCCTGAGCACCTGGTCTCTGTGCGCGCATAGTAACTCTCGCGAGGGGGCCAGGATGAGCCAGTCATCGAGGTAGTTGAGTATGCAGATGCCGGCTTCTCGGAGCGGGGCAAGAGCTGCCTCTGCGACTTTCGTGAAGATGCGAGGGGACAGACCGAAGGAGGACTTTGTACTGATACGCCTGGCCGTCGAACGCAAACCGTAGGAAGGGTCGATGTCACTGCAGAATCGAGACATGAAAGTACGCGTCCTTCAGGTCTACCGCTGCGAACCAATCTAGATGCCGGACGCAAGTCAGAATCTGTTTCTGCGTGAGCATTTTGAACGGGAGTTTGAGCAGAGCCCGGTTGAAATCTCGCAGGTCCAAGATCGGTCGTAAGCCGCCGCCTTTCTTGGGTACAATGAAGTAAGGGCTGTAGAAACCCTTCTTCATTTCGGTTGGAGGGACAGGCTCTATCGCATCTTTGAGTAAAAGAGTGGCAATTTCCGTGCACAGGGAATTGGCATGTTTGCCGTGTACTGCGGAAAAACGGATGCCCGCGAAGGGGGGCGGGGGCCTGGCAAACTGAATTACATAACCGAGTCGAATGGTCCGGTGCAGCCAGCATGATGGGTTGGGCAGTGAAAGCCAATGCCTCTAAACTCCGTGCTAGGGGCACCAAAGGGATGAGTATTTTGGACGTACCCAGCGGGGCTTCGCAGCAGGGCGGAGCAGGTAGTGTGGCGTCGGGATGCAAGGGTGCGTCCCGAGGCTTTGGTGCTGAGAACAAATTCAAAGCACTTACCTTGCTCCGCACGCCCGGCAGGGGGCTGGTTCGTGACTGAGGAGGAGATCTGATGTTGGCGTCCTCTAGACTCGTCTGAACCAGCAGGCCGGGGAACAGTCGTGGGGCTGAGGGCGGAGGTACCGCGGGACTGTTGAGATCTGGAAGCAAAGTGCCGTGAGAATGGCATTTGCGGGCCAGGTGACCCAGAGACAAAGGAAACTTTTATTGAGAACGTGGGTACCACAACCACCGCAGCCCTATTTGTGCGGCAAATGAAAAAACACAAGATTCTCCTCCCAGCTCTCCACCGGGGAAGGAGCGGTCTTACCACCTCCGGAGCTAACGTCTTGGACTCTGGGTCGGATGTCTCAGGAGCACCTGGGAGCCTTCCGGGTCCTCGAGGGGGTCCATGAGACAGGGGGCGTGCGCCTCCTGTGGAGTGCTCGACGCTGGGGCTGAGAGCTGGGCCCGGGTTGAGGCAGAGCAGGGTGTTTCTTAGCTGCAGGGGGACTCCCTCGGCGAGCAGATGGGGCATGGCCCAGGGGCGGCAGGTTTGCGGTGGGGCATGATATGAGAAATGGCCTCCGTCTGCTTATTCACCACGGAGTACTGCTGGGCGATGTCCTCGATGGTGCGCCGAAGAGGCCGAACTGGGTGACAGGAACGTTCAGGAAGCGAGTCTTTTCGGTTTCACGCATCTTGACCAAGTTCAAACACAGATGACGTTCCTGGACCACGAGCGTGGCCATCGCCTGCCCGAGTGACTGCGCTGTGACCTTCATAGCTCTTAGGGCGAGGTGCTCTCCACGATGACGTCAGCTCATCGTGCACTTCCGGGAAAAACTGGACCGGGGGGGCTGTGAGCGGCGCCCGGACCCCAGGAACCAGTCATTCTGCCATGATGGCTGTGGGGAGGATGGAGGGTCGCTGCCCAGACACACGAGACAACGCCTGTGGCCGTCTGAAGCGGAGAGCACTCTACCGCATCCAGGAACAACACAGGGGCAGAAAGGCATCTTGAAAAAGATGCATCCTGAAAAGGACGCTCAACGCCGCTGTGTTTTGCTCTTTTAGAGGAATTTACTCTTTTGAATAAAATCACTCTTTTAAATAGAACTCTTTCGAGTTGTCTGCACAGTCGAAGCGCCCAGGGGCAACAATGCACAGCCATGCAAGGAAGGAGAAAGCCGCTGTTATGCGGCGTCAATCCAACAGCATGCAGAGCGTCAGAGGAATAACAGGAACTGGTGTGTGACTCGCAGCAGACTGCATGCACGACCATCGGCTCCGAAGAAATGTTCTGAATGAACTCCCATATTTGCCCGCTTAAATACCCGTATGTCCGGGGGCAGGGTATGCAAATACTGTCTGCCAACTTCTCATTGGCCTTTTTTCATAAGTCAGAGGCATATTTCGGCACTCAAGAGAGACCCCTAGTGTCGCTTCCCTGCCGAAGAGGCCGAACTGGGAGTCAGGAACGTTCAGGAAGCGAGTCTTGTCGGTTTTACGCATCTCGACCAAGTTCAACCACAGATGACGTTCCTGGACCACGAGCGTGGCCATCGCCTGCCCGAGTGACTGCGCTGTGACCTTCGTAGCTCTTAGGGCGAGGTGCTTTCCACGATGACGTCAGCTCACCGTGCACTTCCGGGAAAAACTGGACCGGGGGGCTGTGAGCGGCGCCCGGACCCCAGGAACCAGTCATCCTGCCATGATGGCTGTGGGGAGGATGGAGGGTCGCTGCCCAGACACACGAGACAACGCCTGTGGCCGCCTGAAGCGGAGAGCACTCTACCGCATCCAGGAACTACACAGGGGCAGAAAGGCATCTTGAAAAAGATGCATCCTGAAAAGGACGTTCAACGCCGCTGTGTTTTGCTCTTTTAGAGGACTTTACTCTTTTGAATAAAATCACTCTTTTCAATAGAACTCTTTCGAGTTGTCTGCACAGTCGAAGCGCCCAGGGGCAACAATGCACAGCCATGCAAGGAAGGAGAAAGCCGCTGTTATGCGGCGTCAATCTAACAGCATGCAGAGCGTCAGAGGAATAACAGGAACTGGTGTGTGACTCGCAGCAGACTGCATGCACGACCATCGGCTCCGAAGAAATGTTCTGAATGAACTCCCATATTTGCCCGCTTAAATACCCGTATGTCCGGGGGCGGGGTATGCAAATACTGTCTGCCAACTCCTCATTGGCCTTTTTTCATAAGTCAGAGGCATATTTTGGTGCTCAAGAGAGATCCCTAGTGTCGCTTCCCTGACACAACATTGAGAGAGTGACAGAAGGAGAACTATAAATACAAAATATAAATATTTATATAAGTTGTAACAAAAATGTATTATATTTCCTCACTCCCCTAATGTAGCCTATGACAAATTTAATAGAGCTGAAATAGTGATATGACATTTATTATCAATTTATTTCTGCCTTTACAATTAGTGTTACTATAGTAAATTGAAGGGTGGTGATGTAGAATTCTGTGCTGAATTCAAATGAATTCACTTCTCGCATCTTGCTTCTCACAGATTCTCGCAAAGCTGCAAGTTGAAGAGCTCAAGCTTTAAGAGCTCAAGCTTGCGCTGCTCTGTCCGTTGAGCCGTATCCATCTTCAGAGCCATACAGGTGCATTAGCCGAGATTGTGCCTCCGCCTGTGTATTTATCGCTATTTATCTCAACCCATATAATTGAGAACAAACTGATATACTCTATAGATAAATGTTTTAATGCAAAGAAGAACTTGACGATAGATTTGATTATTGACTGATGCCTCTCTACTAATTTGCTCTCAACACCACCCGGCATCCTTTGAACGCCCCCATTCAAAGGATGTCGGGGGAAAAAATGACATGCATAAGCTTTAAAGATCTAGCTCCTTTTCTTTTTTTTATTCTCCCCAATTTGGAATGCCCAATTCCTCATGGTGGCATAGTGACTCGCCTCAATCCGGGTGGTGGAGGATTAATCTCAGTTGCCTCTGCATCTGAAACGTCAATCTGTGCATCTTTTCATGTGGCATGTTGAGTACATTACCACGGAGACATAGCACATGTTGAGGTTTCACGCTACTCTCCACGGCATCCACGCACAACTGACCTCGCGCCCAACCGAGAGAGAACCCCATTATAGTGACCACAAGGTGGTTACCCCATGTGACTCTACCGTCCCTAGCAACCGGGCCAATTTGGAGACCTGGCTGGAGTCACTCAGCACGCCCTGGATTTGAACTCATGACTCCAGGCGTGGTTGTCAGCATCTTTACTTGCTGAGCTACCCAGGCCCCCAAAATTAGCTAGTTTTAAACCAACACGAACACACAGGAAATCAACTTGTTGCTTCTGAATGTTAATGTACCCTGAAATCGACCCCACTCTGCAAAATTACTGATAAGCACCATCCTCCTTTCCCTCAGACATTTTCTGCATCAATTTATACAGTGAATTTTCACCTTTCTCTCTGGCACTACAGACACAAGTTCTGGTCCCATTGAAACCAGAAAGTAATCATGTTCAAATGTACTGTACTGTACTACATCATTTACAACAAAACTTTTGCTCTTCTCTTGGAGATTTTATCCATAAACTGGAGCTCACATGTGCCCATATGTTCAGCAATATTTCTAGCTTCACCCAATGGGGCAGTGGTTTGATTTTTGGTAAGCACAGACCGATTTCAGCAACAGAACTACCGACCTACTGTTGCCGAATTTACAGTATGATCATTCTATTTTAAAAAATAAAATATCTGCTTGATGATCAACTTTGAGGTATTTCTTTACTATATCCAACAATTTAAATCATACAACAATGTCATAATTATGAAACATTGCATGAATTACGTCATATTTATTGCTAGAAAATAACAAAATCACACAAATCAGCTTTTTAAAACTGGATTTAAACATGAACCAATTGTTGGTAATAGAGTTGCAAAAATGGAAAACCTCATATAATATTAATAGCTAATAAAACAGCTCATGTCAAATTTGTTTGATTAGCTTTACGATCATTTTACACTCATTTCAAGGACCATTTTTTGAATGAAAAAAAGGACTTAATTTCAGACCTTAAGAGTGTGGAAATTGCCACCTATATTATAAATGGATAGAAAAAAATCCATCTGGAACAGTTATCTCGTCTTTTCAGTCTCCACACAATTTGTCAACAGTTTCTTACGAACACATTTTCCTTTTTTGGCCATTCAGTTTTATCTGAGAGCTTTTTCCACACGAAAAGTTATACAGCCTAACTTCTTGGAGTGTGTTCAAGTCTCTTAACTATAATAAAAGCTTGTTATGATGTTCAGCATGGTTACTGCTTTGGCATCTTGGCAGACCTTCACTTGTCTGTAGATCTTTTTTAGTGGTCAAGATATTTGAATACACTATTATTTTTGTCATTGTAAAGGGATCAATGGAAAGGAGGAGGCGAGAAACGGCTTGACAATATAAATAATAGTTTTAATGATAAACTTAAAAGACAAACACACACATGACGGACATGTCCGTAAACTATCTCTCTCTAGCACCACCGTCTGCCATCGGCCTTTATCCCTCTCGGAGGCTTAATTTGCCTGACAAGGGACCGGGTGTGTATGATCACGACCCGGCCCCGCCCCGCCCCGCCCCGCCCCGCCCTGCCCTGCCCTGCCACAGTCTTTTATCTGTTTCAGATCATCTTTGTAATCAGAAGAAATTTGCCAGGGTTTCATCAATGGTAATAACATCATGACGCCTAATTCTGGATGTTTATGCTTAGACTATTTTGTATTATTTCATAAATGACTCATAGCTTTTGAAAGGCAGACCTTAATAAATTGTGGAACTGTTATATGCAAGCCTCAGTTCAGCATTACCAGTCATGTTCCCCATATCTGACCTTAGTCATTAGATGCATATTTAATTCAGTTAGCCTGAAAAGGAGGGCATCATTTTGCTTCATCACCACACGAGTCCTCAGAATCTTTAGAATCAAGGTGTTACATTGTTTGTAGATAGCGAGATTTCTCCTTTTTGTCATCAATGAATAATTCGGAGGTCTGATGGCCACAACAAAGAACGTTAGTCTTGAGCTAATGTCGCTAATGCACAGCAAATGCCTTTGTTTGAGGAAACTAATCAGATTTGTGTAAAGTGAAAGCATCACTCATACTCAGTTATCCCCTAGAAGTCCCTGCAGGACCACTTAGAGGGCAGGAAGGCTGTTTGCAATAGATGTTAAGGGTTCTGAGGAGCATTGGCACAAAATCAATCGGAAATATGAGTCCAGATAATACTGTACACCTTTGCTGTAAAGTGTTAGCCAACAATTGTCCTCACAAAACAAACAGCATGACTAGCAGATTATACAGGCTGTATTTTGTTGCTTTTTATGATCCATGTCAGTGTGTGATGGACATTTTGGTTAAAATGCTATTACATTTTTATCATGGACATAATAAAACAGTACCCATATTCACAGAGTGAATCTTACCACTAGGAGTTCTCCAAAGAGTTCCTAGCTAGGAGATTTTGCTAATAACCTATTCACAAAACTGCTAAGAGCAAGGAAATCTTAAGATAAGAGTAAATTGGAGATTACCTTGTTGCTATGGATGACATCACGTTTTATTAAAGTACTCTTTTAAATCGCCCACAGTGATTGGTAGACAGGGAACTGCTATTTTCTCAGTGAAGACAGACAACTATATATACATAAATAAATAAATAAATACAAACATACAGACAGACAGATATACAGACAGATATATATTTTTTTGGTCCTCATCCTGTGATGTAATGAAATGAGCTTGCGTACCGTCAACAACATCAATACACCCGGTAGCCCCTTGATTGCTGTGATACCCCGTGAATGCCCCCATTTTTGTTCTCTGCAGCTCATATGATTTTTTGTGAATACGGGCCCTGACTTTTTCAACAATCTTACCAGAACGAATGTGTGATCAGTTCACACATCCACTCTGGTAATATTATTGAAAATGTCAGTTTTATTATGTGTCCGTCCAGTGTGTTATTTAATGAAGTCTCTTAAAAGCAGAAGATTTTTGGGTAGTTTTACTCACAATTTCTTTGAAATTATCGCCTGTGGTAAATTGTTGTTTTGCTTTGCTAGTCCAAATGCTAATGTGAGGTCTAGAGGTAGACTTATAAATCGCTTTTACAGATTAATCAGTGCCATTAGTTACTTTTTTGAAATATTGGTTATCGGCAAAAATCTAATAATCTAATCTAATAATTGTCAGTAGTTTTTTCATAATTTCAAAATAAGAGTCCCCAGTGTGTTTTTGGCTTGTTCATACTTAAAAAGTCCCACATAATGCACCAAATCTTCCTTTTTTCTGGGTATTATTGGGATTTTGGTTGAACAATAAACTGCATCTGGGATTTTATTCATTTTGGACTTATGTCTTTGCCTGATATAGTAAAGAAAGAACAAGATTTTGTTTTTACATTCTTATACATTTATATAAAAACACTATCAGCCGATTTAATGGTTATCAGCCTTTTCCACCACCTTAGGCATCGTATCGGTAAAATCCACTATTGGTTGACTTTTCATGTTACACTTTCTCTTAGCTGACGAAACCAGACATCAGCTTAACATGACCCGTTCTTGCCTCCATTGCTTTATTTGCAAACTGCCCCTTTTCAACAGAAAACATGCCATCTATTTTTACTCTCCTCTTGCATAACTTGTTATTATGGTCCCTTGCTGTTGTTGATTGTTGTTGATTAACCTTGTCTGACCACACCTTATCTACTATATAAACACATCATCTTACACAAAAACAGGAAACTCCTTCTCCCATGACAGATTAAAAGTGTGTTTTGCTGCCATTTTATTTGAAATTTCACAACTAGCTGGCTAGATCATCTCACTGGTCTCGCTTGATTGGAGCTTGACCTCTGAACCCTTAAGTGGCTTCCACATGACTCGCATCAGGGCATCAACGATGTGCTCAACGCCAGCGTCAAGCACTGGTTTGACCTTTACATGTCAAGTGTCACAGGAAGCGCCAAAAAGGTGCGATTTTACAAGTTTGCCTGTCAAGAAAGCAAGAGGTGTGCACACTAAACATTGGTTTACTAAACATTGAAAACATGTACTTGGACATGAAACAGAAAACTTCTGGCAATTGCTTTGCATATCAAGCTTGTATAGGAAGTATTTTAACACATAAAAAGTTACATACTCAGCTTTAAGATCTTAACATAATGAGTCCTCTTATTACTTTCTTCAATTAATGTATCATAGACAACTATATTTAAGCCATTCATAGGTTAATTTTCTCGAAAACTGTAAGCACTGTTTCTTAGGCACAATGAAAATTTTGTTTTGAGCAACCAACTTAGACCCACCCTGGGACTATATCTTTGTTTGACCAACGCAGATGGGGGGCGTATTTAGAAAGCTATCCTGTTTGCTGGCACTAGTGAAAACTATAGTAGAGGTCTTTTGAAAAAAGAAAAAATTTAATAAAAAAATCCAATAACCATTCTCAAAGTGGACATTTTTTCAAATATTTCTTGTTGCTTTGTACTCTAAAAGAAATCAACAGTGAGGTAAAAACATGTGAAAATCACAAATGTCAGACCCGGCTTTGCAAAGACAGACTTTGCATATATGCACATTTCCCGGTACTCATTGGCAGCCGCTTCGAAAGGTCAGCAGCAACAAAAGTCAAAGAGTCAAAGCTGAAGTTGTTTAAACATTGAGGGATGATTTACAACACTTTACTAGAGCACAAAGCGACTCTGGGGACAACATTGGCACTGCACTCAAAAAAATTATTGAACTTGATTCAATCGAGGTTTGTGGACAGTGGTTCCATGTGTTTGAAATTAGTTTTCTTAACTTAAAATTATTATGTAATCTCAACACAAACTCTGTGTATAAAGAAACCATTTGAATTGGGTAAACTGAACCAAATTAAATGTGTTAATATATCTCAAATATATTTTATTTTGATATACTAACTATTGAAAGTGAATGTTAGTAATGTATGCAGAATACATGCCAGTTGGAAGCACTATAAAGTGCAGTTTAGTAATTATGATATGGTTAGCACAAAATTGTCCAATAAAGGATTCAATCAATTTCATGTGCAATGTCTACAGTACGTGTACTTATTGTTAGCTAATGCTCCACTCTTCACAGTAATGGTAACCCTCAAAATTCTAACATAACAGAAACTCTTCTAAATCTCAACATAACAAAACATTAAACACTAATTAGTATCCCCGTTTTATATTGATCTTGCACAAAAACACATCAAATAACACTCAATTTTAAAATGTACTCTCCCTATCGAAAGCATGCTGGGAAATGGAAATCACCTGCCCAGTTTCATCAATGCTACAATAACACCACAAAAAGTATTCATGTAGTCCCAACTCAAATGGATAAAATAAAACTCTTTTAACAAATTTAAATGGATAGAACGCAATGAAATCAATTTGTGACAAAAGGTTCTAGAATTGTTTTACTTTTGTTCAATTAAATAAATTGAACAAGCAGCAAAAAACTTTTTGGAGTGTGACCCTTTCCTCCATAGAGTTCAATGTATATGTAAACTTCCACAGGTCATGTGGACACCTCTTTAGAATCTACACAGTATTGCACAACCTTAAAATTATCTCGCCGTCTACATTAAATGTAACTATTCAGATAGACTGCACTTCATCAGGCATTATAATTAGACATTTATATAATTTTTACTATATATATATATATATTCTCTCAATCCTAATAAGTTTTGCTACAGACATGTTTGTCCGTATAGGGCACATACATTCAGAGAGCTTTAAGATGCTTTAAGTGACAGAACAGCTCATTTCAGGCTGACTTTGCAAACAGTAGGTCACTATTCTTGAGATAAATTGAGTCTTTCTTCCTTGTGAGGCGTGACACGCAGGAATGTAACACATTAATCTGGACATGGGTGGGCTCACTGAATTCCACTCATAATATCTTCTGCCTCTAGTGCTCCCTTCAACTGTGCTCCCACTAGATCAGGCATCTGACAAGGGTCCAATCAGATGTGGTCATCCCCATGCCCTATTTCCTGTAAATAGCTCCTTTGCATTATTATAAACTCCTTCAAAGGATAAAAGGGAATATGGATCACAAAGTGGTTTGGTTTGGAACTCACTCACGGATAACCTAAACAACAACAGAAGAAGGGATGCTGTTTGTTTGCCATTTACTAGTAAAACCATTTGACTCTGATTATTTTAAGGCCTTTTTTTCCTAATAGCCAACCAACTTTTATTTGACAGTTTACATTTATACATTTTTTCGTTCATTCAATTACTTGGCAGATGCTTTTATCCAAAGCAACTTATAGTGAAGTGCATTTGGTATACAGTACATTTGATCAGTTTGGCCTTGGAATTGAACCCATGACTTTTACATGTTTTAAATCCTCATGCTCTCTTACAAAGCTTTGCATGGTTTGGCTCTTGATGTATTTGTCTGAGCTTTTAACCCTTTACAGCCCATAACGTAATCTCCGCTCCTCCCAATCTGGTCTCGTGGTTGTCCCTCAGACTCATCTATGTTCTATGGGTGACAGGGCGTTCACTTCTTATGCTCTTAAATTGTGAAACTCACTTCCAGCTGATATTAGAGAAGCACAGACTTTTTTTTATATGTCCTTAAAACATATTTCTTTGGGATAGCTTTTGCTTGAATATTAATTCTTTATTTTTTTTATTCTGATTAATCATTATTTATGTCTTGATATGTGTTTTTATACTGTATACTATATTTGTTTTTAAGCTTTATATATTTATATGCTTGTATTTTTACTGTGTAAAGTGCCTTGAGAAACTACTTTTAAAGGTGCTATATAAAAATAATGTTTATTATTATCATTATTATTATTATTATGACCTTGGCATTTTTAGCACCAACATGCTCTGCCAGCTGATTTTCAGGAATAGTTGGACAATTTTTATGAGATAACTTCTATATCTGTTAAATGTGTTTTCAGCAAGGGCCGAGGTGGAGGTAAGCATGGAAGACAGGTTGGAGGTATCCTTAAATAGCAATGCCAAGATCTCCTGTATGTACATATCAAGAGAGCCGGCCATGGTGATAATGTGGTCCACGGTGAGAAATGGTCACTTTTACTTTTACAATACATGCATTGGATTTACTCGCTCCAAACATTAGCTCCAATGGGTCTTAATGATGAGCTTCCTTTTCATGTTATGCTGTGATGATGAAATTGAGATGTGTTTTGTACACAAAATTATTTGCAAATTTATACTATGCAGTGGAAATGTAATTTTGATATGTTTTATTAGCAAATGTGTTTGAATTTTGTTTTATGTGCAATCTTGATGATGAATTATTGGATTAAGGGGATTATGCTGTATAACCAACCGTCTTTATTATTTTTTAACTTTGGATAGTTATTGTTTTCATGAATTTGTTGTTTCATGATGTCGATTTGATATAGTATCTTCAGAGGTAATATCGGTTTGGAATGTCCAACAGGAGGAGTATTCCTCTCTTTTATCTTAAAGGGAGAGGTTGGCCATGTTAAGAGTGGTGTACACAAACTGCCATACTACTCTTACTATTTCTGCCATAGACAGACATGGCGAGGGTGGTGTGGTTAGTGTGCCATTCCAAACTATTGTCACTCTTTTACTGATTGTCATCGTTTTTTGTAATTGATCTTGATTAGCTACTCCATATTTTAAATAGGCATGTGATACAAACTTTTTCAAATACCTGATGAAGGTTGCATGACCGAAACGTTGAATTAATTCATTAAATTGTTTATTAGCAAGCAACAGCAGTGTGCAGTATTTTGTTTCTTGTTTACTGATCTCAATTATTTTACCTACGCACCTGCTGATAATTTATCAGGGGTGTGGTGGCTTTTTCTTCTTTTTTACAATACATAGTAATATTGTATTTTAAAAAAAAAAATGGATGAAGAATAATCTGAAGAAAAAAATATCCAGGAAGTAATTCTCCCTGAAATACTACTAATAATTATTATTTATACTGAGTTTAATTCATGCTAATATTAATTTTAAAAAAAATCAGTGTCCCAGACAGGCTATATCTATATATTTAAGTAATGAAAATCTGCCTGTCTGGGACACTGATTTGTTTTAAAATTAATATTAGCATGAATTAACTCAGTATACAATATACAGTAACAAATGCTACCTTGATGTACACGTGCAATTGTGCTTAACAAATATACTTTAAAAATGTTATAATATATCCATTTTTTTCTTATTACAGTAATAATCATGAAGTAGGCTACAGTGGGGAGGGTTGCATTTATCTAATGATAATGTCAAAATAATGTCACAATGCAAAAAACTACTTTCAAAATAGAAATTTCTTCGTACAAATATAATTTCATATAGCTACCTTTTGATTTTTGGTTGAAATAGACATTCCATTTTTGTGACATTTCTTTTCATGAAATTCACATCAATATTTAGATGAACCTCAATAGAATCAACAAACGAAACAATTGTTGGCAAAATGTTAACATGAAAATGACTTTGTACAGAAATTGCCCGGCAGGGACCAGGCCAGGAGAAAAATCTACTACTTTGATAATCAGAATGAGACTATCGATGAGGGCAGTGATTACACCGGACGGATCAGTGTCAGTCACTCTCATAACAAGAGCACTGAGAAGGGATACATCATTCTGAGCATTGACAAGGTGCGACTGAGTGATGAGAGGGAGTTTATCTGCACGGTGTACAATGTGTCCAAAGATCACGGTGAAGGACGCACTCGACTCCATGTCTTCAGTAAGATCAAACAGGCTGTAGAAAAGCCTGGCACCTCAACAGTTCCTCTCTAATACAAACATATGCTGCTTGCCCTGTTGTTCCTTCTTCCTAACACCAAACCTCTCTGTTCTTTAGATTCGCCATCTTTTCCTTTGATTGAAGTTACATACTCTGGAATTTCTGTTGATGCCGAGGGGCCGTCAAAGGTAGAGGCACACAAAACATGTTGTTGTTGTTGTTGTTTTTTTTTGTTAAGCAAATGCAGTTTGGTTTATTAAACTTTGCATAATTATTGTATTTCTACTCAGATTGCAGACTGTAAAGTGGAGAATGGGTACCCTAGACCCAACATCACATGGTACAAGGACGTGTTCCCTCTTCAGAACTCAGATGGTGGTAAATACTGGACTATTCTCAAATACATTACAGGCAATGCCTATAACATGCCAAAATTATCTTCAGCAAAAATGTGGCTTTATTTTACATGGCTGTCATAGTTAAAAAAGTGTTAATGTTAATAAAAATGTTTGTTTTTTTTGTTTTTTTCTTAATTTTATTTATATTTTTAATTCTCAATTCAGTTAGCATAAAAGAGCATTTTTTTAAGTTTCTGAAATAAAATAGCTGACTCCTTTTAATTGCTAAGGATAATTTCATAGATACAATTGTATGTATCCAAAATACACACAATTAGCTATTTATTTATTAGCACACGCTTTTATTTTCAGCAAACTTAACATGTGTAAATATTTATATGGACATAAAAAGATTCAACAACTAAGACATAAACTGAACAAGTTTCACAGACATGTGACTAACAGTAATGGAATAATGTGTCCCTGAACAAAGGGGGGTCAAAATCAAAAGTAACAGTCAGCATCTGGTGTGGCCACCGGCTGCATTAAGTACTGCTGTGAATCTCCTCCTCATGGACAGCACCAGATTTGCCAGTTCTTGCAGTGAGATGTCACCCCACTCTTTCACCAAGGCACTTGCAAGTTCCCGGACATTTCAGGGGTGAATGTCTCACAGTACGGACATTGAAATGTATTGCCCTGGCCACATCTGCAGTCCTCATGCCTCCATGCAGCATGCCTAAGGCACGGATCACGCAGTGGCGCAAAGACCCTGGGCATCTTTCTTTTAGTCAGTAGAAAGGTCTCTTCAGTGTCCTGAGTTTTTATAACTGTGATCTTAATTGCGTACCGTCTGTAAACTGTTAGTGTCTTAACAACCGTTCTCACAGGTGCATGTTTATTAATTGTTTATGGTTCATTGAACAAGCATGCAAAATATTATTTAAACCCTATACAGTAAAGATGTGTAAGGTTATTTGGGTTTTTACAAAATTGTCTTTAAAATACAGTGTCTTGAAAAAGGGATGTTTCTTTCTTTGATGAGTTTATATATACCTGTGGCCAAATGTTAGGGATTATGTGCAGATCTTGCTGTTTCGGAAGGAAATTGGTACTTAAATTCACCAAAGCGGCATTCAACTGATCACAAAGTATAGTCAGGACATTACTGATGTAACAAACAGCACCATCACTATTTGAAAAAAGTAATTTTTGATCAAATCTAGACAGGCCCCATTTCCAGCAGCCATCACTCCAACACCTTATCCATGAGTAATCATGCTAAATTGGTTCTAGAAAATCACTTGTCATTATATCAAACACAACTGAATGCTATTTAGTTCATTAAATGAAGCTTAACATTGTCTTTGTGTTTGTTTTTGAGTTGCCACAGTATGCAATAGACTGGCATGTCTTAAGGTCAATATTAGGTCAAAAATGGCAAAAAAGAAACAGCTTTCTCTAGAAACTCATCAGTCAATTATTGTTTTGAGGAATGAAGGATATACAATGCTTGAAATTGCCCAAAACTGAAGATTTCATACAAAGGTGTACACTACAGTCTTCACAGACAAAGGAAAACTGACTCTAACAAGGACAGAAAGAGATGTGGAAGACCAGATGTACAACTAAACAAGAGGATAAGTACATCTGAGTCTCTAGTTTGAGAAATAGACGCCTCACATGTCCTCAGCTGACAGCTTCAGTGAATTTTACCTGCTCAACACCAGTTTCATGTAAAACAGTCAAAAGAAGATTCAGTGGTGCAGGCCTTATGGGAAGAATTGCAAAGAAAAAGACACTTTTAAAACAAAAACAAAATGAACAGGTTAGAGTGGGCAAAGAAACACAGACATTGGACAACAGATAATTGGAAAAGAGTGTTATGAGTATTATGGATCTTAACCCTATTGAGCTTTTGTGGGATCAGATAGACTGTAAGGTGCGTGAGAAGTTGCCGACAAGACAGACACATCTATGGCAAGTGCTACAGGAAGTGTGGGGTGAAATGTCACCTGAGTATCTGGACAAACTGACAGCTAGAATGCAGATGATCTGCAAAGCTGTCATTGCTGCACGTGGAGGAATAAAAGTACCAATTTATTTCCATAAGAGCAAAATCTTTACATTATTTCCAAACTTTTGTATATATATACTGTAGATATTACATATTTTAGTTTAAATAAAAAATTAACCCCTGGGACATGGAAGTGCTTAAAGTTGAGGAAATGATTAATGATTTACACACACATTTGTTCTGTTTGGTTTTGATTATTTATTTATTTTTTGTGCTTTCTAGTTTCAGTTTATTTGAGTTTTTCGGAATATTTAGTTTTTATAATGACACTGATTTTACAATGATTAAAAATAATCTTCCGTGTCTCTTTTAGTGGTAAAGATCATGGATTCAGTAACAAAAAAT
The DNA here is from genome assembly GCF_025860055.1 of Xyrauchen texanus. Taxonomy (NCBI): domain Eukaryota; kingdom Metazoa; phylum Chordata; class Actinopteri; order Cypriniformes; family Catostomidae; genus Xyrauchen; species Xyrauchen texanus. Next base: position 18,053,926 of record NC_068311.1, read on the forward strand.
CCCAGCGGTTTGTTCACAGTAGAGAGTGAACTGTCCATTAAGGTTGTGAGGGAAGATGAGGATGCACATTTCTACTGTGAAGTCAATTTCTTCGTCCCTGAAGGCGTGAAAATGACTGAGTCCAGTCGTGTCAACATCACAGTTCACTGTGAGTATGAACACTTTCAGCCTAAGTCCGCTATAAAGTGTATGTAAAAAAGTTTAGTAATTTTCAGCAGTTGGGCCTTGTGCTATAGGATGCCATCTGCTGGCTCTACAATGTTCAATGTCGTTCTTAGTGAAAATAAGGGCCTTTAAAATCAACCATACTTACTTTTTTAATACATATGGTATTTTATATATATATATACATATATATACTGTATATAGTGCATGATTCATCAGTGCATGGTATTCTAAAGAAGTTTTTTGTTACCTGGGTCAGTGGGGAAAATAATAATTTATGCATTATGCTATTTATCCTTATAAGCTAGTGTTGTCAATAATGCAGGCTTTCAAAAGTGTTTTTCTCATTCACTTGGAAATACGTCACATTACATAAGTAAAATGCTCTTTCATATTGACTTTAGTGTTTTATGTGTCTTACTATTACATTTATACTATTGCAGACCCCACGACAGAAGTAACCCTTTCTATAAATCCAGATAATCCATTCTTAAAAGAAGGCGACACTGTGAAAATCAGATGTAAGGGAAATGGAAACCCTCCCCCCCTTATTAGTTTCAGACATAAGGAGGTAATATATAATGTTAGCTGTTCCAATTGTTTTTTAAATGGATTCATTGCACCACCTAAAGTTCTGGAGGACATTACAGTTTGAATTGTTAACAATGTTTTTTTAATTCCAGATGTTGTTGGAATCAGAGAATGACCTACTTAATCTGGAAAATCTCACGCGATCGCACAGCGGTACATATGAGTGCCAGTCACATGACGTAAACACGTTTACTGAGGCCAATGGCTCCATCAGTATTCAAGTACATTGTAAGAGACTTACTCCTCAGCAGTTCCATGGATATAGCTGTTGTTGCAATAGATGATGTTGGCCAACATTTTTTCCTTCTCAGATCTGGATCCTATTGTGGTGACCGGGACACTGGAGGATATGGTAGTGGACCAGGGGGGAGATCTCAACTTAACCTGCAATGCCTTGTCTTCTTTATCCATATTAGCAGCATGGTATAAGGTAAGAGCAGCCCCTCAACAATCCAGAGCCAGATCCCCTAAGACCCAGACCTATTGGTCCATGTAATTCTTGTGATTTATGTAATTAATGTTGATGTTACCATGCTAAAATGTAGTAATAATTACCTTTAGTAAATTGGAAATAAACTTCATATATATATATAAGGTTGGGACTTGGCTTATTGTATAAATAAATTTGATTTAACATGTTAATTATATAAAATGTAACTTTTTCAAAAAATTACTACAATTAATAATGTATGGCCTTATGCATATTCTGTAATATTAAAAAAATCCTACCAAAGGAGCAATTCAAGCTTGAAGTACCACTTTTATGTTATTTGCGAGTCACAGAAGTATTGTGCAGTAAGTGCAACTCCAGCTGTACAGGCAATAAGCCACACTTACCGAGAACAGGCAGCACAAAAATTTGTAATGGAATCCCCACAAAGCAGGACTTGTGTTACAAGACAGATACAGGGGTCTAGAGATGTGTCAAAGTGAAAATAGAGCGCACACACAATTCTCACTACTGTACAAAAAGTGTACATAGAGCAACAAAAAAGCCCAGGCAGACAAAGGAAAACTTCCTGTGAAAACTTCCTGTGAAAACAGCCCAGTCTACCTCGGACAGACTGGCAAACTCTGGATAGGCTTATGTTCAATGATATGGAGATAAAGCAAACAATATATCGACTTCTGAAACCACTTTTTGTATTGTCTAAACACTGGCCTTTCACCATAATGTAATGTATTTTAACGATCTAAATGATTATATTTATTATTATATTATATATTATACATATTATTATATTTATAATAATTTTATTCATTATATAGTGAATTATCTTTTTTTAGGGGTGTCAGATGGGAGCTTTTGGAGTGTCTCACTTTGGATGCGTTGAGTAATAAACAGCTTTTATAGGTCTCTGTGACAAGTTAAATGTAGTTTGAAACTCAGTAAAACATATAACGAGATCCCTGCATTTGGAATTGTGCTCCATTCAGCTAGTGGCATGCACAGACGGGGGCAGCAGGGGCTTTTGTGCCCAAATTTAAAGGTGCACTTCTGGTCGTCCAGAAAAAGGTTGAAAATCTACAAATAAAACAGACCGATTTATACATAAGCCAGTGATCAAGGGCTTAGGGTGTTCCAGTTTAACCCATTGCATGAGTTCCACCGGTAGTGGAACATCCGAGTCCATGAGACGGAGGGAAGTCAGTGAGGGAATGGGATACAATTTTGAAGAGGAATGCAGCCAAGGTCACAAGTATCAAGCAAGCCTGAGTTTGGTTTTTCTCTGTACAGCTGCGTGTTGCCTATACAGCTGGAGTTTTGCTTACTGCCCTCTGCTGAAAACAGTTGGTACTTCAAGCTTGAATTGCTCTGATAGTAGGAATATTCATTATTACGGTCAAGGGACATGATTAAGTACATTTTATTTTTATGCATTATTTTTTATACAATTAATCACACCGAATTAATGGTTTAAATCAACAGCCCTGATTATGTGATTAATTCGATTAATTATTTGACATCTAATGTTCTTCATTTTGATTACAAATTTTAATCGATTGACAGCTATAATATATCCAGGATTAATATTTTGGATCTGCTTGATATACAGTGCTCTTGAAATGTTCTTGTAATGGAGGAAATGACTATATTTCAATGTTATAAATGTCCTTTTGCTGAGTTGCTTGTGTACCTACAGTAGTCCATTGTTATGTGTGTTTATGTTTAGGATGGTATGCGTGTTGGGGACAAGCATGTTTTACACTTACACAATGCCTCCTATGACACAGCTGGGAACTATAAGTGTGTATTGACCGTCATTTCCATACCTGAGCTACAAAGACAGAAGTCTGTACAAATCTATGTGCGAGGTGGGTCAATGCTAGTGTTAAAGCAATATGTTTTTTTTTATTAGCCATGCTGATATTTAATGAGCAGGTTGGCCGGTAGGCCAGTTTGATGTTGATTTATATGTATAATTTAATATGATAGTAAATGGCATGTATATAACATTGCTAAAAAAAAAAAAAATATTTAGCAAAATATTTACTCAATTTCACATAAAAAAATTTACTTTGTAAAAATGATAATAATATTTTGGTGCTTTTTGATTGTAGATATTAGCTTCTCCTGTTTTTCATTTAGTTACCCCATTTTAGCAATTTGTTCAAAAAATTGTTAAAACAAGAAAGAAGTTAAAAACAACACCACACACCAGTAACCATAAACGGTATGTGTGCATTGTTAATTGCATTTTTTCAAAAAAAGACAGAATTAAATTAATTGCATACAGTGCACATTGAATATGACATTAAACATGGTGAATTGTGTATTGCACTTAAAGGGTTAGTTCACCCAAAAATGAAAATCCTCTAATGATTTGGTTAAATTTAAGCATTCCCAGATGTGGATGACTTTCCTTCTTCAGCAAAACTGAAATGAAGATTTTAATAAGCACCTCTCAGCCTTTTGTCCATACAATGCAAGTAAACACCTGTGCCATCAGGTTGCTGGTTATTTGATGGTCCAAAAGGCATATTTAGGCAGCATGAAACTTATCCACAGAACTCCAGTCGATCAATGAATGTCTCCTGAAGCAAATCGATCGGTTTGTTTAAAAATTTTAAAAGACAATTAAAACTTTAAAAAATCGCTTTCTGCCAGCAGTCGACAAATCAGTGACGTAAGCTCAATGGCATGTTCACGTTAAAAATCCGAAGCGTGCTTTATAAACAACAGCAGAACGAATGTCACGCGAGAGTTAGGTCATTTCAAATAGCATCCCATTGCTGGCCGGAAGTAACGATTTAAGTAAAAATTAATTGATTTTTTTTCTTTCACAAATCTATCGATTTGCTTCAGAAGACATTCATTGATTGACTGGAGTCGTGTGGATTACTTTTATGCTGCCTAAATATGTCTTTTGACTGTCAAATAGCCAGCAAATTTATGGCACCTGCCTACTTGCATTGTATGGACAAAAAGAGCTGAAATGTGCTTATAAAAATCTTCACTTCGGTTCTGCTGAAGAACGAAAGTCATATACCTCTGGGATGGCTTAAAGGTAAGTAAATCATGAGAGAATTTTCATTTTTGGGTGAACTAACCCTTCACTTCAAAGTATGAATTCAAAGTTGCTCTCTCTGTGGCACGTTACAATGAAAACTGTGATTGGTCATTTACATGTCTCAGATGGTTCTTTCACAAGCAAACAAGTGATTCTATGCACCATCACAGCTCTCAAAAATGTAATGGCCAAACAAGAAGTTTTATCAGACTATGCCAATATTTTAAGAACACCAAATATTGGCCTATATGTCAGCATTTGTGATATATCAGTCCACCACTACTCAGTGTAGCAGTGCTTGATTGTGTCGATGTGCTGTTATGGCAAATAACCTCTAAATAAACTCTGTGCCTGCATTAGGAAAGCCTGATATCACAGAGGGGATTGCAGTGGGCCCAGTGAATAAGGTTGACCGCTCTGTTATCTTGAGATGCCATGCACAAGGATATCCCACCCCCAACATAAGTTGGGACCTCTCTGACCAACGGGTATCCTTTCATCACACAGCTTTTAACCAATCAGGAACAATCACAGGCCCTCAAAGTTGGACATGATTCACTCAAGTAGGTCATGTTCCTGGAATAACAGTCAAATCAACCAATCAGATTTTAGGGTTAGAACTGGTGTTAGGGGTTTCAGCAAACGTTCTATCAACCTGTAGTTTAACTGGTTATGGGTTAAATTTAGAGACAAGGTCTGCTATGCCCTATGTTTAGTTCATAGGAAGGTTGGCCCAGTACCATGTCCTACTTGGGTTAGTATTGTGCCTTTAGGAAGCTTAAAGTGAAAGAAGTATTAATAGAAAATTAAGTAGATAACAACTAGATAGTAATTTTGCACCACCAGTTACAGGTTTACAGGGTCAATCTCACAAAACATGTAAAGAATTGTTTTAGCTATACTACACCCCAAATTCAAAAGAAAATAAAAAAAAGATAATTTAGTACCATTACGATATTTTGCAACATGACATTATTTTCATGGCAACCACATCTTTAAGTATGTTTGACTAATGTACTTTTTTGTTTTGTAACTCTCATTATCACTGATGGTCCTCATTAGATTATCATTACTGTAATACAATGATTTTAAACATGTAAATCACTATATATTTTAAAGAAGTATGACAGATAATACACAAAACACATATTTTTAAAGCAGCTTTACAGCAGCAATGTCTTCAAGAGAGAGTTCACCACAATATTTTATTTATTTTTTATTTTATCACCTTCTCTCCCAATTTGTAATGCCCAATTCCCACTACTTAGTAGGTCCTAGTGGTGGTACGTTTACTCACCTCAATCCAGATGGCGGAGGACAAGTCTCAGTTGCCTCCGCTTCTGAGACGTCAATCTGCGCATCTTATCATGTGGCTCGCTGTGCATGACATCCACGCACGCCCCATTAAGACCCCTAATCACGACCACAAGGAGGTTACCCCATGTGACTCTACCCTCCCAAGCAACTGGGCCAATTTGTTTGCTTAGGAGACCTGGCTGGAGTCACTCAGCACACCCTGGATTCGAACTCGCGACTCCAGGGGTGGTAGTCAGCGTCACTACTCGCTGAGCTACCCAGGCCCCCTATGAGTTCACCCCAATATTAAAATTCTCTCATCATTTACTCACCCTCATGCCATTCCAGATGTGTATGATTTTCTTACTTCAGCAGAACACAACTTAGGATTTTTAGAAGAATATTTCAGCTCTGTAGATCCATACAATGCAAGTGAATTGTGACCAGACCTTTCAAGCTCCAAAATATCATATATAAGCAGCATAAGAGTAATTTATACGACTCCAGTGGTTTAATATATGTTATCTGAAGCGATACAGTCACTTTGGAAAAAAGATTCAAATTTCAACCCTTTTATACTATAAATCTCCACTTTCATGTGAAGAAAGTCACAGAAAAGAAAAACACGGTGCGCAGGTGCATTTTGGAGTGCATATGACATAGTCATGTATTGACCAGTTTTATAGCTTACTGTTTGAGCCTGATATTATCCTTGACAATATATTATATAGACAGGCCAGTCTGTCCCTATACCTATTGCGGAGGACCATGAGACCAAGACTGGTGTCCTCAGTATGATCTCTGTCAAGGTCACTTCAGAACTCATAGCCAACTGCAGCGCCTCAAATGAGTTTGGGACAATCTCTGTTTCTCGCAACATTGAAGCCTGTGAGTTTTGATTGTCAGGCTATATGATTTCATCTTCTCTCATTTCCGAGATACAGATTTCGAAGCTATATAGATGTGTTTAAAAATCTCTAGTCACCTTCTGTCTCTCTTTCCATATTCTTGAAATATATTTTGTTTATGATTAATGTTACCTGCTCCGTTTCTGTTACCAATTTTTCTTGTGTGTAGTTGCACGAAGAACTACAACCAAAGCTCCCAGTACAAAAGGTAGGTTTCTGAACTACTGTGTTTATACTTGTGCAATGAGTGATATATAATTTTTTACCAGCAGATTTCTTCAGTTAAATTGTACCAGAATACTCAAGATGTTTAGAACTGAAATTGGTATCTGAGTGTCATTTAAACATGGTCATTTGAGAAGGCGGCTACAGTGGCGGTTGATGTTGCGCTGTATATTTATTCTAGTGGGTTCTATTCAGAATAACAGCAAAAGGCATCAGTCACTCTGTGTCAGTTTGAACACAAAGCAATTTTACAGTAACGGAAGAAGGCGGTTGATGTTGTATGTGCTGTAATGCAGTCTCTGGACTCTCATTAGGACACAGGCAGGGTTCATGTCAGGCCTGGCAGACTCTTCCTGTGACTTCATGGGATCAAAGAGCTTGGCATCAGAGCAGATGAGCTTAAACAGCCACTCTCACTTGGGGATATCAGATATTCTTCTCCTTTTTTTAGCTATTCTCAGACCTGTTATCTCTCACATTGTTTATGCTGGTAGGTTGGAAAATAACCAGAGGTAAAGGGATACTTCACCCTTTTACTCCCCCCTCATGTCGTTCTTCCATGGAGCACAAAAGGAGACATTTGGCAGAGTGTTGGCATCGGTCACCGTTCATTGGGCCCTCTCTTGTCGCAATTACAAGATGGAATGTCTAATTAAGACTTTACATGGTTATTTTGAGAAATTAATTCACAATTTCCGCATTTATTTTTTCTCTTCAATTTATTTATTTCATATTGTTTCCATAGCAGTGGCTTGTTTACATTGTGTCGGGCCACTCTCCTCAGTTTGAGGACTAAGAAAACTAATCGTAAATTTGGCATATGCAGTCTAAACGTGAAATGTAATTTCTCATAGAAAGTACTCATTACCTGTATATAAAACCATTTGTATGTATAATCATAAACCCTGCAGATAAAGTCCAGACATCTGAACTTTTTCAAGTTTTGTTTTTTTCAGTTTAGATTGTGAAATTAACATATGTTACGGACCATCCAAAACTCTTTGAAACTGCAGACTTTGACCTCTGAAACATTGGTATGATATCCAGTCTACAATAGATTAAATTAAGTCTAAAATTACGAAATGGCCTTCCAAGAATACTAAACCTCAGAAGGCTGCGTTTTATATAGTGGGTGTTCCATTCAGAAGTGATCATTCCCTGTGCTCTATTACCGTCAAACACTTTAACATCCTCTGTGAGAGCTTTGAAGTGCTGAAAGGTGTGGAGCTCAAAATAAAAGCTAATTTGAAATTCAATTTATAAGTCATTTTCATTGGAACTTATTTTTAAAGCAATCTTACAGCATGACTATCATGATTGTTCTCAATTCAAAGTGCCCTTCAGAGGCTGATTTTTCTCATTTGGAGCAGGTCTGCCTTCACTGCATCAGTCAGCGGTGCGTGAGTGAGCGGCACCCTCTAGCGTCTGTGTGTGGCACACGCATATATCACAATCAATCAGTTTGTCAAAACCCCTTCCTAAATGTTTCTATAGTAAGCTTGAAAACACATCACATATTAAAGCAATTGTCAGCGATCTATCAGAATCATCATGGTAAAAGAATGGTGGAGGTTTGTAATTCTCCCATTGATAGAATCTATATGATTTGATATAAAGCATCCATAACACATCCATAACACCTTATTATGGGAATTGTAAGTAAAGAAGGGAGAACATTTGTTCATCATGGTTACCATGTGCACAACACCAAGGCCAGTTATGGTATGATTAAGGTGTAAACGGTGCTGGACGAAGTTGAGCTACAGTCAAAATATCAAGCTCTGTTAGTCTAACTAAAGTAAAGCAAAAATCAAACTAAAGCATTTAAATTACATTTTAATAAGGTGAATTATTATTTTAGTATGGACTGAAATCAAATTTTTAGAGTGCATGTAAAAGTTCACTGGCCCTGTTGGCCAGTATTATCTAACAAGAAAATAAATTTAAGGAAATGTATGAATCTAACTACTGTGTGTGGTAACCCAAATCCTTGTCATCTCTGCGATAGGAATTACCGTTCCACCAAAAAAACAACAGAAAGTTTTGTATTGCTGCTTTGCCATGTGCCAATGCCTGAAGCCGGTTGCACACTGTGCATTTTTTCTTGTCCTTTATGATTGTTGCTTGTCAGGCAATATGACCCCTAAAAGATTTTGTGTAAAAGGCAGAGTGTATGACATCAACAGAATTTGTGTTAGACTATCTGATATACAGGACTTTAGGACATGGGTCTCAATTGACAAATAAATTAGATTTGTTCATTAAAAAGTTGAAATGTAGTCTTTTGCTGTTTCTGAAATTTGTCTCTGCAAAATCATGGCCAAAAATCGTACAGTGTGCACCGAGCTTTAGGCCAACATCAGCCAGACTGCAATACCTCCATCACTGCTGGCCTCACTCACATGAACGCCCATCCACAGGCTACACATTGCAGCTTTGCTGTGTAAACGCCATCATTTTCATGTTAACCTTCATATTAGGACTGAAAGATTTGGACAAAAATCGAATTGTGATTCAAATAATATTGTGATTTAAGATGATTATTACCATAAATTAATGTTAATAAATGTAAATAAACATAATTATAATTATTAACATACAATAGTTCTCTGCCAACTTTTCATCATTATTTTTTTGCAACCCAATAATAAGTTATTAAGTTAAGAAATGATTATGGAAATATAGTTTTGTAAAATATTAACAAGCTATGCAAGCTTTTATATTGGCAGAAGCTTTTATTTTTGCAGTACAGGAAGACATTTCTGTTTGTAGTAAAGTTGACAAATAATACTGAGAAATGCTCTCATCTACTCTTCTTTCCACAAAGGCCCAGCGTAATGGCCAAGCTTATTTGAAATGACACAAATGTGCAAGTAGTGCATCTAAAGCAATGCAAATATAACACACTCAAGCATTAGCCTCGTGCATGATTTCAGCAACTGTAATACACTACAGAAAACAGAACTGAGCACATATAGTAACCGTAGTGAGTAGCGCGTGCAGACTAATTATTTAGTAAATTAAATCACTTTGCAGTTTTATAATGGCACTACATCATATCACGATTTCGATTAATCGTTCAGCCATACTTCAAATGTTCCATAATTAAATTGGGTTTTATTGAATCTAAATATGTTGTAGGTTGTTTTTTTTATGAATAAAATGGTGGCATTAATCCCTTGTTTGCCATTATAGAATGAATTATCCCAGAATGCTTTGCTCTCATGATCTTTACCCTCCACACCGTATATCATTTTTGGGTGAACTATCCCTTTAAAGTGTTATAGCAAAAGCCCTGCAAAGCTACGCATATTTATGTCAACAGTAAAGGTAATGTTCACCCAAAGTAAGTTGCTTTTTTCTTTCTTTCTACCTTTCAACCTTTCAAAGGCTGCGTTAGATTAACTTCAACCTTTTCCTTTTTTGCTCCACCAGGTGGTAGTGGAGTCGCCATAGCCGTCATCATCATCTGTCTCCTCCTGATAGCTATTCTCTGCAGTGTGCTCTACTTCCTCTACAAGAAAGGAAGGCTTCCGTGTGGGCGCTCGGGAAAGCAGGATTTGTATGTGTTTTTGTATATGGAAAAAATTGATTCAATTCAAGGTTAGGAAATTATTAAATAGAAAAAGCCCATTATACTGTAACTAGCACAGCTTTCTTTTTCTGTGTTGAAACAGGAAGTGTTGGTGTGGCATTTAAAAAAGAATAGCCAATGTGCTTGTGTTCTGTCACAGCCAATAGCTTGGTATAAGGATGAGGGACATTCTAAGTCTACGGAGCCTTTGATCAGACAAAAATCTTTGTAGTACTAGATGAGTCATCAATATTTTTGGTGTTTTTCAGGAAGAGAAAGACTATAACATTTAAGTACATCTGTTAAAGTTTAATTTTGTCAAACACTAGAGTACACTAGCATATGGCTCCTATGCTAAAAATCTAACACACATGGACTGCCCACTATCGGCATTAGCTCAGTTTAATGAGGCCTACAATAATAAAAAATAAAAAGGTCCTTTTTCAAGATTATTTATTTATTTATTTTTTTCAAAAAGAGGTACAAAACGTCTTAATTCCTATTACTAGTCATAATTACAAGATATTACGGTGACAAAAAGATATAATGCAATACCTTGTATGCATAATAAGAGATTTATTAACAAAAATGAATAGGTTGGTCATTTTTGACCGGTAACACAACGAACACACACAAGGATTAAGTTGATTGCACTAGAGTGCACATAAAAATGGAAGTTAAGTTTTTTAATAAATGAATAACCATTTGCTACACAAATTAGGTAACATTCCAAATCTTAATATCTGATCTTCACAATGCATATAGCTGATTCTTAAATTCTGCTTTTATAGGCCTGCTTTTAAATTAGCTGTTCTGTTTTCATTATTAACACATTTTTATTCATTTTCAGAATTGGTAAAGTAATTAAAAACATGACTTGTTATATATCATTGGAAAGGTCTCAGTTAGTAGAATGTAATTATACATATTTGTTTGAATCAATTACTAAACTACAGTGAGTATTAAGTGAGTGAAATCCACATAGATACACATGTAAACAAGAATAAACAGATTGAGCCTTTTTATCATCTTTTGGCTTATTACTTAATGAAAAATAAACATAATTTGGAAAATGTAATATCTTACAGCAAGTGATTATGATTCAAACAAGTCCAAACACAGCATTATGTGATGTGCAGATCTTGAAATATTCCTTAAAGAGTCATGACACGCTAATGTGGCCATCTGAAACATGATAGGTCACGTCCGAGGACTTTGTTTCTGCTAGCATACATGCGCACATGGGCTCATCTAATGTTTGGACATGCTCCTGAACACTAAATTGTTTGATGTTTTGGAATATATGGATAGATATACAGGTCATTGAAGTGACGCTATTTTTACCGAGTCTAATAAATTATTCAGAAAAAGTAACAAAACAGTTGTGACGTAAAAGAAATTCAAAGTCTCATTAAAAGCTGAAGTTCTTGAAAAAAGAACAGGAATGAGTCGTTGGCATGAATTGTGCTGAATAATCTTTTACAATTGTTTATTTATAAAAATGCAGTGAAACAATTTTATTTTAAAATTCGATTCATATTTGAAAAACGTTTGTCCACCAAATCAAAGTCATGAGGTGCAGCTAACATATTTTGTAGGTAGAAATTATGTTGTCATGTGACACAATTCATAAACAGAGAAGATCTCTTTTGACCCACAAGACTGTGTAAGAAGATTTAAAAACAAAGAATTATTTTGTCATATCATTAAATATCAATATGTTGACATTTTAATAAAAATGCACATTTGGTTCAGGTCATTTGGTGCAACCACGAGAAAACTTCTTGATATTCATGATATTTGTACAAAATATTTTTCACCTTAAAACGTATGTTTGAAAACTTTTTTGAAATGAACAACAAAGTTGTGTACACTCGTGCATTCAAGGTGCAAGGTAACTCTTTTAATACCTTTTATTTGAGGGTTGCACCACATTACATTTTTAAAGTCATTAAATAAAAATAAAACTAATTTGTACAAAATGCTATAAATGTTTTTCAAACAATTTGTAAAAACAACATGAACTCAAAGATTACATGTCTATGAACTTGAGACTTGCTTTAAACCAAATATTTCACATTTGTATCACCTCGGACAACCTTATTTGTCAATGACACATACATTATACAAGTATCTGTGAACAAAAAAGCTTTAATGCATGTTTCCTTTTATTCCAGCACGAAGGAAACAGCCAGTAAGGATGACATTGTGATGGAAATGAAGAGTGGCAAATCTGAAGAGGCAGTGCTTTTACAGGGAGTCAATGGGGACAAAAAAAACACCCATTGAATAGGTTATTTCTCCCATGTTTTTGAAATGTAGTAGATTAGCATTACTGTGTAGCTCTTTTAAGAGTAGACTCATATTTAACCTCTAGCAATATAAGAAATAGAAGACCCAAGGCTAACACTCACTGTGCAGTGAAAAACTGATACTGTTTTTTCCTGGTTAGTGAGATGAAGACTGAAAACCACATGGGCATGCGGATAGGACAGTGGCCTGTGTCCTACAGCACTCAGTCTCAGGGTGAAATCCCCCATACCAGAGTGCTTAAAGACTTCACCTTACAAGATGTCACCTGAATTCTAGCTATGTTTTGTATTTGACTTGCTATAATGTGATTCTATAAAACACCAAGCTCAATAGACAACCTCTTTCCAGTATTTACAGCGTGTATATATGAATTACTGTATATACAGTATTTAGCTATTTAATATGTCTGAGACAACACGTGAAAGGTTGTTTTTTTAGAACTTTGTTGAGGGGCATTTGACAAGTGCCTAAATCAGTATGTGCTATTTGCTGTTGCATGTCTGTTCAGAACCTGCTCTCACCTCTTCCATATAGTCCCATGCACTGAACCACTAAGAACTGTCTTTACCGCTGCAGCACCACTGTAAACATTTCCTCTGTCCTCTATGTCCAATGATAGTCATCTTGAGGGCATTTTACTGTACAAATAAGTCAGGGAAATCTCTGGCGTGGACGACCTTTTTTCCAAAAATGTAAAAAAATGTAGGCCTCTTTATTTTTTATATTTTTATTAGCAATATCAAATGAAGTTCTATCCGAAAGCCACTGAATGTCCGCCATTCATGCTAAAGCTTAAACTAAATGTCCCAACTGCCTGAGAGAAATGGAAGCATCCTGTAGAGGAGGGACTAAAACTCAGCTGATTTCAATGCTGATGGCTATTGCCTTTATTTTTTTATTGCCATGACCTGCTGTCCTCATCTTGCACTGAATGTAAATAATGAACAATTGTATGACCATCCTCTCGATTTTTAAGCTTTTAGAGTTCAATTTGAATTGCAGGTACATGGGTTTGTTCATGTATTCTAAATCCAGGATATTACATACAGGTTCTTCTCACTTTTTTGCATGTTTGTCTGGCTTATAGGAGAGAAAGTAGAACAGCAAAAATGTCATGGTCACCGTTCATACACCATTTAGTTTTCTCAAGAAAGAGTATAGCAACTGCTTTATTATGCATTTAATTTGAGCAGACCCACAGGGTCTTTACAGCAAACTCTGTCCTCAGTCCATGGTTGGACTTTTTATTTTTATTTCCACAAGCATGTTATACTCTTGTTTTGTGTCAGTGGCATTTTTGTAAATGCTTGTTTTAGAACTGTCCTGTATTTCTATTAAAAAGGTCTGGTTTACTCAAGCCATAATTGTGTGATGTTTTGAGCTTTTTATAAATCAATAAAAATGATATACAATGGTTATAAAAAATAGTTGGAAATATTCCCTTTCAAAGTATAATCCAGATCAACGAAAACAGCTATTGCCCTTTCCGCTTATGCTTAATATTGTCTTGCTGTAATTATGGGTTTTATAAATACAAAAATATTTACCAATAAATGACTAAATAATAATTACAGCTCAAGGCATTCATAGGCTGCAAACTGGTAATTGACCCAAATTTGAATTTCTTTGTAAAATAATAAAAAGTGTTTGTGTGTATATATATATATATATATATATATATATATATATATATATATATATATATATATATATATATACATACATATACAGGGTTGGGTAGTAACAGAATACATGTAACGGGATTACGTATTTAAAATACAAAATATTAGTAACTGTATTCTAAATACCAATGATTTAAATTGTATCTCTAGTGGAAAACAGTTACATTCAAAAATTATTTTTATTACTGAAGAGATTACTTTGCATTTTATTGTCATTTGTTTCATTTAATATTTAGTCCTTTCAGATGAAAAACATTTATACATATAAATGATGTGATCCAAAGTGCATTTGAACAGCAGTGAAACACTTTCTTATAATGTGTTACATTCATATGAGCTGACAGAGAAGTGAGTTTGAAGCAAGTTTGAGCATAACAAATAGAAATAAACCTTGTGTAAATTATCAGCTTTACGCTAAGCTAAAATGCTATTTCTAGCCATTTCATACACGTTACCAGACATTATCATATTTTTTTTTTTATCAAGAAAATTCACGTTGGATCATAATTTCTTTTTTTCTAGTAAGACCTTTGATATTAGGGCAAAAATCATATTCTTGATAATAATTTTTGTATTGTTTTCCTGTAAAAATATCTAAAATTCTTTAAAATAAGATCAATTTGATTGATCTTGTTTTAGAAACAACACTGCATCAGATATTTAGGTTTTTCAGAGAATGTATTTTTAACGTGTATTTTGTAGGTTTTTATAGTCAAAATCTACCAGTAATCCAAAAAAATCACTAAGTAATTAAAAAGTATTTAGAATACGTTACTGATCTTGAGTAATCTAACGGAAAACGTTATAAATGACATTTAACAGCATGTATTCTGTAATCAGAATGCATGTGGACAACCTGCAGTGGAATACATTTCAAAAGTAACCCTCCCAACCCTGTCTATATATATTACACTTTGTAAATAAAACATAATTTAGATTGTCTCATGCATGGATTAGTAAGAGACAATTCACACAAAAATTTAAATGTTCTTATCATTTACTCATCATCATCAATATTTCAGCTCTGTGAATGCAAGTGAATGGTGACCAGACCTTTGAAGGTTCCAAAAAATGAAAACATATAAAAGGTATCATAAAAGTAATCCATCAGACACCAGTGGTTTAATTCATGTCCAATCGGTTTTGTATGAGGACAAACTAAAATATAACTCCTGTTTCACCGTACATCATGCCATTGAAGTCTCCATTGGTACAATCATGATTTCAAGCTCGATTACACTTCCTAGTGATTGACGCATGCGCAGAGCCAGAGCTCATCTAATGGGGGAGCCTACAAGGTTAGCAGAGAACAGCATAACGTGACATGTGAAATAGAGTTTGCATAGCAAGATTCATCTGCGTTCACGTACTTACGCGGAGTTTGGACCTTTACACTAAACCATCCTTTTTTGAAGTGAAATATGTGTGGAGTTTACTATGATAAAATCACAGTTTTATAAGAAAAGTCACGGTCAGTTTATGGCTTTCCCAATTCATTTGTATGGTATCCACAGCCTGCGACTTGCTGTCGTAACACGCTAGTTGACCATTACGCTCTCTGAAATGTTAAAATCACAAAAGGTTGTTATCTCAGCATAGAAGATCTCTGGCAGAGCACTAGCTGGCATAATCAAGCTTGAAATAATTATCGCCAGGGAGACTGCTGTTGTCAAGATTTATTGTGAAAAAAGGTGTTATTTTGGTCTGTTCTCACCCAAAACCGATTGGATTGCTTCAGAAGACATTTATTAAACTACTGTTATTGAAGTCACGTGGTTAACATTTATGTGCTTTCACTTTCATGGTATGGACCTACAGAGCTGATTTAGATTTGTAGTTTGTGTCCAGTAGAAGAAAGTCCATACACATCTGGGATGGCATGAGGGCGAGTAAATTAGATCATTTAAAAATTTTTCCCCCTTTAACATAGAAGCGCGAGAAAGATGGACAAGAGAGGGAGAACCAGTCAAACCCTCCAATTCGGCTAAAGGCTCGAAATTGGTCAAACAATCATAATTTCTATTCAGCTGGAGGCGGGGCATGTATTTATTTGAATTGATTGAATGACGTCACTTTTTCACAAGCGAAAACACTGAATCGCTAAAACATTACTTGTTTTCATCTCGACCTTCAGGCAACTTCAAACATCCTCGTTATCAAGAGGGTATACACCAATTCTGTACTTTGTTTTTAAAAAATACATCTTCCAACAACGTTTTAAACATTAGCAGCACTTGGTCACATCTCTAGTGCACCAACACCTATTTCCCCCTCACTGTGTATAGAAGACAGAAAGTAACACACACAAATCAGCACTGAGAACAATGAGTTGTTCTATTAATTTAATTAACAGTATAGCGCTGTGCATACTTCCAAAGTGATATGAGAGAATTAGCACAAAAGAAAGATCCTGAAATACTCTGGTAAGTTATGGCAAAATGAGAAGAGAGCTCCCTCTTGCGGTCTGACTTGACATTCCAGTAATGGACAGATATTCATTATGACGTCTCTGACCAAGCCAAAGAGCGACCATGGACATTTTCCAAATGTTGTGAGGGAACTTACGCCGGGATATCATTCACTCTTTAAACTAAGGCCTTTTTTTCTGGGCAGCAGAAGAAAATTATCGACATTTCCAAACATATGGCACTGCTCACAGTAATATTCGCATCAGTAAACAAAAATAAAATTCTGACATGTACAGGAATGCAAAATGAAATAAAACATTGCCATTTCGACGTATTCTATGTATAAGTAACTTCTCACGCTTGATTTTAAAGTGACAGTATCATAGCACAAATCGTTACACTGTGCGAAACATTGTACACTTTTAAACACAAACATCCATTAGACTTACAATAATATCACAAAATAGTAGTATAGTAATTAAAAATGAAATTATTCAAAAACCATGGTCTGAAATCAGTTCACACATATCATATTACAAAAACTTCATATGGTGCAGTTAAAAATAAAATATATCAGTATTAAACCAGTCATTTGCTTCAAGACTGGAACAGAAACAACAAAACAACAGTAACAGTCTACAACTTGAACAATTCACTCACTGCTCCCCTGCTGGGAAAGTGGCTGACGGTAAGATGCCAATGTTATGTATGTACCTACAAGATAGAGATGTGGAAGTACCTGCAATCCCAGTGCTACACTGTTGGGGCAAGTAGGACCTAAAATTATTCTGTGAAGTTCTAATTTCAGCACAAGTCCTGTAACCCAGAAGCAATTCCACACAGCAGGGTTTGATAAACTCACTTAAAAGAATTACTAGTGCATTTATTTTTATATAATTTTTAAAGGGGGAACTGTCCTCCTAGATTTTCCTTGTGCTACCCCAATTTGAATGGCGGAACAACCAAGGGTCACTAGTACACCATAGCTCGGAGGATTTGTTTAAGAGAAAATTAAGTAGTTTTGCAGCATCGGGCAGAATGGTTCTTAGCACGGTGAGCAACATTTGCTTTTGCATTTCCACTTGAGCATGGTTTGGTACAGTTAAGTCTAGCACTGATTTCA
Organism: Xyrauchen texanus; assembly: GCF_025860055.1. Classification (NCBI taxonomy): domain Eukaryota; kingdom Metazoa; phylum Chordata; class Actinopteri; order Cypriniformes; family Catostomidae; genus Xyrauchen; species Xyrauchen texanus. The sequence goes on from NC_068311.1 coordinate 18,071,723, forward strand.
CTCTGAATCTGAGCAAGTCTTGCACTGACTAACAGGTAAATTTCCACTCACGAGTATAGAGTCATTAATGTAGATTCTGTTTAAATGTACGGTTTTCCTGAGTACAAGAGGAGACTGGGAGGAACCAAAAATAGGAACTTCTCCCCTCTCCTAACAGCAGGCGGACTATGGGCACTGCGATCATGGCTTTAACAGGGCTGCCGCTGAAAGGTTGATCCAATCCGTGATTGTGTTGAAGGGATAGTTTAACCTAAAAGGAAAATTCTGTCATCATTTACTAAGCCTAATGTTGTTCCAAACCCGTATGACTGTCTATTATGAAAAACGTATTCAATGAACTTGAATGGTTAATGAGGCTAACATTATAATATCTCCTAATATCTTTTTTTAACATGGAGGATAGAAGAAAAACAAAGTTAATGGGTTTGGATCAACATGAGAGTGAATAAATGATGACAGAATTTTGTTTTTGGGTAAACTATCCTTTTAACACAAAGCCTTGTATTTATTTTCTTTCCTTGTCCTACAAGACCTTCTGCGATGAGCCCAATGCACAGTTTACCTCAGTTCACATCGATAAACGTATGTATTTCAAGCAATATGCAACGTAAAGTGTACCTGGATGAAAATAGACTTCCCATGTCTGGCCTTTTATAGCCACACATGTTCGCGTGCATGCACATCGTGCGCGCGCACACACACACACACACACACACACACACACACACACACACACACACACACACACACACACACACACACACACACACACACACACACACACACACTACAGACAGAGAAAAAATATCAGCTCAGTCAAACTGGGCTCATACCTGCGCAAGATGCTTCTGATTTCAAGTATGCTACATTAACAAATTACACAGAACAGATACTGTCACTTTAAAATGGGTTAAACACATTATTCACAAATGTACATTTAAGGCTTAAATGTTTAGCACTAACAATAATAGCAGCAGTAAAGCAATTCTGTTTTAATAACAATAAATCAAAAAATAAAATAACATTAATATCAACAACAATATATTAAGGTGATCAAATGACATGGTTTCGAAGATGAACAGCTTCATACACAAGTCAGACCTCCCCATGAGTGATTTCAGTCCCCACCGAAGACAGAAACTTTGCCATGCCTTGGACCTTTATAAGCAAATACTTTCTTTCCACGTTACCCTTAATATGTTAGAGAACACTTTCTTTAGTAAACACACTACTTCACAAAAGTCTGCCAGAGACCACCATATTAATGACACATTCAGAAGATTAGAGCAATCCGCTCTCATCCTGCTTCAGACATGGGGAGTAAAGTGAGGTGCTGGGACCCTGCTTCTAAAATCTGATTTGTCTTAAGAGGCATCTACCCTTCATCAGCATGTTCCACCCACTGGGAATTGAAAGGACTGGTTGTCCTAAAAGTGATAGTTTAGCAAAAAATGAAAACTCGGTCATCATATACTCATTTGACTCATTTCAGTATCTTGGGTCTCAGAAACCAATAATGAAAGTGAATGATGACTGAGCCTGTCATTCTGCCTAAAATCTCCATTTGTGTTCCAAGGAAGAAAGTCATATGGGTTTAAAATGACATGAGGGTGAGTAAATTATGACAGAATTTTGGGTGAACTATCACTTTAAATAATACATTTCATCTGCTCAATTTTCGGAGTGAAATTTATGGTACAGTACAGTTACAGTAATGCTACTCAGACGTAACAAAGCTGACGGAGAGCCCATTTCCGATGCCAGCCGCCACAACGCACAGAAATCCTACAGCCCTGTACAAACAGTGACCTGGATGTTATGGTCATAGCAGAAAACAGGCTGCTTTGGGCTGAGCGTTATCCCAAAACATCACCTCATCTGGCAGATTCTCTTAAACAGATGACTGCGTTACGGGGGCGACACATACGCCATGCTACTTGCCAGACGAAAACAATGAAAATCACACACATACACAAACACACACACACACACACACAAATGTACAGAAGCAATACAAGTAAAAGGCCATTTTTTTCACACCAGAAAATGCTCAGCTGCAGTTCGCTGTGTTTAACTAAACTCCCTTTAGCTATCCAAACGAAGGCTTAATACTTCACATCTCTGCAGCTAACCCTGACCCTCTCCAACATACATGTGTATATATTAACTATACTCAATATTCTGATTTATACATTAAATCATTATATAAACACATACATGTTTTTGACAATTTTTTTTTTTTGTTTTGTCCTTAAGTTTCACAGAAACCCTCGAGGGTCATGCGACACCTTGACACACCAAAACTGCTTATGCTTCAGGCTGAAGAGCTGCTTGCAACAGAGCGCGTTCTTCCACACAAAAAGGAGGACAGAGAATCCAAGAAGTATTATGGAGAAAGGAGCTCTCGCCGTCACTAGAGCTAGAAGTAGTTTCCCCATCTTCTGGAGTCTGAGACGAATGCATGGCAGGGCCGTGACGGGTACTCTGAGAAGGTACGCTATGTTAGGATATGTGCAGTAGAAGGGATGGACACAAACTCCCTCAGGATGTTCTTGGCCATCTCAATATTGTTCTGTGCAATCAAAAGAGCTTTTTGGATATCCTGGTGGGAGTAGCCCTGGCTCAAGAGGTCCTCGATCTCGCTGGTGATCTGCTGGCTGGGCCCGGGACCTGCTCCGAGGGGAACAGGACTAGGCCTTCGTTCTGAGTTGATGCGACGAGGAAGAGGCTTTGGAGGCCGCTCAGGGGCTTCAGATGGGTCTGTGACTGCTGAAAACACAATTCAGATTTAAAGTTGTATGTGTATATACAAAGAAATGAAAGCTCTAATTGTTATTAAATAAAGGGTCCATGACATTCTCATGGCAGTAAATTATGATCTAAAATAAATACAGGCTATGATAGAGTAGTGGTCAACCGATATGTCACAGTGGATGATAAATCTGCCAATATCTCACAAGCTCTTGATTCGATAATGACTAGATTTAATATCGATTCCCTTTTACTTGCATATGAATGAAATTCTCTCCCAGCTAATGCTGTTAATTAAAAAGACACAAACACACACGGAGGTCGGGCAGCTGCCCAAAAATCTCTCTCTCTGTCGCACCGCCGTCTCCAATCGGCCCTTATCCCAGCCCCACCCTCCGCCAACATGCTAAACCGGTACTGTCTCTTTAAGAAAACCAGCATTTCTGTAAAGAGTGACTGTAAATGAGCGCATGTTAACGAGAGAGACTTGAATGGTTTTAGCTCATCTGTGCCATTCATGATCAGAATTAAATGTTTATTTTTTGGTCAACAACTGACTGTATAGAACAGAAAAGGTATTTAAAGAGACATTATTCAATGACAAATGTATGGCATGGATCTCGTCTTTGGACACACATTACAGGGAACAACTTTTACTCTCAACATGCAGTGAAAGGATCTCGCTGCTGAATACTGCACTATACTACACAATTACTGGTGAGTGAAATCTAAAAATTTACCAGCCAGTTTTCAAATATACACACAGACACACACACACAGACACACACACAGACACACTTTAGTCGCATAGCGCAGAATTTGTTTGCAAATGCGAGTGATTTCCTCTCATTGCAGTAATGGCTTGCGCAGAGAGTAAAAGATTGATCTTGGGATTTAAGAATCAATATCAAGCATGAGCTTTCAGATCCAAAGGTTTGATCATGATAAATTCAGACAAGTGTGTCGAAGTATTTGACTGGTAGTGTATATGCAGATTATGTGGTCAATGTTGAAGCGCCTGAAAGAGTGTTGTAGATAGTGTCAGTTTGGTGTGACTTACTTGCTGTTGCTCCAAGCTCGTTGTCTTTGAAGAGATGGCTGAAGGCAGAGGGGTTAATGTCAGAGAGTGTGCGCCGGGCTTGGGCAAAAGCTAGAGGTTTGGGGTAGTCATAGCAGTTCTCCTCCTCCTCCTCCTCTTCCTCACCAACCGGATCCATCTGCCCGTTCGAGCAGGGCAAAGGAGGCAATTCGGAGTAATCTGAACAAGGACACAAATATAGTATTACACAACAATTCAAAATACACTGGCAGACTATAATTTTGCATCTTATGAGTACATCATAAGTACCTGAGTCTCCGGCCTGTGATCCAGAGGCAGTGAGGGCCTGGGCTTGGATGTTGAACATGGCTTCATACATCTGTGGGCTTTCTGACTCCATTTCATTGAGCATGCTCCTACAGCACAAAGCGAAACAGACAGCGAGACAATTGAGCTGGGTTCTCACACACTGAGGAGAATAGTGAGTGTCAGTACAACAGTGACAGCCTTTTGAAGTGTTTGTGCATGTTTTCCCAGAGTCAATCTAACAGATTAGGCCAGCGCCACACTAGCTGATTTTTCCAGCGATTTTCAGGTGTAAGCTTCCTTTACATTATCTCTGGCCAGTAGGTGCGAGACGGAGCGTGCATTAGCATCTGCCAGCTGAAAACTAGCAGGCTATAATTTTCTCCAATCAAGTAGGCTTTTTACTAGTAAATAAATTGGGGTGAAGAATATATACCTGGGACTAAGAGAAGGTGGAGGAGGTCTGGGCACTGCCTCCTCTGCAGCAGAAGGAAGGGCTGGCAGAGAGGATGGAATCATGTACTCCGACTCCTCATCGTTCTCACAGGTGTCCTCCCCCATCTGCGGCTTCACTGCTAGGAGAGGCCTGTCATCACAAGAGGATGAATCAACACACACACATATGTGACTTCTGACTTAACTAACAGCTTTATGGAGCAGGAAGTGAGGGGGTGTTTTTATGTTGACTCTGTGGCTCCTACTTGATGGCCAGGGAATAGATGGCATTAGCTGAGGCAGACGGCTTCACTTTTGGGCTGTCATACTCTGACCCAGCAATGGATGATCCAAAACTCTACAGGTATAAAATGGATCAAAGCACATGCAGGTTAGATAAAAAAAATTCAAATTAGGCATTGGTTCTAGAACAACCCTAATGTTGGTCTAAATCCATCTGCGCTATTTAATTGTTGGCCTATGTACTTGTGTGTCTGACAAACAATTTGGAGCATATCACTTTTTTTGCATCCTATCTCACTCCTTTTCTGCATCTCTTGTCAATAGCGCTGTGCTATTAGAATGCTGTGTCAAGTTAAACGTAGTTTGAAATTTTAAAAACGTGTATTGAGAGCCCTTCATTCTGTTATTCTTGGCCTAGTTGTCTAGCATAAAATCACATCATCTGTGGAAGGCTGTGCTGCCTAGGCCTGTTGTGTGATTGCAGTTACCGTATATGACCTGACCACGGTTATTTGAGATAACCTTGATTATTGTGCACTTTAAATTTGCATCACATTTTAATGCCCAAATAAGAGAATTTTAAGCAAATGCATAAAATTCCATGAACGTTTGTGTCATTCAGTTGAACTCTGAGCTTCACAGGGCCGTATTTTGAAGTGATTCTCAAGTGCTGTGATGCATGTGATGTCAGAAGAGGCTTGCACCAAACTCCCAGAAAAATGTAAACAAACCAATATAAACTTTGATGTTGAACTCAAATCGAGCCGGCTATACTTTAAACGATCATGAAATGGCAAATGTTCCTGGTCATAGTGGGCTCATACACGCAGTGTTCATGACACGCGGTGACACAGATAAGGAGACACACGTTTATTCTACTTCTGTGGAGTGATAAATTATGAAACAAATCTAAACTAATTGAAAGGTTTTGCTTAATAAGAAATAATGGCTCATGTGTTTAATCAAAGACCATTAAAATAATTTGTGAAATTGAAGAAATTAGCACACAAATATTTTACTATTGCATAGTATATTATAAATATAATAAAATATATGTTATATTATACATTTTTTTATCAAATTAAAATATTCCATATTTTAGAGTTCCAAAATCTGTGTAAATATAAAATTGACCAAAACTAAAGATGAGCAAAAAGAGACATATTTTAAGTGTTATTTTAAAATTTAAAACATTATTTTTCAAGTCATTCAAGTTTTTAACTTAAAAAGGAAATCATATATGCTCATTTTATAATCTGATTTATATATTTGAAGCTAAATATGTAGAATATGACAATTTATATGACAATTAATCGTGAAAGAAACAATTATTTGTTAAGCCCTAAAACAGATTATCATAGTCACAATTATTTGTTTGACAATTTATTTTCAGCTAAATTTCGGAATCGTGACAGCATCAAGGCTTGAAATGCTCCAATGGTAGGAACTTATTACGAAATTATGTACGGGTCGAGGACATGATTAATTGCGTACATCTATTAAATTAAATCGCACTAAATTAACGCATTAAATCAGCAGACCTAGCAAATAGTCTAACTTTTAAAAGCGTGCATTCTATTTTATTGTGCAACATCTAGTTGTTTATCGGCTATCAAATCTGATCTCACCAGTTGGTGGTCGAGGCTGGGGAGACCACCATTGTTTCTTGTGCCTTCTGCTCTGCCATCAAGTGCAGAGGGTAGTTGCAGGGGCAGGGAGTGTCGGTTGGAGAGTTCTCGTTTTCCACGGGGATCTACGGTTGCTGGTGGCTGGGATGGCGCTTTGGGTACCGGCCGCGAGTTCCAGTCTGACATGTTGCGGTTGGGAGGGGTAGGTGGCAATTTGTCCCGAGAAGGGTCTCCGGGTGTACTGGGCAGAGGGCGTCTTGGAAGCCGGCTGTCCGACCCGGTTGGATGTGGCCGGTCTGGGGGAGGAGGAGGGGGCAGGTCTCTTAAAGTTGGGGGCAAGGGTAATGGCTTGTCCTTGTGATGTGAGGGGCCTGGGGATGGGATTGTGAAATGCAAATCAAATCACCGCAGTTACATAACCCTTCTCAAATTCATGCTGCTTTCTTCTATTCTTAAAGGAGCAGTCCATCCAAAAATATACATTCTTCTATCATTTACTCACCCTTATATCGTTCCAAACCCATATGGCTTTCTTGCGTGGAACACAAAATAAGATGTTGGCTGAATGTTAGGAACTGAAAGCCTTCCATACAATAAAAGTTCCTAACATTCTGTCTAGCATCTCCTTTTGTAATCCATGTGTGTTTGGAATGATATGAGAGCTAGTTAATGATGAATGAATTTCAATTTTTTTGGTGAACTAACCCCAAGTCCTGAGGTACTGTGGGCAAAAAAAATATGTGCACTTTGCAAATAGTTACATGCTAGTGCATTTACCTTGGATGTGGCCCCTGGACTTGAGGCTCCGGGAGGGTTAGTGGGTCTAAGAGGAAGCAGATCCAGGCGTGGTGGTACTGGGGGAACGATGGGCTGAGGGGAGACTGACATCGGTGAGGGCGGCCTCTCCACCTAAAAAAACCCCCAAGCATTTAGTAAAAACCTGTGCTGATGCTAGAAACTCACCACATTTTAGTGCATCTACTGTTGATCAGGGAAATACTGAAGTTTTTAAAACATTAAGAAAAACTAAATTTATAGAGGAAGGGGACAGCTAAATCAATGCTGGTTGTTTAAAAACAGTTTGACGCTTTTGGGTATGTTCTCTCTGAAGTTGTATACCTTTTTAACCTGGTACCGAAAAGAGATGAATGGAAAACAAAAGTTATTCTCACTTTAGAACCGACCAGCTTGCTAATCATGAAAGCAGAGTCTTCCAATCGATCATCGTCGTCATCGTCGTAGCTGGGCGATGGCGCACCCTCCGCTCCAAATGTGCCTCGGCAGCCTCCGTAGGAACCTCCACTGTTGGGGTCCTTGGGGTCGAAGGGATCAACAACGATGGGCTCGGTGCCCTTAATTTCACAGCGACAGAAGGGGCAGCCCTGGCCTTCTGACTCCTAAAACAGAGACAGAAAAGATATGGAAAGTGAGTTTTGTGGCTTTTAGTCCATGTGCGTTAGCTTTGAGGTAATCTATATGCTAGAGTACTCCTAAACATGGACAAAATTCACTGATATACGCATTTAAAATATACAGTCTTTCTCTTCAAGGAAAACACCAAAAATAATGACGACAGCCTGAACTGCACAGATTTTTGTACAATAAAATGCTCTCTAGAATGACAATACCACTCCCCCTAACATCCAGCAAGTAGCAAATGTAACCTGTGACGTAAACAAAGCCTAATAGTAATTTAAAAAAGGGGACAAGGCTTTCAACCTCACTTCCTGTTTTAATAGAACACAGGAAGAAAACTATGCTGGTCAAGAGTCTTTAACACTTGTTCATATCCACTCAGATAATCTAAACAGATGGATAGTTGCCATCTAAAAGCTCTTCTCATTTACCTGCCAGGCTGTAAGGCAGGAAGTGCACATGAGGTGGCCGCACGGCTCAATCTTCACATCCTTGTCGTTCTCTGCGCAGATCTTGCACAGCTGGAAGGTGGAGCCCATCTCACAGTACAGCTCATATTGCTCCTGTAGGAGATAAAGTGTGTTACAGAGAGCACACATTATCTAAGGCACAAGGTGGATGTAAGTGGCTGGCAGGGAAAAACAGACCTGAGTGACTTTGATATGGTCTTGAGGAGAGGGCTCACACAGCCCTGTGAGGTCTGGGTTCTGAGTGCGGCCATCAGGAAAAAGGTAGCTAAAAAGGGAGAAAGCAGTTTGTGAGACACTTTTGCAGACATTGTATTAATGTGCTGCAGTGTGCCATGCTGTATAAGCATTTTGCTTTTGTAATTATTCCACATGCTGCTTGTATGACCTCATACTAATTAATTGAGACTTCATGGAATATTTGTACTTTAAAAATGTATTTGCCACAATGCAAGACCATTTAAATGAGCTTGTGAAGACAAAAAAGGTGATTAAAAATGGGGAAAAAACTGTAAAGAAATGGTGAACAGATAGCAAAAAAAAGTTAAGCTAACAAAAATAGTTCATGGACATTTAGTCAACTATTCATGCTTTATTTTTTAAACTAAATCTGATAAAAAAAAGCCATTTGAGAATTACATAAAGGCCAAACAATAATAATAAAAAAAATGATCACCATGACAAAATTCATTAATCCTTAGCATATTCCTTTTAACTATGGAAACTGTGATTGATTTGTTAGTGATATTGAATTTAAACATTCAATGTTTAAATTGAAGTCCTGTGGGTGGTTTTAGACTGAGCTACTCTTTTGACTCACAATCCTTCCCTGAAGCCATCGATGAGGGCCTGGAAGAGGGGTTTGTTGTGAGGAATGGTCTGCAAGATGTTCCCATCAGCCGTGACGTAACCGATAGCCCACTGGCCGAGCCGCGTACAGCTCAGTCTAAAAATATAGCTGTAACCAAGAGCAAAGCTTCATTACAAAACACACATATGACATTTAAATGTGAAAATCTAACAGTAAATTCACCATTGAAAAATGTGTCTCAGTTCACTGGGGGGTAGTCATATGATTGCTTTTCTTTACAAGGAGACTGCTTGTGACATCATGGTGCTTTTACAATACATCTATTGATGGGAGGTACCAGGCTGTCCCACAGGCCACTGGGAGGGTGGGCTTAAGCGACTAGCAGTGAATTGTCCCATGCACCTCCTGTCACTGTTTGCATAAGAGTCTCAGATAATGCTGGTGTGACACGGCTGACGTTTGAATGGAAGCAGAAAGCTTGTGTTCATATATAGTTGGTCTTAAAAATTAAGACGTAAAGATCCTCAAGCACTATGATCAAAGGGACAGTTCACCCAAAATGAACTTTCTGTCATCATTTACTCATGCATATATATTTCCAGACCTTTGAAGAATATTCATTTAATGAAGGTGAAAGCGGACTGAGGCTGTCAAGCTCCAAAATGACAAAAAAACACAGTGAAGTATCATAAAAGAAGTTCATACAACTTGTGCTATTTATTTCATGTCTTCTGAAACCATTTGATAGCTTTATCAAAAGTACTTTTTCACTAAAACGTGATTTCTGTCAAATTCAATAAGGTGCAGTTAGGCGCATCACATCAGCTTTGACATCCACTCATAAGGAACACATTTATGATTCTTTTATGGATATTTTTTAGGGGCATTTGGAACAACATGAGTACATATTGTCTTACCTGCCGGGCTTGTGGATGAATTTTTGCAGACGAGCTTTGACTTCATCATAGGTGAGAAAGGCCATGTATCCCGGATGAGTCACCGCCAGGCTGTTCCAGTTTCTCAGCAGTGATGACCATGGCTACATGACAAAAGAGATTTTTCTTATAAACAGAATCTGCATTGTGAATATATTGGCAAGACAAGACCTGTATTACAATACAAATTAAATCTGACAGTTATGATACTCACAGTCCCTTATGAGCTGACTTCTAACACCCATTTAAGAGATGATGAGAACATGGTGACAGAAAGAGTGTGTTGGGGATAGAGTGCCACCAATCAGTAACACAAGCTTGCCAAATTAACAAATTTACATATTTAATAATTAAATTACATTCGACTGTATCCTCCTGAGACCAGAGCATGACTGCTGTGTGCATTTTCCATTTCCCTTTTTGATTTGTAACTAGTGAGAGCAAATAGTTTACCTAAAAACGTAAGGCAACATATGTGGGCAACAGGAGTAAGTTGTGACATTTTATATAATACCAAGCTACAGTAAAAGGAATGACTTAACCTCCAGTGTGCTGTCTGTCTGCACTTGACTCTACTGAAATACACCTTATTTTCATCCTAGCTCCATATAAAGCCTCTGAAAGAAACAATTCAGATTTTGGATGAACCCATTGATTCTCAATTTGATGAGAATAATGCACAGTAAATTATAGGATTTCTAAGGAAAAGATGCACTGAAGTACACATTAGTGTACATTGTGTTTAGCAGCTTGGTGTTTCACAATAAATTGCTCACATTTTTAAAATGGCATATCAGATTAAACTAGAGACTCTAATATCTGGACTCAAACAGGTTTCAATGTAAAAACCTAATTTGGTCGACACAATGTTGTTTGGTCACATGACTCAGTAAGTCAAAGTTTTAACCCTTTACTGACAGCACATAATCTCCTGAAATGAGATAAGTCAGTTTACATTAATTTAAATTATGTGTTGCATATAGCAAAGCCAAAATATTTTTAATAACTGTTAACATGCTGATGAGAAGCCTCACTTCACAACTGAGATAAACAAGTGTAGTGACATAGACTGCCAAATATCAGACATGCCAACCTTATTTCCTTTACTGAAGCCTCATCCATAACCACAAGAGCGTTGCAATCGAAGTCACAGTTTATCAACAGAGACAATGGGCCAATGCATATTCCACTGTGCAGTTGACCATTATTTTAGAGTTTGGTGAGACAGAAATATTTCTTAGAACCACATTTAAAGCATTGACTAGCCTAGAGGCTACACAAAATGAGAAGACAGGGACTTCTATTGCACAAAAACCCACCCATGTGTTCATGGCGCTGTCCTAAGCAAGACAATTTTTGGCACTTCCTCATTGACTTGCAAACATTTCTGAGAATTTGGCTTGTTCCCCCTTTTTTATTGTTTGACTATGAGTGCTTTAACAGACACTGACCGATACTGTCTGCACCGTATGCCCGAAAAGTCCTCTGCCGAAAGATGTCAGAGCGAAAACTTGATTCCCGACCCATATAAATGGGATTCATGTTCCTTTTTCCACTTTAAAAGGACAGTTTAGCCAAAGATGAAAATTCTATCTTTATTTACTCACCTTCATGTTGCACCAAAACAATTTGACTTGCTTTATGCCCATGGAACACCAAAGGAGAATTTGTTAAGATTATCCTGGCCACTCTTTTCCATATAAGTTATCTGAAAATCTTGACATCAAACCTTGGTGCATTCATTGGAGTTTAAGAGAGAAGTAGCGATGTCAAATTCGTTAGAGCTTTTCAATGTATCATTTAATCCAGTTCACAAAACCTGGCTGAACGATTCATTTATGATTCAAATGGATTAGGTTTTCAATGATTCAGCCACACTGGTTAAAAAAAGCCCACTAGTGGAGAAGATTATCAGTGAATAACCTCTTTTTCATTCTGTTCATAACACAAATAAATCATATGATTTCAGAAGATATGGAATATAGTATATTTCATGTCATATGGACAACTTTTATACTACTTTTTATGGTGCGTTTTTGTAATTTAGGAGTCTGAAGTCATAATTCACTTTTATTATATGGAAAAGAGGATTTTCTTCAAGAATTCACCTTTTGTGTCCATACAGGTTTGACATGTGGGCAAGTCAATTATGACAGAGCCATCCCTTTAAGGGCCTTTTATCAACTATTGACTTACATTTAGCATGTTCCAGCTGCACAGAAAAGAGCATCTCTGCATCACTGCTTTAGGTTTCGAAGATCTGTAACACCTTAGAGCGACCTCGGGTTGCATTCACACATTTAGAAAATACATTCTGCTTCACTGTGCATCAGCTGAAAAGTCCCCAGAGACTTACATCAAACAAATAGTAGCAAAGCATACCAGCCACATGGGCTCTGACAACATTTCCCCTCTCATATGACTTATGATCATTAATAAATCTCTTCAATAATTACCACTATGACCCATGTTACATAAATATGCCTATGTACACTGAGCAAACACAAAAAAACAAAACCGGTTTTCATGCAATCTGCATAATATGGAACCCATTAAGCACAGTCTCACAAAGGTCTGCTCAGAGTCAAAGGGCTGTGCAATCAAAAGACACGCTGATGGAATAAAAACGGCATGACTGGCTCTCCAGTGTGGCAAATCCATTCAGATGCTGATGAGAAGCGTGACCTTGCTGTGTAGAGCTTCGTCAAAGAGCTTTGCGGACTCTCTGTAAACAGCCTGTCGATTTACGGCTGCTGGGTGGATGAATGAAGCAGAGGTATAGTGCAACAAGTGCTGTGTACTGCAACAGAGCGGCACTGCATGCTGATGGGCATGTGGCCAGATGCGCCACGAAGGTTTAGGCACTCTAACAGACTATTTGTAAAAAAAAAAAAAAAAAAGAAAAATGCCCGTTTGCTTTTCATGGTACAACGAAAGTCATATGGGTTTTGAATAACATGAGGGTGAGTAAATGTTGACAAATTTTCTTTTTGGGGTGAGCTATCTCTTTAAAATCACAGCATACGGTCAAATCTAGCTTAATAATTACTTGTGTTTATCAAAAAGCCCACATTAGATCGGCCATAAAAATAATCTTGACCTCTCTTTCCTAAATTAGCTCTGATATGATGCAAGAGAGGGAAAAGGAGGCTAATTAAAGGACAGGTGTGATTATGGCTTGTTGAGGAGAGAGAGAAGAGTAAGCAGTGGACCTCTGTGATGTCTGTACAAGAGCACTCAGAAGAATTAGCTCATTACATAGACAGCACGGTGCTGCCAAACTCCCATTAGAAAAAGATTTTACACTCACCAGCTGCTATATTCATCTTACAATAACAATACTCACTCAGCTTTATCATGGAAAATCAGCATACACGTGGGGAAACTTTTAAGCAAAATTTCTGGCCTGCATATTCAAGTTGATAACTAGATTTTTTAATTTCCTGAAAAAATGTGAGCTGCATCGATGCTAGGGTATTGGGGGTGGTTGCCAAGCCAATGCTACGCGGTGTTCAGAGTGGCTCTTAGTGCGTTGTTATGCTGTTGGTAGGATGTTCTAGGTAGTTACTAGGAGGTTTCTTAGAGCGAAACAGTGCATTATTTCAACATGTTTAAAAACTGTTTAATAGCGTAATTCCTGTTAAAGAACAACACTACCCATGATCCAAAGGGGAAATGATCCAGCAATCAGAGAATCGCTGCAAACAAAATGCACCAAAAGAGTTGTGAAGCGACCGCCAGCTAGGGTATCCAAACGTCCTGATAAAAAACATGGACAGTCCCAATTTTACAAGTCATGCCCCACATCCTGACGTAGTTACAGTGTTTCAATAATAAGTCTTAGCATTTTTTTTTTTATTAATTTAACAAGCGTTTTAAATTGACACGGCTGCACTTTGTGCTTTTTCTGTCATGAGAAAACAGCAGAGAGAAACGAAAATGATTGCTAATATATGCAATATGATTTCAATGGGGTTATTTTCTCCATGTAGCTCCCAGTGCTAAACTACGTCTATATTTCTATAAATCTGAATATTTTACAATAATCTTAAAAAATATAGATTCCATACTTCTAATCAGCAACTTAAATTAATAGTTTTCTATATTTTCATAATTTAATTAATTCATAATTAATTAAATTAAATCATTTGCAATGCTTCATGGGAATATACAGTAGTTCAACCCATTAAAAACATTACTCAAATCAAAGTTTGTAATCATACGATTTACCTTGGAGGTTTTTTGTTTTCATGTTATTGAACTCCTTTATGAAGGATTTTAAGAAGTCCCTATGGAAAACATTTATTGGAAAAATACTTCTGAAACCAATATGGCTGAAAAAGTAGCAGACACCGTTGCACTCATTTATCCAGTCAAAAATGCCCACCCCAAAGCTATGATATTCTGGGATCGCTTCACATGGCTCGTGTCCCTCCTTCAAAGTCAACACATTGTTTTTGCCAAAGTAGCAGCAATTGTCTGATAATTGTCTGATAAATTGAAAACATAATTCTCCTCAACAAACAGTACACTTTGAAAAATGTATGTCTGTCATATTAAAGGTGTGGTATGAGTTACATAATGAAGTTTAATAATTATGGTTAGGGGTTTGTTCAAATCGCTATAAAAAGCAATAGCAAAAGTGTTGATTAGCTTGGCAAGCACAGCTAATTATGTGGCAGGGATTTCAAAAGTGTCTGTACACACACTTCTATGTACATAAAAATGAAGTAGAAGAAAAGAAAAACACTTCTGCGCTGTATCATTGCTCTCAAGGGGAATATAATTAGAACAAATATTCTATTGAGGTAAGCAGCAGTTACCATTAAAATAGGTCAAACACAACTCTGTTCTAAAGCTCAAGTACATATAAATCTTCACTCGTCCCCTACCCACAGGAAACTGTATGCTCACAGGAGTGCAGACAAGCCTGTTTGAGCTACAAAAGGTGATAAGAGGCCTCCATTAAAGCTGGATTACAGCCATGAGAACTGAATCATTAGCACACACAAACAGCACCTCCATACCCACAGCACACGTCCAACACAATAGTCATTGTCAGACCTTCCCCTCCACCGATCACAGAGACAATGGAGCTAGTCTGTGCTTTGAGGAAATAGGGACAGGGATTGGACACCACACCTGGAAAAGCCTGGTGAAGATGTCAAACTCAAAGACGGAGATGTAGTCGTTGCAGGTGAGGTCAATGGTAGATTTAAGGGCCATGGCCTCCAGGCCCGAGCTGATGGGGTGGAATTCGTGCAGGGCTTGCCGAAACACCTTCCAAGGCACAATAGTCCTGAAATCAAGGCAAAATGTAAGAAATTCAGGTTATGTTATCAAAATAAAAAGATAATCTCACATTTTTGCTTTCTGCACTTGAACCAAAGTCCTAACCAAGTCCACATGAAATCGCTTGATGAGCGCAGTTTTCTTTCCTGTGCCGACATATTACGTACTGAAACGGAGTTGAAAAAAAAAAATACCCAAGACTTCCGTTTACGTCATGGCAATGAAAATAACTTGCAACTTCTATTTTCCATTCACAAGTAGGTGGTATTAGGGGAAGGAACATTCTCGTTTTTGAGAGAATTTTATTAGACAATATAAGTGAGTGCAGGATGTCATCAAAAATTTTCATCCGGTTTCCCGGTAGAGAGACTGTCAATATAAAATGTGTATCTCTGCTAAAAGTTGTCAATGTTTAGGCTTGCCAAAGCCCATCTCATTTTGTGAGATGAGCTTGAGCTTTTTCTATGAGAACATGTGTTAGTCTGTTACAAGAACAAAGAGCATATTAAATTTCTCACTTGTCCCCGAACGATCTTCTCCAGAACTCTGCAGCATCTGCTTTGGTGATTCTGAAGTTGTCCCCTTGAAACAGGCCATTGGGAAAGATGGCTTTGAGCTCAGCTAGCATGTGACTGAATATCAGTGACAATTTTGTCAGGTTCCGTCTGAGAGGAAACAGAAGAGTTTTACTTTCACACAGAGATTTCATAATGATTAAGCAGAAGTCAGGTTATTCCATCAAACATGAAGCAAACAAACAACAACGAAAAAATTTAAAAAACATTAACCAGGGGTAAACAATGAAGTGAGAATGTTTTGAGCCAGTTGAAGGAACTGTCAGTTCCCCTATCGGGCCAGTGTGGTGTTATCACTACAGGTTGCAAACATACAGTTAGTTTTCTGTTTGTACTGAGTTCGATTTTTAGAAGAATATTTCTGCTGGTCTATTGGTCTATACAATGTAAGTAAATGGTGATTTGAAACTCCAAAAAGGAGATAAAGTCAAAATAAAAATAATCCATTAGACTCCAGTGGTTTAATCCATGCCTTCTGAAGTAATTCGGTTGTGGATGAGAACAGACCAAAATACCTTTTTCACTGTACATCTTGACAGCAGTCTCCATGGTGATCATGATTTCAAGCTCGATAACACTTCCAATAGAGCTACCTAGCGCTCTGTGGATGCGCAAGGTAGTGTAATCAACTACAAAATGTAATCAAGCTTGAAAGAATCTCGTCTAGAGACTACAATGGCAAGAAATGCAGTAAACAAATTAGTTTTATTTTGATCTGTTCTCACCAAACCAACTGGATTGCTTCGGAAGACATTGATTTAACCACTGGAGTCATATGGATCATTTTTATGCTGACTTCATCTCCTTTTTGGAGCTTGAAATGTCTGGTCACCATTCACTTGCATTGTATGGACCAACAGAGCAGAGATTAAAAAAAAAATAATAATAAAACAAACAATGGTTTCTGTTCAGCAGAAGAAAGTCATTCACCTCTTAGATGGCATGAGGGTGAGTAAATGATGAGAGAATTGTCATTGTATCCCTTTAAATATCAATGTCAAGGTGTTATTTAGCTGGCTAACATAAATTAGTTTTTGTCAAAATTGCGGCTTGTGATAGTCTTGTGATAGGAAGCAAGTAAAATTGGTTGAAATTATAAAAAAAAAAAAGTCACAAAAGTAGGTTTATGAATTCATAGCTTTCATGGAGTGGTATTACAACTGTAAGTGTAATTTTGTTTTGTTGTGCAAATTCGCAACAAAACAAAAAAAAATTATGAACAAAAAACTTCTACACAAATAAAAATATGTTATTTTTTGGTGGGGCCAGTGTAAATATTTGCAGGGAAACTACAAAGATTAACAAGCTGAAGCTTTTCAAAAGTGATGGTAACTAAAGAAAAGAACTGAGAAAACTATCAACATGTAGCAATGTATAACAATGCTATTGGGTGATGGGATATTCCTGTGACGAAGGGCACGGTGAGGGAGTGTGCTAGGCCAGTATTAGCAAGGACTGAGGTGGACACTCTGAATGCTGTTGCATTTGCACATGAGCCCAAGGCAGGCAGGCGAAGGAAGTGCAAAGAAAGCCATGATTTTCAGGGCAGCACAGTGGGGGATTGTACAAGTGCTCCAGACTAGGGAATTGACATGCACAAGAGAGAGTCCGAGTGTGGCAGCACCACAGCTGCCTGCAAAAACTAATCCTTACTCTGACTAAGAGACATATAACACAAACCACATACATTTTGTGATCCTTCTTTAACTCATGACACACAAGTGCATGGCCACATGCACAAAAGTTTTTCATAAAGACCAGGCTTCATCGCTCATTATTTTCACATTAATGCCATTTCATCATATTGTCTTTTGCAAACAGGCTGCATTTCCCCATTAATAAAATGTTTATCTAGTTATTAAACCATTGCTTATTTGTTATAAGCCATAGAGTAGGTTATAACTGGAAAATGTTTCATGCTATTCAGAGAACATTTCAGAAGTGAAAACAAAAAACCTGGGGTTTCCAAATCAGTGGGCAGATTCACAATGAGATGGGCGTTTTCAACCGTCTAACCAAAATAGGGAATCCATAAAAACAATTTTGCTACTATTAAATACATTTGGCAACTTCCCAGCTCCATGGTTTTGTCATTTCCTGATTATGTTGATCATCGTCTGCAGGGATGCACAATATATCGACAACCGTTAAATTTAAATATTAAAATTGCGCCGATAATGGAATTACAGCCGATATTTTTGCCGATAATGGTTACAATTTATTTGCTTGAGGCTGAGAATCTCTGACTGCCTGTGGCTTCTTTACTTAAGGGAGGGACTCGGGCAGTCTCAAAGACAGTGTCTGTGTGAGTGAAAGACAAGGTCGTGTTGTTCTGTGAGGATTATTTCAACATCTTATTTCAACGTTTTGTAACGTTGTTTTAGCCATCTGCTGTAAGTAACGACATGGCATTTCCCATATTCTGTCTTTTTGTTTCATGAGGCAATAAAAAAAGTGTCAAAAAATGCATCTATGTTAATAGCACATTGTTACTTACTCACATAATACCTAAAATGGTACATTTAGTGACTTAAGAAGCCATAAAACAAAATGTGCTTGTTGCATTTTTAAGAGTTAAGACTTTTCTAATGTTATGACCCATGACTGTTCAATCTGTGTGATGTTATCTATTCCCATTAATAGATAATAGATACTGCACTTCAAGTCTGGATGCAATCATAAATATTACACCATGTATACAGAGTAGTGTTGTCAAAAATACTGGTACCCCGGAACCAAGTCAGTACTCAAACAAAAAATTATTTACGATAACACAATTTCTGAAGGTACCGGGGTACCGAGTCTAACCGGTACCCACACAGAGGCGGGAACTTTCGAACGCTCACAACAAGCAAAAGATTGCGGCAAGCAAAAGATTACGGCAAGCAAAGCTGCTGCGGAGTCTCAACTGAATCTTGTCGAAATGAAAAGTGGAAAAAGCCAGGTAATTTGAGGCTGATGAAAAGGGAAACATCACACATCAGCAAAAACCTATTTGTAAATGCTGCTTTCGCAATTTTCGGACTAAAGGAGGAAACACATCAAACTTAATAAAGCACATTAAAGACAGACACCCGGATATATTTAAGCAAATAAAGCAGGTGAGATTAAACTTTCACAGTTTATATTACGTAGATCCCAACATTCTTGATATCAACAATTGATTTTGAATGGCAGCTTATGGTGACATTTCACTAGTGAAAATACAATTACAGATATCAAGAATGATAGTTTTTACTAGTTGAAATACAATTGTTGATATCAAGAATTAGCATTGTTACTAGTGGAAATGTAATTTCTGATATCAAAAATTGCCATTGTTACTAGTAGATATCGAATTCCTGATATCAATAACTATCATTTTTAACTAGTGAAAATTGAATTGTTGATATCAAGAATCTTGATAGGAAATCTTTCGTGTCGAAGCACCTGACGCACACACATTCTCCTCACACTTCACATCTGACACAATAGTATTAATTCATGTTTCACCACTGTTTTACCTGTAATAGTCATATTTGAGAGTGAATCTTGTATTATTAAGATTTATTCTTAATATATATAAATCAAATTTGAACAGCATAACGGTAAGTGCTCAGATGTAATGCAAATGTGCAAAGGCGATGCTCTGAAACGACGCTTAAATTAGTGAGACAATTTAACCAATGCATTTCACTTGGATTCCTCCATTCTCATTTCATTTTCTTGCATCTTTTGATCATATCCTAAGAAGGAGCTGACAGGGTGCAAAGGAAAAGGGACAGTTTTAGAGAAGCGATAGACAAGAGTCACTGCAACTTTCTTTGCCGGTTCTGCGCTACATGTGATTGATATTAATATTTTTTTTTGTTGTTGTTGTTTTATCAACAACTGACACTAAAGAACATACGATACATTTAAACAGACATCTTAAAGCAAGTTTGTGCATTACTAAAAGCCAAACATTGTGGCCATTTTACAAAATGTTAAAGCCATGTTCTGTATTAACAAATTCTGTGGAGCAAATAAAGCAACAAATACAGTTGGTTTTGTACCATACACTGCAACAGTTCGGATACCTTAACCGTGGTTTGGAAGCGCGATTAGAGCTTAGAGCTCGGCCTTCAGAGTAAACAAAGTGTGAGATCTTTAGATGCGCGTGTTCCACGAGACTGCACGCCTCCGTATCAGCGCATCATATATGCCCATATACGGCTTTTCTGTCATCTGTACTTAATAATATAATAAAGAGTGCTTTTTCAAATGCGTGTCTACAGGCAAATTATGCGTAATATTAATTTGATGATAATAATAATAATCTAATAATAATAATAGATTAATGGGAAAACGAGCCAAATATTGTCATGACATGGTCAAAAGCATCAGCTATTGGGGATCACTCAGACCATCATTGATCCAGAGATCATCGTCTGTTTGCTCCCGAATGTGCATTTCTCTCTATAAATTAACAAAATGTTCAGACAGTCTCTTGGTGGTTGGTGTCGCTGCGGCTCGCTTCATGCGTGCGCTTGTAAAAATTCTATTTTAAAGGCTCATATTACGGTTTAGTATTTCTCTGTAATCTAGAACTGTGTTAGCAATGTTACTGATAACATTCTTTCTCAGTCATGGAACTCATTTTATGTTTTTCCTTGATGCCACAGCCAATCACCAGCACTTGGATTTGGCCCTGTATGAACCCCTTAGGTGTCGAAATTTGGTACCAAATGAGAAGACATTTTCGATACTTGATTGTTTAGAGGCAATTTGGTCAGTGCCTAAAATGATTCAAACTCTATACCCAGCCCTACATGCGACAGTTTGCAGATTTTTTCTCCATGTCAGCTTTTGTGGACCTACACTACAGATGTCACAAATGTTTTAATAACAAGATCCTCTTCAACGTACAATTGTGGTGAGAAGTATATAATCTCAGAATTCTGAGATTATATTCTTCTCACCACAATTGTACAGAGCAGTTATCGGAGATACAGTAGACTCAGTTCGAACCTGTCTCTCATCAACAAGGCATTTCCATCTGCAGAACTGCCACTCACTGGATGTTTTTGGTACCATTCTCAAACCAGCCAATCTGGCACCAACAAACATGCCACAGTCCAAATCACTGAGATCACATTTTTTCCTTATTCTGATGGTTGATGTGAAAATGGTTAACTGAAGCTTCTGACTTGTATCTGCATTATTTTATGCACTGCAGCCAACGCTATTCTGAGATGCGGGGTTGTCGCTGTTTTGGCGGCATGAGGGGAACCTACACATTATTAGGCAGATGGTTTTAATGTTGTGGCTGATCGGTGTATATGATATAGTAAAATCTCTATCGATTGACATTTTATTACATCATCACGATATAAATCATCATATCGCCCAGCCCTAGGTCAAAAAATATATAATCATATAATCGTACATAGGAATAAGATAGACAAATAAAAAGTTGATATCAAACAAACTCATCGGTCACTTGGCTAATCAAATTAGGTAGTTTTCAACATTGACAACTTGTGTCACATACTCATCCTCGGAAACAATTGTGTCTTGACAGGGTGCTTCATTACAGTTGTTTTATGACTGTCATAAAACAATTCAACGACCCCTTCTTCCACTCCTTGCCTCCCATCCCTAGGCTGGTCGGCCTCTCCTTGCTGTAGGTTATGGGCCAAACCCTTCCTAGATACTGTGCATTTGTCAGTTTCCCTCCTCTTTTGGCCTGACCTTTGACCTGCAGCTTGGCTGCTCCCTTCCGGTTTCCTGTTTTCCGTGATAAAACAGCCAAGCCAACTAGAGAAAGCGAGAGAGCAGTTCGCTCATGCAAACAACTGATTATCAAAGAGTCTATAGTCCAGTGGCTTCACACCTAGAGTTCCTACAGTGCCTGCCTCAATTTATCAACTTCACAACAAAAACAAAAGCCAGTTCTCACTAGTTTACTTGACATTGCACTAGTTGAGCAATTTGGTGTTTCAACAGATGGTTCTAACTTCCCTATAACATTTCTAAGGATGTGACTTTCTCTGTGTGCCACTGGTCACTATTTTCATCTGAACACAGAATTAATAAGGTGATGCAAACATATCATGAATTCAGGGTTTCCTCTTCAATGCAGCCACCACTTTACAAATGTAACTCTCCGGAACTGGCTTCACACCAGATCTATGCCAGGAAACAGTGGTGACAGCAACCATAAACCCATGCAAACACACACACACCCCCGCACAAAAACACAAACATGGTGCCCAGCAAGCATCAACACATTCACACACAACTTACACTGTAACGCCCATTTTCGTGTTATGTCCAAGATAACTTCCAGAGCGGGGGTTCTAAACTGGTGGGTTGCTTCTTAAGAAAAAACATAACGTGCTTACGACGCATTTTAAGAAGTCTGTAAGAAGGTATTTAACAAAATATCTATATTTTTTACAAAAGTTAGAAAATAAAAATAAAATGGCAGTAAAGAATGGCAGTCTTTTCCAAAAGGGTCTGGCAAGCAGGGAAAAAACGAATGTGAATGCAAATAATAAAATGCAACCAACCATATAATCATACATACTTGGGAATAAGTAGGCCAGTCGTGATAATTACGCTATCGACTTATCGCACGATATATGGACATGACCTCGATCATTTTTGCTGACCTCGATATTGCCCATTGAGTTTACGTGTGTGTTTGTTTACATAAGAATGAATGTCCCAAACATTTTAGCCAGTCGCGCTGCTGCTGTCCTCTCGTCTGCGGCGGGGCTCAGGCAGCTCTTACACACACACAATGTTACTCAAGACCAATAGGTGTTGTAATAGCCATTTTCCCCAATGATAGCATAATTCCAGCCATAAAGTTTGGAAGATTAACTTGGTTTCAAAGCCGCATTCCACAGCTCTGGTGTGGGAAAATGTTTGGCTTTAAGCTAAATGAGGGAGGAGAGTCCAGTACCACGAACAAGCCGGTATGTTGACTTTGTTTAAAAACAGTGGCAACGAAAGGTGGCAATACAAAAGGACTGTACATTGAATACCCAAGATATCATTGCGGAGATTTTGCTGAAGATATAAAATTCAACAATATCTTGTATATAGCAATGATTTTAAAGAGCCTTTTTTTGCCATTAAGTTTCATAGAATGTATCAGTAGACTAATTTCACAATTCTTCAGGGCTGTATAATTAATCATCAAAATGGAGATTTGATTAATTTAACTGCCAAAGTTAAAAGACAGATAAACATGGTCTGGGTGCGCTTTAGAATGAACCGATGATGCACTGATCTGTGGGCATGTGAGGGGGCAGCAGGGCTCATGGGCTTGTGTTTTTAGGGCAGTTCACCTGAATTGAAGTATATTGAAGTACTGCATCAGTAACCGCTATAAAGTTATTGTACAAATCTTCAAATGCAGAACAGTAAGGAGAGTTTGACAGCGGTTCACAAGGTGCTAAATTTATAACCGTCAAACAAACATTTCACTTCCTTGTTTCATAAATAAAGCTCCTGGTGAAGGTGAAATAAACACGACTGCACTTGCAGTGTCAAAATAAAAACCCAGTTAAGGGTGAATAGGACAGAAATACATAGATTTATTTGTAAAAATCTTACCCTGAATATAATAATATAAATAAATGAAAATGATTACAATTTATTCTCCCTTGAAAAACTGTGGGAAACTTTTTTTTAATAGATTTTTATTCAATAACTTTGAAATATGAATTATATTTGGCTGCAATGGCTGTTTAGACGAAATGATAGTTCCTCTGATTGAAAAAACCCAAACACTTATGCTATTTCAGAGCAAAAACATAACTATTGAGATATATATATATATATATATATATATATATAGACAATTTGCTGAAATATATAGAGATATCATTTCTGAAAACATATTGCCCAGCCTTACAACTATTTCCTAATTCTATGAAATTATTAAATTAGTCTACGTTTGAAAAAAATGCCAGCAAAATCCCCTCTATTAAATTAATTACCAAACGCAAAAAGCATTTAATTAAAAAAATGAATTACCAAACGAAAATGTTTTTTTAGACCTATACATGTGTGGCAGGGCGGAGTCTCAATAATCTCCCCATTTTACCAAAACTTCGGAGGAAAACAATTATGGACATCTGGGAGGCGAATTAGCGTTAAACACATTTCTGAATGGAAACGGCTTCAGGGCAGATTTCTTTTGAGCTAAACAAAAATTTATGCAACGACAGGTTTTTTTTTTTTAGGCATGACGTCATCACGCACACGATAAAAGGACATTTTAATGGAAATGGGCAGAAGGCGGCAAATGTCGCAATTGTATTTTTTGCATTTTCACTTTGTCGGTAACAAAATAGCGCATAAGGTGGATGTAAACTAGGTTATAGACAACTTGCGTGACAAAGACTCATCCTCGGAAACAATGGATAAAACTAAGCAAGTTTTAAAAATACGACCCAGACAACATTAAATAAGGGTTCACTTACACAGAGGATAAACTTGGTTTGTGCAGACCACAATTTGTTTTGTTTGATGTATTATGGGCTTGCGAGAACATGAAACCATAAAAATTCAACAGACATTTAGAAACCAACTTTGTCAATTTTCATTTGTCTTGATAATAAGTTTGCATATTGTTGAGCTTATGTGGTTCATGTAGGGCTGCCCCCTTATAGTCGACCAAAGGTTAGTCGATGAGAAGAGCCTTGGTTGACCAAGTTTTTATTTATTGAAAAAAAAAAAATAAACACCGGTATTAGTGCTGGTTGGACGCTAGGTGGTACGATGGGGTAATTTTCATTTAGCATGGTTAGGGTTAAGCCAACACAATAAAGTTACCTTGATTTCAAACATAGAACTTTTTTTTAATTTATATTAACTAAAAATTAGAATGACACTGGAATAAAAATACGTGCAATTAAAACTTTTTGAAAGATGGTTTTACAACAGTTGTCAACATCTCCATGAGATATCTCATGGAGGAAATAAAATGAATTTATTCAATTACATCGGCAACCCCTGGATTGAGGAGTCGGTGAACATTCTTTATTGATTTTGCATTGAAAATGTATTACATTTATTTAAAAAAGAAACACTTAAATAAAATACATTTCTAAATTCAAATTGCACTCCAAACGTTTCGTATATATATATATCACACACACACACACACACACACACACACACACACACACACACACACACACACACACACACACACACACACACACACACACACACACACACACACCCACACCTTTCCATTTACCGTCAGGCATGAATCCGTCTTAACAACATATAGGAAAATTACTTGCACAAATGAAGACATTAAAGCTATTATAAATGTAAAAATAATATAATTATAATGATAATAATCGCTGAAATATAAATCCTGGTTCGAGGTGAATGTGTTTTTTTGTATTATTTATTATAGTTTGTATTATTTTACAGGCTGCAGAGTTGTGGTCAAACTGCTCTGTGGAAATAAAGTTAACTAAACTCAAAACACCTCCTGAGCTGAGATGTCTGAGGTCATTTGCAGCACTCATAGATGATACTGATCTTGCAAAAAAACATTTTTTTAATCTGAAGACAGACACAAAGAGTGAGAACCTTTTAGATGCTCTCTTTGAGTGTGCGCTTGTAAAATGTATATTTTAAAGGCTCATTATTACGGTTTAGTAATGTAGAACAGTGTTAGCAATGTTCCTTACATTCTTTCTCAGCCCTGGAACTCGAACAGTTTTCTGATACCCCCCCAAAAATATATTAAAGTAATTACATTTTTATCATAAACGTGCGACTAGTCAACTAATGGCTTAAATTAACTCCTACTAGTCGACTAGGAAAATCTTTGGTCGGGGGCAGCCCTAGGTTCATGGTAACATAAAAAAATTATTATGTGTGATTTTGAGTAGGGATGCACCGATACCACGCTCATGTACTGGTATTCGTAAAAATGGTACGAATTTAAAAATGAAACTATCTGATGTACCAATGTCATTACATAAACATTCAGCGCATAGATTAAATTCACGTCATGTCCTAGTGAGATAATTTAACAGCAAAAGCTGCGATTTAATGAGATAAATAGATTGTTTGCACGTGCAGCATTTTAAATGTGAGTGCTTGTGAATGTATGCAGCTGATGTTGTGTAGGCATAGAGACACAATCTGCTCATAACTTTAGAGATCCTTGGCTCATACATGGAAAACATTTATGAGCATTGCATGCTCTGTTTGTAACAGATGACAGAAAGTAGAGTGATAATTAACTTTTTAGCACGAGTCATATACAGACTTCATATTTATGTATTTATATAGTAGCCTTTTGTGGTTTAATAATCACTGTGATTCATTGCAGTCAAGCAGTGACCGGCTTTTCCGAATTGTGAATCTGCCGTGATTACGTCAGACCTCCTTGGTCCAACAACACAGAAATAATTCAAAATAAAAGCTCTGCCAAAATAAAAGCTCAATTTAAATGAAAAAAGTATGACAGAAATAGATCACTATTGCATAGTTTTGGAATATTCACAGTTATACTAATAATAATAAATCCATAGTAACTGTTATATATAAGCAATTTCTCACATCTGTGATGCTCTATTATGCAGCACTGTATTTGACAAAAATAACTCCAATATTGTATGTATGTGCTGTGAGGTTCTGTATAAAATCACTTCATTTGATAAAATTACACTTTCATGTTGAAAATTAATTGCTATACTTTCATTTAATAAAATTTGTAATAAATTAATTTAAACACAATTTTGATGATACAATTTAAATAAATTGCTGAAATTGAGTTCAGGAAAAAAAAATAAATAAATAAAATAAAACAGGTATCGGTGAGTACCCCAAAAAAAAGAAAAAAAAAGAGAGAGTGAGAGAGAAATGTATCGGTACCCGTACTCGCAAAAAATGGTATCGGGACATCCCTAATTTTGAGGATTGTTTTTTCCCCTGATAAACAATTTTGGTACTGTGTGGGGTCATAAAAACTGGATCCTAAAGCAAAACCATTTCAGAAAAATTATTCTAGAGGAAGATCTAAAGAGACTGAAGGCCAACTCAACCTAACCTTCGTCAAGGAAACAGGAGAAATGTGACTTCGAAAAAGATAGTGATAGCAGAGCATGTCTGTTTTGTGCCATCTTTTACGAGTACAAAGAAATGGAGAAGAGCACTGAAGCTTTGAATAAGCATTGTATGAGTATGCGAGAGCTGCATTATCACTTGAAGTTTTCTGCGAGTGTGCTCAATAGGCCGTAAATAAATATGAGCTCCCACTGCCAGCGAGCGGCTCTCTCGCTGAACTCGGCTCTGCAGAGTGAAATGTGGGTTGTAGTAACTCGAGCTGCAACATAATCCTCGGACGTGTTAACAGTGTTTCCATCCCAAGCACTCCCTGTGTGTGCTTACTCATGAAAAAAGGACAAAATTATCCCTTTTGATGGAAGTTCAAATGTGATTACTGCTTTGTTCCTGACACTGAATCATTGGTTACTCAGCTCCATTGATTATAGGCTTGCTTGTTTTCCTGCAATCCCTTGAGAACAATATAACTTGCTAAACAATGAATGATTAATACAAAGAAAGCTTAAAGCACGCTCTTGGGTCCTGCAAATATGAGCCTTGGAATTTCAACACTTCCTGCATTACATGTAGAACTTTGAAAACAACTGACTACAGTCCACAGGCCCTTGGGTAAAAATGTAATAAACACAAAGGGTGTAGAAATGTAACAAATTGTGCAGCTTTGTTTGGCCACACAAAATACCATTACAAGCAATGAATCAGCAAATGAGAAGTCTGCATGTTTCAAGTGAGACTGGAGTGCGCCATTCTGAATTGGCAAGAGTTTAATACCTCGGACTGAAGAATGTGATATCTCCACAAAAAAGTTGGTGTGACACCCTCAGCCAAAATAGAGTTTGTAGTCTGCTAGTGTGACACCAGATTAGAAGAGCAGTAATTGAAATTATTTAAAAAATATTTTTTATTTTAGTTATCCCTTTTTCTCCTAAATTTGGCAAGCCAAATTTCCAATGTGCTCTTATTCCCAGTAGTGGTGCAGTGACTCGCCTCAATCCGGGTGGCAGAGGACGAATCTCAGTTGCCTCTGCTTCCGAGACAGTCTTGATAAGCACGTTACCCTGGAGACTTGGCGCATGTGGAGGCTCACTCTATTCACAGCAGCATCCACGTACAACTCGCCACGCGCCCCATCGGCAGCGAGAGCCACCTTACCATGAGGAAGGTAACCCACATGACTCTTCCTACCCTAGCAATTGGTTACTTTTGGAGTAGGGGTGGGTAAAAATATAGATTTTCATATGCATCGCCACCTTCATTTCAACAATCTCGATACCGATTCTTAAATCCCAAGTTCGATCTTTTACTCCAATATATATATATATGACAACTGGCTGGTAAATATTTAGATTTCACTTACCAGTGAATTAATTGTGTAGTATAGTGGTGGAGAATTCAACAGCAAGATCCTTTGACTGTATGTTGAGAGTGAAAGTTGTTCCAGTTTAACATGTGTCCAAAGATGAAATACACACGTCCCATTGGTCACTGAATAAAGTCTCTTTTAATTCCCCTTCTGTTCTTTACAGTCAGATGTTGATACAATTTTTTTTTTAATTATAAATAGGCATAGCACAGATTGGTATCGCCAGCCACCTCACGAGTCACGATATATCACGATACATGTCATGATTCGATATGATACATCATTATTCGATTAGATTATGATTGACAAACTTTCAGTTCAAATTAATTTAGGTATATTTCAGTTATAATGCCCATTTAATTTACATACAGTATGAAATAATTTTTCTTTCAGCTAATGCAGTTATTAATTATAGAGGGAAAATGGATTGCATGGAATCTTTTCTTTGGACACATGTAATGAGTCAAACCAAACTTTCTCAACATGCAGTGAAAAGATCTGTGCTGAACTTCTTCACTAGTACTGTACATTACTGAAACACTGGTTAGTGAAATCTGAAAGATTACCAGCCAGTGGCTAATCACAGACATTTTTACTCGCATATGTGAGTGATTTAGTGAGGGTTGCGTAAAGAATAAAAGAGCAATCATAAGATTTTAAGAATCAAAGCATAACAAGGATGGATTTAACTTGCTAAAGTGATTGCCTTGAAATGTATTGTTGATGTGGCGCTTTGAAGACTGTAACAGCAGCGGTGTATAAAAGGACTAAACCTAAAGCATTAAAGAGACAAAACACCTTGCAGAGTGTTTTACTGTGCTGACTGTTATTTACTGTTAAGCACAGCAAGCTATCATCACGCAAAAACGCTCTCCAAGAATTTGCATCCCTCAATTCATTTGAGAATTGAGACTCCCATTAAAAAATAGATTAAATTAGTTGATAAATGCTAGTCGATTAGTTTGAATACACAAATAGTTTAATATAAGTATCAATGCAATATCATGAGAAAAGGTATTTGACTAAATCGTCACAGCCGTTTCCACACTTAATATAACAAAATATCCAGATCTGTAATTTGTTTGCGAGCATCGAGTAAAATAAGCTCTAAATAGACTGCAGAGGAACAAGCAACTCAATGTCTATAAGATAAGAGACACTTGTAGAATCACAAATTGGAACATGTAGGTCTGGAGTTAAAATTATTTTGCAGATTTGCTTACAGGTAAAACAAGCTGATTCAGTATGATGGGATTGTTTTACCTATAGTAAACCAAGACCCCAGAATATTACACATTCCTGCCAATCTGAGCCTGAATTGAAGGCTACCATCAGCAGGGAAAACTTGTCATTGTCGGAGCGCAGCGTTCAGCTGAGTTTCAATTAAACAAAGTGATAGTGACATTTACTTTAACTTTTGTATTATTTACTTGTTTTATTTGTAATAAAATTGACAAGGTAAAATCTGCTGCAGGTATGCACAAATTTAGAGCTTAATAAATTTACTGAAATTTGACATTTCAGATCGAAATAGAAAGAAATGGGCATTTGTTTTCCCCCACGGTCGGGCAGTGTCTTCCTTGCCAACTGTATCTACAGCTTTGTCCAAAAGATAAAAGTGCAGCTTTTTATAGGCAGTATGTGGAGATAAAATGCCAACAAGGTGCATTTAAATCCAATGTTTGCATCACCTCCTGTCTTTATGATTTCTTCTGGTTAGTTTTTGATGGCAGCACAGATTTATTCTTTGAGATACCTGAAAATCCTTTGTATGTGGTTTCTGATAGGTGTAAAGGATAAAAATAGCATCTGAAGGAGTGGTTGAAAGAAGTAAAATTATCATAATATACTGCAAGTAAAATTATTATATAAATAATTCGTACACAAAACGCTGCCGGTTTAGTCACTGACTGACAGGGCAGTGAGACAGCTGGTCTTCGGACATGGCCAAAGTAATCTGAAATGCTGCCTGTCCTAGTACCACTGATTATTTTTTCCTTTTCAAGGTCAAAACAATTCATAGAACTCAATACGTCAAAGGATGTCAAAACTTTAAATACAGAACAAGTGATGCGCTTTTACCACAACAAACACCAGCTCATCTTGCGAGTAAGCTGAGACTTGAACTAAAGAAACCATACCCAGTTCACCAAGCAGCCAAAATTCAGTTACACCGCACAACTGTTAAATGTCTTAATCTAAAACTAAACAGATGCAGGTGACATTACCTTTATCTGCAGTGTATTTCCCTATTGCTATAAATGCACCTTTCATGCAGACCTATAAAACTCAGATAAGATGAAATGATAACAAAACCAACTGGAGAGGGGAACACAGGCATGTAAAGACATACAGAAGTTAGAGCATTTTGGTCCAAATTTATTGAACAGAACAATGGCATGTGGACCTATTATCCCCGAATATATGGCCCAATGAAATGTAATTTTTATTTTCCAGATTCCATGTTGTAATGTTTAATTAAATTTGATCAAGAAAAAACATCTAATTAAAATTAATGGAATTTTAATCAAATTAAAAACAAAACAATTATTTTTCAACATATTACATTATTTTTATCACATGAAGTGCGTCTAAACAGATCCTCACAGCACAATCCAAAACACAATTTACAAATACAAATATGCCAAAGAAAGTGCTGCAGAGCATGATGAAAACTTTTATTCAGTACAATTCTTTTATCCAATTTTATTCTTGAAATATTGCTTAAATATAATTTTATTTTTAATAATTTAATACTACATTGCTTATTTCATTTTACCATACAGTAGTTGTATATTTCTGTCACAATTTCACACGTGTATTTAAATAGCGGTTTTATTTTGGCAGAAAGACGAATTTGTGCATCTACGTTTTTGACGTCAGCTTCCAGATAAGCAGTTCACTATATTGCTTAAATGTGCTTCTAATACGCAAAAGCCTGAGATTTAATATGCAAATATATAGTCTGCACGTGAGGCGCTTCAAGCTTAACGCGCACTCTTCTGTCTGTAATCTATTACAAACACAGCGCATGTGATGCTTTCGAGCGGCAGAATTCACACATCCACTTTAAAGTGCACAGCACATCCAGACTATGTATTTAATTGACTAAATCTCAGCCTTTTCACACTAGGACATAAATCACAATTATAATTTGATTAAGCAGTAATACCTACATTTTATCCCAAATATGTCTTATTCCCTGACATTCCGTTTAATAGTTAATTCTGTATTTTCTGAATGGATTCCGTGATCCTGTTCATGTTTTGTGCACTCCGGACAATGACAGGGCCCCAAGGACACCACAATCAGATCACACTACAGATTCCACGGTTCAACATCAGAACATCGGGCATAAGGTCCATCCTAAGACTCTGGCTGTATGGCTAACACATTTAACCCTGGTTACCTAAAATGGTAGTACATAAGAATAATATGTGGTGGCCCGCCAAAAATATTTGGACACTTAAGCCACACTAAATGTATGACTGCATTGTTAAATATTTTTACATAACAAAATATCAAACCAAAATCCTTTATTTGAGAAATAAATACAGAAATAAATGTGCGCACACACTGCGTATCTGAAAGCCTGGCTAGTGTTGCAAGTCAAGCTCATGTCGCTCAGTGCGGATCTTTTCAACATTTCTGCACCTTGTTACGTTGTTTAGAGGCTGGTTTTAAGGGATAATCTGCTGTAACAACATGCAATTTCCCATATTGTTTGTTTATAAACAAGAATGCATGTTACTTGAGGCAATATTTTTAGCATTTTGTGCCGTAAAACATAAACAGGATACGGAAAATAGCACATTGTTACGTAAAGCAAAAGATTGTGATTAAAACAAACCCATACACAACATAACACTGTGCATAGACCTTGAAATAATCCTCAAAGAGCTACGTGAGATGGCTAATGACACTAGTTTGTGAGTGAAATTAGAGCATGTGCTGTATTTCATTGTTTGAAACTAATCGATCTTTATGATTCCATTATGATTAATTTGATCACGTTTCAAAAGTTATACAATGGATCTGTCACAGATGAACACTGTAATAAGAAAGCGTCTGCACACACATACACACCACTGTGGCACTTGCAATCATTTTGGTTTAATGAATTACATTTGTTAGAATTTTATTTTTCTCTCTCTAAACCAGGGGTCGGCAACCTATGTCTTAATCACTAACATGCAATGGAACAGCGAGAGGGAGTATGTATTTTTATTTATATGAGGTTCCTCCCATCTGCATTTGAAAACGGGAAGCTCAACACTATTAAATTGTGATAAAACTTCGCTAGTCAACAACAGAGTAGCGCAGCGCGAACAAACCATTCATGAGTCGAATAGGTAAACGTGTCTGCTTTGTGGCATCACAGAGCGTATGAAACCCTATATTTTCCTGTGTTATTAGCTCCTTTTTGCAACACATGATGCAAATAAGGAAAAACAGTTATCAATGCTCCGCTCCTTAAACCACAATGACGGTGACTTTCAAACTACAAAATTATGAGAAAAGGGCAAACAAACATAGAGGGGTTCAAAAGTTTGAGTCTGATTCAAAATCTCAATTAAACCAGCAAATAAACTCAGCTTAGATCTTGCTTCCAGCACACAAGATGATTGTTGAATAACAACAAATCATGCTGAATAACATGATCATCTGTTTGGGGGTTGTTTGGCACAGTGTATAACAAGGAAAATTAAAAATGGCACTTCATGTAAAGTGTTCGACCCCCGCACAAACCCTTTCATCAAGATTACTGTCAAACCATAAACAGCAGCAGTTAAGAGTTTCCAAGCTTTTAAAATGACATCAATATGTAGCTTTTAATTTATTTGCAGTTCCAGGTTAAAAGTTTACAACTTAAAAAGAAAAGAAAATTAAAACAATTATCGGTTTTGGCCACAATGAACTGTGAATTATCAGTTATTGGCATCAGCTCAGAAATTCCATATCAGTGCATCCCAAGTCACAAATCATTCACTGCAAATATCTCACTGAAATCCGCAGAATTTAATAACATCTGCATAATACATCAATAGAAATGTTACAGCGGGATCTTTGGGGCAACCACCTCTAACACACAGTTGGAGCTTTTTGAGTAAGCTTTGTGAGCAACCAGAAGCATTGACGTAAAGGCAAGAAATGAAGCAAGATGACTCGAAAAGCAGGCAGGAATTTTAAGTTAGCACAATACTACTCTTTAAAAGCCAAAACACAGTAACTACACATTTTGTCAAAATTTACTTGTGACCGAAATTGGTTCTCTTAGACTATGATCTGTCTTGTGGCAAACAGGTTTGGCTCAACTGTGCGCAGGTCATAAAAAGTTGAGTATGAAAATCTGGCATACCACACTTCGGTAATTTTTTGGTAAAAGTTCACCATTGTAGGGCAGGGAATATCTCATGAACATGGTTGAGGGAATGCATAGTGTGTAATCTAGGCAAAAGATGGCTACTTAGAAGACACAAAAATACAAGTTAGCTTTTATTTATTTTACATTTTAGGGTCACAACATTCATTTGTGTTGTTTCATAGTTTTGATGATTTTTCGTATTGAACAATGTGGAAAAAGCAATAATAAAGAATAAGTACAAGAGTCCAAACTTTTGACTGGTAGCATCCATATGCTGAAACATTCTATAATGCTTGTATTCTCATAGACAGTCAGTGTAAGAAGTGGCAGGTTTTAGCTATCCTCAGCACTGCATGCTGGGGGGCTTGTGAGAAACAGGAAGGGGAAGAGAGTGTGTTAACAGGAAGAGTTGTGTCTGTGTGGTGCAATGTGTGTGACTGGTGAGTCAGAGTTAATCATTCCATTCTTCTCACTCAATATGAACACTTTGCCCCCTCAGCAACACTAAGCACAGCTTTAGCGTCTAACAACATGGTAAACCTCCAGCTTAGACTCTTAAGAATTTGCACCAAAGCGGATCAAAAAGAGGCCCATGTCATTCATTTCGGAATTCGTTTGAATACTTTTTATGGTTTCCAACCTCTAATTGTTTAACTTGGTGAATCTTTATGAGTTTTACATGAGTGAAATAGTATGAAAAATAAGGAATGACAGTTAGGCCAGGCATCCGGTATGAGAAGCCACTGCACTAGCGAAACTTTTTTAAGAATGATGATAATATTAAGTATGGACATGTTTCCTTTAGGCTGACTGACCCAAAACAACCCAGGGCCCCTGAAGCAAAATGAACAATGGGACTTTAGATTTCTTAAAGAGGCATCCATTTTTAGATGGTAATACTGTAATGCTATTCTAGGTCAGAAAGTAAGCAAAAAGTTTATCAAATTGAGTTCAAAGGTTTACCAGGCCTTCTCAACTTCATTTTCATATACGAAAATAAATGGCTCTTTTGTTTTATCATGTATGCCTGAGGCAGCACTATGAAAATGTAAAGAGGCAAAAAACATGCAGTGCTAAACTATTCTCATACACACAGAAGCTCAGCTCTAAACTAGACCGGGGCTAGAATGATATAAAGATGAAAAACAAAAGATATGTGGTCAGTGACAGCTATATCTGGATCCTAGCTAGGCCTCAGTCAAGCTCTTCCTCTTGTGAATGGTCCTATTTGCATTACACATTCCTCTTCTGTACGCTCACACAAGCCCAGTGTTTTCATGAGAAGAGCCACAGACCTGATACGATCTCAGTCCACTGCGTGATCCATAAGTGCTCCCATATTCATTTGCAACTTTGATATACAGTATGACTT
Organism: Xyrauchen texanus; assembly: GCF_025860055.1. NCBI lineage: Eukaryota > Metazoa > Chordata > Actinopteri > Cypriniformes > Catostomidae > Xyrauchen > Xyrauchen texanus. Next base: position 18,106,794 of record NC_068311.1, read on the forward strand.
CAGCTTAACTCAAAATAACCCCAACTTCTTTCAAGAGATTGGTTTCACGTGATTCAAGGCCTGAAAAACCATGTTTCACTGCTTCTGCTTTTGCCGCCTCCGTCGAGTTTAGATATGTCGCAGGGCATTCCAAAAAACACTAACTATAGCTCAAGATCTGTCTGCAGATATAGGCAAACAGCTACTCTGCTCTCACACCTATCTGGCCACCTTCCTCACATGAAACATGTTGACACCTTATGTGGTCAAAAAAGAGAGATGTGACAATTATGTATACTATTTTTAGCTACTGAAACTTTTAAATTTAGAAACTTACTGTTGCATTAGGACAATGAACACAATGAAAAATTAAATTATTTCTATTTGATCAAAATGCAAACTCAAAACATGCTAAAAGTTTGAGTATTTAACTACATTTGTAAGAATGTATGTACAGATCCTCTTACAAGCTAGACTGTCATTGTTTTCATGCAATGATAAACACTCTGGATCCAAGGTACACTACTCCCTCACATTTGTTTTCGTTTACTAACAATGACGTGCCTTCTGATTCCCACCTCTATAAGAAAGTCAAACAGACTGTAAATGAAGCAACTAATGTAGTCTTCTACATAGGGTTGCGCTAATTTACCGGTACTAACGAAGTATCGCAATAATAAAAAATTGTTTTTAGAAATACCTAATTTCGGTACCATATTACAGTATGCTGTCATTCGAAAAATGATATGAGAAGTGACAGTTTTGTGATGAAATCAATGACAAATAAAAATAAAAAAAAACTCTGGATATGGCCAAGTGTGATCATTAAACAGCAGAAGGATGTAATTTGATTAAATATTATACAGTATCATGTGCTGCACGCTACAGAATGAACAAGAGGTGCTGCTCTGTCCTGTCATCTGCTTCACACACACACACACGCACGCACACTCACACAAACGCAACACACACTACTGGTGCTTCATTTTCATGCAGTGTGTTTAGAGTATAAACACTTAAATGAACTCCTCCGGTGCAGCTCGGAGATTTCAGCTCAAGAGTCGTGATGCTATTATCGCAGCATTAATGGAAAACCTGATATAACCAAGCCGTCACAAACAGGAAGAACTCAAAAGGTCTATCAGAATAAAAGTCCCGCTTAAATTAAAGCTCTGGATGTGTGAAATTGAAGACAGAAAAATATATAACTACTGTATAAAAATGTCATATTCAAAAAGTACTCATAACAATTCTATAATATTAAATGATTGTTTTATTATTATCTGTAAGAAATATCGCAAATGCAAGTGTTTATCAGCATGTTGTGATTCAGCCGTAGCAGCCTTGTGCAACAGGTAATCAAATTTTTTTCATTAATGTTTTCATTAATTGTGTGAAGCTAGCTCTGTTGTGCAGCATTTTAATTTACCAAAAATAAAATGTAAATCTTTTTTGTAAAAAAAATAATAATATTGGTATTTTATTAAAGCTGTATGTATAAATTTGATTAAACACCATTTGATCATCATTTCATTAAAACATTTAACTTGGAATCCAGAAAGAAAAATTCTAACTGAAAATGCATAATTTGTATCTGTGAGACTTTATGCAGTTATATTAATCTAGTCATTTTCTGTGTAATTTCATAAAAATCGTACCGAAGCCAAAATTTTGGTATTGGAGCAAACCTACTTCTGCATCACTTTATGACTTGAAAAATTATTATTGGAGAACCAAATCATGTTAGATGATGTTAATGTGAGCTTGATACTGAAACTGCCTGTTTATCTTTCATCTCTAACCTGGGCTGAGAGTTCTCTTCGAACATTCGCTCTTTGCCATCCTTGAACAGACTAATGGTCTGCTTCGTCTTCTTGGTCAAATTCTCCATGAAAACACGAAAGTACTCGTTGTCACCCAGCGTTTCCATCTTGCCTTCGTAACGAGACAGGATAGTGCGCAGATGCTGGTAGGTGTCTGGCAACAAGTCCAGTATGTATGGAGGACTGTTCTTCAAGGCCAACTTGGGATTCTGGCATAACCGCACCACCTAAAACAAAGAGAAGACAATTAATACTAGGCTATATTTTTGTGAACTGATAAAACTATGATGCATTTCTAAAACACTAAGCAGCAAATGACAACTTAAGACACGAGTGATAATGAAGGCTGCCAAAAACGCCATTTTCAGTTTCCTAACATCATCGTTTCAAAGTACGCGATCATGGTGAGTCCTTTCAAAGAAGGAAAGACATTTCAGCATGGATGAGGCATACTTGTAGCAAAATTCACAAGTTTTCTAACAAAAACACATTAGCATGGACATGGCTCAAGTCTCCAAGGCAAGAGGACAAAGTCTTAGTTTACATGGAGACCAGAAAGCCGTTTATTGCGAGAAAGTTTCTTAAGACTTCAAATCAGTTTATGCATTTACATGAAATGTGTTATCGTCTTTCTCTTTATTTCCATACACATGTGGCTCAGTCAGTAAGCAGCTTTCTCTATTGGGGCTGGGCGAAATGACGACACATATCATGGCGAAGATATAAAGTGGCAGCAACAACTAACCGATAATTATAATGGAAATTATCGACAACAAATTTTATTATTTATTAGCTGGATAGATGTCACTTCACAGCCAAGTGAAAAATGTGATTCATTATGAAACTTGTGTGAAAAACAATGGAGAGAAGTTGAAGTGGAAAAAATAGGACCCAAGATGTCCAGCGACGAGAGCACTTTAGAAACACTTCAAAGATCATAAGCATACAGCTTAAAATGGAGCAGTTGCTGCTTCAGTTGCGCTGACAGAGTGCTCTGTTTGATGTGTGGGATTTGTTTCTCTCCAGCGCCTCACTTAAATTTTACTGCTATTTTCTGTTTAATAATGTAAACATGTTATGAATGCATATTTCACAAAACTGTTTGTTCTTACCAGAAGCGAGTCTCAGTTAAACTCTAATGAGCGAGTGAGTGCATACGCATCAATCAAACCGATCGCAATGGAGAAAGGGAGTGCAATCATTTTGATTAAACTGTCCAACGTCATACATAAGTTTCAATGTAATAAATTGTGCAGCTTTCATTGATATCAAACTGAAGTCTCAGCAGTTAATTTTTTTTTATTTACATGGATAATGCTTGTCTTGCTCCAAATAATGTGCAAGTAGTTTAAATTTATATTAACTTCACTGACTGCAGTTCATAATGTTTGAGTTGGAGTTGACTGTCATGCATTACAATATGGTTATTTAATATATTAACCAGTTTTATTTGATTTTCCAGAAAGCTTTGACTATATTGTAAGATAGATATATAGATATATATATATCATTATCGTGATATTAAATTATTCATATTATGATATAAGATTTTTGTCATATCGGCCACTCCTATAGCAATGTAATTTCACCGTGACATGACACAAAGATCAAGTTTGTAGTCCATTCCGAGGTCGACATAGTCCACAAACACAGGGGAAGGTGGGGCCTTTGATATTTAAAAATTATCCAACATTGGGGCCTGGACAGCTCAGAGTGTATTGACGCTGACTACCACCCCTGGAGTCGCAAGTTCGAATCCAGGGTGTGCTGAGTGACTACAGCCATGTCTCCAAAGCAACCAAACTGGCCCGGTTGCTAGGGTGGGTCAGGTCACATGGGGTAACCTCCTTGTGGTCACTATAACGTGTGGTCCTCGATCTCTGTGGAGTACGTGGTGAGTTGTGTTTGGATGCCGCAGAGAACAGCGTGAAGCCGCCACACACGCTACGTCTCACGGTCACGCGTTCAACAAGCCACATGCTAAGATGCGCAAACTGAAGGTCTCCGACGCGGAGGCAATTGAGATTCGTCTTCCGCCACCCGGATTGAGGCGAGTCACTATTCCACGATTTGGACTGCGGATTGGGAACTCCAAATTGTGGAGAAAAGGGGATGGAAAAAAATAATTAGCCGACTTTTAAATTAGAAGCCCAATTCGCATGCTTTCCAATTCACTAAGTTTGCCTCTGTTTAACAGTCTGGCATAAAGCATTGGAAGATCACAATTTTGACATTTATCTCTCTCACTCACACACACACAGGACAAGCTGATGCAGCGCAGGAGATAGCAGTCCAAAATATCAAACGTTTTTGTACTTCTTCAAAAATTAAAGGTTAACTAAACACCTGCTCAGAGTCTGACTCCACCCACTAGAAATATTTGAAAATGCTGGAAAAGTGGGCAGACCCCGGCGGGGATAGAGGGAACGAACCGAGTGCCGGGCTGAGCGGGGGGTTGGTGCACCTGAGACCCGTAGTGACGGATTAATTGACAGCTGCTGTCAGACTCTATGTTGTTATTATTATTCCTCACACGGTCGCAAGACGACATGTTCATGAATCTGGCGTGGTGAGCTGGAACCTGCTTACGTCAGCTGTCACCGCTTACGTCACGAAGTACCGCAACAGCCAATAGGAAAATTCAACTGCAGTAGCCACCGTTCAACCTGAAGAGGGCAGCACTCAGACGTTTTTACACCATATATTGTAGAATTAAAACACTTTATACACAAATGTCAAAAAAATTACTTGAATCAATGACCAGTACTAATAAAGCCCCATGCTTACAGATCATTAACTAAAAAAAGTTGGTTTAGGGTTTAGTTACCCTTTAACAAAGTGACATTCATGAATAGGTTAGTTTATGAAACTGTTGAAGCTGCGCAAACTGAACTGGCAAATGATTATTTCTCGGTATGTAGCCTTGAACAGGTTTTTCATTCAAGCTGTCAAACCACAGAACGACATACTTGTAACTTTAAATATATTGTGTAGGCTCTATGAAAGATACATGTTCACAATAGATCATCCAGTGATGGCTAGAGTAAGAAGTCTTTGTCCTTTGATAATGATTTGTGTCGAAATTTTATGGAAAATAATGCGAGTTGAGCTCCGTGGCACTCCGTTGACGCTGAGCATTGCCAGTGTGTTCATACCTTTGCAGAAAATAATAAGTGTTTTGAATTTTAGAACGTGCCATGTCCTCCGCCAGACATTTAATTAGCCTACCCTGTCGCTCACACTTTGAGTTGAGAGATATGTCTGAAAAGACAAATTATTCTGAAATTAGCAGCCGATCCCAAGCCTACTGATTAGACGGTTTAATTTTTTATGAGAGCATTCACGAGAGTGTAAAACTTGCTTTGGAGGTGTATCCAACATAAAGAATATGGCATAAATGACAAATGCAAATGGCCGTTTTAATTCCCATTGTGCAAACACTGAGGCCAAATGTGATCTAACAATGATCTCACATGAACAAGATCACCATTGAAGAGCGAATGATATGAACTCGCACCACAGTGCTTACTAAATACTTAATATTATTTACAGTACGTGGAGCAATAAAGACACATATTGTATGTCTGATGATCATTTGTACAGAACATATATTAGACAGGAGGAAAACTTTGTCCATTATTTGTCAATAAGTCTTGGAGGTCCAGCCCTTATATTTACAGTGCAATCCCATTTAAGAACAGGCAAGACGATGGATGGCTCTTCACTTCTGTGGTAAAGTCAATTTAGATAGTCTTGCTACAATATAAATTATTGAAATAAAAAATTTCACATAACACATTACAAAATAGAAAATTCTATGTTGATTTCACAATGTTGTATACTTGTATACATTACTTGTATATTCAATGTAAACATTAAATGTAATGAAGTAGTTATGTTATATATTAATTCAATGCAATTATGTAATAAACCAACTTCGTGCATGTGGAATACCATATCCATCAGTTACCAGCGAAGACCATTTTTCACCCATTAAAAGCCCAGTACACAAAGATAGATCTCTTAAACTCATATTTTATTTTAAGACCTTGCACAGAGAAAACTCAAACTGATGTCTATATTAGTCTTAACACAGCAGCCAACAAAGTGCACAAATATTTTAATTAAAATATTCTGCACTATTCTCTAAAAAGGCGCATTCATTTGACTATCGATCAAGAAAATGGAATTGCAAACGAACACCACGTTCTCTGTGGGCCAACATTTTGCACAAATTATTTTACAGTAGGATAAGTGTGAGGGGGGGAATAAAAACGTTTAACCCGTCCTTAAATACAAACATTTTCAGGCCAAACAACAAGAGCACTCAAGACTCCCGAGAACAAACTTGTAGGCCAAAGTATTTTTGTGAGATACATATCCTGACAATTGTGTGATGATGTACGCAATCTACAACATGATGCTGTCATATCAATTTCAACAACATTTACTACTTGTGACTGGGAATAATATTTGTGTACTTTGCAGATTATAGAGTTTTTTAATTGACAATAAGAATTGTTGAAGTCTTCCAAGAAACAGCATCCATTCCAGACAATATATCATCATGATTAAGGGCATGCACTAATACCACTTTACAAGCCAAACTACATAATGGCTAGGGTGATGCAACAATATCAGTGTTTCCCCTATTCATTAAGCAGCAGCGCTGTGCTGTGAGCGCCACTATTAACTTTCACAAGGTTCATTTAATATTCTTGACACAACATAATGCTTGCCAGCCCCAGTCAGCTGTGCACTTTTTACACTGAGAAAGAGACCACACCACATACACAAACACATACATTGATGTTGCTGCATGACACATGTGTCAAACTCATTTCATTTCATGTGGCCCGCAAGCTAATTTCTGAAATGTAGGATGTGAGGGGATCGCAACATTTAACTGACCAATCAGTTAGCGCTTTCCTCGTGAATGAGCCATACCTTGTCATCTTATATGTTTTGGAGCCCATGCGTGAAATCACAGCACCATCCGGACCATTTATCAACACGGCTCAATGGATAGAGTGGAGCAAGCGTAGAGCAGTTGCCGTAATTCGCGGACATGTCTCAAATTGAATATTTTAAATGCACTTGTGAACCAGTGAGATATGCAGCAGTGATTGCGAAACCCGTTTGAATGCATTACAGAAGTATCTGTTGCAAAAATCTAAATGTCTCTTTAATGTGATTAAACTAGTTTAAAACAAACAGTCACCACATTCTAAAAGGCGCTGACAAAGAAAACAGGAGAAAACAAATGAAAAGGCTTTTCCATTCTCAGAGCACAACACTTACAAAACTGTACCATAGATTTACTGTAGTAACACTAACTGTACTATATTAACTATGGTAGTTGTGGCAGAAAAAGTTTCTAAATGTATTTAGACTACTGTTTATAATTACAAAAAATAGGGGTACAGCAATCGATCGGCCAAGATCTAAATCGGCCGATCTTTGTCTTAAATCTGTGATGCATATTTTTTGCAGCACACAGAGAAATACACACACTGCTATAATGAACGAGCACTTTCTCAGCCCTTGATGCATGACAGCGTGGCCTCTGGAGGGTGAATTTGGGCAGTTCTAAGTATTCATTAATTGAACCTTTCAGACATGCTGTTATTCAGATGAATATGCAGGTTTGTTTTTTAAAAAAAAAAAAAAAGAATTCCAAGTGTACTTGTAACAAATATTTGAAACTAATATTTGCTCAAACTTGAAACTGTTTGAGCAATCATGAGCACTTTCAGCTTTACTTTTAGTGTCAAACAACCATGCGCGCTCTCCAGGTGATCTAAAGATCTCATCAGTCACTCATCTCAGCGCTATTCTGTGAGGATCCCACTTTATGCTGCCTTCATGTGCTATCGGAATTTTCCTACTTCTGAAGTGGTAATTATGAGTATGTCATGTTCACGTGCTTTGTTGTCAGAAAGAACAGAAAACATGGATGATGCCAGGTTCATTCATTCATATTTCTTGAGGAACTTTTTGTGACATATCACTCTGTTAGCTTGCTGACGATAATGGAATTTCGGTCAAATACAAGCTATTTTCATGGTGTAAAAATGTACAACATGCATAGAATGGTTGCTGAATCAACCATAGTGGTTCTGTGCTTTCTGAATCAAAGAAACGCATCATTACCTTTTTAAATATTGATTAAGACGAGGGTGGGAAATTTGAGAAAATGGAAATCGACTCAAATGTCACCACCCCAGCAGTTTGAATCGTGTTCCTTGAACCGTGTTCCAGCAATAAGTGTCCGGCACTGCGTGCAGCTGCTCGGAGGTCTTGTGGACACTCTTACCTATTTTGTCTTTAGCACAGGACCAGCTGTGATTGGTGGGTGGGGGGCAAACTGATGACATCACAGTGGGGTCAACAGACACTCTGACTTGTTTTCCAAAGCTTTTGGCTCTAATGCAACCCCAGCATCAATAACCATACTACTGACAGTCAAGAGATAAGACTGTGGTGGCAGGACAGCCTGAGAGTTATCAGTGAGTATGCATGCATCTACGTGTCCACGTACAGACGCGCAGTCATTATGGCTTCCAGCGATAGTCTGTCTGAATTAAGAAACGTGCAGCACTTTGTTCACCCAATTTACACAACTAGAGCCATATCCCTATACTCCCTGTTAGGTTTGGGAACCAAGAACCAGTTCTTGTTAAGAACAGATTCCATTCTTTAAAAAACAAATGAATCGTATGATCATCGTGACTTTTGGTTCCGTTATCAGTTCTCCATCATGCAATTTTCCGCCGATGTGGCTGGTACACCATCCTCACATACTCGTTTCCAGCAGCGCAACTCTGCAGCAGCGCGGCCCTCTACTAACTTTGGAATAGTTAAGAGGAATCAGAATCTGAACCGGAATCCCAACCATACTCCCTACTGCATCATGACCCCCTCTGCTAGGTCCCAAACATGAAAAATGATGCATGGAAAGCCAATTAAAACAGAAATCATTGAATTTGCATTGCTGCAATTATGCACTTATTAATGCAACATTTACATGTACGCCATTAAATTTGCATTCAATGTACAACCAACCATCTCCCAGCATGCAAATATTTAACCTATCAACCAATATTATTCATCGGCCTGTGATTAATGATTACTTATCCCTTTGTGGACATCAAAGTGCCAAGATAATAATTTGTGTTTGTATATAAGGCAGGGAACATAAAAGATACACAGAGCGAATGCCAAAGCAATCCAATATAGGGGAAACCCATGGTGGCATAAAGGATTTTATTAGCAATGTTGATTCTTATTTGACTGAAGTTTTTGCATATTTAAAGAGGCTCTATTATGCTTTTTGGGATTTTACCTTTCCTTTAGTGGGTAACATAGCTCTTTGTGCATGTAAAAGGTCTGCAAATTTACAAAGTTCATGCAAAAGGGATTTATTATCTCCCACAGACAACACTGCTCAAGAACTACAAGAAATGGCCTGTTTGTAGTCCAGCCATTTCTTCCATAAAGTTTCTACGTCACTATGCAACACATTTGCATAGTGCTCGCCTAAGGGCTACATTGGCCTGCCCTCAAACAATCGTAATTATAGCCGAGGCCAGGATGAATTGGGTTAGTGTTGTCGCCATAAAGAGAAGTTGCTGTTTTCTTCACATCACACCTTCTTCACCTCTTTGTTTGGACTTCCAAAGGCAGACAAATTTAAGTATCAGTGGTTAAAAAATATTTTTACCACTATTCCTCAGCAGTACAACCACAAACAATGCCAGATTTTCAAGACGGTTACTCCTGAAAGATGGTGTAGTTCCCACTTTGTTGGGACAATCTGGCACTTCAGGATCACAACCTGTAAGTATGCTTGATTATTTGTGGATTTATCAGCTAACGAGAGTTCAAATGTAGGCCTCTGCTAACCTACTAGCTAATGTTAGTGTTGAAATAGTTTTGCTAATCAGCTTCAGGCCCACTTTCACCTACAATTGTGTAGAATTATGCACTTTGTTTGTCATTTAACTAGTCAAGTGGTTTTTATTGATCATGAATAGTGATCAAGTGTGGAGATGGATTTATTTTTACAAACTGTAATTTTACACCTGCCATCCACAGTAGTGCTTGGCTAACTTGCTATGTAACACTTTTGTTTTGGTAAGGGTGTACTCTTCAGCTGTGGGCTGGCTTTTCATTAAAACTGTGTAACAAAATGGTCAATCTTAAGAGTCTTAAATAATTATATAATTACAAGCTGTAATGTTACATCAGCAATCCACGGCTAACTTGCTCACTAAGTCACTTGCAAAGAAAATAAATTAACAGTATGAGAAAACGAATGTGTTTTTTACATTAAAGTGTGTAAACCTACTCTAGCAGACCCCCAAAATAAAATAATGAACCTGTGGCTCTTTAAATATAAAACAGGAAAGAACAAGACTAGTAAGATGATATATCTAATAAAGAGGTTGTTGAATATTTACAGGGGATTCATGGAATAGCTGCTAAACTAAACATTGGATAAAGAATAGCCAAAGCTTAATGAGTGCATGAGACCTCAAGCTGATTTACAAAGTAAGTTCTATGTTGAAAATAAATATCCTATTTAATTGTTGATCCAGACTTTGGTTCAAGGTCTTTACCAACTTTGAGTAACACTTAAAATTTCCATCTGATGTTAGGCTGTTGCAAAAAGTGGGAAGATTCACTTATGAAAACAGTGTGATATGTCACATGTGTGCTAACCAAACTATCCAGTGTGAAACTAAGCAAATAGGAAGTTGCAAATATCTCAATCAGGAAGCATGAAATGTTTTCATTTCTCAGTAATAATTAAATTGTCCTTTTCTGTTCAGCATACCCTACAAAATTAATTGAATGCTATAGCCTCTCAACGTATTAACAGAATGAGTTTTAAATGACTTTCATGTCTCCTCTTTGACAGATGCAGCATTTTGCTTATGTATCAGTGTGAACATCACAGGAAGTGTGAGGTCAGTAACCACAAGTATTTCCATGAACTGCAGCTTTAACTTTTGAATTGTGAGGCAGCAAAAAGCAAATTAAACAATAACCACACTTATAAACAGGTGTTCCAATAACGGTTTTACATTAGTTCTGTGTTTTAGACTAGCTGTCTTCTGTCAGTTTTTTAACTAGGCTAAATCTGTCTATTAACAATAAACCTGTTTGTGCTGTACAGGAGGACAGTTTGACCAAAAATGACAATTCTATCATCATTTACCCCTCCTTTTAGCGGTTCCAAACATTTTCAACTTTCTTTTCTCCGTTGAACACTGAAGGAGTTACCATTCACTTTCATTGTATGAAAGAAACATGCAATGAAAGTGAGTGGTGACTGAGATGAAACATTCAGCCTAACATCTCCTTTAGTGTTCAACAGAGAAAATAATGCCATACAGGTTTGGAACAACATGAGGATGAGCAAAGGACATCTTTTTTATTATTTTGGGTGGACTGTCCCTTTAACTCTGTTGCTATCTATTAAAGTTTGAGTGGCAGACTTTACAAACGATAGGCATAAAATGGAAAATAATATTTTGGACAGATTTCAAGCACTTAAAGTAAGACACTTTCTGGTGTGTATCCACAACTGCATAGAACATTGAATTAAACTAAAGCAAATAGTAGAAACTAGAGGTTGAGATGGCAGTTCAATCTAACAATTGTCCATTATCCACGTCTACACTAGTAAATGCAAATTAACCAACTGGCTGACCAGCGAAAGGCTCAGTAGAGTCAGATACAGGTTGCTTCCCAAAAATGTTTTGGGATGTCTACCGTATAATTTTATGGGCAACCTGAAACAGATAAGAGTACAATAGGACAGAGATGTCCAGCCCATTCCTATTCATCTCACAATACATTTCTTACTAGCAAAAAAAGGAGCCAAGCTATTCAGCTAACATAACTAGCACAAGACACTGGTGTAATCCTGTACAATTTGCACAGTTCCTGTTAGGCAAGTTGGGCTGTAATGGTTCTACAACAGACCTCCGCTCCAAACCTGGATATCTGAAGACTATTTGTCTGCTTGAATATGGTTAATTAGCCTGCTAACCATTCAGCTAAATGCCTTAGCTCAGCTGTCCGTCCATATTGCATTAGGGATCCTGCGTGCAGGCCGTCCGGCTAAGCTAACAAGAGACCGAGTCTGCTAGCTACAGCGAAGCACTCTAGTATCCTTCACCTCTTGTATCTTTGCTTGATAAAGTCACTCACCTTGTCCATGAATTTCCAGCATTTCTCCACCGTCTTTTTGTCAACGGCCCCGGGCTGGTGATTGGAGTGGTGGAGGTGATGGTGAGGCTGAAAAGCGTCCTTCATCATGCCAATAAGCCCCCCACCTTTCTTCAGATTTCCTGCCATATTCGGACTCCACAGTTTGCTTTTCGTAGTCAAAATTAGAAATTGGATCGGACACCCCCCCGGTGAGGACAGCGCCCGAATCCGGTTCGAGCGAGGGTCCGTCAGGGGGTGGGGGGTGCGCTTTATTGATGCAAGACTCCCATTAAATCCCCGTGCAGGAAACCACCGTTTCACACTAAAGCAAGATCGATAAAAAGCGTATCCTTCACAAATAAAGGTAGTTTTTACGCGCGACGATGAGTGTCTGGACGTGGAGGGACAACTGCAACTATACGAGTCCCGTGCGTTATGTTCCCTTTTCCTGCAGCTCGCTCTCTCTCTCTTTCGTCTATGCACTTCTGCAACGGGAAGTTCAGGCTGAGCAAGACAAGAACCCTTGCTAGCAAAGTCTATGATCGCTCGTGCTTATTATAAACATAACTCGGATCGTCTTTCTCCACATGAAAATGCAAATATCTCTTAGATCGAGCAGCAGGGGGAAATAAGATAAATAAATATAGAAGGAAAATAAACACCGCCTTCTATCTCCCCCTCCCGAGCTCGTGTGATTGCTCGCTTCCTGTTCGTCCCCTTCCGCTTTTTCAGACCACGCCCACACTTATTTCTCCTCCTTCATACGGATCGAGTAGTGACAATCAACTGCCCTCGTGCGAATGTACTAGTCTACTAAGATCAAGGCTTGACTTGTGAATCTCAATAACGTTACGTAACTGGACTCTAAGCATGATAATATTAATATGAATGAACTAAGCATCAGAAGTAGTAGGATTTGTACTTTCTCTGTCTATTTGGTTAAAGGGATAGTTCACCCAAAAATGAAAATCCTCTCATAAGTTACTCACTTTCATGCCATCCCAGATATGTGTGACTTCCTATCTACTTCTGAACACAAATTAAGATTTTTAGAAGAACATTTCAGCTCTGTAGGTCCTCACAATGCAAGTGAATGGTGATCAGGCCATTCAAGCTCCAAAAATCACATTAAGGCAGCATAAAACGAATCCATACGACTCCAGTGGTTTAAATACATTTCTTCTGAAACAATGCTTTTACCTTATGTGAGAATCAGATCAATATTTAAATCCTTTTTAACTATAAATATCCACTTTTACTGTGAAAGTGGAGATTTATAGTAAAAAAAGGGACTTTAATATAGATCTGATTCACACACACACTTATCATATCTCTTCTGAAGACATGGATTTAACCACTCAAGTTGTATGGATTACTTTTATGCTGCCTTTATGTGATTTTTGGAGCTTGAAAGGTCTGGTCACCATTCACTTGCATTGTATGGATCTACAGAGCTGAGATATTCATCAAAAATCTTTGTGTTCAGCAGAAGAAAGTCATACACATCTATGGTACAAAAATTAGTAAATGATGAGATACTTTTCATTTTTAGGTCAACTATCCCTTTAAAGAAAGTATTTGTTCAAAAAATATCACATGATAAAACTGAAGAAGTGTAGTAAAAAGCAGGTACTAAAAACAGTTCAAGGAACAAAATGAACGATTTTGTTTGCAGAACAACCGAAAATGGTAACCCTTTAAATTTTTCTGAAGTGAAATTTTATTTTTTAAATGCTGATGACCAATTAGTAACCAGTTAATTTAATTCCGATAATTTTTCTCATGACAATGAAGAACAAAGTATTTATCACAGTAAATTCTTGGAACTATACCTCTTCCTGTTGCCCCAGAAATTGGGCTTTTTAAGTAGACTCTTTTAAGTAGAACATGTTAAGCATTTGCTTTGATCCTGAAGGAAACGGCTGCATCACACATTTCTTTGGCTATAATTGCACGTTGGATGTAGCCTTCAGTGAAATGCTAAAGACCTTTTTGGTAACTACCAGTACATTTAATTACTACATACATGATAAATCCACATGCAGGAAAAAATATAGAGGTAAAAAGTAAATTTCTCTGATGTTCACTGAATTATTGTTAGGTAACATGCATTAATATAGATTTGATCTATAGGTTGTGACTGAAAAGAAGATCTGTAATTAAAGCAAATAATTAAAATAAAACAATTATTAAATAATTAAAAATAAAATAATAAGCTTAAGATGTCGTTTAGTCCAACAGTGCCCACACATGCATGTAGGAGAGAGAGATTTAGAATATGAATTGTTTTTAGAAGGCCAGATGTATATTTGAAATATTTTTGGGATATAATTAATATTAAGAATACATTTTTGAAAATACTTTATTTTATGTGGGCTGTATAATATGCTTGCTATGATTTCTGTGCTGATAAATTGCTTATATTTTGGATGAGGCAAGTCCGTTATTTTGAGCTTGTTTTCTTGTGAGATCTGACAACACTGCAACTGGTATATCACCCACCATGGGAGTCGCACACCGGACGTGTCTGGTTGTCGACATGGCGCTTTCTAAAATTTGAAACAATTGTTTTCAATGAATGTATGCACACCTTAAAGATGAGGAAAGAGAGGAAGATGAAGACGACGGTCCAGGAGAAACAGCAGTGGCATATGCCACAAAGGAGGATTAAGCAGCTAGCTAGATAAGTTTAAACTTAAAGCAAACTCAGAATTTGCGGTACCAGTAAAGTAGGCTTTCATCGGAGTACCTCGCCATAGTAACATACGCTAATAGGCTAACATGCTCTGGGGCAGGTTATGTTCCCGATCAGAGATCTCGTCCAGATTCTGGACCAATCAGCTTTGAGCAAAGTGACAGTCTCTTTTTCCCAAAGATATCTCAGATAATATAGAACCTGTTGTATTGTCCAAGTGTGTCTTGCTTTAATACAACTCAAGTCTTGTCCTGTGGCAGGTTGAATGTCAATGTGTGTCTCCCACTTCAGGTCCTGTGAGATGGTAGTGCTGCTGCCACAGTGCTATTTAGAATGGTGAGAGGGGTCAGTGTTGGGGTGTTCCTCCTAAAGTCCACAATCATCTCCACCATTTTGAGCTTGTTCAACACAAGGTTGTTATGACTGCACCAGACAGCCAGCCATTCAGCCTCCCTTCTGTATGCAGACTCATCGTAATCTCGGATGAGGCAGATGACAGTGGTTTCATCTGCAAACTTCAGGAGCTTGACAGAGGGGTCCTTGGCGATGCAGTCATTGGTGTAGAAGGAGAAGAGTAGTGGGGAGAGCACAGATCCCTGGGGGGCACCAGTGCTGATTGAAAAGGTGCTGGAAGTGAATTTCCCCTGTCTCACAAGCTGATGCCTGTCTGTCAGAAAGCTGGTGATCCACTGACAGATAGACACGGGAACAGAGAGTTGGTGTAATTTGTTCTGGAGTATAGCTGGGATGATGGTGTTGAAAGCCAAACTTAAGTCCATAAAAATTATCCTTGCATATGTCCCTGGTCTGTCCAGATGTTGCAGGATATGAAATCCCATGTTGACTGCATCATTCACAGACCTGTTTGTTCAATAAGCAAATTGAAGGGAATCTAAAAGGGTCCAGTGATGTTCTTCAGTTGGTCCAACACCTCTCAAATGATTTCATGATTTAATTAAGTCCTGTGATTTTTGATTTCTTTGAGACAGGGATAATGATTGAGCATTTGAAACAGCATGGCACTGCTCCAGTGATCTATTGAAGATCTGTGTGAAGATGGGGGCCAGTTGGTTACCACAGGATCTAAGACACGCTGATGACACGTCATCTGGGCCTGAAGCCTTCCTGTTTTGTTTCCATAAAATTCGGCACACATCATCTTCACAGATCTTAAGTGCAGGTTGAGTAGCAGGAGGGGGGTTGCAGGAGGTATTGGTGTTTGTGTGAAGTGAAGATCAGTGCGGGTTTGGGGTGTGAGATTGGGCCTTTCAAAACTGCAGTAGAACACATTCAGGTCGTCAGCCAGTTGTTGGTCCCCCACAGGGTTGGGGTTGGAGTCCTGTAATTTGAGAGTTTTTTCATGCCACTCAAAAACACTCCAATCCATGCAACTGAAGCAGACTTGTAGTTCCAGCTCTGCTTCATTGGTCCATCTCTGTACAATCCTTATTACTGGCTTGGTTGATTTTAATTTCTGCCTGTAGTTTGGAAGAAGATGAACTAGACAGTGATCAGAGAGTCCCAAAACTGCTCTAGGGACAGAGCGATATGCATCCTTTATTGTTGTGTAGCAATGATCCAGTATGTTCCTGTCTTTGGTGAGGCATGTAATGTGCTGTTTGTATTTGGGCAGTTCACGTGTGAGATTTGCTTTGTTAAAATCCCCAAGAATGAATAATAACTGTATTGTTGTTCTGTTTCTGTGATTTGATCAGCCAACTGTTTCAGCGCTGTGTTCACGCACGCTAATAGGTGAAACAACATCCGAATTGTTGGAATTCCTGAGCATGAAGAAGGCAGAGATATGGTAAAATTCCTAGACAAGCTTTTCCAGAGTCTGCTTAACGTAACAGGCCTTAAGCTGGAAATCGAGCGACCTCACAGGTTCCCAGCTCGCAGATCCGCTGAGGGAGACAGGCCCTGATCAAATCTGGCAAAATTTCTGAGATTATCCGATAAAGATCTTGAGTTGTGCAAGGCGAGGAGCAACATTTTCTTGTTCCCAGACTTTTCGAAATCGACAAGAGAGAAACTTGATCGATTCAGGAATGCAAGAAACTCTTACATCAACGGAAAGTCACTTTTGCACCCATTGCCCTCAGCCAAGCTGAGAATAAATACTAAGGATGGCTGAAAAATATTTATATGCCCACAGAGAGGAATGTCTTTCATAAAGACAATGGGGTGAGTAAAACATTTGGTGATTTTCATATGGCCCCCAAGTGAATTGACTCGCTGTACATACACTTGAATGTCTGAGGAAGCTGGGTGCTTTTTTGTTTGTTTTTGTTCTGGTTCCGCCTAACGGCTGGACTTTGTTTTATGGAATAACAATCCTTCGTGACAGTTGTGGATGAATCCTCTCATTCTTTGTGCTAATGGCTTCTTTTGGCTGGAGTTCATTTTGTGGAGTATTTTTTGCAGGACAAGGATTGGGGCATCTGCTACACTCATGAACAGCCAGCTCACTGAACATTCGTTTGACTGTCCCAGGAAACTGAACAGATTTTTATTTTTTTGCTTTGTGCTGGTTCCGTTAGCGGCTGGAGTTTGTTTTGTGGAGGATCACACCTCAGAGACAGTTTTGTAAATAAATCTACACAATCTTTGTGTTTATTCTGCCTATTGGCTGGAGTTTGTTTAATAGATTTTTTTCTGTTATTCTGTCTCACAAAATTTGTATAGAAGCACCTGACTTGAGCAATCTGATGGCAAATTTGTCACTGGGACTCTCGTAGGCATACATGAACTGTTTGAGTTTAGAAGGCGCTGTTGTGCATGGGGTTAAACGTAAGAAATATGATATAGTGTTCATTCAAGAAACGCATCTTTCCCTACAGGAAGCTGAAAATTTTGGGAAGTTATGGGGTGGTCATGTTTTCTTCAGTGCTGGCTCAAGTGAGAGCAGGGTAGTCATTACATTGATGAGTAAACATCTACAATTCAAATGTCTCAAACAGATCAAAGCTAAATAAGGAAGAGTCATTATTGTTTTAGCAGAAATTCAGGAGCAACAGTTGATTTTGGCTAATATGTACACTGATGCTGATTCTGATGATCAGGGCTTTTTTATAGATCTTGAAGGGATGTTGCAAACCGCTGGCACCATTAATGATATAATATTGGGAGGAGACTTTAATCTATTGATGGACTCAGTCCTTGATCATAGTGAAGCAAATGTGCGTAAGCCCCCTAGAGCAACAATGACACTTCATAAGATGTGTAAAAATCTTGGTCTTACAGATATTTGGAGACTTTTGAAACCATCAAAAAAAAATTTTTTCAGCAGTCCATAAGATTTATTCTAGAATAGATTTGTATTTTTTATATCTAAGTCCCTCATTTCATCTGTTATTGATTGCTTAATTGGAAACATCTCAGTGTCAGGTCACGCCCTTGTGAGTTTAGTGGTATTGCCACATACAGTGAAATCTGCATGTGGTCAAATTTTTACCTCAGCCATTGATATTAATAATTATTTTAAAGAATTCTAGCTTGATCTTTATAGTTATTCGTCTTTGTAGAACAATTAGATCTCCCTAAACTGATGACTGAGCCAAAAAAGTATCTTGATTCTGAGATAACCTTGGAGGAGCTTGATGAGGTAATTAAGGCCTTGCCTATGGGCAAGTCTCCAGGGCCAGATGGCTTTGGCGCTGAATGTTTTATATTATATGCTACAGAACTGTAACTGCTAACTCAACTTTTGTTAGAAGATTATATGGAATCATTTAAGAATGCAAAGCTTCCTCCAACCAGGACACAAGCCCGGATCAGCCTGATTCTTAAAAAGGACAAAGATCCAAGTGATTGTAAGAGTTAAAATTTCCCTGATCCAGTTAGACGTTAAAATTTGTCAAAAATTATGGCTACTGAGAGTCTCAGTCACCATTCAAATTCACTGCATCAATATTCTTTACAATGAATGTGAATGGTGACTGAGACTCTCAGTCCATAACATTCTGCCTTTCATATCCTTTTGTGCCCTACACAATAAAGAAATTCATGTGATTTAGGAACAACGTGAAGGTGAGTGTGAAACACTTTCACAAAAATATTACACGTATGAATATATATATATATATATATATATATATATATATATATATATATATATATATATATATATATATATATTTATATCTGGATCTCAGATAAAAGAAACATGCTAAGCACAGGTTATAATGAGGTTAATATCTCCTTCCATTAGAACTACCGCGGCGGTCATTTTGACCGTTTTAAAATTTTGCAATATAATAACTTTGTTGAAATAAACCCCATATAACCATATGACCATGAATTTTCTTAAATGTGTGTATATTTTATTCTTATTGTTATTTTATTACAATGTAGTGTTTCTACCTTGAATGGCCATAACGGTCATTTTGACCGCACGCATTTCAGCGTTTGCTACGTAAAGGAACAAAGGGCGCTGTTCACCACGGAGGTGCTGAGAACAGCTGTTGCCATCACAAGTGGCCAAAAGGCTAAAGCAGAGACAGTCACATACTACAACAGGACCAAGTTGGGAGTAGATGAGATCAAATGGCGAGGAAATACTATGTGAAAGCACCCACATGTAGGTGGCCAGTGGCTGTGTTTTGTAATATTCTTGACCTGGCTGCGACAAATGCTTCCATCATGTTCAAGAAATGCACAAATGAGAGAATGTCACGGAGGAACTTCTTAATGCGACTGGCATATGAACTTCACTACGACCATATGAGAGCAAAAGCCACACAGCTGACAGTGCGAGGACCCAGGCAGCGGTTTCTCGTACGCACGCGAACGTCTCTGTGATTTTCTTTTTGCACAGGTCATTTCAGGGACACCGTAGATTTGTAAAATTGTCTTCCATGCATATTTATTTAGGCCTAATTGCTGTTTGTAAAATTTGTATTCTTTTTAATGCACATGTATTATACATTTAATGTTTGTAAAATGTCGTAAATGCTTAATTAAACAATTAAGCCTCATTAAACAATTGCTGTTTGTGTAAGTTGTAAATAAATGTTCTTCATGCATTCGAGTTCTTTTACATTTATTATAATGAGATTTGTAAATATCTATTATTTATATACTATAAACTATATTTGAAATGCAAGAGAACATTTAGGCTGAATATCAATTTTAAAAGGTAACATTTATGAACCACGTGTATGGTTACATGCAGAAATGAACACGGGCCAGGTCTTGCGTGCTGTCCACTATCCACAGGTTTCCTGACCAATCACTGGGTACCTTAAACATTATATTACACTGCAAAAAATATACACAGACGGTGAAAAAACTGGAGACCGGAAATTGAAAACAGTTGAATCGTGGAATACTTCTGCATTCAGGAAAAGGTGGATAGTTATGGCCCGATTCCAGTTTAACTCTGGCAGCGTCGGCGCATCACCGGCTGCCGCCTCTTGCCTGATTGATTCGGGCCAGATCAAGGCAGTGAGTACTCAGGCATCCAGCCCGTGTAGGCTACAGCAGATGTAAGCGGCATAAAAAGAGACTAAATAAAGTAAAAATGCAGAACACATACGTAAAAGAGATTAAATATGTTTATCTCAAATGAAAAAGTGAAAATAAGTGAACTTCTTGAATTCTTTTTTTTTTTTTTTTTTGCCATTTTAACAGCCAGTTAGTAAGCAATTGTATCACACTAAAACCATATCAACACATATTTTGTTTACGTCTTGTGCTAATACTTTTGAAATAATGTAAATTTTAATGTTTACGGATTGGCCCCATTCACTTCCATTGTAAGTACTTCACTGGAACCCACTGGAACCCATCCCTCCTTTTTAAAGAAAAGGAGGGATGTTAAAATTTATTTTTGTAGTAATCAATTTTTTTGGCCACAAATGCTGTCAATTGACCTTAGCTTGTATTGAACCCGGAATATTCCTGTAAAGAATTTTGAAATTTTAATAGTAACTCAAAACTTAACCTCATGTTGTTCCAAATCCGAATTTGTATGTGGTGCCATTTAAATGCCATACATGGAAAAGAGCGACCAAAACATCCTTTAAAATTATTTTAAAGGATGTTTTGGTTGCTCTTTCCATAAAGGATGTTTTGGTTGCTCTTTTCCATGTATGGCATTTAAATGGCACCACATACCAACATGAAAACATCATCCCAACGGTGAGGTACAGTGGAGGGAGCATCATGATTTGGGGCTTTGCTGCTTCACGGCCTGGACTGCTTCCCATCATCGAGGGAAAAATGAATTCCCAAGTTTATCAAGATATCCTACAAAATAATGACAGGATGGCATTGTGCCAGCTGAAGCTCAGTAGAAGTTGGGTGATGCAGCAGGACAATGACCTAAACATAGAAGTAAATACTCTACAGAATGGCTTCAATGAATGAAAATTCACCTTTATGAGTTCAATTACTTTTTCCACAGCACTGTGAATGTTTAACGGGATGTGTTCAATAAAGAAATGCAATATTTTAATTGTTTGTGTGTAGTTAGCTGTTTGTCTATACTTGTAACTTTCATGAAATTAGAAAACCAGCTAATTCCAAAGGGTTCACATACTTTTTCTTGCCACTGTATATGAATGACATATTTGACTGTGTAGTGTTATATTTACATTTTTATTGATCTTGAATATTGTATTTTATACAACTTTGTGAACAGTCAATATAAATCCTTGGAAACAGATCTGCACTAAAATGAACAAGCTGGAAGTGTGAACACGCTTCAGACACATCTCGGACAAGTCTAGTCATTAACACAGCTCTTTTGCTTATCTTAGGCAGTGTGTGCTTTAACCAAACACATGCTCTCTCGTGACATGCTGATGACAAACAAGGCCTTTGTTTGATTAGCTGAGTGTCAGGTTAAATTAAAATTGGAAAGAGAGCAACGAGAGAAGAAGAAAAATTTCTGACCTCCAAAGCAAACTGGACAGCATGGAGAGAGAGAGAGAGTGTGGGAAGATACTGCATATAAGTGAACTGTTCTCAAATTCAGAGCACACTCTTTAAGTGATTAAGTGAAAGATCAAGGCCATTTAAAAAAATAATTTAGATACTTAAATGCATGACAATTTTTATTAGCTCTCTGACAAAAGGCCTGGCTTCAAAATGCTAGGTGACATTTCAAAGTGTGACATAGTAATCTGCCTCATTAAAATGAGGTTTAATTAACGTTATAGTAAACAAATGTAATTGACTGTTAATTAAAGTGTTAACAAATATAATTGCCAGCCACAAGGTTATTCATTTTAGCATTTAGTATTTTAGCAAAGTAGAGACCATCTGCACCTCTAAATACCTGTGCCAGATGGTGAGTCATTCCCCATTTAAGAAACTACTTTTTATCTTAAGTTTGTATTAATTGTATATTGTGTTCACTGGCACAGAAAAGGGTTCTTTGGACAATTTGCTGTCACCTGGCTGACACTCGACTTCAGTGGGAAGAACAGAGTACGGTCATTCATCAGGAAGTCAAGGACACACTCACTGACTTTGAGATAAATCCTCTTTCCATATGAGGATATCTTCAGTTTAGATCTGTGAACAAATACAGGACCGAGAAATAGCTGACCTTTGACATCTGGCATTTTGCACAATATACTGCATATATAGAATAAGCAAATTTGGCTGTGAGGTATAAAAGTAGCATTGTGTGCATCCTAATTCTCATTTTATCAAAATAAAGGTCAAAGGGATGTTTACATTTGTTTCACATGAATAAACATGACACTGTAATGTGAGTTCACAGTTTGTGAAAAAAGGAGGCCAGTTGAATTAATTCCAGTTGAATTAATCCTTTGTAGACAAATAAATACTGTTCAAATTGTGAATGAAGAAACTTTGTGAACAGGATATTCATAACTGATATATGACCATAGAGGTACATGATTGTACATTGTCTACACACCTGAACTGTGGTCATTACTAACATCTAGTCTTAGTGTTTGCATCAGATGGCACAGCTCATTCTGTAACCAGCAGGTGTCTCTGTTGGTTTAATTTTATGTTGCTCTTACAATGGCCATTACAGATAGCTTATACACATTTTTTGACTCAAATTGCAAATTCTTCTAATAAAATAATTAATTTTACCCATTTATGATTTCAGTTTCTCCTGTATAATGTGTATTATCTTTACCTGCAGTTTTCTTCCAAGTATGATTCCAAGATAAATGCTCAAATGCTTCTGAAAGACACCAGCTGTTGATTTCTGGACATAAGAATTCCCCGGTGAACTCACTGTTTGGAATAAATTAACATGTTGCACAAACTCTATCATCATCTCAGTGAATGTTTTGCATACACCTGATTACTGGTGTTAAAGCAATCAACTATTACCTCCTTGTTAAGCCATTATAACAACATTTCTGTTCATGGAAAGAGGTGTGATAATGCGGCAACGTTTTCTGTATGCAGTTGATGGCAGACAGGTGATCAGTGATCCCCAATCTGAGAGCAATCAAATAGAGGGTGAATAAAGGGAAAGGAGACTAAAGCAAACAAATTACTTTTATTCACTTAAATCTGAAATTGTGAGATGGTTGTCTTGTCCATGGAATCACTGCCTGAGAACAAAAGGCAGCAAAATGAACATGATACTATCTCTCTGAGTGGACAGGGATCTTAACACCACTTTCAACATGAAAGTGATAATTATTCTAGGGGCCCACAGGTTCAGGGGGGCCAGCCCCACAACAAATTTTAAACTGTATTATTTATTAGAAAAAGGAGCCCAGAGGTCCAGAAGACCTTGCTACAACCCTGATTTAAAGTAATTTACATTCACTGACCACTTTAATAGGAACACTATGGTCCCAATAAAGTGCCCAACTGCCTCAAGGACGAGTTGTACATTCTGAGATGCTATTCTGCTCACTACTATTGTACAGAGTGTATATCTGAGATACCGTAGACTTTCTGTCAGCTCAAACCTGTCTGGCCATTCTCCATTGACCTCTCTCATCAACAAGGCATTTTCGTCTGCAGAACTGCCACTCATTGGATGTTTTGGGTTTTTGGCACCATTCAGAGTAAACTCTAGAAACTGCTGTGTGAGAAAATCCTAGGATATCAGCAGTTACAGAAATACTCAAACCAGCCTGTCTGGCACCCACAATCATACCATGGTCGAAATTACTGGGAATCACTGACATTTTCTTCTCTCATTCTGATGGTTGATGTGGACATTAACTGAAGCCCCTGACTCATATCTGCATGATTGTATGCAATGCACTGCTGCCACACTATTGTCTGTTTAGATAATAGCATGAATAAGTAGGTGTACAGGTGTTATTAAACCACTGGAGTTGTTACTTTTATGCTGCTTTTATGTGATAATTATAGCGTCAAACTTTTGGCAGCCCTTCACTTACAGTGTTCTGAAGAAGAAAGTCATACACATATTGGATGGCATGAGGGTGAGTAAATGATAAGAGAATTTTCCTGTCCTCCTTTTGAAATACAATGTTCCACATTTAGTTCTTGTATCTTTTAAGCCCAGAAATATTTGTGTTCTCATTCTAATACATGATGCTCAATTTGCTGAAGTTTGTGACTGGTGGAATGTTCTGCTGAAGTATTGCTCTGCAAATGTTGATCTTTATAAAGGCTAAGCATAATTATTAATTATTTTATCATCTCTACTTTCCTGGTAATTTACTATACCAATTAACATACGTATATTAAAAATGAACAATATAAAAAAATATAAATTATTCTATTTCATTAATACTTTTAAAGCTACTCAATTTATTCGGCCAAAAGTATTGAGAGTTTTTTTTTTCATTTCCTTGTTAATGTTGTTTGATTATTAGCCTTTATATGATATAGCCTACTAAATAGTGCTCAATTTGGTTACATGTACACTTCAAGTCCAACATTTTGATGCAAATACTCTTTTTGTCCCACTATTTAAATTCACTTTTGACATAAACAACTGCGTTTACATTAAATCCTCATCAAGACGGGCATTGGCGAAATTACAAAGTGTATTTGATCATATAGCCACGTAACATGATCACTCAAACATTAGCCGCCTGTCAATCAAACAGCACGCAGCTACAGACATAAATAAGTCAATCTTTTGTATTTCATCTAGATCAACCAACCAGTGGTGATCTTGCTATCGGGATTGATTTATTGAACACCCCTGTTCCAGATGTAAAACATAGGCTAAATACAGAAAACTATTCAAAATTTGATCAAGGACATCCCTCTTTTTTCCGATAAACATCTAATAATATTATTGCCCAGCCCTATTGATAACATTGCATTAATCTCTCAAAGCAGCCCAATAATCTCAGTGATAGTTAAATTACAGGCTACATTATAGACACACAGAATCTAGTGAGCAGAAATATGAAATTTACCTCGATATGTTTCTTTAAAGTAGAGGCAGGATTAATGCTGATATCTGGATTGAGCAAGTTAAACTCACATGACACAATCAAGCAATTGGCCTTTTTCATTGTGAAAAACCCTTTCAGGTGCTGCCCTGATGATCAGCTGTAAACTGTGCTTGAGGCATCCTCCCCATCCTCCACAGTTGGCACCAGATCTGCAGCTGCCGTTCAAGTTTTTATGTGTGATTTGATTTGACGGGAATCACGAGACTCTCCCTAGCCAATCATGTTGATAGATAAAAATAAAATCAGGACAAGGAAGCAGTGAAAGCAGATGTGGGAAAACAGTGCAGTAAAAGTACAGTTACAGCACTTAAAATATACTCAAGTAAAAGTAAATGTATACAATTTTTAAACTACTTAAAAAGTACAATTCTTGGGAAAAAGTAGTTAATTACAGTAATGTGAGTATTTGTAATTCGTTACTTTACACCCCTGTCAACAGAATATTTTTTTTTTACTTTAATCAAAATGGAGTGAAATGACAATAGAATGTTAGATTTTGAGCTAACTGTCCCTTTAACAGTTTAACGTTGGTAAAGGAGACAGGTAACTATCCCTTAAAGACCACTAAAGCAACATTTTGTTACTAATTTAATAGCATGGTAAAAATTATTTCTGCAAAGCACACTGCCATCAGGCCTCCTAATCCTTGTACAGTAGCTACCTCACATTACTTTTGGACACAACCCCAGAAAGGAGAATCAACATTGTAGATGTACAATTTTAGCATTTTAAGACCCAAGTACACTCCAGCTAAAGCATATGTGCCATTATTGTCTTATTTCATTCCAAATAACTGGTTAACTTACCATAAATTGGAGTTCTTTGTCTTACATTCAACTGGTCAAGTGAACAAGCAAAGGGGCAAAGTGAAGCCATGTGCTTACCTATTTACTAATACAGAAACATGTATGTGTATCTGATATGTCATGAAGTGTGTATCAGCAGAGTCAAAACTCTATTGGAGGAATGAAACCAGTTGCGACACCAGAAGGAATTAAAGGTAGAGATGCAATTTTGTCCCGTGGAAACAGGTTAGAGCTGAAGTAAGAAATAAATGGATTGGAGAAGGCGAGTATGCTGAGATAGATAGAGGCCGGTCCCTCTGGGATGCATCTGGACTGATTGGGCTGTGAGCTTTGCTCGTCACGCTAATAAGTCCTGTCTTCAGCCATGACATTTCAGTCTCTGAACAATTCACACTCATTACTATGAAACCAGCTGGACATCTTCATATTTAGCCCTAGATTTGAAATGGATTTCTAGGATTTAAACATCTGCAAATGTTTGAGATCTTTCTTAAATTTGAAAAAGGGGCTATTTCACTATACTCAGTATTGAGGCCTTCACACAAACCAGATATTGGACCAGATATTCACATTACAACTACAAACATCTTAAAGGGATAGTTCACCCAAAAATGAAAATTCTGTCATCTTTAACTCACCCTCGTCTCATTCCAAACCTAAATGTCTTCCATAAAACTAAATAGCACCATAAAAGTAGTCCACATGACTTTCAATTTCAAACATTTAAAGCCAAATCAGTTTGTTGAGTTTTTGACCCACAGTTCATTCACTAACCATCTGATGTTTATAGAACACAAAGCTGGAAAACGCTTTCTCAATCAACTCAGCTCTAATCTGTTTGGCTGGTTCGATGGAACTTCCATGGGTAGATGTACACATGACGTTTCAGCACTCTGCCTGGAAGCCAAGTTATGTTCACAAGGTTCCATGTTGATAGAATGAAGATGATATCATCACAGAATTTGCTTGAGTTTGCCAGGTTAGTGACATTAGGGGCCCTGTTTTAAGAGTGTGAGTGTTAAGCACATGGCAATGCCTTAAGTCATAAGTGCAAAGTCAATGGACATGGCCATGAAGTTTTGGTATTTTCGTACAAGCATGCGCTAAGTCTAGGCACAAGTCAGTTAATCAGGTTAGTGAAATCGCCCACTCAATGCACAAAAAGGCTGGGCCAAGTGCAGTTTAATTCTGAGGATCTTCTCCAGATATTCCAGCATGTGAGTCCTATCCCTCAAGCACCAATGAAAACAAAAACAAAGACAGCACATTAATATGAGGTTGGTAGTGCAAATGGACTGTATGCAATTCATTGAAATTTCTAAACTGAAATGACACCTCAAAGAAATCGAAAATATAATCAAAATAACAAAATGGCAAAAAAATAATCATACTAAATCCAAACATTTTACTCTCTCTAACTTCTTCCTTTGGCCCCTTTTGCGGTGACTTAAAAATCACTCTACAACAACAGGTGGAAAAATAAGAGTCAAAATTAAATCATACATGTAATTGTAAATATACAATAATAATAATACATAATACAATTCATAAAAATTAAAATAATAATAATACTTGTTAAATAAAACAACAAACGGCTTCAACAGTGACTGAAGGGACAAAGTTTGATGTTCTGTACTTTCAGAATTTGGACATGAACTTTATTACCACCTACTGGTGGAATCTCCAAACTGCAAATACAGGAGCTGAATTTGGACTTTTCTCTGACATAATTAAGCAATATCACATGACCAAGAGTGCGATATGGCCGATTCGGCCGCATTGTTATAAACAATGATGGATGTGAGTGTGTGTGTGAGGGAGAGTTAGAGAGAGAGAGAGAGAGAGAGAGAGAGAGAGAGAGACAGACAGACAGACAGACAGAGTGTGTGTGATCACCTGTTGCCCCACCCAAGCAGAGATGCTGACAGCTTTCTGGAGATCAGCTTTCTCAGTGGAAAAATAGCGTCCAAGTGGGGATAAATCTCCATATTTTGCTGTAGCCAGTGAAAGAGTCTTTCACTATAGAAACCGCAATGTTCTCAACTATTTTGAACAGTACTTTTTCTCCTATGTGGAAACTCCAGTAAGAGGTAAGTAATGAGTCATGTAATTAATCTGTCTGTTGTGTCTCTCAGCTGTGATGAGCCATAATGCTGAAGTTGTCAGTTTAAAGTCATTTAAAGCTATTTTCTAGCTGTAGTTGTGTAGTAGTAGTAGTAATACAAGCGATCACGGAGCGTTGTTGTATGTAAACAATGACTGACGGATTCACTTCACGTCATAAACTGCTCATATTACACACAAAAATTATTTTTTGCCACCACCTGCTGGCTAACATATTTAATGTAAGAAAATGTAATTAAAAAATACATGTAAGAGGCACTTATGCAATAACTCTTTACACATCTGCACTGCTCTTAAACTTTAGAACGGCACGAACACAAGCGGAGTGATACACACACAGTGAAGCTGATGGTGTCAGACCATCAGTGCTCATGGAACGTCTCTCGTCCAATCAGATTTGAGGACTGGAACTAACTGTTGTATATCAGATGGTTTTGAAACATCTTAGCACAATAACATATTTCTTAGGGAAATATGAAATTGTGCTTTGAGCCATTTAATTTACATGAACAGGAGAAACCTCACCAAACGAACACCCTGGCAGAACAAAACAGAAAAAATGGCTAGTTTATTTTGCAAAGCAGTGAAAGCATAATCATTGTTTTTTTTATTTTACTATTGGAGCAAACGGGTAAGCAAAAATAAAATTTGCTCTGGTCCCCCATTCACCGCCATTCAAGTTTACCCTGCTATGCTTTTACTTCCGCTCTCCAACCTGGATTTGTAAAAAAGGGTCCATTGAACCGGTTATAGAATCCAGACCTGTGCCGCAGTCACAAGTCTGGCTTCACAAGTCTAAGTTTTGTGTGAGGAAAATAATGAAATTCAATATTCACTGAAAATCTTGCCTTGAAAATATGGATATTCTGCTATATACAACTTCTTATAACTTGCGTTCCATTAAAGAAAGTCAAACAGGTTGCAGAAAATAATTACAGAATTTTCATTTTTGGTTGAACTATTCCTTTAAGAAAAAGACATCTAAATATAGCACTATTAACATCATATTTTTGAATCATGCTTCATTAGTGACAGATTTGAATATTTGCTGCATGTAAATTTATGTTTATAAATATTACTTCGCCTTTGCCCACTATATCATTCCCAATCTAATTAAGCTATGCCTAATTCATTTCTGCAAAAGCAGCCGGTCCTCATTCAAACAGTAACTGTCTCCCAAATGGTTTTGCTTGTTTGTTGACTCTCTTTAAACATTCTCAAATGTCTCTGTGTCTCTTAAAGCAGATGTCTGATTCCATGCCCCCATATAGTAAATGTGCCACGTCTTGAGGTTGCCCCGTTGAGTTGCATGTGCACTTTTGCAGGTCTGTGCATCCGGTGAAAACCCACCTGCATGCTCAGCTTTGCCATTGTTCATCAGATGCCTGAAATACACACACATGCAAAGCAATCCCCCACAAGCAGTGGTGATTGGATCTGTAAAGTACTTGTGCACCAAGAAAACACATCTACAGAGAGGACTGACAGCACTGACTTACAAAACCTGCAATAGAAGAAACCTTTCTGCATCTTCAAGGACAAAGTCAACCTTTCACAGATCTGAACAGAATGCCATTTATTTTCATCAGGCACTAACACCGTGTTGAAATATCATGTAGAAATGGATTTTGTTTAATAGAAATGCACAAAAAAAATCAACATGGATGGTAACCTCTATTGACTCTCCAAAATGTGAATGCAATTTATTACAATTTGGCACTGAAAGTTGAGGGTAACATCATGCCTGATAAAATCATTTCATTTTGGTATTCAAATTCTGCATCAGCTGTGGTGTGTTCATATATCACTATGATGGTTTTTGTTGAATCATCCATTTTATAACCTTTAAAATGTGTCTTTCTTTAAAAAACAAAAGAAAAAACCAAGACATTACACAAACAAATACAATTTCTGAAATGAAAACAACATTGTTGCATGATAAGACGTTGTGTAATATATAAAAAGAAATACCTGAATTTACTACTTCTCCTATGTCTTATAATACAGACACATCTAGATGGAGTGACCCTGTTGGTATAGAGCTGATTTCATTGTGTATTGAGTGGCACAGACGAATGTAAGGCCTGGACAGAACTGAAATCATCTGATGATCAGAGTTTTTCAATGATATACAGTCAACAAACTAGTTTCGACCCAAAAGTTCGGCCTGTATTCTGAAGAAGCCATTGGAAAATGTTAAATATGTATCCAAATTACTTTTATAATGCAAATGTCTAAGATGAGAGTGTAATCTTCGACTATTACACAACTCTGTGCAATTTTCATATCCAAGAAGTGCAACATTATGAATCTGAATCAAAAGAATGAAAAACAAAGTGTAAAATAAACAAAATTAATGACTCTAACTTCTTGTGTTTCCCATTCAAAAGCACTTAAAACCCACTTACATGCAAATCAGACATTCAGAAAAACATCTCAAAAACCTTTTTTAATAGAATATCACTATTATCAAAAACAGATCATAGTTGTTTTTGTGTTCAGTTCCCCTAGGGGCCATGAGACGGCAACAGCACAAAATTAATACAAAGTATTTTGGCACTCTAAAAAAAGGTTATTTTTGAGCATTTGTGGATTGAGTCTTTGTTTCTTGTTCTCTGTAGATGTCCGCTCTATGCATACTCTGTCCGTGTTGCAGGAAAAAAACTAAACAGGTGTAATAGCAACTGTATCACAACAAAAGAGGAATAATTTAAAAAGAAATCAACAGCACTGTAAGACAAATATACTGCGCATAGTACAAAGCCCCTTTGCTGGGTGTCCCAAAAGCAGTTCATGGCAGAGGGTATTAAGGACAGTGTGTACAGAGACCAGACACAGCTACAGGGCTGAGTTGAGCAGCACAAACATCACAAAAGTGTCTCATTAAGCTCTGTTATCAGAAAGAAGCATTGCATTTGACAGTCCAGAGTCTGATTTCTAGAGGAAAAATTTTTGTAATCACCATCTGAATGCCCCGGGTCCTGCACAGCCTGTGTTTAACACCCGTCCAATGGAAACTAGACTCAAAGAGGTTATTCATGTTCACTGTTGTTGGCGCCCTTCTCCCACTCTATACTCTCCTCGCTGTTGGTGCGGGAGGGTCCTGGGGGACCGGCTGGGCGTACTCGAATGCCCTGAAAGCGCCGGCACTCAGGGCAGATGCGAATGTGACTGCAACCCCGCGCTACCAAGGCAGCCTCCTGTGCCAGTCTGTGGGAAAGAGGTTCAGGTAGGCCTGTGCCTGAGCAAAGCTTGCCGTTACTGAGGCTCGCCGCCGCCGCTCGTGCCCGCCGCTCATCCAGGGGCATTGGCTGCGGTCTCAACATGCTGGCTCCGCGCCTGCGCCGCAACTGCAGGCTGTCCTGACACAGCACGATGCCCTGCAGCTCTCGTAACATCTCCTCGCATGCAGACAGCTGTAAGGCATAGACAGGGAAAAAGAGAGGGGCAGAAAGAGAGAGAAAGAGAGGCCAGGGGGTCTCACTGACACTCTGCACACATGGGGAGGCAGGAAGCACAGCCAGAACATTGATCAAAATAACACTGTGCTATACACATGATGCTGGCTGTTTACTTGATTAATATACCACAGAGAAAACTAATAGAAAACAAAAGAAACATCCTGAGGGGCACTTGGTAGCCTAATCTCTGTGTTTAAAATATGTGCATTCTGAAGTAATTCACTTTTAAATCCTCAGCTTTTAAATAGATTTTGTAGGTTTTCATTAAGAAAAACAGATAAATCACATTTGTAATAAGCGAGTATGCAGTGTCTATTGTGTTTGGATCATTCTCTATATGTGATGCCTTTTCTGTCCATGATTTTTCAAAATTTAGATTTGGATTTATCTATAACATTGCCTAAAATTGGGATTATTAAATTAAGAATTTAATTTGACTGTTAATTTAGTGTAATTAATTAGATTTTCTTGAGATACGTTTTTTAAAGTTTCAAACTTAATTTCACTTGACATTTATGCACAAGACACTGAAAACCAGTGAAACGCAATGCAAACACAGTGAGGCTCTCCAAAAGCGTCCTTCAGACGCATGTGTTACATCAACAGAAAAACTGCAGATTGAGAGCAAAAATCACGTACTGTGAGAACAGACCAGCGAAATGCTGTGAAAAAGAACAGAGAAGACTCAATTGCAAAGTAGGCTAGTGAAATGATTGTTCAATATGGAAATAAAACAAACAATATATTGACTTCTAAAGCCAGTTTTTGTATTGTCTCATCAATGCTTTACTCGTCTGCCACAATAATGTAATGTCTTTGAATGAATTGTTTTAAGTTATATTTATAACTATTTGGAATATTATATATTGAATTACTTTTATTTGAGGGCCTTTCTAAGCAAATATTGATGATGCGAATAAGTTGATTAATTAATTGACATGTCATGTTATTAAAAACTTTAATTGATTGACAGCCCTAGATTTAAAGGGATAGTTCACCCACAAATGAAAATTCTCTCATAATTTACTCACCCTCATGCCATCACAGATGTGTGATGTTTGATGAATATGTAAGCTCTGAAAGTCCATACTGTGCAAGTGAATGATGGCCAGACCTTCGAAGCTCCAGAAATCACATAACGGCAGCATAATTGTAATCCATAAGTCTCCAGTGGTTTAATATATATATTCTGAAGTTATGAAATTGCTTTGGGTGAGAAACAGATCAAATGTAAACCCAATTATGTATTTTTTGTTTTTTTTTTACTATAAATCTCTACTTTAACTTTTCAGAAGGTGAAAGAATATGAGAGTGAAGATTTATAGTAAAAAGGACTAAAATATTTATCTGATTCTCAGCCACACTTATCATATCACTTCTAAAGACATAGATTTAACCACTGGTATGGATTACATTAATGCTGCATTTATGTGATTTTTGATGCTTGAATGTTCTGTTCACCATTCACTTGTATTGTATGGACCAACAGAGTTGAGAGTTAAAACCTACATTTTTGTTCAGCAGAAGAAAGTCAAACACATCTGGGATGTCATGATGGCGAGTAAACGATTAGAGATTTTTAGAGATTCTATTTTTGGGTGAACTATCCCTTTAAGTTTAGAGGTAAATTAAACAAAATAATACAAATATTTAAAAACACATATTTTAGAGGCAATGTGTGTTTTTCTCTTGTCCGCAGGTTTTGTCACCTTATGTAATGGAATTCTGTCATAAACAGCTGAAATATTATCAATATTGTCATTTAAAACATCTAATATATTATCTGAAACATTATCAATATTTTTCTAAATATCAACATTACATGAAATTAAATCACTTGATTGAGCTGTAACAAATCTAATAATCTACTGATGAATCATCAATGAATCTTTGAATCTTGAATCATTAAATTTCCTCAACAGTAGTATATTTGATACCTCTCCCCACCATTGGTTTCATCCTATTAGTATGCACTAATGACAGCTTTAACAAATTAACTCAACCATGACATCAATTTCCTGATGTGACATTACATTTTAAGGAAAATTAAACAAGTAAAATGTAATAATCCTTTTAAGATGATATCTTTTTGATGTTGTATCATCATTTCCAGCTCATTTCACTCATAGACATTCCACACTGCAAAATGTCAAGGAAATCAAAATAATTCAATTTCAAAACTTTAAAGGTTTGAAAAATATGCATTGATTAAAAATTCAAGATCAGCCTCTGACCACAGACACCTAGCACAATGTCAGATCAAAGATCTACAGCTAATTTAGCCTTTAAATTACCACCCTGTTAGGTGTCTAACAGAGTGGAAAACACTATTAGAGTGTATTTTTCTTTTAAATAAAAATGTCCTTCTCTTGATGCTGTTAAAATTGTGATCCAAACAATGTGTTTAACATGCCATGAGGTCAAAAAGGCAACGCCTACAAAGAATGACTGCCTGTTGGAACTGTAGTGCGTTGTAGGCCTTTGGTTGGTGGGGCCCATCTTGGTATTGGACCACATGTTCATGCACTATATACACACAAATGCACCACATGCATACACACATGCACATACAGTACACTGACATACATTTCCTAAAGCAAATATTAAATTTTATACAATTTTCCCTTGGGGATGATTGAAGTATTTTGACTATTTATCAAAAAATTGATTAACCTGCACTGGCTCAAATACTCACTTTCACTTGATTTTGAGACAATAAATACAAGCAAATACATACACAAACACACACGCTTGCACGCAGGCACTTCTTGCTTTTTCATATTTAGTTCAGTCTCGCTTTGTACACACAAAATCATACTTCAGGCAGGGGTTAAATTGGGCCAGTACAGTCTGGGACGGCGTTCCGGCACCTTCAGTTCCAGAAAGAAAAAAAAATGCTTGTTTGTCAATCCATCCAATTTATTGTATTCTCCGATGCTGATTTTTTTGTTTGATCCCCTTGACACATCCCATCTCTGTTTAGTAAGTGTACTTGTTCAAAAATATTTCAAGCTCATTAGGCTTCGCTCTAGTCAGTTGTGTATGCTGGTAGAGGTAGCAAATGCAAGAGCGGCATGAGACAGTGCGTCCCCGCATAGACGCGTGTTCCACTTCTGTACCACGCCGTGGTACGATTTCTGATTAATAGAAATCAAGTAATATGGAATCAACTCCTCAACCATTTCTTAGATCCACTGATATGCAATAGCAATTTGTTTAGTTTTGTTAAATAGCTGTATACACAAAAGCGACATCTGATCAAAATATCATAGGCCTACAACTTAAGAACAAAAGACCACTCGACCAACACACCTGTGACAGGGCGGAGGGCGGGGCCGGGTCGTGATTATACACATTCGGTACCTTATCAGGCTAATTAAGCCTCTGAGAGGGATAAAGGCTGACTGCGGATTGTGGTGCGATGGAGAGAGATCGTTTACGGGCAGCTGAACTTCATGTGTGCGTTTGTGTCTTTTGTTTAAGTTTTTAATTAAACTATTATTTATATTGTCAAGCCGGTTCTCGCCTCCTCCTTGCCCGTCTAACTCCCTTTACAACACTGTAAAAGGTTTCACTGTTATTTGTATATTGTTGTGAAAATGAATATTTTCATTACCAATTATATTATCAGAATAACAATTTGAGTGAAAAGTAGTCGTGCAGAACTTGCTTGTTTCCCCCATTAAGAACAATGTGCATTTACTTTTAAATTGCAACATTAGATATACACCGATCAGCCACACTATTTAAACCACCTGCCTAATATTGTGTAGGTCCCCTTGTGCCACCAAAACAGTACCAACCAGCATCTCAGAATAGCATTATTCTGAGCATATTCTTCTCACCACAGTTGTACAGAGCAGAGTTACCGCTGACCGTTGACTTTGTCAGTTCGAACCAGTCTGGCCATTCTCTGTTGACCATTTCCATCTGCAGAACTGCCCCTCATTTGATGTTTTTTGTTTTTGTCACCATTCTGAGTAAATCCCAAGAGATCAGCAGTTACAGAAATACTCAAACCAGCACCAACAATCATCCATGCAATTATCTAATCAGCCAATCATTTGGCAGCAGTGCAGTTCATACAATAATGCAGATAAGTGTCATGAGCTTCAGTTAATGTTCACATCAACCATCAGAATTGGGGGAAAATGTGATCTCAGTGATTTGGACCGTGGCATGATTGTTGGTGCCAGATGGGCTGGTTTTAATATTTCTGTAAGTGCTGATCTCCTGGGATTTTCATACACAACAGTCTCTAGAATTTACTCTGAATGGTGCCAAAACAAAAAACATCCAGTGAGTGGCAGTTCTGTGGACAGAAACACCATGTTGAAGAGAGATCAACAGAGAATGGCCAGACTGGTTTGAACTAACAAAGTCTATGGTAACTCAGATAACTACTCTGTACAATTGTGTTGAGAAGTATATCATCTCAGAATGCTATTCTGAGATGCAGGTTGGTGCTGTTTTGGCAGAACGAGGGGGACCTACATAATATTAGGCAGGTGGTTTTAATAATGTGGCTGATCGGTGTCAGTTAATCCGGTTTTATAAAATGCCTCCCAACCTAAGGCAAGAAGGTAACTTTTCCCAGCTGTCATCTGATTTTTATAAAATGTATAAAATACATGTGATATCATTCTTAATAATCTCAGTTTCACAATTAAGTTGAGTAATTGCGACGTCACACGATTTTAGGGTACCCCCACCTCCAAAATCCCAATTTAACCCCTGAATTAAGGGAATATTATATTTACACACCAATGCTTAGTCCATGAAGATGGGTGATCACTTGAACACAACTGTATAACTAAATCATAAAGACATGTACAAAAACTGATCATGCATTTGCACCCTCCAAAAAATAAGTCACGTCTTGGGGTTCTACTGAAACATGCCAAAACGTTTGTTTAGTAAAAATCTGTGTTTATTTGAAACAATTCAGTCTAAAACATTCAAAGTTCTATTCCATTCAAACTTAAAAAAATGTGTAGTTTAAAATGTAAAAGTGTCTTGCACCTTTTCCGGATATTGGTAGTGACAATGAAGGCCTGTGTAGATTAGTTTGAGGTATTATCTTTGTTGTGCTGGTTGTGAGGTGCAGGATGGTGTGTGTGTGTGTGTTTCAGGGAGGGAGCGTGAGGGAAGGGAGAAAGACAGATAGCAGAGGCAGGTAAAATAGCCCTCTCTCACCTCTGTTCCTGGAGTGTGATGCAGCATCCACACATACTCCAGGACAGCCATGAAGATAGCCACCAGCAATCCGCACACCAGTACCACGAAGATCCCGCCAATATTCTCCATGCCTAAACCTACACAGAAACACTCACATTTCATTGACAACAAAGCCCTGTTTACAAATGGTGTAAAAGAGAAGCCTGAAGTGATCCAAAGTGGTCAGTGGAGGCACATTGTTGTTTACACTTAGTGGTAGCATGCATCTTATATTACTTCTAATACTCATAACTGTATTTTGAGGGGTCTCTAATTTTGTGACTATATACTGTATATATGCTTGGAAGGGCTGCACGTTATACAGATATCGAAATATCACAAATGTACACCTTGTGATATGCATATCGCAAGGGCTTGTGATAACAGAATGATTTAAATACAGTAATGTTCAAGGTGAAGCAGATAGCAGAGAATACAGTGGACAAGAAATTGTAACTTGGTGTGTGTGTGTGCAGTGTGCATAGGCACTGACTCAAATGATGGAGCATATCACAATTTGTGGATATGAAGCTGTAACTGGCACTGTCCTGTGCTTTCACTCTGTGATATGTGTGTGCAGATAATAATGAGACTAGGTACCAGTATAGAAACTACTACTTCACTTGTTTATTGGCACCCTTGTCTGTGTGGAATTTTTATATCTGCTACATAGCTAATGGTAAAACTGTATATATTATACACATCCTATATGCAATTTTAGAACAAGACAACTATATTTGTGATATCTGTGATAGATGGTCCTTTTTGTTCCAATAAACTTCAGTCTATTTGTGTGGTGGGGGTTCCAATGTTCCATGCTCCGATGACGTCATCATAGGATTATCGTATCACATATCACATTTTCCAACAAGATGCATATCACATCTTTCCTCCATATTGTGAAGCCCCAATGAACAAACTCTCTGTCAACAATCTTTAAAACTGTGCACAAGTGTACCTAGAAGGCATAGGGTAGTCACTAGGTCTAAAAAATGTGTGCCCGAACACAAAGAGATCGGGAAATGTACTAACTGTACCCGAGAACTTTAGGCATGTAACTGGGCAGGGCTCTCAAGATCACATGAGAGTGTCCCGGCCCGAACTCCAGGCATTTGTCTGGTGGCAGGGCCCCAGTCATCTCAATAGAGGTGAGCACTACCAGGAGGGCCGTCTTCAGAGACAGAGTGCTGAGCTTGTCCTCATCCAGGGGCTAAAATGGGGCACTCTGTAAGGCCGACAGGACCACAGAGAGGTCCCAAGAAGGTATCATGCACAGTCTAGGAGGATTCAACCTCCTCACCCCTGAGGAACCTGATGATCAGGTCATTCTGCCACGAGGGTCTCCCATCCAGTGTATCATGATATGCTGCTTTGGCAGCCATGTACACTTTCAGGGTGAAGGAAGACAGCCGTCTCTCCAACCCTCCTGTAAGAAGGACAACACAGACCCGACCGTGCACCTCTGTGGATCTTCTCCACGGGAAGAACACCAGTTTGCAAAAAGACGCCATTTCAGAGCCTCTGGCCTGAGTGATTGTGTCTATCACCGCTGGTGAAAGGCCTGCTAGATCTTCTGTGTCCTATCCAGGAGCTAGATGTGGAGGTTCCAGAGGTCTGGAATGTTACAGGCGGAGGCGTGCTTGTCTCGTGCTGGCCCAGGGGCAGAAGTAAAGCCTGTGCGCACACCTGGGTCAGGCCGGTCAGTGTCAGCAACCTAATCCCTGGATCGCCTGTCTCATGGCCGCTTCGAAGCCCTCGAAGGTTCTTAGCGGCTGACTTCTTTTCTGAGGCCGGCGTGCAGGCTCCAATGGTGGGTGAGCCGGGGCCGATGCCGCAGGAGAACGGCCTTGGCGAGGGGCAGGCAGAGCATGGGACTTCGGAGGCCTGTAGGTGTCAGAGTCATGCCATGGCAGGATATGTTTGATGGCCTCTGTTTTTCACTTTCGAGAACTGATGGCCGAAGTCGACGAAAAGCCCCCGTTGGGAGATGGCCAAATTGAAGAAGCGAACCTTCTCGGCGTCACGCATCTCCACAAGGTTGAGGCACAGGTGTCGCACCAAGGTGGACATCATCTGACCCAGGTCGCCTGTAGATTGAGGTCAGTAGCGGTGCGCAGTTCCTGCATCAGCCCCGGATCGGTTCTACCCTTGTGCAGATCTTTGAGCGCCTTTGCCTTGTGGAACTGCAGGATGGCCATGGTGTGCAGGATGGAGGCGGCCTGGTCCAAGGCATTGTAAACCTTCGCCATTAATGATGAAGTAAACTTACAAGCCTTGGAAGTGTGCCTTGGTTGGGTCCTCCAGGTGGCTGTGCTCTATGGGCATAGGTGCACCGCCACAGCACTGCCTCACCGGCAAGGGTAGTCAGGATAGACACACCCGCACACAGCGTACGGGCGGAGAAAGGTGCCTTCGATGACTTCATGAGCTCCTCATGCACTTCCGGGAAAACCAATCCTCCAGCTGCGAACGCTCAGGGCAGGGTGGAGCATTCCACTCAAGCCTGATGTTCGCAGCTGCCTGGGCAAGCACAGCTGCTAACTCAGCGTCTGCTTCATCCTGAGCTCTACTGCCCAAGAGCGGGAGCTCAGTAGACTCGTCCTCTTCTGAAATCAGCAGACCACCCTCCGATGCTGCGACCGATAACTCATTGTCATCGTGAGCCCGAAAGAGACATTTTATCCACCCTGAGGTGGACTGCCTGCCTTGCTCATGAACTCTAACGAGCAGAACGAGCGTGCTGGGGGATGGGAGGTCCACGAGGACTAAGCCAGAGGACAGACTCCCATAGCTGCCCCGAAATCACCCACGGTGCTCGCCACCCTGCCACCTGTGCTTCAACACAGGACGGACCGGGTGGGGAGCAGCCGAGGTGGCTCTCTGCTTCAAAAAGAAAGAAGAGAGCCATGACCGCAACGTTCTCATGGGCATATTCTCACAGTGAGAACATGTCCCCTACAAAAATGCTGTCTCAGTGTGCTGGCGACCCAAGATTCGAGATAATGGCCGCACCCAGTAGCACAAAGGCAAAAGGACATTTTTAAAAAGACACCAATCATTAGTGCAAGCTCTTTTAGAGGAAATTACTCTTAAGAAATTCTCAAGAGCGAACCCCTAGTGTCACAACATCGACACAACATTGAGGGAGTGACAGATAGGGAACTTGACTGTTTGCCCTTTTGAACTATAATAACGATTGCTCATTCATTGCCACTGCTGCTAACGTTAGCATTGGTAATTTGCTATCATGGGCCTTAACTCTGCACTGCCTCTGACATCCAACATCATCAGTGCTGTCTGATCATGGCTGGGTCTTCTCGGATCGACTCGTTATTACACATAATGTTAAACAGACCCGGGTCGGGTCTCGGGTCCTCAGGTTAGTGTGGACCCCTGAAGGCCTCTAGATGTCACACCAAATACTAATTTATATTTAGTTTTTGTTTTGTTTTAGTTTTGTTTAAAGTGAATTGATAAATAAAAATGGCTCTTGGCATTCTTTTTTGAAAAAAACCTTCACAATAAAATACTTTTCACAGCTGCCTAAAAGTTTTGAATGGTTCTGTTTAAATATGCAACCAGCAAGTTAAAAAATCTTGCCATGCAATATTGTCACATGCGTTTCTGTTACCTAAAGGTGGTTTGAGTGATAAGATTACAAAATATTTTGGACCCTGTTTACACCTGTGTTTATTGCCTTCTCCTTGTAATCGGATCACCCAAAATGGATCTTAATACCAGTTGTAAACGGGATCCATGATACACATAATGGCTTGGAGATGAGTGACAGGTAGACAATGGTGGTTCACCTTTCGCTCTATGATTCTCCTCTTTTGGACACTTGCCACCATCCCACCATATCCTCTTCAGAATCTCTAGGCGGTTTTCCTCCTGTAGTTTGAGTATCGCCATGTCAAACTCATCTCTATAGAGCGAGCCTGAGACAAAAATATTAATCTTAGAATGATCAAAAACCAGAGCTGAATGTATCATTCCACTGTCCCACATCCCCCTATTCTACCTGTGTTAATTTTGTTTAAAATAAACTGTGAACTAATAGCCATTCCATGAATCATGTTGATTAAAACATCTGCTGTTGGATGTTCTTACATGGCTTGGGTAAAATCAATTTCAGTGCAAATGACTTTCAGTCAATGGCCAATTTCCCTTGAGCAGTCTAAGATTCTACAATTACATTTCTATGCAGATATTATGACTTGAAATAAAAAGATCAAACTCAACATAACCAAGCCTCTAATCAGTGTTGCTTCTTTAACATCTCTAAAGACTTCTTGCTCTTACCCAGAGGCATGCCAATGCCATAGCCCTTGGTGTCTAGCAGGCCTCCGATCTGGGTGAGGTTGCAGTTGCGCTGGCGGTAATACTCATTCATGGTGCTCTCCAGCAGATAGGCGTAATTGGAATTGAGGACTCGAGCAATGCCCTCTTCTGTGCTCTTCACAAATACACTGGGCTGCTTGGAGTACATGAAATTCCACATGCGCTGGTACGTCTGGTAACGGGAGTTCTGACCAAAGATGAGAAGATGCAAGTTAGATTTTTTTGTACAGTGGTAGCTTTTCAACATTTTCTGATTTCGAATGTACCCAAAAAGAAGGTTTTTTAAGTAACTCCATTGCCCCCTGAGTAATGTTCAACAGGGCCATGCATTGGTAATGCATTTGCCAAACGCTCAAGTTTGCATTTGCAACTTGCAGTCTAGAGTTCTGACAGCCAATCACTAAAGATTTGATAACAGGATATGTCAGTACTGTCTCTTTATATGCAGAGAAACCAAACAGGTCCCCATTGCTAATTGCTCCTTAACCTTCGTCTAGAGCGTCTAGACAGTTGTCTAGCCCAGCTGTCTTGTCCTGACTAGAGCTTTGAGATCAAGAGATATTATCATCTTTGTATGCCGAGAAACCAAAACGTCTAGAGGCCTGACAGCCAATCACTAGAGCTTTGAAGCAAGACTGATTGTATTAATCAAGGACTTGGCAGTTGATAAGCTGACAGTTTGACATGTTGATGTGATGCCATGCTACCCTGCATATGTGAATCAGTCTGTGCTCATTGAGGAGTGGGTCAAGAAACAGCCCAACTGCACATCAAGGAGTTTGATTTAGTCTGGCCAGCCCTCTGGAGAGGGAAAGATAGTAAAGGGCATTGATATTAAGACAGCAAACAGATAAATCCCAAAGCAAGGAAGAGCACAGGTGACATGGTCAATAAACCTGTGACAGGGCATTGATTTGTAGGCGGAGGTTCTAAGCTTTCCTTCTCTATGTCCTTGGCGATCTCACCTGGAAGAAGGTCATGGTGGAGCCGCCATGCATGGTGCCATATTCAATGGCTGTCTGATCAGCCAGATCATCCACTGACTCAATGGGCACCTCCATTCTCTGCACAGTGAGGAAGGCTGCCAGGTTGGCTGTGTAGGAAGAGATGATGATCAAGGTGAAGGCCCACCTGGAATGACAAACCAGCTTTAGAAGCAAGCAACAGAACAGAGAAGCAGCCCTGACCCAACATCAAAAGAGCCGAGAGCTACTGTGAGCTCCGCATCTGAATGAGAAGTTGAAAGACTCCTCCGAATACTGCATGCCTGTTCTGAATACTCAAATATAGCTTTCCTTTATTCTCTACTGACCTCTGTGTGCTGCAGTCGGCAATGCCTCGATAAATGACATTACAAAAACGCAGCAGAAAAACAGGGGCCAAGTGAGTATAGGGCTGTAGCACTTTTATCTACTGATATCCAGCAGCAGACAATGAGATCGGGGTAGAGAGGATGGCTATATTTAAGACATGCGGTGAGATTCAAAAGGAGGGAGAAAGTGTGTGTGTGTATTGTTCATTGCAGTGACTGTGGATCTCAACTGGTTTGCCTCAGGACCCAGATTTTACATTGGACATCAATTGATGACCTAACACAGAACAAAAATGATTTATTGTTCAAAAGTAAACAATTAATTTATTTATAACTGAATTATTAGTGGTGCTTGCTTTTGCAAGACGTGACATTGCACTGACCTTCGTTTAGGGATTTCTCAAAATCCCTAACCCAATTTTTCTTCCTCTTTAGAAATTTCAACATCTAACTTGTCTGGCACTCTTTTTACTATGGAAATGAATGATGGCTCAGATCATGCAGCTTAATGAGAAGATGGTTTCTATGATTTATAAGTGATCGGGTGTATGATGTTCACCCGGAGGCCGGGAAAAAAATGGATGAATAAATCCCATAGACATAACTTTGTAAAGTGATCAGAGTGATCATATCTCCAGATAAGAATGTCGTAGAGAATTGAGGGTGGGCTCATTTGACTCAGGCCAGCAAGCAGTCAT
This sequence comes from Xyrauchen texanus, assembly GCF_025860055.1. Taxonomy (NCBI): domain Eukaryota; kingdom Metazoa; phylum Chordata; class Actinopteri; order Cypriniformes; family Catostomidae; genus Xyrauchen; species Xyrauchen texanus. Next base: position 18,149,862 of record NC_068311.1, read on the forward strand.
TCAGTAACACCATAGCAACTGCCTAGCCATATCGTAGTAACCATACAGAGCACCCCAATAACTGTATAGCATTTCATTGTCTTTTAACTTGGATAGTATGCTCATTGTTTTCCAAGATGGGAGCATGTCAAACAACTTGTCAACGTTGGCACCAACCTAATTTGACTAGTTTCTACAATGTGACTGATGAAGATTTGGCATCAAAATATTATAGATTCTCCACCTTTTTGAAAATTGATGAGCCTATTTATTTTGCTATCCTAACTATGCATGATTAAATACTTTAATTTTATTATTTGCATTTAGCAAATACTATCAGAACAGACCTGTGAGCAATTTTTGGTTAAGGACCTCTAATTTAGTGTGCACTCTTACCATACACCACTGACGCAGCGTGTAGACAGGGCTCTTGGGGCAATGGTGGACCCTTGCTGCATGAATCCCCCCACGGGAAACCAGAAACTATTGCCCAGGGAATACTGGTTGATGAGTAGGCTACAGCGTCCCTTCAGGCAGGGGTGAGGATTGTACCACTCGTAGGGTGTAAGCCTATTTGCCATGACCAAGAGAGTGGGGGAAAAAGGGAAAGACAAAAAAACATAACTTAAATATAAACATAAATGAGCCAGGAACTATTTTAACAGTTGGCAAAGCATGAAGTCATCAGTGGTCCCTCTTGGCCATGTAACCTGGTTTTTGTTCCCAAGGGGCTGCGCAAGTTTTAGCTGTTTATTAGAGGACGTAATAAAAATGCACTGCAGAATGCAGAGTGCTGTTGACTAACTTTTCAAGGTGTGCGAAAACCACACATTACGGCTCTTTTGAAATGCTGAACACAAGCAATACAGAAAACATAAAACAAAATATGTCAAATATATATATATATGCACATTCCAGAGGGGCAAACAAACAACGAACACAAAGGTTGAGGTAATGAATTTGTTTAAAATGTTGTGATGGGTAATGTTCAGTGTCAAAAATCATAACACGCCCTGTTGTCCTGCATAATGTTGGAAAAACCAGCAGGCTAGGATGAAAGAATACAAAAAATGACAATTTCTTTTGTGTACAAACACAAAACTACTATAAAAATTATGAAATTCCATGACTTTTGTAGTTGTTCGTGATAACAGGAAAAGTTTTCATAAAATAATATTATAGAGCTTGCACTCGAAACAAAAAAATCTATTTCTAGCTGATTAAATATTTTAGAGCTAAGAATAGCAAGGAAATAATGTTCATATCAACCAACAGGCCTAAAACTACCCCTAAAATCAGAGTGTAAAGATGACTTAATAGGAATGTTGTTCCAGGACCAACAAAGTGTATAAATTCAGGAACATGTCCAACTTTTAAACACAAGTTAGACAAGTTTTTGGATCAACATCCTTTGTTGAACATCCCCTACAAATACCCAGATGCTAGTCGAGCAGCTTCACCGTATATTTTGTCATGGCTACACCAGTCCACCAACTAAACCAGTTCTAACCAGTATAAACCAGTCTGGACTAGCCTGGAAACATATTCTGGTCTAAAGTGGTCTTTTTGGTAGGGTAGGAATAAGGCTTTTTGTTGATATTGTTGATAGGAATTAAAATAATGTGTTAAGGTTGGTGTTAGATCATGAAGGTGTCAGTGTGGAGCTGAGTTTTTACCTTGCCACCAAAAAGAGCACACAGCTGACTGCCAGGTATGCCAGCAACATGAAAAGCCAAACCCCTGGAGAGAAAGGATCCAAAAAGGAGAAATACCCTGGTCTTCTTCCCTATTGAAACAGACATAGACAATGTCAAGGCATTGCAACTGGCATACATCCCAAGTTCCTAAAGACTTAATATAATCTTAATGTTCCTAATATAACTTAATTTAAGTAAAGAGTTTTTGAGATTTAAGGTTTAAATGATAGTTCACCCAAAATGAAAATTCTGTCATCATTTACCATTATGTTGTTTCAAACTCATATGATTGGCTTTATTCCATGTTATACAAAAGAAAAAACAAAAAAGACGCAATGAAAAAATTATAAACTGTCTAACATCTCTTTTAGTGTTACATAAAAGTCAAACAGGTTTGGAACAAAATGAGGTTGAGTAAATTACTGAATTTTCTTATTTGGGTGAACTATCCCTTTAAAAAGGTTTGAGAAGTTTAAGGCTTTCTTGTTCGTTGTTGATTGGCTTGACCATTTTGGCACACTCAGGAGATCCAATAACCGCTGGAACGGAACACGAGAGCCGGTTCTGTACACAATAGTCAAATCCAATTATCTCTCCTGCAGGTACTTTGACAATCAATGGTCAGCAACATCTTAACAGCCTCTTATCAGTGAGGAACTTATTGTGAATGTACCATGGCTTATCTATCTACACTGCACAGGTGTTTTGCAGAGGGTGCTAGCAATGGATACACTTGCAAACCTAGAGTTTTACACCATGTAGCAAACCAAATATCAACATCACAAATCATTTTATTGCCTCAGACCACAAAAATGAGGTTTAATAAAGTTCTGAAATGGTTAATTATTCCACTCTCTGGTCTGCACCAGGCTGAAATTTCATTAATGTGTCTGCAATCATCTCCATATTAGTGTAATTGAATGGCATTGCTGTTAAGCCAGATACTAAAGCTGCAATTACTAGGTACTAGGTACTGATGGGCTCTCCATGAACGCAGCTTGATTTAGGTGCATAATGTTTTTTCTCTGACAGAGTTCTCTACTCTGTTGAAAAGAACAGCATTGTTAGTCACCAGCACATGTTGTGTCTTGGTTGCTGGTGTCCCTACCAGGCTTCACCCCAAAATGAAAATTCTTTACTACTGTACTCACTTGTATGTTGTTCCAAACCCATATGACTTAATAAAGAGGAAGACAAAAGGAGATGTTCAGCAGAATTTTAGCCTCATTCATCATTCACTTTTATTGCATCTTTTTCCATACATTGAAAGTGAATGGTGACTGGGGTGAAAATTGTGCCTGGACTTTATTTCTTCTGCTGAACAAAAACAAAGAGTTTTAGAAGAATATATCAGCTCTGAAGGTATCAGCACATACTTCTGAAGCGATGCAATCACTTTGGGTGTGAAAATATTCTATTTCAATTCTATTTTACTGTAAATCTCCACTTTCACTTTCTAAATGTGACTAAAATATTGATCTGTTTCTCACCAATACCTATTATATCACTTTTGAATACATAGATTTAACCACTGGAGTCATATGGATTACTTTTATGCTGCCTTTATGTGATTTTGGGAGTTTGAGAGGTCTGGTCAACATTCACTTGCATTGTATAGACCTATATAGTTAAACACATTATTCTAAAGATCTTTGTTTGTATTCTAAAGAAGAAAGAAAGTCATACACATCAGCACTGAAAACCCTAATAAGTTCATTGCACTCATTTGATTAAGTAAACTCATTCCCTCAATTCTATTGAGTAATGGGGTCTCCCAAAACTTGAGTATTTAAGTTCAATTAACTTTCAAGTAGAGTGAATTTAACTATTTAAGTTGAGTTAACTATATTCAGTCAGTTATTACATAATTCTTTACAGAAATGCATTTATGCACTTCAGCTGCACATGCACAAAGAGAACTGAGATAGTGTGACCAGGGTCCATCTTGACCAAAGAGACACAGATCACCCTAACGGTGACATTACACCAAACAACTATTTACAACAAGCATAAAGAATACAACAAAAGAGCTAAAACATCTATGAATTTTTAATAACAATTATTTAAATTCTCCAATAAGTTCCCTCTGACCAAGGACACATAATTCAAGCAGCAAGTGATTATGGGTATTCCCCATAGCCTCTAATTGTGTACTCTGTAGTTTCAGTTATTAACACTTCAAATCTCAAGTCTATGGATTTTTAAGAAAAATAAGTTAAATTAACTTAAATATTTGAGTTATGAGTCCAACCTCCCCTTTGCCTGGGGAGGGGCATGCCCTCTGCACCATCTGCCTGCAGGTCATCCCTGTCTACCTGGATGAGGGAGGGGACAAGGGGAGGGAAACAAAAAAAAAGTGTGGCCCCTACACGCTGTGACGGCGATCGTGCCAAATTAACAAAACATTTTAAAAAGAGAGGGAAAGGCCAACAGAGCGGAAGTGGAAGAGAGAAAACACTTACTTGCCGGTTCTCCGATACGCCGTAGCTTGGTCCTCGGCCACTCATCCAACTGACATCAGCCGCAGTCTCATAACCCGCCGCGTTTTAGCAGTCGATTGGTTAGGAGCCCCTTATCCCTTCGCGGTTGGCAGGCCCTCGTCCGCTCTCAGGTGGCCAGGCTCCTCCGTCCTCCGGCGGATGGCCGCGGCTGCTCCGTTTGGGTGGATGGTAGTGGCGAGAACTCTACTACGGCGCATCCCTCCTCCTTTCCAGATTTCGGCACCAGTGTAAAAGGATGAATGGAAAGGATGAGGCGAGAACCAGCTTGAGAATATAAATAATATTTGAATTCAAAACTTAAACAAAAAGACAAACACACAAAGGTGTCGGATAGCTGTCTGTAAATCTCTCTCTCGCACTGCAGCTTCCAGTCAACCTTTATCCCTCTCTGAGGCTTGATTAGCCTGATAAGGGGCCGGGTGTGCAGAATCACGACCCGGCCCGCCCTCTGCCCTGCCATAGACAACTTGATTTTTACAGTAATGACAACTTTAGGTTTTACAGTGTAGGATGGCATGAGGGTGAGTAAATTATGAGATCATTTTCATTTTTGGAGCTGGACTTTTCAGCAAGATAAACACCCTTACAGAAATTGCCATCGAGGGATGGGAAAATTGGGCCGCGTCCAGTGCATGGATGTGTGAGACTGAGTGTGTGCACTTGCAATCGTGTGAGATTTGAGGAGATAATTGTATCGTGAGCAAGAGGGACTTGCGAATAGAGCTCATAGGGGGGTATGTTAACAGTGTTGATGGGCCTCTGCAATCTGCTCCAAGCTGAAGCAAGTGCCTTTGTTTACAGCCTCTCTCAAAATTCAATTTTAACGTCTACACAAAAGTACAATCAACACTGTGCAGCTCAGAAACCTTTTAGAATACAGAGCAGAACTGCAAAAGAGAGAGACATTTTACTAGTGCATGCTATGCTGTGCACTTTTGTTTGAGAGGAGAACTACACAGGTTATACTCAGCTTAACAGATCTTTCTGCAAATACACACTCAGAACCAAAGCTCCCCTTCATCACATTACAAATGAGCACTGCTAGATTCTTCCTGCAGCAGTGCAGTCAAGGGAAAGCCTCTACTCTACTGGATCCCCACAGGTTTTGAGATGTCTCTGTGGTGCTTTGTAATTTCTAGTTTTTGGCTTGGTGGATTGGAAGTATGAAGTAAAAGTTCTCCTACTGACACACCAAAAATTCATCTTTGAGAAGTGCTGATGCTTAGGCTGTCAAAATATACTCATGCGCCAGCAGCAACTGTGGAAAGCGGCTGGTGAAGCATGCAGTCATACAACCTCCCGTTCTCAATACATTCAGCCTCTCACACCAGGGTTCACTGTATCAAGTTAAACAGGTCCTCATTAACATCTGCACAACACAGCGTATTAAATTACATGGCACATTTCTGTACATGTGTGGACATGACATGCTAATCCTAATAGATTCAGCTACTATTGCCAAAGCACCAGTAGGGGTCCTGACTTACCTAGGCCAACCAACACACTGCAGCTAAATATGGACGTGAGTTCACCTTTTAGGGCTTAATTCAGTTCTGTACAAGCAAAGTTCTGTTATTTATGGGAGTGACAACTGCATTCTACAACCAAATGAATACCATGTTTGTGTACGGAATCGAACTGAACAACTTGTTGTTAGAGACGTGATAGATAATGTGTGTGAGATGTGTCCTTTTCCTGGTGTAAATCACAAAAACAGAGGTACGTGTCCAATAAAAGGGCAGTTCCTGAGAGTACGTGAGTAGTATTCAGCTGGTCATGTGATCCTAACATGGCATTTTTAATGAGGAAAAATGACTGAGTGCACCATTAAGCAGATGTACAGCCTTTGTTCAAGGGCAGAACACTTATTTTATTTCTATAGTGTAGACAGACAGAAGCCATAGTGAGAGAGGGCGGATAGCATAGTTTAAGTAAACATGGTGCAAAGGTCACAATTTGTTTTCAACCAGTGAATGATCAGCAGAATGAATTGGGCAACAGTAGGAGGAAAATTTAGATGAAATCTGCGTGCTTACCAAAAATCTAATTCCTGATACCAGTGGCCAGAGCTGGAAGTGTTGTTGAACGTATGGGCACATGTGAGCTCCAGTTTCTGTGTAAAATTTCCACTTGGGGTGGCAAAAGTTGTAAGTCTTAAGATCCTTGCCATTTTTGGGGATTTCCGCCTGGATTTGGCCTACCCAAATTAAAAAGCTTCCCATTCCCACATACTTTGGCCTAAATACACAGTTTTGGTGTCATTTTACAGGAAACCCTTTGAAGTTGCATAAAACACTGCTAAAAATTAAAAAAAATTAAATATATGTTGTCTGAACAGTAATAACCCTCCTAAAAAAGAGGCGCTTTTTGATTTTTTTTATATAAATTCATTTTTGAAAGTGTATAACTCAAGCCCTGTAAACCCTAGCAGCAAGCAGACAGTTTTGGCTGTTTCCACTAGATGTCAGCAAATACCTGAAAAAGGAATTTTGTCTGCATCATGTTTTATTTAATATCTATTTCAATTTATTTGAAGGGAGGAATATTACCTTTTTTTGGTGTACTTTCCGCCTACCCAAATCTAAAGTCTCCCCATACCCATATACAGTGCTATAAATGCAAAATCCCAGTGTAATTTTACAGAAAACCCTTTGTCATTACATAAAACACTGTTGAAAGTGGTAAATATGCGCTCTGGTGTCTGGTGAGACGCGTCTGTGTGTTTTGTGCACGTAACCTACCTAGTGATCACTTCACAGTCAGGATGCAATATCACAGCCCCTGATTGGTCTATTTGATCTTGAGAGACATTGCCGGAAAGCAGAGGGTCTAAGCTTTACGGCAATATATGCTTTATCCGGATCGGATGTTTACATATTTTCCTGGATTGTTGAATATCATATAACATTACTTTGTGGTGTTTCTGCACTCGAGGGATTACTTGGGCACACAACCACAGAAAACACTGAAAAACGGCTCATTTTGCAGAGAATAACCTAAGGTAAAGGATTATGTAGCATTTGTGGCTAACTGTGCTGTCTAGTCGCGAGTAGCACGGCAAATATTCAATAATTTCACTTGTATGTTTACAAATGTTGATTGTATACTTCATGATTCATTCGAAGTGTATTAGATATGTGATTATACCTCAATAAAAAGACTTATTGGAACTTCTTACTGGCAATGAGAGCTTTCATTTGATACATGGTTTGTACATGTGCGTCATATTTGAGCGATATGAGAAATATGCGTATTCAAAAACGCACATAATTATGACACGACTTTTGATGGGTGGAACTATGTAATTTATTGTAAATAAGTTACTTAGTGTAAAACAAATGCCAAAGTGATGCATATCTCAAGAAAGTAGACATTCTAAGCTTTCAAATGGTACCAGATATGAGCTCATAACTCCTCCGCATACATTTAAAATTGGAAGTACATTATTACTGACATAATTTTAAATCCCGGATCCGGGATCGTGGATTTTAAGATGTTAATTGTAAATGATGCAATACAGTCAACAGAAATTAAATATATTATATAACCTAAACTCTAACCTTAACCCTAAATCTAAAAGTCAGTGGAGTAAAAATAAAATTTTAGAATGAAAATACAGCCTCCAAATCACGTTTACCATTTGAACGCGATTACTTCCTGGATCCTATGGAACCAGAACACGTGTTTCAGAGGTTGCTCAGTAGCACCACAGTGTAAGGTGATCATAGGTGAATTAATCCAAAAAATGTCATTAAATGTCATTAAATGTCACCTCTGTTAGTTATTCAGCCGAATGGGTTTGAATTCAAAGTACATGAAATGTCGGAAGCAACATGTACATTTCCCGTGAGATCATGCTGAACGAAGAGCGGGCCCAATGCTGTGGAAATGTATTTTTGTTTGGCCAAATGTTTTTATTGACACATTAACCTACATAATGTAGAGAGACATGAAATAAAGGGGACAGAGAAAGTGGAATGAAATGAGAACATGAACCAAGACAAACACGAACCCAGGTCTCACATGAGCACCATCGTCTCAACGTTGGAGCACTCAAACTGACCACAAGGCCACCACTTTCACAAATTTCTGCTGTTGAGCAGGCGAAATGGAGTGAGTGTCTCACTGTATGCGGAGGTTCCACCCTGTGCCACCTTAGTGCAGCCATCCTAAGCAACACCATACATCGCTTATGTCATATACACTCCCTCTTTCGCTCTTCTGTTAGCACATCCATTATTCGAGAGAGACAGAGGTCTCTTTTTCAAACCCATGACACCTTGAAAAACGTGTGGCCAGTGGGAACATGCTCCTGTCACAATGGAATTGCTCTGTGAAGAAAAGTTCCCAGAGTGAGCGGACTGCATTTTCTTCTGAGAGGATATAGACACACACACATATACTTCATCTGATAATATACACATACAAACCCACTCAGTCTATTGCTACTCCTTTGGGGCAGCTCATGATCTCAGCATTGCTCCCTGTGCAATCTTATGAACTCTTTGCACAAATTAGTTATTTCATCCTTAACCACACCCAGTGTCTCTTCCTCCCTGCATGCACCACACAAGAGGCTGTGTTTGCACGCCGTTTTTCAAGCAGACAGCTAAACATTGCATATTAGTAGGGCATAGGCTGGCATCAGCGAAATTAAGGCAAGTTACTCTGAGTCATGTATTTAATTAAGCTCCCCATACCACACACTTGAATACATACACAAACAAAGTGGCACACTTCATACAATCTACCAGTGTGATTACTGTGCGCTGAGATTGAGATACCACTCCCCAACATGTAATTAAAACAATGCAGGAAGCCACATTTGATTCCATTTTCCATTGTTAATGATCAAGTGAAGAATTTAATTTAAAGTTTGAAATAAGCTATGGGGGTCCTTGTATAAATCAAAGCCTCCTGGATCAATAGCAATTGGATTAAACCTAACAAGTGCAATCACAAGCATTCAAATATTGAATGTAGCACCATAACTGTGGGGTATGAAGAAGAGAGGGGAGAGAAAGAGATTATTCTAAGATAGAGAGGTGTCAGGGTTGGGTAAGATAGAGACAGAACAGCTCCTCATTGTACAACAGTCTTTCTTTCATCCGCTTTAACTGCGTGAAGCCCATTTAATATGTCTCTTATGTCTTTTGTTATTGTTCTCTGTTTTATTTGCTAGACATTCTCTTACTTACTCAGTGTGTCTAACTCTGTGGCTTTATCAATCAGCTTTCCATTTTTTTTAACTTTCTAAGTCAATTTAGGGGTGGTGAAGCCTAGTGGTTGAAGATCTGGGCTGGTGACTGCTTGGTTGCAGGTTTGATCCTTGCCAGAATTGATCCATGAAAGATCTGCATTTTTACCTTGAGCAAGGCAGTTAACCAGTTTGCTCCAAGGGGACTGTTACGGTAAAATGTGGTAAAATGAGAAGTGGATCCCATAAAATGTGGCTTGGTACATGTTTGAAGCACAATTCATCCACCCCATGTCTAATGTAGCTTCTGGTACATCTGGATATGGTTTGAAAAGATACGATTAATGGTATCTGCCTAAAATTTCCAGATAGATGCATGCCTAATAGCAACGTACAATTCATTTTCTAATTGAACTGAAACCATGGTTATAAGCGCTACAGGGTTATTGACAAATAAGGTTGTCAGAGATTATACAAATTAGAAATCATAAAAAAACTCTAGTTTAAAACATGTCAAGTTAATAGAAATGACATTTTTGTGTACATTTTGGTTTCCAACATTTTAAAAACCATTTACAGTATTTTACACAGATTATTTATTTATTTATTATTAAATCACTTTACAAATGTCATGTGGGTGTAACCAACAAGTAAAATATACTATTATTATGTCTTTGCACCCTGAATACATCAGAGTGAACAAAACTTAATTATTAATTTCAAAAAACTTTTCAAACATATTTTTCTAATTAAATTATAATTATAATATATTTTTTTAAATATTATATATTTTTGTGTCAGGAAAATCAATAGGTTTTCTCAGGGTTAATTCATATGACCTGAATGATGTGTCTTTCCATAATTTCTGATTTTATTAAAACTTCACACACATTCATGAGGGTATAACGGATCCTCTCTATTTTTTTCACGTGACAACAATATGGCAACCTACACATTGGTTACACCATCTGACTGTAATTGGGGGACAACATAATTTTAATATTTATAATATGTATATATATATATATATATATATATATATATATATATATATATATATATATATATATATATATATAGTTTCACTGCTTAATAATTACTCAGAATTACTGCTAATCATTTTAGTTTTTAATGAGACCCAGAAAAAACATCAAAATGACTTTGAACTTAATTAAAATATAACATAATTGAAACATGCTAATCATAGTAAAAGATAATGTAATTTTTTTGTCAGAATTGCATTTAAAAATATGTTTTAATAACTTTAGAAAAAACTAATAATTTTGAACTGTAACACCCCTTAAACCAACCACTAAAATCAGAGAATGATATAAATACAATTTGGATGAGAATTAAGAATATTTAGGTTGATAAGAATGTTGTTTAAATCCCTAACCCCATCCCTAAGTCTAACCTTAAAATCTGATGTTTGATAGCAATGTAGTACCAGGACGAAAACAGTAATTATGAATAATATGAATTATGCAGTGACATAATCTAAATTATGGCTTTGCTGGCTTTGTTTCTCTCTGATTAAGGAGGTCAGAGGAAACGATGTTAGCAAGTGTCCAGTGCTTAATTTGAGCAAGATCCTGTTCTGAAAATGTTTAGATTTGGGATATTTGTGTTTCCGGTAGTTGATTTATACGATCCGGGATTAACCGGAGCATTGTCAATTTGTGTGTGTGTGTGTGTGTGTGTGTGTGTGTGTGTGTTTGAGAAAGGGAGAGACGTGCAGGTGTGCCAGCTTTCCTAATTGGTGCAATATCTCTCTCATTGGTTGATGCTTTTGGTTGCATGCACACCCAAGCACAGGAAAGCAGAGAGAAATCGTGTCTAACTTGCGAAAGTTTCTTATAAATATAGGAAAATTTCAGTGAAAATGTGACAAATACAATCAAGATTAGATTAAATTTTTAAAAACTCAAATAAAGCTGATAGTGTTCGTGATCAAAAGATTTACCAAGAAAATGAAACCGCACCGCTGGACAACAGGGCTAATAGCAATAATAATCAGGAGGAATTTTCAATTCACGTGAAACTGGAGTCTAAACACACAAACTCCAAAATAAAAAGTTAATTTACTAATTTGTTTGGAAGCATTTGAATGACCAAGGGTTACAGAAGACAGCAGATGTAAAGAAGTCAGAGGACAAAAATCTAATAAAGACACAGCAATGGGACAAAATGTTTTACAAGTCGTCCTTTTTGCAATGTTCATGCATGCCCTGGATGCAGATAAGCGATGTTGTGCCTTATGTTAGTCTATTGTTATATACCTCCTATTTATATTTTGTGTATTTGTCAGATTTCCTATTAGAAATCCTTAGAAACTCATCCACTAACATGTTCAATTGTGATATGAAATGATATTTTTGCCTCAGTTCTGTTGCATAATAAGAAAATATGCAAATAATTGTAAAACCGCTTAACCACAATTTTTTTCTCAGATGACAATCTAACCATCAAAAATCACACCACGGCATCCCTACATGGTCCATGGGTCAGCATTTAGTGACGTCATTGTATGAACTGGGAAAGCTGAGGTTGTATGGTCAGCATTGGTCTCCATGCCTCTTAATCATTGTTTTTGATCCGGCAAGTCTTCGTTTACAAATTAAGCTCTGCCTGTAGTGTATTGTGGTGTTTGCTGAAGCAGGTCAGTATGCAAAAATGCAGATAAGTACCAAACATATGTTTGCATGCAGCTGTTTGGAAATCTGCTTCTAAGTTTACGGCACACATGGTGCTATTAATTCTCCCAACTTTTCTCGACCAATGAGAGTATTTGTGTGTGTGTGTGTAAATGCTCTACTGGGACACCACATTAATGTTTGCACACGCTGCACAAAGTGGCTTCATCCGGCACTTAGCCAACAGAGAGATCAGCATGTCACCTTGAGTTTGGGGAGGAGCTTTGATTAATGGCACTCAGGCCTTTAAAAATAAAAGAGCTATTGGATTTTCAGTGTTGCTGTGTGCAAGAGCTTGGGGTGTTATAGGTGTGAATTAGATACAAGTCACAATAAGGAGAAGTTGAAATTGGGAAGGAAAGCACTACATTTATCAGCTTTTCACACTGCAACACACCATCTGCTACAGCAAACGAAACGCGCAGTGCTCCCAGCCCCAAAGTATTTCTCTGTTAATTTCCCTCATACTCTCTGTCTCGGTCATTAGATGCTGCTGATTGTTGAGGCTGGCATCTTTAAAGCTGGGAAATCTGGAATGGTCCAGGATTCTTGGCAGCAATTGCTGTTGAGAATAACAGCTTAAACCAACTTTTAAGTTGGTTTGCTGGTCTTTTCTGGTCTGCTTTGTTGGTTTTAGTGGGGTTTTGGGGACTTACCAGCTGGCCAGGTTTTGGAGACAAGCCGAAGACCAGCTAGACCAGTTTACACCAGCTAAGACCACCATAAGAAAACCATCTTAGGCTGGTTTAAGCTGTTTTTTATAAAAGCAGGGATGGGAACTTAATGGTGTGGAGAAAGAAGATGTAAAGCAGGAAGCGTGGTCTTACTATGTGCACTCTGTACATGATGCTGATCCCCAGAGTCATAAAGGGTTTGGAGAAATCAATGACCTTCTCCCTCTCAGCCGTGATGGTCAGTGCGGCCACAGCCAAGTCAGCCTTCTGAAACATATGCACAATAATCACAACTGTTATTGTGGCTCAGACAAGAACACAACAAACAGAGAAAAAAAAGAAGATTGCATAAAACTGAGATGGGTCATCATATCTCTTGATGTTAAACAGAATTATTTTTGAAATCTTACTATCAAATTGGAATCCCTACTGGAAAAACTAAGTTTAAAACCAGTTTAAAGTCCCCATGAAATCTAAATTGTTGTTTTACTCTTTTTAGTCATGTTTTTTTTAGACTTTAAGCCATCTACTGTATATGCTAGAATACAGTACTATTAAAAGTTGAGTAAATTAATGTTTAGCATATATGTTCCCCTAATAACACCTGCAACTCACTAGTGAGTAGCAAATTATGGTTCATGGCTGTGACATAAGCAATGCCTATTGGCTATTTAATAAAAAAAAATAAGGAGACCACCAGTTCGTTATGTCCCACCTGGACATTCCTGTGAATGCAGGTAAGAAAACTACCTTTGGTCCAGAATACCTGTATTGTGGTGAATACTTCAGGACACTGCAGTGTGAGTGTGTGTATGTGTGTGATGGAACCCAAATACAGAAAGTGGCAATAGAAAAGGGGTAGACTGTCATGACAAATCACTTGACACAGCATACAGTGTGCTGGCGGGCATGGTTCTGTGGCTGGATCCCACTAATCAAACAACACTAAAAAGTGCATCTGCAATTTCACGGTCCCACGGGACACACTCTTACCCTCCACTGCGCTTTGTCTTCTCTTGTAGGAATGAAAAGATATTGGAGCTCTGCTGTAAATGAGAAGGAATCTCTGAACAACCGATGCCGAGTTAGAATGTGTTGTTTTAGCCCTAAGCCAGGACTTTTGAAAGCTCCTGGAGAGGCTTGTTAATTCAGAGAGCCAAATTAGGAACACTGGACACGTGTTTCAAGATCCAAGAAGCGAGAGATTTATCGGCCATTTGCAAGAAGGCGATTAGATCTGTTGCTTGCGGAGATCTTTCAGTATACAGTACAGCTAATGAGAGAGTGGATTAACAGGAGAGGACTGGCAGAGGACAGAAAAAAACAGTGACAATGGTCTACTGTTTACTGGTCTACTTCCTCTGATAAATCAATTGAAGACAGTGACCTGTTCTTTTCTAAGGAGCAATGATGACTCACTCCAAGTTCACCTGATTATACAACCAGTTAAGTTGTTATCCTGTCATGTAGCCTACTTCACCTTCACTGATGCAAAACATTGTGGTGCGGAAAGTGGAGCTCCTAGTTCGAGCCACTGTTCCTTGAAGATTTATTCCGCAATAATAGCTTGCAGATGCACTACATTTCAAGTGCTCTCCATAGTTCAGCTTTGGCCCAAAGGCCTTCTTGAACTTGTGCACACCTCACTTCACACAACAAAACATCACGCTGACACGCAAACAAGGAAATTACCCAGTCCCTGCTGAGCGGAAATCCCTCAAACAGATGTCATCCATAGCAGAAACAAGGACAATAACTGCTGCTCAAATATTAGACATCCAGTTATGTATTAATATTGATGACTGGACCGCACAGATATTTCAAGAGAGGAAAATTATGCAACAGACTCTAAATAATAAATAATGCAGCTTGATATTCTTTCTTCACTCCCTCTTGCCTTTAGCTTTGACTCAATCATAAAGTGATGCCCCTAAAATATGAGAGAAAAGAAGCAATGCCAACTCTATATCACTAATGAATAATACATTGAGTTAAGTTCCCTGTGTGGCCTTTGTAAATTGCCTCAGAGTTTAATCTTCATCTATCACAATAGAAAAACCTGAATGCTAAGAGGACAACGGGGTTTGGTTAGCATTCTTTCAATCCCTTTGTGCACAATACTCTGTCTTTAGATGTACAAGCTTTGATAGTTTCGTAGCCAACAAAGCATGACCAAGATATCCACTCTGGGATAAGTCCACGTTTGTGAACCACTGTCTTGCAACCCTGCAATAAAAACAGCTACAACCAGCCAAAGCTGATTGGGTGACTGTGGCAGCGGGGGCGTGGTCAAGCGCCCGTCCGGGAGAGAGCAGCATAAAAAGCAGCAGCAACAGAGCCCAGGGGAGAGCCCGACACAAAGGCCAAGAAGCTATTGTGCTATATTAGTGTGTGAATTAGTGTGTGAGAATTAAAAACAACCTTACCTCAACCCTGTTGCTGTTTCCGTCCCTTCCTCACTGGAAACTTGTTACAGTGACCTTAGCTAGTTGTAGAGGGTTTTTGACCAGCTAAACCAGCTGAGCGCAGTATAGCCAGGCTGGGTGCACTGAAAATGGCTGTTCAAAACATATCATGTTATCATTATATTTTTCTAGCTAAAATAGTCTTTGTTATTCTTCTGTATGTAGTAGTAATAGCTTGTTTTAACATTACTCTATTTTCTCTGTTGCAGTAAGGGTTGCACATTTTCTAACAGCCAAATATGGGACATTTATTTCAGCGGGGCTCTGAGCAAAGTTTAGAGAGGACCACCTTGTTTATATAGAAAAGCAATTGAAAAACAGGATGGATGAATGCAAAAACGTGTTTCGTGTGAACAGTCCCTATAAATACTTAAAATTAAAACCGCTTTGTAATTCAATGATGAGAGAGAACCGAATTTATATCAATCTTCACATTAAATTAACAAT
The DNA here is from genome assembly GCF_025860055.1 of Xyrauchen texanus. NCBI lineage: Eukaryota > Metazoa > Chordata > Actinopteri > Cypriniformes > Catostomidae > Xyrauchen > Xyrauchen texanus. The sequence continues at coordinate 18,165,515 of NC_068311.1, forward strand.
AATTTTTGCCCCCCAGTATATGACTACTGTGTTAAAAACAGTATATATCACTTAAAAAAAATTATTTGGCCTTCCAAGGCTATGGTCTTAGCGCTACTTACGGTTTTAAGCACTGTGCATTATACTGAATTTTTATGGGAGAGAAATGCAAAACATGAAAATAGTGTATTTCTTATTGGATTACAGTGTTGTTGTTTTGGCAGTGAATAGTGTTTATAACAAGGGAAATGTAAGAAAATCACATTAAACTTTTTAACTAAACCTTTACTTTTATATTAAAAGTGCTGCAGTTTACCTTAATGTCACCCTTGATGGTATAGCCCCCCTTCGATTAAAGAAAATGAAAGAAAAAAACCCTACACCAGTGTACAATGATTACACTCATGCTGTCAAGAGAGCAGCTCGGAAAATGGAGAGCAAGTGGAAGAATACAAAATTAGAGGTATTTCGCGGTGCGTGGAAGAATAGTGTCTGTAGCTACAGACAGGGACTAAAAGCTGCCTGGTCAGCATATTTTAGTAAACTCATAGAAAATAACCACAACAATCCTAGGTGTTTATTCAGTACTGTGGCTAAAATGGTTAGGAATAAAGCTTCAACAGAACCAGATATTACATCGCAGCACAAGAGTAATGACTTCATGAATTTCTTTACTGATAAAATTGAAATAATCAGAAATAAAATTGAAATTATGTAATCATCTGTCATAGCACCTCAGAATACATTGTCTCATAATTTTCCTCACATGCAACTTCAATTCTTTGCTGTCATAGGCCATAACGAGCTAACAAGACATCAAAAGCCACAACATGTTTGTTAGATTCATTACCAGCCAATCTGTTAAAAGAGGTATTCCCTGTAATCTCAGAACCTCTTCTTAATATTATTAACTCCTCGCTATCCTTAGAAAAACGTTCAAATGGCAGTTATCAAACCGCTTATTAAGAAGCCACAACTTGATCCTGGAGAACTGGCTAATTATAGACCAATTTCAAATTTCCCGTTTATGTTGAAAATTCTAGAAAAGGTAGTATCCTAATATGTTCATTTCTACAGAATTTTTTTTATATATGAACAATTTCAATCAGGATTTAGGCCTCAACATAGTACAGAGACTGCACTTATCAGACTTATAAATGGCTTGCTCTTATCATCTGATCGATGCTTTTTATATAATCTGTCCTTTGAAAATGAAATTACCAATGTTTGTAAAACAGCATTCTTCCACCTAAGAAATATTGCTAAATTACAACACATGCGCTCTGTTGCTGATGCCGAAAACTAATTCATGCGTTCATGACCTCAAGACTAGATTATTATAAGGCATTACTGGGAGGAAGTCCAGCAAGATCAATAAATAAACTTAAAATGGTCAAAATGCAGCAACCAGAGTGCTGACGATTATTATTAGGCCCATTTTAGCATCGTTACATTGGCTACCTGTTAAATTTCATATTAATTAAAAAATTCTGTTAACTACGTACAAAGCTTTGAATGTTCTAGCTCCACAGTACTTAAGTGACCTTCTACCATGCTATATTCCATCATGTTCATTACGATTCTGATGGGGGTCCAGAAATTCTGGCCTGTTAATAGTTCCTAGAATAGCAAAATCCACAAAAGGAGGTAGATCCTTTTTCCTATTTGGCTCCTAAACTATGGAAAAGTCTCCTTAATGGCACTTTTCCACTGCACGTTACGGTTTGACTTGCCTAAACTCTACTCGCTTTACTTGCATTTCCATTGCAGTTCAGTGCCACCTCAAAGTGGGTGGGATTATAGGCTGATCGGCATAGTTGCATCGCTTAAACATGACACAAACTGACCAAAACAATAACACGACCGCTATCTGTTAGCTACTAGTTCATTGTGCTGCATAAAGCAGTTGTTGCATGGTGATTTTATCCAGGTTTGAAATGGCCTGGTAGTTTTGGAAGCAAGCTTCCAGTAGCTGGTCAACTAAACAAAGTGAAGCTTTCAAGCAGAGTATACAGTTAGCATAACAAAATATACCATCCTCCGTCCAGTCCAGGGCACTCTCCTTCCCATTGCTCGCCGGTTTAGATAGCGTCCATTTGGTCGAACCACTTCCACTTTTCCTTGATAGTTCTGTAGTCACTTTTACGTTTTTTTTTTTTTATTTTCCCTACACTGTTGGTGGGTCCGGTGGTAGCCATGTATGGCCAACAGCTGATACACTTCCTGAGAGACTTTTAGGTCCATTGCTAACGAGTGGACCATCTGCAACTCGTTTATTGATCACGGCGTGGTTTTGCACACAGCCATTTCTTTTTTCACAATTCGAAAGACGCGTGAACAAATGATGCTGCTATCGCTGTTACTAAGTTTAAAACTATTGGGTTGATGTCACGTGTCGGAAATCCAGTGATGCTGGTAGTGACGATTCTCCCTGACCAATCAGTGATCTTCAGGATTTTGACATCACATTTAGTATCGGCTCGGCACGCTTGGAACCTTGACCGAGGTGGTACTAAAAAAGTATCAGGTACCAGGTACTATCCACAGTGGAAAACCCCAAAAAACTGAGCAGAGCAGAGCAGAGTCTAGTTGAGTTGAGTTGTACCATGCAGTGGAAAAGCCCCATAACACTGTTCGAGATGTAGACACACTCACTCAGTTTAAGTCTAGACTAAAGACTCATCCATTTATCCAGGAATACACCTAATTTATCCTTCAACTCACAATTAGGCTGCTTTAGTTAGATCTGCCGGAACCAGAAACAGTGATCATGATCTATAACTCTGCAATAAATTAAATGACATCTATGCTAATATAATTTTATTTGTTTCCCTTTCTCAACCTCGGAACTCCTATCCTGAGGTCACCAGAACCGGGTGGATCCAGCTCCATTACTGCTTCATGTTGGACTCCACTGTTATGTGTCACTGTGTGATGATGACTATTAGCAGCCGGTGCCAGCCAAACATCACTTCTGTCTATTACGATGGACTTCAGAGGATGAAATGATGCCAACTCCAACCATAAGACATGGGACACTTCATATGCCATTGCCTGAACCTTGGATTTAGGATAGACCTCACGGAAATTACCGGCCAGTTTGAACTGTGATGCACCTCACTGAGCTCTGCCTACATCACCTTGGTCTAATGATGGACTACACTCTTGAAATGGAATACATAGACTATCACTTAATTGCCAACAAAACCCTTCATCAGCCAACTAACAAGGACTACTGCATCTATGTGAACTTCTGCAGTTAATATAGGATGGACTTCAAAGATATTAGTCATTAATCTTAGAATTCACACAATCTTTTTTTAAACATTGACCCTTAACACTTACTTAGATTAATAATTTTAAACCATGACTTGCACTATACATAAGTAATATTGGCATTATATTCATGATGTTAGTCAGAGGGGAACTGTGGCCCCCACAGTGAGTCTGGTTTCTCCCAAGTTTATTTTTCTCCATTAACCAACATCTTATTGAGTTTTGTGTTTCTTTCCACAATTGCCTTCGACTTGCTCACTGAGGTTATAAATACAATTAGTTTTTAATTACTTATTTTTAAACACAATTCACAATCATATTTTATCAAACTACACAATGATGACTCTAAGACATTATATATATTACAGTTTTATCTTCTGTTAATGTCTGATATTCTGTAAAGCTGCTTTGAAACGATGTGTGGTATGAAAGGCGCTATACAAATAAAATTGGCTTGACTTGAAATGACTTGACATTTAGCTTACAATCTCTTCCACAATGAGCATTGACATATGCAATGCAATGCAATGACATGTCATGAATATAGTAGGTGTTACTGGTGTTTTACAATCACAATGGTGAGAAACAATTATCATGCACTCAAATGCTATATGTTTGACAAAATTCTTCAAATCCTGACAAAAAATCATCACAGAAAATGTGCACTGATTGTCATTGATCTTTCCTCCAGCCACTTCTGTTAAATTGGTCATGAAATGCTCTTTCCTGAGATCCAATGATAATAATAGTAACTTTTTTTGCATTTGAACAGTCATCATTTAGTAATATTTGATCATTTTGCACCCTGTCTCCGGCCCTTTGTTTGAAACCCTCTGTTTTGGCCATAGTGCCAAATCATGCAGCCCCTCAAATAGTACCTTTTTTGAAACTCATTCGGAAGAGAATGAACCAGCTCAACAACATTATAAAACAAAATATCAGGGTTTAAACATAACGCACATCCAACACATTGCATCTGAATATATTAAACTGTTCATCTCAAGCCCAACTGTTAACACTCAAACCCTTTCTACACTGGATGTGAGAGTCGCATCAAAAGCAATATAACCCATTACAATCAATGATGCTGTCTACCATGGAAGAGTCCGTTGCAGTGCGTTGTATTGCACCAACAGTAAACCGATCTCCCATTCCATTCTGCACTGCACGCAGTGTTGCTACTACTGCCAACAACACAAATAAACAGTTTAGAAAGTTTGTGTCGACGCGCCCGGTGTAAACAGTGTGTCAGCACCATAAACTATCACACAGTCATGACATATGAAATATTCATGAATGAAACTGTTTACTCATGTTTTTTACGCTTGCATCCAAGTTATTTAACTGCCCCATCCTTCAATAACAGTTCCTTTGCGAAGCTTGAATCATATTATGACTGGTTTGATATGAGCCGTACATATAATCCACTCTAAAATACTAAAATACTGAGGACACATCCACATCCAGTTTCCAGTATCATTTTATAATGTTTTCATACACCAACAACTAAAAATAAATGGGCAAGAATGTGATGCTGCAGCTGAATGACACACAGCTGTATAGTGTGGGATGCAATTAGAATCAATGGCCACTCTCAAGGTCAGCTGTATAGAATATATTTTGAGGGAATAATAATAAGACTAAGCATTCCTTTCTTTATTTCACTAATGGCTTTGCCCTCCATTAGCTTGTGGAATTAAGTCAGATAACTTCTCAAAGGCTGCTCCATAGTTGTATGAGAGAATGGAGAGAAAAATGCCAGAATAATGGTCTTTTATGACCTCTTCACCTGGAAATATATGAATATCGCTGTGGCCTTTTCGTTTATATTCTGAAATGTATTTTGCTCCCTGCGGTGCCTGCCAGAAAAGCTGACAAATAAATCAGCTGAGTGATATAACTGTTTTTAAATAAATAACATTTATGTTGAAAAGGGCAAGCGTTCATAGCTAAATGGAATTTGCAGCATATGAGATTTCTATCTCATCAAATGGATGTTAGTTACTGTCAGAAAGGGACTAATACACAACTAGCTTCACTGAGTCTTTTTAAACACATTTGTGTGTGTATGTTAAGAGATCGGATGGGCTAATTGAAATTCATTAGGAAAACAAGGGACCTGTAATTTAGTGAGAGGCATAAACTTGCATATCGTTAATCTGCATCACCTGTGTGGAGGCAACTAAAACAACTCTTGACCTTGCTTAAAGGCTTCCTCTTTTTAATGAATGATTAAAATGAGCATTTGAAAATGAACAATTCTAGGCAACAACAAGCAGAGTGTGTTCTGAATAACAGAGTTGGTGTGCTTGGAATGTGATTAATAAAATAATTGCTGCTAGTGGCTCTGGCATTAGGAATTAAATATGGATTTTGGATGTGGGGGAACCTTAAGATTTGGTTTTGATCCTGGAGTTAAAAAAACAAGCAAGCACTATAATTACCTATGTTGGAACCTTTTGTGATAGCGCTACATACATACATATTTGCCAGACACCCCCCAAAAAAAAGAATACCATAAATAATAATTTAAAAATTAAATACATTAAAAAAAGATATGTATAACTAGTGATTACAATATGAGTATATGGTTTGGTAGATTAAAGGAATATTCTGGGTTCAATTCAAGTTATGCTCAATCAACAAGATTTGTGAAATAATGTTGATTACCTCAAAAATGTATTTAGACTCATCCCTCCTTTTCATTAAAAAAAGCAAAAATTGAGGTTACAGTGAGGCACTTAATGGAAGAAAACGGGGCCAATTTTTGGAGGGTTTAAAGGCAGAAACGTGAAACTTGTAATTTATAAAAGCACACATGAATTCTTCTGTTTAAACTTTGATCTCTAAATCGTTGTTTTTACAGTCCTTTCAGGGTTTTAGGTTTCACAGCGTTATGTCGTCATGGCAACAAAGTTGGATATAACTTTACACAGAACAGGTTAGTAAGTGATTTTATCACACTAAATTCATGTTAACAAATATTATTTATGTCTTGTGGCTATGCTTTTGAAACAGTGAGTATTTTAACGTTTTGGCCCCATTCACTTCCATTGTAAGTGCCTCACTGTAATATTCCTTTAAGTGTGTGACAAAATCGCTGTCTGTCAGTGGATATAGGCTTTTAGGAACAGCACGCTTTTCTTTGCATTTTATTTTTGTGATTTCAATGGAATTCAGAGTGAACTGTGGATGAGTGGTAGAGGTTGGACCCTATTCACAGGTTTGAAACGCAGAAGTGCACTTTAGCAGGGTAAACTTCTATAGATATACAGTACATGGGACACCACAGCAAATACTATTTTTGAGTTTTTGTGCTTCCACAACTTTTCAAAAGAGGAAAAAAATAGAGAGCGGTGGATTACAGCATTCAGTAGAGAGAAAGATGTCAAACTTACTGTCATTCCCTCAGCAGTTGTATTACAAACCCTAACAAAGCAGTGTTGACTAGTTGTTTTTTTTAATTAATGCCGGGGTAATGGGCACAGATTAAAAGTGTATATACATCTCAAATGTAATGGATTAAAAAATAAAACTGACAATTTTCTTTTTTTTTTTAAACAGCCATCATGGATAATTTCAGCCAAATTAGTTCCTTGAATTTAACCTATACTTGTGATGTCACTCACCCTGCCGATGAGCTCTCCCACCATGCCCGTCCAGGTGCCATTGGCCCCAGGCACCCCATACACGCCGTCCCCAACGAGCCGAATACGGTACTTAAACTTCAGTATTTCAGCCAACTCCTTCAGCATGTCAACACAGAAACCTTCATAGCGATCGTTCCCCTCTAGTTCCTGGTGATTGGGTCTCAGCATTACGTACGGATTCTCCTGTAAAGACATCAATGATAACACCATCAGTACTCACACACACTCAAACACACAAATCACTGAATGTACAAGGTAAAGAGTATATTTTAGGTGCTGGGACTGGTCATTATTTCTCTTACAGGGATGGTCCACCCAAAATACAATTCTGTCATGTACTCAAACTCATGTTGTTCCAAACTGTATGCATTTCTTTCTTCTGAGATGATAGGCAGAATATATCAAGCATATCAAACAGTGGGATGTGGAACATTACTAAAGCATTTTATGTCATCTACCCACATACCTACATACTGTATTGAAGTGGTGAATGCCTGAATCACCAGCTCCTGTTCTTCAATACATATATATATCCTTTGAGTGAATTCAATCTAAATTGATCAACATTTAACCTAATGTGATTAATTGAATGGTTTAGTGGAACTAATCAATATTCTTATGAGTTAATTAACGTTATAACACACATATCATATTCTTGTGAGCAAACAAGTCATTATTATAGTCTCTTAATATATGCTCTCTGTGGTTTCAAGCTTGTACAAACAGTTTGAGACCATACCATATATCTGTCTTAGGCGACAGTTTGTCTGCTGACTAAGATACCTAGGTCACGTAGGCCGCTTCTCTAGTGTCTTCATGACCCAACAACATACATTTGATTATGAACGTTTCTGCCAATTTAACAAGAATACTACTTCAACTCTCCTGAGAGAAAGTACAGCTATCTCTATGTTTTAATTTCCAACAGGATAAGGTCAGTATACAACAGAAGCTTTGTAGTATACAACCTTGAATAGAAGCTGTATGTGTTTTTCTCCCAGTTTTTCTGTTTCAGGAGTCCAGTGGAGCTAGAATAGCAGTCTAGAGGTGGACAACTGGACATCAGAGACCTATGGATGACCATAAAGGGAGGACTGTCTCTAGCCTAGGACCTGAGTCAGACCATTAGAGCCTATATACAGAACTAAGCATCACGCAAAGTCAGTGAGATAAACAACATACAGGATGACCATGTTCAGAATGTTTTATAGTTATCCATGCTTGTAACCAATCAGAATCCTAGAAGACTATAGCATTGATTTCTACTTGTTGCTGTATCTGATTATAAGTATTGAAGTTTTTGGACCTGAGTTCAGTTCCTAACAGGTGTTTTTTCACATTATGAAACACACCATATGGCAGTGAAGACCCTGTACAACTGTGCAGATAAAGACCTACATAATGGATGAATTGGAGAAAATTCCACTTTCTAAATATAAAAAACTTGTGTCTTCAGTGGCCAAATGCTTAATAAGTGTTATTAGAATAAATGGTGATGCTTCACAGTGGTTAACACTCGACTGTTCCAAATTTGTGGAGCGTCTTGCAATCATCTGATTTGAAATTAATGTACATTTAAAAAACAAACAAACAAACAATGAAATTCACAGGTTAAAACATCATATAATGTGTAGTTGTAGTGCTTTCAATATAGCAAAGGGTGAATATAATTTACAAATCACTCATTTCTGTTTATTAGCATTTTTAATACTGTCCCAACTTTTTCGGAATTGGGGTTGTACTTCATCTAGCCATCATTCACTAAACACTTGCTGTGCTCACTGTTATAAACTGGGCCTTGATCAGGTGGTTTGCTAGTGTGCATGCCGGTGTGGATTATTGTCATTTAAAAAAACACGGCGCATAAATTGAACAGAACATTGTCAACTCACAGATAAACTGTCACTAGTGAATGAAACCAGCTATTGAAAATCACTTTTGTTATAACTCAAGCCTTTTCACTAAGTGGACAAAAAAACAAAAAAACACTTTGACAAAGAAGTTGCAGTAAGACACAAATGGGCCTGTTGTACTTCAGATTTGTTTAGTGCAGACTAGCAGACTGGAGAGAGTGTTTCATTTTCACCAGCAAATCTGACTTGCTCCACTTCTAAGGTTTGAGTGGCAATTTGAAGAGCTGAGGAGACATTTCAGTCTTTTGCATCACCATGGCAACACTTTCTTCTGTTTTTTTTTTAAACTGCTCGTCTGGTCCTGCATCCCTGATTTTTGATGCGCCCAGTGGCCACGCTCCAGCTGGCCCAAGTATAGCAGCAGCTGGGTCTCGCAGCCTGTCAGACGAGCAGGAACGTCGATGGAAATGTTCCGAAACTGCAAGTAAACCTGAACCCTATTAATATGAATCACTCATATGCATCCAAATAACATGGTAACTGTCCTTTCACCTCATTTGTAAGCCTATAAAAGCAGCATGCTGTATGCGCAGATGGAATAGTGCACCTCGGACCTGCCAGAGCAAACGGAAAAATCGCATATTGCCACAGCACAAAGATGAGCCTCTTTTGGCCTCGAGTCAGAGCCTGACACTCTATAAATGCAAATCCTTCCATTTTGTTCATTAACTCATTGAATCATCCACGCATGTTGCCGTCATGCCCCGCACTGACACTGCTGCGGTGGTTATGCAGAAAGGCACAATATATATGCTAATTTTCATCGCTTTCAGCCTGCTGGAGGCACTCAAGTATTGCAACTGGACACTTTCCACCAAACTAGGCTTATTAAAGAGCAGCATTTCATGGTCCAGTTCCATATTAGACAGGTTTCAAAAGGAGGAAGAAAGATAATAAACAAACCATCTGGATTCAATTAATAGGTCTGCACTGGGCGAGAAAAGTGGGCGGCTTCAGGCCATTATGCGTCGCCCATAATAGCCAACTAGCCCTCTGGTCTGATTAATGATTGAGTGAGGGTAAATGGAATGATTCCATATTTACACACAATAATCCATTATTATCAGAATCTATTGAAGGAGGGAGGAAGGAATAGAGTTGAGGTTGAGGAGGGAGGTTAACTGTGAGCACACAAGTCTCGGCCTGGCATATTGCCATCAATTTCAGGAGTGGACGCAGGCATCAATCAGTTGAGTGAATGCCGTTATCAGGCCAAGCAATCCTCTCTTCCTGGCTTGAATGGTTCCATAAAATCTGCAGGTCACATCAGAGAAAGAAACTTTCTGTTTAATAGCGCAGACAGTGAGATTAAGGGCACTTTGAGTGTCAAGCCTGCCAAATGTAACATTCCTCACCGGGCCTGAGATCTGAAGCAGATTTGATTCTATTTGTTTTCTTGGAAGGCTGTCAGCTGATGAAATCCATTTTACAAATATAGCATGGCTGCAGTCTGCTTTGGCGCGTTTGGAAAACAAAAACAAAGTAAATCTTGGCTCAAATCAAATCTCAAAGCTTTTTGTTCAGAAGGTGAAGAAAATTTGGATTTGTGAGGTAGCATTTCTCAGAGTTCCTGAAGCAAAGAAAGATGTTCCCATAAACCAGCGCGTACATTTGTTTACTGACTGGTCCGCTACTCCCTCTTTGATTTGCTATTGCTCCCTTGATTTGTTGTGGCTTGCAAAGGAAGACACATCATTTTGCTACAGTCAGCTTGACAGAACCAGCTCTATCTGATAGCAAATAGTCACAGAAACAGAAATTGGCCACAATGGTGGCAAATTATACAGAGATAGCACCTCACATTTTTCTGAGTATTTCAGAAAACTTTATGAACAAAGGCTATCTGCCACTTCTTTAAAAAAAATTATATTGGTTTGGCCACTGTGCTTGCTGTTACGATGGTGATGGTGAGGTTTCAAGGAAAAGTTTCTGCAAACGTGTTTCCCCATGTTTACAGAATGAACACTTAATCGCCATCATTGATTGCAGTGAGCATTCATTTAGTTGCTGAATTTCAATGATGCAGTGATTCAAAATCCACTACATTTCACATTATTGCACTGATCAGTACCCATAGTGATAAAAATGCTTTGCTCCTCCTGGGTTCTAGCTTGTGATTCAAAGAGTTTACAATTTAGTTCCTTAAGTGGTCATCATTTTACTGAATGACAAGTGGAGATACGGTAGAATTCACAAATGCACCTGCTAATAGTGTAATTTATTTGCATGCACTGGGCCTTAATCACTAATGGTGCATTCGCACATATTTGTAAAACCCATGCGCAAATATTTTCATGGAATATGATATGATAGGTGTGGGTCAGAAACAGATCAATATTTAAGTCGTTTTTTACTATAAATTCTCCTCCCTGCCCAGTAGGTGGCGATATGCACAAAGAATGCAAATCGCCAAAAACAAAAGAAGAAGAATGTGAAAGTGGAAATTTATAGCAAAAAAAGGACTTAAATATTGATCTGTTTCTCACCCACACCTATAATATCACTTCTGAAGATATGGATTTAACAACAGTCATATGGATTACTTTTATGCTGCCATTATAAGCTTTTTGGACCTTCAATGTTCTGGCCACTATTTACTTGCATTGAATGGACCTACAGAGCTGAGATATTCTTCTAAAAATCTCTGTTTGTGTTCATCAGAAGGAAGGAAGTCATACACATCTGGGACGGCATGATGATGATATAATGATGAGAGAATTTTCATTTTTGGGTGAACTATGCCTTTAAGGATATGTTTGAGAGAGGGATGAATCGATGACAGGTTGCACGGAAAGGTTGCACGGAAAGTCCGTACACAGAGATCGTCAACATTAGATGATTGAAGGTCATCAACATTAGAATGAAGTTGTGACGAGGTGGACCGTGAGTGCGCACAGCCAGCCCCCAATCGGCCTAATCAGCCGAGGAGAGGGATAAAGCCCGATTGGTGGCCGGCTTTTTAGTACGCATTTATTAGTGATAAGAATAACTTTTGTATTATGCAAATAAAGTAATCATGCAAAAATGCCCTCAAAATGAGTAAGCAGTACAAGCACAATGTTGATTATGTCAGGCAAATTGCACTGACGCTATACCAGCTCACATGGTGTCTGGTTAAGTTGACTGCGGGTGGTGTGTAAAAGAAGACGCATGGTTTTGAATTAAATTACTGCAATATAATAGTGCAATATAAGAATTGTTTTCAAAGAATATATGTTGAATTACATTTATTTTTCTTACCCTAGTGTCAAATAGTTTTTTCCTTTTAATCATAAACCTCACAAAATGTTGTTATAGCCTATTTATGCTTAAAACTAGAAAACAAAAACCTACTTTACAATTTTCATCTTAATATCTTATGCAATTTTGCAACTCAAGTAAATTTATCTTGTTTAAATGATGTTTAAATATTTTTATTGTGTTAAGTGAATTTGCCCAAAAAGACCTCAAACACATTTCTCACTGGTTGGGTACATAGCAAAGTTTTCACACCAGTTTAGACATATGTGGACCAAGACAACCACATAAATTACTTGCGCTACTCCGTAATGCTACTAAACACAAGTATAATCTTTAAGACATTAAGAGAAACTTCAAAACCCAAGTCCAAACAGTCTTACCAGTAAAGGCTGAACTTGCTATAATATATTGTCTCTCCATATAAAAATGTTACATCTAGCCCATGTCCCTGAGGAAAAAATGTAATCTGTGTACTTTTGTGTGTGATGTAACCCTAGTGGTGAAAAACTCTCAGAGCAGTAATGAAAAAACTACAGAAAAGCTCCACAGATGCCGAGTTGTGCCACATAATTTGAACTCTGCTGTGTTTACTCAGATAACACAGACGTTGCAATCAGGCTGTGATGAATGAGCTGTGATGGAGCTAAAATTGTTCTTCTGTGGCTCCTTAATTTGCTAAAAGTCTTCGTATATCTTTAAAGAGAATTAACACATGGTGCAAACTTCTCCCAAGTTCTCCCAGTGGCAAAACCATCAAGCACACAATAAAAGATCTGTGAGAAACTAATCGTTTCAAAGGTATTTAATTTAACTTCCTTTGTTGAACCACACACACACACACACACACACACACAGTTGTGTTTCCATGTTTTATGGGGACTTTCCATAGACATAATGGTTTTTATGCTGTACAAACTTTATATTCTATCCCGTAAACCTAACCCTACCCCTAAACCTAACCCTCACAGAAAACTTTCTGCATTTTTACATTTTCAAAAAACATCATTTAGTGTGATTTATAAGCTGTTTTCCTCATGGGGACCGACAATATGTCCCCACAAGGTCAAAAATTTCGGGTTTTACTATCCTTATGGGGACATTTGGTCCCCACAAAGTGATAAATACACGCTCACACACACACACACATGTTGTGTTTCCATGTTTTATGGGGACTTTCCATAGACATAATGGTTTTTATACTGTACAAACTTTATATTCTATCCCCTAAACCCAACCCTACCGCATTTTTCTTAAAGGAATATTCCGGGTTCAATACAAGTTAAGCTTAATTGACAGCATTTGTGGCATAATGATGATTACCACAAAAAAGAATTTTGACTCGTCCACCCTTTTCATTAGAAAAAGCAAAACTAAAAGTTACAGTGAGACACTTACGATGGAAGTTGATGGGGCCAATTTTTGGAGGGTATGTAGGCAGAAATGTGAAGCTTATAATTTTATAAAAGCACTTAGTTCTTCTGTTAGATGAATTATCTAAAATAGTTTAGATCTTCATTTTTTAAGTTGTTTTAGGTTTTGGGGTTTGTTGACATTACATCGTCATGGAAACAAAGTTGTAAATTTGGCTATAACTTTACACAGAAAAGGTTAGTAAGAGATTTTATCACATGAATATCATGTTAACATGCATATTGTTTATAATGCTGGTAATCAGCATTATAACGCAAAGGCTGCCGATTGAGCTTAAGTTGAATTGAACCCGGAATATTCCTTGTATAAAGCTCTCTACATCTAGTTAAAGTTGTACTTAAAACAAGAAAAATCTATTTGCTAATGAGTTGATAAAAACACACAAAAATACAAGATACATTTTCAGAAAACAAGTCTTAATATTTTATGCATGTTTTAAGGATATTAAAATACTTTTACTGGGAAAAAAGGTATAAAAAACATACAAATAGTTTTTGTGTGTGTGTGTGTGTGTGTGTGTGTGTGTGTGTGTATGTGTGAGCGTGTATTTATCACTTTGTGGGGACCAAATGTCCCCCTAAGGATAGTAAAACCCGAAATTTTGACCTTGTGGGGACATATTGTCGGTCCCCATGAGGAAAACAGCTTATAAATCATACTAAATTATGTTTTATTGAAAATGTAAAAATGCAGAAAGTTTTCTGTGAGGGTTAGGTTTAGGGGTAGGGTTAGGTTTAGGGGATAGAATATAAAGTTTGTACAGTATAAAAACCATTATGTCTATGGAAAGTCCCCATAAAACATGGAAACACAACATGTGTGTGTGTGTGTGTGTGTGTGTGTGTGTGTGTGTGTGTAGTTTTTAACTGAAAGGCAGGGCTTCCAATCCTATAGCCGCCATATTGAGCATTATGTTTTCTTACATTCATTTTTCAAGTGGCCCATCTCCTCCTCCTGTACCGTCTCTGATAATCATCTCTATTTCAATTGCAAAGATAGAATAACAACAGTCTGTTTTGATAAATACATTCATCATGCTTATCTTCTCATTCATCAGGTGTTATTTATGGAGGCTAAAAAGGATTTCTCCATCTTTCCCGCACAATTCCTCAATGTGGCCACTCTGAGTAGAAATAACAGCTATTTTTTGCCTCCAGAGCACTTCATCCACCTCACCTGGCCCCTTATTAATCGCTGTCTTTTTATTTCTCTCTTTCTCTTCAGTGGTGGAGAGTGGTGACCCAGCCTGATATGCGATGCATCCACCCTAAGGCTGCAGAGAGATAATAGCCTAGCGGATTCATCTTCTATGGGTGGTTGCTGCTCCAGGAAATGCCATCACATGCATACTTGATAGATGCTTTTATTTAGGTGGGGTTTCATACTGGGCACATTTGCTGTGGCCCGAATCAGAATGTGAATGTTCAAGGTGCATGTGCAAGTTATTTTACTTCATGAACAAGTCGAGTACAGGTTGCTTTCTCACTAATGCAAGCTGTGCCACAGTTCTATTGCAACTGAGCTCAGATCACCAACTAGGCTCCTACAGGTAGTCTCAGTTTATGTACCACGGTCCAAAAAACAGCTTTCATATTACCAATTTTTTATGTTTTGGACTAAACTGCCAGTGTGAATGCCTCCTCCGATCAGCATCGAGCCCTGAGGTGAGCAGAGCCTAGACAGACAGCCTCTGGATGCTAAAGAGTTACTCCTTAGAAATGGAAGCTATTGCTCACAAATTTATATCACTGCTAGGGGGTGTACTGTATGGACGTGTTGAAATACACTATATGTCAAAAGTACGTGGATACCCCTTTAATTAAAAGGACAGTTAAAGTTGTAGTGTATGGCTAAAAGGGTCTTTAAGAACTGAGGAGCATGGACCAGAATAAGGATGCAGAAGATTGAGGACTTACCAGTATAGTAGTTATGGTGAGAGTGGTGTTGAATAGTGTATCTGTCACATTGAGTGATGGAAGCTTCCTCTCCATGGACAGTCCCAGCTCTGAATGCCACTGACCAATCTGCAGGAGAAAGACACTATAAGTCATACTCAGCCTTAAAGCAATCTATGTCTATTAGATGATCCTGAACCAAAAATGACATAAACACTCATTGAGCACTTTATCAGGAACGCTATGGTCCTAAAAAGTGCAAGACATAGTCTTCTGCTCTTGTAGCCCATTCGCCTCTGGGTTCAACGTGTTGTGCATTTTGAGATGCTATTCTGCTCACTACAATTTTACAGAGTGGTTTTCTAAGTTACCGTAGCCTTTCTGATAGCTTTAACCAATCTGACCATTCTCCGTTGCCCTCTCATAAGCAAGGTGTTTCTGTCCGCAGAACTGCCGCTCACTGGATGTTTTGTTTTTGGCACCATTCTGAGTAAACTCTAGAGAGTGTTGTGTGTGAAAGTCCCAGGAGATCATCAGTTACAGATATACTCAAACCAGCCCATCTGACAATAATCATGCCACGGTCCAAATCACTGAGATAACATTTTATTTCCCCATTCTGAACAACACAGTTAGCAATTTCTGAAAATCGGTCAGTATTTTACTGTATTATGAACAGTTTATTACTGTTGAGTGATTACACAGTATGCTATTGCATTTCACAGTTGCATTATCGGAAAATATACTATGAGTGGTACTAAAATACAGTTTATTTGATTTACTGTAAATCCAAATACAGTAAAAAAAAAAAAGACCTATGACAGGAGACAAATTTTCGCACACAAAATATGTAGAGAAAAAGAACATAAAAGAACAAGAGTGTAAGAGGGAATTTGCTGGTGTATTTCTGATATTTAATTCTCTCATATTGTCAATTTAAACTATCTTTTCCCCACCTTTATTTATTCTTTAAAACAAAAGTAATCGATTATTGAATTTTGAAGGATTTCTCACAATGCATTCGCAATTGCCTCAGGCTTCTCTGTGTGCTCATCAGCCGTGGTAGAGAGCGGATCGATTTTTGACATAAATTTAATCTCTCTGAACTTCAGCCAGGGGTGTACATTCCAAGGGGGGTGGGGGGAAGTAACCCCCCAATAATCAAAACTAGCAAATACAACCCCCCCTAACATTTATTCCATGATCTATGGAAACATGTAAGTGCTTCATGCTGCAACCCCCCAATGTCGAAGAAAAATCTAGACCCTTGACTTCAGCATTCGGAAATTGAAAATGTTTGTCAAACAGTATTTGTATGAAATGAACAACAAGGACTCAATGCTGGTTTGTATGTTTGTTACCACTTTCAGAACGGCTCAAAAAGGTGAGTGTTGTTGAGGCACCTCTTTTTTATTTAATGGGTTTGTTGTTTAATGTCCTTTTTTCCTCTCATGCAAACTTCACTGTAAGATTAGTTACAAGATATTTAGCTAGTGAAGTCTTTAAATCACCATGTAATCGTAATGTAAATTTTATAGCCTATGTATTATGTATATGGTGGGCTTAACGCTAACAAAAGTACAGTGTTATATGCTTTTAATAGGTTTTCAAAGGGGAACAACTTGGCAAACTTCAGATGTTCATGTATGATGTCTGAATCCCCAAATATGTTCACAATAGCTGCGTCCAAAAACTTGAAATGATGGCAGAATTTTCATTTTTGAGGATTAAAAATATATTCTTTCTTTCTCAGGGGATTCAGTTCTACCCAGCAAATAAATGGATGCTGGCAATCGAAAGCATATCTTATAATGTGCCATAACATTTACATCTGTAAACGTTTTATTATGGTAAAGGTCGCCCTTATGTCTTTCAAAACCCGTATGAATTTCTAATGCTGAAGACAAAAGGAGATATTTTAATGAATATATCTTGCCGTCTTAACAATACAATGGCAGTGGACATTGCCTTCATGCAGATTGTGCATCATATTCCAGGTCTGAAGTGATATGATCACTGTGATAAACAGAATAAAAGTTGTAATTCAGTATCCAATACAAGCATTAATAAAGCATTTAAATAAAATTCGGAGGACCGTACTGGTCGTTCTTTTTCTTGCAACTGACCCCTCGCTTAGCCCTGCCTTAAAAGTGTTTCTTATCAATCCTGTCTTAGCAACTCTTACCATGCCGCCATTACTCTGATATGTTTGAGTAGTTTCAAGCGGGATTTTATCAAAGTGATCAAAAAAATTTAAAAGACTTTTGTTCGAGGACTCGCTCCTTCCTCTTTCCCGGGGTTCAGCACCAATGTAACAAGTTCTCAAACAGGAGAAGGGAGACGGCGAATCCAACTCAAAAAGACTTTTAATAAACAAAACACGACATAACATAAATATGCTTCTTTTCAGCATAACAAAATACATGTGAACGCACAAACACAACTCTGTGTGTGTGTCTCTCTCTCTCTCTGGCATCCCCAACTCCACCTTATCTCTCTCTCTCCCACTGATTGGGGCAACTCAGTGACAGGCGTGCACCCTCAAGTTCCAGCCATGGCCTCCTCCTTGTCACAACTTTGTTGCCGGGTTACTTAGAGAGGATACACATAGTGTTTTTTTTCTTTCTTTTAAAAAATTGTTTAAATGTAGAGAAGAGCATACTATGGATTATTATGTGTCATTCCTCATTCCAAAATGAATGAAATATTGATTCAGGTCATAGTAAAATCTATAGTATTAAAGTTCACAGCATCAAAATGAGTGTGCTATGAGCAGTTCTGTTCAGGTGTGCAGGTGTGTAATTCCTATTTCATGATGCTTTTATGTTTTGAAGAGACTGATAATCGTATGCCTTTATTCTGATTCACAATTTCAAACCAAATTGCTGTATAATTTAACAATTTCTTTTCACAGAAAACATCAGATAAATATGCATTACAATGTCACTCTCATTCCAGCCCACTTAAGGATAGTATTTATTCCATTTATGAGAATATTTTGCCAAAAACCGCGCCGTTAACGGCAGTCTCCCATTCATTCCTATTGGAAGTTCTGCAGAGATTGTCAGAGTGATCAACCATAAACAAGGGGGCGGGTCATAGCAAAGGGTCAATTGCATGAAATGGGACTGCAATTTGTAAGCACCATTAACATATAAAAGTAATCCATAAAACTCAAACTACATATCAACACACATAGTACATATGAAATTGGACTGATCAGATTCTTCAGTTTGTCTGAACTATTCCTTTAAAATGCCTTTCAGTGAATTACACAATCTGTAGTACAAAATTCTGGCTAGCTATCTTTATATAAAGCAATACATTAGGGAGAAATATTGTAACACAAATATTCATGTATCATATAATATTTATTTATAATTTATTTATAAGGTTCATTGTGAGGATCAATCCAGACAACAGCAAGTGTTCCAGAAGTGGCAAGACGGAGCAAACAAAGAAACTCTAGCCTGAAACCTCATGTCGCCACCTCCAGCCATCAGGGAGTTTGCTCATTTGAGTTTGCAAAATTATTAATCTACCAAAGGAGAGTATGCTGTGCTCAGGAGAGTTTATGTAGGAAAATGTTTTAGTAAATGACTGCATTTATCCAGGAGTGTTAAAAATTGAATGTTGAATTGTTATTGCAAGAGTAAAAATGCCTGTGAATGAGGTTTATTAGTATGGATTACTGTAATATAAAGCTCTAATTGAAACTGAAATGAGTTGTAATGTAGTTAATTATGATACATTGCAATAATTGATGATTTTACTTCATTCTGAAGATTTATTGCATTTTGTTGTCATTTTGTTTTTATTTACTGACATTATTAAAATACTGCAATTCTATAATATGTATATTTTGTATTCCACTAAATAAACTGGAGAAAGTGACCATTATATTCCTTGTATTACAATACAATACTGATGCAAGAAACTAGTAAAATACTGTATATTTTACACTGTAATGGTATATTGCTGTAACTACATTTTATGGTAAGATGGATGGTACAGTAAATGCTTTTACAATAAAATTACAGTGAAGGTGAGCAAAAGATAACTGAATTTTTATTTTTGAGTGAACTATCACTTTAAGACTCAATGTCCGGTGAAGGAGAATGCGGAAGTTAGTTTGTCAACACACACATTCACACACAGTAGTAAGCGAGACATTGTCCTCACTATCATCCCGGTTTGGTTGGCACTCCTCCGTCAGGCTGCCTATATGAGAGCCACGCTGACTTTAATGCGAGGCATATTCTCCACCAAGCACACATGGCAGTATTAAATCACTCATCATTTTTATTTTTCATTGTAATTACAAAGCGGTATGGTTCAATGGACCTCCTAAAAGTCTTCTGCAAAGGTGATGCTCTATTAATTTTCCCTCCTCAACCTGATCCCTAGTGTTACCGTGGACCCAAGCGACTGAGGGGATGAAGTTGCTGCAGCACTGTGCTGGATCCAAAATGTTATGCACTTTGAGATATGAAGGTGACAAGGGCCACAAATGGGAGAAAGGAAGAAACAAGCTCTTTCTGTTCATAGTGAATGCAAAGACACAAAAAGTAAGGACCTTATGGATGCTATAAGAACAGATCAGCACTAAATTACAGTACCTAGAGTCTGCTTGCATGGGGCATCTTGTGTGAAACATTCCTAAGAGTATATTTCAAAACTGATGTTTGATGTGAACATTAACTGAAGCTCCTAACCCATATCTGAATGATGTTTTTACATTACACTGCTTACACTTACAAGTAGATGTACAGGTGTACCTAATAATGTGGCCGGTGAGTGTACACTAGCACACTTAAATACCCCAGTTTATTTGGGATTAAGGGGCCGATCACACCAAACACATTTTATCTGTTTGCACCCTTTTTCTATTCTTTCATTGCAAACATGCGCACACGAATATCTTTGACCAGTGCACCACGTATCATTGTTATTTCAGCATCTTATGCAGGAGAGCTGCATTTTTATACATCCTGTCACGTTAAAAAGAAAGTCAACTTCATTCAGAATGGCCCCTTAAGGCTCAGATATACTTCATATTAAATCAAAGCATGAATGGATATGATGTTATTTAGAACAAAATCTGGCCAAAAAGAAGGTGTTTTTGTGTTCGTTTCTGTGGTTCGTAACAGCTCGCCGGGGTTGAACTTTTAAGAAAACTTCTAACCACCTGCTAATCACCTTCTTAGAGCCATTGGTCCATGTCATTGATAGGTGTGACCTGCAGCTCCACCAACTACTTCGTTTACACCGGCATACAAGACTATGTCATTAATTATTTTTTTTTATTAGTCCACAAAAGAAATCACATCTACTAAAATACTCAAGCGCACATTCACTCAAAAGCCATTCAAACTTCTGCCTAAAGTAAGATATGCCTCTAACACCATTCTTGTGTCTTTATCCTGAACATAACACACTTTAATAATCCTATCTTTGCAGTAGTATCAGTGTTATCATAAATGACAATAATTTATATTGTATAGAGTGTTAGCGCATTAGAATCATGAATTCAAAATCTAAACAAGACAACTTGTTTTCTACTTTCTACTGCATATCATCATTTACTGGTTAAAACAGCTTCTTTTACTGACCTCATGTGAATTCTACTCATAGAATGAGGCATAAAGTCAGTGATAACACTGAAAATATATGAGAACCCTCATATTTAAATGCTCATCTAAATGCCTCCCACAGAGGTGCAGTGGGCATCTGAATGATCGCAAACAGTATACTGTTGCTCAGCTGTTTAGAACTTCTTTTTATCCCTGATTGAAGAACGAAGAAGAACTTCTCCGGAAGAATTTCAGAGCCTATTTCGGGAATATAAACCACAGTTGACCGAAAAAGATTCAGACACTTCAGCCACACTTACAAATATATGAATGTCTTAGCAATTTTCCACACTTTTCCAAGTAAAACATTTCTCAAAAACAGGCTCATTAGATTTCAAGTAGTAAAACCATACTGTAGTGTTAATTAAGACACTTTTTGATTGGCAAACTCTGTGGAACATGTCCATTGAAATTTGATAAACTACACTTGTGAAATACTTTAATAGCCACTGTATATCTATACTCCAACTTGACATTTGTGTTGCAAATGACATTGCACTGGTCCTCATTAGATGGCAATATGCTAAAGATTATTAAGGGCATCTATTTGAATATACTAAACCTACATATTTCACATTACAAAAAATGGGAGCAAGGACACCCGGAATCAAAGATTTCCTCTGAGAATTTGATCAAAAGACCCTGCATTTCATTTCTTTCCATCCTCTTCCTCTATGGTTGAGATACCACGCTCTCAAAAATTTAAATCCAGCAGTAGCCAAACAGACTTGATATGGCTCTTGGAAATGAGAGGCAAATGGCAGTGATTAGGAACAGAGCTGAAAAGAATGCACAGCCAGAACCCTGAGCTCCAAAGAATTTCAATGGAGACATTGAAAGATATGGAGGACAATTAGGAGATATTAAGAGAGGCATAGAGAAAAGACAGAGAGATGTAGGAGGTGGTGCAGGCAGAGGGAGGAGGCAGGGACCGAGAGGGGCTGTAGAGTAAACTCGTGGGCAGATTTTACCCAATAGGGAACTGAGAGTGGCCCTCTATCAAGTACAGCTCTGACAATCATGGAGAACAAAACGTTCTCTGAGCGGCAACCAGGGTGGGCACACAAACAAACATGCACACTTTCACATGAGAACGTCTCGGTTACTGTCGTAACCTCCATTCCCTGATGTCCCATTAAATTCCCAAAATCGCCTCCGCAACGCAGGGGGTGGCTAGAGTGACTTTCTCCGGAAGAAGGAAAGCCGCGACCGCAACGTTGCCATGGTCGCAGTGAGAATGTGAACCGTCCACAAATGCTGCCTCAGTGTGATCTCTTCCCAGACATGTGTGGCAGCACCCGTGACCATCAGAAGTGGAGAGGTAACGTCCGCATCCAGGAATGACACAAAGACAGAAGGGCATCTTGAAAAAGACGTTCAACGTCAATGTGTGAAACAGAAACAATGTGTGAAACGTGGAGACCACAGCCTTCGGGCAGGCTGTGGTCTCCGCGGTGTCTTCCCCTTGGGAATGGACACCCCCCCGACACTGACACTTATGGCCCCCAGATGAACAATTTCCATTCTTTTTTGGGGAGAAAAAATAATAGAAGAGGCCATGGCTGGGGCGGCCTATCCCCATTTTTTGCAGTCAACTTGCCACTGAGGTGCGAGGGACCATACACCGCTTGTAGGAGCGTTGGGGGAGGTTACGTGACAGCCAGGTGAGCTGGCTATGAGGCACGCAATGGTTTGCCCATCTTGCACCGCCAGTCCATGTAACACTGTTACCAATGGCCTTTTCTCAAAGATCAGAGGTGTTTGGGGCTCCAGAGGGCGACCCCTAGAGTCACTACATCAACACAATTTCTTGTTTCCTCTATCAGGGAACGGAGGTTACGAAAGTAACCAGGACATTATTGTTACTATAGTCAATTCATAATAAAGGTGGTGATGTGTGAAAAGTCTGCTTATTTATGTCTGTGCATGTCATAGTGTTTTCTCAGCATCAATGCTATTTTGTTGGGTGTTTAATACGGTTTAAAACTAGTTTGTTTAACAGGAGGATTGCACCAGATAATTCTGTGCTGAATTTAAATGTTTCTGTGACTTGCACCGTGCTTCTCACTGGACCTCGTAGTGCTGTAATCATTATGCTGTGAGCTTGAGAGCTCGATACCATTCCGCGAGACATGTGAACGCACCTTCTCTGTGCTTGCACTGCATGGTGCTGTTTCATTCCACTATTGATGCATTTGCTGTTTGATAGCACATAACAAAAAACAGAAGCGCATAAACGGAGAGAGAGTGAGGGAGGGTTGGCCAACTCTGTAGTCACACCAGCGGGAAAACAGTTGAAAAACAACTTGTTTATAATGAATCTATGATTAAGAGTCCAAGTCGAGTCGCAAGTAATTTTTTTGTGAATTAAGTGCGACTCGAGTTTCAATTCCTGCTTAATATTATATTAGGCTACTGTATAAGGCAATGAACTATAAAATATACTGGCACAAAAATGACTTCTATTAATGCCTGAAATGTGGTCACTCTATTTTTTACGGTGAATTTCTGGCAACCACCGTGGTTTTTTCTTCTTTTAGTATACATTTTACAATTATTTTTTTTACAGTTTAGACATGGCTTGGGTCACTTCTTCAATGCTATCTATGGGATTTTTTCCACCCGTGTAAAAAGTGTATAAAATGAGAGCAACAAGCCAAGGTAAATGGAACTAACTGGCTAAGCAGCACCCATATCCTGTTCATTTAATCGAGCCGCAATTAATAAAGAGCTATGAGTGCTTGTCATGAATTATAGCTGACAGGTACACAATATCAAAGTCAAATCTGAGCTCCACCGCATGTACAAACTGTACATAAAGCATCTTATACAACTGATCAAAGAGGCAGTTTCGTTCTCAGGGACAGGCTTCTGAAGTTCAACAACATTCAGTCTGCTTTATTCTGAGAAGTTTTTTTGTAGGTTTATTCTTCAAGAGACACTTCTCTCCATTCTTAAGCAAGCAGCATAAAAGAAAGTGATTAAAAAAAGCTTCTGTTGGAAGTTTTCAGAGAATAAAGTAACAAATAGACAGACATGGCACAAGCATCTGACATACAGGACAAGTCAAGTCTCAAGTCTTTATGTATAAGTTTAAGCCATGTCTGAAATCATTTTAAGGTGGTTGAAGAGCAATCAATGTTATATATTCTGTTTTTGCAAGTCTCTAATTTGGAATCAAACTCTCAAGTGCAAGTCTAAAACCCCTTAGTTAATAGTTTCCTATAGCCTTCCCTGCTAAACAAAAAACAAACAGCTTAACCAGCATGCAGTTCCCATGCTAGTTTAGGCTGGTTTATGCTGAATAGTGCTGGTTTGGTGCTGGTCCAAATTGTTCATCAGCAAAGCTTAGTTGGTGCAACTGGTTGACCAATATGTTTTTTTATGGTAATGAGAGAGTCTTGCTGGAAAAGCTAGTCAAAAAGCCTTGTTGGAACATGTCTCACTTACCATTGTGCTATGTAAGAATAATTAATGAATGACAACTAAGACTTTTGGAGGGAATTATAGGTATATTATATTGCCCAAGGTTAGTGTTAAACAATGAAAAAATTACTGTATTCCTTCATTCATCACCATTCCTTCAGGTTTTGCAATGAATAGGTACAAGGTTGCAAAAGCACAAAGCCATCCCTACATGAAGTACATGCTACATACATTTTTGCTTTCTGATAATGTCAGGTTAGTGGTTGTCAGCAATAATCATAGAGCTCCATAAATGCTACATATGCAATTATCACCTCAGCTGTGTAGACACATTCCTTAATGCTTTCTCTCTCTCATATCTCTGTTTTTGCTCTTCCCATCCTTCCCCGCTGTAAATCTGTCCATTAGCAGAGAACAGTGGGGTGTCTGGAATATGAAACCACAGTCTGGCTGGGCAGATTGTCATTTGTTTTGGAAGTCTGACTGTGAATGGAGGCATGAAGGACAGAGATCAATAGAGTGGTGTGGGAAAGATGGACTACACGGACAAAGAAAACTCACTGTCCAAAAGAAGAAACTTTATATGTGTGTGATTTCAATGTCCTGCCTGACAAGCGGGGTCACGTCCACACTAATCCGTTTTCACTTGAAAACTCCATTCTAGCGTGTATGAGAGGCATAAACATAGCAAAATTTATATGAATCCCGATGAAAATGGATTAGTGTGGACGTGGCCCGAATCTGAACATAGCTGAGCAAAACCAGTCTATCACAGGGCCTACAGCAGGGGCGCCTGCACACTAGATTATATGCTGCATTAGGAAACAACGTGAATCCAATGTTTTCAATGAGGACAGTGCGTCAGAAGTTCACAAGAGGAAAATCACAAGGGTTTGCGGAGGTGAAGTTCTGTCATGTGACCAAAAGTTGCAAACATTTTGCTGCAAAGCACTCTGACGTAGGCATCCATTGACAAATGAGAATTTTAGAGATGTGATTTTCTGAATTTCCACTTGGCTTCCAACCAACACAGAAAACAATTTTATTTTATCATTAGTTCATCCATAGTCACATTTTAGGTTTTGAAAAATATACCATGTCCATGTAGTCCATCAAAAAATATGATGTATAGAAATTTTATATACAGTATTATATTGCATATATTGTTACATGTTTGTTATTTACATGCCTAATTTGTACTATTTACAAGTATTTAAATTGATAAGTGCTAAAAAGGTACTGTCTCTTTAAGACCAGCTGCAGGGACTTTGTGAAAATATCTCAGTGCTAAACTTTGCCACTAGATTAGATTGGATTCACCTTTATTGTCATTGTGCAAAATACAAGTACAGAGCCAATGCAATCCAGTTAGAATCTAACCAGAAGTGCAAGTAGCAATATATATATATATTATTATTTTAATTTTTTTAGAGAGCAAAGTTATGAGGTAGAGAAGAGGTAGAGGTATTATTCTACAATGGTGAGAAACATCTTAGGATTTTAAGAATCAACATTGGGATCGTTTAAACAAAGATCGCAATTAATTGAACAATCTATATTTTCGCCAAATTCGTGAGAGTGTCCCAGAGTTTTTGCAAGAGAAATGTGCTCATTTTCAGTCTCTCTTGCACTTCATAGAAGCGTCTCTAACTGCAGTGAGGAACACCGCTTTTAGAGTTTGCACTTATTTAGACAACTGGCTTCTTCTTATTGAAATGCTGGATATAATGTGGATTCCTGACAAGTTGAATATAAATATCAATGCATGTAAAATATCAATACATTATAGTGAGAAAAAAGTATTTGATTGTATTGACACAGCCATAGTCCACACTGAACACGAAACTGCATGGCAATCATTCAGAACATATTTGATGTTTAATAATCTGTTATGATAAGATGGATTTTGGACCTATGAGAGCTCACAGGCTAAATTGAAATCATGCAAAAGACAGAATGTCCTGACGCTCATCACGATTGAGACTTGTTTGGACTAAAATTCTGATAAAAATGGAAGAGATACCTTTTATTGCATGTCCCTTTATTGTGTCATGTCTGGTTAGGACACAAAGCTAGGGACCTGATTTCTCTCATAACTCAATTGTCACAAAATGTGTAGTTTCAGCATTTTGCCTTTGTACGGTACTAACAATAAGTGTGTGAGTCTAGGTTCTCAGAAGTGTTCAAACATGAATTGAGTGAATAAAGTGGTTCAAAAGGCACATGAATGATGCTATCTTTTCATGGAGTTCCACTAAGCTTCAACACTATGAAGTGCTATCGCACCAATCTGGAAGTGTTCTTCACAAACCTAGTGACCTTGTAACCCACCAGTTTCAAAACGAGTCCATATCGATTCATTTGATGGCTGCCCACTGTTGATTATTCAGAGGCAAAAATCCGCCCCTCTGATGTGGGCAAGGAGAATGTCACACTTGCAGTCATTAGCTCGAAACATACGACAACGGATAAAGAGTTAAAGGCCATTTGGAAAGGTCAGGAAGGTGGACTTCCTTTCAAGAAGTGACCTTTTACTACAATCAAAATGTCAATTTGCAGCTCATAACCGGTAACAGAATTTTTTTGTGTTGTTGTTCCCAAACAGCAGCGCCAATCTCAACATTCATTATTTGACATTATCCGCTTGCTGCAGGCCTTTCCCATAATGAGAGTACGCTGGAGATCAGAGCCTGTCAAGTTCCACCCAAAAAACAACTCACATCAAAGCTTTCCACAAACACCCCCACACATACTTAACAATGCTCAGCCAAAGCTCCCACTATCCTTATTTATTCTCTATCTCTGCTACCTCTGTCAGTGCATGGGTAACGGGGAAAGAGGAGAGACATCACTCTCTCTTCCCCAAATCTCTTTCTCTCTGAAGCACACAACCAGCATATGTACTGTACATGTGACGTGATAATGCTTACATTAGTTGTTAGAGTCCTGGTCAATGTCATCCTTTAAGATGATGCATCATGGAAAACAAGATTTTCCAAAGCTCTCTCCCTAAACCACACAGCCTGTTTATGGAAAGTTAGGCCATATTTGGATGGGATTAATATTATACGGTGAGCCTATTTACCGGAGCTTCTCTGTCATTTTAATACCATCCTAATTGACAATGTCAGTAATCTTTCCCTAGTTATTCTAACCCTAACCATCATATTCATGTGTCTGCAAAGAGTACATTGTCTTTTACCTTCTATAAAATTTACTTTCAAAAGGGAAATAGCAGTCCTGTTCACAAAGGTGTGCTGGTAGAAAGCCTTTGAATCTACTCTCTAAAACCCATCCAGCCTGTAGGCCCTCTAACTGACATGTTACACCAGGTTCTCCAAGTGCCTCCAAGTAGACGTTGGCCATTGAGTGTCATTCAGATACGATCTGAAACATTTACATATTCAGATTGACAAATCAAGAGGTAATTTACATGTAGCCCTAGGTGTCTTTACATAGAGCAGAGCCATATATAGAGAGAGTTGCGACAACGGAAGTTCTAAATGCTTGATCGTCACGTGATTCACGTAGACTTCAGATAGTTCCAGGAAGTGCTTTGGCGGGCATTTCAAACTGTCAGAGTAGAGTGACAGAACTGCGATTTCTGGTAATTAGTAGTCAATAAATGCATTTATTTTATATATTTATGTAACACACCGACATATGTATGTAGCATGAGTATGTTGTTACAGCGATGTTGTTTTTTTAAAGATCAAATCAGCTAATATTTGAGGATTAGTGTTCAGCTACCGTTATTTGCCTCAACTTATTTCAGGCTAGGATTTCTGTTGCCTTTTTATGTTACCTCATGTTCATTTTTTTCACTAATCTCATGGTAACTAATGTCATATTTATGACTTTTCAGATAGTACAGAGACAGGCTGGTGACAGGTGATTTCCAGCTCGCACCGCACAATGGGTCAATGAAATATTAACTATTAGCAGCAGTTACGTAAATGTAAAATTTAGTGAAATGAAGCTTATTGTTTACAATTCTTACAATTCTGTATATAGTAATATAATTATTTATGCATTATACATATTATATATCCCATTATATATATGTATAATTCTTATAATACTTATTCATATACACAATATATTCAGCTTTAAAACAACTTAAGCATACTCGTATATAAACTGCCGTTCAAAAGTAATGAGGCTGAAAATTCAGCTTGGCATCACAGGAGTAAATTACATTTTAAAATACATTAAAATAGAAAACAGTTATTTTAAATTGTAATAATATATTACGATATTACTTTTTATTTTAAAAACGATGGATGAAACTGAATCAAGAGAACAGATTTTACAATTAATAGGGTGTTCGTTACTTACTTTATCCAGCTCCAATCCTTGCCTAATCTGTTAGTCCTTATCTCCTAATTTAATGAGTAATACTCAACTATAAGGTTTTAATTTACAAGTTATTTTTATTTAGATGTACTGATAATATACAGAAAAAGATTATATTATTCTTTAAACGTCTCACCTTTTAAAAGTGCGTCGCAAACGGTTTGATCTGCTTCATCTCTACGGCGCGGCATGTGTTTGCTGCTACTTCCGGGAACTATTGAGAGGCTCCACGAGCCGCCATTGCTGTAAAAAAACTTTCCATTGGAGTCAATGGAGTTGTCGCAACTCTCTCTATATGGCTCTGACATAGAGGCGCAGTGGCAAAACATTCTTCAATTCTATTAAATTCTAAGGGTCCTGTTCAATTCTAAGGGTCAGAGAGGTTGAAAAATAGTCATGTAAAATGTATACAACTGTTTTGTTATTGGAAACATATATTTTTTAAAAATTATTTTTGCTTGACAAAGCCAACATACTAATATTCTACAAACTTGGTTTAGGTTTTTTTAATCCCTAAACCAAGACAAAAATGTATAATTCCTTCTAGAGCTTTCAAGCAACATAAACCAGACTCTGCACAGACCTTCAGACTGTTCTTGTTATGGGTGCATCTCAATCAGCTCCATATGTTGTGAATCAGTATATCGTGAACGTGAACTGTTTACACCAAGCGCGTCTGATGACTCGACACAATGGTTTGATGCTGTCTACACCGAGTGCGTAGACACAAACTTTCTAAACCATTTATTTGTGCTGTTGGCAGTAGTAGCACCAGCATGTGCAGTGCAAAATGAAACGGGACACCTGTTTACTGTCGGCGCTACGTATAGCGCCACAATGGACGTTTCAGTGGTAGAGAGCATCACTGATTATAATGTGTTCTTTTGTTTCTGATGCGACACAACTCTCGTGTCCGGTGTAGAGTGTGTTAAGATTTGTGCTTGTACACTTTAAAATATTCAGATATAATGTGTTGTATGTGCGTAATGTGTACATTCAGTTTTATTATGTTGTGGAGCTTGTTCATTCTCTTCTAATTGAGTTTAAAATTTGGCTGTATTCGAGGGGCCGCATAATGTCATAACAGTGGGCGTTTACTTTGAAGTTTTAAGGAGGCGCTTAGGCCAAAACCAAGCATTTCAGGCAGAGGGTCAGCGACGATCGATCGATCTATCTATCTATCTATCTATCTATCTATCTATCTATCTATCTATCTATCTATCTATCTATCTATCTA
Source organism: Xyrauchen texanus (assembly GCF_025860055.1). Classification (NCBI taxonomy): domain Eukaryota; kingdom Metazoa; phylum Chordata; class Actinopteri; order Cypriniformes; family Catostomidae; genus Xyrauchen; species Xyrauchen texanus. The sequence goes on from NC_068311.1 coordinate 18,195,551, forward strand.
TCTATCTATCTATCTATCTATCTATCTATCTATCTATCTATCTATCTATCTATCTATCTATCTATCTATGGCATGCCACTTCACCTATCTTTAGTTTAAGGAACTGATCAAAGGAACTCCTCCATTCTTCATTTGATTAATTCCAAAACCCCAATTTGCCTGTATAGTGACAAGAAAATAGACAATATTCCACATAAACAGGGAGGGAAATAAAGAAAGACTCCCCTGTTGATGTGGTGTACAATTAAATAGCCTTTATCTGTCCTCTGAAGTTCACAAACATGCTCACGCTCTCACACACAATACTTTAATTCCCATGATGCACACTGAGTGTAACAGTTTGGGTTTTAATGTCTGTTGCTAAAAGGAGATGAGTCTTGCAAATACGTGCCTCACCAACTTATTTTCAAGTCGTCAAGTAGTTACTCTGGCTCTCCTGAACCCAGGATATTTCAGACTCTCTCTAGCTCTCATCTCTGTGTTTCTGTCTTTTTCACTCACTTAATTTTCTCAGAAGCACAAGATGCTTCTGCAATGTTAAAAGTTAAGCCCATGCTCACCAATTAGCTGTAAAGACCGGGTCAGAGGATTATTTGTAGGCTGGATGACGGACCTGTTAAAAGCTTTAGGGAAACAGCCGGGGGGGGGACTACAGTCTTACGAGATCGCTTCTTTTGACTTGACAATCTCATGGTGCTTTTCCTTAGGCTGTGTACTACTGAGGCATACCCTATCATCATCTCATTCTTTTGCCAACAGTACTAGTGTTGATCATTCACTGTTTTTCAGCTGCAGGCCTGCTCTTTCATATTTAATCACATTCATATTATTGCTTTCCCTAGGCGTGCTCATGTGCTGACACAAATCGTGCACATTACAGAGGAATGTTATGGCTGCTGTGACAGTTTTATTGCCGCCCAGATAAAGACATAAACGGGTTATTTCTATCAGCGATAATGCTGGACTCCTCAAAAATGCCCCTCAACTTCAATTTCTCTAGATTCTGACAGATTTGGGTTTTTATACTGGCATGAGAGTGTGTACTAAGTTAGATATGGGCTCAGACAGGGAGGTTTATAATACCTGGAGAGAGCCATTAGTATTCCTATTCATTTCAGCATTCCCATTATTTTCAAGTGAATCGATAGTAACTTGATTCTCCACCAAAACATCTCGTATGTCTTTAGATATTTGGGATACAGTATATTTCATGAGTCACATAGACTACTTTATGACACTTTTGGGTCTGTTTTAAGTTTAAAAGTGAGTCAATATCAACGGCCATTGTATTGGAACCAGTGAGCTGGATATCCTTTAAAATTCCTCTTTTGTGTTCCACAGAAGAGAGAAAGTCATATGGGTTTGGAAAGACACGAGGATGAGAATATTATGAGATGATTTGAATTTTATAAAATAATGAAATATTAGCAATACATACACTCACCTAAAGGATTATTAGGAACACCTGTTCAATTTCTCATTAATGCAATTATCTAATCAACCAATCACATGGCAGTTGCTTCAATGCATTTAGGGGTGTGGTCCTGGTCAAGACAATCTCCTGAACTCCAAACTGAATGTCAGAATGGGAAAGAAAGGTGATTTAAGCAATTTTGAGCGTAGCATGGTTGTTGGTGCCAGACGGGCCGGTCTGAGTATTTCACAATCTGCTCAGTTACTAGGATTTTCACGCACAACCATTTCTAGGGTTTACATAGAATGGTGTGAAAAGGGAAAAACATCCAGTATGCGGCAGTCCTGTGGGCGAAAATGCCTTGTTGATGCTAGACGTCAGAGGAGAATGGGCCGACTGATTCAAGCTGATAGAAGAGCAACTTTGCCTGAAATAACCACTCGTTACAACCGAGGTATGCAGCAAAGCATTTGTGAAGCCACAACACGCACAACCTTGAGGCGGATGGGCTACAACAGCAGAAGACCCCACCGGGTACCACTCATCTCCACTACAAATAGGAAAAAGAGGCTACAATTTGCAAGAGCTCACCAAAATTGGACAGTTGAAGACAAAAATGTTGCCTGGTCTGATGAGTCTCGATTTCTGTTGAGACATTCAGATGGTAGAGTCAGAATTTGGTGTAAACAGAATGAGAACATGGATCCATCATGCCTTGTTACCACTGTGCAGGTTGGTGGTGGTGGTGTAATGGTGTGGGGGATGTTTTCTTGGCACACTTTAGGCCCCTTAGTGCCAATTGGGCATCGTTTAAATGCCACGGCCTACCTGAGCATTGTTTATGACCATGTCCATCCCTTTATGGCCACCATGTACCCATCCTTTGATGGCTACTTCCAGCAGGATAATGCACCATGTCACAAAGCTTGAATCATTTCAAATTGGTTTCTTGAACATGACAATGAGTTCACTGTACTAAAATGGCCCCCACAGTCACCAGATCTCAACCCAATAGAGCATCTTTGGGATGTGTGGAACGGGAGCTTCGTGCCCTGGATGTGCATCCCACAAATCTCCATCAACTGCAAGATGCTATCCTATCAATATGAGCCAACATTTCTAAAGAATGCTTTCAGCACCCTGTTGAATCAATGCCACGTAGAATTAAGGCAGTTCTGAAGGCGAAAGGGGGTCAAACATAGTATTAGTATGGTGTTCCTAATAATCCTTTAGGTGTGTGTATGTTGCTTGCAAAAATTGGTATTCCATCAGAAACAGTTAATTTTGAATGGCCATCTATTGAGAAAGATGATTTTTAGTTCCAGGTGGTGTAGTAATGTTATCTCTACCAGCAGTGGCTAACTGGACCATGCTGACCAGCCAAAACCTGACCCTTTGAGTTCAGAAATAAAGATATCACTCAGTGAAGCACCTTTAAATGCATTGTAAAATTTACAATGTGAGGAGTTTGTACCTTATGGTCTAAATCGACTGGTCTTGATTTGCAAGTCTTGTGCCTAACCAGCAGGTGTGGTATGATATCTTTCAAGACAAGGAGCAAATTTATAGTTTAACTCTCAGCATGTGTTTGAAAATATTGACTCATCTCCAATGTTTTGCATGGGGTGCAACTTGGTTAAGCTCAGCAACTAATGTTGTCCTCAGATACTGTTAGAAAAACACACATAAAGCACAGACGGCCCTAATAAATGAGGTCTCATGCCGAGAGAACAAGTAAACAAATTCAAGAGAGAGAAAGATGTGGTGATATTCACCCTCTGAACAGAGCCAAGCAAACATAATCGAATTCAAAAAGCTGTGTGTGCACAACCTGCTGTGAGAGTGTGTATGAAGGGAGGCTGAGATAAGACAAGGGGTACGTTCAATTTGGAAGTGATCATCCCTAAGCTCTATTCCCTTCAAAGACTTAACCATACACTACGAGAGCTTTGGAGTGCTAAAAACAGTGGGGCTCAAAAATAACGGTCACTTGGAACTCACTTTTATAGTCATTTTTATTAGAAATTCTGTTTGGAATTACCTTACAGCATGACAATAATGATAGTTTTGATTTAAACTGATTTAAACATGTTAGATTTAAACTAGAGCTGTCAAAGTTAACGCATTATTTTTTCTTAATCCCGATTAACCCATTTACTGTTAATAAAGCATAAACTATCATGTACACTAGTCAGAAAAGGGCGGAACCTTTGCAAAGTGTCTGGCCTGAGTCATTACACTGACGCACACACACCACAAACACATACACAACTGCCGTGTCAGTGATCAAATGATGGGGAAAGGCCCTCTTAATGCTATTTGTTGTACAAAACAAGCCCAGTTGGGACTTGTGATAGAAAGTTCTTTACAGCCTCTGTAAGGCACATTTTAATTACCACAGAAGCACATCGAGTCTTAACTACAATGAAAATGCTGAAGGAAACGTTGTTTGCAGTGCTTTTCATGTGGCGCTTGATGCTTGCGTTGACACCCTGAAGCGAATTGATGTGAATACGGCTTCACGATTGCTGTAGCGAAGCGGATAGCCACAATCTGTGGAGGATGACAGTTAAAGATGTTTAATGAAGAGATTTAGAACCATGGGTTTCAATGAATATGCAACCTATGGTTACATAGTTCTTTAAATTAGACAAACTCCCACTTAGACTTTGCGAAATGTATATTGGTACATACTGTTTTGTTTTCTTTCTGTAAAGGAATCAAGAATGCAAAGGAGGAAGCTGTGACCGGCTTGACAATCCATGTGAGACATCATTGCATATACACGTTTTAGTGTCACACAATATGTCTTTTAGTTCGAAACACTGAACACACAGACAGGTCCAGGTATCTTTTCAGCAGTTCCCAACACACACAACCACACTGACGTGCATCTCTCTCTCTGTCTACTGCTGTCTCCTCTCCTCAAATACTCCCACCACCCCTCACTGGAACACGAGACCAGTGTGGTACACAGGTGGAACTCATTCACCACTTACCTTCAAGGCCTCAGTCTACCCAGACGCCGCTCGGCCCTGCCCTGCTCGCCACATTTTCCTTAGAAAGAAATAACTTCATTTTGACAGGAAAATAAGTCTATATAGAGGCAAGGCAAGGCAAGGCAAGGCAAGTTTATTTATATAGCACATTTCATACACAATGGTAATTCAAAGTGCTTTACATAGAAGAGATTAAAATAAGAATAAAAAAAATAAGAATAATTGAAACAGTTTAGAATATAAAATAAAATACAGTACAAACAGTCGGACACACAGTGGCACAGTGCTCATTCAGTAAATGCACAGCTAAACAGATGTGTTTTGAGTCTGGATTTGAATGTGACTACTGTAGGAGCACATCTGATCTCTTCTGGAAGCTGGTTCCAGCTGCGGCTGGCATAAAAGCTAAAAGCAGACTCTCCTTGCTTAGAGTGAACCCTTGGTATTTCTAGCTGATGTGATCCTAATGATCTGAGTGATCTGTTGGGTTTATATTCAGTGAGCATATCTGCAATATATTGAGGTCCTAGCCCATTGAGTGATTTATATACCAGTAATAATACTTTAAAATCAATCCTAAATGTAACTGGGAGCCAGTGTAAAGACCTGAGGACTGGTGTGATATGTTCATATTTTCTGGTTCTGCTCAGAATCCTGGCAGCAGCGTTCTGTATGAGCTGCAACTGTCTTATGGTCTTTTTGGGAAGGCCAGTGAGGAGTCCATTACAATGATCCACCCTGCTGGTGATGAAAGCATGCACAAGTTTCTCTAGGTCTTGACTGGAAACAAAGCATCTAATTCTTGCAATATTTTTCAGATGATAGTATGCTGATTTAGTTATTGCTTTGACATGACTACTGAAACTAAGGTCTGACTGTAGAGACACACCAAGATTCCTGACTTGATTTTTAGTTGTTTGACCCCTAACATTCACCTTGAGAACGTCATCTTTGTTTCCAAACACAATGACTTCAGTTTTGTCTTTGTTTAACTGAAGAAAGTTTTGGCACATCCAACTGTTTAATTCATCAAAGCATTGGCACAGGGAGTCAATGGGGCTGTAATCGTTAGGTGATAGAGCTAAGTAGATCTGTGTGTCGTCTGCATAGCTGTGGTAAGCAATTTGGTTCTGTCTCATTATTTGGCTCAATGGGAGCATATGGTTGAACAGGAGTGGCGCAAGAATTGAGCCTTGAGGGACTCCGCATGTCATGGACGTCCACTCAGACTTATGGTCTCCTATACTCACATAATAACCTCTCCTTCTAAGTATGACCTGAACCATTTTAGGACCATCCCAGAAAGCCCCACCCAGTTTTCCAGCCTGTCAAGAAGTATGTTGTGATCAACAGTGTCAAATGCAGCACTGAGGTCGAAGTAGTACCAGTACTGATAATTTGCCTGTATCAGTATTTAAGCCGAATATCGCTTATTATCTTTATGAGCGCTGTCTCTGTGCTGTGATGCGATCGGAAACCAGATTGAAAATTGTCAAAGTATCCATTTGAGTTCAAGAATTTGTTCAGCTGATTGAAGACAACTTTTTCAATGATCTTGCCTATGAAAGGAAGATTTGAGATCGGTCTATAGTTGCTTAATATGGTCTTATCCAGATTGCTCTTTTTCAAGAGGGGCTTGACAACTGCAGTTTTCAGGGAGTTTGGAAAACTCCCAGAGAGAAGTGAAGAGTTGATCACTTCTAGGAGATCTGCTTCTAAACAGTTGAACACACTTTTGAAAAAAGATGTGGGAAGTGCATCAAGGGCGCAGGTTGATGTTTTAAGGTGCTGTACGGTTTCTTCCAAAATTTTGCCATCAATTTCTTTGAAATCAGACATAGTAACTACTTTCTCAGGTTGTGGTTTGATTTGCCTGACCCCAGCACAACTCAAGGATGTGCTGATCACCTTTCTGATATTATTGATTTTTTCAGAGAAGAAAGAAGCAAACTCATTGCACTTGCTGTCTGAGAGCAATTCACTGGGAATCTGGCTTGGGGGTTTGTCAGTCTCTCTACAGTCGCAAAAAGAGTGCGTGTGTTGTTTAAGTTGCTGTTTATAATATTCGAGAAGAAAGTCTGTCTAGCTTTGCCTAGTTCCATATTAAAAGCATGGATGCTGTCTTTGTAGATGTTATAATGGACTACAAGTTTTGTCTTCCGCCACATGCGCTCTGCTTTTCTGCATTGTCTTTTCATATTTTGCACTGCTGTTGAGTTTCTCCAAGGCGCTTTTTGTCTGCCACTCTTCTTCCTGAGTCAGCAGATATACTTGGTGTTAAAGATATAGCCTTCATAAACAGTACACTAGTGTTCTCATTTAAGCATCTCTTCTTGACAGACACAGATCTAGCTTCAATGGCAGGAGAGATCAATATATCAAAGAAAACACAGAAATGATCAGACAGTGCTACATCCTTAATCACAATCCATGAAATGTTTAGACCCTTACTGATAAGTAAATCTAGAGTGTGTCCATGATTGTGTGTGGGTCCATGTACATGCTGAGTCAGATCAAAAGTTTTTAAAACAGTTATGATTTCTTTTGTCATATTGTTTTCTGCATTATCTATGTGAATGTTAAAGTCTCCAGCAATGGCAAAACAGTCAAACTCTGAGGTAATTGTTGATAACAGTTCTGTAAAGTCCTCAGCGAAGGCTGGAGAGTATTTTGGAGGCCTGTAAATAATGATAAGTAAAATGCGTGGAGCACCTTTTAACACACTACCCAGATATTCGAAAGACGGGTAATTCCCAAATGATATTTGCTTACATTGATAGACATCTTTAAAAAGAGCAGCTAAACCCCCACCTCTTCTACCTTCTCTGCAGACACTCAAATAAGTAAAGTTAGGAGGGGATGTTTCATTAAGGACTGTTGCAAAATCGCACTTATAAAAACTGCGATTAATCACGATTAACTGAAAAATGATGCCATTAATTGCGATAAAACATTTATTGACTGACAGCTCTAATTTAAATGCTTTATTAGTGATTTGATTTGAGAGTGAATAATGACTTAAAATTAACTCTGTTCAACACTAAGTGACAGAATCGGACAGGAGACTTTTTAAATTTTATAATAAAAATGAATAATAAAAAATGTATAAGGATAAATCTGTTTGCCAATTTACATTTAAATAAATGTATCCTGTTTAAAGGATGATTCGATATTTTTTACGCATTTAGTGAATTCGCCCCAAGAGACTTCTCCCATCGACTGGATCAGCACATTGCTCACTAGTCGGCACATGTAAAAAAAAAAAAAAAGGTACCTAGGTTTTTTTGCAGTGAAGATGAGCTCTGTCGGTGAAGGGGAGAATCAGAGCGGGACAAATGCAAGGCAGGAGACCTGGCCTGCTCACAACGGGAGAAAATCCAACAGTTGATGGGGGGCAACACTTTCTGCCTCCAATCCCTCCCTACTGCCAGGCCTCTGCTGCAGGTGGTATACTCTCAGGGCTTGATTAACTACTTCTATTACCAAACTTAATTACTAAATCGTCAAGAGTGGCCTGTGCTGGCGCGAGCTGAACAGCAGACCAACCCCCCGCAGCAAGAGAGACAAACAAATAAACAGCAGCGTGGCTCCGACAGCCGGCTTCTGACTGCTATTAGGCTCCACAGAGCTCAGGCTAATTAATAGCCTGTGATGCTATCGATGGGGGAAATAAAGACAATTGACAATTGCTGCTCTCTCGATCCCAGGCAGATTACACAGGGCTGAGCCCAGCAGGGGAAATCGGCAGGAGGTGTTTGTGTGTGAGTGTGTGGTTTTACATAAAGGGATGTGGACGTTTTTTTAAAAAGCTTTCTGTGTGCATAAGTGTTAAATCTTAGTGTGTGTATATGTGTTCTGCAGGCAGATTCTCTTACTGATTAATGTCCCTAAAAATATATATTTGGATACTGTTAAGACATCTGTTAAGACATTTAATAATGATGACAAAATAAAGCATTTAAAATGTGTGTGAGTTTTTGTCTGCATTTTGAGGGACCAAATGTGCACTCAAGGATAGCAACACTGCTAAAAAAAAATGTGCTAAAATTTTTTTGCTTAAACTAGCCAAAGCTCCTGTCTCCAGGACTGGCCAAGCTGGTGCTTACATAGGGGGCCAGCTTACCTCTAAAACTGCTCACCCTCATGCCATCATGTATGACTTTCTTTCTTCTATAGAACACAAACTATGATTTTTAGAAGATGATCTCTGCTCTGTTGGTCCATACAATGCAAGTGAATGGTGACCAGAAGTTTGAAACTCCAAAAAGCACACAGAGGCATCATAAAAGTAATCTAAATGACTCCAGTGGTTTAATCTATATCTTTTGAAGAAATACCCCTTTTCACAATAAATCATGATATCAGCAGTATCCTTGGTGATCATGATTTGAACTCGATTGAACTCTATTGCTTGTATGTGTCAAGCAATAGGAAGTGTAACTGTGCTTGAAATCATGTTCATGCCTAGAGACTGCAATGGCAAGATATGCAGTGAAAAAGGAGAGATATGTTGGTCTGTTCTCACCCAAAACCAATTAGATCGCTTCAGAAGACATGGATTAAACCACTGGAGTTTTATGGATTACTTTTATGCTGCCTTCACATTTTTTTTTGGAGATTAAAACTTTTGGTCATAATTAATTTAGTCATTTAGCAGACGCTTTTAGCAGATGCTTTTATCTATTCACTTGCATGTATGGACCTACAGAGCTTAGATATTCTTCTAAAATTCTTGTGTTCTGCAGAAGTGGTGAGTAAATGATGAGAGAAATTCATTTTTGGGTGAACAATCCATTTAAAGCTTGTGTAAGGTGTTTTTATTTTATTGGGGAAATTTCCTAAAAACAAAAAGATAACAGCTTAATTACCATATGAAATAATTTATAAATACAAATGGTTTATATGAGGTTTAGGTTTAAGGGTAGGTTTAGGGTTAGGCAACAGAAAATATTATTAGTTTGGTATAAAAACAATAGCTGTTAATGGAAAATCCTCACCATGATCAAAAAACACACGTTTGTGAGCGGGTTTTTAAAAAGTCTTCCTGTTTGCATCAGTGGTGTATACATGTATATTTGTGTGTAAACGTACTTTGGGGACAAATGTGCCCCTAAAAGTTAGCTAAAGCTGACAGAACTGTTTGGGGATATTTGGGGATGTCCTCGTTTCATCTATTTTTTGTTCTAGGGTAGGGTTAAGGCTTGCTAAGGGCTGAGAGCTAGTATTATAACTAAAAATAGAAGTCAATGATATGTCCTCGTTTAGACTAAGTAAACATGCACTTGTGAGAGCGCTTGTCAGAATGTTGTAGTATAACATGGTGTGAGTGGTTTTTAAAAAAGCTTCCCGTGTGCATCAGTGGTGTGTACACATATATTTGTGTGGGTGTGTGGCTGCAAAACACTGCATCACTGCTCTCAAGGCATACAGGCTGGCAGTATGCCCAAACAAACCAGCCTACTTTCTCATGCTTCCTGAAGGGCATTTCCACTCGGTTTGCCCCTGGGACACAACAGCTATACTATCTGGCTTATGGAGCACAGCAGAGTCAATGAGATCACTGCCACATCATCTCTGAACCTCAAAACAGAAAAATATCTGGCCTCATCTAGCTACAGTGACCTTGGTAGAAGTGCAAACACCAAGAGTCCATTTATTAAAATGTGCCCTTTAATAATTTCCATCCCATGCAGTAGGACATTCTTTTAAAATAATTATTATTGAATTTTGAAATTAACTTTTATTTACATTTTAGTTTTTATTTGCCCTATTCTGTGTTTTCCGGTTTCAGTTTTAGTCTTAGTATTGTAGGTCTGCTAAAGTTAATATGTTTAATGCCATTCAATTTATTAGTGTGGTTTAGTGTTATCACTATCTGGTGGCATTTTCAAGTTTAATGATCATTCTAATTTTACCTTAGTAATATTTGGAATCAAAACTAAAACAATAAGCAACAAGAGGCCATGGCAAAATCACTGTAACACACAGACTCAAGTGGCAACATATAATATGGCAATATGATAAAAGACTCCAATGTTCAACAAACCTTTACATTTATTGCTAGTGAATAATAAACTACCATATAAAATACATCTAGATTTAATTAATGATACTAACGCTGCAACTTCATTTAATCAAGCCCATATATTCTAAATTAAGAGAAGCCATCATTATCAGTACAGGCCAGTGGAGGACACCATCTGCTCATGGCAGCACAGTCCTGAATTGATATTGCTCATTACCCTGCTTCATAAAAAATAAATGCACGGCGTCCTGAATTAAAGAACATTCTCTAGAAAATATTTAACTTTACAGTCTTTTCATCGCCTTAGGGTTAGGGGTTTCCCCAGTATAAAGATTGAAATGCACTAAAATAGTACCATTTCAAGTAACATTAATATAATGCCAGTCGGAGGCCGCTAAACTGAACGGTATGCGCTAAACTGAACGGTATGCGATGCAGTGTTGTTCAATCTGGTCTCTTTATGGAGATTACTGGATGAGTTTAAGGGAGAGCAGTGGGGGAGAACATGCCAGATCTGCCCTACGATTGCGATGGGAAAGCCATAGGGAATAGCGGGCCTGCTGAGACTGAGGAATCCTGCAAGGTTGAAGTGACTATCTTCTGGTTGCACATTTTCTGGTTTACAGTGAATGCATACTGACTGGGCTGGTGTACTGGGATTAAACAACTTTAGACAGCAATAAGTTAATTGCTTAAAGGGATAATGTCAAAAATGACAATTCTGTCATCATTTACTCAACATCATGACATTTCAAACCGGTATTGTCACTTTTTTTCAATAACGTTCTATAATATGAAAGAAAATTTGATCAAGCGTTGTCAAGCTCCGAAAAGACTAAAAAGCACACTAAAAGTAATCCATAAGACTCATATAGCCACTCAAACATTTTCATGCAAAGTTTGACTTTGCACAAGATTTGCAAGATTTGAAAGATATTTTTAGAGATTAACTTTTTATAAATTAATAATTTTCAGTGAATAACTTTCAGTCTTTTCCTCACATAAACCTATTGAATGGCTTCAGAAGACTTGGAATGTAGTACATTCATACAGTCATAGAGACCACTTTTAGGGCCCTTATTTACATTTACATTTATGCATTTGGCAGACGCTTTTATCCAAAGCGATTTACAGTGCACTTATTACAGGGACAATTCCCCCGAAGCAACCTGGAGTTAAGTGCCTTGCTCAAGGACACAATGGTGGTGGCTGTGGGGATTGAACCAGCAACCTTCTGATTATCAGTTATGTGCTTTAGCCCACTACGCCACCACCAATTTTTAAGATGATTACATACAAATTACATTAATGATCAATCAAAACCAAGACTAATCTGAAAGTAATAAAATTATATTACCTTAAATGTAATATAAAAGATTACATTACAGATTAAACAGGTAGCTGTAATAACCTGCTGGGTATTATTGCCTGCTACACCTCCACAAGTGCCTTCAGCCAAGCTGCAAGATTCGGGAGCCACCAGTCTTCAATGTTTTGCCCCAGAAATCCTGGAAAATCTCCTGGACATAACCATACAGGCCTGTAGGCCAACTGGCATGAGATGCTTACTCAGTGCCCATCTGGCTCTGGCACCGTATCTCTTGGTAACTCAGTGCCACCGGTTCCGTATGGCATACTACCTCATCACAAGCCCTCACCACAAACCTTACCCAGGTTCCCTATTCCTCAGTTTCCTACTTCTGAATCACTTTTTGTACTTCCTACTTAACCATAGCCAGAAACTCCCTTTTCAGCTTCCTCTGCCAATTCCTTTAAAGACATTTTTAAAGCTGCTCCTACGATGCCAATGTCTCTAAATATGTGCTGCACTGATGTTCCCATAAATCCTCGGCACCCAACCTCCACAGGGTAGGTGGCAGTCCTCCATCCATTTTCCCTGCACTCTGCAGCAGATCAGCATATTTTAGCTTCTTCCTCTAATAGGTTGTATCTAGATCCTCTTCCCATGGAACAGTAAGCTCAATATTTACAATTTTCCTACCTGAAGTTGACCACAACACTACATCCAGCCTCAAGGAGGTAATGGCAACCTCGGTAGGGAATTTTAGCTGCTGGCCAAGGTTGACCATCATTGACCAATCACTTCCAGGTGCCCAGCTTGATCTGGCTTCCCTCCATGATGTGCCTTGTGTTGTAACTCCCTTTTTTAACTAAAGCAACACCCTGCCTCTGGGGAACATTGTTGCCTTTGTTTGCCTTTACTCTATGCACCTCTAGGATCTCTGCAAGCTTCCGCAGGACCTGATCACATCGCCACCTGTACTGTCTTTGTGCCAGGGAAGTCAATCAATATGTGCTGCAAGTTTGTTCTTGGGGCCTCACAAAGGGAGCAACTCTCCTCTTTGCCATACCAAAGAGACAAATTCCCAGGGCTTGTTAGGGTATCATAGGTGGATCTTATTATAAAACTTAGCCTGGCCTAAGGTACCCTCCACAGGTCAGCACTCTATCAGATTTACCATCCCATATGGTCCAGCACCCTTGCTGCTGCTGGCTGACTGCCCTAACCTTATACCCTTCCTCTACCATCCTACATACTTCCGTAACTACCATTGCTTTCCTCTGTTTTCGGGAGGCTGCTGACATTGTTTGGGATCCATTCCCCATTCAAGGCCTGTTCTTCCTGACTGTGTTCTTCCAAAAATCTCTTGACGCTTCAGTCTTGAAACCACCTGGTTTATGACCTCCTCTGCCTTCCAAGTTCTGCCTGTTCAGACTTGGACTTGTCCTGCCCTCACTGCCTTGTCTGTCAATTCCCATAGCTCCAAAACAAGCCTGGTCTTTTCCTGCTATTAGCCCAGAGTGAGTGATTTTAGAGGCAGTTGTAAAGCATTTCTTCCAAACAATGCTACATCAGAGAGACAACGTGGCAGGCCTAGCCACTTGATATAACTGTTGGGCTTTGTGTCCATCCTTGCCACTGCCACTGCAGATATCTCACATATTAGTATGCCACCTTTAGTGGCATCACCAAGCAATGCTAAAGTGTAAATTGGTAACAACAAACCCTGAATTTGCCTGGGAGATGACAATTGTCTATCTTATCCAGGCCCTCTTTCAGTTGCATCAGGACCATCTCTGCCATGTGTTTTTCTGAAAGATCTGCTTTGTATTTTCTCCCTAAACTTCGAATAGGCTGCTCTGCCACAATAGGGATTCTTTCCCCCTCCACCTCAAATTAAATCCTATCATCCCTCACCTCCTTTCTAATAGAAAGACTACTTGATTTTGTTGGCATAATCTTCATTCTGGCCCATGCCAATAGCTCTTACAGCCTTTTCAAGAGCCGGTTAGTACATGCAGCAGTCTGGAGGATGTTTGTGGCATCATCCATTTAACTGCGCAGAGCTGGCAATCTCACCCCAGATTGTGCACAGATTCCTCTGAATATTTGTCTTGCACCAATTAGGATGATCTTGAACACAGCTGTGAACAGGATGGGAGAGACTGAACATCCCATCGCTATTACTTTTTCCAGTTGGTGCCATTGTGTGATTTATGTATGCCACCTTCATGGTGCTGTCTGAACAATTAGACGTGCTTGTCCTGGATCAGTGGGAGAGACCTCCGCAGGGCAATAAGTACAGCCAACAACTCTAGGCAGTTGACATGCCAATGTAGGCGCAGTCCTGTCCAGGAGCCAGCGGCAGCATGCCCGTTGCACATGGCTCCCAAACCCAGTTTGGAGGCGTCTGTGTTGACCACGACGTGTCTGAGGAGGAGGTCCTATGTAGGCGTCCTCTAGACTCATCAGAACTGACCCGCCGGGAGTCTACAGTTGAAGGCGTGGAGGCAAGGGGACCATGTCAATGGTGCCGTTACTGTAGGTGTTTGGCACCAGACTGCCATGAGAACGGCATGTGGGGGCACCGGTTAGGTTTCCGAAGGAGTGAGGAAATCTCTCTCTTTTTCCTGGCAATGTGGGTACCGCGGTCCGGGCGGGGAGTGGCAAGAGATTTCCCTCCCGGCCCTCCACCGGGGGATGGAGTGGTCCAGATACCAACTCCGTAGCGGCCATGTTTGGAAGCCACAGGGGGACACCCTCGGTGAGCAGACAGAGCACGGCTCATGCTGGAACGGCGGCGAGGCATGATGTGGGAGATGGTCTCCATCTGCTTCCTCACTGCAGAAGACTGCTGGGCAAAGTCTTCAATGGTGTCGCCTAATAAGCCGAATTGGGAGACAGGGGCATTGAGAAAGCAGGCATTGTCGGGTCCCGCATCTCGACCATGTGAGATTAGACATAGAGGACCCTATTTTAGTAATAAGTCAATGGGCATGGCCAAGAAATTTTGGTATTTTTATTCATGTGCTAAGTTTAGGCGCAAGTGGGTTTGGTGAAATCGACTGCAGAACACACAAAAGGCTGGACCAAGTCCTATTTAGTTCTGAGGTTCTCTGGTTATTCAACATCTGCGTCCTATTATACAGTCCATTTCCTCAACCACCAATGATTAAAACAAAGACAGCACATTAATAAGAAGCTAGTAGTGTACATGGTATGTATGGAATGAATTAGTAGAATTGAAAATTAAATTATTTTGTGCATTAACTGCATCCTTGATGAATGTCAGTAAATAAACAGCAGGAAAAAAGCTGAAAAAACATTGGCGACAAATACTAAAAAACATATATAGCCAAGTAGCTTTGGTACGCCATATAATCCAAGGAGAGAGAAGGGTCGCACACAATGTGCAAAAAAAAAATAAATCTGCAGTATTAAGACTACCTTAATTTATTAAGAGACCACAACGTGCAAAAAGTGCTCATAAACAAACAAAATGTTTTCGATTTACATTGTCATCAGTGTCCAAATAACAGCAGCGCACCTGATTCCATTTTTAGAACATGCTGAAGAATTAACCATAATTCTTATGTTACAAATACAAATACAAATGTTCAAACAATGTCATAGACACATTGTATCTTTATATGGTATACCAGCATTCACACAAATTTCACGCATACATGTCAGGAGATATAATCAAGAAAGGACACCAGTTCAATGCTAAAAACAGGCTTTTATCAAAAACATTGTATCAAAGTACCAGTACATATATGCAAAAAATTTGTAACCCATGGAAGAATTATTGTATTCAAATAAATCAGTAAATTTTCTATAATTCATACATACTTCTTCAATAAACCTTTTGCAATAAACATTCCATCAAGGGAAAAATCTACATGATGTAAATAAATATGCTAGTTACAGTATGTATGTAATATATGAATATTGTGTACGAGGCTTCTCTCTCCTTGATGACTCAGGCATATTTCTGTCCTTTAATATGCACGGAAAATGTGATTATCATTAGTTAAATTAAGTAAATATTATGAATAATTTTCATCTACTGACACACAAATCATGGCTAGTATAAACAGTGATTGTATCGGTGTGCACTTCACTTCTACCGGTCGATTATGATTTTGAAAAATGTTATTAATTTATAGAAACAAAAAACTTTCTAAATTCAAATTACACTTCAAATGAAACTAAAATATTAGTGGTCAAAAAAAATATTTTAAATCCAAAGATTTTATTCTGTTCAACTTCTTCCACTGGCCCCTTTTGCTGTGACTTAAAAATCACTCTACAACAACAGGTGGTCAAAATTAAATCATAAATACAATTATAAATATACAATAATAATAATACATTTAAACATTGCAATGTTTTGTCCAACATTTAACGTCATAAACATAACAATAAAAATAATAATTGAAAAAAATAATACTTATATAAAAAATAAAACTCAAAGTTTTTTGTTTCAACAAACGGCTTCAACAGCGATTGTCAGGGACTTTATTTGATGTTCTGTACTTTCAGATTTTGGACTTTATTACCACCTGCTGGCGAAATCTCCAAACTGCAAATACAGGAACTGAATTTGGAATTTGCACCGTAAATAAGAGGTGGTATTGAAACGACCAAATTCTTAGGAAAATTGCAAATTGCACTTTGTGCCACTTCATTTACATATAAAACACCCACAGTTTGCACGCATACACCCACAGTGGCACAAACACTCCCACCCATGGCCATTTACAGTTTGTGCTGACAAGAAAATTGCACTTAGAATTAGTGCTCTCATGAAAATTGGATAAGACGTGCATGGCCGTGGCGCATTGTGTACTCACGAAAATAATGGCCACATTCTCTTCAATGGGCAGTACTGCAACGTAACGTGTTTTTTTTATTGTTCTGTGGACAAAACATTGAAAAAACATATTTCCAAGAAATTTCAGAAGACAAAACTCCAGACAACATGAGTTATGGAAATTCAGATGTGATCTAGATGCTTTTTACAGCTTTAAACCATGCGTGCCACTGCAGAGATGGTAAGTATATCCGTCAGAGCATCCTTATCGTTCCCATAAAAAAAATCAAAGATGGCGCTACCGTGAATACATACTGAATTGATTAGATTAATCCATATCTAATATCTTCTTCTACATACAGATTCTCTAGATGTTCCTTCTTCTGTTTATATCTTGCATTGTTAATATGTTGCAGTATAATTTTTATCTTTAGTCAACAGTATGCTTTAATACAATAATACAATTTTCGTCATGATGTGCCTTTTTCATCTCTACCTTCGCTATCGTTGACAAAATCAAAATATCCTTTTGTCAATTAACGTTTTTGTCAGTGATTTCGTTGATGAGATTAACACTGGCTATAAGTATATCACCTTCTATCCTTATGCAGAAAACTTTATCAAAAACATGTCAGAGAGTGACACAGTGTTGGCAGAGTGTAAATAATCAGCTAAGTGTCAAAATGTTATATAAGCTCTCATTAACCAGTACTGTCTCTCTTAAGAATTGGCACACAGATAGTACCAGAATGCTTCTATCACCACAATTAGTTTAATGATACCTGCATGTAAAGCAGTGAGGCCATGTTGTCAACCCAGCTGGGTTTGATACACATCTTTCAACTGAGCTGAAACTGATGTGAAACTGCAGTGCTTGTGGAGAGCTTCTCAGTTCAGATATGTGAGATGTTTCCAAGAGAAATTCAATTTAGACGTGCCAATAGTGTGTGATGGCCTGCCTCACATGCCCACCCCCTTCCCTCCTCTATAGCAGCCTCCAGAAGGGAAGCGTACTATATGTACACATGTGCGCCAATCTGTCCAATAGCCACAGTGTGGAACTGGCTCTGCCAACTGCTCCAGGACATGATGGATAAATCTAGACTTAAAGGGACACAAAAGGATATTTTAGGCAGAAGGTTCACCATTTACTTTCATTACATGGAAACAAAATCCATGAAAGTGAAAGATGACTGGTATAACATTATGCCTCATCTCACTTTGTCCCCTGAATGAAAAAAAGACCTAGGGGTTCGGAGCAGTATGAGGGTGAGTAAATGACAGAATTTTCATTTTTGGTGAACTATCCTTTTAATATTGCTCTTAGTATTAAACTATAGAATATTCTATCTCTCCTTTAGGCTACAAAGCTCCATCTTTTTTCTCTACTTGTCCAACATCTCTGGAAAGATTAATGGATTGCCAGTAGAGAGGGCGTTGATGAAGTCTCCCAAAATGCCATTAGCCCCAAGCAGCTGTCTACATATGATGTGGAATGGGAGAGCATGTGCAAATGTTGATGCGTGCATGTGTGCACATGTGTTTATTGTTTTTTGTATGATGCCTGGCAGCTTCACTCAGGGACTTGTTGCCAAGGCATCCATATACCTCTAATAGTTTCTAATCTGGAACAGAGCAATGAGGAAGCATTCAGCTTTCAATACCTCAGTCTATTCACCACTTATATCACACAGAAACACACTGGCAGGATGCAAATATAATAGCATCACATGGATGTTAGCATTCAAATTTAATTTACGCCCATTATGACAGCAGATTAAATTATGTTAGCATCTCAACTAGCATCTTCATAATACTACTAATAATAGAAGAATCACACATATCTCTACCATGGCACTACTCTTTCTGTCACAGCTTTCAAACTCAGATTATCTGTTAACAATATCTGTATGAATATTACATCTGTAATGATTTAGGAGATTCTGGCTATATTTAGAATTTCATAAAACTAGCATACCCTATTATTCTTACTATTTCTTGATTATGCAGTATTCATACTGCATGCATGCAAATTACTGAATGCATACTTGAACAACTGGACTTAATTTGCCAAAATACCGATATGTGCAATATTGAACTGAGCTACTGTATCCTACAATCAACTTGTCCTTCCAAATCCAGTGTGACGATAGAACCCAAAATTAAATTTATTGCTGATATTTAACATCTACTTTTTGACTCAGTTGCTAAATGTGGAATTGCACACTACTGTACCATACCACTCTCACTATTTCTGCCAAACAAATTCTATTTTATACAGTGGCAACAAGAAGTATGTGAACTCTTTTATGTATACATTTGTCTTAAAATATGGTTTGATCTTCATCTAAGTTTCAATAATGAACAACCACAATCTGTTTTAACTAATAACACACTAATTATTGCATTGTTCTTGTACATATGGAATACATCATTAAAACATTCACAGTGTAGGTTGGAAAAAGTATGTGAACTCCTAGGCTAAAGACGTCAAGAAAAGCTAGAGTCAGGAGTTAGCAAACCTGGCATCAAATTAATGAAAACATATTGGAGGTGTGGGTTAAAGATAATTTTAATTATAAAAAGCACTTTTGCAATTTACAAGAAGCAGCTGCTGTTTTACAATGTTATCTCAAAGAGGAATCTGTCCACCGTTAGACAAACTGTCTATAAATGGTGACAATTTAATACTGTGGCTACTCTCCCTAGAAGTGGCTGTCCAGCCAAGATGACTCAAAGGGCACACAGCCGACTGGTCAAATAGGTAAAAAAAATATATAAATAAAAAAAGAACCCTAAAATGACAGCTAAAGACTTGAAGGAATCATTGGAACTGGTTGACATCTCTGTTCATGGGTCTACTATATGGAAAACATTAAACAGGCATGGTGTCTATGGTAGGACACCATGAAGGAAGACGCTGCTTTCCAACAAATACATTGCTGCCAGCCTGAAATTTGCCAAAGACCACCTTGACACTCCACAACACTACTGGGAAAATGTTTTGTGTACAAATGAAACTAAGTTCGAACTGTTTGGGAGCACTACGTATGGCATAAATAGGACATTGCATACCAATATGAAAACATCATCCCAACGGTGAAGTACGGAGGGGGATCAACATGATCTGGGGCTTTGGAGCTTCGGGCCTGGACCACTTGCTATCATCGAGGGTAAAAAGTTTATCAAGATGTCCTACAGTATAATGTCAAGGTGGCCATGTACCAGCTGAAGTTGAAGAAGTTGGGTGATGCAGCAGGACTAATTTCAAACATTGAAAAAAATCCACCTTTAAGAGTGGCTCAGTCAGAGCCCAGACCTTAACCCAATAGAGATGATGTGGAATGACCTCAAGAAAGTAGTTCACACCAGACATTCTAATAATAAGGCTGAGCTGAAGCAGTTCTGTAAGGAAGAATGGTTCAAAATGCTTCCTAAATATTGTGCATGTCTAATCTGCAGCTACAGGAAATGCTTGGTTGAGATGATTGCAAGAGGAGGATAGACAAGTTATTAAATCGAAAGGTTCACTTACTCTCTCAACAGTACTGTGAATGTTTAATGGGATGAGTTCAATAAAGACCTGAAAGATTATAATTGTTTGTTTGTTGTTAGCTTAAGCACATTGCGATTTTCTATACTTGTGACTTTGATGAAAATTAGATTACATTGTATGACCAGTTAATGCCGAAAACCAGCTTATCACAAAGCATTCACATACTTTTTCTTGCCACTGTAAATGCTGAAAATGTACCGTGCAACTACAAGCACTCAAATAAGCTTGCTAATTTATTTGGTTATGCAATGCAAATATTAAACTGTGTTGCCTTAAAAGTCATGTGCTATAGTAAGTGTTTAGTTGTCATAAGATAGCATTGTGTGAGGAACAGAGAGAAAAATACATTCTTATAAACTGATAATCTGCAATTTAGCTTGTGATTTGTGTGCAAGTATATAAAAATAATTGTTGTTATGGTGCCTCTAGTGTTTATTTCACCAGTAAACTGCCGCAAGTCAGTGTAAATGTAGGTAAAGTAACATAATTCTAAGAGACCAGGTTGCAGCCATTCCGAACATAGCTGCTGTGTTTTTTAAATGAAAATACCTTCTGCATAGATATGTGGGTGACCATATATACTTAAGGGAAACAGACATAGTAAGCTCAGTGGTAGTACTCAATTTGCAGCAAAAATTCACAATTATGGACAAAAGGGGAGTTGCATTAAAACAGAGAGGTGACATTTGTCTGAACTTTGTTATCCAGCTGGACTGCACAGCAACACTGAAAGCGACAGCCAGGGGAGCAACAGATACATCAAATAGAGACAGAGGATATTACTCTCTCAACAGTGAAAACAGTGATGTGATTGTGAACTAATGTGGTTGCACCAGCTGCCAGTCCAATCTCTGTAATGTCTGGTATAGTGAATAAAATGGTCATCTACTGTCCATCTGTCCATCAATAAATGATAGAGTTACCCATACAGGAGAAGTCTGTGGAAGTGTGAGAGGAAGTAGACAGTATTTTAAAGGTTAAAAGAGCAATAGCTGTCTGTCTGTCTGTCTGTCTGTCTGTGTGTGTGTGTGTGTGTGTGTGTGTGTGAAACAAGGTGACGGTCACAAAGGGTCTCGAAATGCAATGTTACTCAAAAACATATCTGCTGTTTGACAGAGGTACCGCTCTGATCACTCTCTCTTCTTCTCTTGTCACATAAAGAGAAGCAGGTGTAACGAGAGCCAGCTGGCAGATAGCTGTGCAGTGTCGGTTTGAGTCCCGTTCGGAGCGGGGCGACCAGGACCGGTTACACAGGCAACACTGGCAACAGTCAGATGTGTCAACTCTGTTTATCTTAAATGGTTGTTTTAAGTAAGAAATGTATTTTACAATGTTTTACTTCATGAAAAATTTAATATATCAGCATTCTAATGCCAAGAATGCGACAATATTTTTTTGTTAAAATTTGCTTGGGCTGATCGATTACTTTTTTTACTCAAATTAATTACATTATAAGCTGATTAAAGGGATAGTTCACCAAAAAGGTAATTCTCTCATCATTTACTCACCTTCATGCCATCCCAGTGTATGAGTTTTTCTTTTTTTTCTATGAATCTCCATTTTCACTTTCACATTCTTCTTCTTCTTTTGTTTTTGGTGATTCATATTCTTTGGGAATATCACCACCTACTGGGCAGGGTGGATAATTTATATTAAAACAGGACTGAAAAATGTTCCCTCACATAATGTTTTTAGATTGACACTGACATGCCTATGTTCTACACTACTTTAATGGCTCTACAAAAATGTAAAGCAGGAAGTTCAGCACTTGCACAAAGCACTGAAATTCTAATTTTGCAATATATATGAGTTTTGAATTGCAATGCCCTAAGCAATATGATTAACAATATTATTATTTTGCGATACAAAGGACCTTGCTACGAGTTGACATATGAGTTGAAAGTGTCATAAATTCAGCAAAATGATGTGGTTGCTTTGGTAATTGTGTTTTTCTACTCACACTTGCTTTTGGTTTGGTTTTGGTTTAAGGTAGGGAAGTAGGTTTGGATGATTTATAACTCAATAGAGCATTACCCTAAAAAACCTAATCTGTTTTCGAATTTTTTTTACATGCTTTTAGCACCACTCAGTGGACATTTTACCACAGAACTGCGTGCAATCCATCATACTCAGACACATACCATCATTGTGCAAAAACGTTGCCACAGTCATGTTTTTTTCCACGGAAGCAAGTCAGATGGGTTTACAGTTTGTCTCAATCGTTTTGGCTCAAATTTCAAAACAATAAGGTCAAATCTCTGAACAACTAGTTTCTTGTTCACACCAGATTTGAATTTCTTATTCATGTAAGTAAATTGCATGTGTTTTGGCACGTGTGCAAAAGAGTATGTACAATTGTCTACAATTTGCACAATAACTAAATGCACATGGCTTGCTGATCAAAACTGATGAGTTGATTCTCAGTGAAACTGTCATACTCTTCACAACTTCTAAACATTCTTTCACTGTGTGAGCCATCACATGCCAAATGATCCATTCAGTTATCAAAATCTGTCAGACATACAGGAATTATCCATAAATATCTATAACATGGAAAGTTTGTGATGTCTGCTCAATCTCTGGCCAGACCAACAAGAGCGACATGATGTCCAGATGGGAAGAAGATGGGAACTTGTAGTGTTACATACTGTTTTTTTTTAAAGAAGTACCGCAGGCTTTTTTTTTTTGCATGGATGTAATTTTGTGGCAATTGTCTGGTCACTATATGTGGCTTTACATGTAAGAAATGTGTAAAAATGGACATGCAAATGTGAATTTTCTGTTTACATGTAACACACTGCAACAAAAATAAATGTACTGTATAATTACAAATGTGCATATACTTTTTCTGTGTACTACAGTATTGAACATTATTTACTTCATCCAGTAAACTTTTACCTGCTGTTGAATTCTGTATCTAAAAAGCTCAGTATGATACACAATAGCATTCAGCTAGACAAAACTGACATTCTTGTATAGTACAGTAAGCAGTCAGTGTCAACAAAAATGTAGAACAATATGAAATTTGTACATAACAAAAATTTCCAGGGTTGACTGTCATGGTGAAAAACATCTAAATTACGGCTCACAGATGACAAAAATATTTTTCATTTTGGTGGCATTGGCCAATTATCTGACACAATAACTAGGTTTTGAAGCATGAATTTAATGTTTTGGGTGAATTACTACATTTTGCAGACATGCAATAGAGTTGTGATGTCCCATTAAACAGTTGTAACAATTGCATTTACAGTTTATAGAATGTTATGACTGTTTCAAAAAATAAGCCAAAGAGATTGAGAAAAACATGAGGGTGTGTAAATAATGATATAATTTTCACTTCTGGGTGAACTATCTCTTTAAAGCTCCCATCTAAATTTCACACTCACTTTCCAAAACTTGCTTTGCTTTCCACTTCCTATCCACAACAGATGGCATACTTGGTAGCGCAGCTAGCACCACCACCACATGTTACAATAACAATGCCATCTATATTCAAATCCCCCAATAAAACCACAGGACCACGAAAGTGCTAATTAACAATGATTTCATCACAATTGGTCCGGCTGTCCCTGTTGGGCACTCAGCAATCTGCACATCCAGAGTTTCATTCCTACCACAGACATTCCTGATTAAGCATTTTAATTGATAGGGGCAAACAATATGTTTATCCACAGTTTGTCTGCTGTGGATTTCTGCTATGCGCTCTGCCTTTACATCATATCTGAGTGTGACGGATGCCGGAATTGTTTTCCTGACAGGACAGAGAAGCATAAACACAGATAAGAGTGTGTTTTACCTCTAGCTGATGAGCAGTTGTGGCAGTTGTGGCCTTACTTTACCTGCCTTAGGCCATCCCTGCTGTTCTGCATGATCCGGAGAGCATAGTTCGAGCGCTGGCCTTTGCTATTGAACTCGATGTGGCCCGTCAGACCTTCCAACTCCACCTATCAGGAAAGAGCCGCACAAAGCAATGTTAATGCCTGGGGGTAACATGTGATCAGAGCAAAATGAGCCTGCTGTTTTCAACATGGGCATTCCGTGCTTTATTGATTTATAGGGCTGTGTGGACAGCACAGCTCCTCACTGGAAGCATTTGAACAATGCAGAGAGCAGCAGAGGAAGTGGGCAATGGATTTCTGTATGTCATGCATTGGATGATGCAGTAATGACAAACTGATGGTTGTTAATCTTTAATGGCTGAGTAAGACACAGTGTCTCGGGTTGCCGGATTTTGCTAAAGGCAGCAGTTCTGACAAGGGTCTGTGGGCAGCAGTGGCACAGAGAGAAAACTAAATGATGAATGAGACTGCAACAGCAGCAGGTGTGATGATTGGCAAGTTGTGGGCTCTCCCCGCGGTTCTTACCATCCTCAGGTAGTTCATCAGGCTGGTGCCGTGCTCCCAGATCTTAGAGGACTTGCAGGAGAGCTGAGTGGCTCCTACATTCTGGCTACGGTTCAGTTCCTGCACGGCTGCCACCACAGTGTGTACTGCATCAAACAGCAATGCTGATGAAAGCTGGAACAGATGCACACACATAAGCATAAACACACAGACATAGCAAACAGAGAGCAGCCAAACCCAGATGTAGGCAACTAGCAGAGACAGATGAAGCAGACCCAACAAGTATTTGGACACTTAAAGGGATTGTTTACACAAAAATTAAAATTCTATCATCATTTATTTACCCTCATGTTGGTCCAAACCAGTACGGCTTACTTTCTTCTATGGAACACAGAATGGTGAACTTTGGCAGATTACCAGTATCAGTCACCTTTCACTTTCATTCATCTTTGTTTTCCACACAATGAAAGTGAATGGTGACTGAGGCTGTCATGCCTAACATCTCTATTTTGTGTTCCACAGAATAAAAGAAAGTCAAACGGGCTTGGATGAGGGTAAGTAAATGTTGACAGAATTTTCATTTTTGGTTGAACTATCCCTTTTGTCACTCTTAAAATTGTCTGACTGTCATTATATATGATATAAAAAATATAAAACTAAGTGGCATCTGAAAACAAATGATGTGACAACTTTTTTTTACAACTAAATTAAATTTTCTGAGTGAAGTTTCAGGTTTCAAGGTCATTTTAGTGGATCTACAGTACAGTAATTTGCCACAGTGCACTATCTGTACATGTTCCACAAATGTTTAACAACCACTAGTGTGAAGAGTAGTTTTGTCATCAGTTTGAACAATGTTTTGCTTTTAGTGCTGTCAGTCAATTCTTTTTTTAAATTGTGATTAATAAATAATTTTTTGGGTAATTAATTGCGGTAAATCGCATATTTTCATGGTGCTGAAATTTGACACTATCTATATATATGTATATATATGTATATATATATATATATATATATATATATATATATATATATATATATATATATATATTATTTTCCTGTAAAAATGCTTTTACTTCCATTTTAGTACAGAAAACAAAACAGTTGCTTTATTTACATTTTCCAAACAAAGCCTTCCACAGTATTAAGATAGAAATGCACTAAAATAGCACCAATTCAAGTAACATTAAATGTTTCCTAAAGTCTAATTGGGAGGTAACTAATTAAAAGAACTAGTCCCCACATAGGTTGTATATTCATTGCAATGGGCTTCAAGTCTCATCCTCCACAATATTAATCTGTTGGTAGACTATCTGCTTTCCTACAGCAATCGTGAAGCTGCGTTTATAATTAGCATCAAGGTCCCATCTCCATCATCAAACGTCACTTTGTACTATACATGAAAAGCTCTTGCAGACAGAAATGTATAATTCTGTGTTTTGGTGATAATTAAGACTTGACTAGCATGAGTTAACATATTAATTCTGACAGCTCTAATAAGTATTATAATTTGAAAAGCTTTCTGTTAAATGTTTTGCTTGAAAATGTGTTTATTTCTTTTAAACAAATGCCTCTTGCTTTTAAATTTTGTTATACAGTATAATGCAAACATGTACATACATATTAATGTCTGACTTAAGTGTTCAAATGAGTTTTGTGGCCACTGTATATAATTTAGTCATTAAAACACCTTCATACACTGATCATTGGAGAAAAAAAACCACACACTACTATCTTCTCCCCTCAAAAAAGTAATTCAAAAGTGAATTACTGACCACTCCAGTTCCATCAGATTGCATGTTACTGTAGCAAATACTGTTGAGTTTCCTTCTCCTCTGACTTCCATTTTGCCA
Source organism: Xyrauchen texanus (assembly GCF_025860055.1). NCBI lineage: Eukaryota > Metazoa > Chordata > Actinopteri > Cypriniformes > Catostomidae > Xyrauchen > Xyrauchen texanus. Next base: position 18,221,863 of record NC_068311.1, read on the forward strand.
CTGGTGCAACAGCACTTTGAAATGGGGCTGTGTTTTGCTGCATTATGGAACAGCACAGTAGCTTCGAGTGGGTGGAGATGTGTGTATTTGTTTTGTAAGGTGGAAAGGAAAGTTGAACATATGTTGTGACTAAAATAGCAGTCTGTGTACATTTTGTTGCCTACATTTCTTTCCCTTCTATATAAAACAACTGCAGTGTAACTATTCTGGTCACATGCAGGGAATGTCCTGGCTGCACTCATTAGTGAATGCAGAATGACATTGTTTGTGTCCGCACGCAGCAGACTGAGGCAGTCTACAGATATGCAGGACTGTTAGTTAATCTCTGCACAGACCAGCCAGTGTAGTCTTTATCTAATGAAGTTGAGGGCTTACATATTCTTGCAGTTACTGTCCTCCATATCAAGGACATTAAGCTTAGGTAGTTTCTCTTTGGCAGGCTTTGCATACAAACATCTCTGGAGGGAATTCACTAAACAATTCCACCACTTTTGCACATAAACCTACATCTTTTCAATAACCACCCACAATGTACAGTAGTTAAACCAGGCAGTAGATGTGCTGAAATGATACTGTGCTGTATTAAGGCCCTGATACACTTAATACAAAATCGAAGACCAAACAGGTGAGATGTCATTTAAATAAAAATCTGGCCAAAAAAGAAGGTGTTTCTGAGTTTGTTTCAGTGGTTTTGATGGTTTGCCTTGGGGAACTTCTTATCAACATCTTATCAGCTGCATATCACCTTCTGACTTCCATTGTTCCACATCATCAGAATATGTGACCTGGAGCTCCATCTAGTCTGAGGCAAGCAGCTAATTCCCATTCACGGTGTTCAGTCAGTCAAGATCAGTCAAAATGAACACACCGGCATGTAGATATTAGCGAGCTGGTGCAAATTTACCTACAGAACATCTGTACGATTGTTTGCAAAGAGACATTTTCCACAAACATGACATGCATTTTTTGTTTTGTTTTATTGGTCAAAAGGAATCAAATCTTCTCAATTACTCTTAAGTGCCTATTTTTTGTTTTATATGCTGCCTCGCTCATGTGCCTTCTGCAGTAAAAGCCATTCAAACATCTGCCCATAGTAAAAAAATGTCCTATTATCATCATTCTTTTGTCTGTATTCTTCCCATCAACACTATTTTATACACACGCAGCTGTATCAGTGTCATCATACATTACAATAACAGAGTTTAATCGGCACATTTTATGGCCACATTAGCACATTAGCGCCACAAATTCAGAATATAAACAAGACAAATTGCGCATTTTCTACTGCATATATACTGTGTTACTTTAAATCTTCATCGAGTGGTTAAAAAAAGCATCTTTTACTGATCTAGTGTGAATTCTACTCATAGAATGAGGCATAAAGTCATTGATAACAAATTTTTATGTCACATTAGTTAAGGTTTTACTGAAATGTCCTCATATTTGAATGTACTTCTAAATGCCTACCACAGTGGTATGCCGGGTTTCTGAATGTTTATAAGTATACCGTTGCTCAACTGTTTCAAACGTCTTTTTACCTCTGAATAAAGAACAAAGACGAGGAGGGAGTGGGATGAAACGAACTCTGGTTCGGACAAAGCAATCAAACCAAGTGTGAAATCACCCTAAAATAAATGTTTGTTTACATTTTCTAGTGATCATGGAAGCAGTAGTTTATCAAATGATAATGCAAATAATGGACAAGAGCGCTATAACTGACCATATATCAAGATGTGCCATGTGGTGAACTGCACTTTTAGCATATAGGTGTCATGATCTGGAATTTGTGCCGTGCAAATTGCGTTTTTATCCATGTCTGTGCCATTACCTGATGTTTATAGTCTCTTTTTTATACCCTTTTCTCCCAATTTGGAATGCCCAGTTCCCACTTCTTAGTAGGTCTTCATGGTGGCACGGTTATTCACCTCAATCCGGATGGCGGAAGACAAGTCTCAGTTGCCTCCGCTTCTGAGACCGTCAATCCGTGCATCTTATCACGTGGTTCGTTGTGCATGACACCGCGGAGACTCCGCATGTGGAGACTCATGCTACCATTGAGAGCGAGAACCACTGATTGTGACCAAGAGGAGGTTATCCCATATGACTCTACCCTCCCTCGCAACCGGGCCAATTTGGTTGCTTAGGAGACCTGGCAGGAGTCACTCAGCACACACTGGATTCGAACTCGTGACTCCAGGGGTGGTAGTCAGCGTCAATACTTTCTGAGCAACCCAGGTCCCCGATTTTTATAGTTTCTTTAGTGAATCATGTGGTAAAACAACACAGACAGCATGTGAAAATAAACAATGCGACCAGTAGGTGGAATTCATTCTTAGTGAATTCCATCTTTTGTTTCTGGATCAGTGTGTGACACAGAGCTGAATCTGACAATGGGTATTAGACATATTCTTCTTGCTCTCATCTATTTGCCAGACTTCAAACCTTCCTCTGATTAATTAAAGATTAGACCTAATTAAATGGGAAGTGCAACCAGAGTTCGTTACTAAAAGTAGCAGTCATTAATTTTTTTAACATCTTACCTGCAGCTTTAATAAGAAAACAAAATTTAAACAAACCTTTCAAATTAATTATTACCACTCACATCACATGTATATGAGATCAGAAATGTTTCTTTGATAACTTTTTAGCTTTCCTGTATGTTTTTTCTTTTTATGACAGTTTGATAGCAGATTTTGAGTACAAACTGAGAATGAGATCAGGAAGAATATATAATACAGATGTTTTCAGTTCCTAAGTAACAGGAAAAAAAGGTTGACGTGAATATGCAGGGTGTTTATTCCGCAGGGTGTGTGTGAATCTGTGTGTAATAAATTATACATCCAAAGCCTCGTTTTCAAGGTATTAGATGGCTGCACCAGAGGGTCCTTGGATTACTATCACACAAACAACTTGTTAAACTGAACTACATAGACAACAGCCAAAGGGGCGTAAACTACTAAAACTTGCAAAAGTGATTTAATTATGCATACGTGTAGGGCGGCACAATTTGTAAAAAATTTGATATTGTGATTATCAGGGTTGGGGAGTAACGGAATACATGTAACGGGATTACGTTTTTACAATACAAAATATTAGTAACTGTATTCATTCTCATTGGTAATTAGAAAACTATTTTTATTACTGAAGAGATTACTTTGAATTTTATTGACATTTGTTTCATTTAATATTTAATCATTTCAGATGAAAAACATTTATACATATAATTATCAAACGCACATTATCCAGAGTGCATTTGAACAGTGGTGAAACACTTTCTTATGATGTGTTACATTCATACGAGCAGACAGAGAAGTTAGTTTGAAGTAAGTTTGGAGCAGAAGAATTAGAAATAATCCTTGTGTAAATTGTCAGCTTTATGCTAAGCTAAAATGCTATTTATAGCCATGTTACCAGGCACGATCATACTTTTTTATCAAGAAAATTCACGTTGGATCATAATTTATTTTTTCTTGTAATACCTTAGATATTAAGGGAAAAATCTTATTCTTGATAATCATTTTTGTATTGTTTTCCTGTAAACTGAATGTTTTTACATTCATATTGTAGGCCTATTTGAACTTAAATGTGTTTTTTTTGGGTTAGTTTATTTTTGACAGTTTCTATCCACTTTTCACTCACACTTGAGTTTAAGAAACCAGTCAATGTGAGTATATTTTTGGAATAATAATAATAATAGCATATTAAATCAAATAATTATAATTGTCCATATCCCAATCTCAATTTTATTTTTATTAATTGTGTAGCCCTACATATGTGCAGCCATGAATATTCAAAAGCTGTTCTTACCGGCGTCCCTGCAAAAGGTGCATGATCACAGTTTTCCTGCCAGGATCGATTGAGACTGAGGACAAAGTCCTTAAAGAAGGGATGTGTCCTATTGAAGACTGAAAACCCAACAACGTTTACCCGTTGATCAGCTAAATCGTCCAGTCGTAGCAGTGAAAATTCCTGAAAGGGAAGAGATAAAGCGCTCAAGTTAATTCACCAATATGAGCCCTTCTCATCAACTTGCCAAGCGCAGGCCCCCTGTTGAATCTAAACAACGTAATGATGCCCAAAGGAAGTAAAACAATATTGTCAGGCTCATTAACAAGCACTAAGACAATTCTGCCAATTCCTGGGACATGTAATTCAATTCAGCAAAAGCTAATGCTTAGGAGAGCAAATCCCTCTAGCTACTGTGCTTCAGATCCCATGAAGGCCACTCTTGATTTCGTGCCAAAGCTGGTGAGAAAAGGTCCGCAGTGTTGTCAGTCTGCACGTGCAGTATATCAGCTGAAGGTTAATAGAGATGTCCGTGCAGTTCTTGCTGACAGTATTGTCTCTGTCACTGCAACTGGTTTAAGGGACCATGATGATGGTGTGTGGAGAGGAGATATTGAGCTGGGCCTATGACACAGATACATCATGCAGAAGGGGGGAAGATCTTCTAGATCAGAAGAGTTGAAAAGACAAGAGAAGACATGTGACAAGACGAGACTTGATAAAATGTTATTAGATGAGAAGAGGTGAGACAAAACAAAATGAGACTAGTCAAAATGAGAGGAGACAAGATGAGTAGTGCTGAAACTAGTCGAGACTAGTTAAAAAGACAGGAGAAGAGATGAGACGAAGAGAAGAGATGAGATGAGATGAGACAAAACAAAACAAGACTAACAGAGACTAGAAAAGAAGAGTAAAAGACATGAGAAGACATAGGATAAGACGAGACGTGATGAGAAGAGATAAGATGAGAAAAGAAATTAGATGAAAGAGATGACAAAACGAGATGAGACTTGTCAAGATGAGAAGAGACTTGATTAGCAGAGCTGAGACTAGTCGAGACTAAATGAGTTAAAAAGACAAGAGAAGACATGAGACAAGATAAGACGTGATGAAAAGAAACGAGACAAAACAGCATGCAACTAACTGACACAAAGTGAATAACAAAGTGAGACTAGTCAATACAAGCAGAGACTAGATGAGAAGAACTGAGACTAGTCGAGACTAGAAGAGAAGAGCTGAAAAGACACGAGAATGAGATGAGATAAGAAGAGACGTGATGTGTGAAGAGACAAGACAAGTTGAGATAAGATAAAGCAAGTCATGACCGGTCGAGACGAGACAAAAAGAGACTTAATGAGAAGAACCAAGATGAGCCAAGACTAGCAGAGAAGAGATGAAACGTCAAGAGAAGACACAAGACAAGATGAGATAAGAGATCAAATGAGATGAGACAAAATAAGACAAGCTAAATCTAGCAGAGATGAGAAGACAAAAAAAAAATAATACAAGACGAGACAAGATGAGACTAGACTTGAAAGAGAAGACAAAAAGAAAGAGAATATAGAGACAAATGTTAATAGGTAGAAAGAAGATAGAGGATGAAAAAGAATGGTGAATAATTAAGAGAAGAAAAGGAAGTGTTCTGAAGCTGTAGGTTTGTGTGTGTGTTTGCAGGAGGGGGGTCAAGGAAGATGAGTGCATGATCCACACACACACAATAGCAAATCCACATCCTTACATGAGGTAGCATGCAGCACCACACATCAAAGACAAACAATCTTGCCCTCTTATTACAAACACAAAGCCAGATGAGGACAGTCATCCGGGCCATGGGTAGTGCACACCGCATAGGATTAAAGCCTTTGCAGAAAGGGGAGGAAGAAAAGCTGAGAGCGCAGTGTCATGGGAGTACAGAGACAAAGAAATGTACTGCAGAGCTTCAGAAGACAGTTTGTATCAGTGGAGAAACCTAGCGGAATTCTTCTCTCAGTTCTATACAGATGGCTCCTGTTTTCTATGTTTAGAGGTGGCACAGTCTCTCTGGCTTACTAAAAGGTGACTATGTCTGTTTTTGACCTGAAGAAAAACTTGTCTACTGGTCTGGTGGCAACAAGATTTCCTATGCAGCCAAACATGTCCTTCTTTATTTATTTATTTTAAAAAACAAACATACAAATTTAAATCCTGATGAGGATACAAGGATGGCTCCAAGTGTGATTCCAAATAACAGTACTCACACTTTTATATAATAAACAAGAAATTCCAAAATATGTAACAATATGTAACATAATGTGCAGCACTTGTAGATTTACATTCTGTTATAATTGACATGTCTGGAACAATATATAAAAGAACATTTTAGGATTTGTTTTTGATGAAAATTGGTATCTTTAATATGTGTATGTACTGTAATAACAGTACATTTAAAGTTGTCAAAATCAATAATGCATTCAAGGCCGTACTTTAAAGAACATTTCAAGCATTGAAAACTTTCTCTCACACTCAAATTCACTCAAATTCGAAATTTAAATCTAATTAAAGAGTATGAATCACTTTTGTAATAACAACTTTCATTAACAAGTAATTTTCGAGAAATATGTTATATAATAAAAACCACACACAAATGCAAATGCAATTTATGATTATCATACAGTTTAAGAGTGTGTTAACAGCTGACCCTTTCTCCATCTGCACTCCCTGATGCAGTCTGACAAGCCCGACGGGAACAGACCTGTAATTACTCTCTGAGCTAATACTTATGTTAATAAGTATGTTAATACTTAATTAAAACAGAGACAGTGTAAATGAGCCAGTTATTATGTATAGTACAATTTGGGACACTCATACTCGACATGCAAGGTCGTCGAATATCCCGAGGCAACACTATTACATGCGTGTAGTATGTGCGTGTGTGATAGAGCAGACTCTTAGTCACATATAAGACACACAGCCTTATTCATGAAACAAGAGCAGAACAAATTTGTGTGTAAATCGTCAGTGGAATCATTCTTACATAAATTTTGCCATTGAATTTAATAAGACAATTTACTTAAGAAAGGATTCATGAACAATTCACACACAAATTTGTTCTGCTCATGCTTCATGAATTTAAGGCCCATAGATTACAAAGCTAATGTGTGTAATTTTTTATGTTAAAATAATATGTTATACCATCTTAATATCCAGAGAGTCTATAAGTAAGACATTTGTAAGTTTATTTCCTCAAACACCGTAGCTCTGTGGCGCTATAAAAACATTGTTCTGTTTTTTTGGGCTCAACCAATGGAGTGAGTTTGGGGCGGGACCATCTGTTTTTTCTGACCAATGGCATTCAGGGAGAGTGTTTTGGAAACTTGTTTAAAAACATTAATTATATTGGCTTGACAAAACCAACATACCCATAGACTACTATAGACTTGGGTGAAGGTTTTTTCAAAATCCCTAAACCTCTTGCAGTTTTCAAGTTGCATTTACCAAACTTCGTACAGACCTTCAGATGGTTCTGACTTAGTGTGTTATGTCTTTTCTAACTGATGTTTTCTAACTTTCCTGTAGCTGATTAACAAACATCCTCCAAATCACATAGATTTACAGTACATTGATGGGATGTTCAAACAGGCCAAGAATATTCAAACTCCAACAGTCAAAAATTTTTCAAATGAACAAAAAACACAGACAAGGTCTTAAAGGGGTCGTCATGCATTTTTTACTTTATTATTTTCCTTGAGGTTCACTTGTAATTTTAGTAAAGGCTTTTGCACAAAATAATAATAATAAAAAGAAAGAACAGTCATAATGTTGTATTATATGGCCTTTTTCACTCTTTCTCTGGCCCTCTGTCTGAAACGCTTGGTTTCTGTGTACTTCTCCTTTAAGTCTTCAACTTCAAGGTTTTTTATCAGTTCTCAAAATAATCCATAGAGATACAATATGTGTCGAGCAAATTTGTAGTCTCACACTGAAGAATTCAGGAACGTTCTTAAACAAATTTAATCTACTCATTCCTATAAGGTTGAGATCCTTCATAAGGCTATGCAGATATGCAGTTTTTCCACAACCAGGATCACAATAATATCTGGGGACTTTAATTGACTTCTAAATTTTTGAAGGTTAAAAGAAAACTACAGAAACAAAATTACCACTTTCAGTGTTGCAGTACCTTAGCTGTGACAATAACATATGGTGTGGAGGTCAGGCTGTTCAAGTGAGACTTCACTATGACGTCACAATGTAGCCAACTTCAAAACTAGTCGTTTTTGCAAAGTGGAAAAAATAAGAAACTTTTTTAAACGTTTTTGAAACTTACAGTAGGTTTTTAATAGTACAATGACCTCTTATGTCAAAATATCAAGGATAAATGTATTCCTCATGACATGGCCCATTTCAAGGTAATGACAATTGGCCCAATTTACATCCATTCTAAGTGTAAGTAAGTTAAGAAAAGGATGGATGGGTCGAAATAATGTTTTTTGTAATAATCAATATTATGCCACAAATGCTGTAGACTGAGCTTCAAAGGTCATCTATATATAACCTTCAAACTGACATTTTTTAAAACTAGTTTAAACTTTCAGAAAAGGCTTTGTTAAGCCAACATCAAAGTTTGACCTATATAGTTATATTTTCAATTACACATGGTGACACTAGTGGTGCAAATGTTACAAACTTCAGCTTTAACTGTTTAGCCAATGCAAGAGAAGACACATCTAAGAGACAGTTGGGCCCAGAGGAGCGCAGCTGTTCCTGATCCCTGGCAGAATGACAGCAGGGAGAGGAAAGGAGAGGATGAGAAAGAAAGAGAGGAGAGTGGATAGAGGAGAGAGAATAGGTGAGGCACTGACAGGCTGGCGATGAGCCCCCTGACACAGGCTGTCACGTGAAGATCAATCAGAAGAGCAGAACCTGGGCCAGCTTGCTGCTCCACCACTGGCAGACTCTTTTCTCTCTCACACACATATAATATACAAACACACAGGAATGCATATTGTTTGTTTTGGCACAGCCTAACAGAGAATGAAATAATGAGCTCCCTTGAGAATTATTAGATCCAGTGTGTGGTAAAACAGCAATGAGTCCAACTCCAAACCACAGATCCAGAATCTCTACACCAACATATTAATACATTGAGGACCCAAGTTAGCCCCTGACACATACAGTATATTATGCCTATTATTTATTTGACAGTCTAGAGTCAATGATTGAGTCAAAAATTGGTTCATAGATCTGTTCTTATAGGACAAGAGCAAAAACCTAAACCAAATAATTAAATGCAACTAACAATGTAATTGTGCATAGTTAGGGGCTGTTCAAACAGAAGATGATTTCAAGATAGATTTGTCCATCTATTCAAATTTGTTTTTACCATATAAACATACGCTAGAAGGATGTCTTTGAACACTGCGCTGGGTCTCACTGTTTTTTCAGCGACTTACGCAGGAGTACTGCGTTTTTTATATACCATATTAAAAATAACTTTTTAATAAAAAATAGCTTTTTATTTTTTTTGCATAATGTGTTCTGTGTGTAAAACTCTTTAGGTTTGCAAAATAATTGGGCTTATCAACATGGGATGTGCCTGAAGTCGAATTCCTTATTCGGATAGACACAAATAATTACTTCAAAACGAATAACGTATTCATCCGAATAATATAACAAATATTTGTATGACCGATTATCCAAAACGCACAAGGATAAAGCAACATTCTAAATAAATATATACAAAATTAAAACAAATGTATGAATCTGTACAGCCAATATTTCTAAAGTGTAAACCTTATGTATGAAAATGCGCACGTTGTGTTTTCATGCATGGTCTCAACTGCGGTCTATGTAAATTGTTTGTGTCTGGAGCTTGTCAAGTGCAATATTATCTAAGGTACGACATCATGTACACTTTCCTCTTCTTGAAATGTCTATGTTAATGTATCACATGATTCACACATGATTTTCATGTAGCCTATTAAAATTCCTGACCTGAAGTGATTGAACATCTTGTCATTTCGTCTCTAAAAGTTGACCACATTTATATCCACATCAGTGATAAAGGTAATTATCTGGTTAAGACTTTATTCTGAAAAGAAGTTAAAATGCTCCATAAAGGTTTATGCTCCATAGAGTATTCATCTATTAGGAATATTCCTCCTTAGGTCAGGAAAGGTTCAAGAGGTTGGGCCTCTTGAACCTTGAATTAATAATAATAATTATTATTATTTGGCTATTTTTATGAAAAGACCTTTATTTTATTAATAGAAACTATATATGAAAGAGTAACATTTATAAATGGCCATTTCATTTAGTTTTAACGCACATCAGGTTTAAGCCCCGCCCACACCCGGTAATAGATAATTTTGTCATATGAACAGATACAGATACAAATACAGTTAATAGCTTCACTGTACACCCCTATTATCAACTTTTAAAAGGGAGGAGAAAATGCCTGCATCTTTTACTGTTGATGTCAAAGGTTGTGCATCCAATCAAACTCTATGGTATTTGTGGGAAAATTGATCTGTTCATTGGTAGAAGCTAGTCAAAAAGTTAGAACCTAGAATGGAAAAGTTGCTTAACATCACCTCATCCTTAAAAACCATAAACATTTAAGACACATTTAAATGCCATGTCATTTCAATGTTTGATTTTCAAAGTACCTATTTGTTTATGTTTGTATGATGAACTTAGTGGATTAGGTCACCAGTCGATGTCCAGAGTAAAATTTTCCTGAAGCAAAACTAGTTAAGATCTGCTGGTATAAAGGACAAACGAGGACAGAAACCATCCAAAAATCGTTATCTCATAAAGTAGTATTCCCACAGATGTCATATTCAGACTGGAATAGAAACAACAAAAAAAAACCAGAAGAAATATAATAACAAGACGACGCAAGATATCAAATGCCAAATGCAGATTCAAAAGTAACTCTTGCCTGCATAACTTTGTGAACATAGGGAATGGTCTCATCTTAAGTATTAAATGACTCATTGATGTGGTGTTCTCAAATTGTCAACATGTAGAAACCCAGATTTGTTTTGGTTCAGTTGTGGGTGTTAATTGATTCCCAGAGCCGAGCAGTGTGATTATGTAGAAGAGGCTGGTGTTTTGATGTTCAGAGTTGCCATATTGAAAATCCTTCATGGTGTCTTTGGTTTATAAATGCAGAGTGCCAAGAATGAAGAAAATAGACTTGTCTCCTTTAGTGTCATTCACTCAGTAAATCACTCATTCATTTAGCAATTTACACAGTAGACACAGTATTACTGACTCATTAGTATGTTAGCTCACTAATAAACCTGTTTGATCACTATTTCACTCACTGAGCATTGGGTCGGAATTCAAACTGTAATTTCTCTGCCCCAAAATACGGCAAATTGGCAGCAAATACACTGGCAGTTCACACGTTGTTTTTTCATTGTTTTTCTATGTAAATATGCACTAGGTGGAATGCATATTTTTAGACTCCGTTTCAGGTTTAAAAGAACTTCAACTTTTAAAAACGCACCTTGAGACACCTGCATTCTCTTCCGTTTGCTGTGCTGCATCAAACATGTTTTAGCACAGGAACAAACCGGGTCTGAACAGACCCTTAGAAATCCATTTAGAGCACACAATGTTAAAAACGTACTCAATAATGAAATTCTAACCCTAAGCGTCAGAGAAAAACATAAAACTCCTCCTGCGAGAAAAGCAATTTTAAATGCATTAAACATAAAAACAGCAAAAAGCAAATATTTTGGCTCCATTAGGAGAGAACTGTATTCTAGGCTTGAGCTACATAACAATGAATAGGATATCGATTTTCTCAATGATAACATCAGTTAAGTGTCGTCCTTTTGCTCAATGAATTAAAGAGGTAATGAATGCCAAGTTAAACTGGCACAATAAAATACCACTCCTGCGAGTGATTCATTGAACAGCTAAATTTTTCACACAGTGTTTTTTTGGCAGATATAAAATAATTTTATGTTCATGTTAAATGGCATGTAAATTCATGCCATGAATCACAGAAAAGGATTCCTGTTTGCTGCTAATGATTATAGTTAACAGCGTTGAGTACATTGTGACATTTTGGAAAGAATTCTCACTCTCTTTTTCTGTATTTCTCACACTAATGCGTGCACACACACACACGCACACGCACACGCACACGCACGCACACGCACACACACGCACACACACACACACACACACACACACACACACACACACACACACACACACACACATTTGATGGCTGGTGGATCAGTGTGATATGATTACTATGTGTGAGCCAGTATTTTGTAGACATCTCATTGCTTAGACTGTGAGATTGAATTCACACCCTGACATTCTTGACAATTTGTATTTTGTTGTGGTATAACATATATTTTCTGGCCCATAGAATATTGCACTGAGACCTAAAAGATTACATCTAGAGATATTCAGTAGGAACACCAACATTGCATTACTGGATAATGCAATGCCACAACTTCACACTTGAAATTATCATTTGATTCACAAAGGCATGCATCAACCCAAGTTACCTTCTCTGCTGCTTTAAAGATAAATGTTCCCCTTTTGATACATTACTCACAGAATTATAGCAGAATTATAGAACAGCAGTCCATTTGGAACAAAAGATATTGTGTTATCTGCAGGCTAATCCAGTGCTTTAATCTAGTGTGCTTGATTAATCTAGTGTCTGCAAAGGTCTACATAAATACTGCAGACTGTTTTTGGAAAACAAGACAGCCACTGCACTAGCCTCAAATCCCAGGCCAGGAAATGAAATTACATTTTGTGCCTTAAATTATTCACAAATTACAAATAAATGACCTCTGATGGTATGAAAATGCTCCAAGGTGTAGTAACAGAAGGCATAGCCACTTATACTATGTCAGCACTCTCAAATATGCATGAATACCTGTGTAAATTAGTGTGTGTGTGTGTGTGTGTCAGAGGAAATGGAGATGAGGCCACTGTTTCTGTGAGATGGGGACCTGTCTCTGGCGACGGAAATGAGACTGGTATTAAAAATGACTAATTTTGTCGAGCCCTTGGCATTCTACTATCAATCTCTATAGGCCAAGTAACTCTCTTGTCACTCACCTACGTACACTAGACTTTTAATCTTTCCCAAAGGTGGCGTATCCGCTATGTCATGGCCCATATTTTGGTCTCAGTTTCAGTGAACTTAATTCAATTGAGTACAACTTTTCAATGCAATTAAGTTACATTTGATAAACAAAAACTAAATAGTTGGAATGGATTTTATCAAGTCTACTTGTACAAACCTACTAATCTACTAGATACAAATTTGTCAAAGTCATAATTTGAATTCTGTGGAGGCAATATAATTTGTGCCATTATCAGCTTTGAGCCAAACATTTGTTATTGCAGATAGAGATGAGTTTTAAAGCAAGCATTAACTAAGTTAATGTTATAACTGCCTCACAATGATGGTGACACTCAACAATGTCACAAAACTCAAAGGGACAACAAACAACATCGTCATTGCAAATATTGCAATAAAAAGCAAATATTAAGACATAGATTCACAATCTTTAATCATACCACAGTGGAAACTGGGAAACTGACATAATGTACATCCGCTTATGGCAAATTACTTTAAAAAAATAAAATAATTACTTACGTTGTTCCAACTCTAACGGATTAAGTGAACTACAGATTTAGAAATCTACATTGAGTGCATGCATTGAAATTAAAGGGTAACTAAAACCTAAACCAACTTTTTTTAGTTAATGATCTGTAAGCATGGGGCTTTATTAGTATTGGTCATTGATTCAAGTAATTTATTTGACATTTGTGTATAAAGTGTTTTAATTCTACAATATATGGTGTAAAAACGTCTGAGTGCTGCCCTCTTCAGGTTGAACGGTGGCTACTGCAGTTGAATTTTCCTATTGGCTGTTGCGGTACTTCGTGACGTAAGCGGTGACAGCTGACGTAAGCAGGTTCCAGCTCACCACGCCAGATTCATGTACATGTCGTCTTGCGACCGTGTGAGGAATAATAATAACATAGAGTCTGACAGCAGCTGTCAATTAATCCGTCACTACTGAGTCTCAGGTGCCCCCCTCAGCCCCGCTACTCGGTTCGTTCCCTCTATCCCCGCCGGGGTCTGCCCACTTTTCCTGCATTTTCAAATATTTCTAGTGGGTGGAGTCAGACTCTGAGCAGGTGTTTAGTTACCCTTTAAGTTGTGACAAAAATATTAATGAGTAGTATTAAATCAGCTAATTTTAAGAAACTAAATTTAACACCCATTTTTTGAGTGAAAAAACTCAAAACAGAACAGAACAGTGATGTTTTTGTTAACACAAAAACAAACAAAAACTAAATAAATCTTGTTATTGAAATAAAAATAAAATGTAACATATTTGGAAATGTTAATGACTTTAAAACTAGCTAAAATTATTAATTGTCATTTTTGATACAAAGTATATTATAGTATTATACAATTTGAAATTTTAACATCCAATCTTCAAATGCCACCGGATAGTGATAACACTGGATGGCCCTGATAAATTAAACCGTGCTAAACATATAATTTAAATCAGTTATCTAGGGTTTAATGCGTTAATTCAGTGCGATTAATTATATTAAAAATATTTTATTTATTTATAATATTAAATATATATAAAATTAAAAAAATATTATGCTATTAATCATGTCCCCGGACCATAATAAGGAACATTCCAGGGCAATTCAAGCTTGAAGTAACACCCATTTTCTCCAGGGGAGAGTAATCAAAACTCCAGCTGTATAGGCAATGCGCAGCTTATACAGAGAACAAACCAAACCTCACCTAGCAGACAGCGCAACATGAGGATGTGTACTTGCATTTAAAACACAGCTTTATGCAGTGCAAATCACAAGACATGCTTTTCTATGTATGACTATGTTTATGATGCAACACAACCAAAGTGAGACGATCCAGAAACATCCATCTGATGCAGGTGTGCATTGACACATCCTTAGAAAAGCCCTTATATTAAATCTCGAACAGGCTGAAAAATGTATTTGCTAAAAGGATTGTTGTAAACTCTAAGCCAATGATTAATATACAACAAGAAGCACAGCAAATGATAAATGTAGGGTTGACTATCGCCGAACAACTCAGGGGCAAATGGCTTTTTCTGTGAAGGGTTCCCAACTCTGGAACATGCTACCATCTGAAAGAAAATCTATAAGACATAAAACCTTTCATAATATTGGTTAAGCACTAGTTTAAAAGAAACTAGAGCTGTACTAATTTTTATTCTCAATGATTTTTTGGTCTAATCTTTTATACTACATGTTATCAGGGTTGGGAGCAACCTTAGTTTCCCCATCTGTCGCTCACTTCGACGTTGTGTCGAAGAAGCGACACTAGGGGTCTCTCTTGAGCGTCGAATATACCTCTGATCTATGAAAAAAGGCCAGTGAGAAGTTGGCAGACAGAATTTGCATGTCCCGCCCCCGGACATACGGGTATAAAGGCGGGGAAATGTGTCTGTTTCATTCAGAAATTTTCTTCGGAGCCGATGGTCGTGTATGCAGCAAGCTGCGAGTTCAACCAAGCCAGAGCCCCTTCCACCAGGCAACTTTACGCCCTAAAGTGGCGCTTGTTCCCATTGGGTGGTGGACGCCATTTCATTGGCCTATCGCATCCAGGCAGGGTCCGAGCACACTCAACAAGGAGTGTTGCGCCCTCATGGGCACTGGCCAGAGACATCTCCCCGGAGGAATTCGCCAACCCAATCCACTGCGGGTACTCAAATCTACCCTGTACTGGAATAGGTGCTCCGCAGGTTAGGGCTCCTACGTGGCACCCTCATTATTTAAAATAATTTATACTGTAAGTATTTTATAACTAAGGGGTCACTATTCTAATATTACATGGTATGTATGACCTACTATGCTAAACAACAATTTTACGCTTACAAGCAGTTTAGCAAGAACATACACTGCGTACCTTTAGGTATTATATTTCAATACATTAATATATTAATGTATTGAAATGTAATACCTATGTATTATTACAAAAACGTACGCAGTGTATGTTCTTGCTAAACTGCTTGTAAGCGTAAAAATGTACTCTTTTGCTATAAAAGTGTGTGTGTGTGTGTGTGTGTTGTGTTGCTGGCGTGACTCGGAGCCGAGATAGACTGTATGCAATACACTTTCATAAGGCAAGTAGCCTACATTGAAAATTCTAAGTAAAATCATAGCAGAAACTCATTAACTAATTTCCTAGATTTCAAGTTTTGTTGTTCAGTAATCTCCATCATTTTTCCTGTAATAATAGAATTTGTACCCCATGGTTAAAATAAAATACCTAGGCCTATATATATATATATAGAGAGAGAGAGAGAGAGAGAGAGAGAGAGAGAGAGAGAGAGAGAGAGAGAGAGAGAGAGAGAGAGAGAGAGAGGATTTAGTTGGGTCGTCAAAAGTGTTACCAAATAAAAGTCTAGCGACATGAGATGCAAATAAGCATGTGCGATAACCTTGATGTACTATGCATCTTTGTTTTTTGTGCTGAAATCATGTTTTTATACTGTCCCTATAAAACTAAAACAAACAATAAAATAAACTTATGTTCAATAATATGCAAGTAGACAATACATTGGATTCTAAAGCCACTTTTTGATACTTCAGATACTTTATCTATCTATCTATCTATCTATCTATCTATCTATCTATCTATCTATCTATCTATCTATCTATCTATCTATCTATCTATCTATCTATCTATCATTTGTAATTATTTAAATATAAATATTTATAATTATTTAATCATTATATATTGAATTATTGTTATCTGAGGGGCTTTCTCAGCAAATAATTATATATGCAGAAAATTGTGATTAATTGATTAATTAATATGATTAAAAACTGAATTTTAATGACAGCCCTACAGTTAAACCATTAAATCTGGCTGGACTAAAACACTAAAAATAAAATAAAACCTAAATATTTTTAAAAACTAAACTAACAGTCATTGAGTGAAAACTAATAAAAATGAAACTTGAAAGGACAAATTAAATTTTTTTTTTTTTTTTATAAATAAATTGAAAACACTGGCCAAAGCAGCCATGTTATTAAAATTTTACAATGAAAGCTAGACAGTTGGAAGTAAATGGCAGAAATCCAACTCAGTCCTCCAATGGGCTGACCTTGCCCTCCTCAGATTATCGCCCTAGTTTTCCAGAGTGCAGAATGCACAGTAAAACCTACAAACTACTGGCTTATTGCCATTTTATCATTATAGATTCTTGAAGCAAGAAATTCTGAGAATATGACATCTGTTTCTTTGTCAAACAAGTCTCAACAACAGAGCTGTCTTTCAGCACCATGGACTGCTCACAGAACACAAGCTGCTTATTTTACACGTTCCCTGAATCTATTAAGTGAAAATGAATCTGTTGACAGATGTTCCATGTGAATAGTGAAGAGAAACTGACAGGGATGCTTAGGTTTTACAAAAATAGGTGGAACATGTCAAATTATGCAAATATAATTGGAGGAATTGTCAGCAGAAAAGCACGTAATCCTTTTATTGGGTTTCATGCGGCAACCAAGTGGTCATTTATTAGTTTGTCTGTCTCCCACTGTAGGGTGGATATTACTATTCTGACCATATAAGAAAACAGCAGCAAACCTGTGCGGGGTTCCCCCAGGGATCAGTGATTGATCCCACACTGCTATCTCCATATCTCTTCTTTCTGGATTTCTCTCATTGTAGCTTGTCCAGTTACACCTCACCTTTCATCAGATATAATGATCTGCCTTCCATGCTGTCCAACACCTGAGATTAAATCACAACTGGAAGGAACAGCTCTTTTTCTCACTAGCAGTATGACAAAGACATGAAGCTTTCACAGTAACAGACCTTATTTGAGATCTCTTAACTGGTGTTGATTGCCAGATTTTTTATTTGTCATGTGCTGTATTCAGTAACGTATGCAAAGAAGGCTGTATGCTTATTTCAATCAATGTGTCTGCACAAGTTTTTTTTTAAAAAGTGTCACTAAACAGATTTTTTCCGGAACTCTGATCTCATGAGGTTTTTTTTAGGTATTCGTACATAGTGTATACAATGTTATTTACAAAACAATTATGGCGCATCTAGCGGTCTGTTATTGCTCTGTGGCCACCACAGCTCCACATTTTATACCGCTCATCTGGGTCCTTGCGAGCCATTTCTCCTGCTTCTTTGAACACTGCGATATCTTCAAGTAAGGTAATAAAATATTTTCAACTCAAATCAATGTTTCATGTCCATTTATTTGTTATTTGGCAAGTAGTCTTGTAATAGCCTGGATACTGAGGAGGCAGACGGCCATTTTCGCAAAATAAACACCAACAGAAAACTCCAACGCAAACCAGAGGTTGATTTCAGATGTTCAGTAATTTCATTATTCTCAAAAAACATAATGTCAATACAAATCAATATTTTATGTCCATGTATTTATTTATTTTGTTAGTAGCCATGTACTAAGCGGGATAATGTACAGTCAGCAAGATGCAAGATCCTGATCACCCTGTTGGGGTTTATTGTGTGATAACAATCGGCTGATTGTACATTATCCCTTACACAGTTGGCAGTGATTGGATGATGCTGGACATTCATCAAAGAATTGGACAGAATTAATGATGCTAATTTTAATATGTTTTTGTAATAATGTTTTGTGACATCTAAAAAACATGAATAACCAACACTCCTGGAAACATAATAAGCATTTAGATAAAAAAGAAATAAAAAAAATCAGACTTTCTATAACTTGGAATTTCACAATTTAGTCCTGCTGTCCACATATGTTACCCTCAATTTTTAGAATAATATTTTTTTTTTGCATGTTTATTAAGTACTACTAGTTACAAATCAAAAAGTTAAATGGAAAATGCACACAGCAGTCATGCTCGGGTCTCAGGAGGCTAGAGTTGTACACATACAATGTTTTACATTTTGAATGCTGTGAAAAGATTGATTAGTTTGAATGTTTATCCAAACGAACAATTTAGAACCACACTTTTTGTTGAAATAAAAATACAAATCAATTGGGATCCGGTATATAATTTAATAAATAAACCATTGTTAAATTTTCAGCAAAAACCTTTACAACAATATAAACAAATACAACATGACAGCAGCCTGCAGCATGAAGACAGCTAATTGATAATTCCAGTCTAATAAAATATTATTTGAAAACAAATCATCCTTATGACAAATCTTCTCTGGCAAGACTGGACATGCAGTGTGAATAAATAAACCCCTCAATAATGCAATGTACAGTAGGGAGTCGGGTACTGCCGATGCTTGCATTTTAATGGAATCAATATAGTGAGTGGAAAAGATCAGGCAACACCTCATGTTATTCATGGTTGAAAAGACTAAAACTTAAGACTGATCTTTTTCTACGTTCCCTGAAACAAATCTCCCAATTACTGTGTAATTAACACAGGCGTGGATAAGGAGGTCTCATACACAGAAGACAATTATAAAACAAGGGAGTTGTAAATCATCTCCTTATTGCCTAAGGGACGCTAATGAAAAATATTCTGCAAAGAATGAATGCAGTCCACACTTATCTGTTTGGATCAGGCTGATGGCAGGAACTCGTAGCGAGTGCTATCAGCTCAATACATTTGTCAACAGGGAGTAATCAAGAGGAAGTACGACTGCAATTAAGCTGACAGACTAATCAATATGAAATACGGCCTGAGACAAGCAACATAAAGTTGAAGAGGCAATGAAGTTTGCCACTAAACTGAATGACTATTTTTAGCAAATATCTGAATATGACTGTTGGATCTGTGCTAAACACTGTTGATTGCAATAATACAAGTGGAAAGGAAATGTGTCTGTCAAATAATACAGCATTACTAACAAGTTTTCTTTCTGCCGTAAATGTTAAAACATTAAAGCTACAAGCCACAAATAATAGTCAGATTTTACTGTCTTTCCAATCAAATTCTAATGTTACAGCATATCATTCATTACAATGTCTATTGACAGCTGAGCTCAACATCCAACAGAGATGCTGAAACCATGACAGATCCCCACACTTGGATAATGATTTTATGTACTGACAATATGATGCTGATATTGCCATAACTCAAGGATACAAATGTTGATTTAAGTGTTTGGAGTCATTACATTGTGTCTTAATGGATCCCAAGAGAGTAGAACTGGATGAACTGCAAAAAGTCATTTTCTTATTAGAAATGTTTATCTAAGAATCTAAAAAGTAAATAAGTATTTAAGATTTGTTGTTAGAGAATACATCTTGAATAAAGTTTATTTTTCTACATAATTAGCAAATCATTTTTTTTTGTTTTAAGCATAAACACTTTGTGCTTAACTTTTTAAGCTCTAAAGGTGTTTTTAAAAATTCCTGTTTCTGTGGCATGCCCAAAATTAAAGGCTTACGACAAAAAATAAATAAACAAACAAATAAATAAATAAATAAAAATAGGTTGTGCCAATCATTTGTGAAAACTGCTATATATACACATAGATTATGATAAATTATGAGACTCTCAGTCCAAGAAACTGCAGAAAATAGATTTTTTTTCTTATTTTTATGATTTGACATGATATATCTCAGGGTGTAATAAAGGTAGCTTCGAAAACCTTTTGTTTTGTTTCCACTCATGTTTTCTGTAACTGAGTAAAATGTGTCGATACAACAAAGCAATCAAAAGGTATAGCATCACAAAAAATATTTATCCTGGTGTCCAAAACCTCTCCAAAAAAATTTATAAAAATAAAACATGAAAATTGTACATAAGAACTAATAACACATGCAAATACAACAATGATTAAAGGGATTCTCTTTCTCCAAAGCATGCAGGCATGAGTAAAGAGATCTCATTCAGTTCCATTCTGTGTCATTTGAGCCATCATTGAATCTGTGTCATGTGCTTGGCACCATCTCCTGGTGGCCATATTGATGACTTCCAACTCTGGTTGCAGCGATCTTAATCCTAATACAATTAGTTTAGCTTTCCATGACACTGGACAGTGTAATACATAATTTCCGATGAAGTCATCTGATCCAGGAAAGCTAGCTTGTTTTTAGCCAGATAGCACATTATGTGCTGTGTGTACATTGTGCTGTGTGTGAATTATATAATGATCTATGCATCTGAGTATGTTGTGTGTGGCAGTTGTTAAAGATAAATTGCCTTCTCTAAGTAATGGTATGATATTATGTTCCGTTTATATTTTGTGAAGTTATAAGCTAAAACGTGGCAAATAAGCAACACATAAATTTATGTCGAAGACATACAGAATACTTAACTATAACTTGCTATATTTTTGTCTGTGAGAAAAACAAATGGCTGGTTGTTTTCTACTCTCAGAGAGCTTTCCAATGACATATGACACATGGCTATTTGATCAGATTGGCTTTTTTGCCCATTACAATAAAATGTGCAGTTCAAAATTACTAATAAATTATCAAAATGGAACACTTCTGAATTGTCTGCAAATTTCAAAGCACTTTTTGTCATAATGTCATAATATCTACATGCATTGTAAAGTACAGTGTCTAAGCTTTAAAGAATCCCTATTTTGTGTTGGTCAAGACTGTAATTATTAATATTATTTTAATTACTTTTTTCTCGATTGGCCTGGCAGTTAAAAAATGTAATATCTTATATTTTTTCATAATGTTTTCATTTGATTTCATTATTCGTAATGCTTCATGTGATTGTAGTTCATGACTTCATGGAACATGGTAAGAAATGTACACACACCTTTTGTAATTTCCTTAGCAGTCAGCAGTGAGACCTCCCTGCTTGTGTCGGCATGTATTACTCTGTTCTGATCTCTACTTGAAGCACTATGGAGATGACATGTCTGACAGAGCACATCAGGAGCATGTGGCAGGGAAATTAAACACAAAGAAAAAAAAATGTAGGAGGGAGAAAAAGAGACAGTGTTGCAGCTGACAATAGTCATAATATTTCACGAGGTGGCCCAAGCGAAGCCCTGATGAACATCAGCAGTGATCTCCCATTCACACAACCTTCAAATGACATCAGAGCTCCCCACCAGCTGATACAGCTGATTTGTGCCACTGAGCTGATTTGATTTATTTAATCCAGCCGAGTAGTTTGGAACTAAGGAGAACAAATCACTTTGATGAAATTTATGACTGAGAGTTAACCATGGAAAAAAAAGAGAGAAATGGAATTCTACAGTAATTATCAAATATAAATGGAAGCTACGTAGGGCCACCCCCAACATAAATCCTCCTGTATAAATGCATAATTTTTCTGGATGCAAAAATACTTTCTCCTATCCCAGCTCAATATGCATGGACAACTGTAAAGCATTTGTCAGTGGATTTTCCCTAAAAGTGTAACCAGTGTGGCTTTATGGCGCTATCAAAACATTTTGTATGAGCATCCCAACCAGCCAAGTATTGCAACATTGGCTCAACCAATCTGTTTTGAATGATCAAAGGCAGACATGTCGAGAGGTACATAAATCACACACTTCAGCTTTAAAGAGCAGTCCTCCAAATATATAACTATGGAAGCTTCAGTTCTTTTAGATCTAATTTTCCTTGCTAAATATCAATTGATAGTGCTATACTTATGGCCACTCTTGCTAATAGGAAAGACTGGGAGGGTCCTTGACACAGTGAATCGGTACAACACTGAGACAATGTTTACGGGGCGAAAATTGCAAGATCACGGCTAATTCTGATGGTGCCATTATTTGAATTGAGTGATTTATTCATGACCTTCTCCTCTGGCAAAATGATGGGAATAATTGCTCATTAGTCTCTGTGGGCCCCCGCAGGCCTGCCTTATATATGCTACATAAAGTGAGTAGGACATGTAAAAACACATATACACAGACAAGGTTTAATTCACTTACCATGAATTTGTTTGTAAAATTTCTTGCCGATTCAATGATTAAATCACTTTACATGATTCACTTATTGCCTCTCCATCCGTCCGTCCATCCATCCATCCATCATTACAAACTGAATAACTTTACAATAGGTCTTACTTATTTCCGATTCACAAAAATATGCATTATAGCTCAGTCCAGGATAGGTTCTGTGTGTAAATGCAGCCTGTATAAGTGTATCCATGACTGGCTAATCATAGGATCAAAACACAAAAATTTGTTTTTTGATTTGATTCAATGATTAATTCACTTTTCATGATTCACTTATTGTCTGTCCATCCGTCCGACCGACCATCCATCCATCCATCCATCCATCCATCCATCCATCCATCATTACAAACTGAAAAACTTAACAATAGGTCTTACTTATTTCCGATTCACAAAAATATGCATTGTAGCTCATTCCAGGATAGGTTCTGAGTGTAAATGCAGCCTATATTAGTGTATCCATGACTGGCTAATAATAGGTTCGAAACACATAAATGTGTAGTTTAGGACAATTTTAATAAGGTTTTATTGTGTTTTAACTGGTTTTGAGAATGCGACATTTGGCTTACCTAAAAAAACTTGTTACGCATCTTTAGAGAGTGTTGTGCGGAAAGCCCTAATATGGAGATGTTAGGGCTTGTGTTATGCTAATTAATAAATCAGGACATAAGCTCCCTCAATTAGCATATTTCTGATTTATCAGCATTACAACGAGGCAAGGGTAAAAACAAATTAATGTGTGAACACATCTGTTGGGAATCTCTTGGTAATTTTGCGTGATCATTTTTCTGAGCAATTATTAGTGACGTGAGAAATTATTAGAGAGAATATATCTTGAATTACGTTTACTTTTCTTATTCCATTGTTAAATAAGTTTTCTTGTTTGAAACATGAATCTTCAAAAAAAAATGTCACTCACTCGACATTGTGGGCTTCTTTCGGGAGCCTCGGATACCTCTGAATATGAAAAAGGCCTATTAAAAATTGGCAAACAGAATTTGCATGTCTTCTGCATGCAGGGCACTCGGACAGGCGATGGCCACCTTCGTGGTCCAGGAACGACATCTGTGGCTGGACCTGCTTGAGATGCGGGATACTGACAAACCTCGAGTTCACAACACCCCCATCTCCCAGCTCAGCCTATTTGGTGACGCCTCTGAGGACTTTGCCCAATGTTTTTCAGTGGTGAAAAAACAGACAAAGACCATTCAGCACATCACACCTCCTCATCACTCAAGAGCACTTGCCGAGGGTTCGTCAGTTTGCCGAGGGCATCCCCCTGCAGCTAAGCGATTAAGTTTGCCAGGCTTCCGCTCCGTTTCTGCGGCAGCCACCACACTTCAGTGCACGGCGAAAAAGCCAGCACCCTGCGGCGGAAATCACAACCCTTTTACAAAAGGATGCGATAGAGCCAGTCCCTGGTTTCTACAGTCCTTACTTCATCGTACCAAAAAAAGGAGATGTTTGAGACCAATCTTGGACCTAAAGGTTCTCAACCGGGCTCTGCACAAACTCAAGTTCAAGATGCTCACGCAAAAACACATTCTAACATGCGTCCGGCATTAAGATTGGTTCGCAGTGGTAGACCTGAAGGACGCGTACTTTCATGTCTCAATTTTTCCCCGACACCGACCCTTTCTACGGTTCATGTTCAAGGGCCGGGCGTACCAGTACAAGGTCCTCCCCTTCGGCCTGTCCCTGTCCCCTCGCGTCTTCATGAAGGTCAATTGCCCCACTAAGGGAAGTTGGCATCCGCATACTCAACTACCTTGACGACTGGCTGATCTTAGCTCACGCTCGAGAGGCACTATGCACTCACAGGGACCAAGTGCTCAGGCACCTCAGTCGTTTAGGGCTTCAGTTCAACTGGGAAAAGATCAAGCTCTCCCTGCTTCAGAGCATCTCTTTTCTCAGCATGGAGTTAGACTCAGTCTCAATAATAGCACGCCTCACAAACGAGCACGCACAGTCAGTGCTGAATTGCCTCTCGTCGTTCAAAATAGGCACTGTGGTCCCTCTAAAACAGTTCCAGAGGCTCCTGGGGCATATGGCATTCTTGGCCGTGGTCACGCCGCTAGGGTTGATGCATATGAGACTGTTTCAGCACTGGCTTCAGACTCGAGTCCGAGATGGGCATGACGTCCCCCTACAGCAAGTGTCCAGATGCATCGTAGTCACCACAGATGCCTCCAAACAGGGTTGGGGCACCATGTGCAACGGGCATGCAGCCGCCAGTTCCTGGACAGGCCCGTGGTTACATTGGCACATTAACTGCCTAGAGTTTCTGGCTGTATTTCTTGCTCTGCGGAGGTTTCTCCCGCTGATCCGAGGCAAGCACATCTTGATGCCAGGCTTCGCTCAACATGGATTGGAGGCTCCACCCCCAGGTGGTTCAGCTGATCTGGGACTGTTATGGCAAAGCACAGGTAGACCTGTTTGCTTCCCAAGAGAACTCCCATTGCCCACTCTGGTACTCCCTCAGGTCGGAGGCAAGTCCCCTCGGGACAGATGCGCTGGCACACAGCTGGTCCCGGGAGCTGCGCATGTACGCATTTCCCCCAGTGAGCCTATTTGCACAGGTGCTGTGCCCCTTGCCCACTTGGACTTCTTCTCGGATCTTATGTGACAGCACCTCCCTGGCATATTCCACTGAAGGAAGAGCTTTTTTTCTCAGGGATGGGGCACCCTCTGCCATCCGCACCCACACCTCTGGAACCTCCATGTCTGGCCCCTGGACGGGATGCAGAAGATCTAAGTGGTCTATCACCAGCTGTCGTAGACACGATCGACCAAGCCAGAGCTCCCTCTAACAGGCAGCTTTACGCACTAAAGTTGCATCTGTTCGCAAATATGTGTTCTTCCTGATCTGAAGACCGCAGAGGTGCGCAGTCGGGTCAGTGCTCTCCTTCCTGCAGGAAAATCTGAAGGGGCAGCTGTCTCCCTCCACCTTGAAGGTGTATTTTGCTGCTATAGCGGTCCACTGTGACGCAGTGGACGGTAAGTCCCTAGGGAAGCACAACATGATTATCTTGTTTCTAAGAGGCTCCCAGAGGATGAATACACCCAGGCCATGCCTGTTTCCCTCATGGGATCTCTCCGTGGTCCTTACGGGCCTTCAGAGAACCCCCTTTGAGCCACTAGAGTCAGTCGAGCTAAGTGCCTTCTCCCAGAAGATGGCCCACCTGATTGTGCTCGCTTACATCAAGAGGGTTGGAGACCCTCTGTCAGGTTGGAGCGTTCTCTGTCAGCGACACTTACATGGAGTTCGGTCCGGCAGATGCCCATTTCATCCTAAGACCTTGACCGGGCTATGTGACCAAGGTTCCTACGACCCCTTTCAGGGACCAGGTAGT
The DNA here is from genome assembly GCF_025860055.1 of Xyrauchen texanus. Classification (NCBI taxonomy): domain Eukaryota; kingdom Metazoa; phylum Chordata; class Actinopteri; order Cypriniformes; family Catostomidae; genus Xyrauchen; species Xyrauchen texanus. The sequence goes on from NC_068311.1 coordinate 18,247,900, forward strand.
AAACCTGCAAGCGCTGCCCAAGGAGGTGGCAGACCCAGCCTTATAGTTGCTGTGTCCGTTACATGCGTTGCGTGCCATTTGGACTGCACACAGAGCTTTAGACTTTCTGAGCAGCTGAAAGGGAACGCTGTCTCCAAACAGAGGCTCGCCCACTGGGTAGTCGACACCATCGCATTGGCCTCGGACCCAGGCCATACCCGCCCCCTTGCGGGTTCAAGTACACTCTGCAAGAAGTGTGGCATCCTCATGGGCACTTGCCAATGGCAGCTCTCTAGCAGACATCTATAGAGCAGCGGGCTGGGCAACACCCAATACCTTTGCGAGATTCTACAATCTCTGGGTTGAGTTGGTTTTGTCCCGTGTTTTGTCAGATCCGAGCATGTAGAACTCGGTAACATGGGACAACTACATTTACATTTACATTTATGCATTTGGCAGATGCTTTTATCCAAAGCGACTTACAGAGATAAATTACTTTCCTCTCCAAATGAGGCAAACACGTGCGCTGTTTGTCCCAGGTGAGTACTTAAACTCCCACTCCCTGGAAGTTCTTCCTCCCCAGCCCTCTGGCTCATGAATTCAGCTGAGGAATTCCCGACCAGACCCACTGTGGGTACTAATTAGTCTGTACTGGAATAGGTGCTCCATAGGTGCGGGTTATCATGGTAACCCCCTGTGTATGCATTTTCCTTGGTATGGTCCCCCTGTCAGGCGGACCCACATCTCCCTTGGGCATTCCCCACTGCCCCGGTCACTTTGTAGAACTCCTCCCTCATTAGGCAGGATCTACCACCTCATCATTTCCATGTGTGGTGACGGGTCCATGTGACGGATTTGCCACATTTTCACCTCCCCAGCATGGGCAGGATGTGGTCTCCGCTGGGTTTTTTCCCCCTGAAAGAATAGGACTGGAAAAGTATGCCTCCCCGATGTGTGTTATAGCTAGATGGCCCCAGCCGCATATAACACTCTATGAGAAGGAACATAGAGAGAAAAGTCTGCGGCTGTCACTTGTTCCCACCCCCCAAGGGAAAACCTTGGTCGGATGCCGGGAACCTAATAAAAACAATATGACATCTTAGTGGGGTGTTGGGGAAGGTTAAGTGCATTCTGATGCCCGTGCTCCTTTGGCACGCTACAGCTTGTTGCACCAGCATCAGCAGATCCCGTAACATGGTTCAGTGTACGTAGTACTATTGAATAGGGTCCCCTTGTGTCACAACAATCAACAGACCATCGTCGAGTGAGTGACAGAAGGGGAACGAAAAAGGGCACATTCCCCGCCTTTTATACTCATATGTCTAGGGGCGGGACATGCAAATTCTGTTCACCAATTTTTTATTGGCCTTTTTCATATTCAGAGGTATCCGAGGCTCCCAAAAGAAGCCTCTTGTGTCACAACAATCGACACGTCTCGTTCCCTCCATCATAAAGTTGTCCATGTGACTAATGCTTCAAGTCTTCTGGTTACATAGGTTTTGGTGAGAAATATTCAGAAATGTAAATCATTTTCAGAGAAAATCTTACCGTCCATTGCTTGTTCACAAGCGCTATGAGAGAAGGTTGTTCACAGTGGCTGAACTTCAGCTGTTTAGTGTGAACACACAAGCCACTGTAAACAAAAGTATCTCATAGAGCTCATTACAATACAACGTTTCCACAGTACTTGGCTAAACTATGTTTTCAAATGCCGTAATATTTTTAATTCTATTTCAAGCTATATTCTCTGAAAACAGGCATCATTATCTTACACAATGTATGCAATTTTTGTTTTAAGGATGTGTAGATATTTATAATGGAATATGACAAAAAAATTTTTTTTTTTGCTATGCTGGCAATAGGAAGCATCTGACAGCAGGTGAAAAGAATGGAGGAAGCTAAATCAGGTCAGCTGTACATTAATCCTCCCCTTCCCGCAGCCAATGGCTGGCCGCAGAGCTGAATTATAGGAGGTAAACAGTATAGACGTTCTTGGTCTTGGCCTGTCTTTCTTCATTTCCTCTCCATCAGCTGCTGTAGGGAGATCTGACTATGAGGAGACCCCAGCAGGCTTGCCACTGACCCCGTCTTTGACCCTCATAATTCTCTCCCTCGATTTCCCACACACACACACACACACACACACACACACACACACAAACACAAACACAAACACAAACACACACACACACACACACACACACACACACACACACACACATACAAATACACACAGCACATAAAAGACCAGTCAGCACTCTCACTAGAAAGGACACTTTGAAATGAGTCTGTTTTATGCAGAGGGAGATCACAGAGCATGAATAAATAAAGAATGGCAGATGCTCACTAACACACACACAAACATTTTTATCATTTATCAAAATTTGTATATCAATGTGGGGACTCTCCACATACTTCCATGTATTTTATGGATTGTTTTATCTAAAGATAATTTATATCCCCTAACCCTACCACTAAACTTAACCCTCACAGAAACCTTTTTGCCTTTTTACATTTTCAAAAAAGATATAGTTTAGTATGTTTAATAAGCCATTTCCCTTGTGGGGATCGCAGGCTGGGCCGCACAAGTTAGGTGATCTCAGGATTTACTATCCTTGTGGGGACATTTGGTCCCCACAATATAGTATAAACATGTACACACACACACACATTCTCTAGCGGGCAACACATAGAAGCACTCATGACCAGGACAGCAAATAAAAATGTGTTTTTATATTGTGTTTACATTGACATATAGTTGTTTTTGTAGCTAAATATATTCTACATCTACATATAGATGTAACCCTTACAGAAGCATTTTTAAATTTTATAGGCAAAGTGTGTAATTTCTGCACTACTAATGTCAAAAAACACTCCCCCTGTCTGCCATTTGCTGGGCAAACAGATAGTCCTCTCCCCGAACTCACACCATTGGTTGAGCCAGTGTTGCATTTGTTCCCAACAAAGAGGGCACAACCTGACCCTTTTGTGTTTGAATATGCAAAAGATTCTTATTGGGCATCCCTGCATTAACTCACTTTAAAGTTCACAGGTTCAATGCAAGTTAAACTTAATCGACAGCATTTGAGGTATAATGTTGATTTCCACAGAAAAATATTCAGAGTCATCATCTCCCCTTATCTTTAAAAAAGCTAAAATTTAGGTCAAGGGTGTAAAGTAACGAATTACAAATACTCACATTACTATATTTAACTACTTTTTCCCCAAGAATTGCACTCTTTTAAGTAGTTAAAAATTGCATACTTATACTTGAGTATATTTTAAGTGCTGTAACTGTGCTTTTACTGTTCTATATTCCCACATCTGTGTTTGCTACTTCCCTGTCCTGATTTTATTTTTATCTATCAACATGATTGGCTAGGGAGGGTCTAATGACTCCCGTCAAATCAAATCACATGTAAAAACTTTAATGGCAGCTGCAGATCTGGTGCCAACTGTTATGGATGTAGAGAATGCCTCAAGCACAGTTTACAGCTGAACATAACCGGCAGCACCTGAAAGGGTTTTTCACAATGAAAAAGGCCAATTTCTTGATTTAGTCATGTGAGTTTAACTTGCTCAAGCCAGACATAAGCATTAATCCTGCCTCAAATTTGAAGAAATATTGAGGTAAATTTCATATTTCTGAGATTATTGGGCTGCTGTGAGAGATTAATGCAATGTTATCAATAGGGCTGGGCAATAAAATGATTAGATGTTTATCGGAAAAAAAGATAGATGTTCTCGATCAAACTTTTAATTAGTTTTCTATATTTAGCCTATGTTTTACATCTAGAACAGGGGTGTTCATTAAATCAATCCCGATAGCAAGATCACCACTGGTTGGTTGATCTAGATGAAATACAAAAGATTGACTTTTTATTTCCTGACGTCTGTAGCTGTGTGTTGATTGATTGTCAGGCAGCTAGCTAATGTGGTTACGCGCGTAAATGGTCAAATACACTTTATAATACCGCCAATGCCCGTGTTGATGAGGATTTAATGTAAACGCAGTCGTTTATGTCTAAAGTGAATTTAAACAGTGGGACAAAAAGCAATCTCAGGCAATCAAATATTATTTGCATCAAAATGTTGGACTTAAAGTGTACATGTAACCAAATTGAGCACTGTCTAGCAGGCTATATCATATAAAGGCTATTAATCAAACAACAATAACAAGGAAACGAGAAAACCACTCACTACTTTTGGCTGAATAACTTGGAGCTTTAAAAGTATAAATGTAAAAGAATAATACAGTGACATTTTTTATAATAATATTTGTTTTTAATATTGTTCATTTTTAATAATACTAACCCCTGATGTAGAGAGTGTGTTAATTTGTATAATAAATTACCAGGAAAGTAAAAATGATAAAATAATTTGTAATTATGCTTAGCCTTTCTAAAGATCAACATTTGCAGAGCAAAACTTCAGCAGAACATTCCATCAGTCACAAACTTCAGAAAATTGAGCATCATGTATTAGAATGAGAACACAAATATTTCTGGGCTTAAAAGATACAAGAACTAAATGTGGAACATTGTATCTCAAAAGGAGGACAGTGTGCCCCCCCCCCCATGTGCTACTTAAATAAATAATTCACACAAAAATGAAAATTCTCTTATCATTTACTCACCCTCATGCCATCTGTCTATGACTTTCTTTCTTCAGAACACAAATTAAGAAATTATGTGTGTTATTTCAAGAATATTTCAGTTCTGTAGGTCCATTCAGTGTAAGTGAATGGGTGCCAAGATGTTGACGCTCCAAAAGCACATAAAAGCAGTATAATACTCAATACTCACAACTCATGATATACTCTTTTACTCTTACTTGAGTAGTTTTTAGAACAGCTACTTTTACTCTACTCACACTAAATGTTTTGGAAAGTAACAGTACTTCTACTTGAGTATTATTTTTCAGTAGTCTTTCCACCCCTGATTGAGGTTACAGTGAGGCACTTACAATGGAAGTTAATGGGGCCAATTTTTGGAGGATTTAAAAGGCAGAAATGTGAAGCTTATAATTTTATAAAAGCACACATTCATTCTTCTGTTAAAACCCTTTAATTATTTGAGCTGTAAAGTTGTTTAGATCGTAATTTTTACAGTCATTTTAGGGTTTGTTGACATTACATCATCATGACAACTAAGTTGTAAAATTGGCTGTAACTTTACACAGAAAAGGTTAGAAAGAGATTTATCACACTAAAATCAAGTTAACACACATATTGTTTATATCTTGTGGTTATACGTTATAAACAGTGAGTATTTTAATGTTTACGGATTGGCCCCATTCACTTACATTGTACGTTTTTATAAAGAAAAGGAGAGTCAAGTCATACAAATGTTTGTGGTAATCAACATTATTCCATAAATGCTGTCGATTGAGCTTAACTTGTATTGAAACTGGAATATTCCTTAAAGATAACAAATACCTTAGTAAACATTACAAAACAAACAGATTTTATGTCTGCGGTAAACACATATCACTTTTGTGACACATTGCATGCCACTCTTGTCTGTCCCCTACCAGCAACTTGAAATTATTAAAAAACAAATTACACAAGAGCATGGCGTGGCAGCCCATTCATCAGTGTCATGAGAGGCTGGGCCTCATAGGGTGTCTGGGAAGTCTTGGAGAGTGGTCGTGACAAAACTCCTACAAACTCCAAAGAAATACTGCTGTTTGGTGATGCTGAAAAACTCTTTTATTTAGTCTTCTTATACAAACAAACACACTAAGGGGTCGTTTAAATCGAACATGTTTTTGTTTTCATCTTGTTTTTAATTGTTTTTCTGTGTAAATATGAGCTAGACAGACGTGTTGCTATTTATTTTGTATTTTTCAGATCTTGATGTTCTGTTCTTAATGCTAATGTAGGATAATGAGGATACAGCCAAACACCATGATCTGGCACACATTACTGTGACTGTAAATCATCACACAACCAAATCAATCCACGCAGGGCCGCCTCTGGCCAAATTGATGCCCTACACAGGGGGGTCGTGTGATATGAGCGTGAAGCGATTGTCTGTGCTCCGCAACTGCTTTCGTGTCCGTGAATAATGTATAACGTGCTAGTAAGGGCAGCCGGTGGAGTTTCTTGTGCCCTCCTAGGGTAAGATGGTGCCCTCCTAGGGAGTTGGTGCCCTACGCAGACTGCGTAGTATGCATATAGGGAGCGGCAGGACTGAATCCACGCACCTAAATCTGCTCTTTAACATGTCAACTGAGCTTTACTACACTGAACATCTGGATTCATGGATAATGATGATTAATTTATACCAGCACAGATAGGGCCTGTTTAAACTGAATTGTGCAATAAAAAAAGGAAAAACAGCTCTATTGAAAATCCTAAACCAGTATACTTAATATATTTATGTTTGAGATGAGAACATAATTATATTGCATAAAGTCCAATCGATATTCAACAGTCATCAAAAAGTGATACGATCTCCTTGCTATGAAATATTCAAATGGATTCAGACTTCTAACGGATGATGTTCACTTTGATGTTTCACGTGAATTCTTTGTCATCAACTTAATTTCATTGTATACATTCAATCTATGTTCACTTAATCCAATTGTGTTGGGACTATGTGAATAATATATGTTGCATCAATGTGTTGCTGAAACCGAGTAGGGGATTTTCAGTTGCCAGTATACTTTGCATGGGACTGGATTGGGAGAGTACATTGTAAATTTAAAAATGCAAAATTAAACAAGTAGGAGACTTGTTAGTGTTTAATGTTCTGTAATGTTGGGATTTAGAGGAGATTCTGTCATGTTGAATTTTTTTGGAGGTTACCATTGTGAAGAAGAGCGGAGCTAATGGTTAGATAGAGGTTGGACAAATTACTACTGAAACATCACTGTGTATTGATGTTTTAATCAAGCAAATACTAAGGGGTCATCAGTATAATGACTGATTGGGGATCAGTAAACTCCAAGCAGCATCATACATTTTAAAGGTGCAATTTCATGTAATATTCGCCCTTAATTGCCAATTAGTGAACGGCTTGTAATGCAATTTAAAAAATGATCCCTTCCCATACTTCCTAGGTTGCCTATTAAAGCCTGTAGACTGATTTTCATGCGAAAGGAGCAGGTCGCTTTTCCTGGGAAAATCCAAAGGATATGACGTCTATGCACACTCCTGAGAGCCTTGCCTCAGTGCTTCTCTACCGCGATTCAACAGCGACAACAAACTACAACACTGGGTAACGTTATCTTAGACATAGAATCCAGCAAACATCTGACTCCAATCACAACACCGAATCCTACACAAATCAGAGTAAGCCCAAAAAAACAAAAAAAAAACATTTCTCTACTGAATCCCATCTGGCTAAGTGCGAACGTGATCATGGTTGATGCAAAAACTAGAGTGAACATCGGCAGGGCATTTGAATTCTGGAGGGAACTTCGTTCGATTTTGGGGATCAAAACGGACCCTAAAATGGTGTTCTTATTGGACAGGTAAGCTTACATAACTGCAAAGCATGTGAAATATAGTGCCATAAGGATTGATCTGTGTAATATTAGCTAAAATACAATAACAAATTAAATGAATGCTAGACAATGTTCAAGATAATGCAAAAAGACCCATTCATTAGTGTAACGTAACTTGGTTATACAGAAAATATATACAATCTCTTATAAAACAATAGCACATCGATATATCAAAATGCCAGTTGTGATGGAATCACATCAATACTGAATTGTTTCAACATATTTTTAATGTACAGTCAATTTTATAAACAGCTACTGTCATCATCCACAAAATTTATCTAACAGCTATTGACTAACGCCAACATAGTCTATTGTATAAATGCAGTCAAAGTATCATACAAAGAAAAAATATTACTTCAAACTACAGTCTTGCATAGTCAGACTTTGTTTTAGCCCTGTTCCAGCACTGGAGAGTCAAATATAATATACAGTCTCAAAGCTTGTAGTAAAACAATCATAACTGTGTAATTTTAATTATGCTACCTCATCTGTCAGCATGATGCCAGTGAATCACGTTGTCTCTTTGTCTGTTACATCATTGTCTTAATCTATGCTCGCTGGCGTTCCTATGTAGTGTGTGCACGAGCGTGAGCACAAGCAAAAGGTAGTTAGTTAGTTCACTACTTAATGGCCACAATATAACAAGGGTTTCAGAATTGTACATACTGCACCTTTAAACAGTACAAAAATATATATAATAAGCTAATGTTTATGCTGAAATTTGAAACAGATAAAATTTAAGTTAGGTTAACTCAATTCATTTAGGTTCTCACTACACAAATTATTTGAGTAGAGCTTATATTTGAATGTTGTATCAAAGAAACTCATTTTCATTGTGTGGAACCAATGTCCACAATTTAATTATGTTTAACAAACAATTTTATGTTTCAGTTTGAGTGGTTTATAAATAAGATGCAAAAGTAGTGCAACTGTTCAGCGAATTGTCTAACAGTTTTCCAAAAGCGGTCTTGTTAATTTTCTCTTTTTTTCTCCCGTCCTGTCATTCTCTCACTCTCTCATAGACATTGTTAAAGTCTCTTCTGTTTGGTCTTGGGTCCCTCCTGAGTCCAACTCGCAGCCTGTTACCTTATGTCCTCCGATTTACCTCTGTACACCAGCCAGTGTTCGCTTTCCGTGTTTACAACTTCAATAGCCTTTTTAACAAGGGCTTCTGCTGTTTACAAACCATGAAGAAACCTGTATTTCCTGCACTTATCTTTCAGAAAAAAGAGTCTCCTCACTAATTCCTACCTGCCATTTAATTCTCCAAATTTTAAATGCCTGAACAAATAAAAACACTGCGAACAAAGGGAATGGATCCGCTTAATTACAGTTGGAATGACAAAGACTTCAGTATTTGAAAGAGCTAAGAGCTTGAAAGGCCTGTTTTATGACACACTGGTCCTAAAGATAGAGGGTTTGTGTTCATTTATATTCAAATAAGCTGCATCACTTCAATTGTTGTATCGCAGCTAACTTTTTTCTTTCTGATCAAGACGCTAAATCATTTCTGGGCTTTTCTCAAACTTAAAGTGACTTTTTTGGAACACCATGCTTAAAACATCATTGCCTGCACACGTCTAGTCTGCAATTGGTCAAGAAAACAAAACAAAACAGGCAGTTGTATCCCAAACCCACACCACTGGTTGAGCCAATGTGTCTGGGTTAAGCTGGTTGGGATGCTCAAACAAACTAGTTTTGATAGAGCTTCAGAGTCACAGTGATTCAATTTTTTTCAGAGAAATCAGCTTACAAATAGCATACTTATAGACATTCTTGAATATTAAACTTGGATTAGAGAAAATATTTATCATTCACCTTTAACATGACCATACATTATGTAATATTAACACTGTAACTGCATTTCAGTATTCTTCAAATTACTGAAGTATATGTTAATAGATTCAGAGCATAAATATGATTAAAGTAGTCTATATAATGTATTCTTCATAATTCCAGGAAAAAGGAAAACACATTTTTGCTTTCATCACTTCTTAGTTAATATACAATTACTCAAAGCCCCAGGTTCTTAAAATGTTCTCTGTAAGGAAGTCTATAATTACTCCTATGAGCTCTGGCTGTGGGAACCTCATCAACTTAAAATTTTTCTTATCACATGCCGAAACATGCTGAAACGCATGTGTTGAGTGCACAAACATCTGTGCCATGTGTTTTAACAGATGTGTCAAGAACGCATCAATCCATTCGTGGAAAACAACATTTTCTAAGAACTATCACTGAAACACCAATGTGACCTAACTGATCTCCAGAGATAGTTCAATAAAAATCTAGATCTCTCAGGCATGCTGGTCTCGTTGGCACACCTCTTACATTTAAATGCAGCACAAAGGCCGAATCTCTGGGTGATAGTCAAGCACAGATGAAAACTTTCCACTTGGCTGTAACCCGGACACACACACACAAGATGAGACAGTCACAATGTAAGTCAAAAAACTGCTTTTATTGAAACAATAAAAGCAGGCAAAAGTACAAACGGGCAAATCCAGTGAAGAGTTGTCGAGGGAAGCGTAGGGTCAAAAGCTGGGGAATCAAAGAGAGTAAAGGGGGCAAATCCGGGAGAGTAGTCAAGGGGAGCGAGGGTCAAAGCCGGGGTAAACAGGATCGAGAGGCGGGTAACTAACAAAGGGAGTAGACAGGGGTACTAGGGGAACGAGGAGCTGGCAAGCTAAGGGGGGTAATCAAGAGGAGTTCAAGAGGAGGGCAAAACTAGACGAGACTAGCGGGGGCAAAGATGCGGGAAACTAAACACAATAACCAACACCCGTGAAACGGATGTGCTGTGGTATTTATAGGGGAAGGTGCAGGTGTAAACAATGAAAGGTGACGAGACGAGTGCAGGTGAAACTAATGTGCAGGAGTGCAGATGACACGAGTGCAGGTGGTCATAATGTTCTGGGGATTGGAAGCGCGTGAGAAACTCGAGGAAGGGAGATTGCCTACGAGCATGTGAGCGAGTAGGAGCAAAGTGGGCATGAGGGCTCGAGCGAGCAAAAAGAGCGTGAAAAGCTCGAGGGGGCGGAGTGAGGGAGTCTGCGTGTGTGTGCTAGACAATGCGGGGAGAAGCAGAGGAGCGGGGTTCGTGACAGTGGCAAAACGTTATTGTCTGTGCAAATCATGAAGCAACAGTCCCTTTACTGCTCACCTGTATGGCAGTCACAGAGAATACATCTAGTAATTACACAAAAATGGCTTCACTTGTTTCCTTTCATTATTGCAATTAACCTACTAACCCTGTTCTCTGACAGAAGGGGGGAAGGACGTTGTATTAAATTACAGGGATGTTTCGATGTTTCAAGCAGCGGTAGGTCTTGTTCTTCCTCTGTGATAATGAGGATGAGATTGGGAATGACATGTAACAATCGAAAAGTGAAACTTCTGAAGAAAGCAAGCAAATAAATGCTGCTGGATCAAATCAAAGACATAATAAGGGGGAGGAGACAGACCACTCATAGCAAAATTAATGGGAGAAACCACTAAGTAAGATAAATATCCTCCTGAGACACATCAATTCTTATTTTGTCATCTGTAGAGGATTACAAAAAATGTATTATTCCTCTAAGACCTTAAAAACACACTGCATGGGGTTTTCAAAGATTCCAAATGTTTGGGTGTTTGGTCATGAAAACACACCCCAAACTTGGTGCACAAAGTGCTGATGGACTGGGTCAAGTGCAATTTAAATCTGAGCTTCTTCTCAGGCACTGTCTATTATATAATCCATTCCATGTCAAGACCCAGCGTTATGGGGGGCCTGGGTAGCCTGAGAGACACTGTCTACCACCCTTGGAGTCGTGAGTTCGAATCCCTGGGCGTGCTGAGTGACTCCAGCAAGGTCTCCTAAGCAAGCAAATTGGCCCGGTTGCTAGGGAGGGTAGAGTCACATGGGGTAACCTCCTTGTGGTCGCTATAATGTGGTCCTCGCTCTCGGTGGGGCGCTTGGTGAGTTGTGTGTGGAAGCCTCCACATGTGCTATGTCTCCATGGTAACTGCACTCAACAAACCACGTGATAAGATGTGCAGATTGACGGTCTCAGACGTTGAGTCATCTGAGATTCTTGCTCCGCCACCCAGATTGAGGCGCGTCACTAGGCCACCACAAGGACATAGAGCACATTGGGAATTGGCCATTCCAAAGTGGGGGGATAAAAAAGAAGAACCAGTGATATAAAAGTCAGCACATTCTTAAGAAGTTGGTTGTGTAAATGGGCTACATACAATTAATTAAAAGAATAGAAATTTAGATTTATCTCTTTTATGCATTAACTGCATCCTTGTTGAATGTCAGGAATTTTTCTTTGACAGTGACACTCAAATGGAAAATGTGGTTCTTGTCAGGATTTGTATGCTCCGTTAAATTACAGAGAATATTATTATTCTATTAATAAAAGTATTATTAATCATTTTCATCTACTGACACACAAATCATGGCTAGTTTTAACAGTGCACTTCACTTCCACCGGTCAATTTTGATTTTGAAAAATGTAATTCATTTATTGAAACACAAAAAAAATTCAAATTACACTTCTGATGAAACAAAAATATAATCAAAGTAACAAAAAAAATCATACCAAATACAAACATTTTACTCTCTCCGACTTCTTCCACCAGCCCTTTTGCAGTGACTTAAAAATAACTCTGTGACAACAGGTGGAAAAATAGCAATATAAATTAAATCATAAATATGATTTTAAATATAAATAATAATAATAACTGAAAAATATGCCATGACCTATAGATAGCTTAACACAAACCTCAAAAATATTTGTTCCATAAAACGGCTACAATAGTGATCGGCATGAACATAATTTGATGTTCCACTGAATTTTCATAGTTTGGACATGACATTTATTACCAGCTGCTGGTGGAATCTCCATACTGCAAATGCAGGAACTGAGTTTGGACATTGCGCTGCAAACAGACGTGCTTTTGAAACATCTCAGCGCAATGACCGATTTCTCAAGAGATTAGCTAATTATGCTTAACGGCACTTCATTTACATACAATAAAACCCCCAGATTGAGCGCATACACCCTCACATGGTGCAAACACTCCACCCAACCAACATGTGCTGGCATGAAAACTGAAAATTAATCAGCAATATCATGAAAATGTAATAAGACATTACGTGCATTCGTAGCTCATAGCACTGCGGTTTGTGCACTCGTGAAAATAGAGCCCTAGGTGTTTTATCTATAATTCTCATTAGATTTTGATTGATTTCCATTTTTTTCTTGTAAATAAACTTCTCAAGAAAGATTTTGTGAGTTTTCAAAGCAAGGTTTGAATTTCTTTTACAATAAAGACATTGTTTTCTTCAGTGTCCTCTATAGGGAATATTGGGGGCAAACGTTTTCCCCAGTTTGGGAGACCCTACAGGTGAATAGGGCACAAAATAACAGATGAAGGATAAAGGAATAAAAGTCCCGACTTTCAGTTAACAAAGCCTTTTTTGATAAAGACATTGGCACATTTGTGTATTCTGGAATGTGCATTAGCTTGACCAAGCTGAAAAATATATATTTTTTTGTATGATTTGAGCACAGTTAAATCATAGCATTGAGGATAGATTTTTTCCTGATTTGAAACATTAATGAAACAATCTTGACAAACAGTTTTGAAGATTTCCATCTGTCCCAATTCAAGTAGATAGGAGCTGTCTTATGATGTCCAAGCGTGTTACCAAAATCACCACCAAGTAAACTGGCTTGCCAAAAAGTGCACACTGTACACATGAAACTGTCGATACCCTTTTCTCTTTTGATCGTTCTTTTTTGTGCTTCTTTCTTGTTTCCCTCATATTCTCATGGTTACTTATTACAGCAATAAAAAATGCAAAAACAAAAAACGGGTACTATGATACAGAAAAGCGCAGTGCACAGCGCTTGATGAATAACTGTGCCAGCAAAGTGCACTTCAGGAAATGGTTTGTACAGTATGTTGTCAGAACTAATGACTGACTCTTCCAAATGATTCATGAGCAGTTGGTGAGTGTGATTCACAGCTTGTTTGGACATTCTGATGTCCTGATTTACATTTGCTTCAAGAGAGGTGCCACAGTTGCTTTATTGTACTGAGACAATATATCTGAACTGAGATCCCACAGGGACTTGAATTATTCCCATGACAGAAAGATTCAGGTGAGACGACAGAGATGTAAAGCCACGTGTGGGTGTGATGTTTTGTCCTCTGCAAAATTGCTTTTGAAAAAAGGCCCCACCCACAGCCTAGTCATAAATTGCACTGGCTTATCAGCAACACTGATTTCATCTGTTAAAGTGCCTAAGGCTTCCTATACATCTAAAGAGGCCATCCACTCATCACTCCATCCCATGTACCTGCTTTATTTGAGGAGGCACCAGTGGTGGTCTTTGCTCAATTGGTAGCCAAGAATTCTAGAGAAAATATAAAGACTGCAAAAAGGGTATTGAAAAAAAAAACAATGCTAAAGTTAATCTTATTAAGTCAAATTATAATGCAATTTAAAAGTATATGCCTCTGGAGGTCCAATAATGATCATTTTAATGGTTTTGCTATCTAAGCATCTTAACTATGTAAATACATTAATGTGTTAATATATTCATTCTATTATAGACTAGGCTTAAAATGTAACATTTTATATGATATGTAAGAGGGGGTCATTGCCAGGGCTGGACTGGGACGTGAAATCGCCCCGGGATTTTACATAGCAACTGGCCCAAAAGTTCGCTGTCCTTTTCTGCATAGCACGTGCCATTTTGTGGTCCGTTCTGCATAACGCGGTGGCTGATTTTAGCTTATCGCGGCCCATTTGCTCTGTCTCTCTCAACCGACAAGGTGCCCTTGGCCTGAAAAACTAGGCCTAGAAAATATACACATGCAATCCAGCTACTAATGCTAAACAACTTTTTGTAGTTACATACTGTATGTAAAATGTATGGGATAAAATATAATAAACTAATGATTAAGAAATATTTCAAAAACATGATTATGACTTGCTAGTCTAAAGGTCAACCTAGTCTCATAATGAACTTTACTATAACAACATTTTTGCAAACTGAGTTTTGCTGCAGTTTCCTGGTGAAATTAACACTAGAGACATTATATCAACTGTGCTTTTTATTCACTTTCACAAAAATCACATGTTCTATATGTGTTTATGACTTTCTAAACAGTTACTCTTTACTCACACCTTGCTATATTATGATAATAAAACACTTTTACTCTAATGCATCAGTTGAAAAATTATACATTTTAATGCTTGTATTACAGACCCACCTACATTTACACACTTATTCCATATGATTAACTACAGCAGTAGCTCACCTGAAAGATTGTTGGATGTTGGACTCTGAGACCCAACCTCAAAACAGCCAAGGACACTCGAAAAGAAAGTAAAAGTGAAGCAAAAGTGACATTGAAGCAACCAGAAATTATGTGGTTTCTTAAGTAAATGTGCTTTTAATCACACATTTGCCTTTAAAACACTGTCTGTTAGATTTAGGCATTGATTTGTGGTAAGGATGTCTGTTTTGTACATCTCTCATTTATTTTTGAGCACTGTAGTAAGGTTTATGTTAGAGTTTTAGGTTAGGGAACCCCCCAGACATTTCACAGGGAAACTGCAGCCAAACGTTCAATGAAGAACGTAATTTTGGTTTGCAAAATTTTTGCCATTGTCACATAAATTTCATGAGATCAGGCTGCCAAAGCTACTGCTGTCATTCATCCCATCTAACATACAAGTTTAATACAGCAATCAAAATGTAAAATTGAATAGGATCTTTATCACAGTGTATTCTGTTTTAAGAGCAGGGACTTAAATTTACCCCCAGGGGGGGGGGGGTAAATATATAGTTGAACTAACCTTTTGAAGCAAACATTTTTGTGGAAAGTGTGGCTGGATTGGACTGACTAAATTTAGATACTTATCCCCTCAGTTTGAATGGGCCCAGTCTATTCCTTGGCTTGTTTAAACATGCCTAGACCCTACACCACACACACACATGCACTGTAACAGAGTTTGGTACCTGCTCAGCATACACACACACACACACACACACACACACACACACACACACACACACACAGATGAAATATGGGCCTCAATAACGCAAAAAGAGAATTGGAAACATGACGACCATTACAGAAGAAGCCCATCTCACAATTCAAAGAGGTTTAGTAATTACTCCCTGTGCCTGCACCTCAAAGTGCTTCATTACTCTGAATAGTGTGAACGGAGCAGAGGCTGAAGCGCTCTCTCTGAGTCAATTACTGATTACTATGTTTGTGATGGATGTAGTGCATTTTTGACAGCCCTTTTTCACACTGTGATAATGGCGTAATGAAACACCATCGTACGGATGGGAGGATGGTGTGGCGTTGTCGGGTTGGACGCATGAACGATGGCGGGCAGGAGAAGCTAAATAAAGTGAAGGAAAGTGCCGTGGGTAAATGAAGTGGCTTTTTTAAAATTAGGTTACAGCATGTTAAAGTGTGTCTGGTTTGTTCCACCCTGAGTGACTGCTCCTAAAGTGCTGTGAATTTAAAGCTGTTTCGGTTACAAAAGTTTTGATTAAATGTGTCCTGGTCAGTTATTTCTAGCACACATCAGTGTAAAACAGAAAGACTGCAACAGAAACGACAAAGAGACTTTTTATAGAATACTTGAATCAACAGAAAATAAACCAGTGCAAGTGCCGCAAATGACTTCATCTACTATTGATTTCGGGTCATTTTTGACCCGGGTGAGGTAGAAAATTATTTTTAAATACCATAGTTTTTAGTACAGGAATCAAACTGGGTGACTTTGTCAAGACTATCAAAATATACATACTAATTGTATTTATTTATTCAGATTTTTTAATAACATTTTTAAAGAGATATAACCATTCATAATTAATTTTTACATCTTTTGCGTTCACGGGTCAATTTTGACCAGGGCATCAATTGTGGCTTTACACATGATATTATGTTGATTTTTTTGTGCAACTATGAATTAAATTTTTTTCTTATAATCTCTCACTTTAATTTCATTTAGCCTCTTTCCCATAATCTCTCACACACTTTTTTTGTTGCTCACTGGGACTGCGTCTTGTTAACCCTAAAACAGGCAACATACACCACAAGATACCCACTATTTAGTTTCTTATAGGGGTATGAGCAAGAGTTTCTCACCCAGTCTTCTTCTCATTTATCATAGTTGTGTCTGTTTTGAGTATGTGGGTCACATGACTTCTGTGGCCGGCCATGGTGCAGGACATGCTGACTTTTGTTATAATTAAAAATATATTAATCTTACTTTTCTTAAGTAAAAACAAACAAACAAAAAACTAAACAATAAAACTGCTAATATTAATTTTGAACATTGTCTTAATATGCGAAAAAAGAAAATTCATATGTTGTTCATGCTTTTATTTAGCACATTTTGAAGTGTGCCGATCCCCTGAGAAAAAGGGTTAATCAACACTTTTACACATACACATTTTTTACACTTACACATGTCATACATGCAACCTTAATGCTATGAACTGGTTACACACACACACACACACAAGTTGGGTTTCCATGTTTTATGGGGACTTTCCATAGACATAATGGTTTTTATACTGTACAAACTTTATATTCTATCCCCTAAACCTAACCCTACCGCTAAACCTAACCCTCACAGAAAACTTTCTGCATTTTTACATTTTCAAAAAACATAATTTAGTATGATTTATAAGCTGTTTTCCTCATGGGGACCGACAAAATGTCCCCACAAGGTCAAAAATTTCGGGTTTTACTATCCTTATGGGGACATTTGGTCCCCACAAAGTGATAAATACATGCTCACACACACACACACACACACACACACACACACACACACACACACACACACACACACCTCAACAATCCAGAAATGATAGATGTAACAATCATATCAAATAAATTCAATTAAATCAACGGAACTATGGCCTAAAGGGGGTGTGGCAAGATTTTGCTCATGCACAAATTAAGTCTTAATAGGGCTTCAAAGAGCTTGCAGCATATTCTTGCATCAACATTCGGTAGTTCGTGCAAGTAAATACAATAGATTTAGCTTAAAAACATATTAAGAAGTATTAATGCTTTTTACTTCAGTTGTACAGTTGTTTTAATGATGTTTAGTTGAAAAAGAATACATTGATTTCATAACCTTTGACCAACAAGTTGCCTTGAGCAGTAATGAGTTATAGGAAATTCATTCAAATTACCAGTAATTCTAACATTAGATGTTAAAATAAATTATGTATTATATTAAATTTAGATACAATTTTACATAAATGTTCATGTACTGGTCACGCTGGTTTTTCTGTTGTAAATGTATATTTTGAAATGTCAAATAATTTTTACATTTCAAAAGAATTGCATATTAATCATAACTTTTATTTTTTTCAGTTAACATGCCAAAAATCAATCTTTTTACATTTATGAACAGTTAAGAACTTATTAGTGACATAAACTGCCTGGCCAAAAAAGTCGCCATTTGGATTTAAATAGGCAGATACTTGAGAGCTTATGATTGGATCATTATTGCAGTGATTCATATATTTCAGCTGGCAACAATTCTTTTAACCCTAACTGATGCAGTGTGTAGCTTCTCAATTCTTAAACTACCATGTCGGAAGACATATCCCGTGGTCTTGGAAAAGATGTTACTGTGTTTCTGAAAGGGCAAATTATTAGCCTGCATCAAGCAAAGAAAACAAGTAAGGAGATTGCTGAATTCCCTTACAGCACGGGCATATTCCAGGATGACAATGCCAAGGTTAATCGGGCACAAATTGTGAAAAAGTGGTTCAGGGAGCATGAGGAATCATTTTCACACATGAATTGGCCACCACAGTGTCCTGACCTTAACCCCAAAGAAAGTCTTTGACTCATGAATGCAAAAGGTGTCTGGAGATTTAAAATGGAAATGATCTCATTTCTAAAAGTAAAAAAAAAAAAAAAACTGTATTACTGCATTGAGAATTACACCCATCATATGATGGCTACCTATCATAAAGCAGTGAAACCTGGTAAAGCATCCATTATAGAGGAATATACTGTAAAATAGGGATGGGCGTGCGTACTCCAGAACTCAGAAATGACAGCAATGATTTTAGCAATCAAAATCCAGTAAGAACTATAAGCAAACATGCCAAAAGGGCGTCAATTTTAATATGGGGAATCTTTATGGCATCAGCTATTTGTGTCACCATTGTCCATGGAGACTTTCAGTCGGGGGCAGCAACAGTGATTAAAATTATGGGGCATTCACAAATGACACTCTTTTCATTTTCAATCGATAAATAGAAAGAACCTAAAAGGAACATTGGGAAGCACTTGTTTTTTTTTTTACATAACTTTTTTCCATCAAAATGTTAAAATTGCTAAAGGCCAGAAATGATAAAACATCAAGATGCGTCACAGCGGTCAAATATGTCACTTTAACACATATGTTCATAGATCAACAATCAAAATATCAGAGATGTATACTCGAGAAGACAAAACAACAAAAATGCCAATTTCTAATATGTGGCCAGTTCCTATGAGTCACATGGAAAAATATGATCAGTGCACTACCGGATTACACAATGTATACATTTTTATTAGAGAGATATACACTAAAATCCTCTTACCAAGGATGTCAAGATGTAGGTGTAGTACACTGACAGCATCCCCAACTCAGAGGCCTAGAAGAAAAAAGAGAGAAAGAGGCACATTAAAAACTTTTATGCCATAATAGACTAATTTAAACAGCTACCAAGGCTGAAACTGCATTATGTTGCCTCCATTGAGAAGCAAAAGGCAAGATTCACAGCTTTGTAAAACTTGAGTTGTATGAAAGCTAAAAAAATAATTATAAAAATACAACATACCCATTCTGTCATTGCCATTCTATTTATTAATTCTGCACTGTCTCCAAGGAAACCAAGCGGGAAATACAATATGTCAATCAAATGTCAGGGGAGAAAACATCTTCAACAATTATTTCTATAGAGATGGAGAGTGGAAGAGAGAAGTAAAAGGGAGTAAAAGGGAGAGCTAGAGAACAATGCATGTGTGTATGTGTATAATAGTCAAATTTGCCAGAGCAAAATGCTTTATAATGAATGAAACATTTATTGATCTAAAATAACCTGCATTGAAGTATAATCACATTTCCTATTAAAAAAGAACAAAAACTTAGTAATAATTGGTTTCTCAAACAATTTCTCTTGTTGAGAAGGATCTTGCTGATCTTGGCATTAACCTCAGTAACATTCAATGCATATACATTTTGCCTATTTTGCACAATTGGGTTAGAAAAGGTCCAAGTGGCACTTTAAAATGTGCCCTCCAGCCAGTTTGTTTCTAAAATTATTAATGGCCCCAGATTTATGGAGGGACTGAAAGTTATTCTTTTCCAGCTGTGTTACAGTGTGGCCCCCAAAAGTAGCTTATTTGGACACTTTTGGACACTAAAGTCTGCCACTGCATTTTTGGAATAACTTTTAACCAGCTGCTTTTTTACTTCCATTGTAAATGCCTCACAGGTACCCAGTTTTTTGCTTTTTGTAAAGAAAAGGAGAGACAAGTCGAAATAATTTTTTTAATTAATCAACATAATGCCACAACTGTTGTTGATTGAGCTGCATTTGAATTGCACCCATAATATTCCTTTAAGGGGTCATGACATGAAAAATCAAATTTCCCTTGTCTGACAACTCAAAACATCTTCCGCAATAGAAAAATAGCATTTATTTAAACCAAGCTGCAAAAACGGCTCATTTGGAAAAAAATTATTTTGTGACATCATAAGTACCAATACGTCAGCAAAAGATTGCCTCTACAGCAAGACGTCAACACCCACTTTAACAACGTCGCAACCTTGGCCCCGTCCACTGGCACTCAGTCAGACAAGTGAAGAGGAGAGAGATGGGCCTCACCTGTCATTAGAGATTAATTTACATCAAAGGGGACTTACACAGGACACCTTCCTAAATGTTTTTCTAAATATACATGCATTAGAGGAACTGCTTTGACCATTATTATGCACAGGGCCAGCCCGTGGGTTTGTGGGGGCCTAGGTGAAATCATGAAAATGGGCCCAACGGTGTGAAAACTGTCATATCCTTAAAACATCCATAAAACAAAATTAAACGTGATGAGCAGATTTTTTAATAGAAAGCACAAGATTTACATTTAGTAATTTAGCAGATGCTTTTATCCAAAGAGACTTACAAATGAGGAACATAGCAAGCAATTTGTCATACAAAGTTCAACAACATCTACGGTGTTTTACTGCCAAGCTCCCAAGGTGGCTGGAGTAGTATAGGTGCTATAGCAGAAGAAAGAGATATTTGTGTGTGTGTGTGTGTGTGTGTGTGTGTGTGTGTGTGTGTGTGTGTGTGTGTGTGTGTGTGTGTGTGTGTGTGTGTGTGTGTGTGTGCAGTAAGTGCAAGTTAAGTTCAATAGTAAGTGCAATTAGCGTGGATTGGTTAAGTAGAGTATACAGTATAGTGCTTTTAAAAAGAAGCACTATACTGTATAGCTAGGTAGATGACCAAAAAATTGTCCAATAGATTTTTTCCCCAACATGAAGATGTTAGGTTAAATGTATACATGCTTGCATAAGGGAATATGTGTATTTTAGATGCAGTGACATGTCACCATGTTATCTCCTTATTTTAATCACCTTTCAACTTTTTTCTAGAAGCATAAGTAAACCAGGTCATGGAAACTGCAAGAATGAAAATTACTGGGTAGTATTTTACAATAAGGTTTGTATTATAGGTATCATTAACTAATGCATAATAAAATGTTCTAGCATTTATTAATCTTGGCTAATGTCAATTTATAAAAAATACTGTACAATTGTTTTTTGGTTGTTCATGTTAGTTCATATTGTATTAACTAATCTTAACTTGTCTTTATATTGGTAGTGTCGGAATTCCTTTCCAAGCACATATTTCAGATTATTAATAATTTGACAAGCACTGATATCTGCTAGCATAAGTTGGCAAGGTGTGCAATCCTTGTCTAATAATACTGTTATAATAAGCCACGCTACAGTACCCCCGCAATGCTTTTTGTTATTAATAAATAATACAGATTAGTGTGTACAAATTAGCTTCACTTCTTTCCAATTTTAGATATACTGCTGTTATTTTATTTGTTGTAACTTTCAGTTATTTGTATTTTTGTGATTATTTAGAGCTCATTTTATACATAATATGATGTTTTTAGTTTTCTCCATCATTTTGATTTGTATGTTAAATTATCAATTCCACATGTGTTGCACGTTCACCACAGAATGAGCGCATGATAGAAACCATTGAACTGTGGTGAATTTCTAAATAAAATGAATCAATGTTTCTTAATCTTACAACTTGTTCATTTACTTTGCACAAGTTTGCAGTCTCCCCCAGGCACATCGGGGCTATAGTTGGCTGCCTGTATCGCCTGTAGGACGTGCCGGCCCTGATCATGCATCTCGTGCCACATTTAAATAACACAATGTTATAACTCTTAAAATGAGACCCCCATTTTGTTTTGCTGTTTTGAGTATAAATATATCCAGGATCAGTTTTGCTCCCATCTGTGCTATTTTTAATTATTCGGTCTATGTAAACATGCAATAGATGGACTCTTTGATAGTTTTGATGAGTTTCTGTCAATGTGCACCACGTTCAAAGAGCAGTAGAAGCACAAATTTTAAAAACGCATCTGCTCTGCTCTATTCAACTACTCATCTGCGTGCTGAGAGAACTGCGTGCCATATGTAAACGGACACAGAAGACTCACGTAAAGTGATGCACATGTGAAGACCAGCGTCTCTGCTCTGGCCTGTGAAGCACCTCAACATCGGAAAAAGAGCAACAGAAGTCTCCTGATGGTGCCAGTGCATGATTATCCTAAATTTGCGTATCACCATGGATTGTAGTACGTTTGAACATTTCATCGTGGATTGTATATGTTTTTGGCTCATTTCAGCCTGTATTGCTTGAGAACCAGTCACAATATGATTCAAGCTTTCATTCAGTTTCTTCTAGTTGAGTTTCAAATATATATGATTGTGTATTTGAAGGGCTGCATGGTGTTATCCAATCATAACAGTGGATGTTAACATTGAAGTTTAAAGGAGATACTGAGGCCAAAACAGAGCATTTCAGACAGAGGACTGAGAGACAAAGTGGAAAATTATCAATTATTACTACATTATGACTTTACTACCATTATAAGTGGACCTCAAGTAAGGTAATACAATTATAAAAAAAAAAAAGAGTATTCAATGACCTCTTTTACTATGTTCCACAACCAGAAAGAGCCACTTTGTGGTAATTTTTAACATTATATATTTTTTTATAATTCTGACCAACTAAATAACTTTTTGTGAAATATTTAGCTTGAAAGGGTTATATTTCTTGATAGGGCTATCTTTTATATAAATAAATGCCAATTCTTGGGGCAACTATTTACAACTTAAGAGACAGTACAATTTGTAGAGGCCTCCGATCTGCTGTTGATGATGGTGGAAATTTGGGCCAGAACTTCCCAAATGCTCTGTTTAACAATGTTCATTCGTGGAGGAAGGAAAGGAGGAAGCGGGAGGTGACAGATCCAACTCAAAAAGGTATTTTTACAATTAAAGAAAATGTCATCCTCGACACTGCATGCTGCACAGACACACACACACATGCAGCCTTGTCTCTGTGTCTGTGTCTGTGTCTCTCTCTCTCTCTCTCTCTCTCTCTCTCTGGGGTTTAGGGATACCTTTTATCTCCCCACTTCTCACTGTGAACATAGAAATTACATTTATCAGCAATTCATTTCAGGTGAAAACGCTTAACACTTCCTCTCTCCCCAGATGAACGATCAGCCACACCCTTGACTCCACCATATATTCTTACAGTATGTATGAGTAATTCTAACACAACACTCCTGGTCATCTTTTATCTTAATTATTTCTGTATTAAGGCTTGATAAAGCATCTGTATTATGGTACTTCTATTCTGTTTGGTTCAGTCCCTCCCTATTCTCCCTAAATGCCCATCTGCATTTCATTTGACCAGTGTTCTGTTAAAGCGAAGGAGAAGGGAAATGGACCATGGTAGCAAAGAGTTTTTTCAGGTTATGATAATTTTGTCCTGGCGTAAAATATTTCATAATGAAAGATTTTTGCTGCAATTGGCCATGTAATTGAATCCTGTAACTCAAGCTGCTGCATGAGTCCTGCTGTGTGAACATTGGCAAACAGCTTCAGCATGCTTGCTGTACACACACTCCTCACACACATAAGCAGAATAAGTGCCAACTTTTCAATGCTCTGCCGCATACTAAAGTTAGCTACACTACAGGTTATTGACAAAAACATAGCAACCCATTGAAGCTATGTAAGGTGCCAATATATTTTTTGTAATATAATTATGATTCAGTATTTATCTGGAACAAAAACAATCAGGATATCAATTAGGGTGAATAAACATTTCACACTACATAAATAAATCTAAACAACACCCTGAATAAGATTATGTAAATTGTGATGTAGAAAGTTCCAGGAACTCAATGGAGGGATGATTCAAATGAACCATTCAAATGACCTGACCAAAATTATTCAGACTTGCCAAAGTTATTTGAGAAAGACAGTGAGACATTCTAGTACTTGATTATTGCCTCAGTTTACTTGGTTGCAAACATAATGTGACATGAAACAGTGATTTAACATGTTGTTGTGCTGCAGCAGAAAAGATAAACTATTATGAAAATAGTTGAGCTACTACTGATACACTACTGATATACAGTATGTAGTTAAGTTAGTCATGTCACGACACCGAAGAAAAAGGAGAGAATTTGATGGAGAGTAAGTGAGAAACAGAAAGAGAGAGGGAGAGAGATTGGTGATTGGGTTGGAGGGGGTAAAGGAAAACAGTAAATGTGACATACTGACAAGGACCCTGCTGTGAACTTCACCAACCACCAACAAATCATCACTATACATGTGCCAGTGTCTCCACAGCAACAGGAAAAGCCAAGGAATGGCCTGTGATGCTATCAGATACTGTGATTAAGGAGAAATGGAGTGAACAGGGAGGAATAACTGAGGGCACCTTTCACTACCCGAAACGTCTCACTCGCTCTTCCACTCTCACTACCCTTGATGGCAGGGCGGTCCACGAGTACACGGAACTCCCCCAGCCGGATAAGGCAGTTGCGGTGCAAAAGTGCCCGCTAAACGCCACCACCTTGCTGTATCGACCGTCACTTTCCAACCAAGGCCTACAGTGCCGCTGGACAGGCCGCCTCCATCCTGCTTGCTACGGCCCCCCTGCAAGTCCACCAGGCCAAAGCGCTAAGAGAAACTGCGCTCGCCGACTGACCTCACCCTCCGGGCCACGAAGGTCACAGTGCATGCACTCGGACAGGCGAAGGCCACCCTCGTGGTCCAGGAACGGCATCTGTGAATGAATCTGGTTGAGATGCAGGACCCCAACAAGGCTCACACAACATCTCCCATCTCCCAGATCGGCCTGTTCGGCGACACCTTAGAGGCCTTTGCCCAGCAGTTCTCGATGGTGAAGAAACAGACGGAGGTCATTCAACACATCTTGCCCCACCGCAGCACAAGATCCCGCATTCCGTCTGCTCGCCGAGGGCAACCCCCTGTCTGAACACATAGAATTCTTTAATACAGTGACAACAGCTGGCCGGGTGTATTGCTTGCGCATAGCGCCTTACCCCTCCCCTGAGGTGAAGACGTGCGCTATACTCCCCCAGTCGAGTCCACAAGTCTACGGACCATGGGTGTCCTTCCTCCCTAGCCCTTTGGCTCCTAACTCAGTGGAGGATGTTCGCAGCCAGACCCACTGCAGGCACAAACTTGCCTGAGCTGGAATAGGTGCTCCACAGGTTCTGATTATTCAAATATCCCCTGTGATGTATTTTCCGCGGTATGGTCCCCCTGTCGGGCAGAGCTCACTCTGCCCCCCTGTCGCTGTGTTTGTAGAGCTCCACCCCATCAAGGCAGGACCTACCACCGTGCCACTTCCATGTGTGGCTGGTAAGCCCATGTGACGTATTTGCCACATGTGGGGAACAATATGACGTCTCTTGGGGCGTTGGGGAAGGTTACGTGTAGTCTGATGCACCTGCTCTTTTTGCACGCAGCAGCTTGCTTGCACCTGGATCAGCAGTCCACGTAACACGTTCAGTGGTGTAGCATTTTTAGATAGGGACCCCTTAGTGTGACTACATAGACACAACATCGAGTGAGTGACAGAAGGAGAATGTCACGGTTAATGTCGTAACCTCCATTCCCTGATGGAGGGAACGAGATGTTGCGTCCCTCTTGCCACAACATTGTACTAAACCGCTGAAAGGGCCGTGACGTTACTCTCTGCTCCTCAGCTCAAAACCGCACGCTTCCCTCCTTTTATACCCATATGTCTGGGGAAGGGGCATGCAAATTCTGTTTGCCAAATCTCATTGGCCTTTTCTCAAAGAGATAACCAAGGCTCTCAAGAGAGACTCCTAGTGTCACTACATCGACACAATGTCTCGTTCCCTCTATCACGGAACAGAGGTTACGACAGTAACCGAGATGATCAAAGGTCTTGCTAGATAAAAAAGAAACTATGATCAAAGGTCAATTTTCTTGATAAAAAAATATGATCGTGTCTGGTAACGTGCATGTAAAATGGCTAGAAATAGCATTTTAGCTTAGCGTAAAGCAAATGATAACAAAATGCAAAGAAATCTCTTCAGTAATCAAAATACTTTCTGAATGTAACTGTATTCTAATTAACAATTATTTAAATTGTAACAGCAGTGGAATACAGTTACTTATATTTCGTATTTTAAATACGTATTCCCATTATATGTATTCCGTTTCTACCCAACCATGAGAACTAATAATTGCTAGGTAGAAATATGTCTCTAGAAGCTAATATTATTTTGGTAAAAATTATATTATAACTGGATTCTACAACAACATTTTCTCTGTAAAAATTACAGATAGTTACAACCAAATTGACATGAAGTTCATGTTGTGTATAGATCTGACATGAACAACTGCTTGTAATAAAAATAGATTAATGTACTGTAGCTCTTCAGAGACAGTCTTCTAATTGTAAATCTTTGAGTGAGTTCAAGAGTGGGATGAGTATCTTACATTTAACTTTTACAATTAAAAGTTACATAATGGACAAAAGGTCAAGCGAATAATTCTATAATGTGGAACTAATGGAAAACATACAGTACTTATATAGTTGAATGGTTTCATTAAATTAAATTATTACCCAACTTTATGAACAAAGGTATATTTTAGACTTAGGCTCAAAGTCATTAGCATCCAGATCTAACTAATGCAAATACTGTTACAAACCATTTTACAATATTGTATTTACAATACAAATTTACACAGATGAGCCAAAACATTATGACCACCTGCCTAATAATCTTTTGGTCCTCCCTTTGCCACCAAAGCAGCTCTGACCCAAAGAGGCATGAACTCTACAAGATCCCTGAATGTGTCCTGTGGTATCTGTTACCAAGAAATTAGCAGCAGATCCTTCAAGTCCTGTAAGTTGCGAGGTGGAGCCACTGTGGATCGGACTTGTTGGTCCAGCACATCCCACAGATGCTTAATCAGATTAAGATCTGGGAAATTTGGAGGCCAGGGCAACACCTTGAACTCTTCATCATGTTCCTCAAACCATTCCCAAACAATGTGTGCAGTGTGGCAGAGCGCATTATCTTGCAGAAAGAGGCCACTGCCATTAGGGAATACTATTGCCATGAAAGGGTGTACCTGGTCTGCAACGATGTTTAGGTAGGTGGCACGTGTCAAAGTGACATCCACTTGAGTGGTAGGACCCAGGGTTTCCAAGCAGAACATTACCCAGAGCATCACACTCCCTC
This sequence comes from Xyrauchen texanus, assembly GCF_025860055.1. Lineage (NCBI taxonomy): Eukaryota > Metazoa > Chordata > Actinopteri > Cypriniformes > Catostomidae > Xyrauchen > Xyrauchen texanus. The sequence goes on from NC_068311.1 coordinate 18,275,296, forward strand.
CACCAACTTGTCGTCTTCCCACAGTGCATCCTGGTACAATCACTTCCCCAGGTAAATGGCACACATGCAGGGCCGACCACAAGATGTAAAAGAAAGCAGGACACATCGGACCAGACGACCTTCTTCTACTACACCAAGGTCAAGTTCCGGCACTCGCATACCCATTGTAGGCACTTTCGACAGGGGACAAGGGTCATCATGGGCACTCTGACCTGTCTGTGGCTACGCAGCAGGGTGCGATGTACTATGTGTTGTGAAACATTCCGATGAGCCTTGGACACCCAACACCCTTTCGGCGGTTTATGGTTTGTCCCTCTTCGGACCACTGTAGATAGGTACTCACCACTGCTGACCGGGAGCACCCCACAAGCCTTGCCATTTCAGAGATGCTCTAGCAATAACAATTTGGCCCTTGTCAAAGATGTTCAGGTCTTTCCTCCTTCAAATTTGTCCTGCATTCAACACATTGACTACAATAACTGACTTTTGGCTTACAATCTAATCTACCCAGACCTTGAGATGCTGATCAATGTTATTCGCTTCTCCTGTGAGTGGTCATTATGTTTTGGCTCATCTGTGTATAATTACAAAATGATGGCAATTAATTTTTTTCTTGTGTTTTTGCAACTATTTTAACACCAGAATTTATATAAAACCTAGAGAGCTCACTTGCACTCAAATAATGAAAAGACAAACTCTGCCCTTCTAGTCAATGATTGATCGGGAGTGATAATGTAATGCCGAGACGTACCCTCTCCAAAATAATGTGAGACATGGTGGCGTTGGCATCCACTATGATGGTTGCAGTCTTATCATCGCGGATCTCCTTGAGAAGGGGGGTGGGATCCTGGCTGTCATCCAGCATGCGAACTGAGAGGGTTTCCTTGGAGATGAGAAACTGTCGCAATAACACCTCCAGGTTTAATAGGCCTGTTGAAAAGTGGCACACACAAAACACTATAGTGTCAAGGTTTATGTCACATTTTCTCACAACTAAAAATATTTCCACCCTCTCTTCACTGCAAATATGAATATGAATAAATTAAATCCATAGGATTTTCCAATGTGAAGGGATAGTTCATCCAAAAAAACATTTTACTCACCCTCATGCTGTTCCAGACCAGCATGACTTTCTTTCTTCTGTTGATCACAACAGGAGTTAGGCAGAATGCCATTCTCGGTCACATTCACTTTCATTGCATCTCCCCCATACAATAAATGTAATGGTGACTGAGTCTGTCATTCTGCCTAAAATCTCCATTTGTGTTACACAGAAGAAAGTTATATGGGTTTGGGAACAACATGAGGGTGATTGATTGATGACAGGATTATTTAATTTTGGGTAGATTATTTGTAGATTTTCTGTGTGTGCTAATATAATGTTGAAGTAGATTTAGACAGCTGGTGCTGGGGAGGAGGTTTTCAGAGAGAAAACTCTTGTAATGACCGGCAGTGAGACCAGCTTACATGCAAACAACTGAGTGAATTAAAATGCAAGAGAAAGAACACAAGCTGATTGGCTAACAGATTACACTTCAGTTACAGCTTACGCCATGCAGTGTTTCATGACTAAACATAGAATCTCTAACATTTTCTGTCAATATTATTAATTTGATTCAACAATAATAATATTTTTTTTTTGTTTTTTTTGCTGTATGTCTGCTACTAATTTAATTAGCTAAATCATAATAACTTGAGGCTCAGGGGAATAAAGGACTTGCTAGCCCCATAGCACTGTATCAAAGCAGAATGTGGCATCAGATTATTGTGATGTCACTCTTTAAATTTGGAAGGCTGCTGCTGACTTCACACATAACAGGGCTGATGCAATTGCTCACAGCTGTCATCTCCATTCCCTGCGGAGTTACTCAGCATATATTTGATTAACCGTAAACTTTCAGTTTCTGTCCTGTGCTTGCTGCACATCACATGCAATTTCACATTTAGTGCACAACATTAAACACCACACTATAATATTGCTAGATAATACATTGGCCGACTACGTCGATCAAGTGACAGAACATGTGAGAATTGCAAAACACACATCCCCATTGAGCTTTCAGTTCATGCCCGACCCACCCATTCATGAGCTTAGCCCACCTTGACAATCACAAAACTAACTACCTCTAACCCAACCCCCACCCTTCCTGTTCAGCAAAGGACCCTAAGAGGGTCCTCTGGCCCATCTTACAACTTCGAGCTGGAGCCAGGTATGTTTCAGTGGATCCAAACATTTGATAGTCTGTTTGGAATCATGGACTTTCAAATATAGGAATCTTTCACCCAAAAATGAAAATGCTGTAATTTACTCACCCCTCATGCTGTTCTAAATCCATAATGTAAACATCAGATTTTCACTCAACCTTACGACCCAAGGAGGGAAATGTTCAAAATAAAAAAAATTATACCTCGTGAAATGTAATTTAAATCTTTTTTTTTAATACTTTTTAATGGTCTCAATTTTCACCAAATTGATTAATTACCTATTAATAAATTTTAATGACCCATTGATACACTGTTAAATTTCATGTCTGTTCCTAACACAAACCTATTGTATGGCTTCAGAAGACTTGGAATACAGCACACAAGTTATATGAATTACAATTATGATACATATATGGCACATATATGGAGCTTGACAGCATATCACTAATAAACTGTGTTATATGGCAAGAACCTCATTGTGTTCCATGGAAAAATTAACAACATGCAGGTTTGGAATGATGTGAAAGTGAGTAAATACTGACATAATTTTAATTGTTTGGAATTGAATTTGCATTTTCTATTCACTATCATTGCATTTTGTCCATACAATGAAAGTATGTTTTGACATTCTACCTAACACCTCCATCTACGTTCCACAGAAAAAAAAATGTCACACAGGTTTTTGACAATATGAAGGTGAGAAAACAATTATAGAATTTTCATTTCTAGGTGAACTGTTCCTTTAAACAAGATTGACTGGCAGTTGGTAAAGTATAAGATTATATAGGGAGGTAATGGAGAAGATGAAGGGGTTGGATTAAATGAACACAGTGGACAAGGTCTTAAGGAGAGGGTGCAAAGCTGCTTCCTGTACACAGACTTTGAATAAGGCTTAGCCTCCATTCACTCTCAGCATTTAGTCTTTTCCTCAGCTAACAGTCTAATCCTTATTGTATACCCAAAAGGTACATAATACCTAGCCTTGCTAGATATAGCCTTATGTTCCTTTTAAAATATGTGTAGTTATTTGTAATCACTTATTACTGACAAATCGATAAGTATAATCTTTTATCTTGTATTATTCATCTCATTTTACTAAGAATGGTAACTATTCAAGGCTTAACCTCATAATATACCTTGACAATCAGGTTTCTCATGACGTGTAATGTATTATCCATGTTGTAAAACCAATTAATTAACCAGTATGATTTGTAGTCAGGAATTTTCATGTTTTGTTACTGACACATATAATAATCATGAAAGTATAATCATATGTAGTATGTAAATGCTTGCTTGATACGTAGAGAATGTTGATGACAACGAATGTCATGTCACGTGCACCGTTTTCAAGATATAAAAGTTCATGATTAAACATTCACTAGTATGAGCGGGAAGTTTGTAGGAATCCTCCACACAAAAGATTGAAAATAAACTTTGAAAAGGACAGACCAGCTGACCATGTGACTCTGAAAAGCCATTTCATTTGGGGTTAGGCCAATTTCAGTTCAAAAGTTTCCTACCAAGGAAGAACTATAGCTCTCGATCTCCTCTTCTCTTGGAACTGACTCTTTGTCTCCTCTCTTCTTTGGCTCTCTTGCTTCTTCCAATAGAGTCATGGGTCTTCCTTGGTTAAGGCCTCGCTTCAAGCCCACCTCATCATCCATCGAGACAACAACTATCAATGATCATTATGGAGTCCAAGAAATCGAAGGAACAAACTTTCTACAAAAAGACAAAGAACCAAGCCACGCAAGGGAAAGCAATGCAAGGAAGCACAACGATACGCAAGTATATCTCCAGACTTTTGCTAAAAGTGCTGGTGTATTAGCTAAATACTTTGAGTCTAAATCGATTTGCAATCAGATTACCCAAAGAAGGATAAATGGTTCTTAAGGCATTGTCAACAGACTGCATAAAGTTCATTTTCTCTGTATTGATCATTCTGTCACTTTATTGACCAACCTGTTTCATGTTGTATGTGTTAGATTAGTTTATGTTTACAATAGCAAATAAAGTTTGTCTGTATTCTAAGATCATTTGACTGTAGTATATTTTGATAAATAATCTCATCCTGTTTTTAAAAGATTTAGCTTCAAATCAATACCTAAATTTGTGTGATATTATTTTCAAAAAGCTATGAGAATAATATTACTCCAATAAGTGAATTAATCATAATGCCCTTATTAAAGCTAATTCCTTAAAATATAAATTGTTAGTGGACACAATTTATGTGTCCACTAACAGTCACAGTCATCCACCAGGCCGTTGTAGTCTTCATCGGAGGATGGACCCACCTGCCCCTCGAGGAGATGCATTACTGCCTTACCCAGGGCTTGTGCCTCTTTTGTGGATTCCCCGGCCACATTTTCGCATCCTGTCAAGTTGACAAGAATAATTGGTTTGAGTTTCTGAAGATTCTGTTCTTCTCCCAGAGTATCCAGGATCATGACCAGCATGTCAGAAGGGTGCTCCAAAGGCTGCAAGAGAACCGGCTCTTTGTTAAGGAGGAGAAGTGCATTTTTCATGTGTGGTCGGTTCCATTTCTGGGGTTCATCATTTGTCCTAAGGAATTTGCATGGACCCAAGTAAGGTCAAGGCAGTCTCTGATTGCCAAACCCCAGATTCCCGTAAGGCCTGGCAGAGGTTTCTGGTGTTCACCAATTTTTACCATCGGTTTATCTGAAATTTTAGCCAACTCACCACACCTCTTACGGATCTCACCTCCAACAAAACGGCATTTTGCTGGTCTCCACGGGCTCAGTCCACATTCTTTATGTTAAAAGTGGTAGTTTTTTTTTAAAGTGGAACACCAGACTCTTCTCTGCAGTTTATGGTGGAGGTGGATGTATCAGACATTGGTGTCAGACGATCCTGTCCCAATGGTCTCTCTCTGACAAAAGGATGCATCCTTGCACTTTTCCGCCATCGCCTTATGCCCCCAGAATCGAATTATGACTTTTGCAACTGTGAGAGGTCAGGCTTGCGTTGGGTGAGTGGCATCATAGGTTAGAGGGTTCAGGGGTAACTTTTTTGGTGTGGACCGATCATAAGAATCTCAAGTACATCTGCACGGCCAAACGTTTAAATTCCAGACAGGAATGCTGGGCACTGTCATTTCAATTTCTGTCATATCGTTCAGGTTCCAAGAACATCAAACCTAAAGCTCTCTCTCAAAGTTCATCAAGACCTCCACAAGCTGGACACCCCGGTCACCATTCTGCTTCCATCACGGGTGGTAGGAATGGTCACCTAGGAGGTGGAATCCAAAGTCCCATGGCATCGCCATTACCACAGAGTGCCCAGCGGGCCTGTTGTTTGTTCCACGACCAGTCCGCACGCATGTCCTACTATGGGGTCAATCATCCAACAATTTTGGTGAAAATCTATGGCGCAGGATGTCCTATGAGCCGCTTGTTCCATTTGTGCCACTAGCAAGACCTTCTGTTGTGCCCCGGCGGGACTCCTCCAACCACTGTCAGTCCCTTCAAGACCCTGGTCCTATATTGCCATGGACTTTGTTACTGGTATACCCCCATCCCATGGCAATACTGTCATTATGACCCTTGTGGACAGTTTCTTGAAGGCAGCTTATGTCATTCCCCTCCCTAAATTACCCTCAGCGAGGGAGACATTTGTTGAAGTCGTAAATCACGTATTTTGTATCCATGGCCTCCCGACAGATGTGGTTTTCGACAGAGGACCCCAATTTGTGTCAAGGTTTTGGGCATAGATATGCAGACAGCTGGGGGTAAATGTGAGCTTGTCTTCTGAGTTTCACCCCCATACCAATGGACAACAGGAGAGGGCTAACCAAGATCTTGAACAGACACTGCTCTGTGTGGCCTTGCAAAATTCTTTGGCTTGGAGTTCTAAGTTGGTCTGGGTTGAGTAGGCCCACAACTTGTTGCCTCTGTCATCTATGGGATTATCACCCTTCCAGTGCTGCCTGTGATAAACAGTGCTGTTACCAGCGCAGGAACTTGACGACAATGTCCCCTCTGCCCACACCTTCATTCAATAGTGCCGACAGACATGGGGACAGGCCAGAGAAGTACTGGTGCACGCCACAAATGCCTTGCGGTTCGACACCGGTCCAGTCCCCTGGTTTCCGCTTGTGGGTAGAAAGTGTTGTTGTCCACAAAAGGAATCCCAATCTGACTGCCTTCTCGTAAACGAAGGTCCTTAGTTTGATGCCGGTCCGCATCAAGTTGCAACTTACCCTTAAATTTGCTCACTCAGTATTTCATGTTACTAAGATTAAGCCTGTTTTTCACTCCGACTTATATCCTGCCACTCCCATCCCACCTCCTCCCCGCCTCACCGATGGAGCTCTGGCGTATACCATTAGATGTATTTTGAACTTCAGGCTGAGGGGAAGAGGGTATCAGTATTTGGTAGACTGGGAGGGCTATGGACCTGAGTAGAGATGCTGGATATCTGGATGTCTACTGCTGTGACGTCATCTTAAACGCGACACAAACATTACTGACCATAAGCAATAACACGGCCGCTAGCTGTTAGCTACTAGCTCACTGTTCTGCATAAACATGGTGATTTTACAGAAGTGTAACAGTTAAATTGGCCTGGTTGTTTTAGAAGCAAGCTTCAACTAAATAAAGTGAAGATTTCAAGCAGAATATAGAGTTAACTTAACAATCCTCCATACTCCATCGTGGACTGCAACAATGCCATGGGCGAGTCCAGGGTACTCTCCCTCCCATTGCTTGCTGGTCTATTGCCATAGATATCATCCATTTGGACCACTTTCTTCTGTTTGAACCACTCTGGCTGTTGTGGTCCTTGATGGTTCTGTAGTCACTTTTAAGTTTTTAGTTTTAGTTTTCCCTACACTGTTGGAGAACAACAGCTGAGACACTTCCTGAAATACTTTTTCGTTTCACGTCATTTCGTTCGTTGCAAACAAGAGGAACGTCTGCACCTTGTTTATTGACCACAGTGTGGTTTTGCGCACAGCCATATCTTTTTACAATTTGAAAGTCGCGTGAACATATGATACTGCTATCGCTGTTGCTAACTTTAACACTAGCTGGTTGATGTCCCATGTCGCAAATCCAGTGATGCTGGTAGTGGCGATTCTCTCTGACCAATCAGTGATCTGTAGGGTTTTGACGTCACATTTAGTATCAGCTCGGCTCGCTTGGAACCTCGACCGAGGTGGTACTAAAAAAAAGTACCAGGTACTATCCACAGTGGAAAACCCCCAAAAAGCGAGCATAGTTGAGTCGAGCTGTACCATGCAGTGGAAAATGGCCATAAGAATAAATAAAACACTGCGGAAATTCACTGCATTATGAACGTGGAACATGCAGGACTGATTAAATATGTGCGCAATACCTGCATCCATGGCAAATTTCATGCCATGATAATAATAATAATAATAATAATAATAATAATAATAATAATAGTTATTATTAAAACATTAGGAAAATACAGAATTATATTAGACCTGCAATAGTATTATAATAACTAATAATTACTCTATTAATATTATTATTATATCCAAGTAATATATCTCTAATAACTGAATAAACTTGAACACAGCATTGCTTTGAATTCTGGTTAAACCTTTGAGATGATCTCACCTCCTCTTCTGTCAACAAAAACTTAGTGTCATAGGGTTGCTTAAGATATATATAGGACATTGTAGTGAAAAATTAAAGTGAATTTGGAGCGCTGTATATAAAATATGGTCAGTGCAGGTTACCAAACACGTCTGTTATTTTATGCAAGAGATGAAATCCGTGGAGCAAGCACAGAACCACCTCACATGTGCTCATTTTGAACAGAGCTGTGCAGGAGCATTGATTGCAGACTGTTTGATTAAATCACATCAAAGCCCTTTGGGGTTTAAAATTCACACATATCTTCATTTCGTTTTTATTTTGATGTGTAGTTCAGCCCTACACAATGCAACAGAAAGACATGTTGTTTTTGCGTTATTTAGCAGTATGCTCAAATTGTTATCTCATCACATTCAACTTAGACTGCAAGCACACAATTTGAGTTTCTTCTTTTTTTGTGGTACAAGATATTCAATAGTGGCAGAGCGCCACTACTGAATAGTGGTGCAGATAACACTGGTGCATTCTGAAATGCTATTCTGCTCACTACAATTGTGCAGAGTGGTTATGTGTGTTACTGTAGCCTTTCTGTCAGCTCGAACCAGTCTGGCCAATCTCAGCTGGCCTCTCTCATCAACAAGACATTTCCGAAAGCAGATCTGCCGCTCACTGGATTTTTTTTGTTTTTGGCACCATTCTGAGTAACTCAAGAGACTGTTGTGCATGAAAATCAGAGGATATCAGCAGTTACAGAAATACACATACCTGCCTGTCTGGCACCAACAATCAAGCCACAGTCCAAATCACTGAGATCACATTTCCCCCCATTCTTATGGTTGATGTGAAAATTAACTGAAGGCCCTGATCCGTACCTGAAATGGACTGAAACTCTGCGAATACTTATCACAAAAACATGAAACATATGTCTACAGAAAGCTTAAAATATCTACTTCTAAATAAAACAATTCAAATTTAAAACAAATATTCTCCTGCAATGTAATTGGTATGAAACAAAGCAATGTACAATGGGCAGAGGGTGCTATTCATACGGTAATGTGCTGAGGCGATCAATGCAAATGGTAAAAGCTCCCTACTGTGCCATGAAAACAAAGTGCATTCACTTTTCTGTGCATTTGAAAGACAGCACGATACACAAGTGAGAAAACTCCTGGATAGTGACGAAGAGTTACAACTTTCCTCAGAAGAAGAGCGGGACTCCGATGAATGTTTGTGTTTTGAAGAGAGACTTGATCCAGCCGAGGCTACAATTTCGGACGAGTAAGTCATTTAGTTTTAATTAGTTGACATGCTATTTTATATAAACATGTACATATTTTAGTAGTGGGAGTGTTTCCAGACTTGCCAGCCAGGATTCAGAGTATTGACATTTGAAATATATCCTAATAAGCAAGTTTTAGTTACATTTAAATGCTGTTTCGGCTAAAGCAGGCATTTAAATTGTATGCTGTATGATATAAATATGATATGTAATGTGATATAAAAATAATATAAATGTTTAGATTGTATTTTAACTACCAATTATGCTGCCTCATTATCATCAACAAAGCTTGTGCTTGCAAATAGGTGTTCAGATTAAATGTGTCAAATGTTATGTAAATATGCCCATATTAGAAAATCAGCATATCATGATTTCTGAAGTATCATGTGACAATGAAGACTGTCTTAATGATGATCACAAATTGCATGTTACAATATATTCAAATAGAAAACTGATCTTTTAAATTGTAAAAAGAGTTCACAATATCAGTTTTTACTGTATTTGGATCAAATAAATCCAGTCTTGGTGAGCAGAAGACACTTCTTTTAAACGATAGTGTAGGTCTAAAATTAAGTAAAGTCTTTATGTAAAGAAAATGTATAGTCAGATTACTTCTTTTAATTTAAAACTTGATTTTGATCATTAAGTCTCCTCACATTCATTCTCTTTCTGTCACATTCCTCAGTGATAGGCCCAGGGGAGGGGTCTTTTGTCTCCTCAGGTGTGAATTACAATCCATATTCATGATAGTTCATGCCTCCTCGCATATGACATTTCTTACAATAAAAGTGTCTTAAAAAAGTTCAATTACTATATTGTTTTGTATGAATGAGTGATCAGGATGTTTTTCACATCATTTTGTAGCAAAAACTCCAGAGTTCCAGTTCTCAAAAGGCTTGTGGACAAATGTTTAGTATGTGTTATATGGCTTTATTTCAATGACTTAAAAGTTTTGTTTCTACAAAAACCATGCATAAACTTTATTTTCTCAAAAATACAAACATGTACACACATGTTTCTCACATATTATTTTAGCCCAGTTTGTGCTGAATACACTGTTATCAGACTTTAGCCATTAATGTGTTTTTAAGCAACTGAAAAAGCACAAATGTCAAGGCATGTCAAAACTTCTCCAGGGCCCAAAACACCCTCAGACCCCAGAGGGTTAATATCAGATTCTGCTAAAAAGAGATTCAGTCAGATTTCATCCTGCCCTGGGGCCAGATGGCCTTTCCTTCTCTCCTTTCTTCTCATTAGACAGAAAAAGCTTAAGGGTGTGAACTAGAGGAAAAAAGCTTTTGTCTTCCTCCTTTAACAACGACTGTCAGAATCCCATTACGCTCCTTATCACATTAAATTAATGTCTTACCTCACAAAGGAGAGAACTTCAGAAATAAACACAGCCAGACAAAGGAGAGTTTCCAATGTCCTTCTTCATATCAATTGCCCTTTTCTATCTGCGGTTCTTTCTCTGACTTTGTGACTTCTCATTTTGGGTACTTCAAGCAGACTAATTGTTTGATTTTCCAGTTCCATCTTTGTTTCATCTACACATTCAACATTCTTCTTAAAGAGGCAGGAGGATTATATCATCTCTTGTATCTGTTCTAGTCTCTCTGAACGTAGACTGAAGTCTCTCACTTAATCATCTTTAATTACAAACCACTTCAAAGTGTAGAGAAGAATGTCGGGCAAACAATAGTAAAATATTTCTGTTCCAAGCAGGGAGGCAAAGTAAACCTGACAGGTGGGAAACCTCTTTGAAGTGTGGATTTGCCTCACTGTGTTCAATCTGGACTCCGAAGCTCAGTTCCTTTCAGTTAAAACAGTGAGATCCTTAGGTTCACAAGGACAAATATTAAAGCGAGTGTAGCGCTCACTTGGCTGACCCCGCCAAGAATAATTTGGGTAACTCCTGAAGAACACAGAGACTAGGTGGATTTTCTGGGTCTCCCAACTGCATGGTACAGGTTGGCTAATTTTGTTCACTAATGAGACCTTACTGCATCTCACTACACTACACACCAGCAGCTCTCCACTGGTAATGCACAGAAGCTAAGTAGAGATGAGCCTGATCAGTATCCAGATGGGAGACCTTCAGGAAAAAAGGTTATTGATAGAAGAGGTGTTAGACATCATATAGGTGAATGACGCATACTTATAGTACTTTGAGGTGATTCTCCATTATCTGTAATGGAGGTCTCAGGAAAAATGTCAACAAAATCTACAAAAATGCTCCCGAATTGGGTTCCTATGTTTTTTATTTGTAACATCTGATATATTTCTTAATATTCAAACTAGGCATAGTACATATTATCACTTAAAAAATACTCAGTGAGCTCTTTATGAGGAACACCTGTATACCTACATATTCATGTGATTTTCTAATCAGCCAATCGTGTGGTAGCAGTGCAATACATAAAATCATGCAGATATGGGTCAGTCAAGGAGCTTCAGTTAATGTTCACAACAACCATAAGTATGGGGAATTTATTTTTCCTCTGTGATTTTGACCATGGCATGATTGTTGGTGCTAGACAGGCTGGTTTTAGTATTTCTTTAACTGCTTATCTCCTGTGATTTTCATGCACAACAGTCTCCAGAGTTTACTCAGAATGGTGCCAAAAACCAAAAACATCCAGTGAGCTGCAGTTATGCGGGCGGAAATGCTTTGTTGATTAGAGAGGTCAACGGAGAATGGCCAGACTGGTTCAAGCTGACAGTGGTGAGTGAAATTGTGGTGAGCAGAATAGCATCTCAGAATGCTGCAGGGATGTGCCATCCATATCAGGAAGGAAAGCAGTGCTTACCTAACTGAAGGGTGAAAAGAAAATGGCACTATGAAATATTTAAATATAATTGTTTAATTTTTGTATAATTGTTTGATTTTAGTTTTGTGCCAATACATTCAAGTTCACATAACTAATGCGTTATTAAGCACTAAAATGGATATCAAATGGATACAGTTAAGAATAAGAGTGTATCGAATCTCACTGGTTTATGACACAAATAGTAATAAAATAAGCAAAGTGCGCAGAGCTCGCCATTCACGCATATCAAGAAAGAGAGGCTATTGAAACTTTAACAAATAGCCGACTTTTACAACAAAGTGACGGAGATGTTCATTTGCATAGAGGGATGCATGGATTTTGTGTTCAAGAAAAGGTAGGTTAATGTATTTATAAAAAATCTGTGTTATTGATACTAGGTCATTGTTTCTGGTTAGTTTGAGGCTATGAAGTACATGGTGATCTGGAAATCATGTACTTATTGTTTTATGTCTGTTTTATAGTTCTAATATTAAGGCACAGTGCCTGTTAAATATGTAGGAATGTAGACTGCTGTGTCTATGTTACGCTTGCCATGTGCATTCAGATTAAGATGGTGGTCTTTGGTGGTCAGATTAGTTAATTGCTGCTGTCCATTCCAGTGGTTCTAAACTGTGGGAAGAGTGACGTGTGAGGCCTATGATGTTGAAACTACTAACTGGCAATCTTTTCTTTTTCTTTGTGTTGTATGTCAAAACAAGCTCTTTTGGCACTATGTTTCATTGTATGATTTAATGGACATAAACATGCTCAGCTCCATATATGACAATCTTTAATTTGTGTGACATGATCAATATTACAGTCCTGAATTTAAAACAATTTGGTCATGAAGTTCGCCAATGTGACAATCGTTTTCATTGACTGGTGGGTTCCAAAGCAACAATTTATGTCAATAACATTTCTGCGACATTACATGTTTTGGCCACAACATTTAATAATGTGTATTAAAAATCTTTTCTGCTTGCCCAGTCTTAAAGCCCACGGCATGTGGCTGGAATGCACTTTCAAACATTCAGGTGGATGGGCTACAAAAGCAGAAGACTACATTGGAAACTTTAATAGGACCATAGTGTTCCTAATAAAGAGCTAAAGGTGCGTACACACTGCCGGCGACATCGCGTCGTCGCGACCGTTGGCGCTAGATGTGGGCGTGTCCAGCGACGTGACAAAGTTGAGAAAAGTTCAACTTTGGAGCGACTAACGGAAGCGACAGCCAATAGGAGAGACGACGGGAGAGCTCACGTGATCCTTCTCTCTCTCTCAGCTCCTGCAGTAAGGGAAAGATGGATGAAAGGCTAATTCTTGCTGTTAGAAATTTTCCAGTGCTCTATGATATGTCTCTTCCCACGTACAAGGACATTTTTAAGAAAAATACTGCGTGTAAAGGTGTATCTGAGATCGCGGGGATTTTATGGACCCAGACAGACCGGCATTTGCATTTTCGCCGCAGATAAATCGCCGCTCTGGCAAACAGCACGCCTGGTTTCTCATTCATCTTTGATATAAAGCATTTTATGTACTGATTCCATTTATATTTAGTATTTTCCCTCCAAAATCTGTGTTTTTAGTGGCAAGAGAAGAGATTCGCTGTCAACAGCAATGGAGCGGCATCCGTGAATGTCATTTATAAATGTTACTAGGCAACCAGTAGTGGGAACACCCACTAGCTACTTCACCGCCAGCCACTGGCGACTTGCAGCGACAAAGTCGCTGGCAGTGTGTACGCAGCTTTAGTCGGTGTCTGATCATTCAGATTCAGAATTTCTGTTAATGAATTGTTTAAATTGATGAATTTGACATAAAAGGATAACACACTATATTGTTATGGTTACAAAATACAGTATTTTCCTTCATACAGAATTTTTTTCCCCTGATAATCAAATGCAAGGGGGAAATATTGCCCCTTAATGGAAAAGTACATAAAGTGCTTTATAAATGTGTAATTAAACTCATGTACTGACCTAGAATAGTGTCAGCCTCAGACGACACACCCACAAGATCGTTTGACTAAAATTGTCAGCTCTAATTTAATAATAATAATCTGATTTGCTAGATTCACATGACTTCCAGGAGAAAGGACACTGCTTTTAAATAATAATAAAAAATTTGAGAAAGTACTAGGTTGATATAATGAATACTTTTGAGAAAGAACAATTAATATTTACAAGAAGTTTGTAAGAAGGTGTCTAGCTATAAATGAAAAAAAATATCAGAACATCGTTTTTCAGGAATACAAAATATTCTTAAAGTTTTTCTTAAATCAAAAAAGAATAAACTAGCAGCTTTTACTCTAAGAATGCTTTGTGAAACCGGCCCCGGATCTATTCACATGCAACATGTAGGCTTCAGTATGTGTATTATCTTCTATAGTTTCTCATACCGTTAAACATGGTAGTATCTGGATGGCAATATGCATATGGTAATTATATGCAGATGAGGTTATGCATAGTAAAAACAGGCACTGTAAGCTCAATGTACTGTATGGTATTTTGGGGAGGAGACGGGGTGAGAAATAAAGCATGTGCATGTATGCACAATCTCCTGCTAACTATAATTTATAAAGGGTAACTTTGCGCAGGTTCTGGCATATATTCGATTTTATACATTTAAAAAGGAATTGGCATACGCAAAATCTGACTTTTGTGTGTAAATGCAATTTTAGGATGAAATCTATGCCAAGTTTTATAAATTATGCCCCAGACCTTATGTCATTTAGTCAAAGGTCTGGCTATGCGACACAGTGCACATCTAGATGGGAAGTCTAGAACCTCATCCAGAGGATGCTTATGGGCACATCTGGTACAGCAGATTGGTCGAATAAATGACTTCCCTTCCTGTTCCGTGTCATCACAACAGGCCAGTGTGTGAAGTATTCATGAGTGGGCCAAGCTCTATTAAGCTGTCAGCATACAAAGTGATTAATGAGACATGTACATCCTACGAGAGAGTGCATGAGAGAAAAAGAAACAGTAACAAAAACACAGATGCACAGCTGAGCAGGGCTATTGCTGTGACAGCACGGTGAGTCATCATCCACTTTCTGTGGAGATGCATTGAAGGGCATTCACTACAGCTCACAGAATTCCTCTCAACCCTTATGTTCAAAAGCCCATTCTACACCTCGGTAACATTTCCCAGCTGTAGCAGAAGTGACTACAATGGGCCCAAACCCATTTTGCAAAGCAGTTAGCCAATGGTGAGTACATATTTGTTCCAGGTCGACAAACACATCAACCGCTAAGAGCAAAATAGTGTGAATATGCTTCTCTATAGCAGTCATTTCCAAACCGTGTTTTGGAACATATTTGTAATGGTGGAAAATTTCACACATGTCAGTGTTTTATTGACAAATACATTTCTCATTACAAACATTCCCCATAGAAAGTGTTCAGGCATGACATTATAGTACATTTAATTTCGCCTTGGCAAACATTTTTGTCGATCAGTCAGTTACAGTTGCTTACAGTATTTTATAAACTGATATAATGAGATTGATTTAAGAGCAAAATTCTCCTCCATAACTCCCAAATTGTATGAAGTTTATGCAAGCAATCTGGCTATCCATATCAATAAAATAATAAATAAAACTAGATTTGAATATATTTTCAAAAGCCCATACAAAACTCTCTCACATGAAGCTAGGGTGTTCTAGGTGGTTGCTTACTGGCTCAAGTCAAAATTAGGTCTCTTTGATACTCTGGTCCCATTGGGTAGCTCCTTCAATGTGGGGTATCGTTCATGTCCATAATACAAACAGTGGCTGAGTTATGGGCTCACGTGTAATAATTAGGGTTAGAGATCTGTTCAAATCCCAAACCATAAGTATGAGCTGTAGTAAAAAATGTGCCTTAGCAAACAGTATAAATAATACAACAAAAGAGCTAAAACATCTATGAATTCTTAATAACAATTATTTAAATTCCCCAATAAGTTCCCTCTGACCAAGGACACATAATTCAAGCAGCAAGTGATTGTGGGTATTCCCCATAGCCTCAATTGTGTACTCAGTAGTTTGAGTTATTAACACGTCAAATCTCAATTTGAAGTGTTTTAAGAAAAATAAGTTCAATGAACTTAAATATTTGAGTTATGAGTCCAAAACTTGACATTTCAAGTAATACTTAAGACAACTTGATTTTTAAAGTAATGACAACTTTATGGTTTACAGTGTGCTCTGTTGCAAATAGTTGTTTGGTGTAACGTCACCATTAGGGTGATCTGTGTCTCTTTGGTCAAGATGGACCCTGGTCACACTATCTCAGTTCTCTTTGTGTATGTGCAGCTGAAGTGCATAAATGCATTTCTGTAAAGAATTATTTAATAACTGACCTAGAATCAGTTCTCATCTTTATTTGAGCTGTGCTGTTGTTTGATCTAAAATGTAATCAACTCAATTAAAATGTACATCAGTAGAAACAACAATATTTAAATTCAAATCTCAGTTAAGTCTACTTGCATATAGTTAACTCAACTTAAATACTTAAATTCATTCTACTTGAAAACCAAGTTAATTAAACTTAAATACTCAAGTTTTACAAGACCCCATTACTCAATGGAATTGAAGTTTACTCAATCAAATGAGTGCAATTAACTTATTAGGGTTTTCAGTGTAGTAATGTAAATGCCCAAGGTGCATTTGTTTATTATAGATTAAAATTGATGATGCATTTGACTATTTTTATGTTTGGGCGAGAAAGTCTTACAAGGGTACTTTACAATTGGTCAAAGACATGAAAGAGGTTCACAAGCTATGGATTCACAAGGTTCAAAAATGACTCACTATACACTGTGTGCTTATACATAGATATGTTTCATCTGAGGAAAGTTTTTAAAACTTGTTTCTGCTAGCTTTAGCACATTAGCCAACCTCAGTTTAGCGCGTACATTCCAAATAACATAATATATGTTCACACACACTGTGGGGTGTCAAAAAACTGTTGCATCAGTTTAAAAAGACTTCAAAAGTGTTAACACTTTCCAAGCATCAGCCTTTTTCAAGATTTTGTTAATTTAGCTTATCTTATTTAGCATAGTCATGTTCACAATCAAACTATATGTTTCCTTCAATTCATTACAATATGACTTTCCAACAGTAAAACAAAAAAATCACTTAGGTAAAGCAGTGCATGCCAACACTAAATAGACATGACAAATTAGACATTTAAACACAGTTACAATTCATTTAGGTTATGCTGGAATGCTGCTAAATTTAGCATGGCTCTAAGGAGATGTTTGTAGGACACAAAAACACAGTGGTGCGGTTTTCTAAGAAGTTTTCTCTCATAAAGTATTTTCTGTTAGGCCCTTCACTGCAGTGAATGTCCTTTACTTTCCAAAATAATTCTTCAGCGAGCACATGCACCAATTATTATCTGGAAAACAATGCTATCTTGTGTTCCCTCTTTTGAGCTAAACATATCTCTGTGTGGAAAGACTTTTACTCTAGATGCACAAAGGGAAAACCATTGAGTTGTAGTGTTAGTGTGACTGTAAAATAGTTAACATTTCAATCTGAACATTAAAGTGAACAAAACACTTTAAGTTACTTTCAACAATGTCTGCCTTTAGGTTTCTCTGGAAGAATGAGCAAAACATTAGAGTCTTTCTAGGACACAAAACCGAAATAAACATCAGATTTTAAATAAGATCAGGATGGCATGCAAATCATCCACAGTCTGTGTCAAGAGCTGTGACAAAGGCGGAATTCACAAAGAATGAATTGCACCTGCAAATATTGCCGTTTATTTGTAAGCGATGTCTGATTTACTTCAGCCAAAGTTTTTTTAGCAAGTCAGTCCACTCGGCCATCTTAGTAATGCTCTCGGGCAGGCTGGGCAGCTATTTATTCGATGTAAACAAGTAGTATACAAGTGCAGCTCCTATCTACTTGAATGGGGAAAGATGGTAATCTCCATATTGTATTGTCAAGAACATTATGATCAAAGAACATATTTCAAATCAGCAGTAAAATCTGACAACACTGGTATCCTTAACTGTGCTTCTTTTCTTAAGATCACACAATTTTCCTGGCTTGTACAGCTAACGTGCATGAGCATTTTTTGAGTCGACTGACAATGTCTGTTTCTAAAAGGTGTTTGGATATTTACCTGTAAGGCAGGACTTCCGTTTCTACATCTGTTGACCGTTGGGCGTTTCAATTTCTCCCATTCGTTTTAATAAAAAGTGTCCGTCTCTGCTAAATAGTCTCTGCTTTAGTGCCTGGTTCACTAAAGAATTATTGAAATCAGGTAATGGTGCAAACGTGCTCACACAAAACAAAAGTTTTATGTGGAAAGGTGGAAATGACATAAATTTGTGGCATATATGCCATGAACTCTCAATTTTTGTAAGGTTTCAGTTGGAAAACATTTATCCATATTAATTATGCGATCCAAGGAGCATTTGAACAGTCTCTTTACACCCCTCTCTGAAGCCTTAGAGGGAATTAAAGCCGTTCCACTTCAAAGCCTTAAGCTGATTACAGAGAAAGGTAACCACTGTCTGAAGGGCCACTGGGACTTTGTTTGGATTCTCTGGGTAATTTGTGGCATCCTTACTCTGAGATGGGATGTCAGAATACTAAATTTGAATCCGCAACCAAGTTGAACTCAATGTGTGTCAAAATGGAGACTTTGCAAAGGGTCATCCGTCAGCTGTCTTTTCTTTAAGTGGAGTGGGTTTGATATTAACCTTCAGCTATTCATTCCATGGACATCTCTGTTTGAGTGGAGTATGCTGATTTTAGCGGCAGGGGGGGTGAGTGTTTGATGGTGAATGAATGTGATAGCACAAATGATGAATGCCTAAAAAACAGATGGAGAAAAAGTAAGGATAAAAAACTGTGCAGTACAGTAACGGAGCATAAAGTATAAAATAAAAATCAATGTCACCATCAAAAGAGTGTGGAGCTGTAAGATTTCCTAAGCAGTTTTCTTTCCTTAATAATTAGTAGAATGTAACTCTCATCAGAGAATTCAAGTTGCCTTGAATCTATGAATTTTTACAAAGGCAAACAGCAGGAAATTGCATGTGAGAGAGCATGTTGCTTTATGAAAGATGTTGCTCTCTGTATACAGCAAGTGTACAGCTGTAACAATAAATACATGAGGACACCGGCTGCATGACAGATGCAGGCAATTCTATGTGTGACACTCAGGAAATTGTGGAGCAGAAAACGCAAGTACAGCACATGCAGAACTGGAATCTAAAAGACCAGTTAGGTAATTCTTTATAGAATTTAATGTGATGTATGAAAGCCATGGTATTTAATGAAATTGATGTTCTATGTAAACAGTGTTGGGTAAGTTACTAAAAAATAGCAATCCACTACAAATTAATAAATACTTCTATAAAATTATAATCAGATTACTTGACTGATTATTTCATTTAATAATCACATTACTAATTCATTTAATTTCTAAAACATTTTGTTGTTTTTCCGCTCAACAAATTCAAAATAATGTCTATTTTCTCCTTGTTTATTGTCACCCTTCAGCAGTCACAGAAATGCAAACAGACACATATATGAACATATGAATTCACATTTTAACTGTATTTCATATATATAATATTTTTTTAGAAATACTTGTAACCAAAGTAATGTACTTAAAACGAATTACTTTAATTGAAAGTCAGTAACTGTAATCTGATTACAAAATTTTTAAATGTAATGTGTTACACTACTTTGTGTGCCTAAAATAATTATATTTGCCACAATATTTATATAGATGCCACAATTATATATTACAGTAATGTATAACTTTGTAATCCTGTACTTTTTGGGGTTTTGCTTTGGAACAAATATCCCTACAGTAATTTATAAAACCTGAAAAAGATACAAAGTGGGTTCATATAGGGATTTTAATTAAAATAAAAAAATACCAAAAGATGTGGAGTTATGGACAGGGTGTAGTAATTACAATTATAGGAATAGTACACCCAAAAATTGGAATTCTGCCATTATTTACTCCCCCTCATGTCATTCTATACCTGTATAGAATTGAAAATTATTGTAAATCAGCTATTTTCTTTACAATGACAGTTTACTGTGACCATGTATGTCAAGCTAAAAAAAAGGACAAAAAAGAACCATTAAAGTAGCTAATATGACCTGCGTTCTACATTCCATGTCTTCCGAAGCTGTACAACAGTGTGGATTATTCACTGAAAATCATCCGCTCCACTGCAGCTTAGGTTCCATATTTCATTAGGAACTGCTGTCAAGTTGCAAGATTTTCAGTGAATAACCTAAATTTGGGTCTGTTCCTGACAAAAAAAAAAATCTATCATATAATTTCAGAAGACTTGGAATATAGTACATGAGTCATATTTTTTGGTCCATTTTGGTGCTTAACAGACTTGGTCACTATGAACTGTCATTGTAAGGAAATTCTTCATTATTCTACAATATTTTCCATTTTTTATCCACAGAGAAATATATCAGCATATGGGTTTGGAACAATATGAGGTTAAAATAATTTTGTCATGAGGTAAATGCTTTGGCAATACATTGTAATATTTGTGATGCCAATAAAGCACATTAGAACTGAATTGAGTAAGTAGTGGCATAATTCAAATTTCTGGGTGAACTATACTTATAATAGATTCATTTAAGATACTCACAATCGGCCTGAGCACAAATGAGACATGACGTGCTGCTGTTGAAGAAGGTTAGGAGTCCGGCCACAGCCATGCTGATGTCTGTGTTTGTGGGCCTTAGGTCCAGCGTAGTAAAGCGAGGAAACTGTACCTTCAGTATGTCCTCTGGAGCCACCTTCACATACGGCACCTGCATGGTGACACAGAACAGTACAGAGAAAATCAACCCTGCAGAACCTCTCTTGTTAGGCTGTTACTGCAGTTAAATTGAATGAAAGAACATTGCAGGAGGGCGTTTTGTTTATCAGACTGTTATGCGGGTCTCAAGTGTGGTGGTGAAACAAAATGATTGCATTCTCATCAGACTAATTAGATCCACTTTACCGCTAAAACTAATAAAAACACATTTGAATAATTTAAAAACCCACTCTCAGAAGGCATGTAAATTAACAACAAAACCCCTGCTATATTAGATGAAATATAAACTAATTTTTGAAACCCAGTGACGTTTGAAGGTAAGATTGGCTTTGTATTAAAAAGCTGCACAATTGCTGACAAGTTGGACAGCCATCCCACATCCTACTAGTTGATAAGTAAGGTCGACTTTTCTTATTTTTCTTATTTATTTAAGTCCTTTTTACTATGAATATCCACCTTTTTCTAGCCCCAACCAATAGGTGGCTGAATGTGAATGTGAAAGTCACTTTCACACCAGAATGTGTAAGTGAAAGTGTAGATGTACAGTAAAAAAGGACTTACATATCGATCTGTTTATCACCCACAACTATCATATTGCTTCTGAAAATATGGATTTAACCACTGGAGTCATATGGATTACTTTTATGCTACCTTTATGTACTTTTTGGACCTTCTGAGATCTGTTTACCATTTACTTGCATCGTAAGGACCAACAAAGCTGAAATATTCTTCAAAAAACTATTTTGTGTTCAGCAGAAGAAAGAAAAGTCATACACATCTGGGATGGCATGAGGGTGAGTAAATGATGAGAGAATCTTTATTTTTAGATAAACTATTCCTTTAAAGACTTGAATTAACATTCTGCCTTGTATCTCCTTTTGTGCTTCACGTGAGAAATTAAGTCATATGAGTTTGGTAAATTATGACAGAATATATTTTTTTTTTGGTGAACTATCCATCAAGGCAAATAAGTTGACTAGTCGTTCATGCAACCCATGTAGTTTTGCACATCCCTTGTGGATTAAGGGCAATAACAACGTTTATTCACACAGTGGGCATGTGGATTCACCTTTGACATCAAGCTGAAGTGAGCAGAATATTTCTTAACAGAAATAACACACTTGAATCAAACAGATCCCAAAAGCACCACCTGTCTCAAACCCCCTAGAGACCCCAGTGTTAGCTGCTCTCTAATTTGATGTGTGGTTGCGTCTGGGTTCAGGAAGAGTGGGTGCTGAGCTCAGTGGGGCTTGAAGGGGATCCTAGAGGACGCAGGCGGGCTGGGTAAAGGGCCTCTTCATCACAGCAGATTGCCTGTCTGCGCCAGGCCGTGTGACCATGAATTGTACTTGCACGGCCCGTATTCCCAGTTGGTTTTCCATCGCTTTCCATCAGGATGTAATGGAGTTCCCGCAGTGTGGATGGATGAGGAACCCAGGCTCTCCAACATTTGTGGTCCGACTGGAATTCTTCGAGATGGAGGATCAGAAAGCAGATGGTAACAGGCTGGCTACAGTGGAGAGACATGCACAAGCCTCTGACCTTCCTCTGTCTCTCGCTCCATCTCTAAGGGAAGATGCTGTCCTCTTTTCCCCATGCCAGCTTTCTGAGAACATCTCATCTGTCCAAAGCCTCTGTGCTAGTTTGTGAATAGTGGCTACAAACAGACACCCTCCTGTGCAGGGGTGTTTTTTTGAGGGCACCAAAAGAAAGAATCAACTTAGTAGTTCTTTGTTGAAATGTAAGTTGATTTTATATATATATATATATATATATACACTGTATATACACTGGCGGCCAAAAGTTTGAAATAATGTGCAGATTTTGATGTTTCGTCATAGGAAATTGGTACTTAAATTCACCAAAGCGACATTCAAATGATCAAAAAGTATAGTCAGAACATTACTGATGTAAAAACAGCACCATCACTATTTGAAAAAAGTAATTTTTGATCAAATCTAGACAGCAGCCATCACTCCAACACCTTATCCTTGAGTACTCATGCTAAATTGCTAATATTTTACTAGAAAATCACTTGCCATTATATCAAACAAAGCTGAAAGCTATTTGGTTCGTTAAATGAAGCTTGACATTGTCTTTGTTTGAGTTGCCACATTATGCAATTGACTGTCTTATGGTCTTAAGGTCAATATTAGGTCAGAAACGGCAAAAAAGAAACAGCTTTCTCTAGAAACTCATCAGTCAATCATTGTTTTGAGGAATGAAGGCTATACAATACTTGAAAAGGCCAAAAAACTGAAGATTTCATACAAAGGTGTACACTACAGTCTTCAAAAACAAAAGACAACTGACTCTAACAAGGACAGAAAGAGATGTGGAAGGCCAAATGTACAACTAAACAAGAGGATAAATACATCAGTCTCTAGTGTGAGAAATAGAAACCTCACATGTCATCAGCAGACAGCTTCAGTGAATTCTACATGCTCAACACCAGTTTTATGTACAACAGTAAAGAGAAGACTCAGGAGGCCTTATGGGAAGAATTGCAAAAAAAAAAGCCACTTTCAAACAGAAAAACAAAACGAACAGGTTAGAGTGGGCAAAGAAACACAGACATTGGACAACAGATAACTGGAGAAGAGTGTTATTGATCATAACCCCACTGAGCTTTTGTGGGATCAGCTAGACTGTAAGGTGCGTGAGAAGTGCCCGACAAGACAGTCACATCTATGGCAAGTGCTACAGGAAGTGTTGGGTTAAATGTCACTTGAGTATCTGGACAAACTGACCGCTAGAATGCCAAGGATCTGCAAAGCTGTCATTGCTGCACGTGGAGGATTTTTTGTTATCAGAACTCTTTGTAGTAGTTAAATTATTATTATTTTTTTTCAAATTATAATTGTAATTTTTTGTTTTATGAATGTCCTGACTGTAAATTGTGATCAGTTGAATGGCACGTTGTTGAAAAAAAAAAAAATAAAAAAAAACTTTTTCTTTCCATAAGAGCAAAATCTGTAAAACGAGTCCTATACCGACATAACCTGAAAGACTGTTCAGCAAGGAAAAAGCCATTGCTCCAAAACCGACATATAAATGATGAGGCTTGCAAGCCAAAGAACACCATCCCAACCGTGAAGCATGGGGGTGGAAGCATCATGTTGTGGGGAGGCTTTGCTGCAGGAGGGACTGGTGCACTTCACAAAATAGATGGCATCATGAGGAAAACAATTATATGGATATATTGAAGCAACATATCAAGACATCAGCCAGGAGGTTACAGCTCGGACGCAAATGTGTCTTCCAAATGGACAATGACCCCAAGCATACCTCCAAATTTGTGGCAAAACGTATAAGGACAACAAAGTCAAGGTATTGAAGTGGCCATCACAAAGCCATGACCTCCGTTATAAAATTTGTGGGCAGAACTGAAAAATCGTGTGCGAGCAAGGAGGCCTAAAAACCTGACTCAGTTACACCAGTTCAGTCTGGAGGAATGGGCCAAAATTCTAGCAAATTATTGTGAGAAGCTTGTGGAAGGCTACCCAAAACATTTGACCCAAGTTAAATAATTTAAAGGCAATGCTTCCAAATACTAACAAAGTGTATGTAAACTTCTGACCCACTGGGAATGTGATGAAATAAATAAAAGCTGAAATAAATAATTCTCTCTACTATTATTCTGACATTTCACATTCTTAAAATAAAGAAGTAATCGTAACTGACCTAAGACAGGGAAAGTTTTCTACAATTAAATGTCAGGAATTGTGAAAAATTCATTTAAATGTACTTGGCTAAGGTGTATGTAAACTTCTGACTTAATCTGTAAATAGAAAACATCCATGATACATGGAGAGCAATTCACAACATATATTTTAAGAATACTGCTGAATAATCATCATTTTGTTAAGATGAATAGAGCAAAATTGTGCAAGTATGAACTGCAATTACAGGAGACAGTTGGAGGTTATTGCTGCCAAAGGAGGGTCAACTAAACTGTTTAAATACATACAAATGTGTAATCAAAAAATGACAGCCTCAGTAACAATTCACTTTCATCAAATGAAAAAATATGCTATAAAAGTGAATGGTGACAGATCTCACTCAATGTTCCATGGAAGTAAGTCATATGCGTTTGGAAAAACATAATCTGAGTTAAAATGACAGACTTTAAGACTGTTTCTCTACTGTTGTGACTTGAAGATCAGATTACATTTTAAAACCAATTTATAGAGAAATACAGGGTTGTGAACCCCAAAGGTTTAAATCCTTTTTATTGCAAATGATACATGGACAGAAAACAGACCATAACACAGAGGGTTTAGAAAGCCATAATTCTTGTGATTACAGCATGCTGTCTGCTATGCATAAGAAGCATTTCCAGGACGTAAATAGAACTCTTGACCTAGTAGTGCCAATCTGGGCTGCAGTTTTGGAATGGGTGGCTAGAAGGAGAGTTGTGTATGAGGGTAATTTCTGTCTGTCCATGTGCTGTCTGCTCCTGCAGGTTGACAGAGTGGCTGTCAGGCCTACAGATGCACTGCTGACAGGCTTTTAATGAGGGGCCTGGTGCAGGCCAAAGGCATCTTACTGAAGTCAGGAAAAAAGCCATGCAACACTACAGTGAAAGTGTCAGTGCCTAAACTTTAATTTACACCAACAAGAACTAGAACATGCTGACCTGTTACAAGTGAATTTTGAGTCACTGAATGGATGCTATATTTGGATGATAGTATAAATTACGCAGAAAATATAAGTGTATGTTTTTCTTACTCTAGATATCCTTGTGCATTACAAGGTAACTTTTTCTAAATGTCTTGTTTTTGAATTAGTATGCTTGTAAACACTTAGACTGAGAAATGTGTTACAATGTTGCTTACAGCTGGGCATGTCGTGATTATTATAATTGATTATTGATTGGCATTTTATTTCATCAATCTATTTTTGTGGCATTGATATATTAACATTAGCCGACATTTAAATAAGAAGCCTAATTTGAGTGCTTTCCAATTCACTCAGTTGGACTTCTGTTTAATGTCTGGCATACTAGCATTGGGAGACCATAAGGGGGTGTTGTAAGCAGGTCTGAAGACACAGGTAATACAACACAGGCCCGGTATTTTATTGCGCTTTGCACAGGACGCCTATGCGCAAAAGGTACGTAAGATTGAATCAACAGAGCGACGTTGATGATTTAGCAGGTTAGTGTATGAAACAGGTTCAAACTGCGCAAACAGAATGATTAGAACGTTTTTTTTTTGTTATTCACATTTTTATTGATTCCATCCACAAAAACCGATAAACACAACATAAAATACGGAATCAGTTATATAAATTAAACCCCTCCCCCCGAACATCCCCTCAACCGACACAAACACGCATTACAGTGGTCACTTAAAATTATAACAAAAAATTTAATAAAAACAAAGAAAATATACTTTCAAAAATCAAGAGTGCACATACACCTGAAACTAAAAATGTAAAATAAAAAATCCCTCTCCAATGCCCCTCCCCAACAACCCCCCCAAAAATAGAAATATCCACCCCACTTCCCATTAAACAAATCCCACTTTCCCAACCTTCTATGAATCGCCTCCTCAAATGCCACAACCTCACCCATCTCCCCGCACCGCTCCTGAAACGAGGGTGCTCCAGCCATCTTCCACCCCCTGAGAATGATTTGCATGGCAACCAAAACACTGGCCAGGACCCAACCTTTCAAGTGGCTATCCCCAAAATTAATGACCTCCCCATCACCTAAAATGCATTATATTGAGTCTGGGGCAAAAGGAAAATTGTGTGTCCAACATGTCACACATAAATATTCCTGAATCTTAACACATCCCCAAAAAACATGGGTTTTGTCACTGGTTTCTGATTGGCATCGCCAGCAGGTGGATGTGTCTTTAATACCAAGTCCATACAATCTAGAGGTCCAATATAATTGATTAAAAATCTTATATTGCATCAGATGCACCATTGAATCTCTAGATGTAGACTTGACATTTTTTAGAATCCTAGCCCACACACCCTCCTCCAATACCAAGTTTAAATCTCTTGAGAGAATTTGAAGCTCCATCTCTAAGCAGGTAGTAGTACACTGGCCTTCTCCAAAAGCAGTAATCACCACAATCTGCACTTTTAGGGGGGTGTATGCTACTCCCAAAAATAGTACAGAGCAGGTGGCACAGCTGGTAAGTACCTGAAGATCTGAGATCTGGGAATCCTGAAAGGTTATACAAAATTTTCAAATGGCGTCAACACACCACTCTCATATAGGTCACAGAGCATATTAGCCCCCTCACAATCCACTCCGACCTTCAGAAAGGGGACTCAGCAATACACAACTTTGGGTTTATCCATATACTCGAGGCAACTTTTAAATAAATGTCTGAATTAAACACTCACTTTTGTCCATAGCGTGTGCAAATGCGATATGTAACTTATTGAAATGCAGCCTGATCATTTGTTAATGACCACATGATATTGATGAAATGCCTAATGTTTTCAGAAGAGCGGCTTTATATATATATAGCCAAAAGCTTCCCTGCTTTATCCCCCGACTCAAAGTATGACTGTCTTGCCCTGAATAGCCAAAACTCCACCTTCCACGACAAAATAGTAGAATATCTGTATTTCAGTCGGGTAAATTCTCGGAGGCCGTCAGATGACATTCGGCACTTCAACTCTGCCTCTGCACTTTTAATATTCCCTTCCAACTCCACAAGCTCTTGTGCTTTGGGTTTTTTGATGAATGAGGCATACTGCCTGATCCGACCCCTAAGAACTGCCTCAAGCCACGCCCACAGAAGATGCTGTGGACAAGTTGGTCTCCATATAAACATTGATTTCAGTCTTTAACATTTGTTGGAAATCAGGATTTTGCAAAAGTGATGTATTAAAGCGGCAACAATATGATTTATTTTTCTCTATATGTGGGGAACACCTCTAATCTCACCAGGGCGTGATCTGAGACTAAGATGATTCCAATTGAGCAATCCACAACAGATCAATAAGGGACTTATTCATTTATAAATTATATTAATAAAAAAAAATAATCTATTCTATAATACATTTTATGGACTGATGTAAAAACGAATAGGCCCTACCAGATAGGTTCAAAAGTCTCCAAGACCAAGATTTTACACATCTCGTGAAGCGTCATTGTTGCTCTAGGAGGCTTACACAAATTTGTTTCACTATGATCAAGGACTGAGGACAATACTATATCATGAGGGGTGGCAGTAGCTTGCAACATCCCTTCAAGATCTATAAAAAAGCCCTGATCATCAGCGTTAGGTGCGTAAATAATAGCCAAAATCAACCTTTGCCCCTGAATTTCTTCTAAACAAATGATGACTCCCAATTTATCTTTAAACTGTTTGAATTGTAGATGTTCATTAATCAATGTAATGATCCCCTGCTCTTACTTGAACCAGCACTAAAGAAAACATGTCCACCCCATATCTTCCCAAATTTTTCAGCTTCCTGCGGGGAAAGATGCATTTCTTGAAGACACACTATTTCATATTTCTTGCGCTTAGAAAAGAAATAACCTCCCTTCATTTCATGGGGTGTCCCAACCCATTCACATTCTATGTAGAGAGAGATAATCTACTCATATTTACATTTTACATTTTGTCATATTATAAAACATAGATTGTGTGTAAAATGAATATAAAGACCACATTGCCCATTAGTGTAACAATCAAACCCCGAACTTCCCTCAGAACCAAACAAACAGAACAAACATGTGCATTAACCCCTGCACGACATCCCCAACCGGTGTCAATCCCTCTAAACTCAAAGAGTCCATGTACGCCTATGAGAGCCCCCACAACAACTTAGCCATCAGATTGCTCAAGTCCTGTGCTTCTGTACAAATTTTGTGAGGCAAAATTACATAACAGAAAATAATCTGTAAAACAAATTCCAGTCAATAGGCAGAATAAACACAAAGAACGTGTAGATTAATTCACAGAACTGTCTCGAAGGTGTGTTCCTCCACAAACCAAGCTCTAGTCTCTAGCAGAACCAGCACAAAAAACAAACAATACATTATATATATATACACACATCAGTTAGTTCTGGTCCTCAAATCTGATTGGACAAGAGATGTTCCATAAGCACTGATGGTCTGACAGGATCAGCACTTGGATGCATCACTGTGTGTGTGTGTATCACTCTGCTTGTGTTTGTGCTATTCTAAACTAAGGTGTAAGAGCAGTATATCTCTGTTAGGAGTTTCTGTCTTTATTTTTGAAATGACATATGTTTGCAAGCAGGTGGTGCAAAAGATAATTTTTGTGTGTAATATGAGCCAGTTGGTGACGTAAAGTGAATCCGTTAGTCATTGTTTACATAGAACAGCACTCCATGATCTCTCGTATTACCACTACATTACTTAAGCTAGGATATTGTTTTAAATGGCTTTAAATGAACAATTTTCACTGTTTCTATAGTGATCGACTCTTGCACGGCTACCACGAAATAGGGACAAATACCTCCGCTTGGACGCTATTTTTCCACTGAGAAAGCTTACCTTCAGAACGCTTCAGAATATATATATATATATATATATGTATATATACATAGACATCGCTTGTAGGCATGTAGATATTTTGCGGCCATACTTAGTATCCATTCTCTATCTGGCCGGGAACTTTAGTGTAAAAGCAATCTTCCGTCAATGCAAACGTTTCTTGAAGGAATTTTATTCCACAAAACAAACTCCAGCCACCATTGTTTCTACGAAAGACAAGGTTTGCTTGGGACATGTAAATACTTTGCGGTCATCCTTAGTATCTATTCTCAGCTTGGCCTGGAACATCAGAGCAAAAGCGATCTTCTGTTGATGTAAGATTCCTTGAATCGATCTTAAATTCGCAGTCCAGGAACAAGAAAATGTTGTGATTCTTCCAAGAAAGCTTTCCTTTGCTCCTCACCTTGTGCAACAAAAGATCTTTATCAGATGATCTCAGACATTTTGACAGAATCGATTGGGCCTGTCTCCCTCAGTGGATCTGTGAGCCAGGTGGATCTGTGTTTTCAAGCTTATGGCCTGTTATGTCGAGCAGACTTGGGAAGAGCTCATCTAGGAATTTCACCATATCTCTGCCTTCCTCATGCTCAGGAATTTAAACAATTCAGACTTTATTTTGCCTACTTCGGTTCTCCAAATCTTAAATTATTTCAAATTCTTAGTCATTAGCAGATTAGTGGATAATTCTCACTCCGATGACTCCAGATAATCGATCCATTTCTCCATGTCCGACAATCTTGTAACTAACTCAAAAAATATAATTTCCAATGCCATAATCGATCTATGTATTACAGCAAGATCCTCTAAGTTGGCAACAACTTTCGTCAGCATCACAGTCACGTTGGACAGTTGATGCTGGATTTCTCCCACCGCACCATCCAAACCGAGTCCCAGATCTGCAGGCCTGTTTCAGAGGTTTCAGTTTGAGCACGTAAGTATCTTTTGCTATCTCCAGAGCCTGAGGACTTTGACTTCTTTGCCATGTTGACTTCAAAGTACATATATGTAGAAGGATGTATCGACCTAGATTAGGACGCAAAATAATTAAAAACTAGCAAACTGCCCAGAGTGTGAGTGACTCCATGATTAGAAATGATTCTCTGTATGTAGCTTTGAAGAGATTTAATTTAAGCTGTCAAACCACAGAAGACATACTTGTAATTGAAAATACATTGTATAGGCCAGCTATTGAACAGGAAAAAAAAATGGCCCTCCATGACAAAAAGGTTGCCGACCCCCGGTGAAAGCTATATGAAAGTTGCATATACACAATATATCATCTTTTGTTAGCTAGGGTAATACATCTTTGTCCTTTAAAATTATTTAGGTTGAATTTAATGGAAAACTATGCAAGCTGCTCTCGGTGGCGCTGCAGATATTTGAGCAGCCTCCTGAGACGGCGAGTCAACGCTGTGTATGCACCTTCATAGATAATAATTGCTTCAAATTTTAGAACGAGCCATGTCATCTGCCAGATACGTTTGTGTGCAACCCCCTTTCATTTACCCTGCCACTCACACTTCTCCAAAGTTGTGTCGAGAAATATGTTTGAACAAAGACAATTGTGCAATGAGCAGCCCTATTTATATCTGGAATCTGAAATGATGATAAATATTGATAATCAACTGGGAAACCTTCAGATTATTGATGTGTGAAAAAGGCATCGATCCCAAGCCTACTTACAGCATCTTTTATATAAAATTCTATCTTAATAGGGTTTTACACCACAATGAGGTAAGCAAATATCTCTGATACTTCCAGACTAAAATATGCAACATCCCAACTCTAATAACACAAGCTGTTGCTTAAATGCAACATCATTATGAAAGTTATTTAAATCATTCATTTAAACCTCATAGGAAAATGTGTTCTTTCACAAAGTGTCTTTAAGTCATTTGGCACAAATGCCGTTTCCTCAATTAGCCATGAAATTATGCGGATTATTGTGATATGTGGTGTTGAAGGAAATGTGCAGTGCTATTTCACACTCACGCGTTGGCCTTTTGTCCCCAACCATTCTGAAATTTACACCTGGTTTGACTGTGTTGTCACTGCAGTAAGGCTGTCTAACTCCATTGTACCTGTAGGCTCTGAGCAACAACACATCTATGAGGGTGGACGGTCTCAGGAGGATTTCATGCCATATGGCAAGGTAAAGTATAATGCAATCTTACATCTGTTCCCTTACGTGCCAGAGAAACAAAACTCGTGTTTAATAAAAGATCACAGAACTTTTACCAGGGCCACAGTGTCAAATGATACAGCTGAACATAATGTTGTATTATAAAGACAGCAGTGTATGTCTGATGTCACGCTCAACATCAGTACTGAATGACAAAGCCATGCTGTGCCTGCAGTGACACTAGGGATGGGAATCATAAATAATTGGACAATTCTAGTTCTTAATACTAAACAAAAACAATGCTAATATTTTTGGTAACATATCTAAAACTCTGTTCCTAGTGTATTTTAATAGCATGTTGTCATTTGAAAAACCAGTCAGCACACTGATAAAAGTCTAACAGAAATTAAGTACACAACACAATAACGGTTTTCGGCTCATTTTAAGTCAGATATGACCGAAAGTAATGACTTGCTGTTCAGTAAGTGAATTAGCATGTTAATTCAGACTGATTTAGTAAACAGTTTGATTCAGTGAGACCAATTCATGTAAAAGAGGGTTGCGTTCACAAATCTACAGCTGGTCGCACTGGTATTTATTATTTTTCATCATACATCACATTTCAGATGACAAGCTCACAACTCAGCTAAAGCTACATTTATTTTGGTATGTAGACTGTAGATTCAGTGGCACAGGAAAAACTTGCTATGTTCAGAACAGCATATAACTATTCTTACCATGCAGATTTTCTTCTGCCATAATGAGAATTAAACAACAGAGTGTGTGAAATACTATTTTAACTCATTATTTTATTAGACTGCCAAATGTATTTATTTTTAACACAAAATTGGAATAAAAATGCACAATTTTCATTTCCAAGATGATAAAATTAAACGTGACAACAATGAAGCAGCCTGCTGTTTGTAACCTTTATATAAGGGATAATCATTATCGTTATTATTCCTGGATATGCTGTCATTATTCTGAAATATCAGACCATTGGATGGCATGATCGACCAATCAAAATCAAGTATTCCAGAGAACCATTTATAATTCCTACTGTTTCACAAACTCCTTTTTTAAAATAGTACGTAGTATATGGTTTATACAATATAGTATTCAGTAAGCAATCTAGTATTACATTCCAAACATAGTCAGTGTTATAGCAATCCACATCAGCGGAATAATGTATGTTAAAAAACATTAATTGAACCGAACAGCATGAAAATTATTCAGTTCCAGTATTATGTATGGAAACAGTTCTCGATTCCCAGCATACACAGGTTGGTGGGGTAGAAACATGCAGAAAGCAGCACCACCACTCAAAGACATGAAGATCAACCACATGGGGATGAAGGGGGGCTGGAAGGGTATTGTGAATGATCACGACATCGCACACCTTTCTAATGTGGAGCAATGGACCATAGGAAGTCAGCTGCTAGGGGAAAAACACACACACTCACAAACTAAGTGGAGTAATCATGTTGTAAGCGCTGCCATGAGTCTCTGGTGGAGAGAGCAAAGAGAAGAAAATGCCACTGAGACCATGAGAGAAAGCTTGGTATTGACCACAATATCATTGATCAGCTCGATGAGAAAACCCCCCCAAAAAACATTACTGTTCCGCAAGCATCGCTGCTGGTTCTGGAGAACACAGAAACCCTCAAATGTTTTCAAACCTTTTACTGCAGTCGCCTTTTAGACTGCAATGTGAGTACCAGCAGTGGTGCAGGTGTAAAGGTAAAGCTGTGTTGAATTGAGTTTAATTGGCCATCATCTTGATGAATTTCAAATATTACCAAACAGATTGGATCCGCAGGTGTGTCCCTCTCTTATTCTTTGCAAATCAAGCAGGTATTGTGGACAAATGTGTGGTACTTCGTGTACATAAAACAACAAGTCAATTCATGGCTATTCATAGGAAGTGAATTAAGAGAACGTTGAGAACACTGAAATGTTGAACAAGGATGTGTGCTTTATTATGAAATGGATTCCTTTAGTCCTTGAAGCTGATTGGTATACAGCGTTCCAGCCAAGCTAAAATATATGATGAACAGCAATTACGTAAAACACCAGTTCATCTAGAAACTGTATAACCTTGTGCATACACATCCGTGGACGATGCAATTTGGCTTCTCTATACGCAACGCATTATTTCATTTCATTTAAACCGACTGCTCTCAGACTAAAGGGTTAAACTTTTGATGTGTGGAGTCATGTGACAAAACATGGCGCCGATCACAGTGGAGTTTTTATTTGGGTAAACGCCAAAAAAACTGCATCTGGTAAGAAACCTAATTAAGATTTTGCATTGAAACCTGTTTGAGTCAAAAGATTGGAGTCTCTAATTTCATCCGATATACCATTTTTAAACCTGTTGTGATTTATCGTGAAGCGCCATGCTGCTAAACGCAATGTACACTAATGTGTACAATAGCACAAGGCTTTCAATAGAAATCCTATATTTACCGTGCATTTTCACATTGAGAAAATGTTTTGTTGTCAAAGGCTTTATAGGGAGTTAGGATGAAAATACGGGTTTGAACTGTTCTATGACCAGCGCAGACAGATTGCACACTGGAGGTTAAGTCATTCACTTAATAGGGAGCAAGGAAGCATCCTATACAGTAGCTTTATGAAGTCAAGTGCATTCAATCCAAACTTCCAATCAAAAGTTCAGTTTCAGGCTGAAGATGATGTTTGAACCACTAGACATGGTGGTCAGACATGGGATAATAGTACTTAGATTCAAATTTTATAATGTATAATTTTATTTTAACATGGTTGGCAGTGATTGGATAATGCTGGCCATTAATTCTTCATAGTTATGCTTATTTCTGATTGGTAAAATGCTTCAGGATGGGCTATGCCTTTTTTTGCTTGACATTGCAAACATTGCAAAGAACATTCTGATTTTGTCAAAGAATCTTTTTTTTTTATTTTTATTATTAATATTATTATTATTTGTATAGCATTTGTTGCTTTTCCCAAAATTATTCCAAAGCAGCTTTACCGAAAATGTTGCTGTAATGTCTGTAACGTCTTAAATAAATTGAATAACCTAAACTCCTGGAAACATAATAAACAATTTGATAAAAAAAATAAAAAAAAAAATAAAAAAGAAATTGGACTTTTTAATAGTATATGTGGACATAAATTTTATTCAAAAATGTTTGCTCTAGAATTATTGATATATTTTTTGCATGTTTATTAGGTGCTACTATTTCAAATCAAATAAAAAGGGAAAATGTAAAATGCACCCAGCAGTCAGGTATTTGGACACTTGTATGAATATCTGTGTATTATATAAAAAAATATTCAACCATTGGCATATAATCAAAACTAATATAGCACAAACACACATTTTGTTCAAAATTAAGTATTTGGACACATCCTAGTTGTCAAACAATGTGCAAATACTGGATTGTACATACATACTGAGCTAGGACACCTGGGTGAACTTGTGGGGAAATGGAAGCATAGCGATAGTTCAGGAAGACTCAGGAAGACTCATAGTAGTATACACCATTCATTCAATGAGGCATCTCATCCAATCATAATCCTGCATCTTCTTTAATCTGCAACTGTGTTATCACATTGTGTGCATGGTTTTCAACCCCCATCCACCCCTTCACAACAAGTTTGGGTCCCATCCTGTTGAGGGGGATGTTCCTCTCCCCTGCCGTTCATCTTCTGGCAGGATCTGACAGTTCAAGCTAGAATCTGAGCGCTAAACCGTAGGACGGGGCTTACAACAAAAGAAAACTATATTATGTATTATGATTATTCTCATTGTTCTGAGTCTTTCTTGTAGAAAGTTAGCTCTGATACAATGTCAAGCATCATGTATTTGCAGATGCCACTTGGTTTTATATTTTGTATCTAATGCAATGACATTCAGACATTTTTAGTGTGATTTGACTTGATGAAGCCATATGTTCTGCAGTACCGATGAGCTCAGCTGGGGTGTAAAAACCTGATCCATTTACTGTGCACCTCCACAAAAAGACAGCACGGCACCATGGATGACCAGGGAACAAAGTGACAATGGAAAACCAGTCCACAGTCTTTTGCATATCTATCATATTAAAAACAAAGGTATAAATTGAATTTGAAAGGCTATTGCTAGCAAAGAGGGCTCTTGAGTGGCACGAATGCATCCATTCAGCATGGAATAAAGAAAACCATTCAATGCCTGTTGGTGTAAATCCTGGCATGCGGATATCCCTCAGCGGACGTGCGCAGTGACAGACCAATTGCACAGCAACGAGAGGTGAGCAGAGGTGGTGGCGACAGCTGTGCTTCCCTAATTATCATCAGGCGAATGAGGACGCATCACCTGTGTTTTGTTTGAACGTCGAAAGAAAATAATTATTGTGCTTACCGTGAGACCATCATCCACTTCCAAAACAGAGGGCTCTATTCTGTAATAATTACTTTTCTCCTTTTCGCTACAATATCAGAGGGATTTTAGCCCCTGTTCCACTGACACTGTTACTTTGGATATAAAAAAAAAATGTCAAAGTCATAAACCTGGTTATTCTGAATTTTTTTAGTAGGGCTTGTATGATTACTTGTCAACTAGTTGCCCAGAAAAGTACCAGAATAATTGGTTACTTGGCAGGTCAGTGTTTACCTTATTTAAATGACTCCATTGGCATTAACTTAACATTTTAGGCTATTTCCCAGATAATTCCAAATGAAGTCATATTAATTTTGACATATAAAACATAATGGATGGGGCACTGGTGGAGAGAGTCAGCAGCTTCAAGTTCCTCGGTGTCCACATCACTGAGGAACTCACATGGTCCGTCCACACTGAGGCCATTATGAAGAAGGCTCACTGGCGCCTCTTCTTCCTGTGATGGCTGAGGAAGTTTGAAATGAACCAACACATCCTCACACGGTTCTACATCAGCACAGTAGAGAGCATCATGACTGGCTGCATCACTGCCTGGTACGGCAATAGCACCGCCCACAACCGCAAAGCTCTGCAAAGGGTGGTGCGAACTGCCAGAAACATCATCGGAGGTGAGCTTCCCTCCCTCCCGGACATATATAATAGGCGGTGTGTGAAAAAAGCTTGGAGGATCATCAGAGACTCCAGCCACTCGAGTCATGGGCTGCTCTCACTGCTACCATCAGGCAGGCGTTATCGCAGCATCAAGACCCGCACCAGCCGACTACATGACAGCTTCTTCCCCCAAGCAATCAGACTTTTGAACACTTGATCTCTCATTATCAATATGCATCAGCACTGCACTTTATTAATCCATTATCTGCAACACTGGACTGTCATAATTATATTCTCCACAATACAACTACTGTATATATATATTTTTTATAATCTTTATTTTTATTTCTATTGTATGTGTATTCTATATTGTGTGTATTGTTTACTGCACATTGTATATTTTTATTGTGTTGTGTAAGTATGTGTACATTTGATATGTAAATTGTGTTGTGTAAATAAGTTGTTTATTGTAATTGGTATATGTCTCGTCACTGTCATGACTGCTATGTTGCTCGGAACTGCATACAAGGCTTTCACCTCCAGTTGCACTTGTGTACATGGTAGTGTGACAATAAAGTGATTTGATTGATTTGATAAGAAGGAAATAATTTTGTCTTGCTTTGTGAAAATTCACACTTTAAATGTTCAAAGTGCTCCATGTTCACTTTATTTGCAATATAGCATAACTTCAAATATACACTCAATGAGCACTTTATTAGGAAGACCTGTACACCTATTTATTCATGTGATTAGCAAATCAACCAATCGTGTGGCAGCAGTGCTATGGATAAAATATGGGTCAGGAGCTTCAGTTTATGTTCACATCAACCACTAGAATGGAGTAAAAAATGTGATCTCAGTTATTTCGACCATGGCATGATTGTTGGGTGCCAGATGGTCTGGTTTGAGTATTTCTGTAACTGCTAATCTCCTGGGATTTTCACGCACAACAGCCACTAGAGTTTAATCAGGATGGTGTCAAAAACAAAAAACATCCAACGAGGGGTAGTTCTGCTGATGGAAATGCCTTGTTGATGAGAGAGGTCAATGGAGAATGGCCAGACTGGTTTGAGCTGACAGAAAGGCTACAGCAACTCAGATAACTACTCTGTATAATTGTAGTGAGCAGAATAGCATCTCAGAATGCACAACACATCAAACCTTGAGGTAGATGGGCTACAACAGCAGAAAACCACATTGGACAATTTATTAGAACTATAGCGTTCTTAATAAAGTTCTCAGTGAGTGTCATTTCATATATTTAAAAATTTATCAACTAGTTATTAACTAAAATCATGTGATCAGAGAGTAATCAGCATGGACCCAAAATGTTGACTAGTGGCAGAACTAACCAAGTAGCTGACTAGTTGGTGCAACCCCTATTATGTAGTAACTTAGTCAGTTACGTCAATATTTGGTTCTCAAGTTAGTGGAAACACCGGAGGTTTGCAGATCGCCTGGCCAAGCATAAGCACCATTTCAGAGGAAAAAAGCTATTTGAGAGCGTATCTGAAGTTCTATCAAACATCTCCCCTGTTGTCCTGTCAGTGCTCATCCATCCATAAAGAAGCACATTAGAGCTTATAGCACTTAATGCTCAAGGCTCAATGATGCCATAGTTATACATCATTTAAGGCAATGAGGTCTGAAGTGTTCTGCCATTAAGAGCCTTTTACGGTCCAGTAAAGTTTTCATAGCTTAATCATCATGAATGACCTCTCACCCTCTTCTGGTGGGTTTGTCAGCCAGATACCACTGCCTACTTGCAGCAATGACTGTTTCGCATGTTTAACATTTACATACATTTATGTTCTTAGCAAATGCTAAGTCACTGGCATGAATCACACCACTGGCCATTCTCCAAACACACTACAAATAAAATATGTGCAGATATGTCCTGTTGAATAGACAAGCAGTGTTGTTTACCAGCATATGTTGTGTTTTAGAATCTGGTCCATCTAACCAGGCTTCTTAACTAACTTAACTAGCAATATTTCTATGGTTAACGTCATGGTTACTGATGAGATTCAGAGAGTACCAAAGCAGGCAGTGGGAGGATTCTGGGTAAGCAAATAGCAAAAACCTGTGCTTGGATGAATCGACTCTAGATCAGCTGGACCACCTGAGGGTGGAGTCTTCACTCTCCCTTGAGCATAACCTGCCTGCTGTTGAGGTGGCCCGGCATGTGAGTGGCCTGCAGCAAATTGAGCCGCCGCTGACTCCAAAGGAGGAGACGATGGGCGAGTTGTGACATTCGGCGAGAGCGTAGGCCGCCTTGGTGGTTGATGTACGCAATCGTCGCTGTCCGGACCAACACATGCTTGCCCCAGATCAACAGCAATAGCCTACTCAGGGCAAGTAGTACCGCCAGCAACTCGAGGCAGTTGATGTACCAATGCAGTCACGGGCCGGTCCAAGGGCCGGCAACTGAGTCCCTGTTGCATATGTTGACCCAGCCATGCTGGGAGGCATCTGTCATAACCACGATGTGCCTGGGGACCTGGCCTAGGGGAACTCCTGCCTGTAGGAATGCTAGGTCTGACCAGTGCTGAAGTGGTCTCATATGCATCAAACCGGCAGCGTGATTGTGGCTGATATGCCCCAGGAGCCTCTGAAAGGATATTCTGTCTGAACGCATGCAGAAAATATGTCACGTGAGTGAGTTAACATTAGTCAGTAGTTGTTATAGTTGAGGATGCAGATGCCCACTTCCTGTAGCGGGGCAAGGGCTGCCTCTGCGACTTTCGTGAAGGCATGAGGAGACAAGGACAGGCCGAAGGGGAGGACTTTGTACTGATATGCCCGACCCTCGAAGGCAAACTGGAGAAAGGGTCTGTGTCAAGGAAGAATGGAGACATGGAAGTACGCATCCTTCAGGTCTACCGCCATGAACCAATCCTGATGCCAGACGCTCGCTAAAATGCATCTCTGCGTGAACATCTAGAACGGGAGCCTGTGCAGAGCCCAGTTCAGATCTCGCAGGTCCAAGATTGGCCGCAACCCGCCACCTTATTTTGGGTACAATGAAGTAGGGGCTGTAAAACCATGCAAGCCATGCCCCTCAAGCTCCGTGCGAGAGGGACCACTCCCGGAACAGCCTGGGATGGGGGAGGAGGATTTTCGTCCTTGTGGCAAGTGGAGACCATCACATCGGGGCGGGTTTGTGACATGGCTGGGCGTGCAGAAGTGGGAGGCCCGGTTCCAGGGCGCCGTACCTGCCAAAGAGAACCGGTGGCCGAGAGACCAGAAATAGGGCCCAGGGAATGAGGAAACTACTCTTTAATTGAGAATGTGGGTCCCGCAGCCCGTTGGGCATGCCGCAAAACAGAAATAAAATGAAACCAAGGATTCTCCACCTGACCCTCCGGCGGGGGTGGGAGTGTTCTGCTTACCAATTCTCATAGTGCAGTTTCCTGAGTCCCGGGGCTGCCCGTCTCAGGGGCGCTTTGAAGCATTCTTGGGGTTCTTGGTGGCCGGCCATGAGCCGGGTCAGGGGCCTGTGGGTGGCATCATGCCAAGACCGGCCCCAAGGGGCGGGCTGTGGCAGAGCTGGTGTTGCCGCCGCAGGGGAACGCCCATGGCGACAACCAGACAGAGTGCAGGGTCTGTAGCTCCGCCGGGGCAGGAAATGTTGTATGGCCTCCATCTGCTTCCTTATCGTTGAAAACTAACCTTGTCAACCTCTTGCGACTCGACCAAGTTGAGCCAAAGGTGGCGTTTATGGACAACCAGGGTGGACATCGCCTGCCAGAGAGCACGCGCCGAGACCTTTGTCGCTCGGAGGGCGAAGTCGGTCACCGAGCGCAGCTCCTGCATTAGTCCCAGGTCAGGACTACCCTTGTGCAGTTTTCTAAGTGCCTTGGCATGGTGCACCTGCAGGAGTGCCATGGCATGCAAGGGGGAAGCGGCATGTCCAGCAGCGCTGTATGCTTTAGCCATCAGTAAAGACGTCAGCCTACAGGCTCTGGACGGGAGCCTCAGACAACTCCGCCAAGTGGCGGCGATTTGCATGCATCAAGAGTAGTGAGAGCGGAGGAACTCACGGATCGTGTATGGGCAGTGAAAGGTGCCTGCCATGAATGCGTGAGCTCATCATGCACCTCCGCGAAGAAAGGAAAGGGGGCAGTGCGTGGCCGTGAGTGGCGCTCTGGCCCCAGGAACCAATTATTGAGCCGCGAGGGTTCAGGGGGTGGGAGCGCTCACAGCTGCCAGGGCAAGCATGGCTGTCAGCTCCACGTTGGCCTGTGACTGAGCTGCCGCACCTCTGGGTGGGAGTCCAGCTGAGTCCTCATCGTCAGACATGACAAGCCCGCTCTCCGGTGCCGTGAACG
This sequence comes from Xyrauchen texanus, assembly GCF_025860055.1. Lineage (NCBI taxonomy): Eukaryota > Metazoa > Chordata > Actinopteri > Cypriniformes > Catostomidae > Xyrauchen > Xyrauchen texanus. Next base: position 18,315,953 of record NC_068311.1, read on the forward strand.
ATAACTCATCTTCGTTGCGAGCTCTGAATGAGATCGCGTGCCCGCCGTTAGATGGACCGGCAATCTCGCTTCAGAGCTCGGTCGGAGCATATGAGTGTGTCGAGGAATGGGAGGTCTGTGGGGGAATACCCGGTGGAGAAGTTCCCATTGATGTCCACATATCGTCCCCAGTGCTAACCAACCCCGACTCATACACGTAGGTAGAAGGACCGAGTTGGGGAGACACTGGGGTGGCTTGCCCTCTTATGAAGGCGATCCGCGTCATCTACGTAGCCATGGTCATGCCCTCTCAATGAGGACATGAACAATCCACGAACGCTGACTCGACGTGGGTAGCACCTAAACACGTAAGGCAGCGATCATGGCCGTCAGAAGCGGCGAGATATGGACTGCAACCAGGAATTATACACAAACATATAGGCAACTTGATAAAGACGCTTTCGTTTGTGCCACTCTTTGTGAATTTTATATATATATATATATATATATATATATATATATATATATATATATATATATATATATAATAGCTCAGTGAATGCGTCTGCTCTGCTCCGAAGAAGAATTCTAAGTGTGAGTTTGCAAGCGGCACTCCTTTTTTACCCGTATGTCCAGGGGAATGGCATGCAAATTCCACACGCCAATTCTCATTGGCCTTTTCACAAAGATCAGAGATGTCTGGGCTCCCCAAAAGTGACCCCTAGTGTCAACTCATCGACACAACGTCAAGTGAGTGACAGATAGGGAACCAGCTTCCACAAACCGTATGTTTTTTTTGGACATGATATTCTCTTCAGTATCCTTGTAGGATGTAAATTCCATTTATATATATATATATATATATATATATATATATATATATATATATATATATATATATATATCTCAAAGCACCATGGTATTTATATCTGGGGTTACTAAAAATGGTATTACGATCAATGTTCCATGGTACTGCCATTCCTTTTTTTGTAATGACCATACTGGTCATTTTTACCAGGTTAACATCAGAGCTGTGCTGGCCCACAAGCTAGACCAGTTTGGACAGAAATGCAGGCTAGTCAGGCTGGCCTGTTTCACTTGTGTGCAAGTGAAATGCATAAAAGAAAAGAGGGAGAATAAAAGAAGGACGGCCTGAAAGGTGAAAATCAGCTTTGCAGGAGTGACTGCAGTAAATGTAGAGTCCTGCTGAGTTGACGCTTTGATTTCTTGCAAAATTATAAAATTTGGGATCAAACACAGCATGTTCTATCCACTCTCTCACACTGGTCAGTCTGGAACAAAGTCTGGCCCAAAATATCATGCAAAATGAAGTCACCTACAAATAAGCAAAGCTTGTGGGATTGGCCTGTTGGGTTCATCTTTCACCAGCACTTCTGTGTTTCTCCCTGTTGTGGACTGCTGGTCATATATTAATATTCATGCTTGACCAAGTGCAGTAATTCTAATTTAATATGCAACATTAATGATAACTTGAGAGACTGCAGATAACTGAGATGGCCACCCACCATAATTTTATTAAATCCCACATTCAACAGGCACCAAATGGAGAGAATCTCACTTATTTCTGTAAGTTATGTAGTTAGCTGCCTCCTAAGGCAGCATCCAAATCATCATGGAACCTCATACATGACTGATTTGGAAGGTTCTACATAGGCAGCAACACACACCTCACCATTATGCACAGGACACCCGATTAACAGTTGATTTCAATAGAGCTGTGATGTCCAAACAACACAGAACTCTAATATAAATGCATGGCAAATACACAAATATTTGGTAAAATAATACATTTTACACTGTAAATCCTCCTGTTAACGTCACATTTAACAGTTTAAGAGTTAAAGGAATATTATCGGTCCAATACAAGTTTAGCTCAATCAACAGCATTTGTAGAATAATGTAAAGCATGTGGTAAGAGTGCTGTATGTTCAGCTATCAGCATGGCTGTGGTTTGGCCTTAAGTTTGGAACTACTTTCTTATGCCACAAATTCAGGATCTGCCATTGCTAGTTTGAAAGATGAGCCCGAGTCTTTGTTACTAATTCGAAAGCATCACTTTAGAAATAATAATGGCAGCTTGGGCTGTTTCTAACAAGTTATTGGAGAAACAAGGATGTGTGTATGAGAGAGAGAGAGAGAGAGAGAGAGAGAGAGAGAGAGAGAGAGAGAGACTGAGCATGTGACAACCTGCATCTGTAGTTAAAATCTATTCCTCAGCTGTAGTGTGATTGGAATCCGCTACGATCTTGGAGGGATTCTGCTATACACCACCTGCCATCTGAATCATCCTACGAGTATTTCACTCACATTCAAGTTTTGTTGTCAGAGAGAAAACATAATGGATGTCAGTTTCATTCTTGCATATTTCTTGAGAAATTCTTATTTTGACACAGACATAGAAAGCATTCTCTCCTCCACCATGTTGAAATTTGACCTCTTCTCCCTCTTCAGAATCTGGGTATCAGGTAGGCACCCTAAGCGTGTCTGATAACTCTATCTCTCTTGACTCTCAACTGTGATCGGCAGATGGTTTGAGCTATAAGCACTCATGGAACACCTCTCGTCCAATCAGACTCGAGGACCAGAATTAACTGATATATATATAGTACATTATAAGCTTCACATTTCTGCCTTTAATCCCTCCAAATATTGGCCCCATTTACTTTCATTGTAAGTGCTTAATTATAATCCTGATATTTGCACACTTATGATGCCTTAAATTGCTGTCTCCATAGGCATCTCACAAGGAAGGAACAGAACTAATAATAATAGAAAATAAAATTGAATTTTACCACCATAGAACAAAGTGGCCCTCAGGCTGACAAAGGTGATTTAATTATCGACACAAGAATGGCATTTCAAATACCAATATTTTTCATACGAATGCATTCAGTAGAGGTGCCAGGCTCCACAGGAAGTTCTGTTTGTGCTGCACTCCAGGGTTTCAGACACTGGCCTTTCTCTCTTTCTCTTACAGAACCTTTCTCACTCAATTCCCCCCTCTCTCTTCCCTCTATAGCAATGTGCCATCTAGGTTCAAAAGCCTCAGCCTTGAGCACAGCCGTGCTGCTCTACTGTAGTTTGCTCATGAACAAGATCACCTGTACTACAAACACACTATTCATATTTATGAGAAATTAGAGGAAAACCTCTTTTCTACTCACCATATTTATCCTAGAGTTATATTGTTTTTGTAGTTACTGACTTGAATGAAAATTGTATTTGTTCGTGTAGCTTGCAGAACACCAAGGGCCTGGACCCCTGAGAAAACATGTGCTACAGTCAACATCAGTCATCATCAAGAGGCAACATCAAGAGGCAACTCTTGTACTAGACTTACAGGAAACAAAATCACTTAGACTGTATACATTATCTATTTTTACAAGAACCGCCACTTGATGTGGGTTAGAGCAAGTTGTGTGAGAGCCAAAAGTGACAGCATGCTATGAACGATCATATATCAGGCAGTAATGAGAGAAGTCAAAAGCTACTCCAGACACTCAGAGTAGATTTTTTTCTTTCGTTCTCGACCAGATGGGAAACTCCATCACTGCATTTGAAAGAGCATTTTAAGCACTCATGATAGAAAAAGAGTACAGGCTCTTTCTAGTGCTTAAGCTGTCATGACGAGCATCTTTCGGAATTTACTTCTATTATAAGAAATATATGAGTGATACAGACTGAATAATACAGGCTTTGTACATACACAACAAATAGTTTACATGAAATACTTGAGGGTAATTGACATGCCCTTTGGTGTGACATAATATAGTCCATTTAAAAAAAATGTAAAGGCATTTTGCTAAATCATTTAGAATTGATATGTCTGCAGCTATAATAACATCATATTATTTGAAAGACTACATGGAATTTTTGTAACTTTTTAATTGTAACAATTTAGTTGAGCTTTTAAAGGCAAAAAGGTGATTTAAATGGGTAAAAATTTGTTGAAGAAAAAAAAGAGAACGCCGCCACCTGGAGGGATCGTACGGTACTCCCCTCCAAGGCCTGTAGGATGACGTTGTCGTTGACTTCGAAAGCCTACAGCACCACTGGTCAGGCCGCCTCCGCCCTGCATGCCATGGCACTCCTGCAAGTTCATCAAGCCAAGCCACTTAACCCTCTGGGGTCTGAGGGTGTTTTGGGCCCTGGAGAGGTTTTGACATTTCTGCTTTTTTCAGTTGCTTAAAAACACAATAATGGCTAAAGTCTGATAACACTGTATTCAGCACAAACTGGGCTACAATATTACGTGAGCAACATGTGTGTACATGTTTGTATTTTTGAGAAAATAACGTTTATGCATGGTTTTGAAAAACTAAAGTGATAAGTAATTGAAATAAGGCCATATAACACATACTAAACATTTGTCCACAAGACTTCTGAGAACTGGATCTTATAGCCTACAGTTTTTACTACAAAACGATGTGAAAACCATCCTGATCACTCATTCATACAAAACAATATAGTAATTGAATTTTTGTAAGACACTTTTAGTGTTAGAAAGGTCATATGCGAGGAGGCATGAACTATCATGAATATGGATTGTAATTCACACCTGAGGAGACAAAAGACCCCTCACCTGGGCATATCAATGAGGAATGTGACAGAAAGAGAATGAATGTGAGGAGACTTAATGATCAAAATCAAGTTTTAAGTTAAAAGAAATAATCTGACTATACATTTTCTTTACATAAAGACTTGACTTAATTTTAGACCCACACTACCGTTTAAAAAGTCTCTTCTGCTCACCAAGACTGCATTTATTTGATACAAAATACAGTAAAAACAGTGATATTTTGAACAATTTTTACAATTTAAAAGAACAGTTTTCTGACGAAAGGAGGGAACACATCAAACTTAATAAAGTACATGAAAGACAGACACCTGGATTTATTCAAGCAAATAAAGCAGGTGAGTTTAAACTTTCACAGTTTATATTATGTAGATCCCAAAGTATTAGGGAATGATTAAAAAAAAAAAGTACATTCAGAAGCATGTACCATTGTGGAATAAGCGGAGCCAGAGCTCTTTAAAGGATATACAAAAATTATATGAAAAATTATAATTTCGTTATTTTACTAACCCAACTAATGACTCATCGGCGCTTTATCAGTAGGTTGCACGACACGTGAAGCATTTTTTTTTTTTTTAGCTTTCACTTAAGAAGAGTTGTGCACTTTTTATTTTAATATATCTCTTTACATAAATACTATTTTCCACTTAAAAACTATAATTTCGTTATTTTACTCACTGATGAGCAAAAGGTCGAGGCAGAAATGAACATGTACCTGCAGGAAATGGCCATTGATGGGGAAGAGGACCCGCTGACTTGGTGGAAAACGAACGACAAAAGGTTTCCGTTCATGGCAAGATTAGCACGGAAATATCTGTGCATATGTGCTACCAGTACTCCATCAGGGCGGGTCTTCAGCACAGCGGGTAGTTACTCCAATCCGCAGCTTATTAAAACCAGATAAAGTGAATATGTTGGTATTTCTGGCCAGAAACATCGAAATTTAAACATGGTCTATGGTGAAAGATATTAGACTTCTTTACGCATATTTCGCCATCCGTTGCAGAGCTATTCGATTTTGCATATTATTTTTTAAACATTCATTTGTGTAGTTCATATGACCACTTTACAATATTTCAATAACATAATTTATTTTGTAGCCTGTGCTGAAGTTAATTGTGCTGCTAATTATAAGTGAAATGTTAATGCCGAGTTTCGGTCTGAGTGTTGTTCCCATTTTCTTGTTCTTTATTTGTTGTTCTTCTATGTTTTAATAAATGTGTGTTATTCATATTCACCTTGTTTCTTTCATTTGATTTGACATTATGGATTTATGGCCAAGGACATTTTTCTTTAAAAGTATTAACCAGACAAAAGTTATTTGATGTTCGCTGGTCTGGGTTTATCTTAAACTGCCGCTTCAGTGTATACAAGAGCTATGTGACAATGAGCAAGATTTTCTGAGACACTACAACTACTAATAATTAATTAATAAAGGCTATTTTCTTGTAGCCTACAACATAAAATATTTTAATCTAAATGTACAGTGTAAGACATGTAAAAAAAAAAGACAAGAAGCTAACAATGTCAAGATCAATATTTGTGTAGCCTGCCTGACACGGTATTTTCACAGACTAACACGTCACGTCTCTGGCATATACTACAGTATTTAAAATAGCATATATGCATTAGTTATATTCTCAATTTAATTTACAGAGCAATCCCTGCAAAGTTTTTAGGTTAACTATAGAAGAGACTAGGATTAGTGAGTCACACTAGCAAGACTCGCAAAAGGGGGCGTGGCATCACGATGGTGGCTCTACATCGTGATGTTGGTCAGCCATCGTCCATCGGCACAACCCTAGTGGGTGTGATCACATTAGAGATAATTTAGCTGAGCCAGGAAAACTGTACATCACTTGGTTTCATACAGATTACATTGCAGGAGAATATTTGTTTTACATTTGAATTGTTTTATTTAAAAGTAGACATTTTAAGCTTTATTTAGACATATGTTTCATGTTTGTGTGATAAGTATTCGAAGAGTTTCAGTTCATTTTTGTGACATGTTTCAGATATATGCTCGCAAACCCAGAGACTGCTTTTTTGTTATTGTGAGTAAAATAAAAGTAGACCCTTCATAGTCTCCAATGATGTCTTACACTTATCTGTATGCCCAAATATGATGGAGAATTTTATGTTATTTCTGCTGTAATGCCGAAAAAATCCAGCAGGATGCGCCGGCGCGTCCGTCGACCCCAGAGGGTTAAAGATCTGCACTTGGGTAGTCCTGACCCTGCTGTACTGCAGGAACTGCGCTCTGCCTCCTACCTCGCTCTAAGAGCCATGAAGGTCACCGCATGGGCACTTGGGTAGGTGATGGCCACCCTCGTGGTCCAGGAACGTCACCTATGGCTAAACCCGGTGGAGATGTGCAACATAGACAAAGCCTGCTTTCTCAATGCCACCGTATCCCAGCTTGGTCTCTTCAGCGACACCATCGATGACTTCGCCCAGCAGTTTTCGGCAGTAAAGAGGCAGATGGAAGTGATTTCTCACATCATGCCACAGCGCCACCCCAGTGCAGCCTGCGCCCCTACTGCCCACCGAGGGCCCCTCAGGCGGTGTACGCCCCTCGTCTCCAGGACCACCTCTAGGACCCGGAAGGCTCCTGAGCGCTCCTGAGACGGAAGACCCGGGCAGTCAGATGTTCGCTCCGGAGTTGGTACCAAGACAACTACGTCCCCCGGTGGAGGGGCGGGAGGAAAATCCTTGTTTTCCTTATTTTCTTTTGCTGCACATCCTTCAGGCTGCGGTACCCACATTGTCAATAAAAGAACAATTTCTTCACTTCCTGGGTCATCTAGCTGGTACCGTTCTCACGGTGCCCCGGCACCAAAATCCTACAGTCCCAGTTTCCCAGATGCAGTTACCCTGCCTCCGGACCCGCAACTGCCCATCCCCGGTGGTCCGGCGCCGACAAGTTCCGAAGACGTCTTTACAGGACTTCCTCCTCAGTCTAAAACATGCCACCTACTGGGTGCACAGAGCAAGGTAAGTGCTTTGAGTCTGCATTATTACCTGCTCCCCCCCGCTGCGAAGCTCCACCCGGTATGTACAAAATGATCATCCCCTCAGTGCCCCTCGCACGGAGCTTGGACGCATGGCTTTCACTGTCCAACCCTTCGCGCTGGTTGGCCATGACCATCCGACTTGGCTACGCGATTCAATTCACCAGCCTCCCACCTCGTTTCAGCGATATTCGCTGTACTTCAATGCGTGGTGAAAATGCCAGCACCCTACGTGCAGAGATTACAACTCTGCTACTCAAAGATGCAATAGAGCCTCTCCCTCCAGCCGAGATGAAGAAGGGTTTCTACAGTTCTTACTTCATCGTACCCAAAAAAGGCGGTGGGTTGCGGCCAATCTTGGTCTTGCTAATTCTCAACCGGGCTTTACACAAACATCTGTTCAAAATGCTCATGCAGAAACAGATTCTAACCTGTGTTTGGCATCAAGATTGTTTTGCAGTGGTAGACTGAACTTCAACTTCTCCATTTTGCCTCGACATCGACCCTTCCTATGGTTCGCGTTCGACGGTCAGGCGTATCAGTACAAGGTCCTCCCCTTCGGCCTATCCCTGTCCCCTCGCATATTCAACAGGGTTGCAGAGTCAGAAGTGGGCATACGCATACTCAATTACCTTGACGACTGGCTCATTCTAGTTCACTCTCGAGAGTTACTATGCACCCACAGGGACCAGGTGTTCAGGCACCTCAGCCATCTAGGGCTTCAGGTCAACTGGGAAAATAGCAAGCTCGCACCGGTTCAGAGCATCTCTTTTCTCGGCATGGAGTTGGACTCAGTCTCAATGACAGCACGCCTCATGAACGAGCCTGCATAGTTGGTGCTAAAGTGCCTTGCTCTCTTCTAACCTGGCACAGCGGTTCCCCTAAAACAGTTCCAGAGGCACCTGGGGCATATGGCATCCTCGGCTGCACCGGTCGGGTTGATGTATATGAGACCGTCTCAGCACTAGCTTCAGACTCGAGTCCCGAGATGGGCATGGCGCCATGGCACATACCATGTATTAATCAAACCTTTCTGCCATTGGACTTTCAACCCTTGGACAGACTTCTGTTTTCTGCGGATTGGAGTCCCCCTACAGCAGGTGTCCATACGTGTTGTGGTCACCACAGACGCCTCTCAACTGGGTTGGGGTGCCGTGTGCAATGGGCACACGGCCGCTGGCTCCTGGACAGGGCCCTGGCTGCATTGGCACATCAACTGCCTAGAGTTGCTGGCTGTATTCCATGCACTGATTCGGGGTAAGCATGTCTTGATCCATTCAGACAGCACCACGACGGTAGCGTACATAAATCATCAAGGCGGTGTGTGCTCTCGTCATATGTCACAACTTGCCTGCCATCTCCTCCTTTGGAGTCAGCAGCGACTCAGGTCGCTGCACGCTACCCATATCCCGGGCAACCTCAACACGGCAGCAGACCTGTGTCGCGACAGGTCTCGCTCAAAGATCAATTCCTAAATTTCAGCATTAGGAGCTACTTTTAGCCTTAAGATTTTGTGAATAGGGGCCCAGATGTTCATGTCAGCTACACATATACATGCAATCTTGCAATCTAGCCATGGCAAAAACATACAGAAACACACATACACAAGCAGAAATGTACACATGCATACAAAGTGATCTAGAGATTTCACCTTATACAAAATAAAGAAATAAGAATTGTACTTCAGTTTCTTTGCGGGGACACCGCCTTCACCTACCATCATGTATATCGGCTCACTTTCGGGTTAAACTTTCCGCGACTGCGCAACTGGGTTATACTAGGTTGCCAGGTTGAGGTGACAAATGGGTTGATATTGTAAATGGTGTGTGGATTGTGTGAATATAATGCATTTAATACAATCTGGCAACTGATCAACATTAGACAAACATATTGGTCCGATTAATAATAATAATAATCGGCGATTATTCATAAAGGAGTTTGGGCCATGCAAATTACGGGAGTTTCCCGGGAGAAATAACAAACCGGGAGGGGTCCGGGTGATAAGGCTAAAAACGGGAGAAACCCGGGAAAAACGGGAGTGTTGACAGGTATGCCTTAAATGTATGCCAGTTTAAATAAGAAAAACAAAAACATTGCTTTACTCTAATAGGAGTCATCATAATTGTGAACAATAATAAAAAAAAGGTTAAACAACCACGACAAATTCCCTCAAACAATCCCCTCCAAATCCGAACACAAGTGGCCATAGGAGATGCATATAAGTCACCAGGTGTAAACAGCAATGTGTCTTATCTGACCACATGTGATCGGAACACCCAAGACATATCGTAATACCAGATGGAAACGGGGCCTCTCTTCCTTTTCTTCTCAATCCCAAACCAACAAACAATCCTCCACATCGCTAACCAAATCCAGACCATTACAGGCTTACACAGGGACAAGATAAACAGCAGTTCATGAAAACAAATAAAATGTCAGCATTATAAATATTCATCGAGGTGTAATATAGCTGATGTAAACATTTAAACTTTCATTACACATGGCCTCTTCTGCGACCCAAGCAGTCATTTATAAAATGTGACTATGAATATTTATGCTAGACGCTCACTTTGGAAGGCGAGTTGCCACTGATTATGAATTATGAAGACATTAAAAATTGACGCTTAGTCAGTTGAGAATGAAGGGTAAACTTGTTTGTGGCTGCATTATTCATTACGCAAGTAAAAGTAATATATTCCTGAGACTGCAGCTCTGGAAGGAAAATCCACATATGATAACACATATCACAGTGTAGAAAGGAAACAAACAGGGCGACTCTAGTGGTGCAGAAATGACAGACTTCACCTTTTACAGGATAACATTTTTTAACACTGAACACTGCTCGGCTGTGGTTAAGAATAATTTTTGGAGCATGCCACTGACCACACTAGTCATTAAAGTAATGATATGAATGATTATCCAGTAAAATGGTCTGGGCTATGCTATGTTGGACTGATGACAAAAGAGAGCAGATGCCAGCACTCACCTCTTTCTCCCCACAGATATTACTGATGATGGAGTTGGACGCCGGGCTGGCAGAAGGGCCCAGGACTGCCACCACACCCTTGGACATAATTTGGCACACTGTCAGTAGGCAAGGGAAAAGTAAACTGTCATTTATAACAAACAGAAAGTAGAAGGAAAGCAAGATATAATAAACCTGGTCAATGTAAACATCCTTCTTTTGGGAAAATTTGTATATATAGTTTGGCAGAAAAATTGTTTATTCAGATAATTAAATGGAACATTAATGGATAAATGGAACATTAATGTATTTTATCACAGTTCTGTTGTTTTCCAAAGGCATAAACCACTGTGCATTAAAGTTATATTACCCAGGGTAACACACCTCTTACACCTTATTGCTTTATTGGCCAACTATTCAAATTGAAACTAATGGATATGTATTTTGGAAGCAAAATGTCTTGAGAGCTCTGTTTTGAGAGAGAAAAAAATAAGAATGGAGAGACCCTCTACTTTATTATGCATTAAAATACACAATATGTTCAAAAGTATGTTACTAGGTTACTCAAGTGAAGGCAAATAATAATGATTCTCCAAACAAGGACATTCCAAGGCATTATGTGCTTCAAACTTTGTGGCAAGCGTTTGAGGAGTGCAATATTTCCATTCCAACATGACAATGCCCCTGTGCACAAAGCAAGGACCATAAAAATAGTACTTATGGTTGGTCTGAAAGATCTTGATTGGCCTGCACAAAACCCAAACCTAAACAGCATTGAACATCTTTGGATTGAATTGGAATGCCAACTGTATGCCACTTTTTGCCACATTGTGCATGTATTTCTGTTTTGCAGTGGAAAGGATATTTTAAAGGAATATTCCAGTTTCAATACAAGTTATGCTTAATTGACAGAATTTGTGGCATAATGTTTATTTCCACAATAATGAAGTTTGACTTGATCCTCCTTTTCTTTCAAAAATCTGTGTATCCAATTTGTAATTGTGTAATGTAATGCCATAAACTATAAAACCCTAAAATGACAGTAAAAATGATGATTTAAATAGTGTGACGAGGAGGGCGTGGCCGGGCCTTGAGGACACATGCCCGGAGCGGGACCAGCTGGAGAGGCCAGTGAGAGAGAGAGTGAGAGAGAGACGCGTGTCTCACTGTAACTTTAATTTTTCCTTTTTTATTTTTTTTAAAGCAATGCATGAGTCTAAATTATTTGTATTTTTTTTTAGTAATCAACATTATGGCACAAATGCTGTCGATTGAGCTTAACTTGTATTGAACACAGAATACTAAACAAGTACTAAACAATCTACATTTGAAAATATCTGCAATCCCTTCTTATCCCTTATTTCAAAATCAGATTTTAGTAAAAAATGAAAGAGACTGAAAGAGAAAATGTTGCTTGAATTTGTCGCGGTTTCCTTCTTTCTATGTTTTGGTCTTTGCACAATCTCTATGTATAATTTGTTATGCTTTATATTATTTATTCTCCCTTTTTTATTATACGTGTATGATAGAGCCTTGTCAACCTGTTTTCATTGATGTTTTCGTTTTTGCTTTCTTTGCTTTCCTTTTTTTTTCTGTAAATAAAAAAGTACATTTCACTATTTAAAAATACTGGGTACTGTATACAACAGATTTAGCTATTGTTTTTTTTCACGCATGTCGCAACTCGCCCGCCATCTCCTCCTTTAGAGTCAGCAGCAGCTGAGCTTGCTGCACGCCACTCATATCCCGGGCAATCTAAACACCACAGCGGACGCGCTGTCACAACAGGTAATGCTCAGCAGAGAGTGGAGAATCCACCATCAGGTGGTCCAGCTGATTTGGGCTCGGTTCAGCAAAGCATAGGTAGCTCTGTTTGCCTCCTGAGATTCCACCCACTTCCCGCTCTGGTACTCTCTGATGGAAGCCCCCCTCGGCACAGACACGCTGGCACACAGCTGGCCGCAGTGGCGGCAGAAGTAAGCATTTCCCCCAGTGAGCCTACTTGCACAAGTCAAGGGTCAGGGAAGATGAGGAACAAGTCATTCTCGTGGCCCCCTACTGGCCAACTCAGACTTGGTTCTTGAATCTCACGCTCCTCGCGAACAGCACCTCCCTGGAAAATTCCCCTAAGGAAGGACCTTCTTTCTCAGGGACGGGGTACCCTCTGGCATTCGCGCCCAGACCTTTGAACCTCCACGTCTAGTCCTTGGACAGGATGCAGAAGATCTAAACGGTCTACCACCAGCCGTCGTAGACACGATCACTCAAGCCAGAGATTCCTCTACCCGGCTTTATGCCCTAAAGTGGCACTTATTCGCAAATTGGTGTTCTTCCCGATCTGAAGACCCACAGAGGTGCGCAGTCGGGTCAGTGCTCCCTTTCCTGCAGGAGAAGCTGGAGGGTCGGCTGTCCCCCTAACCCTTGAAGGTTTATGCCGTAGCGGCTCACCACGATGCAGTGGACGGTAAGTCCTTTGGGAAGCATGACCTGATCATCAGGTTCCTTAGAGGCACCTGGAGGCTGAACCCTCCTAGGCCATGCCTGTTCCCCTCATGTGATCTCTCCATTGTCCTCTTGGAGCCTTGGGGGAGCCCCGTTTGAGCCACTAGAATAAGTCAAACTAAAGGCCCTCTCCTTGAAGATGGCCCTCCTGATCACACTCACTTCCATCAAGAGGGTTGGGGACTTGCAAGCGTTCTCTGTCAGTGACTCTTGCCTGCAGTCCGGTCCGGCAGACTCTCACATCATCCTGAGACCCTACCCAGGCTACGTGCCCAAGGTTCCTATGAACCCTTTTCAGGGATCAGGTACCCGCAAGTGCTGCCCCGGAAGGAGACAGACCCAGCCTTAGCGTTGCTGTGTCCGGTGCGTGCTTTGCGCACCCACTTGGATCGCACACAGAGCTTTTGACACTCTGAGCAGCTCTTTGTCTGCTTTGGTAAACAGCAGAAAGGGAACGCTGTCTCCAGTAGAGGCTTGCCCACAGGATTGTGGATGCTATTGCATTGGCCAACCAGACCCAGGCCATGCCCGCCCCCTTCCGGGTTTGAGCACAGTCTACAAGGAGTGTGGCATCCTCATAGGCACTGGTCAATGGCAATTCTCTAGAAGACATCTGCAGAGCGGTGGGCTGGGCAACACCCAATACCTTTGCAAGGTCTCATAATCTCTGGGTTGAGCTGGTCTCGCCCTGTGTTTTGACAGGTCCGAACATATAGAATTCAGTAATACGGTACAGCTGGCCGGGTGTATCGCTTGCGCATAACGCCTTTCCCCTCCCCTAAGGCAAAGAAGTGCACTCTACTCCCCCAGTCAAGTCCACATTTCACGGACCTTGGGTGTCCTTCGAATTAAGCAGAGGATGTTTGCAGCCAAACCCACTGCAGGCACTGACTTGCCTGTACTGGAACAGGTGCTCCACAGGTTCTGATTATTTCAATATTTCCTGTGATGTATTTTCAGCAGTATGGTCCCGCATCTCCCTTGGGCAGTGCTCCCTCTGCCCCCTGGTCGCAGTGTTTGTAGAGCTCCTCCCCATCGAGGTAGGACCTACCCCCTACTGGGGAGGATGTGGTCTCTGAGGGGTCCTTTCCCCCTGAGAGAATAGGATTGGAAAAGAACGCCTTCCCCAATGCGTGTTATAGCGTTAGATGGCCCCAGCCACATCTAACACTGGCGCGGCCTGCTCCCATGCTAGTTACGTCACTTCCTTCCCTCAGGGATGTGAGGAACTATATGAAGTCTCTTGGAGCGTTGGGGAAGGTAACGTGCAGTCTGATGCACCTACTATTTTCGCATGCAGCAGCTTGCTTGCACCAGCAGTCCACGTAACATGGTTCAGTGTTATGGCGTTTTTAGATAGGGACCCCTAGTGTCACTACATCTACACAACGTCGAGTGAGTGACAGAAGGGGAACATCTCAGTTACTGTCATAACCTCCGTTCCCTGATAGAGGGAACAAGACATTGTGTCCCTCTTGCCACAACATTGTACTAACAATAGTAATTGAGATGTTTTCTGTAAAAAATAAGACAGTCAAAATAAGGCATTTTACTATTTGTAAATACGGGGTACTGAACACAATAGATTTGGCCATTTCTTTTTTATTTAAAAAAGTTTGCAAATAGTTTTTTTTTTTACACTTATTTTTTTAAAGCATATAAAGCAAAACATCCAGAACTGTTTTCTTTGCCAGCCAACTGAATACAAGCTTTCTGTTTTTTTTTTTTTTTTTAAATAAATAAGTTAATTTTACTATTTGCAAATACTAGGTAGTATTTTGTTTTTGCACTTATACTTACAAATAAAGCAAAACATAAAAAAAAAAAAATGTTTTTTTGTTTACTAATTGTAAATACTGGGTACTGTACACAGTAGATTTGGCTATCGTTTTTATACATGCAAAATTGTTTTTCTTTGCCAGCCAATTGAATAAAAGCTCTCTCGTTTAGTTTTTCTGTTAATAAAAAGGGAATTTGATTATTTGTAAATACTGGGTACACTATACAATAGATTTGTTTCTATTTTTAATTGAAAAAAGTTTGCATGTTTTTTTTTTTGCACTTATATATATACAAATAAAGCAAAACATCCAGAACTGTTTTCTTTCCACAGCTTTCTCGGTTTTGTTTTTCTGTAAATAAGAAAAGGATAATTAATTTGACTATTTGTAAACTCTGCCAACCAATAAAATCAGCTAAAGGAAAACTGCTGTGAAAACAAACAATTCAGTGTGAAGATGATAAGCGGATGCATGTGGAAAAACAAAAACCTTTCAGCACGTTTTTCTTTCAAAACATCTATTGGATATTCCTTTTTATTATTCCCCTCAGGAATTAATGGGTTCCATGGTAACCCAGTTTGTTTTCACCAATGGGTGGGTGGGGCCTCCTTGCAGTGCTGCAGTGCAGTTAATTAACTGTTTATTTTTTGTCTCTCACACAAATTTATGTTTCATTTTTAAGTGACCTTTGAGTGAAGTGTGTCCTGAAATTATATTTTAAATTAGGAGGAGTGTGAGGACAGTTAAGAACAGATTATATTTTTCTCACTCCCCAGCAGGGCATCAGTCTGAGCACTAGAACAGAGAGTAATTTCAGAAGGTATCAATCAAAGGTTGTAATCCCTCTCTGTATTAATTATGATTGTGAGGGCAGTGTAGTGAGCCACACCCTGACTGGGGGGAGGGGGGTTATTTATTTGGAAAAGAGAGGAATTACATAATTTAAATTGTTATTAAACTTCAATAATCATTTACTCACCTTTATGATGCTCAAAACGTATTTTATCTTTTTTTTTTTATGTGTAACACAAAAGGAGATGCCAGTCAGAGACTAATTAGAGCCTCAGTCACCATTCACTTTTATTGAAACTTTTTTCCATACAATGAAAGTGAATGGTGACTGAAACATTCTGCCTAACATCTCCTTTTGTGTTCCACTGAAGAGAGACTGATCAGAATATTTGAAACATTGGCAGTCCCACCTTTAATATAACACTAATTCTAACTTATGTACCATATTTGTAGTTTAGTATTGACTAATTTAAAGCTGCTAAATGCAGCATCCACCTGTGGTGGTGTCCTGAATCATAAGGCAAGTAATTGTTTTCCTAGTGTGCTCCATGAATCACAAGGGTCATGTGATCATTAAAGCAATGGTTTGATGTGGCTCTCCTGCATGGATGATCTACAGAAGGACAATGATACCATGAGGACTGAGTGAGAATCATGGTAGGACACAGTATGTCCCTGTTCTCACATCAGATCATGTACTGTACATTAGTATGCAGACCACACACAATGTGGGAAGACGCAGGCTTTAGAGATTTCAAAAGGGAGTATGGTAGGTCAGGTAGTGTTCGACTGTGTGGTATTTCTCCCTTCCTGGAGATTCACTGATCCATTTCTAATTCAATTCCTGCAAACTGCAAGGTATTGCAATGCTGAATTAAACCCTGTGCATCTAACCAGATAGAGAGATATATCTTTCAGAAGAGGTATTTTAAAGCTGCTGCTACAGAATCACTGCGAACGCTAGGAGAGGCTTCCTCATCATTAACCGCTATGTGTCTCAGCAGCTCTGATTGTTTAAATTAGAGCTCATACTTGTCCTGATTTTGGTGTTGTCTCCTTTCATTGATAGCAATGAACTTCAGACATGTTTAATATCCCTCTGTAAGTGAGCAACTCACTCCTTTGTTTCTCCCTAAACCCAATTGGATTTCTGGATTCGTAGGGAAGCACTGTTAAATTTATGTGAAAAAAAGACACAATGAGATTGACTGGCTCGCAATACTTGTTCGTAACCTGCCGACTGGTAACACTACAATTTAGTTTGACAGAGCAACACAAAGCAAAAACCAAATGAACACTTATTCTTAAAGTATCATTTTTAATTGGGTTATGTTACCATAAAATAAATGTCTGACCAAAAAAAAAATAAATAAATACAAATAAATAAATAATAATAATAATAAAATAAATAATAATAATTAAATTAACTTTAATGTGTTAATTTGATTATGGAGTATTAGCTGGCTTTTGAGCGTAACTAAAAAATACAACTTGCGCTGGAAACATTGCCTACATGGGACTTAATGACTTAGAAGCCATAAAAATATAAAATAAAATCATAAAAAATGTATATGCATTGCATATATAGGATATATATATACACTGGCAGCCAAAAGTTTGGAATAATGTTCAGATTTTGGTTTTGGAAAGAAATTGGTACTTTAATTCACCAAAGAGGCATTCAGCTGATCACAAAGTATAGTCAGGACATTACTGATGTAACAAACAGCACCATCACTATTTGAAAAAAGTAATTTTTGGTCAAATCTACACAGGTCCCATTTCCAGCAGCCATCACTCCAACACCTTATCCTTGGGTAATCATGCTACATTGTTAATGTGGTTCTAGAAAATCACTTGCCATTATATCAAACAAAGTTGAAAGCTTTTTGGTTTGTTAAATTAAGCTTAAAATTGTCATTTCTGTTTGCTTTTGTTTTTGAGTTGCCACAGTATGCAATAGACTGGCATGTCTAAAGGTCAATATTAGGTCAAAAATGGCAAACAGCTTTCTCTAGAAACTCATCAGTCAATGCTTGAAATACAATGCTTGAAATGCTTGAAATTGCCAAAAAACTGAAGATTTCATACAAAGGTGTACACTACAGACTTCAAAGACAAAAGAAAACTGGCTCTAACAAGGACAGAAAGAGATGTGGAAGGCCAGATGTAAAACAAAACAAGAGGATAAGTACATCAGTCTCTAGTTTGAGAAATAGACATCTCACAAGTCATTAGCTGACAGCTACAGTGAATTCTACCTGCTCAACACCAGTTTCATGTACAACAGTAAAGAGAAGTGGTGCAGGCCTTATGGGAAGAATTGCAAAGAAAAAGACACTTTAACAAAACAAAAGGTCAGAGTGTGCAAAGAAACATAGACATTGGACAACATATAATTGGAAAAGAGTGTTATGGATCTTAACCCTATTGAGCTTTGGTGGGATCAGCTAGACTGTAAGGTGCGTGAGAAGTGCCTGACAAGACAGCCACATCTATGGCAAGTGTTACAGGAAGCATGGGTGGAAATGTCACACTTTTTGAAGATAACTCTTTGAAGCAGTTTAAGAAGTTATTTCAAATTGCCACATTCAATTTCAAATTGTAATAGCAATTTTTCCACATTATTAATATCCTTCCTATACATTGTGATCAGTTTAATGCCACTTTGGAGAGCAAAAGTTTCTTTTCATTAGAGCAAAACCTGTACATTATTCCAAAGTTTTG
This sequence comes from Xyrauchen texanus, assembly GCF_025860055.1. NCBI lineage: Eukaryota > Metazoa > Chordata > Actinopteri > Cypriniformes > Catostomidae > Xyrauchen > Xyrauchen texanus. The sequence continues at coordinate 18,334,307 of NC_068311.1, forward strand.
GATGCCAGTTTATATATATATTTGTGTCACTATACTGTTTAAAAAATCCTGCAATGAAATTTACATATTTTATATGTGTGATACTGTTTTCAACAATATTGTTAAATCAAAACTTGTTTTAGATACTGTGTAGTATTAATAGTGTTGGTAACTCTTTACAATTAGTTTGCATTTGTTAACATTGGTTAACATTGGTTAACAAAATTGTATAACATGAACAAACAATGAACAATACTTTTAAAATAATTTATAAAAATCTTTGAATTATAACTTGCATTTGTTAAGATTAGTTAATGCACTATACATCATAGCATGAATTAACAATAAACAATTTTATTTTTATTAAATAAAAATAACAAAGACGAATAAATGCTATTGTTAAAAGTTATTGCAAAGTGTTACCATAGTATTAAATGTTTTGGGAAATTAAAGCTGTCAGAATTGAAGTGTTAACACATGCTATTAAATAAAAAAGTTTAACACATATTTTTTCTTTTATTGTGATTAACACATTCACTGTTAATACACCATAAACTAGCATAAACACTGGTTTGAAGGGTGGAACCTTTCTGATGTGTCTGCCCAGAGTCATTTCGCTGATGCACACACCACAAACACAACAGTGCTTCAGTGTCTGTGATCAATTGATGCATTTTAATAAACACAGGAGCACGTCAAGTTAACTATTACCAAAAGACAGAATTAAAATGCTTTTGTCTGCAATCGCTTTTCATATGGAGTTCAAAGCATTGCTTGACACTGGTGTTGACACTCTGATGTGAATCATGAACGCAGCTTCACAATTGCTGAAGTAAAGTGGATAACCACAGTCTACCAGCAAAGTAATATTTTAGAGGATGAAAGTTTAAGAGATTTAATGCCCATTGTAATGAATATGCAACCTATGTGGAGACTAGTTCTTTCAACTAGTCAACCTCCCACTTATACGCTTGACCACGCCCCCGCTGCCACATATCCCCACTGCCCTACCAACCCCCCCATTTCTGGAAAGGAAGTCGGCGACAGCCATCTGCGCCCCAGTCTGTTGACCACCTTGAATTTAAAGGTGGCAGATACCACTGGGTGATCTGCACGTTGGTATCTTTCATGCATTGGATACATTGGAGTGGGGCGTGATCTGAGCAGAGGGTGAAGGCCCGCCCCAGTAGGTACTACCGGAGCATGAGGACCGTACACCTGATGGCCAGACACTCCTTCTCACGGTGCTAAACTTTGTCTCCCTTAAAGAGAGCTTATGGCTAATATACAGCACCGGGTACTCTCCCCCACATAATTTCAGGAGGTTGAGGTGATAAATTCGCCCCCTCTATCGGTTTGCATTACCTCATATTCGAGTTTCCCGACTCATTGTGTGACCTCAAAGGGTCCTTGACATTTGGAGCTCGATGTGGAGAGTAATAGTAGCATCTTATCTCCCGGTGCAAATTCCTGCAGCCGAGTTTCTCTGTTATACAGTCGGCTCTGTCGTTCTTGAGCTTGGAGCAATTTCTCCTGTGTTAGTTGCCCCAGTGTGTGGAGTTTTGCTACAAGATCAAGAATGTACTGAATTTCATTCTTGCTATTTGAAGGTCCCTCCTCCCAAAGCTTGGCGGATGACGTCAAGCAGCCCATGCGGTGCCGGCCATACATCAGCTCGAATGGGAAAAATCCCGTGGAGGCTTGCGGGACCTCTCACACTGCAAATAACAGGGGGTCGAGCCATTTATCCTAATTTCTAGCATAATTGAGCACGAATTTACGAATAATGTTCTTAAGGGTTTTATTAAATTGCTCCACCAGGCCATCTGTCTGGGGATGGTAAATGCTGGTGCGAATAGATTTTATACCCAATAGTTCATAAAACTTGCGTAGTGTATGTGTCAAAGGTTGTGCCCTAATCGGTGATTTCAAAAGAAATCCTCACCCGGGAGATTATACTGAAGAGAACCTGCGCAACACTACGTGCTGAGATGTTGCTCAGAGGCAATACTTCTGGATATCATGTGGCATAATCCACTAGGACTAATACAAAGCGATGTCTTTGTGCTGACCACTCTAATGGCCCGACGAGGTCCGTGCCAATTCTTTCGAAGGGGACCTCGATTAGCGGAAGAGGGTGCAATGGCGCTATTGGTGTGACCGGTGGGTTTACCAGCTCACATTCACGACACACCGCACACCAACTGCTGACATCGCCGTCAATGTCCGGCCAACAAAAATGGAATATTAAGCGGTTCAGTGTTTTTCTTTCCCCTAGGTGACTTGCCATCGGATTATAGTGAGCCGCTAGGAAAGCCATTTCCCCGTGGCTCTGCGGTATTAAGAGCTGGGTTATTCCTTCGTATGAGTGTCCTGCGTCACTCTATACAACCGCTCGTTTATAATTGTAAAATAATGATATGAAAGTGCGACATTCGGGTGGAGTTGTTGACCATCAATCACTCTTCTCATCAATTTTATGTAGGACCAATTCGCTCATATTCCCTTCAGTACATTTCTAAATCCAGGCCAATTAGTCTCCAAAATCAGCGGATGGGTGAGGCGGGAACAAACTGAGAGGGGATCACACAGGGGGAGGGGGGAGAGAGAGAGACCATATGGTCAAAGTTTGTGGTACCTGAGAGCATTTTCAAAAGTCTTTGTTTTCGGTGGAAGAATACAGTGTTCCAGTGTGGATAACAACCATAAACATACCAAAGTCAAATGCGTTATCAACCAAAAATGTATACGTGGTTTCAGTCTTAATTGTCAGATCTGAATTCAAGAAGTCTTTTGGGACATGTTGCATATGTAACATCATACAAAGCACAACATAGCACCTGGAGCTGTGTTCAAATATACCTGTTTTAGCCATCTAATGAGCTATGTAACGTTAAATTTATTGAACGAGTGCCAACTCAGCGCTATTAAATTGCTATGCATGAATGCGTAAAATGCAACTGTTAAAGTTTGCACAAAGGGAGTGAAAAGTCATGATGGACATAAGAAAAGACAAAATGCTGTTTTAAGTCCACTCTCTCCACAATAGCAGCTACTCTGTTGTTGTATGAGATAGTCTCTAAGTCTTGTAGTCTGAGGCCTACATCATTACTATAGCAACCGATGTAGATACATAGACTAAAATGTCTGAACAAATAGATCAGATTTCATTACTTGCAAAATGACAGCATGTCTAAAACAATACATGTGTATAAAAGGATTTTCCAAATACAAATAAGGCAGAGTTCAAATGAACAAACAACCAATCAATGGGCTAGAATGAAATCACATGGTATAGTATCTTCCAATTATATCATAGTGAAAAGAAAACACATGATTAAATTTCAACCAATGGTATCTTCTTGTGAATTGTAAAAATGCATAAAACATAACCAAACATTTTGAAAAAAATATGTACAAATGTAATATGCATTGAAAAAATTAGGAATGTCGATGTAGTGACACTAAGGGTTGGTTCAGGCAGTTGCGGTGCACTTGTGCCCGCAGAGTGACACAATCTGGTCGGAACCGCCTGAGGCTCCCATCCAGGCCCTGTAGGCTTACGTATAACTGGCGGCTAGGGCCTACAGTGCTGCTGGACAGGCTGCCTCCGCCCTGCATGCCATGGCTCTCCTTCAATGCACCAAGCCAAGGCATTAAAAGAACTGCACAAGGGTAGTGCTGGCCCGGTATTGATGCAGGAGCTGTGCTCTGCGACTGTTCTAACCCTCCGGGCAACGAAGTTGATGGCACATTCTCTCGGGCAGGAGCACCACCATTACAGCATCAACGTGGTCGAGTCAAGGGAGGCTGACAAGGTACAATTCCTTGACGCCTCCATCTCCCATGTTGGCCTATTCGGCAACACCGTCCGAGACATTGCCCAGAAGTTTTCGACGCTAAGGAAGCAGATGTAGGCATCCATCATATCCATCAAGGCATCCATAATATCCTGCCCCGGTGCGGCTCAAGATCCCGCACCCCGTCTGCTCATCGCCAAGGGCGTCCCCCTGCAGCGACAATACCAGCTCCACCACAGCCCACCCCAGCAGGGAGAAAATGCCACCCGTCTCATGTCCGGCTGCCAAGAACCTAAGGAAGGCTTCGAAGCACACCTGAGATGGGCAGACAAGTAAGTCGGAGACCTGCTACACAGGAGCTGGTAAGAGCACCACTCTTTCCCCCGGTGGAGGGCCTGCCGGAAAATAGTGGTTTCCTCACTTTCTGGGTCACACAGTCGGTGTCCACAGCCAGTGTTATCATGACTGTCCGAAGCAATTGTCCCCTTGGTACTCCTTGCTCGGAGCTTGGGGGCGTGGCTCGCGCTCCCCAACCCGTCGCAGTGGCCGATCTGGACCATCCGACTCGGCTACGTGATTCAGTTCACCAGACACCTGTCAAGGTTCAATGTCATCTGCTTCACTTTGGTGAAAGGAGAGAACACTGCTGCCTTGCACGTGGAGATCATGTCCTTCCGTAGAGGGGACGTGATCTCCACGCGTAGAGCATGTTCCTCCAGCCGAGATGAGGAAGGGGTTTTACAGCCTCTACTTCATCGTACCCAAAAATGGCGGTAGGATGTGGCCAATATTGGACCTGCAAGTTCTGAACCTGGCCTTGCACAGACTCCCATTCAAGATGCTGACACAAAAACACATTTTGGTGAGCATCCGGCTTCAAGATTGGTTTGCGACGGTAGAAGTGTACTTCCACGTCTCGGTTCTACCTTGACACAGACCCTTCCTGTGGTTTGCTTTCCAGGGCCGGTCTTACCAGTACCTCCCAGAGGATTGGGGTAGGTTACTCGATGGCCGGTTGCACTGGCTATGAGGCACGCAGAGGTCTGCCCATCTCGCACCACCAGTGCACGTAACACAGTTCAGATAGTTTGCATAGGGACCCCTAGTGTCACTACATCGACACAGTGTCGAGTGAGTGACAGAAGGGGAACGTCATGGAGGGAACGAGGCGTTGAGTCCCTCCTGCCACAACAATGAACTACCCACTGAAATGGCCGGGACCTTGTCTCAGCTCCTCAGCACAAAACCTGAATGAGTGGTTGCAAGCCAGCTCCTTTTATACCCATATGTCCGGGGGAGTGGCATGCAAATTCAAAGATCAGAGGTGTTTGGGGCTCCCAAGGGCGACCCTTAGTGTCACTACATCGACACAACCTCTTGTTCCCTCTATCAGGTAACGGAGTTTAAGAAACCGGGGTGTTTTGTCTTGCTCTGTATTGAAGCTTATTTCTTATTTCTTACTTTTCTTAATTTGGTAGTTTTATGCAATAAGATGCTAGAGTTATTTAGCCTAATTATTTGTTGAATATCTATTAGTCACCATATTGAAGTGTTGCACTTAGCGTCCATATGTCCCTCTTAAAGACATCTGATCGGAGTCTCGTAAACATAACGGAGCATAATTATACTTAACACTGACTAGACGACTAGTAGTTCAAACAACTGACGACTAGTCGATTATGAAAAGTGGTAGTATTGCACATCCTTACTTCACTTAAGGAATTATCAAAATTAGGTAACAGTGATAACATCATTTTATTTAAATTAAATTTACAATTATGGCACAGTGCTAAACAAGTGAAAATAGTGCATTAATACACTGGATTATGGGTGTTTAATTAATGAGACAGGTTTTTTGGCTGAAATACAATGTGCAAAAGCGGCACAACTGTTTAGTGAACTGTTTACAACTGTTCATCCTCAGTCTTAATGTAAAAAATTGTCACATTAAATTGATATGCTCTCAATACTCACTGGTCTCCCCTGTCTCGTATTCACTGTCTCTAAGCAGCTCAAAGATGTCCACCTCCAGTTTGCCTGTGGTGGAACGGTTGCTGGAACGGTTGATGCTGTCTTTCGCCAGAGTGATGGCCAATCGCTCCCCTCGGCTACACTCCATTGGGTCATCAAGAATGGCAGCTGGGACACAGTAAAAGGAGACAAAAAGCAAGAGAGAGTGAGACACAGAAAGTTAAAGAAGCAAAGTGAGACTGCAAGAGAGAGAGGAGAATTTCATGTATAGCATAACCTGCCAAATAGAACTGAGACTAAGAAGCCCTCAAGCAGCCAGAAACAATTCGAAACAATGAGAAATCATGAGAATGTTTTTGGGTCGTCTTTGTGTGCACATTAAACCATATTCCCTGTTTCACTTACAGTAGAAAAGATTAATACTATTCTTTGACACGTTTGTTTTAGACCTGTGCATGTTTTGATTTCATGGCATATAGATTCAGTTTATACTGGTTCAATCTGTGCCACACTGTTGTTTTGGGAATAGACAATATGTTTGCCCTATTTTTACAGTGTCTTGCTGCTTGCTACTATAAGTGTTTGACTGTACTTCTACCCACTTTCATAAAGTCATTTCAATATTGAATCCGCTACAAAAATGACAAGTCTGTGGAAAGTTGATAAAAGGCTCAGCAACAATATATTCCACAGCTAGTATCTGATGCTCACATGGATATTAAAATCTATGTAAAGCAAATAACATTTACTTGGAATATCTTGTTTTTTATCACCACAATGTTTGACATGAAACTTGATGGTGTTTGACAGTTTCAACAGCAGAAGATATATTTGTGAATAAAATTGTGTAAAGAAAGCTTTTATGAACGCCTCTGACATCATGTTCTAGAATATAACAAGATGCATCAAGACAAGCTATATGTGAGTGATCTGTCACTTTTGATGTATGTCAACCAATTTTCAAACTAATCTTGTTATATTGCTGTTTCCTATCAGAATATCATATTGGTTTATTTTGACACTGACCTTCAAGTGAAAAAAAATTGCCTCTCCAATGACCCTGATTTTTATTGCATGACTCATATGTGTTGACCCAAAATGTTGCTATAGAGAGTGAAATATGTGCTTTGTTTACACCATAGAGCCAAACTGTGCATGATTCCAAAGATTCTTTCATGCTGCTTGTCAAACCCTGACAAAATCAGTATGCTTGCAGACAGTTCACGTTCTCGTGTCATAAATATTGAACTGCGTGTAAGCACAGCCCAATCAATCTTCTCGACTGTATAATCAGCATTTAACAAAATAACAAATCACATAAAACTTAAATGGAACTGCAGTGATTTAGAAAGCTTTAACGGCTAATTATTTAATTTAAACAAGCCAGCAAAGTGTACAAGAATAATAATACGGTAAAATACATATACATAATACATACATACATACATACATACATACATACATACATATATATATATATATATATATATATATATATATATATATATATATATATATATATATAAATAAAACAATCCACTTAAGACTGCCATACATATCCTGAAGTTTGTTTGGAGATGGTAAACCAAGATCTGTGGTATGTAGTAAATTAGATTAAATGGCTTTGCTCGTGGCAGACCATTGACAACAGTGCAACACAATGCAATTTTAATGTGCTTTTGGGTAAAAGCAATTAAATTAATATTTACAGAGGTTCAATTTGAGCTAATGCATTCTGCAAGAAGAAAACATAGATTTTTTTATCCAACCCATGAAGTTAAATCACAGAAGCTGTTTAAAAAAAAAAAAAGTTATTATCAAACAATGCACTGTCATATTTGGGGAAAAGCCACATACATTACAGAAATTTTCCATCAGTAATACCTGCCATACTGAATGTGCAAGCCAAATGCATTTACACAGCATTTAAATTTATTTGCATTGAAATATTCATCATCTACAAGAAAGAGCCCCTTTAAAGTCAAATTATAATATGGTCCTGGCCGCCCATACCGAAGAATGTCCACCCAGAACAAAGGTTCTTTCAAAGCTCAGGAGACTAAATGAAGAACTTAGTTATTTTCTAGAATTAAATGAGAAATGTTTTCGTTAATATTAGCCTGAAGTCATCTGATCCCGGAAAGCGTCTCGGGTTATGTACTGTAACCCTTTTTCCCTGAAAAAAGCGGAACGAGATGCTGCGCTGAGAAAACGCTTTGGGAACAATCCTACATTGTGACCAGCTGTGAATATGTATGAAACACGCCAATGAACATTGACCAGGATTTATAGCCTCGGCTGGTGAGATCATTGGATGCACCTGTGGCCAGGCTATAAACAGACAAGCGTGTTGTCAGATATATTTTTTTCTGAAGAGCAGTCCTGGGACATCCCAGTGCGGCAAAGAAGCGCAGCATCTCGTTCCGCTTTTTTCAGGGAACAAGGGTTACACTACGTAACCCGAGACGTTTCCTTTACAAAAAGCTTCACTAGGATGCTGCGCTGAGAAAGCGCTTTGGTAACGAGAATACCCACGCCGCCGCACTGAGGCTGTCTGGACCCCTACGGTTGTGAAATGTGCTCACAAGAAAGCGAGAGGTCTCAGACATGAGCTTGAGATGTCGACTCAAGGACATAATAGCCCGGAGTAGCATGAACATCCAAACTATAAAATTTGATGAATGTTTGCGGAGAGGACCAGCCTGTCGCATCACAAACTTGCTGCAGAGGGACCCCTCTAGCCAAGGCTTTAGAGGAGGCGACCCCTCTGGTGGAGTGAGCCCTGATACCTACTGGCGAAGCTTGACCGCGCGCCTCGTAGGCTAGGGCAATAACATCCCTCACCCAATGCGACATAGTCTGCTTGGAGGTGGCTGCCCCCGGTTGCGGCTCTCATGGCAAACTAATAGTTGCCCTGACATATGCCACTAGCTAGTGCGGTGGACATAAGTCTAAAGGGCACAGACTGGACACAGTCTGTGAAGTCCTTGCTGCTCCAGTGTTGCAAGCAGCGTTGGAGAAGAAGGCTTAGAGAGTGACCTGATGTAGGGTTGCGGAAGGCACCTTAAGGCAGGTAGTCAGGATGAGGGTGCAAAATTGCTTTGGTCATTCCTAGGGCAAACTCTAAACAGGCTGGCAAACCAGACAGAGCCTGTAGGTCCCCAATTCTCTCTAGAGATAATCACCATAAGAAAAACCATCTTGAGAGTCAGAAGTCTGTCAGACGTTGACTCTAGAGGTTCAAAGGAGGTTTCAACCACACCATCAAGTACTATTGCCAAGTTCTATGAAGAGGTCATGGTCCTAAAAGGAGGCCACAGTCGCATGGCTCCACGAATGAAGCGAGCGAGTAGAGGGTGCCTCTGAAAGGCACTCAGTCCATCAAGGCGTGGCAAGCCGAAGTGGTGGCCACATAGACCCTGAGAGCGACGGGGCATAAGCCTGCTGACGGTTCTTCCTGCAGAAGGGCCAGAACTGAAGCGATCTGGCAGTTAACTGGTTCTGCAATATTAACTTTTAATAAAGGGAAATGCATACAGGCGCATTCTGGGCCATGTATGCGCCACAGTGTTCAGCCCCAGAGGGAGGGACTGGGTGACTCGGGAAGAAGTAGATGAGACATTGCACTGTTCATAGAGGCGAAGAGGTCCTTTTCCGCCCTGAAAAATCTACCCAGATTTGTTCCAAGTGGAGGGAGCCCTAGCACTTAAAATGATCTTGATAACCTCAGGAGAAAGCCCTATGTACCTCAGTTGGTACCCAACAGGGGCCAAGCATGAGAAGGTTCCACAATTCGGGCCGGGGATGAAAGACAGTCCCCTGTGCCTGAGAAAGAAGGTCCTTCCTGTTCGGAATCGCCCGAGGCGAGCCGTCGAGGGGAGAATTTATCTCCGGTATGGAGCTGCCAGTTCCTGGAACTGCGCTAGATCAGCCAGTCATCTATGTAATTCAGAACGCGGACGCCCCGGAGTCACAAAGGAGCCGGTGCTGCATCTTGCATTTGTGAATGTGCGGGTAAAAAGGGCTAGGTCGAATGGAAGAACCCGATACTGGAAGGCTTCGCCCCCGAAAGCGAACCTCAGGAACTTCCTGTATTGTGGCAGAACTTCTAAGAGAAGAAGTGCATCATGAGATCGATGGTGACCAGACAAACGTGATGTTGGGCTTGCGACACGATTATCTCAATAGGCAGCATCTTGGGCTTGAACACCCAGACTGGGCAGTTCAAGCCTTAAGATCTAAGGTCAGATGAAAACCTCCACCCTCCTTGGGAACCAGGAAGTATTTGCTGTAATAACCTGACTCTCTCTCTGGAAGGGGAACACATTCTGTGGCCCCTTTTACCAAGAGATTTTGCAGTTCGTTCCACAGTAGACATGCCTGATCTGGTTTACGGTAGTGGAGACCACGCAATTGAAACATGGAGGGCGGCGAGCGAATTTAATTCTGTAGCCCTTTTCTACTGATCTTAGGACCCACGTAAAATATCTGGCAGAAGTTTTTACGCTGCCAGGTTCTCAGAGATGGGTATTCATTTTTTAACACTTCCTGTTGAGGGGGTGTTGAGTGTTCCGCGTCCTAGATAAATGCATAAACACCCAACTTTTTGATGGGAACCTCTACCTCCCGAAACACTGAAGGCAGTGGGAATGGAGAGGTTTCGTGGGGGTACCGGGAGGGGCGAAGTGGTGCACGCGCCCCGTCCTGAGGGGAGCTATCCCCAGACGACTAGCCGCAAGACCATCAGGGTTTCTTTCTTTTAGAAATTAGTGTCCTGAGGTCTTGCTTTGGGGGCTGTTGAGGGTGACGAGACTGTCCCCAGTCACCGCGAGGGGGAGCACAACTTGCCATGCTTTGCTTTTGAGCCTCCCTTCTAACAGGACCGAGGCGGGTCTGGGTGGCCGACGGACCCGCCCCTGAGTGCGGTGAGGAAAGAACTGCCCGAAGGCTTCCTCGTGGCTTTTCGCCTCCTGGAACTTGGAGATAACCGAACTCATGGCATCTCCAAATAGACCAGAAGGCGAAACCGGGGCATCAAGGAGGAAAACTTTATCCTTGTCCTTGATGCCCGATAGGCTGAGCCAAAAGTGCCTCTTCGCGCTGACCAAGGCAGATATAGACCGGCCAATAGCACGGGCTGTTTGCTTGGTCGCACGGAGAGAAAGATCTGTGGCTCGACGAAGCTCAGAAAAAGCTTGCTCGTCGAGCGCAGTGCCCGCACTCAGGTCCTCCAGCAGGTCAGCCTGGTAAGCCTGTAATACAGCCATTGTGTGCAGAGCAGCACCAGCCTGACCTGCTGCTTGATAAGCCCTCCCCACTAAAGTGGAGGTCATCCTACAAGGCTTTGTTGGGAGAGAGGGCTTTTTAAAAGACAATGCCGAACCCAGCGAGAGATAGCCCGCAAGCGTCTCTTCGACCGGCAGAAAAACCCCCGTGTCTCAGCACCCATGATAGTTGAGTATAAAGACGTCGAGGGTACGTGGGCACAGGAATTATATGGGTTCCTCCATGAGTGAGAATGATTTGTTATCACGGACGTGATTCAAAGTCCCCCTCATGAACCGAAGAGGCGCCAGAACACGCATCGAGATCATGGGATGGGAAGGACCAGCTGGGGATGGGAAGGACCAGCTGGGTCTGGGGAGAGAGCGAGGGAAAGGGAAGAACCTGTCTCCCACTCCTCAGCCAGATCCATGCAAGAGCCCCATGAATGAAGTATGGGCGCTGACTCCCGGAAGTAAGCGAGGCGAGTGCAAAGCACTCTGCCCGAAAGCAGATCGAAATGCTTGGACCCGCCCTGCTCCAACGAGGAGAGCAGCATGCTCTTCCCCCAAACAAACGAAGCCTAACTGATACTCTCGGCAATAGAGCGTAAAAGTCATTCTCTCTATTTATATATATATTTATAGAAAGCAGAGAAAGGAGAAAAGGTTCACTGCGCACTGCCTAACCAAATTCTAACTCCTAGCAGAGGAAAGAAAGTTTGTGACAGGCTTGTAAGACACACACACAGAATGGGCTCTGAAAAAAATATATCTGATGACACGCTGGTTACGCGTCTATTTATAGCCTGGCCACAGGTGCATCCAATGATCTCACCAGCCGAGGCTATAAATTCCGGTCAATGTTCATTGACGTGTTACACACATATTCACAGCTGGTCACAATGTAGGTTTGTTCCCAAAGCGCTTTTCTCAGCGCAGCATCCTACTGAAGCTTTTTGTAAAGGGAACTAACATTTTTTTAGCCAGATAGCACATTATGTGCTGTGTGCACATTATACTTTGTGTGGATTATCTAATTATCTATGCTTTCAATTACATTGTGTGTGGGCTCATTTTAAATATAATCACCACCTCTAAGTAATGGTGTTAATGATGTGATATTTTATGTCATGTAAGTATGTCAAAGATATACTAAGCTGTAACTCACTATATTTTTGTCTGCAAGTAAAACTTTTGTATTATTTTTTATATTCTACTCTTTATGAGCTTTCCAACAACATATGACACATGGCTATTTGATCAGTTTTATGTTTTTAATGATTACAATAATATGTGCAGTGCAAAATTATTAATAAATTATCAAAACAGAACATTTTAGATTTGTCTGCAAATTTCAAAGCTTTTGGTTATAATTCCTACATGCATTGTAATGTAAAGTTTCTAAGATTTTAAAACAATACCTATTCTGTATTGGACAAGACTGTAATTATTAATATTTTGATAAGTCCATCCCAACTTAAAGGGTTAAAATTGACTTATGGTTGTAGACATTGGGAGCTTGAACACAGTCTGAGACAGTGTTGAGATCTCAACTGAAACTTCAGAGGAAACAAATGTGAGATTAATGTGGTCTTTTTATCTGGGGAAAAGCAGGACAAAAGAAAATGTCTTCTTTTAATCTCATTGCTTTGTAGGAGATACAATTCAGAAATTATATAGATCTCATTTGGGAGTTTTCGTTGCTATGGGCATCTCCAACACTAAGCTAAATAATCTTCTCCAGATGCCCTCGCTTCTCTCTCAGCCAATAGCAAATGCTTCCTGTTCACACAGCATGCAAGTGGAGAAATTTCAAACTAGGCTACTCTCCCAGCATTCACCCACAAATCTTCCAACAAAGAGAGCCAAATGGAAACACTGGCCTACTGCTGAGCCCTGGGGTTCTGCTCACATCCCCAATCCACAGTCACAAATGTAGCTGTCAAACCAACAAACTGGAATTGCCAGTGCTAAATGGAATCCAAGCGATGAGTAAAAATATCAGAGGAGGAGATGTGTCGCAGGGCAATGACATTTTAAAGGCATTGGCGAATGCGACGGAGTGGTAGAGTGGAGGTTTGCTGCAGCAGAGGTTCTATCCAATCTTCCAGACTTGGCTCAGCTGCTGACCCTTTTAGAGGAATCACTGGTGAGCAGCAGTGCGTGCCGGAGCATGAAACGTGTTGTGTAATGTGCAATGAGCATGTAAACCAGTGCTGACTGTTAAGGAGTGAGAGGAGCACTGTCCTTGTCTCAACACATCTTGATTCTACATATTTTTACCACCAGGTTGCTAAAAGGAATAGTTCACCGAATAATGTTTAAAGGAATGTTCCGACTTCAATACAAGTCGAGATCAATCGACAGAATTTGTGGAATTAATGTTGATTACCACAAAATTTTAAATGACTTGTGTCTTTTACAAAAAATTAAAAAAAAAAAAGGCAGTGGATGGAGCCAGTCCATAAACAGTCAAATACACACTGTTTCAAAAGTATAGCCATGTATATATGTTAACATGATTTTAGTGTGATAAAGTCAGGGATTTACCAACTTTACATCATGATGACAACAAAGTTGTGATATTTTATATTACAGCTGTCAGAATTAACGTGTTAATGCGTGCAATTAAAAAAAGCTATTTAAATTGAAAAGCATCATTTTCTTTTTTAAATCGCATTTACCGTTAATACAGCATAAACCAGCATAAATGCTGGCTGGAAGGGTGAAATGTTTGTAATGTGTTTTCCCAGAGTCATTAAACTGACGCACACACCACAAACACACACGCAACAGCGCTTCCATGTCTATGGACAAATTATGGAAAAATGAGCTCTTAATGCTATTTGATGTAAAAAACAAGCCCAGATGGGATGTGTCATAGAAATCTAAAATTTTTGCCTATGTAAGGCACATTTAATAATCACAGAAGCACCTCAAGTCTTAACTATCACTAAAACGCATCTTTATATTGTGAAAGGCTTTTGTTTGGAAAATTTAAATAAAACATTATTGCATATTGTTTTGTTTTCTTTCCTAAGATGAAATAAAAATGCATTTTGACAGGAAAAATATATAAAGTGTCAAATTTCAGCATTTTCAAAATCTGCAATTAATCACGATTAATGACCAAAATATTGCGATTAATTGTGATTACACATTTTAATCAACTGACAGCACTATTTTATACACATTTACACAGATGAAGTTAGTACATTTTTATCACATTTTCAAGTTACGTCTTGTGGCAATAAGACAGTTATCTTTTGAAACAGTGTGTATTTTGATGTTTATGAACTGGCACCATTCACTTGAATTGTAAGTGCCTCACTTTAACCTCCATTTGTGCTTTTTTTTTTAAATAAAAGAGGGATGAGTCAAAATATTTGTTTTTAATAGATTTTTAATAAACATTTATTCCACAAATGCTGTCGATTGTGGTGATCTTGTATGGAACCTTGAACATTTCTTTAAACCTTACCAAAGCACTAAGAGCAGAAGGTTTTGCATGAACAGTGTATTATCCTTCAGAAGACTTTGATGCAGTGACTATTTTTATGACACTTTGGGTGCTGTTACAGTGAGTCAATCAACAGTCATTGCATGGAAACAAGAGATCATATATTCTCCAAACCTGTGTCCCAACAAGAGCAGCATAGCTCCTAAATAGTGGAAGAGCAACCTTTTCCATTTGGGTGGCATAATTAAATTATTTGCTGTTTGTTTTTGACCAGTCTGTGTTTTTGTGTTTGTGCACTCTGTATCTGACATCAGTGATAAGTTGTCTCTACTTACCTACCTACTAATTAACCTGTGTGCCTCACAAAGCACAATTTATCCTGGAAGATTCCACGAGAGGAACACTGAAACACACCATTTGACTTTACAGTGCATGGAGGTTTATATCATGTCCCAGAGGCCAGTTCAGCACTAGGCCATCACTGTAATAAAGTGGTGTGGCTGCTCCTGCTAGACTGTGTTGACTAACAGTATGATCAAACCAGACAAGCAATGGATGTTTAAGGTTGAGTGTGGAGAGACAACCTCATCACTCAGATGGGGTCGCCCACTGTACAAACGTGTATTAAATAAGCACCATCACACACTTGCTCAACCAGAGTGACTGAATGCAGTTAAAATGGACTATTGGATCACCTTTAAGCATTCTAACTGCCATTTAAAATGCTTTTCCATTTAAGCTGTGAGATCCAAATGAGCCTTGAAGTGCATCAAGCAGCAGAAGATTAAAGAGCATATAGCCATGATACTTATTATCAAGGAACAAACCAATAACAAATAATGTTTATGCGTGTTTTTTGAAAAAGCTCACTGAAATAAGGTCATATAACACATACTAAACATTTGTCCACAGGACTTTTGAGAACTGGATCTTGTAGCCTAGAGTTTTTGCTACAAAATTATGTTAAAACCATCCTGATCACTCGTACAAAACAATATAGTAATTTAACTTGTGTAAGACAATTTTAGTGTTCGAAAGGTCATATGCGAGGAGGCGTGAATGATCATGAATATTTAGGTAATTCAATCCTGTGGAGACAAAAGACCCCTCCCCTGGGCCTATCAATGAGGAATGTGACAGAGAATGAATGTGAGGAGACTTAATGATCAAAATCAAATTTTAAGTTAAAATAAGTAATCTGACTGTACATTTTCTTTATACAAAGACTTACTTAATTTTAGACCTACTTTACCGTTTAAAAGAAGTCTCTTCCGCTCACCAAGGCTGCATTTATTTGATCCAAAATTCAGAAACAACATTGCTATTCTGAACCCTTTTTACAATTTAAAAAACAGTTTTCTATTTGAATATATTGTAAAATTCAATTTGTGATCAAAGCTGAATTTTCAGCATCATTACTGCAGTCTTCATTGTCACATAATCCTTCAGAAATCATTATAATAAGCTGATTTTCTAATATGGGCATATTTACATCACATTTGACACATTTAACCTGAACACATATTTGCAAGCACAAGCTTTGTTGATGATAATAAATGCCTGCTTTAGCTGAAACAGCATTTAAATGTAACTAAAACTTGCTTATTAGGAGTCATATTTCAAATGTCAATTCTCTGAATCCTGTCTGGCAAGTCTGGAAACAGTCCCACTAGTTAAATATGTACATGTTTATATAAAATAGTATGTCAACTAATATGTAAGTAAAATTAAATGACTTACTCGTCCGAAATTGTATCCTCGGCTGGATCAAGTCTCTCTTCAAAATACAAACGTTCATCGGAGTCCCGCTCTTCTTCTGAGGAAAATGTTAACTCTTCGTCACTATCCAGGAGTTTCCTCATCTGTGTATCGTGCAATCTTTCAAATGCGCAGAAAAGTGAATGGACTAGATGTTTTTATGGCACAGTCGGGGGAGTTTACCATTTGCACGATGGTCTCAGCACATTAGCGTATGAATAGCACGCTCTGCTGGTGGGTGTGATCACATTAGGGATAATTAGCAGAGCCAGGAGAAATTGTACATCGCTTTGTTTCATACAGATTACATTGCAGGAGGATAATTGTTTTAAATTTGAATTATTTTATTTAAAAGTAGACAATTTAAGCTTTCTTTAGACATATGTTTCATGCTTGTGTGATAACTATTCACAGAGTTTCAGTTCATTTTTGTGACATGTTTCAGATGACTATGCTAGATTGACCACTCTGAGAATATCATGTTTTTAATATATATGCAATTATTTCAGAGATTGTACTTTGCTACATAATTCTGAAGCATTTTAAAATCATTATATGTTAGATCAGATTATCTCTAAATCAATCTTTATGCATTGCTCATGATGGTCCAATGGAACAAGACAATTTTGCAGTGCAAAGGGACAAATAGGTGTTTAGGGAAAGTTCTGTAGTGTTTTTAATTTCTATTCACTGGTTTGGGAGAAACCCCCCATGTACTATATTTCTCAGTTTACTGTGAATGTGATCAATTCCAACAGCCTCTATCCGATTTGTTAAGCTTGTAAAGCAGCCGTCCACAATACTAAGATACGTTTGTCCTTTAGGAGTGGAGTTTTATAGTGCGGGATTGAGATGCACTGTCATGGGGCTTAGCTTATCTTTACATCGGCCGTCATTGCACACAACCTTCTGAAAGCACAACAACTCTGTTTACAATGGGTATTTGTGTATCAGATTTTTACTACTTAGATCTGCTCTATCACATCATCCCAGTGAGACAGCCATAGGATCCAACTACAGCAAAGTAAAGATCCGGGGAGATACAGCACTTCAGAAGCTAGCAACCGCATGGTTTTTACAGAGAGATCTGCACCATCGGATGATGAATAGTGAGTGTCCTAAAATGCATTTTGAAGGTTGTTGAACTTTATTATGACTGGAATTTTACCCTTGTTACTGATGAGAATAGAATAGTTATTAGTATTCCACCTCTCCGCAACTTCATATGAAAGACCGGCAGGATATTTTTAAATCAGATTTAAATTCAGTTTACAACCAAGCTGGAACAAAAGTGATTTCAAGGTTATCAATAATGTTTAATGGGCCGCGTTCCTCTCCATCTGTACAGGCCTGATTGCTTTTATAATAATAGGCTGGTGACGGTCTTATTCACAGATGATACTAAGCAGGGTTTTTCTATGTATTCAGACTCTTTAGGACATTTTAAACAGTTATGTCATCTTTGAATGGGAATGATCTGTCCAGTAAATCAATGTGTTAATTACAGATTCTAATACAATTGTTATTTTCATCACAGAAATGCAAGTCTTGTATAATTCCAGCAATGACATTAATTAGTGAAGCCCTTTGACAAGCTGTTTATGCCAGAATCGTTTGCTGAAGGGTAAAAGGTCCCAGTGAATCAAAATGCTGATGGCTTTATAGATATCCAAGTCACTTTAAGATCAGCCTGATTGAGATGTGCTGTTCAGTTGTCCTTTTGTGTCTGCAGTCAAAAAGGTGTTTCTATATACTTTTTGTTAGGCATGCAACAAATGACTCCAGTGGGTGAGAAACAAATTACTTTTTAGTTATTTTTTACTACAAATTATCCTCTCTGCCCAGTAGGTGGCAATGTGCACGAAGAATGCAAATAACCAAAAACAAAAGAAGAACTCTAATAGTGAAAGTGAAAGTCGACATTTATAGTAAAAAAGGACTTAAATATTGACCTGTTTCTCACCCATATCTATCATATCACTTATGAAGATATGGATTTAACCACTTAAGACATATTGATTCATTTTATGATGCCTTTTGTTATGCTTGAGTAACAAAGCAGACGAGGAGATGCAGATCCAAACGCAGCTGAACTTTATTAAATGAACTACACAGGAAAAACACAAAGTAACAACCCACGATGGGGAAATGAAACATAAACTGAGTAAGCTGACCAAGGTAGACACGAACAGGGAACTCGGGAGGGAAAGATACACCGGGTTAACATCAAACATTAACTAACAAACACAAAGGAAAACCCACGATGGGGAAATAAACATAAACAAGGAACGCGGGAAGGGAACACGGAGCAGGATAAACGACATTCAAAAACAAACATACATCAAACAACGATCGACGAAGACTGAACAAAGACACAGGGTATAAATACACAAACATGGGAAAAGGGGCCAATGAAAGAACAGAACTCAAACAAGATAACAAGGTGATTAACAGAAACCAAAGGCAAATTAACAAGGGCAGGTGCAAACAATGAACAGTGAACACAAGACTATGGAGGTACAAGCGTGACAAAAGTGAAAACTAAGGAATACCAAAAGTGACAAAATCACAAACAAAGGGCAACAGAGGGACAAGACAGGGTAACCGTTACACCTTTATGTGCTTTTTGGAGCTTTAAAATTCTGTTCACCATTCACTTGCATTGAATGGAACAGCAGAGCTGAGATATTTTTCTAAAAATCTTTGTTGGTAAATGACAAGAGAATTTTAATTTTGGGGTAAACTATCCTTTTAACTATATGTGTTTACCATTGTAACTTTTCTCTCCCATCCAGACACAAAGCCAAAAGGGTAGAGAAAAGAGAACAGAAATGAGAATGAAATGATTTTAAAAATAAGAAAATGACAGAAACAAAGCACTAGTTAACATACCTGATGGAATAAAAAATAAGCATAGTCTTTTAACTGTGTGTTCACCCTTGTAAGTATTCTGTAAAATAAAAATTATGTGTAATGTAGTAAGTGTGTGTTTAAAGTTCATGGAAGAGACAGAAAACGAAATATAGCTGTAAACAAATATAGCTGCACAGTCAAAACAAGAAAATAATCGTACATGGGGGAAAATAATATGAAATACATCTGAATTAAAGAAAAGATACATTTAAAGCAAAGATTAAATTAGATTATTTGGCTTAGAATAAACATACCTCTTCTATCTAGACACAAAGCCTAAAGGGAAGAGGAGGAGCTAAGACAGGAAATTATTGTGATGAACAGAATCATGGTCCGGAAATTAAAGGAGTGGAGACACACACATACACTAACAGGCACACATTGAACATTTTGTGTAATTCTACATGAGAAAAGCATGTGTATGAAAAATATACTTCCATACCTGTTACATCTGAAATTCATGGTTTTATGTTTTACATGGGTATTACTATAACATTTGGCATACACTAGAGCTCGTTTTTAGAGCAATAATAAATGAGAGAAAGGGCAAGAAAGTTTCTCTCACTGATCACGACCAATGATCTATGTGTCTTTGTGCTTTCACTGGTATCTGTGTTTAGCTGTGATCATTGTGAATGTGTGTGTGTGCGTACATGTGTGTGTGTGTATTCACTAAGGGAGGCCATTAGAGACAGGGGAATAATGATGGTATTAATGGCAGCAATTGCTCATTCTGCCTGCCACTGGAGTGCAGCCCTTGGGATGCGTGTGCTAGGGATAATTGTTTACAACTTCAGTTGCCTGTTTTTATTCCTTTTTCACACACTTTATCACTTGGAACACACACACACACACACACACACACACACACACACACACACACACACACACACACACACACACACACACACACACACACACACACACACACACACAGAGCATAGAGGAGAGAGACACAGTGCTCAAGATCTGCCTCTGCTCCACCTCTGTGACATACAGGAACACTGACCATATTTACATGCACTACATTGATCATGTTTACATGCACATCTTCTACCAATTATGATTAAAGAGATAGTTCATCCAAAATTGAAAATGTTCTCATTCTTTTCTCACTCTCATGCCAGCCCAGAAGTGTATGACTTTCTTTATCCTGCTGAATACAAAAGAAGATTTTTAGAAAATTATCTCAGCTCTGTAGGTCCATACAATGAAAGTGAAAAATCACATAAAGGCAGCATAGACTTTCACGATGGAGATTTATAGTAAAACATTTATTTAAATATTGACCTTTTTTTCCCTACACAAAGCGATTGCATAGCTTCAGAAGACATATATTAAACCACTGGTGTCATGTGGATTATATTTATGTTGCTTTTATGTGATTTTTTGAGCTTTAGTGGTCTGGACACCATTCATTTGCATGGTATGGACCTACAGAGCTGAAATATTCCTCTTAAAATCTTTGTTTGTATTCTGCAGAAAAAAAGAAAGTCATACACATATAGGATTGCATAAGGGTGAGTAAATGATGAGAGAATTTTCACTTTGGGTGCACTCTCTTTAACACGTGAACATCTTTACTGGCACTCATACTGACTTATACGCCTTTACGTTTTGACATCAAAATCAGGGTCAGGGAATAATCCAGTGATTTCAAATCTCATGGAAGTCCAGGTCTCTTGCATTGTTGAATTTTTGAATAAACAGATTTTTGGTAGTTATCAGCATATTGTTGTGCATGTAAAGTAAACACACTCAGTGTCTGATTAAGTCCATCTTCTGGTTATGCCTTTAATAGGCATGGAGGTTTACAAGTTCCCCAGCGGTTGAAATATTCCATATTCAAAATAAACTAAGACATGCATGTTCTTTTCCTGCTATTCTTTACCGGAAATACTGGAGATGCTCGATAATTACATTCATTTTTTTGTCATTTTCAACAGCAATTTAATCAACTTAATATTGTCTTTAACAACAGCACACAAAAAAGCCATGAATTGCAAAAGGTTGACCATGAGGTGCTTTCGCCCCTTGACTTTATGTTCATCTATTTTACGTTAATCTCCTCACCTCAAAAATGTGTTTCTTCGATAACTTGACTCTTCACAACTGCCTGTATCATGCAGCACCCAGAAATACTTTTTTATGGGCATTCACATATATCAATTAATATTCAATTACAGTGGATATTTAGGCATTTATATAACCTAAAATCAAGAATCATCCTGAAGGGGTTTATTTTGCAATAGTGACTGGCTGACTGTACATTATCCATCTTACTTCATGGCTGCTATACCTACCAAATAAATTAATTAAATGGACATGAGATATTGATTTGCATTGAAATGATGTCATTATGACCCTGTTTACACCTGGTATTAAGACGTGTTTTGGGATCACAAGTGCTATATACAGGAGTAAATGGTTTGCAAAACTTTAAGTACACCACTTACTGTATGTAGGTAGTCAAAAATGCATGTGACCACATCACATTAGAGGTGTAAAGGCTAATCCATCCTGCTGCATTCTGAACAGCAGTGAAATGCCACCCACTCACCTGTCAATCACCCACTGTGATAAAATAAGTTTAAACTTTGCCAGGTTAAGGATGGATTTAAAAGGAAATAACCGTCCTATCAGAGAATTTTAAAAAAGCATGCGCGAGAACTTCATGGAACTTCTTCAGTGTGTCTGATATCAAAATGCAGTGACACAGAGGAAAAGTACACACATCTGAAGCTCAGCTAATACAGGAACTCAATTGAAATAACTTGCCTTTGTGCTTAAATTCAATTTCAAATGCATCTGGGAGAAACAGTACTCCAATACTCTGTTCGTTATCCTGATTATTACATGTCTACTTGCCAAATAAATTAATAAAAATGTTACATGAAATATTTGATTTGAGTTGAAATTATGTTATTAGCTCACTTTTAGAGAATGCAGAGTGATAAGAGAAGTAGAACAGATGACTTGCAATACCTGGATGGTTCGGTCTGATATCACTTTATCCACGGGTGTGTGGTCATTATTCAGAATTATTAGAGAGCAGTGTAGTAAGTTTATATAACACATGTACAGAGGCGGAGCCAGAAGGGTGTCCGGGGTGGCACTGGATTGGCCACCCCAACTTTTTATTCGCTGCTGGCAGTTGCTGATGCCGATTGACATCTCATATAACCTCTTGTCTTGTTCGCTGGCAGCGTGCGCAGTTTTCAAACGGACGACGAGCCGAGGACGAGAGAATACAGTTGCAAGATACAGAAGAATAAGAAAACGTCATATTTGAAGTAAGTTAAGGTTTAGCATCATGTTTGTTTGCTGAATACATTTTATGAGATGCTGTGTGAGTTAATAAGGCTCCAATAGGCTACAGGTTAATCAGATTAGAGAGATCATTTCGCAATTTAGCATAACAATCCTTACGATTACATCTGCGCTAGTAATACATGCATATATCCTGCAGTATGGAAGTTACAGTATACAAATGTTTTAATGTTCGGAAGTAGGATACAGCTTCAGCGAGTAAACATTTAGCAGTTTGAAATCGATTAGCTAGTTCAGTTACCTCAGTTCAGAGGAGGGCTAGCAATGATCAAACTGGTAACTTAGACTGGTAGTTGATTTTAATGTACAGTTATGAAAATGAGGATTTGTAATTAAGATAAAAATGTTGGTAATTGGATGATTAGATGTAACCATAGGATGTCATATATTTGCACAGGATCAATTAAACATAAAAAGAAAGGGAGAGATATATTTTTAAAGGGAGAGTTCTTTTTAAAGAAGCACAAACAGGCAGATCAGGTACAAACAGACCCCAGCCCTTGCATCATCACTGGAGCAGCTCCCTAGCTGAGGCTAGTCAGAGTCAGTGTGGTCAGACTTCAGGACCACCAACAGGTCAGAGCATCTACCAGACACAGGCAGTCAGTCACATGCCAAGTTCAGGAATTTACGTTGAGATGATTTTGTCAAATTAAAAGGATAGTTCACCCAAAAATAATATAATAATCATTTACTCACCCTCATGCCATTCCAAACCTGTATGACCTTCTTCTGCAGAACACAAAATAACATATTTTGAAGAATGTTGGTAAACAAATCATTTTGGGTTCCCGTCGACTTCCATTTTTATATATATATATATATATATATATATATATATATATATACTATGGAAGTGATTGGGAACCAAAACTTTTTGGTTACCAGCATGCTTCAAAATACTGTATAATATTTTGTGTTCAGCAGAAGAAATTTAGTCATACAGGTTTGGACGTTTAAAATGTTGATTCATGTGTGTTCTTGTTGTTGATGGCTGTGGCATTTATATTGTGATTACTATCAATACCAGAAAAACAGCTTGTAAATCATACATACCACATTTTCTTTAAATGTATATATTTAAGTGATGGATAGGTTTAGGGGATAGAAAATACAGTTTGTAAAGTATAAAAATCATTATGGAAATTCCCAATAAAACATGGAAAACCAACATTGTGTGCCTGTGTGTGTGTGTGGACCCCCGAAAGTAGCAGTGGCCACCCCCTGGCCACCCCAAATATAAAACTCTAGTGCTGCCACTGCACATGTATAATCAGAATAGGACCATGTTCAAATATTAATCTGAATATTCTTGTGTTTGTGAATGCAGTCAGTGTTTCAGTCCCAAGAAATGGTGAATAATGCTTACTTCTACAGGGTTTCCTTGGTGCTCATTTAAGGGCAAACTATACTTCTGGTGTGCACATTGTGGATCCCTCCGTGCACAGTATGTGTTCCGCAAATTGCATCATCAGCAATGCTGCGCGGCTTGACCATGCACCGCCTAGGTTTTCTTGACTTGCGCACACGCCCCTAGGCTGTGAGCATTGTCTGTGCATGCACTGGCCATTGACTGTACTAAAAGAGTGTCACAAGCAGTTGTAGTGTGCATGTGTCGAACGTGTCCCTATTCATTTGCAGTCAGAAAAGTATACTCAGAAAGGCAACGTGGTCGGCCAGGAATGATCCGATCCAGAACGTGCAAAAACAAAGTATACCTGGGCCTTAAGTCACTGGCTCGGAGTGCTATCTTTTAGAACTCCAGTGCTGTTTTGCTGAATAATAGGAGCCAGAATAATTCAAGGTTGTTGTCTTTCTTGGCCATATTTGACAGTGTGTTAGAACACATGTTAGGAGATGGTTGCATGCAGAGACTAAGTATGAAGACTTGCACGCTCTCTCTCTCTCACCCCCGTCCCTCAATTTTCCTCACTCTGAGCTTATCTTCTCTACAGTAAACAGAAGTCAAAGCATACAAATCCCAGTTAGACTGCATGGAAAGTACAGTCCATGTAGGGCATTATCAAAGCTAAGCACCTAATCTTTTCTATCCCCATCCCTACCCCCTCTTCTTTTTCACATGGAGAGCTTGATGGAGAATTGCAGTGGACAAAATTCAATTGGTTTCACTTCCACTCAAGAACAGGTTGCAGTAATAGCCTCTCTGGAGTCTACACTTATGACCTAGGGATTTGTTATTCCACCTGCCATGGTGCACAGTAACACTTTAACGTCACCAAAAACAAGCACTCACACCAGATCATTAACACTAGATCGTGAAAACATTCTACAGTGTTCAGTGCAGAATCACACCTACCCAAACTGGCTCATGGCTCCAGCTGCTGATTCCAGACCCGTGTAAAACAATAGACCAAATAGTCTGCCAGCAGAGCAAACAATACCTGACTTTTGCTGTTTGAGGATGCTGTGTATAGTAAAAATGCAGTGCTTACATTTCATTTCACACAGGGACGAACAACAATGAGGCGAAGCAATGTGATGTAGAAACAACAGTGAAACTGCAGGAGAACAATGTTGGTTATTATCTTAAAGGTGTACAGCCCATTAAGCTTAGGCCGAGACTAGACTACATCTAAGATTGATCTTACTAAAATGTAGTTGTACATGGTGTATCCAGCCAAGCACTCAGAAAAAACAAAGTAGTACAGTAGAGAACAATTCCAAACAATGATTGTTGAGTAATGGGACTGTGGTATGGGCGGCGTTCCCAGACTGAGTGTGATATTGTTTTGTTTATGTTTACATTTCTACGGCGGTGACCGTCATATGTTCATGAAAGAAATTAAAGTGCTGATTTCAAACCTGCTTCGCTGTCTCTCTCCTGCAGACCGACACACAACCATCCCCCCCATGCCACAGGGACAAAACAGTAAAACAAAAATGTATAAAAAAAATTAAGATTATGCATAAATAAGTCATTTTGAATATATCTATTCAGAGGTATTCATCTACAATACGTTTAGGTGCAATCTTGAGCATCTTAAATTTTTGCACAAAAAGTATTTTCTTCTTGCTTATCGCTCAATATGTGTCAACACTGTCAGGGACAAGAAATATTTGTCAAACATTAATTATAAAAATAATTTCACAGCTAACCTAAAAAATACAACAAAATTAACATTCACTTCAATAAATAAATGAACTAAGATGAAAATATTGTTTCAAACTGAATTTCAGCTCCATCTATTGAATTGTCACCAAAGTCAGACAATAACTGAAGATACTAATCATAATTTCGGGAGGAGCGAGTCCATCTAATATTTCAATTAACAGCCAGAGTATATAAGCAACTGTTTACCTCTCTTCTGTCTCAGCTGTTTCCAACGTTTGGCCCCGCCCACCCTAGACAGATCTACGTGATGTCTTAACCCTCTGCTTGAACCATTCGTCCTCCTTATCAGATAAGATATTTTATCCAAATTATTATGATATTCAACCAAAGCTGCTGCAGCAGCTCCCTATTTTGCGTACCTCATGATAATGGTGGCTGCCACTTTAACTGTGGTTTTCTACTCTGCCTTTCATCATTACTCGCAGAAGCAGATCCTATTGCGTTGATGCTGTCTCCGCAAACCGGCCACTGCTTCGACATATGCCAGTGCTACCGCTTCATATGGCCGTGCACAGGTCCTTTCAAATGATCTATCCCACACGCTTGATTGTTTAAATCCTGTTCTAGCGCACAGGTGTTTCCTCTTAGTGGCTCTTCAGCAGTCTCTCGCTTTATCTCTTGCTCTCTCTGATTTTATGAGTGTAGAATATCCTCACAAAACTATTGCAATGCAGTCACATCAACCATGCAAGACGTATATTGTACAGCAGGTGGCGGTCATACAGTACTCCTAAGGAGCGAATGGCCACAAGTGAATAATGATTGCAAGTCCATTTGCAATGCAGAGCTAAAGCTCTTATTTCTTTTTATAATTGTATGCTGTTGTTCACATTATTTTTTAAAGCTGTATTTCCCAGGAAGCCCTCTTTGCAGTCCTCCTTTATTCTTAGATAATTGTATGCTGTTGGTCACATTATTGTTTCTAAATGTCACTAATATTTATTTTTTCTTCTCTGGACTTATGTCCCCGAAACGTTGACCGCATGCTTTCCCATCAAATATGCATTAGCATAAGTTTTCCATCTACCGGCGCAAGTGCAGCCCACTCTTCAGTGGCCATGGATCTAACTTTTCACAGATTATTTCATATTCAGAGTGGTGTGAAATTTCTCTCTAGTATAAATTTCACATAAATATGACTATTTTATCTTTTCTACAGCAACGCCTGATATCGTGCCTTCCGCAGGGTTTTCAACAATATTACTCCCAGCAGGTCTCTGCTAGAGCCCATTTGAATTCTTGTCACTGGATTGTATGCTGGTTTACCTCTTGCTTTATCTATCAAGGTGTCCTTCCAAGACTTCACCATTACCTACTGAGGAGTCAAAGATGGCAAACATTTTAGTTGTTAAGAAAGCACAACTGCGGTGCCCTTGCCATTGGCTAAAAACATCCCTAAGCAGCACAAATGTGCTGTCCATGTGCCACAACTAAACGTAATAAAGCCATGAGTGCCCACCTGGTTCTGCCACAGCAGCAGCACACTTTGATACTGTGCAGCAGTGCCCGACCACTTTCGATACTGTTGCAGAAGTGCCCTAACATGACAAATGTAATAAAGTTTTCATAACAAACTTATTTTTCCTTCCCTTACAGGTGTGTATAACTTTTCCTTCCCTTACAGGTATGTACAGTTATTTTTTTTCTCCACAGGCACTTTCATCGTCCAAGACCACTACTTTTATAGTACTGCATCTACAGCAATGGAAACACAGGAGCACCTTCACTATGCACCCTTTTTTACTGTTCCATCTCCACTGCAACAGCACTGCCTTAACCCTGCTCCTGCTGGAGGCCCACTTTACTCTACTGCCACAGCAGTTTTTTAACATACTTCCACTAATTCCCTTTTGTCTTCGCCTCTGCATTTCAACCGTGGTCACCACCTCCTCCTGTTCATTTCAATATTTTCCTGTCTCTGGGTAGACCTTTCGAATGAGGCTACCGTCGCAAGCAAGTTGATCTGACAGTATACCTGTGGTACAACACCCTATTATCATACACCGGTCCTTTAATCTAAACTTTCCACCCGTATCGGGCCCTTACGCGAGGCTGCCTCTGTAAGCTGGCCGATTAGATGTAATATATCAATGGTACAGCCCACTATAGCTGCATAAATGTCCTTCGTCTAAACCTTCCACCTGTATAGGGCCCTTGCGTGAAGCTGCCTCTGCAAGCTGGCGGCTTCAGTGCAGTTTACCAAAATCTAGCTCCTGTAGACCACCCTCTTAGAAAACTCCACACCCCATCTATGGGTTCAATACTAAAAGCTATCTCTAAAAGAACACTCCAAATTTACTTGACAGCTTCCAGAGAGCATACAACAAAGTTTTTCCAGATTTTACCCTACTCGCCATATCCTCTGTCATATCCAACCTCTATAATAACAAATCAATTCAGCCAGGAACAATCAAAGTCTACCTCAGCAGCTTACATTTCTTCAGCTCTCCTTATCAAGGGTTTACACAAAATTAATCCCACCTGTGCGGACACCAGACAACTACTAACCATTGACATCCTAATCAAATGCCTTGTTACTCTTCGCCAAAAAAACAAGAACCCTAAGCGCCATGTTCAATTTGGCTTTCTTCGGCTTCCTCAGAGCCTCAGAACTCACCATCAACTCCACCCCACATTCTCTGACTTTCAATTCTTAAACCATGACACAATAAGTTTCAACCCGATAAATTGAAACATGTACATTTCAGTTTTCATTTTCAATCTGCCAACCCCCATTCAGCCATACCAGTCCCTGGTCTTTGTTCT
Source organism: Xyrauchen texanus (assembly GCF_025860055.1). NCBI lineage: Eukaryota > Metazoa > Chordata > Actinopteri > Cypriniformes > Catostomidae > Xyrauchen > Xyrauchen texanus. The sequence continues at coordinate 18,362,681 of NC_068311.1, forward strand.
TCTCCAGAGAAACTCTTTAATCACCTCTCCACTCAACCCTCTATTTTCTGATGACAAACCCCCCCCTGTGCCTAGACATTGGTTCCAAAAGTCACAATGTCCTTATTGTAGTAGCACTTCTAGTGTTTTATTCAGCAGTAAAGTGCCATTATACGTACAATGTGATTCTATGAAACCTGGGGTGCGTTTCCTGTACAACTACATAACTCACTGCTTAACCACCACAGTACGATGCATTGTTGAAGCTATTATCTAGTTAGTCACGAATGTTTCTCAAAACCATATGTGACAGTGCAGAGGGCAGGGCCGGATAGTGTTGCTACACACCCGGCCCCTAATCAGGCTAATCAAACCTCAGAGAGGGATAAAGGCCAACTGGAGACTGCATTGGGACTGACAGAGAGATTTTCGGGCATCTGCCCGACACCTTTGTGTGTTTGTCTTTCTGTTTAGTTTATCATTAAAACTATTATTTATATCGTCAAGCCAGTTCTTGCCTCACTACACCATAGTATGGCAAACTTTTCAAATTATACGAAGGACGAAGGAAGGCGGAGCCGTGGCAGGCTCAGGGGACATGGCGATTTGACAAGATGGGATAGGCGTGCCGTCTTGACAAGGTGGGCCGACGTGGTGACATGGCAAGGTGGGGCTTGACTAGGCAACATGGCATGATGAGGTAGGAATGGCAGGTGTGGCGACATGGCCGGTAAAGCCTTCATGTCAAAATAAAAGTTTGATTCAAAATAAAAGCTTGCCTCATGAAATTGAAGAAATTGTGACAGAAATTATCAGTGTTACCAGAAGTCAAATGTATTTTATTATTATTATTATGTTTAAACTATATCTCACAAGCAAGAGTGCTGTTGTACAGAATACACGTTTTCATCAGTTTTAATTTATACTGTGATGCTCAGCGCTTCATTTAATAAATATAAGACCAGTGTTGTGTTTTAGATTATGCTGTGTGGAAAACGTGGAATTTGGGGAAAATAAAACAGTGCTTAGAAAAAATAAAACTGGTTTCATAAGGTCCTACTTAAAACCTTGAAATAATGCTTACTTAGTTGAGAAACACTCAAAGGATATATTCTAGCATTTTAACTTAATTTAAAATGTAACATTTTAATAGGCTAAAGGAGTGTTGGTGTCGAGAATCGTGAAAATTCTCTGATATCGGTACAGACTACTGAAATATTGGTATTGTGACACCATTATGCACAGCTATGATGTGTTCTGGTTGTTCAAGCTTTTTTTGTGCATTTTTGCACCCAAAGGGTTCACATTGATTTGTGGCTTGAGCCTGAGGTTTGTGAGTTGAAGCTTGCATTGATTGGTGGAGATGGTCCAGTGATTAAAAAGGAAATATAAGCATTCTTATACCACTGTACACTGTAGACTGATCAGATGGTCTTAATGAGGCACTCATTGTCAAGTTTCCTGTTATCACCTCGATGGCAGCAGAGCACATTTTTAACCTTGCACATTCCTGCTGCTCAGAATTAGAATTCACAGCACATTATGGAAAGAACCGGTGCCAAAAACAATACAACGGCAGATAGTAGTGCCTCCACTGGTGCAAATAAATAGAATGTCTGATTCAAACATGTACAGACACTCAAAAACAAACATCCCGGCTATTCTGATTCATAAATAATTAACAGCACAGCACCTCTTCACGCATGAATGGAAAGAGCGAGAAAGCGCGGGGCGCTGGGTGCCCGGGACCTTGTTTAGAAACGACAACTCACTGCTGCCTTGATTCCCCCAGATTCTTTGATTCTCCAAATCAGATCTGCCACTACAGGTCAACCTATAACTAAGAAGAGCAAAGATGGCACAAATTAAGTGCATTTTATGCAGCTGCTATTGAGAACTCCCTCCCTGTTCCTGGCCACCTGTGAACGGCCATTCATCTTGACAGGGCGGAAAATAGCTTTGCTTCTCATTGTTTTTTTTTTCCTTTCTTTTTTTCATAAAACAGTGAACCGACATTTGGGCGCAAAACAGCTACTGTACAGGTGAAAAATATTTTTTAACAGTGCTGCCAGGCCTTTTTAAATTCATGTCCTTTATCCAGAACAACTCATCTGACAGTAAACGGATGTGTTTTAAGGTAGGTTTGACAGTGAAAAGATCCTTGCAGCTTTTGCTAACACACTTCACCAGACAGTGGCTGCCTGAAATTAAGAGTTGTTGATTGCCATGCAAAAGGATGAAATGCTTCTTGGCATTGTGTTTCTTAAATACCTACCCTTCCATGCTTTCCCACTAAACTCCTTTATTCTCTTGAACTAAGGAATGCATTATTTCTTGTGATAATATGTGATAATGCAGCATGCTTGAATTTATTCATAATGTCTCACCAGATGTGTTGCACTTCTTGCAGAATATTATGTACAAATAGAATATCAAGGGCTCTTAGGGTACAGGCTTATTTTAGGAAAAAAACACAAGGACACAAGTGCCGCTCAAACTGACAGTCAAAGATGAGAGAGCTTCATTCAGGAGATTAGTATAGCATCACACTAGTCTCTTTAATTTGTGTTCAGCTGTCATTGTTGTAAGATATTTAAGTTAACTTGAGGCATTGAAATTCCTGTCATTCATAGTTCTCAAGAGTCATAATTGGTTTATGCATGAAAAGAATTGTAGCATAATATAAAATCTGTTATTTTGTGGAATATATCTGTGAAAAAGCCTTGTGTGAATTCAGTGAGCTTAAAAGGTGTGTTCACACCAAGTCTGATGTGGCTAAACAACATTAACTTGTAATTTTTGTAACACTTTTCAATAAGACTCTATTTTTAAACAAAAAGCAAAGGTCCAAGTAAGCACAAGCCGACTGTTATGTCTGCTCCCCCACTGATCATTATCAAGCCTTTCTCCCCTCTCACTCTCTTAGCCCCTTTTTCCAGCAAACCCCTGTTCCCCAGAGGCATGGGAATGTTCCGCTGAAGCCGGCTCCCCATTCGTGGGGGTTTTCCCTTCCACCGGTGCCACCCTTGGCACCCTTAGGCATGCCTTTGACCAAGTGAAAGTTATTGATGGGCTACAGCCAAACGTTGCACTTTCATATCCATATTCTTCAAATATCAAGGATCGGTTTTATCGAGTGATGCAGGATGCTCAGACCAAAGAGGATACAACCAAATTGTTAATACTGCAGAGCCGTCGGGAAATGTTATTCCACACAGCTCATTATAATCCAATGGCAGGTCATTTAGGGCAGAAAAATACACTGAACCAATTATTTGCCTGTTTCTATTGGTCGGGCATTCACAGGGATGTTTGCAGGTGGTATGCGGCATGCCATGAATGTCAGCTGGTGAACCTGCTGGCCACACCAAGAGTGCCATTGCACCCCCTTCCATTAATCGAGGTTCCCTTCGAATGAATTGGCATGGACCTTGTTGGGCTATTGCAGCGAACGGCACGCGGACTTTGTATTGGTTCTGGTGGACTATGCAATGTGATATCCAGAAGCAGTGCCTTTGCGCAACATCTCAGCACATAGTGTTGCAGAGGCACTCTTCAGAATAATTTCCCAAGTGGGGATTCCAAAAGAAATCCTCACTGATCAGGGAACTACGTTCATGTCAAGGCCACAGCGCAAACTATAAGAATGGCAGGGTATTAAATTGATTCACACTAGTGTTTACCACCCAGAGACAGACGGGTTGGTGGAACAATTTAATAAAACCCTGAAATATATCATTTGTAAGTTCATTCACAAGTGCGTTAGGAATTGGGACAAGTGGCTCGATCCCTTATTATTAGCAGTTCGAGAGGTCCTGCAAGCCTCCACAGGGTTTTCACCATTCAAGCTGATGTATGGCCGTCGACTGTGCAGTGAGCTCGACATCCTGCAGGAAGCTTGGGAAGAGGGACCTTCAAACAGTAAAAATGTAATTCAGTACACTCTTGATCTTAGAGCAAAACTCCACACCTTGGGTCAACTAACACAGAAAAAAAGAACATCAAAGTCAACTGTATGACAGGGGCGTTCTCACCTCTGCCTGGGCGCACAAATCCCATCGAGCACCACATTGAGACAACATCTTGGGTAGTGGTATGCACTCATCACTACCGGCTTCCTGAACAGAAGAAAAAAGTGGTTCGGGAAGAATTAGACACAATGCGCGATATGGGAGTAACAGAAGAATCTCACAGTGATTGATCCAGCCCAGTCGTTCTTGTCCCTAGGAGCGATGGGTCAGTACATTTCTGTGTGGATTATAGAAATGTAAATGCAGTGTCTCAATTTAATGCATACCCAATGCCTTGTATTGATGAGTTGCTCGATCGGTTGGGCACAGCTCGCTTTTACTCAACACTGGATTAGACAAAGGGTTATTGGAAGATCCCCTTAACGCCAATGTTCCGTGAAAAAAAAAAAAATTTCCTCACCATTTGGCTTATACCAATTTGTGACACATCTGTTTGGTTTGTTTAAGGCCCCGGCTACATTTCAGCACTATATGGAATGAGTCCTCAGACCACACTCAGCTTACGACGCTGTCTATCTGGATGACATCTTCAGTAATTTTTGGCAGTGACACATGCAGAATCTGAGGGCTGCTCTGAGGTCGCTGCGATGAGCGGGACTCACGACAAACCCCAAGAAGTGTGCAATTGGATGGGTGGAGATACGGTATCTGGGGTTCCATTGGGCCAGATCTGTTCCAGTGAATGGAGCAGTGTCATCACGCGTTTACGCATGTAATAGCTGCACTTTGTGGCGGACTGCTTTTACATTCACCCGATTTCTCTCTAACTTTCATTTTACAAATGGACGATTCAGACAGGGGGCTGGGGGCGGTGCTCTCGCAGGTGGTGGAGGGGGAGGAAAGGCCAGTGCTGCACATTAGTTGCAAGCTTGCTCTGAGGGAGACTAAGTAGAGAACCATTGAAAAAGAGTATCTTGCCATCAAGTGGGACGCCCTCACTTTCTGGTACTACCTGTTGGGGCGTGCCTTCACCCTCTGTTCAGATCATGCCCTGCTCCAATGGCTCCACTGTATGCAAGATACCAAGGTGTGGATTACCCGGTGGTATCTGGCTCTTCATCTGTTTAAGTTCAAGGTGGTCCACAGGAGGGGTGCGCAGATAGCGGTTGCGGAATTCCTCTCCACAAATGGCAGAGAGGGGGGTGGGGGGTGGAGTGGTGGGCAGGCTGGATGATGCCCTGGGCTGAGTCGACCGGTGGGGGTATGTGGAGAGAAAGAAGTAAGGGTAAACTCCTGAGCGCTATAATATCTAACACCTCTTTCTGATTGCAGTAAGCACTGGGGAGAGCAATAAAAAGAGGGACCAAGCCAGAGACGAGGAGAGGGAGCCGAGATTCAGAGATGCGTGTGTGTTTAAAGAGTTGTTTGTTTGAATGTATAAATAAATCTACCATTAGAGTTTGATGTTCCCCATCCTCTGCCTCCTCCTTCTAAGAGTGAAAGAGATCTGTTACAATAATATATTTAAAAAATTCTCATTCAGCATATTTCACAAGGGATGTGTAAACCTATCTTTTAACTGCCCTGTTGACTCTTCATATAAATTCTTTCAACAACACTTTTAACATATAATTTTTTTTATGATAATATCTATTCATACACCATAATCAGTTGCCCCAGTTATCTTATTCACTTCAACATATTTAAAAGGAAAACTAGTAGTATGCTATGTCATCTCCTTTTATGTAATTTTTGTTGTTGTTGTTGTTGTTGTGTTTTTATCCTCAGTAATATATATTCTTTATGTATGTAAAGTATTTGATACTGTAATTTCTAAATAAGTGCTTATGTATTACTTCTGTTCTTCTGTTTGTTTCCCTTTTGGAAGCGGCACATATTATACCCAACGCCTTTTGAATGTTTTGCTAATTAAAATAAATAAAAAAATGAAATAAAAATAAAGTGTGTGTGCCCCCTAGCGAGTCATTATAATGGAGAAAAAGAGGAGGAAATACAGAAAATAGCTTTAATTCGTTGAGCCGAAAAACAAAATGTTTTCTGTAAAAAAATATTAATTTATTTAAAAATGTTACTAAAATATCAGCCCTAAATACATGTCTAAACGGGGTCTAAACTGTTTGTGATCGGATCACAAAAAAACACATTTAAATGTGGTAATTTCACGCATGTGACCGCATCACATTTGAGGTATAAACAGTAATCATCCTTGCAGCAATGAAGCACAGCCCCTCACCTGTCAATCAACCAATGGGCTAAAACAAGAGTTTAAAGTTTGCCAGTTACTAGCGGCTTCAAAAGTAAATAACCGGCAAATTTGACATTTTTAAAAAGCGTATACATACACAATCGTGAGAACTTCACGGATCTTCTTTAGTGTGTCTGATATCAACATAGATGACAAGCACAAACACCTGAAGCTCTTTTAATACAGGCAATACACAAAAATAACAGATAATTCTGCTCAAGATACTGTGTTTGTGCTGAGAGAAACAGCGTGCTGTATTTTTTGCACTATCTTTGTCTTTACTTAAATTGTTGCACTTTACTGTCATGCAGTAACACACTGACATGTGATTGATGTATGTCATCATGAAACAGAGACCCTCATCTCCAAATCGGGACACAAGTGGTCACAGGAGTTGCATTTAAGTGACCAGGTGTAAACAGCAATGTGTCTCACATGACGCATCGTAATACCAGGTGGAAACAGGGCCTTCGAGTACCACAACACTGAATGTTCGACAAAACGCAAAACAGAGTTTCGTTGTTTACAGTTGAATAGAAAGTTGCTGAATTAACATTCAATACAATTCACATGATGATTGCTCACAGGTATACCAGCTACAGTATTTCAAATTTAGACTTATATGTGTTGTAATATTTGTTTTACTCTAAGTTAAAAGTTTTTTAACTCACATGTTACACAATGTGAAGCTATAATGCAGTGATGCCAGACGTATTCATTTATATGTATAATCTTATCTTTTGGGTTGTGTCAGTCAAGTTCTTCAATAAAAAAAGAAAATAATGAAATGAGAAATACCTTTTATTTATTAAGTATTTAATTTACTTGAATACCCAACATATGCATTATAACAAGGTATTTACAGAGTATAAACAACTTTAAATTGAACTTTCAGCAAAAAAACTATAATGTGACCGACATCGTCACTGTGACATAAAAGTACTCATAACATCATATACAATTTTGGTCATACCTTGGAAGAAACTGATCATTGCAGTGCAATATTTCAGACTTGGTGTGGTGGAGTTTATAGAGATTTCCTTTTGAATCCCACCGTGCAAGTTTTTGTGCGAAATATTTGGTCTTGGTGCAAATAAGCCTGTAGCCCTATAGTGCTGCGCTATAAAGACAGCCTTTAAGAAATACGTCAATTAATTTTTCCTATAGTTTAATGGCAAGAGACAATGGAACATGGTAATGAACCTTTTACATTGTCCAATAGATATCAAAGAGAGGCTGGGATCCATCTCTGCTGTTTCATTTCTGCTGTGCTTAATGAACACTGAAGCAGTCTTGCGCAGTCTGAAAGTGAATTCCTGCATCTGCTCTTTGTCCGGCCAGCTCTGCTGAGTTATGTTTTATATATATATATATATATATATATATATATATATATATATATATATATGTATATATATATATATTTATGATTTATGAGGTAATTTAGTTACACGGTCAACACTTGTTTTGTCCAATGTTGCAGATAATTTTCATTATAGAACAGATTCAATCTTGAGAAGCATGGACAAAACAATAACAATTACTTTTTTTACATCTTATCATGTATTTCCAAGTATTCAAGAGTGCTTTTGAACACTTGTATATCTTCGTCTATGTCAGATATATTTGACATAACCTACTGTAATCTAAATATAGTTTCACATATTTGGATTGGTGCACACTTTATGATAAGAGACACTATAGCTTGCAATACTTTACAATGTAATAAACACACATCACGTAAATGAAGACTGCTTTTAATAATTTGTACATTTAGGTTGAGTTTTTTTATTATTATTATAATATTATTATTTTATTTTCACTTTTCCATTAACATAGGTGTGGAGGGTGAAGTCTAAGGCTAAGTCCACATTAATCCAGAAACATTTAAAACGCTGTTTTCGTTTTTGAAAAATCCTGCGTAAACTTCCAGTCAACTTTGAAGGAATGCAACGTGAAGTGTTGAACAAAGTAACATTTATCTTTAACAATGCTAACTAACTGTATAGCAGGCAAACAATGCCAACACAACATGGGACACCATATTGATTTTTGTTGGGTTGAATGGATCACATGACTGCATCACATGACAACAAATACGTCATCGTTTATGAACAAGACGTAGAGAATTTTTTTTTTTTTTCAAACAAAACATTATTAGCATGGATGTGGTCTATGGTGTCCCCCTCCTTAAAAGCATAAAAAGCCATATTACTTAATGTTGCTTTACAGATTAAACCTGTAAAATGCTTAAATTCCATTCAAGGCACTATAAGGAAAACATTTGTTATTGTTTAATATCACATAGAGGTCAAATATAACCATACTGATAATTATTGAAGCCAATCAAGCAGGCATTTAGTTATGCATGTTTTTTATATATTGGCATGGCAGCCAACATAGACAACTGTCTTAACCTTCGCTCGAACCTGGCATCATACTACATGCTGTACATGCCGGCAATGGGTGGGTTCCATTCAGAGGTGAACATCCCAATCACCTATTATTTTTGAAGACTTTTGCCTCCAATGTGAGAGCTTCGGATGGCTGATTAACCATCATTCGGAACACTTTGAGTGGTGTTCAACTAAATATGTTGATTTTGGATGATATTGATATGGTATCGTATGGTGAAATACAGCAATACTTTGAAATATAATTTCTCTCCCCCATCTGTTTTATCACCTCAAAATTGCAAACAAGTTCCACAGTTAGGCCTCAAATTTCATTGGTGTGTGCCCGCCTGGCATCACTCCGAAGTAACTTAATTTCCTCTGTGACTCTGTGGCCAGGGTGGCAAAAGGTGTTAACATTACAGTCAGGTCAATTGAGCTAATGTCGATGGAGTCACTTTCTCTGCTCACCTCTGTTAATGAAACTGTTGAGTACAGGCCTGCTGCCACATGAAACCTACTGCTTATCACGATGCTTTGCTGCAATATATAAATTCCATAAGGATTCCTGTTTTTGTCCTTTTAAAAACCAATTTGTAAGTATATACTGTGTGTTTGTGTGTATATATATATATATATATATATATATATATATATATATATATATATATATATATATACAATGGGTGGGTATATATATATATATATATATATAGAGAGAGAGAGAGAGAGAGAGAGAGAGAGAGAGTTGAAGTTAGAAGTATACATAAACTTAGGTTGAAGTTATTAAAATAAATTGTTTAACCACTCTACAGAAACTGTAGTTTTGGCAAGTCATATAGGACATCAACTTTGTGCATGGCATGAGTACATTTTCCAACAATTGTTTACAGACAGATTGTTTCAATTTTACCTGACTATATCACAATTCCAGTGGGTCAGAAATTTGCATACACTAAGTGTGACTTTAAACAGCTTGGAAAATTCCAGAAAATTATGTCAAGTCTTTGGGCAATTAGCCAATAGGATAATTGGAGTCAATTGGAGGTGTACCAGTGGATGTATTTTAAGGTCTACTTTCAAACTCAGTGCCTCTTTGCTTGACATCATGGGAAAATAATCAGCCAAGACCTCAGAAATGTTTTTTAAGACCTCCACAAGTCTGGTTCATCCTTGGAAGCAATTTCCAAATGCCTGAAGGTACCACGTTCATCTGTACAAACAATAGTATGCAAGTATAAACACCATGGGACTACACAGCCATCATACCGCTTAGGAAGGAGACACATTCTGTCTCCTAGAGATTAATGTAGTTTGGTGCGAAAAGTTAAAATCAATCCCAGAACAACAAAGTACCTTGTGAAGATGCTGCATGAAACAGGTAGACAAGTATCTATATCCACAGTAAAACTAGTCCTATATCAACATAAACTGAAAGGCTGCTCAGCAAAGAAGAAACCAATGCTCCAAAACTGCCATAAAAAAGCCAGATTGCAGTTTGCAAATGCACACAGGGACAAAGATCTTACTTTTTGGAGAAATGTCCTCTGGTCTGATTAAACATAAATGTTACTTTTTGGCCATAATGACCATTGTTATGTCTGTAGGAAAAAGGGTGAGGCTTGCAAGCCAAAGAACACCATCCCAACCGTGAAGCATGGGGGTGCTTTGCTGCAGGAGAAACTGGTGCACTTCACAAAATAGATGGCATCATGAGGATGGAAAATTATGTGGATATTTTTAAGCAATATCTCCGGGAAGTTAAAACTTGGTCGCAGATGGGTCTTCCAAATGGACAGTGACCCCAAGCATACCTCCAAAGTTGTGGCAAAATGGCTTAAGGACAACAAAGTCAATGTATTTGTGTTGTCAACACAAAGCCTTGACCTCAATCCGATTTGTGGGCAGACAAACCTGACTCAGTTACACCAGTTCTGTCTGGAGGAATGGGCCAAAGTTCCAGCAACTTATTATGAGAAGCTTGTAGAAGGCTACCCAAAATGCTTGACCCAATTAAACAATTTATAGGCAATGCTACCAAATACTAACAAAGTGTATGTACACTTCTGAACCACTGGGAATGTGATGTAAAAAATCAAAGTCAAAATAAATAATTCTCTCTACTATTATTCTGACATTTCACATTCTTAAAATAAAGTAGTGATCCTAACTGACATAAGACAGGGAATGTTTCCTATGATTAAATGCCAGGAATTGTGAAAAGCTGACTTTAAATGTATGTGGCTAAGGTTTATGAAAATTTCTGACTTCAACTGTATGTATATATATATATATATATATATATATATATATATATACACACAAAGCTCTGATTCCAGATTCCATGCTTGAAGGCCTCTCCAGATCTCTGTCTAACCACTACATGACCAGGTGGAGGATCAATGATGATCTGGGGGTGCTTCAGCAAGGCTGGAATCGTCTTTGTGATGGATGCATAAATCAAGCTACGTAAAAGGTTATCCTGGAAGAAAACTTGCTTCCTTCTGCTCTGACAATATTCCCCAACTCTGAAGATTGTTTTTTCCAGCAGGACATTGCTCCATGCCAGGTCAATGAAAGTGTGGATGGAGGACCACTGGATCAAGACCCTGTCATGGCCAGCCCAATCTCCAGACCTGAACCCCACTGAAAACCTCTGGAATGTGATCAAGAGAAAGATGGACTGCCACAAGTCATCAAACAAAGCTGATCTGATTTTTGCGCCAGGAGTGGTATAAAGTCACTCAACAACAATGTGTAAGACTGGTAGAGAGCATGCCAAGACACATGAAAGCTGTGATTGAAAATCAGGGTTATTCCACCAAATATAAATTTCTGAACTATTCCTAAGTTAAAACATTAGTATTGTGGTGTTCAAAAGCTGATATGAATTTAGAAGAAATGTTGTCAGTACTTTATAGAATAAAAAAATAATAATTTTACTCAAAAACATACCTATAAATATTAATTAAAAAAAACGGACAATTTTGCAGTGGTCTCTTAATTTTTACCAGAGCTATATATATATATATATATATATATATATATATATATATATATATATATATATATAATTGTCAGTTTCTCTGGACACACATACAGTGCTGAGTAGAAACAGATTACATCTGGAATTATGTAACCAGATTAAAAAAATAAAGTAATCGTAATTGGATTAAATTACATTTTATACTAATAATCGGACTACAGTGTATTTTTTTTATAGATTACATGATTACATCATAAGTTTTAGGCACTTTGGAAAAATGTTGCATAGTGAGGATGTCTTCAAAAATAATGACAAATAGTTTTCATTTATCAATTAACATCATACAAAGTTTAGATAAAAGCTAAATCAATATTTGTTGTGACCACCTTTGCCTTCAAAACAGCACCAATTCACCTAGGTACACCTGGATACAGTTTTCTTGGTTGTTGGCAGATAGAATGTTCAAAGCATCTTGGAGAATTTGTCACAATTGCTTCTGTCTCTTCTTGTAATCCCATACTGACTAAATTTTCAGCTGAGGACTCTGTGGGGATCATGCCATCTGTTGCAGGGCTCCCTGTTCTTCTATTCTATTTGCAAAATAAATGTTTGGGAGTCTAAAATGTCTATTTCCTATTGACACTAAAGCTGAAAATAAAAATGACCATCTTGAAACCTGTTGAAGCTCATTGACCCCACCCATGGGCCTGATTTTACTTTCCTTAAATTAGTACATCTGTATAATTTGAGAACATTATTATCTTTTTTTTAATAGACTACATAGCAAATGTGAACTAATTTAAGCAAAGTGATATCAGTTCTGGCGGGGGGCATGCACATCAACAGGTGAATTATAAAGCATCTTATATGTCTAAGACTTTTGCACAGTATTGTATTAACAAGGCAATGGCAGTAATTTGTTAATCATTTTCATATCAAATATCATATTCTGACATGTGGTAAAATGAGACACATCGCTGTTAATACCTGGTCACTTAAATGCATCTCCTGTGATCACTTGTGTTCGGATTTGGAGGGGAGGGTCTCTGTTTAATGATAACATACATCAATCACTGTGTCAGTGTGTTACTGAGTGATAATAAAGCACAACAAAGTCAGTAAAGACAAAGAAAGTGCAAAAAAAAATAATAATAATAGAGCGCTGTATCTCCCAGATGTGGTTGAAATTTAATCTAAGCACAAACGCAACATTTCAAGAAGAATTATCAATTTTTGCAGAGGATTACCTGTATTAAAATGAGCTTCAGGTGTTCGTGCTTGTCATCTGTGTTCATATCAGACAGACAAAAGAAGACCAGTGAAGCTCTTGTGATTGTGTATGTATCAGCTTTTTGTGATTTTCCGATTGGATGATTAATTCCTTTTAAAATAGCTCGTAACAGGCAAACTTCATATTTGTTTTTTGTGATCCAATTACATAATGGTTTAGACCCCGTTTAGACCTGTATTTGAGGTTGACCACATTTGATCGGATCACTAGAAACGTCTAGGTTACTCTCGTAACCCCCGTTCCCTTATGGAGGGAACGAGACATTGTGTTGGTGAAGTGACACTAGCTCTCTCTTGAGAGCCTCATTTGCCTCTAAACTTTGAGAAAAGGCCAATGAGAATTGGCAAACAGAATTTGTATGTCCCTCCCCCAGACATACGGCTATAAAAGGAGAGAATCTTGCATCTGTTAAGTCAGGTTTTGCACTGAGGAGCTGAGAATATGGTTTGGCCGTTGGTATGGTTGGTAAGGTGTTGTGGCAAGAGGGACACAATGTCTCGTTCCCTCCATCAGGAAACGGGGGTTCGGGGAAGGTGTTATTTTCCTACTCCTAATCTTTCAGGGGGGAAAGACCTGTGAAGACCACATCCTGCCCAGGCTGGGGAGGTCACATGTGGCAAATACGTCACATGGGCTTATGAGCAACACATGGAAGTGTCGCGGTGGTAGGTCCTACCTGGTGAGCGAGAAGCTCTACAAACACAGCAACTGGGGCAGAGGGAGCTGACCATGGGAGTCTGCCAACAGGGGGACTGTACCGCGGAAAATACAACACAGGGGGTAATCATGATGATCGATACCTGTGGAGCACCTATTCCAGTACAGAGTAATTAGTACCTGTAGTGGGTCTGGTCAGGAATTCCTCAGCCGAATTCGCGAGCCAGAGGGCTATGGAGGAAAACATCCAGGGAGCGCAAGCTTTTGTGGACTCACCTGGGGGTAAAAGCGCACAGGTTCGCATCAGAAGAGGCCGGTGCAAGGGCGTTGATGACCTCATGGACAAACCTCTGTTGGGGACAAGTCCCTTTCCACTGTCCGCCACAGCAGACAAAGAGCTACTCGGAATCATTTAGAGCTCCGTGTGGGATCAAAAATGGATGCGCAAAGTACGCACCGGACATTGCAATGATAAGGCTGGGTCTGCCTCCTCCTGGGGCAGTCGCTTGCAGGTTTACTTTCTGGCCCTGAAGGGGGGCCGTAGGAACCTTGGGCACATAGCCGGTCGGGGTCTTAGGGTGATGTGAGCATCTGCCAGACCGGGCTCCAGGCAAGTGTCGCTGGCAGAGGGAAATTGCAGTTCCCCGACACTCTTGATGGAAGCGAGCGTAATTAGGAGGGCCATCTTCAGAGGAGGGCACACAGCTCGACTGAGTCTAGCGGCTCGAAGGGAGTTCTCCTGAGGGTCCACGGGGGGCGCAGGGAGACCCTGTGAGGGGAACAGTTAGTCCTACGAGGATTCAGCCTCCGTGCCTCTTAAGGAACCTGATGACCAGGTTGTGCTCCCGCAGGGGCTTAATGTCCACTGCATCATGGTGGGCCGGTATAGAGGCTACGACACCTTCAAGGTGGAGGGGGACAGCCACCTCTCCAACCTCCTGTGCAGAAATGAGAGTACTGACCTGACTGCGCATTTCTGCAGGTCTTAAGATCGGGAAGTGCACCAGCTGTGAACAGACGCCATTTTAGGGCATGGAGCTGCCTGGTAGAGGAAGCTCTGGATTGTTTGATCATGCCTACGACAGCAGGTGGTAGGACACTTTAGATCTTCCATGAACCATCCAAGGGCCAGACGTGGAGATCCAAATAAGCTGGACCAGCTGGGGGTGGAGCCTCCACACTCCGCTGAGTGTGGCCTGTCGTGACAGCATGTCCGCTGTCATGTTCAGGCTGCCCGGGATATGAGTGGAGCGCAGCGACTCCAGAGGAGGAGATGGCAGGCGAATTGCGACATTTGACGAGAGGGCACGCCACCTTGGCGATTTATGTACGCTACCATTGTGGTGCTGTCTGAAGAGATCAATATGTGCTTGCCCTGAATCAGCAGGAGAGACCTGCAGAGGGCAAGGACTAAAGCCAGCAACTCCAGGCAGTTGATGTACCAATGCAGTCAGGGCCCTGTCCAGGAACTGGCGCATGCGTGCCCATTGCACACGGCGCCCCAACCCAGTTTGGAGGTGTCTGTGGTGACCACGACGTGTCTGGACACCTGCTGCAGGGGGACTCCTGTCTGCAGAAAGCAGAGGTCTGTCAAGGGGTTGAGCAGTTGATGGCAGAATGGGGTGAAAAGGACACGGCATGTCTGAAGCCAGTGCTTGCTCTTTTCCCAGTTGACCTGAAGCCCTAGCCAGCTTAGGTGCCTGAGCACCTGCTCCCTGAGAGCTCCCTGAGGGTGCACAGTGACTCTCGAGAGTGAGCTAGAATCAGCCAGTCGTTGAGGTAATTGAGTATGCGGATGCCTGCTTGTAGGGCAAGGGCTGCTGCTGTGATGAGAGGGGATAGGGCCAAGCCGAAGGGGAGGACCTTGTGCTGGTACGCTCGGCCCTCGAAAGCGAACCATAGGAAGGGTGCAACCATAGCGTCGGGGCAAGATCGAGATGTGGAAGTACACCAGTGGTGGTGGTGTAGTGGTCTAAAGCACATAACTGGTAATCTGGTAATCAGAATGTCACTGGTTCGATCCCCACAGCCACCACCATTGTGTCCTTGAGCAAGGCACTTAACTCCAGGTTGCTCCGGGGGGATTGTCCCTGTAATAAGGGCTCTGTAAGTGGCTTTGGATAAAAGCGTCTGCCAAATGCATAAATGTATGTAAATAAATGTAATTCAGGTCTGCAAACCAATCTTGACGCCAGAGTCTGTTCAAGGCCCGGTTGAGAACTCCCAGGTGCAGGATTGGCTGCAACCCACCACCTTTCTTAGGTACGATGAAGTATGGGCTGTAGAAACCCTTCTTCATCTCGGCTGGAGGGACAGGCTCTATCACACCTTTGCGTTCTCACCATGCACCGAAGTGAAACGGATGCGCTTTGGTCCTGACGCATCCGTTTCACTTCGGTTGGTCCTGGCCAGCCAGCGCGACGGGTTGGAAAGCGAAAGCCACGTGCCCAATTACCATGTGAGGGACACTAAGGGGACGATCACGTTTGACAAACCTGGTGGGGCTTCGCTGTGGATGTGAGTGGCGCCCTGACCCGAGGAACCAATCATCTAGCTGCGAGGGTTGGGTGGCGGATGGAGGGTTCCAGTCCTGCCCCATGCTCACGGCGGCCCGGGCAAGCATGTCAGCCATCTGCGCG
This sequence comes from Xyrauchen texanus, assembly GCF_025860055.1. Classification (NCBI taxonomy): domain Eukaryota; kingdom Metazoa; phylum Chordata; class Actinopteri; order Cypriniformes; family Catostomidae; genus Xyrauchen; species Xyrauchen texanus. The sequence continues at coordinate 18,378,863 of NC_068311.1, forward strand.
TCGGCCTCAAACTGGGCGGGCTGACCCGAAGGTGGCAGCCCAGTCGAGTCGTCAGCCATGACGTTCTCCGATGCAGTGGCAATGTCATCATCCAGCCCGGGGGGTCCGAAAGAGACATCAGAATGGCCGTGGGGTAAGCCGGTCTCATTTCGGACCTGGACGGAACAAAACGAGCATGCTGGGGGCGGGTGGTTCGTAGAGTTTTACCCGGCGAAGCTAAGCCTGCTGAGCTCCCCAAATCACCTCCATCACCAGTCGGGTCGACCTCCATCCCGTGGGAGGAATGCGCAATGCAGTGGGCGGCTGGAGTGGCATTTCCTTTCAGAAAGGAAAGCCGCGACCGCAACATTGCCATGGTCAAGTTCTCGCAGTGAGAACAAGAACCATTCACAAACGCTGCCTCTGTGTATGTATCCAGACACATAAGGCAGCGCCTATGACCGTCAGAGTCGGAGAGATATCTGCTGCATCCAGGAAATACACACAGGCAGAAAGGCATCTTCAAATGTGTTACTCTCTTAGATAAAATTCGATTTATGCTCTTTTAGAAGCGCTGTCGAAGCACCCAGGGGCGTAGACTGCACGGCCGTGCAGAGAAGAGAAAGCCGCTGGTAACGCGCTCTAAGATCCAACAGCAAAAGCTCTGTAGAGGTTTCAGTGGAACAGTCGTGAACACCAGCTCGCTGGACACACAACCCTCCTTTTATACCCGTATGTCAGGGGGAGGGACATGCAAATTCTATTTGCCAATTCTCATTGGCCTTTTCTCAAAGCTCAGAGGCAACTGAGGCTCTCAAGAGAGACCCCTAATATCACTTCAACACAGTGTGACGTGAGTGACAGAAGGGGAAAGCATCTTAATACCAGGTGGAAAGGGGGCTTTAAGATTTGCACCTCAGCTAAGGAACAGGTGATGGACTATTACTAAGTAGTAAGTGTTAAAATAAAGTGTGTCAGAGTTTTGAGCTGTTAGCTTTGACGTAGCAATGTCATTTCTGTTGATTTCAGATTCATTGCTGTTTGTTCATGTAATGTTTCTATTGTTTTGTGCACTTCAAATTTACTAGATATGTTTTTTTTTTTAAAATATATTATTTCTTACTACCTCACAAATGGTGTGCAGTTCACACACTGAACTTAATTGCCTAATAGGATCTAGTGGATGCCATCTCTAAGGGTCCACTGCTGTTGATTTTATGGCCATTAATTTTTGTTCATTTTATTATCGTTTTACTGTATGTAGATTTTATGGTCATTAACGTTTGTAATGCTGCTATTGTTTTATGCACTTAAAATGAACTTGATGTCTCAGTGTTTTGAATTATAAACTCATCCATGCACTGTCATTGCTGTTAGATTTAATGCTTTTTAATTCATGTAATGTTTAATGCACTTTTTAAAAATGTCACGAGCGCTTTTTGTGAGGCTCTTTTTGTTAGTAATAAAGAATGGAATACATTTTCTTCCTCTGTACGTTTATGTTAAAAATATTATCATACTCAAATGCATGTGACATAAAATAAAATAGAATAAGGTTGAGATATAAGAGAGGACAGAGGACAATGGCTTGCAGTTACTGTAAATCAAGCCTCTCTTGCATCACTATTCTACACAAAGCAGCAGAATTTTGAGAAAACTCCTGGGATATTTTAGATGATCCACCTTTCTCTTCAGCAAGGTTGTGACTATATAATCATGACGCCATAAACTGGTGCATTATTGAAGATGCCTGTAGAGCTGATCAAACCATTGAAAAAAAAAAAAGAAAGAACAAAACTGGCATTAAATTTAATCTGTCGTATTGTTTCACATAATTATCTCATGAATCTCTGAATGCTTCTACATGAGCAGAAACAAGATCCAAAACATATCTTAATGTTTTTATCTCAGAATTGATCTCAGTTCATTAGACACCTATGGTATAATTGAAGAAGTGATTTATTGGTGTGTAATGTGCTATTTGATCAATTGTTTTCTTAATCTAAAATTAGACATTTTTATTAATTTCAATCAATAGAAGCTATTAAAAGCTGACCAGTCATACCCGATCCTCCAGCAACTGTGGATACTGAATTAATTCAAGCCTAATAACATACCCATGCTGAGAAAAGAGCTACTTGGAAAGTTTCCAGATTAATGAAAGATTATTATCAGAATATGCCAGCATGCTCAGTCTTTAATAACTTTAATGACAACACATCTATTAACACCTGCATGTCACTAGCTATAGAAATTTGGTGCAAACTCATTTTCTGCTCACAGAGGGATTAATAATTCAATAAACATCAAAGCTCACACTTAATCTTACATTATGGGGAATTATTATTTTAATTTTTTACTATTAGGGTGCATTCAGACAGGACATGTTTTTTTTTGCAATCTATGTGCACTATTTTTTTCATTTTATGTCTCTCTCAGACTTTTAAGCCATACACAACGCACATGAGCGAAAACTTGTTGTCATACATTTCAACATTAAAACAGTTTTTCTTCATGCTGTCAACCTCAATTATTTGAAATGAAATATTGCTCACAACAGGAGCAGTTCCCAATTCGTTCTGACCAATTAACTTACATGGCTGGAACAAACTGATTACCTAGTTTTGCTCAATGGATGGGCCAGATATCAAACAATGGTGAAGTTTACCATAGCAGTGTTAATCACACAGCCCAGTGCTCTGTAATAACGTGCACAGGCTGTGTGCACACTGTTAATATAATAAATGAGTGACTGGGGTCATTGACAGGCCTTTGCAGGCTTTATCATGCAGATTTGTGCTGAAGGTCAACACTCATTATTCTTGTGCAGATGAACATTTTACAATTGTACAGATTACACTATAAGAGCACAGGGAATAGCACTGGATTTCAGCAGGCTTGACAATATTCAAATTGAGCGGTATAAAGGGGTCCCAGAACTGCCACATATGAGTTAAGGGACCCCATTACAGCAAAAAAATTAAAATAAATAAATAATAATTAAAAAAAAAAAATATATATATATATATATATATATATATATATATATATATATACGATATATATATATATATATATATATATATATATATATATATATATATATATATATATATATAATTGTGTGGCAGCAGTGCAATGCAAAAAATATGCAGATACAGATTATCTCAGTGATTTCGACCGTTGCATGATTGCTGGTGCCAGACGGGCTAGTGTGTAATTTCTGTAACTGGTGGTCTCTTGGTATTTTCACGCACAACAGTTTCTAGAATTTACTCTGAATCGTGTCAAAAACAAAAAACAGCGAGCGGCAGTTATGCAGACGGAAACGCCTTGTTGATGAGAGAGGTCAATGGAGAATGGACAGACTGGTTTGAGCTGAAAGAAAGGCTACAGTAACTCAGGTAATCACTCAGTACAATTGTAGTGAGCAGAATAGTATTTCAGAATGCACAACATGTTGACATTTACATTTATGCATTTGGCAGACGCTTTTATCCAAAGCGACTTACAGAGCCCTTCTTACAGGGACAATCCCCCCGGAGCAACCTGGAGTTAAGTGCCTTGCTCAAAGACACAATGGTGGTGGCTGTGGGGATCGAACCAACAGCCTTCTGATTACCAGTTTACCAGTACTGTGGTTTAGACCACTACACCACCACCACCACTACAATGTTGAACATTGAGGCAGATGGGATACAACAGTAGAAGACCACGTCAGGCTCTTTATTAGGACCATAGTGTTCAGTGCTCAGTGAGTATGTGCGTGTGTGTGTGTATATATATAGTGTTTATATTTAACAGCACTTCTGTGATCGCTCATATCACGACTACACTACTAAAGCTAGAAAATAGGTTTAAATGGCTTTAAACTACTTTAGCATTAAGGCTCATCACAGCTGATAGACAAAACAGACTGATTAATTACACAAATTCAAGGTGCTTACCTCTTACCGGAGTTTCCACATTGGAGAGGACACACTGTTCAAAATGGCAGAGGAGATTTGGGTTTTTATAGTGAATGACTCTACTACTACTATTTACTACTATTTTTCCACGGAGAAAATAAGATGAATTCTGAATTTATCATCAATAGGTGACAGCAAATGCTTCATCTCTCTCTCTCTTTCACACATACACACACACACACACACACACACACACACACACACACACACACACACACACACACACACACACACACACACACACAAACACACACCCTTGTTTCTCCAATAACATGTTAGAAACAGCCTAAGCTGTGATACTAGTAGTTCTAAAGTGATGTTTTTGAGAGGCTTGGATGTATTGTTTGGTTCGAACAAGCAACAGTAGATTCTGATCGGTCTCGTAAGAAAGTAGTTTCATGCACAAATGCATTTTTTATGATCGTACTCTGTTTTTCCTACTTTTTTTTACAATGTACTTGTTCATTGAACTGTTGTATATAAGCAATTTCACAATCGCAATCATGCTATATATCAGTGCTGATGTAGAGCCATATCACACACTTGCTCATTTGATATTGCTAATATATATGTTTTGGGGTTTTTTGAAAGAAAGAAAGAAAGAAAGAAAGAAAGAAAGAAAGAAAGAAAGAAAGAAAGAAAGAAAGAAAGATAATTTTCTTCCCTTATGCAAATTTTCATTAGTGACTCAAAACTGTTTTAAAACTGGCACTAGGTGTGCTTGCTCTGACCTTAAATGTATAACACCCTCAGTTCCCACAGAGAATACAAACTTCTTATTAAATCTTCAGGGTCAACTGCTTCTTGCATTTGTGAGTGTTAACCAGCAGTGGACGGGCGGCTGTCAGTGACCTTCGGTACATGTTGCCATGGCCGAATCGAAAGGTTTGTTCCTGTTTGACCAGCATTGAGCAGCCGTTTGGTGTGCTGCCTGCTAAAAAAAAAACACTTTTGTTCTGCTAGTATGTAGAGTTGGCGCTTTAGAAGCAGATAGTAAACCAAATCAAGTCAAACTCTAGTAAAACTATTCTTTATTTCTTTGTAACAAGGGTATGGTCAGATATACAAAAGTCTATGAGTTTCTTGCTCTCGCCACTTTCGAGAACTAGGCAGGTAATTCCATAAATTTTGAGCTCTGTAACTTAAAAAGCAAAAAAAATGAGGAATATGCTAGCGTTTTAATTGAAAGGGTTAGTTCACCCAAAAATGAAAATTCTGTTATTATTTACACATTTTTATGTTCTTCCAAACCCGTATGACTTTCTTTCTTACATGGAACACAGAAGGATACGTTAAGAAGAATGTTACACACTGACAGCCTCAGTCACCATTTTTTTTGACTGAGAACGATGTGAGGTAGAGTAAATTATGATTTTTACCATGTTATTATAAATGATTTGTTTTTTGGGTGTTATAAAAGAGTGAACCTGACTTCATGTATATGCTTTGGTCAAGCTTAGTCACTTAAACTTGATTATTTACACAATGACAAGAACATTAACCGAATGGAAATAAAGGCATGAGCTGTGTCCCAAACGACACACTATAGACTATGCACTTACAAAATGTATAATGCACTCAGCCATGTAGTGTATGATTTTTCAAAGTGTAGTATTGTCCCAAATTGAACACTTAAGCTTCCAGGCACTTGTGCTAAGCACCTCTCTGGGCCACTCTAACCTTTATGGCAGGATTTACTGTGGTGTCAAATGTTGTTTTAGTCTTGTAAGTAAGACTGCTTACTGCGAGGTACCATTTGACATCAGAAATCACAAGATTTGCCATGTTTCATGTTAAAGTATGAGTGCCTTTTGCTCATTAAACAGAACATGCTGCGATTATGCTACTATCAGTGAGAAAAAGTTGAAACTAAAACTACAAAAGGCAATTACCTTGAGAAATCACTTGGTTATATCTGAAATAAAAGTGTTCAAAGGCGAATCGTGTTAGATGGATATTCTAAGGTCTCAGTGTAAAAAAAAAACACCAATAATGTGTTTCAGGAAAAATTATTGCCATTTATACATTGAAAACTTGGGAAACAACATCCATTTGACATCCAAGTCCAATAGGAAATGAGAGTCTGGTGAAATGGCATAGCTGAAAACATTTTTTCCATTACAACAAAATTATAAGCAGGGTGAATGAGACACATGATTTGATTTTACAATGATGCATTTTTCTTTGTATGGAGACTGCGATAACAGAGCGCCATTAGACACCACAAATTCAGGCGAGAATGGTGACCATTCCAGACTCTGTCCATTATCCTTTGTGAACGAAACTCGGAAACCCACAAGCAGAGATCCTCTATTGTATATGTCTATTGGAAAGTGTGCCATTGTGTATTTCAACATACATGTTGTAACCCAGACTGCTGCAAAATTAATCCAATCCCACAGCACAAACTGTCAAGTTACTGAAACGCAACAGTGACTGACACACAATTTCCAGTGTGTCATCTCAACATGAGAGCAGAGGTGAATTCAGCTGGAGAGGAGGTTAATATATATCAGAGACCACATTTCCACTCCTTTCACTTTGAAATGCTCAACATTCCCTTTTCAATTTGCATCCTCAATTGTGGGCGTGCCATTACATTAACACAACACAAGTATGATAAACAAAAAGTTAATATCGAGTCAATATAAATATGGAGAAAAAAAAAAGAAACAATGAAAGTGAATGGTGACTGAGGCTTACATTTTGTCTAAAATTGATTTTTAAAACATATTTATTTTACATTGGTTGGGAACAACATGGGGTAAGCTCTCCATTTTTTGCTAAACTTTTCCTTAATGATGCTGCACTCAGTCTTTTTCCTGTTACCATGTTGACTGATATCGACGTCTGGCTAATAAATTCCTGCTCTGATGGGTCCAGAAGGGCTTAAGAGAAACTGGACCTCAGTGACATAATCTCTCTCTGCACATTCGTTTAAAGACATGCTCACAAGCTGTCATATTAAAGCTTCATGAGGTCTGATGCATGCTCTACTTGGCTGTTAGGTGTTCACATTAATAATTTAAGCAAATTCAGCACAGGTTGAGATTTGTGTTTAAATGCGGGAGATCAATGAGATCAGAGCAGTGAGGAGACCAGCAATAGGGTAAGAGTATCTCCTCTTCCCTTAGAAACAAAAGAGCTACTGATTACAAGGATGCTGAAAATGCAGTTCAAACGAAAGTCACCAGTGTCATACAAAGTTCAATTTCAGAGCACTGATTTGCCCAGAAGAACATTTAAAGTAAAAGAACAGCAGCTAACATAATATTATGATGGTTACAGATTAAAGGACACGTTGAATGGAAAAAAATTTTATCCTTGTTTTTTTGTAATTTTTCTGTGTCTGAAACCATGTACTGTCACAGTATGTACTGTATTTGATGAAGGACACACATATCTGCCAGCAAAACAGTAGGTTCTTTAGTTATGTATGCGATTATGATGACTTGACTTGATTAGTATGAACAGATTTCGGACATACTTCATCCAGGGACGTGGGCATTGTCTTGTGACCCGAATATATGACGTAAGAGCAACAACCGCCAAAAAAATTGTGCTCTGGCTTTGTTAAACAAGTATAATTTAAGCACAAGGATCAATTATCTTGGTACACTATATATAGCACTTACAATTGAGAAGAGCTGTCTCATGGTCTTTAAATCCAGTGTTTTGAACCTGATGTCGTCTCAGATCATGACGATTAATGAAATAGTGTACAGCCGAAGGTATGAGCACTTTGTGTCTTTATGTCTGCACAAAACCACACACATACTATACACACAATACACTCACCTAAATGATTATTAGGAACACCATACTAATACTGTGTTTGACCCCCTTTTGCCTTCAGAACTGCCTTAATTCTACGTGGCATTGATTCAACAAGGTGCTGAAAGCATTCTTTAGAAATGTTGGCCCATATTGATAGGATAGCATCTTGCAGTTGATGGAGATTTGTGGGATGCACATCCAGGGCACGAAGCTCCCGTTCTACCACATCCCAAAGATGCTCTATTGGGTTGAGATCTGGTGACTGTGGGGGCCATTTTAGTACAGTGAACTCATTGTCATGTTCAAGAAACCAATTTGAAATGATTCAAGCTTTGTGACATGGTGTATTATCCTGCTGGAAGTAGCCATCAGCGGATGGGTACATGGTGGCCATTAAGGGATGGACATGGTCAGAAACAATGCTCAGGTAGGCTGTGGCATTTAAACGATGCCCAATTGGCACTAAGGTGCCTAAAGTGTGCCAAGAAAACATCCCCCACACCATTACACCACCACCACCAGCCTGCACAGTGGTAACAAGGCATGATGGATCCATGTTCTCATTCTGTTTACACCAAATTCTGACTCTACCATCTGAATGTCTCAACAGAAATCGAGACTCATCAGACCAGGCAACATTTTTCCAGTCTTCAACTTTCCAATTTTGGTGAGCTCTTGCAAATTGTAGCCTCTTTTTCCTATTTGTAGTGGAGATGAGTGGTACCCGGTGGGGTCTTCTACTGTTGTAGCCCATCCGCCTCAAGGTTGTGCGTGTTGTGGCTTCACAAATACTTTGATGCATACCTCGGTTGTAACGAGTGGTTATTTCAGGCAAAGTTGCTCTTCTATCAGCTTGAATCAGTCGGCCCATTCTCCTCTGACCTCTAGCATCAACAAGGCATTTTCGCCCACAGGACTGCCGCATACTGGATGTTTTTCCCTTTTCACACCATTCTTTGTAAACCCTAGAAATGGTTGTGCGTGAAAATCCCAGTAACTGAGCAGATTGTGAAATACTCAGACCGGCCCGTCTGGCACCAACAACCATGCCACGCTCAAAATTGCTTAAATCACCTTTCTTTCCCATTCTGACATTCAGTTTGGAGTTCAGGAGATTGTCTTGACCAGGACCACACCCTAAATGCATTGAAGCAACTGCCATGTGATTGGTTGATTAGATAATTGCATTAATGAGAAATTGAACAGGTGTTCCTAATAATCCTTTAGGTGAGTGTATATATATATATATATATATATATATATATATATATATACACATATACTATATATATCACACACTTTGCGGTTTAATAATCATAACATGATTTTCAGTAGTGTGATGAATGTTTACGTAATGAAATTCGTATGACCGATGGTATTGTTTTTTGGTATTGGAGCATACGAGCACTAAGGACCTTATTCCGGTATCGGCATCAGGACATCCCAATATAAAAGCTCTCAAATCAAATCATTAATAAAGCTTTTGAATCAAATATGGGGACTACATCGATAACATCAAATCTCATTAGTCTTTATTGCTTCTGGTGACCAAATGTGCAACATAAGTAATGAGTGACGTATGGTCACAGGACACAATGAGAACCAAAAAGGTTTAACATTATCAATGTAGCCGCAATATCTGAGTTAAGTACTTTAGTTTACTAATATGATTTGATTTGAGGTTTATTAACAACTTCAATTTCGTTCTGTTCAAAACACATAGTGATAGTATGGCTTCAGTAGACTTTTCACTTATAGTAGACTGTTGTTATTGTTGTTTCTGTAGTTAAAGTCACAATTTACTGTCATTATGGCAAATATACAGTCTGAAGACTTTTTAAAAAAGAATCTTTTAATTTAGGGAGGGATAATGACAGATTTTATTTTTGGCTGAACCATCTCTTTAATTCTAGGTGTCGGAAAGAGGGTGAAAAATTATCAAGTAAAAATAAATTATGACATTTTTGGTGCAAAGGAAAAAAACAAACCTTGACTGTCATTTTCCTAAAATCCACTTATAAATGTTAAAGATAATAAAATATGTGTCCTTCAAAAAACAAGGTTGATACTAACTAAACAACATCAATCAAGGTTATGCTGATAATATCAGAGTAATAAAAAAAAACCTGAAGATATTGCAACCAATTGAAATCCATGAGATGTAACTTTTTAAGAGTTTCTCGTTTGAAGGAAAACATTTTTTATTTATTTCAACAAACTAGTGATCTGTATCTATGCATCTGTTCTATTCTGCTACATTCATCAAGCTTATTCTCTTGTTCATGCACATACAGTATTCTACATGGGTAATGACTGAAACACATACAACACCACCATGAAGCACTAATATTTTGTCTATCTGTTACTGGCAACCTGTTTCAGCCACAGCATTTGTTCCAGCTGCCTCTGAATCTGAAAGGTCACTTGTCAGTTCTATGGCCAACATTGGCCTGCTCTCTCCCTATTCCCATCAACACACCTCTTTGAAGTCTTGCATTCTTGCAGTCCCTCTCTCACTTTCTCTCTCGCTCTCCCTCTTCTATACAATTATGCTAGGCCTGTCTGATGGCAACCACTGGACACAGTTAGCCTGAATGACAGGTAATGACACCCACTGGGAGATTGCAATTTCCCAGAGCACCACATCGCCCACAGTAGGATGGCTGCATCATTGCACTGCCAAGAGAGGATCTCTCTCTCTCTCTCTCTCTCTCTCTCTCTCTCTCTCTCTCTCTCTCTCTCTCTCTCTCACTCACTCACTCACTCACTCACTCACTCACTCTCAGTCTCCCTATCTATCCCAACTGTCCCCTTCTCTACAGCAATGTGCATCCATCACCTGGATTCCAAAGGATGACAGATTGTTGTTTTATTGGAAAAATAAAAAAATTGGTTGATCAGTCACAATGCTGTTTGACACAGTCAGGATCAGTTCAGCCAAGCATCTTGTGATCTGATGAAAAGTTAGACCACAGGCTGAGCTACAGCTGCTGCAATCACACAGGTCTATAGAGCTGCTGGTCAATTCAAAGGCTCGTTCTTAACACCAACTTAAAGAAGTCACAGTTGTTTATCTTTAGCAATATGAGTTGCATTGTGCAAATATTGGAATACATACTGTTCAGGTGTTTATTCAATATAAGCCAGGCCTGATATAAAAGCTGTGACTCAATGACAAATTTCCTGTTGTCTGGTCAGGAAAGGTCAAAATAGTGTGAAAATTACAGAAAAACTCTTTTTGGACATTGCACCATGGTAGACATAAAAATGTAGATCAAGTACATGTAGAGTGAGTACAGAATGATTTGGCATCGGTGTTGGTTCTAAAATATTTTCCAAATGGATACATAAATATCCTCCCATACTAGTTAAGGATTAATTTAAAGCTGATTTTGTAAAAATAAACACAAAATGATACATCTTTAAGAAAAGTGTTCACTTTACCAGCTGTCCCACTTTAGCTGTTTTCACCTTATCATTTTAATACTATGTTTTGTGGACAAGGTACCATGGTAGTGCCATTATATTCTTTGTAGTAGTAGCCTACATAAAATACGGCAATCATTCAATATCATGTGTATATCAAAATAACATGGTATGAGCATCTGAACCAATCACCAAACCTGGATACCACTGTACTTTTTTCTAAGGGCAGACATGACAGTCAGATAATGTACAGGAAAATATTATCTAAGTTTTGTCATGAAGAGGAAATGTAAAAAGAACAGAAAAACAACACCAGGATGCAAGAATTTATGTTTAATTATTTTATATACAGTATGTATGTTACTGTTACGATTCCCTGTTGTCTGCCCCATGTTTCACATGTCACTGTCATGCACTACATTTCCCATAGTTCCCTGCCCGCACTATTGCCAGCATACACTCATTGTTTTCACCTGATTGTCGTTTGTGATCATCCTGTGTCTGTGTATATAAACCCTGTTTGTTCTCCACTCCAGGTCGATCGTTGAATGCTGGCAGTAGTGAGGGCAGGGAACTATGGGAAATGTAGTGCATGACAGTGACATGTGAAACGCGGGGCAGACAACAGGGAATCGTAACAGAATCCCTCTTAAAGGATCGGATTCCAGACGATCCTAAACAAACAAAACCCACAAAAACAAAATCGTCCAGGGAGTGAATGCTGGCAGTAGTGAGGGCAGGGAACTATGGGAAATGTAGTGCATGACAGTGACATGTGAAACGTGGGGCAGACAACAGGGAATCGTAACAGTTACCCTGGACATAAATATGCATTTCATGTCAAGCTCCCACACACTGATCTGTTGAGTGCCACAGATAGCATTGTCAGACAAAAACACAAGGTCACTTTACATTCACACACTCCAGGGAGAGATTAATTTCGAGACTACATGGTGAGGTAAATAGCTGCACATGTCGTGTTTGTGCTGGAACGATAAATGGATGGAGACGGAAGGAGCCAAATGGTCCTATTGAATTCAGAGCATGTGAGTGTAGCGGAGCGTGAGCGTACTTCCTCCTGAGCGGAGAGCGCCTTTCTGAAGATTCCGCTCGCTCCGTCCGCTCAGCGCCGCTCGCTCTACCCGGAATTCCCTATTGTGATTTGCTAGGTCGAGAATCTGTGAATTAGCTAAAGCAATAGTGGGTTGGTTATGGAGTTCAAATATTGTTTTAAGGAAGTTGCGAGCCTTATGCATCAATGCACAGTAAAAATCACAGTTAAGAACGAGCAGGGAGGAGAAATTGAAAGGGAGTGTGGAGAGACTGTGAGAGTTATATTGGAATCTAAAGCGTCACATTGCGAGAAAGCACGAGGATGTGCTACACAAACATGGTAGTGCAGCAAAAGGTGAGCTATAGCCTATACCATTCGAAAATAAATTAATAGATAAATGGGTAAGGTAGGCTGTTGTACTGAGCCCCTCTCATGACATGCAGACAAAAACATATTGTAATATACAAATTAACATTTCGTTCCCAACTTCCCATGAATTAAGAATTCGTTCTCTCATTTAGGGTGGCCACGAATTAAATTCGTTTCTACAAATTCTTAAATCGTTCCCTGGTTTAGTAAATCGTGGCCATGTTGAACTAATTCGTAGGCTACTCTCGTTTTATTAAAACAAGGAAACAAATTATTACAACGTGGTCACGATTTACTAAACCATGGATCGAAATATTATATTGTTAATTTTGTACGATTTAAATAAAATGAGGAAATTAATTATTAAAACATGCTGACGTCAGGTTGGAACGAATTGTTAATTCGTTATGCAATCATCATATCAGTGCAACTAAAAATAACCTATAGCCAAGTCACAATATGAATTAGCCTACATAATTGTAGTTGATGTAGCCTATTTTTAAGTTGAAATTAGACAGAAGTTATTGAACCACTTGTTAAATTTAAATTAAAAAAAAAACTGACACGAATAATTAGGTAGGCCTATAATTTAGATGTAGGCAACAGAAAATTTACTGTACGCTATTATAATGTACGCAAATTTGTTTTTACAGAAAAAACTGCTACCAATCAAAGGGAGATAAATAATTTTTTTCCTCTCCTGCATCCCCAGACTCCCCAGTACTCTGTGTCTAATGCATGGAAGAAAGAATTAGATGACGCATTTTTTAAGATGGTTTACGTGGATTATGAACCTCTCACAAAAGGACACCACACCGCTGAGAATATTTTTCATAAATATGAAAGTATCTTGCAACACTGGAATTTACAACGGCGAGTTGTCAGGGTGGTGACTGACAGCGCAAGTCAAGTCAAGTCAATTTTATTTGTATAGCGCCTTTCACAACACACATCGTTTCAAAGCAGCTTTACAGAATATCAGCATTAACAGACGATAAAACTGTAATGACTATAAAGTCGATAGTAACATGGTAAAGGCTTTCGACCTCCCAGGGTTTGATGAAAGTTCAACTGAAGAGGAGGGCGAGGAAGAGGTCCTTGAGGAAGATGGCAGTGGCACAGAGGAAGGTCCACTTTCACCATTCCAGCCAGATTTTGCGCAGATCATAGAAAACATGAGCGCCACATACATCACTGAATCTAATCTGCATATGCGATGCCCCATCCATTTACTGCAACTCGCCATAAAGGATGCAATAAACGGTTATGCTGATGTAGACAAAATGATCACACAAACGGCAAAACTTGTAAAGAGTATTAGAAAAAGCACCTTAAACACTGAGGAGGCTGATAAACTATGTGCGTCCCACCCCAGCATGTGTCACCAGGTGGAGCAGTCAGCTGCGCATGATCGAATCAGTACTGAAAATGTTTGAAAGAGACTCGCAATTCCAAAACAAGCTGAAAATTCCCGAGCACAGTAAGCTGACCATGAATGACGTACTTCATCTCCAAGCCCTGACTGAGGTGCTATTGCCTCTGGCAGAGCTTACAACTGCTATGCAAAAAGAGCTCGGAAACCTTGGCATGATTCTTCCAGCTGTAATGGAAATCAAACAGCTTTTGTCCAGTGTCCCTGACAACCGCTCCGTCAACATTCGTGCATTTGTGGAGACACTGTCAGATAATGTCTCTACTCGTTTTAACAGATTTTACTCTGACAAGCACCTTGTGTTGGCGGCTGTATTGGATCCACGTTTTAAAACTGAATGGATCATTAGAGATGGTACAGTGAGCAATCAACTCGTAGAGATTCGTGAAATGTTGTTAAGGAGGCAGAATGCAGTGGTGTGGAGACTGCGGTGGACACAGTGACTAAGGCTAGAAGCGCTCCCAAGAAGGCCCGCATTTTCGGCTCATATGAGAGCAACCCAAGTGTAGCTGACAGTGCCAGAGGTGAGATGGAGGAATACCTGGGCTCAATAAGAAAAGGTCCACATGAAGACGTCCTAGGATTTTGGAAAACCAATGCTGGATCAATCCCTCGACTAGCCAGGGTCGCCCGCAAAATCTTCAGAATCCCCAGTGGTTCTTCCAGTGCTGAGCGCGTGTTTTCCGCCGCTGGATTACTGTCCCGGGCACACCGCATGAGCCTGAAACCTAATACTTTGTCCAAGCTAATGTTTCTAAAAGTAAATTCTAAAGTGATGTAAAGATTGAGACGTTTTTAAATAGACCGCAATTACCCGCAGTTTTGGTCTATTTAAACTTTAGAACGCGCGTTTCTTTTATTAATGCCAGTAATCCAGGTGTGCTTTGATAAGATGTTGTTAAGTGCATTTCACCTGTGTGTGCTTTTATGAGCATGATAGTCCAGATGTGTTTTGTGAAGTTCTACATGCATTTCATCTTGTTTGTGTGTGCGTGTGCGTGCGTGCGCGTTTTAATATGCCTGTTTTGCAACTGCAGTTATGTTCACGGAAATAAAATAACGAAAATCAAATATACCTTTTCAGTTATTGCATTTAATAGGCAAGTTTGCCAAAGGGCTAGACATGTTTTTTAATTAAGTTAATTTAATGCATTTAAATGAATAAAAAGAACAGACTTTTATTCATGTGAAGTGGTGGTGGTGTAGTGGCTAAAGCACAGGGCTGTTAATCAGATGGTCACTGGTTCTAACCCCACGGCCACCACCATTGTGTCCTTGAGCAAGGCACTTAACTCCAGGTTGCTCCGGGGGGATTGTCCCTGTAATAATTGCACTGTAAGTCGCTTTGGATAAAAGCGTCTGCCAAAATGCATAAATGTAAATGTATTCAGAATCACCCCGAAATAACTTCTATTTACAATCCTAGCTACTGTAATTTATACATGTATTCCAGATATTCATTACAAAGTACAAACAGAAAGCAAGTAGCCTACAGAGACATTGCGGGATATGAGCGGGATTTGTTTTACCGGTGAGCGTGAGCGATTCATCAGTGGAGCGTTCGCTTGGGACGCGAGCGACTGAGTGGAGCGCACGCGCATAGAGCGGAATATTGAGCTGAGCGTCACACCGCTCCGCTTCGCTCACATGCTCTGGTTGAATTGCAGAAGTTGGCAGGGTGGGGTTGTCTGTTGCTAATGCTAATGCTAATTAGCTAATTGTCTGGCTCATAGTGGCTAAACGTTACACTTAAGGCCCAAAATTTGCCTGTAAACCTTGGCTTTGGTGAGTAAATAGAATGGAAGTTGCTCGGCAGTTGGCAGGTAACTTTATTAGCAACATCATTTCAACATAACTCAAGGTTTAAATCGAAGTGTATGAATGATAGTCTGACCCCCACTGAAGTGAAATTCAAATGAAAGACATTTTCTTTTCTTAAAGATTTATCATTTTGTGTTTATTTTTTACAAAATCAGCTTTAAATGAATCCTTAACTAGTATGGGATGACATTTATGTAGACGATCATAAAAAATGATAAAAATCTATGATTTCTAGAATAAAGTTTCAACATTGAATAAATGATTATTGTTTTGAGAAAAATCTTATAAAAGGCCAATACATTGCAAGACTAAAGTAGTAATATTTAGAGAAAAAAGTTAAATTACTAGAATAAAGTTGTAAAACTATAAGATTAAAGTTATAATATTATGAGAATACAGTCACAGCATTATGAGATTAAAGTAGTAATATTTTGAGAATAAAGTTGTAGAATTATGAGATTAAATTAGTAGCTTTATCAAATTAAAGTCGTAAAATTATAAATAAAATCATAGTATAATGAGATTAAAGTAGAAATATTTGAAGAATAATGTACAAATTACAAGAATAAAGTCATAGCACTGCGTGATTAAACCTTTAATATTTTGAGAATAAAGTCATAGCATTATGAGATTAAAGTCACACTATTAGAAATATAAAGTCACAGCATTATAAGATTAAGTATTATTATAAGATTAAAGTCTGAATTTTGAAAATAAATTTGTAATATAATGGCAATAAAGCCATAGAACTATAACATTAAACTCACGTTATTAGAATAGCATAATGTCACCAAAAACTAATATATATATTTACACACACAATTATTATAAGTGCATGGTCAAGTGTCTTTAGTCGTTTTATGAAGAAAGAGAGGGAGTCATTCCACGAACGAGGTACAGTGATGCCTAAAGTTATTAGCCAACCGGAGGCTTCTGGTGGGAACGTAACTTGGCAGAAATTATTTTAGGTGACTAGAGGGGCAGCAGTGTTATATATATACTTCTGCAGAGCTGTCGGCTTCATGTCAGCATATAGGGAAAGATGAGACTCTAATGCTGTCTGCATTTTTACACAAGTAGAAGAACCTCACATCAGAGCACCGAAAACAGAAACCACACATTTTAATGAATCGTCAACTAAACGAGTCAGCAATAAACAGGCCTTGTGTTGGAGGTGCTTTTGAAGTTGCAGGATATGAAGATATGGGAGAGAATTTGAGGAGGAGAGCAACGTCAGTTAATTACTGAACCATGCTGGCAAAGTTGGGAGCGGTTTGTTCCGTGTTTGAACGACGAAGGAGATGACAGAGGCAGACTCAGGAGTGGCGCGGATGGCATTGGCTGCTTAATAATTGATCTATGAAAGCAAGAGCTTGTTTTGTGCAGATGAGAGCATGCCGCCTCATCTGATCACCGAGCCGCCGGAGTCAAAGGCATTGTTTTATAATATGCCACCAAATACGCAGATCAATGCTCCTTTATAGAGCACACAAATTGCACAAGCCAGCCACACCACAGCAAATTAAGAGCTTCACACTTGTGTGCAGAACACATGCAAAACCACACACATACCCTTTGCTAAACCAGCTGGAACTAAATTTACATTTTGTGTTGCTCAATATGGCGCCAGATAGATTACACAGAATTCTCATCAACAGTGAAAGCCCAGACCCACATTAAATGGGCTCTTTCTCTCTTTCAGTTCAGATAGACATTGCTGTTCCAAACTGTAATGAAGTCAGTTAAAACAGCTACATTCATTTCCTTAATGAGAGGAAGGTCCTTTAGAGTTCTTCTCCACTGAGACAGAGGCTGTGCGTGTGCTAATACACACAACTCACAAAAACAACATTTCTTTCCCAAGTGTAAAGCGGACCAAGGAAGGGACGGGAACAGACGTCAGCTTAAGGGGTAAGCTTTATTTTTTCAGTTTAATTAATTTAATTTTCACACACACACACACACACGTAATCTCTGCCGTGTTGTCAGCCTCTGGATGCTCTGTGGCTGCTGGCTTTTATCCGCTCTCCTCACGCTACTGCAATTAGAGACAGGTGTTAGACATAATTTAGCTCAGGTGTGGCGCCCTTACGCTTTTCTCTCCCGGACGGCGCTTGACCACGCCCCGCTGCCACATACCCCCACCGCCCGACTCAGGCGAGCGTCATCCGACCTGCCTACCACTCCCCCATTTCTGGAGAGGAAGTCAGCGGCAGCCATCTGCACCCCGGTCTGTGGACCACCTTGAACTTAAAAGGCTGAAGGGCCAGATACCAACGGGTGATCCGGGCGTTAGTATCTTTCATGCGGTGGAGCCACTGCAGTGGGGCATGATCCGAGCAGAGGGTGAAGGCCCGCCCCAACAGGTAGTATCGGAGGGTGAGGACCACCCACTTGATGGCCAGACACTCCTTCTCTACGGTGCTGTACCTAGTCTCCCTCAAGGAGAGCTTCCGGCTAATGTACAGCACCGGGCTCCTCTCCCTCCACCACCTGCGAGAGTACGGCCCCCAGCCCTCTGTCTGAAGCGTCCGTCTGCAATACAAAGGGAGAGAAAAGTCAGGTGCATGCAAAGCGGCCCCCACAAAGTGCAGCTTTAATCTGTGTAAACGCCTGTTGGCACTGCTCTGACCATTGGACGGATCTGGAGCCCCCTTTTAAGTGAGGTCAGTCAGCGGGCTGGTGATATCCGAATAGTTAGGCACAAATCTTCTGTAATAGCCAGCCAGCCCCAGGAACTGCCTCACCCCCTTTTTGGTCTTGGGTCTAGGGCAAGTCGCAATCGCCAGCGGTCTTGTCAATTTGGGGACGCACCTGGCCATGACCCAAGTGGAACCCCAGATACCGTACCTCCACCGCCCAACCGCGCACTTTTTGGGTTTGCCGTGAGCCCGCCCGCCGCAGCGATCTCAGGGCGGCCCTCAGATGTTGCATGTGCCGTTGCCAATCATTACTATAAATAATGATGTCGTCTAGATAGGCAGCGGCGTAAGCAGTATGCGGTCTGAGGATCCTATCCATGAGGCGCTGAAGCGTGGCGGTGCCCGAACAAACCGAAAGGAAGCGTCACGAATTGGTGTAATCCGAGCGGCGTGGTGAAGGCCGTTTTTCACGGGATATTGGTGTCAAGGGGATCTGCCAATAACCGCTTCGTTAGATCCAAGGTCGAGTAAAATCGAGCCGTACCTAACCCGATCGAGCAGTTCATCAACACGGGGCATTGAGTGCGCGTCAAATTTAGACACCGCGTTGACTTTTCTATAATCCACACAGAATCGTACAGACCCGTCGCTCTTGGGAACAAGGGCGACCGGGCTGGACCAATCGCTGTGGGATTCTTCTATTACTCCCATCTCAAGCATCGTGTCCAATTCTTCTCGAACTACTTTCTTTTTATGTTCGGGCAGGCGATAGGGGTGGCAGCGTACCACCACGCCTGGCTCGGTCTCGATATGGTGATGTATGATGTTTGTGCGGCCCGGTAGAGGAGAAAACACGTCCGCAAACTCCTTTTGTAATTCGGAAACCTCTGCGAGTTGGCGGTGAGAGGTGGTCTCCACAAGGAACCGGGATGTTGAGATTGCGGGCTTTGTTTACCTCGGTCCGAGTTCCGCCCTCTCCGGAACTACCGTGGCCAACGTCACAGAGGCCGCCTCTTCTCTCCACAATTTCAGGAGGTTGAGGTGATATATTTGCCGCGCGCCCCCTCTATCGGTACGTTTAACCTCATAATCGAGATCCCCTACTTGTCGTGTGACCTCAAAAGGTCCTTGCCACTTGGCGAGTAATTTAGAGCTCGATGTTGGGAGTAATACAAGCACTTTATCTCCCGGTGCAAATTCCCATAGCTGAGCACCCCTGTCATACAGCCGGCGTTGGCGTTCTTGAGCCTGGAGCAAATTCTGTTGTGTTAATTTCCCCAGTGTGTGGAGTTTTGCTCTAAGATCAAGAACGTATTGAATTTCATTTTTACTATTGGAAGGTCCCTCCTCCCAAGCTTCGCGGATGACGTCGAGGACCCCGCGTGGGCGTCGCCTGTACAACAGTTCAAATGGGGAGAACCCGTGGAGGCTTGCGGGACCTCTCGTACTCGCGAATAACAGAGGGTCCAGCCACTTATCCCAATTCCTAAGCGTCTTAGTGCACGAATTCATGAATCATATTTTTGAGCGTCTTATTAAATCGTTCCACCAGTCCATCTGTCTGAGGATGGTACATGCTAGTGCTTGAATCGACTTAATGCCCAAAAGTTCAGTAAAGTTCGCGAAGTGTTCGATGACATAAAAGTAGTGCCTTGGTCGGTGAGGATTTCTTTCGGAACCCCCACCGGGAGATTATCTTGAAGAGTGCCCCTGCAACACTACGTGCTGAGATGTTGCTCAAAGGCACTGCTTCCGGATATCGCGTTGCGTAATCCATCAGGACTAACACAAAGCGATGTCCGCGTGCCGTTCGTGCTAATGGCCCGGCGAGGTCCATTCCAATTCTTTCGAAGGAACCTCGATCAATGGAAGAGGCACAATGGCGCTTTTGGGGTGGCTGGTGGGTTTACGAGTTGACATTCGCGACACGCCGCACACCACCTGCGGGCGTCACCGCCAATGCCCGGCCAATAGAAGCGGGCTATTAGGCGGAGAAGTGTCTTTCTTTCCCCTAGGTGACCGGCCATAGGATTATAGTGAGCCGCCTGGAAAACCATTTCCGGCGGCTTCGTGGAATCAACAATTGTGTCACTTCCTCCTTTGTTTGAGCGTCCTGCGTCACTCTGTACAACCGATCTTTAATAAGCGAAAAATATGGGTATGCAATGGCGATGCCCGGCGGAGCTGTTGACCATTAATTACTTTCACTTGGTCAAGAGCATGTTTAAGGGTTTCGATCCCGCGACTGCTCTAGAGGGAAGTCCCCTCAGGGAATTCCCTGAGAGGAGAGGCGGCCACCTCGCCCCTTCCCTCGTCATTCCGAGCAGCCGAGGGCGGCCCGGCTCCGCCTCCCCTGCCAAAGCATCGCACACCGCACACCTCTTTATGCAGGACCCATCCGCACAAATACCCTCTAAAATATCTTTGAAATTCGGCCAATCAGTACCCAAGATTAGCGGATGGGTGAGGCGGGAACTAACCGCTGCCTCCACACTATGGTTTTTTTCCCTGAATTTAATCGTCAAAGTCACCATGGGATACTTGTGAACATCCCCATGCACACACCTCACCCTCACCAGTTTAGCTAAACCCAAAGCCCCGGGTTGAACCAAGCGTTGGTGGATGGTGGTCTGGTTACAGCCGGTATCCAACAATGCTTGGTATGTACCCCCTTGGA
Organism: Xyrauchen texanus; assembly: GCF_025860055.1. Lineage (NCBI taxonomy): Eukaryota > Metazoa > Chordata > Actinopteri > Cypriniformes > Catostomidae > Xyrauchen > Xyrauchen texanus. Next base: position 18,400,008 of record NC_068311.1, read on the forward strand.
TCCTTACCGGAATACGGTACGCTCTAGCCCGATCGGGGGCAGCCTGCGGGAAGTTGGAGACCCGCACCACCGTCCCTATTTCCATCAGCGGACACTGATCCCGGAAGTGGTCCGGGTCTCCGCACCTCCAGCAGACCGGCCCAGGCGCCACGGCCGCACCCGTGCTGGCGGGCGCCCCCACAATAACCCTTCGTTAGATCCAAGGTCGAGTAAAATCGAGCCGTACCTAACCGATCGAGCAGTTCATCAACACGGGGCATTGGGTACGCGTCAAATTTAGACACCGCGTTGACTTTTCTATAATCCACACAGAATCGTACAGACCCGTCGCTCTTGGGAACAAGGACGACCGGGCTGGACCAATCGCTGTGGGATTCTTCTATTACTCCCATCTCAAGCATCGTGTCCAATTCTTCTCGAACTACTTTCTTTTTATGTTCGGGCAGGCGATAGGGGTGGCAACGTACCACCACGCCTGGCTCGGTCTCGATATGGTGATGTATGATGTTTGTGCGGCCCGGTAGAGGAGAAAACACGTCCGCAAACTCCTTTTGTAATTCGGAAACCTCTGCGAGTTGGCGCGGTGAGAGGTGGTCTCCACAAGGAACCGGGATGTTGAGATTGCGGGCTTTGTTTACCTCCGGTCCGAGTTCCGCCCTCTCCGGAACTACCGTGGCCAACGTCACAGAGGCCGCCTCTTCTCTCCACAATTTCAGGAGGTTGAGGTGATATATTTGCCGCGCGCCCCTCTATCGATGCGTTTAACCTCATAATCGAGATCCCCTACTTGTCGTGTGACCTCAAAAGGTCCTTGCCACTTGGCGAGTAATTTAGAGCTTCGATGTTGGGAGTAATACAAGCACTTTATCTCCGGTGCAAATTCCCATAGCTGAGCACCCCTGTCATACAGCCGGCGTTGGCGTTCTTGAGCCTGGAGCAAATTCTGTTGTGTTAATTTCCCCAGTGTGTGGAGTTTTGCTCTAAGATCAAGAACGTATTGAATTTCATTTTTACTATTGGAAGGTCCCTCCTCCCAAGCTTCGCGGATGGCGTCGAGGACCCGCGTGGGCGTCGCCCGTACAACAGTTCAAATGGGGAGAACCCGTGGAGGCTTGCGGGACCTCTCGTACTCGCGAATAACAGAGGGTCCAGCCACTTATCCCAATTCCTAGCGTCTTACGTGCACGAATTTACTGAATCATATTTTTGAGCGTCTTATTAAATCGTTCCACCAGTCCATCTGTCTGAGGATGGTACATGCTAGTCTTGAATCGACTTAATGCCCAAAAGTTCAGTAAAGTTCGCGAAGTGTTCGTGACATAAAAGTAGTGCCTTGGTGGGTGAGGATTTCTTTCGGAACCCCCACCGGGAGATTATCTTGAAGAGTGCCCCTGCAACACTACGTGCTGAGATGTTGCTCAAAGGCACTGCTTCCGGATATCGCGTTGCGTAATCCATCAGGACTAACACAAAGCGATGTCCGCGTGCCGTTCGTGCTAATGGCCCGGCGAGGTCCATTCCAATTCTTTCGAAGGAACCTCGATCAATGGAAGAGGCGCAATGGCGCTTTTGGGGTGGCTGGTGGGTTTACGAGTTGACATTCGCGGCACGCCGCACACCACCTGCGGACGTCACCGCCAATGCCCGGCCAATAGAAACGGGCTATTAGACGGAGAAGTGTCTTTCTTTCCCCTAGGTGACCGGCCATAGGATTATAGTGAGCCGCCTGGAAAACCATTTCCGGCGGCTTCGTGGAATCAACAATTGTGTCACTTCCTCCTTTGTTTGAGCGTCCTGCGTCACTCTGTACAACCGATCTTTAATAAGCGAAAAATATGGGTATGCAATGGCGATGCCCGGCGGAGCTGTTGACCATCAATTACTTTCACTTGGTCAAGAGCATGTTTAAGGGTTTAGATCCCGCGACTGCTCTAGAGGAAGTCCCCTCAGGGAATTCCCTGAGAGGAGAGGCGGCCACCTCGCCCCTTCCCTCGTCATTCCGAGCAGCCGAGGGCGGCCCGGCTCCGCCTCCCTGCCAAAGCATCGCACACCGCACACCTCTTTATGCAGGACCCATCCGCACAAATACCCTCTAAAATATCTTTGAAATTCGGCCAATCAGTACCCAAGATTAGCGGATGGGTGAGGCGGAACTAACCGCTGCCTCCACACTATGGTTTTTCCCTGAATTTAATCGTCAAAGTCACCATGGGATACTTGTGAACATCCCCATGCACACACCTCACCCTCACCAGTTTAGCTAAACCCAAAGCCCGGGTTGAACCAAGCGTTGGTGGATGGTGGTCTGGTTACAGCCGGTATCCAACAATGCTTGGTATGTACCCCTGGATCCTTACCGAATACGGTGCGCTCCAGCCCGATCGGGGGCAGCCTGCGGGAAGTTGGAGACCGCACCACCGTCCCTATTTCCATCAGCGGACACTGATCCCGGAAGTGGTCCGGGTCTCCGCACCTCCAGCAGACCGGCCCAGGCGCCACGGCCGCACCCGTGCTGGCGAGCGCCCCACCTGAGGAGGAGGCGGCTGAGGGACGGGGAAGGGGTAGGCGGTTTCTCCCACGGCCGGGAAGTTGGTCTCACAAATCCTCCACGCCTGCGGGGGGCAGGCACGGACCCTGGGGAGAGAGCAGAGCGAGAGGGAAGAGGGGAGGGGAAAAAAACAGGGGAAGACACAGGGGAAGGGGAGAAAGAGAGAGATGGCTCATCCGCCCTTGGAATCGCCGCCATGTGGTCCTCCGCGAGTCGTACGGCTTCCTCCAGCGATGCCGGGCGGTGGCACTGGACCCACTCCGCCGTTCTCCTGGGCAGCCGTTGCGCGAACTGCTCCAGCACCACCTGATCGATGACTTCCTCGACGTCGCGGTCCCCCGCAAGCAGCCACCGCCGACAGGCGTCCCGGAGCCGTTGAGCAAACGCGAACGGGCGATCGGACTTCTCTAGTTTCATGCTCCGGAAGAGTTGGCGATTCTCTTCCGGGCTCCGACCGACCCGTTGCAGTATGGCCCTCTTCAGGTCAGCATAAGCCAGGAGGTTTGTCGCCGGCAGTTGTTGCGCCGCGAGTTGGGCTTCCCCGGACAGGAGAGGGATTAGGCGGGCTGCCCACTGTTCGGGCGGCCAGCCTCAGATTTCTGCCATCCGCTCGAACAAGTCGAGGAAGGCCTCAGGATCATCTGCTGCCCCCATCTTCTGTAGCGTGGGCGGGGTAGCGTGAGCGTGGAGTGTCGGGGTCGCGGCTGGGGCCGACGCAGTCTCCTGGCTGAGGAGGCTCCGGATAGCGAGTCGGTCCTCTGCCTGAGCCCGCACGATCTCGAAGAAACGTCGATCTTGATCCTGCCGGAGCTCAAGCAGGGATTGTTGGTGGCCTTGATGGAGAGTAGCGAGGGACTGGAGGACTTCCGCCAGCTGGGAGGATTCTATGGGGCGACTCTGTTCCATAACTTGGAACACACACAAAAAAAAAAGGTGTTCCTTCAATTCCCGGGTTTCGGCACCAGTGTAAAGCGGACCAAGGAAGGGACGGGAACAGACGTCAGCTTAAGGGGTAAGCTTTATTTTTTCAGTTTAATTAATTTAGTTTTCACACACACACACACACACGTAATCTCTGCTGTGTTGTCAGCCTCTGGATGCTCTGTGGCTGCTGGCTTTTATCCGCTCTCCTCACACTACTGCAATTAGAGACAGGTGTTAGACATAATTTAGCTCAGGTGTGAGCTCCCTTACCGCTTTTCTCTCCCGGACGGGCGCTTGACCACGGCCCCGCTGCCACACCAAGTATCCGAGCCCTTCGCTAATTTTTGTTAGCATTCAATTATACTTCAACATTATGACTGACATCATTACAGTGCTCTCTGGGAGGATGTAATTGACAGTAATTTTATATTAATGGGGAGTCTGAAGAGCTCTTGTGAATAATAAAGCATCCAGAGCAGTGTTTTGGATGCTAATATCAATGATGGTTCAATGCGGACTGGTGTTTCCAATCTCTTGTGAACAACATAACTGCTTTAAAGAGCAGTTTGCTGTAAAGAATATCCGAAATAAAAAGAGTGTTTTATTACTTTTAATAGCACCTATTTCCAGAGGTGGGACCAAGGCATTGTTTTACAAGTCACAAATAGGTCTTTGTATTCAAGTCTCAAGTCAAGTCCAAGTCAAGAAAGGCAAGTCCAAGTAAAGATGTCATTTGTGCTCTTTGCACAAATCAGTGTTTGAGTATTAATTACTATAGTAATTTATACTAATTTATATCAGGCAGGCTTTTAAAGTATGTTCATCACTTCCCAGTTCAATTTCAAGATGAGCTATAGACTATTTTCACTAAGAGCACTGATCTATCTCAGTTCAGTTTGTCTGCCTTGGGATGTGCTTGAAAGTTACAAGTGTGTCTTAAAGGAATATTCTGGGTTCAATACAAGTTAAGCTCAATCGACAGCATTTGTGGCATAATGTTGATTACCACAAACATTTATTTTGACTCATCCCTGCTTTTATTTGAAGGGTTTAAAAGGCAGAAATGTGAAGCTTATCATTTAATAAAAGCACTTACATTCATTCTTATGTTAAAACTTGTGTATAGAATGGTGTTGTAGAAATTTCAATGCTAGTGGCCTAGTCCCTGTATCTAAGGAATGTAGAGGGGGAGGATCTCCTTCTGTTGGAGACCTTGGGGAAAAGAGGTATAAAAAACAATTCAGCCCTCCCCGACAGCGTCTCACTCATGGCACAGTGTAATTCCTGTGTAATGACTGGGTCCTTCTCGCAAGAATAAATTCTTTTAAAAGACTTGTTTGATTCAGATTGTCTCTTACGCAGTGATAATGGTTGGTTAATAATTTTTTGCCACAACAATGGTTATTTGTTTTATTTGTGTACTATTATGTGCTTTTCTGTGTATAGTGAAATTGTTTTCCTACTTAGAAATATACATTTAAATTATTTGATATCACAAGAAAATGGCACCACCAACAGCAGTAAAAGGCCAAAAAAAGAGCATCAAAAACTAGCAGGGGTGCAATAACATGCAGTATTTTCACAAAGTTTAATTGCACAAGTCAAATTTAAATGTATATACATATATTTACATTTAGCAGGGAACTAAATTTACAGTGCAAATTATGGTTACTCCTTGTGCATTAGATGCTGGAAATGTCCAGCCCCTTACTGAAATGGAAAATATTATTGGTTAGCAAATATCCAATCACGTCTGAAATGAACATTCTGATTGGGGGATCAGCTTAGTCGGATGGTCTGTCTTGCCTATGCCATCAGTTGAGCTCCTGCATCTCCGTGCACATTTAGAGAGGATCTCTGTACACTTACATATACACAATTCACTCAATGGTGCAGTGGCAACACGTCAGCAGATTGAAAAGTTTCCGCGTTTAAAGACTACTTGTTGTTTTGGCGTCTGTACGTATCATATATTATTTCAGGTGGGCATATGCAAAATCCTTAGAAAGTTAGGTGGGCATACGGCATGTGTCTGCGTATGCCCTAGACTACACTACCTGTTTCTCTGATTTTCTATCATTACCTCTACAAGGTACTGATCCCTCTTGTTTGAACAACCTTGTGATGGTGCAAGCACGTGTCTATTTGTGTCTTTCAACATGCATGTTAAGATGAGCGGAAGAAGAAAAAGTTCCCATCCTGCACAAGAATTTGCTAATATAGCCTAATCCTTTTTATTTAACTTTGAAGCTTATGATTATTGCTCATGTTCATGGTAACCAAATAATAATATCTTTAGTTTAATTTTTAGCATTTTTTAGAGTCTGTATTTTTGTGTGAGGATCGATATTTTTGATACAACATGAGTATCAGAAGCATCAATACTTTAGGGTCGATCTGATCAATAACATGCATGTGTCCCTGTTTACTAACAAGAGAGAAGCCTCTCTATTTTTTTTTTTTGCGCATCCTTGCTATTTGTGATTAAAATGAATATAATTTTTTTTATCTGACTCTAAAGAACAGAAACAATATGAAGAGAAACATAATTCAAAGAAAGTGGACTGCAGGATCTCATCTTTGATGGACACATTACACAGAAGAATGTTCTGTTTTAATCTCAACCACTTTTCAACAAAACAAGGTGATTTTCCAGGTATTCAAGTTTTTTCATTTGTAAAAGCTAACTTTAAGCACTTCAAGCATGAGTGTCTTGTGTGAACCTTGTAAACAGTGTAAAAAATAATAATAATTGTAGTTGGGGTAAAATCAAGCAATACAAAAATTATGATGCTTGATGTTTGTCGAGCCTCGACATGGTTCATAATTTTTTTTGGTTCGCGATATTTAGAAATTCGACATACTGTCACATCCCTAGCTAGCTAGCAAATCCAACTAACACAATAAGTTAAATGCTACTGAACCATAGCTGACGTGTAACAGTTAATAATCTCAACATACCTTTTGTCTGTGGGTTTTCAGATGCCTCACAAATTTGGACATTGTTGGTGAAACATCTGTAATTTTTTAACCACAGATTCTACATGTTGCAATCCTTTTGATATTGTATTCTTTATATCCAAATTAAATTACCTTTGGATTCATTTTGGCTGTGTCAAACATGGTCCTACTCTCTTGGAAGTTGATTGATTGGTTCTCTGATTGGTTGATTGTGGAGCGTTGGTGACAGATTTGAAAATCAAATGAATTGTTTATTGGAGAAATTAATCATTGATTTGTTGAACATTTTTAAATGTACAACTATGATCATTGGTTTTAGAAGGTATAAAGTCTTTCCAAGTCAGAGGGCCGAAGTCCTAGTCAAGTTGCAAGTCATTGTTGTCAAAGTTTAAGTCAAGTCACAAGTCTTCTTTGACTTCTGTGAGTCGAGATTCATCAAATTTGTGACTCGAGTCTAAGTCAAGTCCAAATCATAAAAATTGAGTCCACAACCCTGCCTATTGCGCTCAAAACTGGATATCATATTACCGTATGTAATTCTATGAAAGCCATAATGTTAAAGCTTAGGTGTGTAGTTTATTAATGTTAAAATACTGCAACACCTGCTGTTGTGCTTTGGGACTACCTATTGGCGCTTGAATCCTAATATTTAATGAGGAAGGTCTGTGCAAGGTTTGGAGACTGCTTGGAAATGTTATTAGAAATTGGGGTTATAATTCTGTTTTCAGTTCCATTTGGTGTTAATTATGTAGTTTTATGTAAAATTTGAAGTCATTGTTCCTTTGAATTAGATGTGGTTCTGTTAAATCTGTTTAAATAACTATTTGTTAGTGCAATATTAGAGTGAAACATTTATTGCCTGTCAGTATTTGAAGAATAATATACTCCCTATGTCTAACTCTGTGTTTGATCAATTGTTCCCTTTGATTTCCCATAGTACAGAACTTTCTGCAATCCTACTTTAATTAGCATTAACTACTGCAGTATAAGTACTGTAAGTCATTCATTGCTTGAATTTCAAGAAAAGTGTGTACACTGTGGCACAATAATAACATTGCTAAAACATTGTTTGTATTGCAAGTCCAACATAAAGTAGCAACAATGGCTCAACCATCTTTGGGAACCACTGGATTGTCTAAACCATTGAAAACTGGGAAAGCATTTAGGAATCTGTTTTGCATTTGTTTTGCATTAACTGTCACAAAACAAAGGAAGTTTGTCCAGGTCAGCACACAATCTTCATTCACATCTCCTTTGAGGGTCAAAACACCTCCTCGTTCTTTGGTCAGGTCAAATATAACCCAAACCAAATGGCTATCAGGAGGCTGGAATGGGATTACTCCCTGGAGTTTTACGACTCACAAGCATCCTCCCAAGACAGAGAACTAAAACATACGCAATGCTGGAATGACCCCTTTGAACTCTGAAACTAATGCTCTTTTCATACTTCCAAATACACAGAGTGCATATAATATATATTTTATAGGATATATTTTAGGATATTTCAGATTATTCCTGAGCCTTGGACACACAGGACAAAAAACTCACATTATGCTGCACAGTGCACAAAATTTATGTTTGTCAAGCCATAAAAAACAAGGTTTAACCAGATGATAACCCTGGAAGTATGTTATTATGACTTCTAATCACTCTTTTAACTAATACATTGAAAGTTATGCTCTTAAATCTTCTATTTTTCATGTCTTATCATGTATAAGGTACTCATGCATAATAAGTACATCATATTAACTAATGTTGAGTTTAGTTTTGCATTTCAAGAATATTAATATTAAGGACACATCAATAATTGTCATCATATTCTCAGTATAAAAAATATGTGGTTGAATTACATACTGCCATAGCAGAAAGTCTGAGTACATGGACCAAAAGAATGATGAGATTTCAGAGATTTCTCCATAGTGTTCCAAAACTGCAAAACTTTATTTTATTTTTTATTTTTTTATTAGAATTTTTATACAACATCAACATAAAACAGGCAGGGTACACGTTCCCTTTCTTGTTTATTCTAAGATTTACATTCCACCCTAAGGCAGCAACTTGGCATGAAACTCTACACTTTAATTAACAGTAATTACAAATTATTCCACTCAGCATTAGGCCTAACAAGAGATAGAGGCCAGAGATAGTGATGTGTTTTATGGCTTGAAATCATGAGACATTACTCACCTAATCTGAACGAGAGCGGGCCACTGGTGGCATTTCTCACCCACATGGCTAAGAAGAGCAGAGGCGCCCAGGCTGCGAGCATCTTCTTTGACTCCTCATGGGTCCAGCCCTGGGGGTCCCCCTTCACACAGGCACCTGCCAGACCAAACACAAACCAACAATTCAGAGAGGTTCTACACACACACTTTTCAGTCAAAGAACCACCTGTATCACCATAAATATATACTGTATTTTAGGGGCTTTATCGGTTGGTGCTTAACAGAAGAGATTTTCAAACTGGGTTTCACACACCAACAAGAATTACGCTAGAGGGTTCATGGATTTTGACAAAATATTTTGTAAGGGCTATTAAAGTTAACACATCAACTATGCTATTTTATTTTATTTTCAATTCCATTCTGCTTTCTATGTATGAAAGGTGTAATACAATTAAATTATTCTAGATTTGCGTTGAGCAGTGCAGGCATTTTCTGTATGTTTTGATGTACTTTCGCAAAAATTGCTTTAATTTTGGTGATGTGATGGGAGGAGATGAGGAAAGATCCTTGTATGTATGTACAGTAGATGTACATATACATCATTTGCTGTCTTTACCGTATATTTTAGGAAGAGGGTTATCAAATTTGGGGGTCCTTGGCATTAAAAACTTTAAAAAAGCAACTTGGATTTGGCCAAGGTAAACCTTGAATGAAGTAGTTTGGCTGAATTTTAGGGAAAACGTTTCTGCACTCAAAAAAATATTTTAGCCAATTTTTAAGATTTCATAACAAAATTCCAACAAAATATTTAATTAATAAAACTTAAAATATTTAGTTTTATTTATTTTATTTTGTTAAAGATTACCATTTAAAGATTACAATGTGATGACATTTTGTTGTAAAATTATAATGCATAAATCTTAAAATATATATATATTTTTTGTATTAAGTGTGTAAATCTATGGCAATTCACATGGCATGCTGTGCTCTTCTATTTGTTAACTTCACAGCCTCTTATAAAGACAATAGAGAAAGACAATCTAATAAGAGGTATCTCTATGTCTAATTCTGGTAATGTCAATTTTCTACCAACATACGTTCCATATCAGCTGCATTATTCAAATATAATTAAAGAAAGCAATCAGAAGAGCCACTTAAATGAATCAAGATTTAATGCTGTACGCCCTTTTTTTCTGCTTAAAAGCTGAGTCTCTTGATTTTGTCTTTTTTTTTCTCCCTAATTTGGAATGCCCAATTCACAATGTGCTCTAAGTCCTCGTGGTGGCGTAGTGACTGGCTTAGAGGGCAAATCTCAGTTTGATAGAGTCATTCTCTATCAAACTGCAGGGCGAAGGGCGGGGCCGGGTCATGATTATACACACCCGGTCCCTTATCAGGCTAATCAAGCCTCAGAGATGGATAAAGGCTGACTGCGGAGGATGGTGCGGGAGAGAGAGATAGTTAACGGACATGTCTGTCATGTGTGTGTTTGTGTCTTTTAAGTTTATTATTAAAATATTATTTGTATTGTCTAGCCGGTTCTCACCTCCTCCATTCCATCGAACTTCTTTACACTTACAAATCACAAATCTGTTGCTTTTGCTTTGAAGAAGCAAAGGCAAAGGGAGAAGATAAAGTTTCTCTCAATCCACATTAATTTCTTTGAAATATTATTGCTTGCTCCAAACACCTTTATTCATTATATCTCATTCTCTTGCTTAAGCGATGCATAAAAGAATGAGTCTAGGATAAAGCAGCCAGCCACAGAGTTCATGAGAGGGCACACTTCAAGAAACACAAGCCTAATGCATTTATTATAGCAGGATAAAATTGCAATTAGAATGCAAGTACAGAACATTCAAAACAATTAACTCAAATGCAATTACAACCTTCTCAACTGAATGCAGAATACACTGGGCCTGGTACATAACAAACATTGTACAAATACTTGTAATTTTATCTTACTGCTGCACAGTCAATAAATCCCTCTAATTTTACACTGTGGAAATCATGTGTTCTTTCATGCTCAGGAACAGTGAGAAGCGAATAATTAGGCAAATCATTAAATAAATCTAAATGTTTTAAAGGTCGGTATGAGAAGATGTTAGTACCAATTGGAAACTCAACCCAAGAATAAAGTAAGTGTTTTCACATGAACTGTATCTGGTAAAGGAGCTGACAGGCAATAAAAAATACACTAGAGTACTCACAAAAACCACATAGCATGTTTCAATATTGTCTTTTGACTACGAATAGGGGGATGAAAATGGATTGTGTTCCTTTTCTATGTCGTTTATGAAACTGTCATTGTTCTCAAAGAGAAACATGTGAATCAGACCTGCTGTGTGAGTTCATTTTCATCGCTACCTGTCTGCCCAGACAAGCCATGATGGGGTTTTTCAATAAAAATAGTTTGAGAAAACTGTAAAAGTAGGAATGACTTATTGACATCAGAGCTTGAACACTATTTACTCAACAAGCCCAAAATCAAACTTGCAGGTTACATATTCAAATTATTTTAGAGACCTGTGCTTTTTTCGCTTAGATAATGGTGATGTGATAGCCAACAAGGGAACCATGTAAAGTGATTTCTGTGTGGAGCTATTCTACACCACACTCACAAACACAAACACACAAGGACCATGCACTCTTGAACCAGTATGCTAGAGTCCTGGTAAGTCTTGGTACATTAAACTAACTTGACAAATGTATGGTAGAAATGGCAGTCGAAGTAACTACTAAGAAGCTTAGGGGCAATATCTAGTTTATTAAATAACTATTCAATAATAAAATTTCCAGGGCTGGGAAATGTAATGTGTTATTTCTGTGATTAATAGCTTACTGTTTAACACGTAATTTTGGAAAATTCAATTAATGCTGTATCGTGTTTTTTTTTTTTTTTTACTAATGTTTTTCTCCAATTCCTTTGGCTAAAATTGGCATATATACATTTCCAGGAGGTATAAATTTGACTCGACGGCACATCCTAGCACAGAAACTGATGAGTGACGCATGTCCCAAGCATAATAAACACATGAGCAGATATACTTTACAGAGTATGGAAACTTCACAAAAAGCTCTCTCACTGTCATCTGAACCAGTGTCAAAAACGAAACGTTGCGAAAGAGACCCAGTGTGTGCGTGATAGAGGATGAATAGCAGCCAGAGAAAATAATAATTATGAGATTTTAAACTTCAACATTAATTTTGTTTTGTGTCTGCATGTATAGTGTCTTATAATTCACTGGCAATGTACACTTAAGTTTATCTAACCTATAATTAAAAAAAGTCCACTGGAAAACTACTGCTTTTGCTCAACTTTTAATTACAGCATGTTGACTGATTTTATGGCATGTAAACATATACTTGTAAGATTTCTTCCTGTAAAAATGTAACTCTATCCGCAAAATGTTTATTTAATTTAATATTAAAATAATTAAAATAATTGTAACTAACCAATTTCTTGCAAGTTCTTTGAGACAAAGTATAAAGTAAATATGTTTATAGTTATATATATATATATATATATATATATATATTTTTTTTTATCAATATGCCATTTACCATGAGAAGGGCCAGTGGTGGCTCAGCGGTTAAGGCTCTGGGTTAAGCCCCAGCACCGCCAATATACCACTGTTGGGCCCTTGAGCAAGGCCCTTGACCCTATCTGCTCCAGGGCGCTGTTTCATAGCTGACCCTGCACTCTGACCCCAGCTTAGTTGGGATATGCGAAAACAACTACATTTCATTGGCGCTGTACCTGTACTCTGCACAATGACAATAAAGCTGAATCTTAATCCTTAATCTTAATTAATTGTGATTGATCACAGAAAACTGAGCAATTAATTAGTTAAATGTTTGAATAAATTCAAAGCCCTAATAATTTCTCATTTAAAAAGCCAAACATTTCTTTATATCTGCAGCTAAGTTGTAAAGGGATGTTACGTTTTTAGAAAGCTCTATATTAAAATAAATATAGATATGATTATATTTTTGGTACAAAAATGACAGTTTTTGAATGAATGAACGATCTCAGTTAGTGTGACAGTATCTTGAATTTGAACAAATAAAATATGCTAATTTATATAACCAAGTCAAAAACAAATAAAAACAGCAGCTTTTCACAATATAATCCACTATAAAATAAGAGATCTGAAAGACCACGCAGGGACTCAAAACAGTGAATCTGATCATTGAAATGAACCGTCCTAACGAACTGATTCACTAGAATGATTCTGACTTTCTAATGCTTCATATGAGAGAAAGGACCGTTCGGCAATAACAGTTGCATGTGATATGACATTAAAATATAAAAAATACAATATGACATTAAAAGCAGTGATGTAGCATTTGGCCTCACATCACAGCTAGTCAACGTAAAAAAATAGTTTCCTGCTAAAAAAAGCAACACTAGTTTTAAAACTGCCAAGCTACTGTCACACTACTGATAATTGTAGTTACATTTTAGATAATTGCTTTCCAAAACACACAGACAGCCAATGCACACTTTCCATTTAAATTTCCTTTTAGCATATCCACAAAGGTTTTCCCTCTGTGCATTCGTGTTTGAGAAGTGTGTCTAATTGTGCCAGGGAATATGTGTAACGTGTGTGTGTGTGTGTGTGTGTGTGTGTGTGTTTGTGTGTGTATGTGAGTGTGCGTGTGTAAAACTGAGTAATTTAAAGGGAACAAAGGCAAAATCACCATGTGTTGTTCAGAACACACTCTGTTGATGCCATGTGGTGAAACCACAGAGACTAAACAAAGCAGCCAATATCATGAGATGTTAGAAGAACTCTGCAATGAGGCCCACTATTAAAAATCGTCTCACTACAAAAGCCCATAGACTGATTTTATACAATTCAGTCAATAGTATTTCAGTCCAAACATTAATTATTTCTGGCTCAATCCCCAGGATACAACCGTCTGTGAAGGCATCAAATTAAGGTCTAGATATCATAGCCTTGTGGTCAGTGTGGATTCGACATATTGAGCTTAAGTGCTTGCGTGGGAGACCCAGGTTTGAGTACAGCTGGGGTCATGTTCCCTTTCCTCTCACCTTGTTTTCTTGTCTTCTTTCAACTATGTCTGTCAATAAAATATAAGTGGTAAAAAATAAATAAATTAAGGGGCTCCTTTTAATTCAAGCAACATGAAGGCTGCCAGACCACAAATATAGAGCGCCACAAACAAGACAAATCTGTCACTCAGAAGCGTGGGTTCATCACATATTTTCTCCAAATACCTCAAAGAGTCCATCAAAGTGCTCATCTCAAAAACAACAGGTAGTCAGAATTGTTACAGCATTTTTATGTTGCATTCATTTCTGACATCAGCTGCCAATCAAAGAAAACCCAGGGATAGGATCACTTTTTTAGATATCAATGAGAAGACTGAATCACAGGGTAAATGCTTTGTAAATATACGCATGCAGAATTCATTAGCATATTCAGGGATGGATAATAAAACCTTAATTTCCATAAAGCTACACTATGTAACTTTGTTTTGTTAAAAAGACAACAAAATGTTATTAATGAGAGTACAACAAAACTCAATTTTCCAAACCATGGCTTTACTTTACCCAAATACACTTGTATATAATGATTTATATTTTAGAGTTGTCGAGACAGATTTCATGGGAAACTTCATTTGTCTGTGCTTGTCACGTTATATCCGTACACAGAGAAAATAAGCTCCAGCTACTGTAGCACGTGTTTGGTGTGGGAGTAGCTGAAGCTGAAAGTTTGTTGTTACAATGAACAAGAAAAATGTACTATGGATCATGGATCATAACGGAAAACCTCTGGGGAATCACTGGTTGTAAAAACAAAGAAACCCCAAACAGAGCCGAGTCTACAGGCCAAAAGGGAAAACGACAGCGTTCATAATAAAACCCAAATCAACGTCGGTTTGGCTTTTCAGAGGTGGCGACAACTGAGAGATCTGAAAGGATTTAAAAGCGACCCAGAGATGGCTTTTTTCTTTCTCAACAGGTAAGATATTTAATTGATATGGTTTATGTATATTTGTGTAATCACACGTCTGTGTGTGTAGAGAAATACAATAATTATATTGTAATCGGTGCAGAATTTTTCACTTGCTAGCACTAGTGTGTATTTACTTTATAACGGCAATCATTTATATAAATAAATCCTTTAGTCTTGCCAAGGACATGTGAGCCTTGAAATGATGTTGACCACTGGATGGTAACAATGACAATATATAAATGAGTTACTACTGTGATCTATTTGCCCAGAATATCCTGCAGTGATAAAAACTTTACAATGTTTGACCTTATCAGACTAACAATGTTAATGAACGTTGCCTAACTTTTGTAACGTCATTTATTTCAAAACATCAACGTTTTCAATAAGTCAGAACAACAACATAAGATATGGCACTTATCAGCTCAGGTGACATGTTTTCGGATATCCGTCTTTTCCTTTCTTTCATTATTTATTTGTCCATTCACTCTGATAAGTTGTCCTGTATCCAGTGTACACTCGAACCACATGCATCCACGCAGAGGAGCAGAGCCGAAGCACGACATTTGTCATTACGAAAACAATGTTCTTCCACAAGACACGTGCAGTTTTATTTTTTTAACTGCTAAATGGAAAACAGTTACATAGTGTAGCTTTAAATAATGAATTTCTGGTTGATATTTTACTTGATGTCTTCACATTACCAATAAGTAAATGACTCAAAGCAAATGAAAACAAATTAATGCACCAAGGATTAAATTAATCCTCTTTCAGAAGTAAAAATGACATTCCACCATTAAATCTGATTTATTATTTATTCAGAGGAGACTAATGTACACAATGCTAACATTAAATCTTCAGCAGGATTGACAACACTCATGCACTTGCGTTGAGACAGGCTTTGTGTTTCATGGTGTCATGCTGCCAAAGCAAATATCATGCCACACTATGAGTAATCATTAAATGCCCTTTTTCAAGAATTTCAATAATAAAATGTAGTTGTAACTAGCACATTTTGGCATACTGTTAAAGGAAATTTCCATTGTCATTACTGCTGAATAAAAATGGAGAAAAAGCCATGTTGATATTTGGTAATAATAGTGTACTTTTTTATTTACTTATTTAGTTTTATTTGTGTGTGTGTGTATATATATATATATATATATATATATATATATATATATATATATATATATATATATACCTATATATATATATATCTATATATATATATATATATATATATATATATATATATATATATATATATATATATATATATATATATGCAGGTGATTTTTGTGCCTGGTTACAATGTTTAAATAAGATGCTATTTTTGTACCTTGTATACTATTCTTATTGAGGAATAAGAAATCATTTTTTTATTATTATCTTTTTATTCTTCTTAAGTTTTTTTACCACTCTCCTTGTATGAAACATGTATTAATAATTGCTTACAATACTTTTTTTGATAAAATATTCTTTCTTCTGCTTCATAAAAATATTGCAAGAAATGTAATGCTATTTTTGGATATGTGTGGTTTAATACAGTATGTAATAATGTAGTTGTTTAGTATGCTTTCTATTACACTATATATTTCTATTATATCTATTATATTATACCAATATCACTTCCCACACCACCCCCTCAATACATAAAATATTGTTTTTTTAACATTTGGCTCAAACAAGTATATATATATATAATGCAAATGCACATAAATCATGTGGTGATGACAAGTTTCTTTCACTTAAGAAACTTGGCTAAGATGAAATCGTGTTTGACGTATAAGAGCCTTGAAATTGCAATCCATGCGCTTATATCGTCAAGACTTGATTATTGTAACTCTTTATATAAGGGTATTAGTCAAGCTTCTATTCTACGGCTGCAAAAGGTCCAAAATGCGGCAGCGAGATTATTATTGAATATTAAAAAACGAGAACATATCACTCCATCTTTGATCAGCTCTACATTGGCTTCCTGTACAATATAGAATTGATTTTAAACTTCTTTTATTGGTGTATAAATCACTCCATGACCTTACACCAACTTATTTATCAGCTCTGTTAATAGAGTATCAATCAGGAAGAACCTTGAGATCATCAACTCAAAAGTTGCTGAAAATTCCACGGACTAAGTTAAGCCAGAAAGGGGATCGGGTTTTTGCAGTAGTAGCGCCAAGACTTTGGAATAGTTTGCCATCATATGTTAGGGATGCTGACTCTGTACATGTTTTTAAAGTACAACTTAAGACATATCTGTTTGCCATGGCTTATTCGTCTTAAATGTTTATATTTTTATTTTTTATTCTATTACTATTGTAGTATGTGTCTCTTTTTATTTTTCAGTGAGAATGTAAAGCACATTGGTCAACTTGTGTTGTTTTAATAGTGCTATATAAATAAAGGTGACACTGACATTGACATACATATATATATATATATATATATATATATATATATATATATATATATATATATACATAAAACATTTATATGGCCAAAGTTGTTAAGCATGTCTTTAAGAAATGGCTATCAACTGCCCATATACCACCATTAGCACAATTAGAGTTCATTAAAAGTTGGTGCTAAATTGCCAATGGAGATGCTTAGGTAATGTTTTGGTTTATGAAAACCCAGTAAACAAATCATTTTACTCCAATCAAAAAGCCAAAAAAACTGCATCAGCTAAATTTAGATGCAATAACAAGAGATTGCATTTCACAGACTTTAAGGGACAATCTCACTGTGATCAGTAAAGTGATAAATCTTCAAAAGGTCAGTTAGATGGACAACAGGAACAGTTCTGGATACTTGACAGAGTTAGCCAACATCTCAATGATCATGGATCAAATACTGATTTAAACATAAATATATTTACATAAATACATTTAACCTTGTGCAACCCAGCATCAACATGCTTCGCTATGCACAACGCATGATTTAAATAAATTTAAACTGACTAAATAGTGTTCACAAAACTCTAGACTGTAATTTCAGGGTTAAACGTCTGGCGCACCGAGCCATGTGACTTCAGCATGAAGTTGATTTCATGACATGAGAAGCTTCTAGGGGCACAGAGCCAACAAAAGTGCCTCTGGTAAAAAGGTTTTTCATTGAAACCTGTAAAGATTAGCATCTCTAGTTTTGTTTGATTTAAAATTAAAATAGTGGAAATCAGGACTAGCTCTCACACATTTTATGCATCAAGGTAGGTTTATTTCTAAATGTCACTTTCTGCATAGTTAAAGTCTTGGCTACAACAAAAAATCCTATTTTCTACTCAATAGTGGGCCATGAAAACCAACATACAAAAATGACTGCTAGAGAAAGAACACATTTGTGTAACTGGACTGATGACTCAAAACGTATCGGTTACCTAACGTAACCTCGGTTCTCTCTAGATGAGGGAACGAGTATAGCGTAAGCTAGCTTACGCTACGGGAAAGATTAATCTTTTCTGAGATATTGAAGCCAAAAAATTATCCTTAATTTTTGTATCCATTATCAGCGCAGTCGCGGCAGCTGCAGACCTTGGCGGGCTAGCTAGCGAGCTCATAGGTTGCTCTGTGGCAACTGCTGCAGCCTATAGACGAGCTTGGGCGAACTTCGCATCCAATGAGAGGCCTCCAGCGCTCACTGCATCAAAGCCCGCCAAAATGGGCGTGACTAGAGTGCATATAAGCGTAGTTACGTAGGCTGGAACCCTGGTTTTCATTGACTGAAGCGAAAAGTTAAGCTGGTAGGCGCTGACACGGCCGGCTACGCAATACTCGTTCCCTCATCTAGAGAGAACCGAGGTTACGTTAGGTAACCGATACGTTCTCTTACTGAGAGGTTCTCTCGTATTGCGTAAGCTAACTTACGCTACGAGGAACCCATTGTCAGCGCCGTGCTGCCAAGCATCCACTGTATGAGCCCCAGGGGATTAAGGGGGGACCGGGGAGCCCTTATGAGTGGGGAAAAAATATTTGGCCGGCAAGAATGCGGGTCATTGATTGTGTAATACATAAGCACATAGTGGGAAGGGAACGACAGAGCGGCGGTGCGGTCTGTGTGGAATATGTCCCATCAGTGCAGCTCACCAGGGGAGCTGTAGCGTGATAAACCGCTAGTAGTTTTGCCTGCAGAGCGGGCACTTCCATATTGTAAAATCTGACAAAGGTGGAGGGAATTCCATCCAGCTGCCACACATATGTTGTGAATGGAAATCCAGCTGGACCATGCCCACGAGGATGCCATGCCTCTAGTGGAGTGAGCCCTAATGCCCAGCGGGCATGGCAGATCTTTGTGGCGTATGCAGCAGCAATAGCTTCCACTATCCATCTAGATAGTGTCTGTTTGGTGGCGAGACCTTTGAGTGCGCCCTCGAGATGAAGCGAAAGCTGCTCAGAGCGTCTGAAAGCAGCGGGCGCGCAGTATACAATCTCAGTGCTCTGACCGGGCAAAGGAGATTGGCGTCGCGTTCAGCTATCGGGTGCTGGCAGCGCCGATAGGAAATGACCTGTGCTCTGAAAGAGTACCGATCACCTTGGGAACATAGCCGTGTCTAGGCTTTAAAATGACCTTAGAGTCACTTGGTCCAAACTCAAGACCGCATGGCGCTGACAGACAGCGCGTGAAGGTCTCCCACGCGTTTGACTGATGACAGGGCAGTCAGAAAAGCGGTTTTGAGTGAAAGGTATTTCAAATCCGCGGATTGAAGTGGTTCGAAAGGGGGCTTTCATAGTTTGAGAACTATAGAAAGATCCCAGATAGGAACCGATGGAGAGCGGGGGGTTCATCCTTCTAGCTCCCTGAGGAAGCGGATGACCAGCTCGTTTTTACCCCATGACTGGCCGTGCAGGGGTTCAGCGAGCGCCGCATAGCGGCCGCCACTACACTTTGGCGTGGATGGGGATCTGCCCTTATCCAGCAGCTCTTGTAGAAATCTGAGCAGCGACGACACCCACATGTCCGCGGGTCCAGGTCTCTGTCGGTGCACCATTTTGAGAACACAGACCATTTTGGCGCATAGAGTCTTCTCGTGGAAGGGGCTCTAGTGTGTATGATGGTGTTTATTACTCCTTCTGGCAGAAGCGGCGGGTAGTCGTTGATCACTCGCATGCAGCGCCAGCGCTCTGGGTGGGGATGCCAGATTGTGCCGCTGAGCTTGAGAGGAGATCTGCTCTCACTGGGATGGGCCCGCGGCTGTCAGTGACAGCTGCGTAAGCTCCGGGAACCATGTCTGATTCTCCCAGCGGGGCTATGAGGAGCACCGGTGGCGCGTTCCCTGATCCTCTGCATTACCTGTGGCAATAGCGAGGCGGGAGGGAAGGCGTGAGCGGGAGTCTGGGCCAGTCCTGGGCCAGCGGCGTCCTCAGCTTTCGAGAAAAATATTGGGCAGTGAGAGTTCTCTTTGGGCGCTAAAGAGGTCTATCTCTGCTCTGCCGAATAGGTGCCATAGCGTCTGGACTGTTTGGCGTGCAGGGACCATTCCCTGGGGAATATTGTCTCTGGACAGTCTGTCGGGCCGTCGTTCAGGTGGCCTGGCACGTCGCGTCGCCCTCAGCGGCGCAGGTGGCACTGGGACCAACTCAGTATGCGTTTAGATCAGATGGAAGAGGTTCCTGGATCTGACACCGCCCTGGCGGTTTAGGTAGGATACCACAGATCTGTTGTCGAGCGGACCAGGGCGTGGTGACCCTGAATGACGGGAGAAAGCGCCGCGGCGTGCTCGACCGCTATCATTTCCAGACAATTTATGTGAAGGAGCTTTTCCTGAACTGACCATAGGCGAAACCGGAGAGCCCTCGCGGACGCGCCCCAACCCGTGTTGGGCGGCGTCTGTCGAGATGACTTTCGGCGAGATACAGCTCCCATTGTCACTCCCGCTGATACCATTCGGCCACTGTCCAGGGCTGCAGAGCTGATATACAGGTCTGAGTCACCTTGATGGGCTGGCGGCCTGTGGCCCAAGCCGAGGCAGCGGTGTTTAGCCAATGCTGAAGCGAGCATGTGCAGTAAACCCAGCTGAAGTACTGCTGCGGCTGAGGCCATGTAACCTAGCACTCTCTGGAATTTCTTCAGAAGTGAGGCTGTTCATCTGAAAAGATCGCGGCTGAGTAAGCTGAACACGGCATGTGCGCTGTGTAGATAAGCGAGCCGTCATTGCCCGCGAGTCTAGTTCTATTCCCAGGAAGGAAATGGTCTGACTGGGCTGTAGTGAGCTCTTGGTCCAATTGACTGCAAGACCCAAACTGTTCAGATGGCTGAGGAGAACTGCTCTGTGAGACAGAAGCTCCATATGTGACTGAGCCATAATCAGCCAGTCGTCCAAATAGTTCAGAATTCGCAAACCCTGACTCCGCGAGGAGTGCGGCGCCGCATCCATGCGCCGTGAAAGTACGAGGTGCTAAGGACAGGCCGAGCGGAAGGGCGGTGTATTGATAAACCTGGCCGTCGGCGAATCTCAAGAATGGCCTGTGGCGGGGATTTATCTGAATCTGAAAGTATGCATCTTTCAGATCGAGAGAAATAAACCAGTCCCCTGGCGCACATGCGTGAGGAGTTTCCTGATTGTAAGCATTTTGAGCGGTCTTTTTGCAAGCACCTTGTTCAAAACCCTGAGATCTAATATGGGTCTGAGGCCGCCGTCTTTCTTGGGAACAAGAAAATACGGCTGTAAAGCCCGACTCGCTCAGAGAGGTGGCACTTTTCTATGGCCCTTTGCACAGAGGCTTGCTATTTCTGAGCGAAGCATGCGCTGCTTCGTGTTCAAGTGGTTCGAGCAGCTCTAGGCGAGGCGATCGAACTGTAACAAATAGCCCTGTTGTATTGTGCTTAACACCCACTTGGATATCACTGGAATAGCTTCCCAGCTTTGAAGCGTAGCAGCTAGAGGGTGAATGGCCAATTCGCTCTGATTGCCGCACACAGAGCTGAACAAAATGTGTGGCGCGTTTAGTGTGTTTATGCATGATTGCTCGCAGACAGCATGAACAGGCTGTTTTGTGAGTGACTTCCGATTGGAATGAATGGGGAAAGAGTCACATCTGTTACGTGATCGTGCAAGCATAGTCATGGAGCACGGGACTTACACACAGAGGAATGTTTGCTGGCCGTGTAACAGAGCGGGCAGAGAATGGTAGCGCCGCGCATTTGTGGGCGCCTTCATTGACTCTGGCGCTTCGGCGGTTCAGTAACAGCTTTATGTGGCGTGCTCTGGTGGGGACCACGAGACATGCAGTGCTTGTGTGCAGAAGTGAACACTGGATTGTGGGCACATTTTCTACAAATAGGGCTGGTCGGTGTGACAGAGCGGGCAGAGAATGGTCAGCGCTTGCGCATTTGTGAGCGCCTTCACTGACTCTGGCCTTCGGCGGTTCAGTAAC
Source organism: Xyrauchen texanus (assembly GCF_025860055.1). Classification (NCBI taxonomy): domain Eukaryota; kingdom Metazoa; phylum Chordata; class Actinopteri; order Cypriniformes; family Catostomidae; genus Xyrauchen; species Xyrauchen texanus. Next base: position 18,421,963 of record NC_068311.1, read on the forward strand.
CGCTTTATGAGGCGTGCTCTGATAGGGACGCGGGATGTGTTATGCTTGTGTGTAGGGGCGAACACTGGGTTGTGGGCACTTTTTCTACACATAAGACATGTTTGCTCTTTACAAGATTTATTTGAGTTAGCCGTGAAAGCGCGTTTGAGTCTGAGCAAGCGGGCAGTGTCACCGGCTTGTTGGCTGCTAAATTCACCACTGTAGTAGCCTGAGAGAAGGGGACTGACAGGGGGCAAAGCTTTGGCGGTGGTCCGGCCGGCGGGACTGAGCCGTCGTTTGTTCAACAAAGTTAGGAAGACTCGGTTGCTCTGGTTTCAGCGTTACCTTAAATCGAGGCCAGCGAGCGGCGGTCTCGGCGGCTGTCTGAGCCTGATCGAGGCGGCCGCCCTGTCGGCGCTGAGAGTCTGAGTTTGTTGAACTGGACGCTGTGAAGAGGCTGCGTGCAGGAGGCTGATCGCGTGGCGGCCTGCAGAGGAGCTAGCGCGATCGCGGCAGGAAGAGGTTCATGGCTTGGGTGGCTTTCTGGACTTCTGAGAAGCGGTCAACAATGCCACTCACCGCGGAGCCGAAGAGCCCGGTCGGAGAAGGCGGTGCGTTGAGGAACGTGGGCGCTCTGCTTCTCCCATGTTGGCTAGTGTTAGCCATAAGTGTCTCTCGGTCACAGTCAGCGAGGCCATGCACTTCCCTAGAGCTTGGGCTGCAGCTTTGGTAGCCTGAAGGGCGAGGTCTGTCGGCCTAGTAGATCAGTAACAGCCTCTGGGTGCCTGCCTTTCTCATCCCACTCCGAAGAAGGTCTGCTTGTAGGATCTGTAAAGCGGCCATTGAGTGCAGAGCAGATCGCGGCTTGGCGGCGGCGGAATAAGCGCGGCCAACATAGGCGAAGTCGCTCTGCAGGCCTTAGGCGGGAGCACAGGCTTGGAGCGCCATCTCGGCGGGCGGACAAAGGTGTGCTGCTACCGAGTCCTCGACCGGGGGATGGAGGAGTAGCCTTTCTCAGTGGCGCCGTCCACCCGGCGCGAGAGGTGGAGGCGTGGGAGCGGGTCCTGGCTGAAAAGGGCGTTCCGCGACTTTGCAAGCTCCGTATGTAATTCCGGCAGGAAGGGGCGGCCGGACGCGGGTGTAGAGCGGCGATGGCTTTGAAGAAAGCAGCCGTCGAGTCTGTTGGGTGCCTGCTCAGGGGCGGTGACCACTTCGAGCCGAGGCGGTCGGCGGCCTGTGTGAGGCGTGTTAACTCCCGCCGACTCGGCGCGAGTCCTGCTGGATTCCTGGGCGAGGAGGAGGCTTGGGAGCCTGACCACTCCTCGCTGTCGAAGCCATGATGGAACAGCGGCCCTTATCCTCCGCCTCGTCATCCGAGATGGCAGCAGTCGCGGTCGCTCGGCGGCAACTGCGGCGTCCGAGGGCGGGGAGGGTGGCGATGCTTTCGAGGAGAGGCTCGGCGAGGCAGTCGCTTCAACCACAGTTTCCGGCAGCCTTTGTGGCGGCTTCTTCCTCTGTGGCTGAAGGTAAAGCGGCGGCGGTTTCTGCTTTGGCGCCGAGTCGAGCCGCGGGGTCGACATCGGTAACTCCTCGCAGAAATCGCATCCGCCCTCAGTGAGGCCGAGCTCTGCGTGCCCCAGTCCCAGGCAGAGGCGCCAGATGATGTGGCGGTCTCCTGTGCTGAGAAGAGCGCGACATGAGGCGCAAGTGGGCGAGGCATCTTGAAAAAGACGCTTCGTACTCATTTGTGAATAGTTACGTGAGAACTAGCTTGCTGAATAACAGGATACGTCGTCGGATGGCGTAGCTTCGCAGGATGGCTGAAGGTGGCTGAGGCGGCCGGCTTCTTCTAGCGCTGTCCACGCTTGCTTGATGCCCCTCGAGCGGCGGCGGCTTCCAGGTCAGCGATCGCGAAGAGCTCGCTGAAGAGATGAAAATCAGGGTTCCAGCCTCACGAACTACGCTTATATGCACTCTAGTCACGCCCATTTTGGCGGGCTTTGATGCAGTGGCGTGGACGCCTCTCATTGGATGCTGAGTTCAGCCCAAGCTCGTCTATAGGCTGCAGCAGTTGCCACAGAGCAACCTATGAGCTCGCTAGCTAGCCCGCTCAAGGTCTGCAGCTGCCGCACTGCATTGACAATGGATACAAAAATTAAGGATAATTTTTTGGATTCAATATCTCAGAAAAGATGAATCTTTCCCGTAGCGTAAGCTAGCTTACGCAATACGAGAGAACCTCTCGTAAGAGAACTACAAGTGACTAGCCCAGAAGAAAAATACAAAATACCCGACAAAGAACATCTGAAGGCTAATACAATTCCATCCCTACTGTAGCTTTTGCAGGGCATAAACAAAAAGCTTGTTAAAGTCAGTGGGTTGCTGCATGTTAAACCACACAAGTAAAAGAGTGATTGCTGTTTCACGGTGCATACTGAATCACCATGATTCTGGAAAGTTAAGACTTTACTGCCAGGAAATCTGTGATCACTGGATAAATCTGCCTGCCAGCAGCAGAGTACATGGTGTTGTTAGCAGTCTCCAACAGTCTGTATTCTCTTACACGCTGAACTATAAAACCCACTGGTGATTTATTTAGCCTCTATGATAAATCAAAGGTAAAGCAAGCTCTCAGCTTTCAGCTCTTTCAGGGTCAAAAACACTATAAACTAAATAAAGAAAATATATGTTTTATTTTTGTGATAAAGAGAAAGTGCAGAGTAATGCACCTTTCCATTCAAAGTCAGATGGAATAGGAATAGTTCATCCAAAAATGAAAATTCTGTGCCAATATACTAACCCTCATTTTGTTAATAATATGCTAGTCATTTATAAAAACCTTAAATTATTTCTTGTGTTAAAATGTGAGTATTTTTTAAGATGTAAATTTGATTGAGTTTAACTTGTCTAACGTTTAACTTGTCTAAATCTTAAATGCATGGTGATTGTCCTAAACATTCTTAGATATTCAGGTCTTTAGAGACCCGGCACTTATATCTATCAAAAATTGATGTACACCATACCCAGATAGTGTCACAATTTCCAAATATTTTCAAAACAATTTAAAAAAATTATTTTTTTATATATTTAGATGCTTTATTTTTTATAAATCAAAGAGATAATGCAACAAAGCAGGACATAACTAGAACAGGATTAATTATTTTCACACTAAAATTTCATGAGATTCAACTGTCTGTCAAAAACATACTGAGCTACACATAACACAGTCTACACATACAGTAAGATACACATCAGCTACTCCTAAGTAACACTGTTGTTACACATGTGTATTTTCTCAATCACTTATTGAGTCTGAATAGATGAACAACTTTCATTATTTCCATAGTACACCCAAATGACAATAGTCATATCATACTGTTCATGTGTTGTACTTGCTATAATTGAATTCAATGTTGTTTCTACATCAGCTAGCAATGTTAAATATAAAACAAATCAATCACTGAAACATCAGTGCCACCTTGAGCTAGAAATAACAAGTATAATATGTGTGTGTACACATATGGCATATAGATATTTCACCATTGTTAATAATTCCTTGTTGCACAGAAAATCAATGTGATATATGTTTATTTGTATAAATATACTACTAATTTCTCTTGTAATAAACAAATAAATAGATATACTGTGATTGTAAACTTAAAAAATATATTAAATAATCATAAAATTTAATAAAATATAATTTATGGAAGTGCGTAAAGAAAAACAACACTCTTAAGTACCACAGGTCTTTAAAGAGCCTATACAGATACTTAAACAAAAAAAATTAACTTAAAAAAAATTACATTTGTTCACATCACACTGTTTATAAGAGATAGATTGAGGAATACTAAAGAGGTTAAGGAAGGGGTGAAATGAGGTCCCTGGTCTCTAAAGACCCGAGGTTTGCGTTTAAGGGTTAAAAAGGTCATGATATGCCATTTTTAATATATCAAAATGTTTCTTAAGGTTCACTTATAATATTAGTAAAGTTTTGCCATCTCACTGCTCAATGTTACTGGGCAGCATGTGGAAGTGATAAGGTAAAGTAAGCATTGATGTGTTGTTGCGGAGGAGGTCAAATGCAAATGTCTACCACAGTGTAACATCACAACGTGGAGGAAGTACAGAACGAGTCACTTTGGTAGCTTGGTTTCAACAAATACTCTTTTTGCAGTGAGGAGAAAGTTTTGAGTTGTGAAACTTATAGTATGTTTTATAGTACAATGACCTGTTTCTCATGTCATGACTCTTTTAATGCTTAAAAAATGACCCATAAGTGTAATAAAATCACCAGCCTACCAGTTAGATAGAAATTCACACTAATCTATACTCACTAAGGATAGGTTTTCATACTACTCAGGTCTCGTAAAAATGACAAATCAGAAAATCATGGTGCATTGTTGCATTTTGTAATATAATCTTTCACAGCAGTCTCAGTTAGTGAGCTCTTGAAGTTCAACTCAATCTAAGAAATATATGAATCTATTGAATCTAAGAAAACATCTAGTGTCTAAAATAGATCCTTACCAATAGGGCAGAGGCTCCTCGCTGGACTGATGGAGCTTAGCTTGTGCTGACAAGACAAAATAAATACTATCTTATTTAAGTGGCAAGGGAGGAATCGACAGCTGCATAAATAGTAATGACAAAAGACAGAACTCCAGAGAACACAGTAAAAAATTATACCTGTCGACACTGCTGCAGTCCCCTGATCAAGAACGAAAGATCGCTAACAGAAGATGGCTAATTCTGCTCTGATAGGAGGCCACTGACAGCGAGGCAGAGTAAAGAATCTTTATCTGTAGTCACCAAGGACATGTATTCATATTCTTCAATACTCTCATCATTTAAACCACACTGCTATATAAACACTCCAATCAAAGGCTTTTCTGCAGGCAAATTTAGAAAGGTCTATGCCAGATATTACAGACTTGAGCTTATGGGTAAGCAAATGAAATGCACTCTCAAGTAGATTTTTTTAAATTATTTGTAGGATCTGATCCCCAGGTGTCTCAGGTGCTTTTATAAGGTCACACCACCAACAGAGGTATTACACTAAAGGCCAAGATGGTCCTCGCAGTTATCCAGGATCAACGGGCGAAAAAAACCCCAGATTTAAATATGAAAGTTGTACTTAGCTGCTGTTGTGGCTCAAAGAAAGAGTGTATAACTCAATGTCCTAATACAGTAGACTGTGCATAATGATAGCAAATATATGAAATATATTAAGTTCATGCATGAAAATCTGAATGGCACAAGCTGATAGGTTCTTTGAACTTGTAATCTGTTAGCAGCTTGATAACATGTGATATGTCAAGCTAATCGGCTCACATGGTGTAAGTTGATAGGATCCTTTGATGCGTAATCAGGAAGACAATCTCACATTTTACCTAACATTTAAAATTGCTCAGTTTGCAAATAAGCTGGTTTCACTGCAGCATTCTTAGACAGTTTTCTTTAAACCTTCCACCTCCCAGCTTCACATCTCAGTATATCTGCTACACAGGATTGTATTTTTGTCTGATTGTACAGCAGCATGTCATACATCTTGCTACATCTTGTGTTTTTTATCCACACGCTTAACTCAGAATGTCTGTTAATGTTTTAGCAGTAGCAAGTCTCCGTACTTGCTCTGCAGCAGCAGCATAGCAGATCGAGCTCACCAAGAACAATATCCTATCAATATGTCATACTCACATTAACATGCTAACAAGTTTCTTTGTCAAAAATGAAATGTACATATCATGGTGCATAATTTTGATTAAAAAAATTGCTACATCAAATGGCTGACAACAGGGATGGGACTGGATGGTCAGCTATTACTTGATTAATGATGTCTACTAGATATCGACTAGTCTTATTATTTAGATTTTTTTATTTTCCTAAGCAATTGCATTAATGTTGAGACTAAGGCCCTGTCCCAAATGGCACACTTGATGTGGGCTTGCGTTCACAAGACCGTAGGGTGTCCCATTTTAAATTTTTGCGCTCCGAGGGGTGCTTGCGAGCACTCTCTTTGCACCCTCAGCCCTTTGGCTGAGCTTGCATCAGTGCAGGCTTCACAGCGGACTATTACCCAACTGTAACTAGCATTAGCAAGACAAACTGACCCAAATCCAGAGGAACAGTTCAAAGGTTTATTTACAATAAATGTGAGCAGTCAATCTGGAGGTTGAGGAATAGATTTGTGGACATTCATTCAACACTGAACTACATTTAACAATAAATCAGACAATCCAGAAAAGGACATGACACATGAGGGGATTAATACAGTCATGAACAAACAAGGGTCAGGTGCCGCTCGCAGCTGAATGTTGGCATGATCAGAGTTCCCATGAAAACGATCAGGGTTCCCTTGGAAATGCTGATTCTGCATGCCAGCAGCACCTGAAACACATGAGGGTGAAAACGTAAACACGCTTGGAACAAAACAAACCAAAACTGAACCAGACAGGAAGTCAGGATCCAGACATCATTCCCCGGACATGAAGCACAAGACAGACAGGGAACAATGATGCCACGATCCTCGTCAGACATAAACCCAACCTGACAAGGAGACAGGACTGTGACATCACCAGAGAGCACACTGCGGTAATTTGTGCACATCGGTCACTAGCAACCGGACCTGCGCGCTCACACAAAGAACGTACACAAAACAAACAGGGGACGATGATGTCGTGGTCTTCATCAGAGTGCGAATTACCCCACCATAATTGGGGGGGTACTGCTCCTTCCAGCCAGGTTTCTTAAGCAATCAAATTGGTCCGGTTGCTAGGAGGGTACAGCCACATGGGGTAATCTCCTCGTGGTCACGATTAGTGGTTCTCACTCTTTTTGGGGTGAGTGGTAAATTGTGCATGGATCGCGGAGAATAGCATGAGCCTCCACATGCTGTGAGTCTCCGTGGTGTCATGCGCCTCACGGATTGAGGTGAGTAGCCTCGCCACCACGAGGACCTACTAAGTAGTGGGAACTGGGTATTCCAAATTGGTAGAAAAAGGGATAAAAAAAGTTATATAATAGGTGTGGGTGAGCGACAGATCAACATTTAAGTCCTTTTTTACTATAAATCTCCACTTTCACTTTTTTCTTCTTTTGTTTTTGGCGATTCAAATTCTTCATGCATAATGCCACCTACTGGCCAGGAGGATATTTATAGTAAAAAGCAACTGCAATATTGATCTGTTTCTCACGTTACACCTTTCATATCGTATGGATTACTATTATGCTACCTTTTTTGCTTTATTGAGCTTCAACTTTTTGGTACCAATTCATTTGCATTGTATGGACCTACAGAGCTGTGCATGTACATGACTTTCTTCTGTTGAGCTCAAATTAAGATTTTCCTTCAAAGTGAGTGAGTAAATGATGTGAGAATTGTAATTTTTGGGTGAACTATTCCTTTAAGGACATTTATATTTGCTCAGTCAACACATGAAGGTTATTCTTTACATGTTCTGTTTTAATATGGACAATGACCGAGGGTCTTATTCACGGTAACATTGTTATGAGTTTACCTCAATATGCCAGCCCTTACATTCCAACTGTTTTGTTATGTGCGCTTTGAGCATATAAAAGGTCAAGAGAAATTATTTTTGAGTGGAAACATACCTGAAGAGAGAAAACCACAACATAGTTCTCCACAATCAGATGATGCAAGCAGAAATATGGGCGATGACTCGTTTTGTTGTTGGGTGAGCAAAGTAAACTGATGTTGTTTCCAGTAAGATGTGTCACTAAAGGTTAAAAGCAGGGCATGTCAACAAGGCCAACGTGTAACCATATGTAGTCAATAAATTTTATAGTGGTTTATAGTGAAACCGGTAATCGTCCCATCCCTACAGGTAAGTAGCCGGTAATTCAATATATGAAGACGTGACATGAGCTATGAAAGAACAAAACACGTTAATAAATGAAGGTTGTAAAATCAACAAGCTAGACGTCAGCTAGCAACTTACAATTATCCATGCACGTCAGCAGCAAACCGTTCTCTATCTCCATTGCTTCTAGCCGCCACGGTGGTTAAAAATGGCACGGTCCACTATAGGGGTGTCTGAAATCGCTTTACATTAAAATGTTCCTACAGTGAAAATAGGAGTTGACTTATATTGTAACCGTAAATATATTTTTTCACAATATCAGAAAAATTATCTGACCCCCCCAAAACTGATATTTCTGTCCCTTTTTGGGGGAGAATTTTTATCTTCATTGGGGGGTATAGTACCCCCCAGTACCCCCTGTAATTCGAACTATGGTCTTCATCACACAAAAACCCAAACTGACAAAGTGACAGACCATGACACCAACAGTCACCGCTACTGATTCTCTTGACCAATCACAGCGGGCTGGATTTTCCCTTCCGGAGGAAAAAACATGGCAGACGAGGCGATGATTAATCATGGATTAAAAGATATTTCTGTAATAGTTTTTTACTAATTGTTGACAGTGGATCACTTGCTTATGTGCATACAGTATCACTTTTAAATTTAAAATGAAGAACTGATTAAAAATTGTAGAATTATTGTGAGTCTAAAATATCAAGAGAGGTGAGAATAATTTAATGCACATGGCTGTAGCTTGTAAATATATTGCTTATATTTATTGATATATAGCAACATTCGGACTAACAGTGAAATTTATACCTGCTGAAGTGTGGCTTGTGTATTTTATTACTATTTTTGCGTATCTATGGTGGCATGTTCTTTTTATGCATTTTACTGTGTACTATGCACCTGCCTGTGGTGGTTATCCATGTGTCCGAAAGCGATGGGGTTTTGTTGCTGTAGTTATATGTGCGCTTTCTTTGTCAGAGGTTCTTAATTAAATTATCTAATGCTTTATTGTGTTGCTTGAAATTATTTAATAAAAACAAATATTCTACAGTGAGTTTAAAGGTCCATTACCCTATCTATCAATGCCATGACTGCATGTATATAAAAACAATGTAAAAAAATGCATCATCTGATTTAAGTCCATCACAAATGCACACTTTTACCACTCATGAAACATCATGGACTTGCTGACTAGTGCCCCATGGGTCTACACTCGCTTACATCACCAAAATCAGCACTCAGAGGAAGTGCATGCTACATATAGCATGGATGTTGTAAAGAAGCCATTCGATCAAACAAACATTACTGTCAAAATCCATGCCAAAGTTCTTAAAGAGACAGTACCATTTTAGCCCTTGTTCTACATGTCTAAGTAAATACTTGTCAATAGTACAAATGCAACCAGTCCTACTCGACCTGCTTCGAGAGGGATTCAAACTGGCATCTCTGGCATGGGAGGCTGGTGCACTAACAAGGAGGCTAAAGGCTACAGCCAGTGTTGTAGTCAAGACCAAGACAAGACCAAGACTTTGAGGGGTTGAGACCAAGTCAAGACCAAGGCCAGACCAGTGCGAGTCCCACACTGCACACTTAGGATAAAATGTGGAACATGCAAACCATAGGCACTCCTCAAATTGATCTGAAAGATCCACATTCCCATAAAAACACCCACAGAAAACAAATGAAGATTCCTCTTCATTCACCTCTTTTATTGCCATATATAAATGTGTGTGTGTGTGTGTCTATCAGTGAACCATGAGAAATGTCTTGATAAAATAATCAAAAGGCATCGCAGAGATGAATTTTATGTATGTGAATTTTCCTTTGTGTTCTATGAGTAAACAAATACAAACAAACACTAAGGAGTTGTTTTACCATCCACCTAAAACAATAAAAAATGTGTGCAAGCATCGCATCAGGTTTCTTCCAATAGAAACCATCATTAAGTACAGAATATTTCAAACAAATATTCAATACTTACGTCTTCACCTAATTGTTTTTGAACCAACAACAAGCCTTGTATTAATGTGTGCAATTTGCTAACCACATAGCTACATCTAGAAAATAGAACAAAGAATGCCAAACATAAGCAATGCAGCCTATTTAAATGTCAATTTTTCATATAAGGGGAGGTGCATAAGGGGAGTGAGTCTCCACTCTCTGCTGTCACATCTCTAGCTCTCTCACCAAGTGAGGGAGTGTTACTGCAGCATATAGCCTTTATGTCAGAGCTGACATTAGCTAACGTTGATGTAAAGTAACTTCATATCATAGATAGCTATCATACATAGCTTTATGTGGCCTGTCTTGTCATTGTTTATCACAAGCAAAAATGTAACTTGGGAACAACAATGTGTCACTACATACCCTGTCCCCTCAATCTCTCACAAATTTAACACTGCTTTAGCTACATCCCTTAATATACGTTAACTAAATTAGGTAGCTTGCGCACCTAGCTAGGTATCAAATAGCTGGCAAGCAACTGAAACTAGTACCCTAAAAAATAACAAATACATAGGTACAGATGCTACGTTCCATTCAAATCATATGTGGGATATTCCACTTGATATCTCCGATCTCTGACTAAAGGCATTCCAATGCCAGATGCTCGGAAGATGGCGTTAAAGGAAACAAAACTGCAACACTCCCATTAGCTTAGCAGGTGTTTGACTGTCACCAGAGACATCTCCTTACAACCCAATTCATAAACAATTTGCAACCTTTGTGCTAAAGGTGTACGATTATCAAAAGAGAGTATCATTTACCATGTTTTGAACACCTGCTACTCTGCTAACGTTGTTAAACAAGCTTTAATATCATGTAATGAAGGAACTTTGACTAATTTATTGATATTATTGAATAAAAGTGAATGTTTATAACTTATTTTCTACACCGACAAGATTGGGTGATGTCACCTGCATCTCGTCGAAATCAGAGTTTAAAAATGTTCGCACGACTTTCCAAGTTGTAATTGCGACTTCAAGTGGCGTTCCATTGCACTTTTCCCAAAAAGAATTTGGAAAATCCAACTTTTCTATTTGAATGGAATGCAGCAAAAGGCAGATTGCTAACGTTAGCTTGCTAGCTTTTCTAGCATCACTTACACTTAGCTTACCTTTCTTTATGCTTCCTTTCTAAGTGCCAATAAAATTTTGACATGGTACCAGCCATCTAGGTAAGCATTGCATTGCAGAATTTACAGACTGCTGTTTGTTTTCTTTTGGATGCTTTTTTGCAGATGCTTTGTGGTTTAGGTCAGTGTTTCCCAACCTTATTTCTGCCATGGCACACTTTTTATGATTAAAAAAATTGTACACCACTATCCAGGAATGGGCAGTATTTCATATACATGTATTTGATATACAAAATACTATTTTGTACTTTGTATTTTAAAGTCTTTGAAAAAAATCTAATGTAATTTGTATCTAAATACATATAAGTTTGTTATTTGTGTATTTTCAAAATACATAAAATACTCTGTGCCAGTCAACCTCTTTATTGGGCAGCTGATTTCCTGTATCAACTAGTTCAGTCATTCCCCCAACCCCAACTTTAATAAACGTGAGCTGCAGATAGAGAAAATGCCACCATCTAGCATTGGGTGAGCAAATGTTCTGTGTTCCTGCAAGGAAATATGTAGTAACATAAGGTGAGGGTGTGATGGTTGATTCTACTTGTTGCAAAAAACATAATAATTTCTGGCAACTGTTATATAATTTCCATTAAAATATGAAGGTAGCTATGATACTTCTCACTAAGGATGGGCACAAGTACTCGAGTACTCAGACGTGGTAGCAATGATCGATCATAAAAACGACGATCTATGGTGATAATGTATGATGTGACTTTTCACTTAACATAAACATGTCAAAGAGGGAGCTTATTTTTAATTTTGAGATTGATTACGTTGTGGTTTTGAGGGGTACATTGATTGCCAAAAACATCTTTTAGCAGCCAAACTGATATACGACACTGCAATGCTATCATTCCTATAATCAAATGAGAGTGTAATTAACCATGTTTTGAACACCTGTCTCTGCAAAAGACTAGTGAGCTAGTGAGTTAGTCTAAATATTGTTAGTTATCATTAGCTAGCTAACAAGCTAAAATGGAGTGGAGACATGAAGTATTAAAAGAGCACTGGCAAGGCAAAAATAGCGTTAGCACAAGCACTGGACATTAACGCTAGCTTGTCAGTCTAGCTAGCTAATCTGTTGTTGGATTTAAGGTGCCATCTCACTAGCAAATTTTTCCAATGATTTTCAGGTGTAAACTTCATTAACATATTAATTGGCCAGGCAGAGAGAGACAGAGCAGGCATTAGGGTCTCTCAGCAGGAGGTGTTAATCACTTGACTGTCGTGACTCCCTGCTGAGTTAACCATCAGGGGTCGAGGAACGCGCTTAAAATACTCTGTCATTTTGGGGCATACAGATAAGTTTAAGACATCATTAGAGTCTATAATGAGTCTACTTTTATTTGTGTACACTCACAATAACAAAAAAACCTTGTAAAATAAAGAAAATAAAAAGGGTGAGCTATCAGACATCTCTGTGTTCACGAGTATATTTCTGAAAAACGTCACAAAAATGAAATGAAACTCTGCAAATAGTTATCACACAAACATGAAACATATGTCTAAAGAAAGCTTAAAATGTCTACTTTTAAATAAAACAATTCAAATTTAAAACAAATATTCTCCTGCAATGTAATCTGTATGAAAAAAGCGCTGTACATTTTTTACCGGTTCATCTAATTATAGATAATGTGATCACACCCACCAGCAGAGCGCGCCATTCATATGCTAATGTACTGAGACGATCAATGCAAATGGTGCACGCCCCCGACAGTGAGGTTTGATTTAAACACAATTCAATCATTTGTCTGCGCATTTGTAACGATACACAGGCGAGGAAACTCCAGGATATTAAGGAAGAGTTAACATTTAACTCCAATTAATGTTTGTATTTTGAAGAGAGACTTGATCCAGCCGAGGCTACAATTTCGGACGAGTAAGTCATTTAGTTTTCATTAGCTGACATGCTATTTTATATAAACATGTACATATTTTACTAGTGGGACTGTTTCCAGAATTGCCAGACAGGATTCAGAGAATTGACATTTGAAATACAGTATGTCCTAATAAGCAAGTTTTAGTTACATTTAAATGCTGTTTTGGCTAAAGCAGGTATTTAAATTGTATGCTGTATGATATAAATATGATATGTAATATGGTATAAAAATAATATGAATGTTTAGAATATATCTTAACTAGTGTTTATGCTGCCTCATTATCATCAACAAAGCTTGTGCTTGCAAATATGTGTTCAGGTTAAATGAGTAAAATGCACTTTAAATATGCCCATATTAGAAAATCACCATCTTATAATGATTTCTGAAGGATCATGTGACACTGAAGACTGCATTAATGATGATGAAAATTCAGCTTTGATCACAAATTAAATTTTACAATATATTAAAATAGAAAACTGTTCTTTTAAATGTTAAAAATAGTTCACAATATCAATGTTTTTACTGTATTGTGGTCTAAAATTAAGTAACGTCTTTATGTAAAGAAAATGTATAGTCAGATTACTTCTTTTAACTTAAAACTTGATTTTGATCATTAAGTCTCCTCACATTCATTCTCTTTCTGTCACATTCCTCATTGATAGGCCCAGAGGAGAGTCTTTGTCTTCTCAGGTGTAAATCACCTCAATATTCATTGTAGTTCATGCCTCCTCGCATATTATATTTCAACACTAAAATTGTCTTACAAAAGTTAAATTACTATATTGTTTTGTATGAATGAGTGATCAGGATGGTTTTCACATCATTTTGTAGCAAAAATTCTAATCCAGTTCTCAAAAGTCTTGTGGACAAATGTTTAGTATGTGTTATATGGCTTTATTTGAATTACTTAACACTTTCACTTTCAAAAACCATGCATAAACGTTATTTTCTCAAAAAAAACAAACATGTACACACGTTTCTCACATATTATTGTAGCCCAGTTTGCGCTGAATACAGTTTTATCATACTTTAGCCATTAATGTGTATTTAAGCAACTGAAAAAAGCACAAATGTCAAGGCATGTCAAAACTTCTCCAGGGCCCAAAACACCAGCAGACCCCAGAGGGTTAATGGCTGAAAAAACACATCTGGTTTGTTTGAAAAAATCATTCTGTCACTGAGGCGGGGTCTTGTGTTCTGGTCAAGTGACCAATGAGCTTCTTCTTTTACTGAAGAATGGACAATGGTCAAGGTGATGTGAAGGTTTTCATGTGGCTGTGGCTGTGGTTGTGGCTCAGGTAGTAGAGCGGGTCGGCCACTAATGGCAGTGTTGGTGGTTCAATTCCTGGCCCACATGACTCCACATGCCGTATTGTCCTTGGGCAAGACACTGAACCCCAAGTGGCTCCCAATGGCAGGCTAGCGTATTGCATGGCAGCTCTGCCGCCATTGGTGTATGAATGTGTGTGTGAATGGGTGAATGAGTCACAGTGTAAAGTCCTTTGAATACCATTAAGGTTAAAAAGGTGCTATATAAGTGCAGACCATTTACCATTTATATCCATCAACAAATCCATCTAACAAATAAATCAGACAATGCACAAGCAATTTAGTGATTTGAAGTTGAAGTTGTGGTCTTGACCAGAGTTCTCCTTATCTGAGACCGAGGCAAGACCGAGACCTTCAAAAAGTGGTCTCGAGACCAAGACTGATCTCGAGTACTTCAACACTGGCTATAGCCTCTAGTGTCAGTTAGTGGCGCTAGTGCACCTCTTGAGCCCAGGAGAGTGAGGTTTACACAGACCGCACAGCTATCACGTACCTGCTGGTTTCCATTACACAAATTAGACATGTAAACCAAGGTTATTATTGAAAAGGAAGTCTAAAACTAAATGTATATTTTTCCCCCCATAAACTGAAATTAAAATAAAAAATCACATCATTGGAAAAACTGAAACTAAACTAAAATGAATATCCATGGATCTGAAACTAACTGAAATAACATAAAAATAATCTTGAATTAGTTTTCGTTTTTGTTGCGATGTTTTTTAATCTTTAAGCCCAGCATTACAGTAACATGAAGATGCCACTAGATGGTGATAATAGATGACCTAATACCTTATTGCATCTGCAACAGAGCGAGATTCACTGCCATAATGAAGAGAGGTAAAGCAGGTAGATAATAGTCTTTTCACTCATTCTGTCTTACCCCGTCAATATGTGATTTGATTAAGATTTAATATGGAACCGGTAAAGAGTTTCAGCAGGGCTAAGTTCAGCAAGGCTCGACATTAACGCTTGTCTGGGACAAGTGGATTTTTGAAGGGCCAACTAAAAGAGAAAAGTAGCCTGAATGACAATAACGAAAAAATAAACAGCAATATTTGTAGTTTAGCCAAGGCCTTATTACGAAGTTTTTATAATTATTTTGCTGTTGAAAATAATACAGGGTGCATAATTTTATATTTCGCTAGCGATCTAGGAATAGCTGCACGCTTTGACTGGACAGGCGGCTTTTTGTGCACTCACATGTGCGTGTGAACGCTTGAAATGCGGATACACGCCTGAACGATCAAATAAATTTCAAAATTCTGCCAAAATGTCCAACTTGATGAGGTATTCATTAAAAAAAAATTGAAAATCACACACTGTTCTTGACTGGATAACAGTATTAGTTTTAAAAAGTATTAATGTATTATATACAATGAATACCAGTAGTAAATAATTTGGCTCTATGAAGAATTTCATTCTGAATGTTTACTTGAATACTTGACAGTGCTGTTAAAAAATGTTTTAAAGCTGTTTACAAAAGCACTGTTTTTTTAATTTATCATTTTGTTGTTCTATTTTAATTATTTCAATTAATTGCTGCATTGTTATTTTATTACTGACTGTTTAGCAGTCTTGAATAATTACTTACGTACAATTCTTACATAACAAATGAATTAGTGAGTTTATTTGTAGTGATAAGCTGGTATCAAGAATTGTAAAATTTCATTAAGAACTACAGACATGTTGGCATTGTGACTATGTATACATATTGTGTATGGTAGATCTTACTGCCATGACATGAAAAAGTACATCTCATTCCATAAGTGTGAGCACCTCTGCTGTAAATGATGGTGATGGAGGATTTTCTTAGACTACCAAGTGTAACATTATATAACTACCATATGACAACAGCCTCCTCCCCTACCTAGTGCAGTTTACATTTCTGTCTCAGAGGATTGAGTTCATTGCAGAGCTGTACTATTAGCAGGACCATTTCTATGCATATGGGGGCCCTAAGCAAAATCCTACTTGGAAGCCACCCGCAATAATATTATTTAAAATTGGACCTTGGGGAGTCCAGCATTACACAAATACCTGTTTTCCCCATTCTCCAATATCCCATAATATAAATACTAAAGCTAAAATAAAAATGAAATATACTGAAAAACAAAACTAAAACTAACAAATTACTAATTAACAAAACAAAATCTTACGAAGAACTAACAAACAAAACAAAAACAAAATATGAAAATGAAATAGAAATAAAAAAATTTAAACTATTATAACCTTGATGTAAACAACAAACATGTAACAATATACTGTATATATGCAATATAATATATGCAATTTCAATACACCATATTTATTGATGTAATACATGGACTACATTTAAAAAGAAAAAAAAGCTAAATGCTAAAATGAAAAAGTAATAATAAAAAAACGTAGTAAAATGTATATGTCCGTAATTTAACAAATTAGAAGGTCCTCTATATAATGAATAAAATCATTAGCTGAAAGAAAATGTTTTTCATACTGTATACATGCAAACTGGACATTATACCTGAACTCTACCCAAATGAATTGAAATTAAAAGTAAAATTGAACCATGATATCGTGATGTATTGCACTATATCGATTTGTGACATGTGTATCGCAATACCTAACGAATCGTGAGGTGGCTGCTGATACCCAGCCCTACTAACTACACAGACTAGTAATTCAGATTCATCACCTAAGTTTAACTGGCTTTAAAGTAAATGAACAAGTAAGTTTTAGAGCATGAGGGAATTTTTGAGTGAAAGCAGGAGACATGTGGCAGACTGATGCAGTACTGAGTAGTGCAGAATTTGCTCATCCTCTCCATTGCTTTGCTATTACTTGGCTATCTCAGTGAGTAACCACAAGTGACACTGGGGCGCTGGGGGATGAAAAAAAAAAGCAAATCGATAACCATCTCCCCAAGAAGAGATGCATGGGTTCAGTGCCCTTGCTCTGACACCACCTCACTCTCTCTCTCTCTCTCTCTCTCTCTCTCTCATGATGGGAGTTTGGGGCGCGTGAGTGTCTAACGGGTGAGAGGAGTGATCTAGACTTTTTGTTTAATTGAACCCTTCTTTTTTATGCTTCCATTTACCTTCTTTTAAACTTAATCAAATAGAATCTTGATAATTGCTCTTACATATAACTTTTTGGTGAGTGTTTAGTTAACCTCGTGGCGGAGGTCGGAGATGGAGGCTCACCTCAATGGGTGTGAAGCCTCTCTCTCACTCTGTCATGGGATCAGGTGTGTGCCTGATGCTGGTGCCTCAGTAGGGGACGTGCTGGTGGAAATAGGTGAACAGGTGGGATATGAAAACATCACATCGGCATCAAGGATGAACAAAGCTGTGGTGATCTTTTTGAAAGAACTAACATTGGTCAGCCAGTTTGAGTAAGAGGTGCTTTTCTTGATATTTCACAGCTGATGTAGCAAATTAGTAGAGTCACAATCTCTAACGTACCTCCGTTTATTCAAAATAATGGGATTGAAAAGAATCATTGAGATTTGGAAAAAATCGCCCGTGGAATTAAGTCGATTCCACTTGGTTGTAAAAATTCATTGCTCATATGTGTTCTGTTGTTTAACCTGTTTCTGGAATCGGCAACTTTAGATATTTATTTCCATGTTTTACACAAAGGTAAATCCTATATGATCTATGCAAGTACTGGTGGCTTAAAATGCATTGAATGTGGAGACATAGTGCACGAAAAAATGCATGCCCACACAAAGCGCTCTTTAAAAATAATGAAAACACAGTTCATTCTAAAATGGCCAGTAGAGAACAAAGTAAAAACAGATGAAAGAAAAGATTTGGATGAGACTGAGAACAAGACAAAAGCATACAGAATGTAATGCAGGAAAATCAGGAAGAAATTGTCAGAAATTGTGACAGATGTAGCAACGAATTTGTGGCGTTGGTGAGGACACAGTGGAACATGATTTGGAAATAGCCTTAATAGTGATGGAGATGTTGTGAAGTCACAGGCAGAGACAAATAGTATCACAGAGGAAACAGTTGAGACAATTTTTCAGAAATGTCAGACATTCTATCTCAGAATGGCAATGATCAACTATATAAGGTGAAATAAACAAATTTAAGAAGAGGAAAGATGCCGCAGAAAGATCACGAAAGGTTTGTTTTCTATCTTGCTCTTTCCTCCTGTTTTTGACTTTATTCTTTCTTCTTTTATCTCTTTATGGAGAGCATTAAGATGGGGACAATAAACATTAATGGAGGAAGAGTTAGTAGAAAAAGAGCAGCTTTATCTTAATATATTTATAATAAAGATATTGATGATCCATTTTTACAAGAAACACAGAGTGATATTAATAATTAAATTTAATGGAATATGTGGTGGGAAGGCAAACTATTTTTAATTCAAAATACAAATATCAGTCCAGGTGTTGCAATTTTATTTTCAATGAAGCTTAATGTTAATGTTATATCTACATGTGAGATAGAAAAGTGTACATTTTAGCAGTTCATGTGGAATTAATGGGTGTACCTTTTGTGGTTATTAATACTTATTCACCCAACAATGGAGCAGAGAGGATACTTCTTTTTACAAGATTAAATAAATTGTTAGATAAGTTTGATAGGAATAAGTGTATGCTTCTAGGAGGTGACTGGAATTGTATGTTAGACTTTACTTTAGATAGAGAGTAATGAATAAGAACATTGTCCTCCATCTTCTAATTCATTAAATAGTATTATTAGTAAATATGGTTAATTTGAAGTGTGGAGAATAGAGCACCCAGCAGTGAGGTAATATACCTGGGTAAAAGCTTCCTGTGACCATATTAGTGGAGCCAGAATATTTTATACGAGTAAAAATAGTAGCAATTGAGTTGTAAAATCAAATATTTGTCCAAATATTTTTACTGATCACCATTTAAGCAAGGCCGTAAGCATGTCTGCAACACAAGCCTGCCGGTAGGCTTTTCCCCGCCCCTCTAGGGCTGGGGAGGGGGATGAGGGGAGGGGGGAAAAAAAAAAAAGAGGAGAGGAGAGGAAAAGGGCAAGGTGGATCGACCGGAGCTAGTCCTCCGACCCCTGGCAGATGGAACGCCCCTCAGCGTTTTGTCGGCCGGTAAGGAACTCCTTTGCCCCTGGCTGCAGCTCCACTGCTCCAGGCAGCCAGCAGTGAGCCCCTCCTCCTCGTCACAATAGGGTTAATCACTGTTATCGCTTTGAAACTCTAAAAGCTTTTGGTTTTGGCAAAAACTTTATTTATTGGATAAAACTTTTATATACAGGAGCATCTGCAATGTTGAAGGTAGGGGGTGGGCTAAGTAAGCCAGTGTTAGTCAAGAGAGGTATTAGTTAAGGTTGCCCCTGATCAGATCAGTTCATGAAAAATAACAAGGGTTCTCAACTGAAAGTTTTGAAGAATGACCAATAATTTTTTATGCCAAAGTGACAATGATGTTTTGTATTTAAAATAAGTTTAAAAAAAAATATGAAAAAGCCTTAACAGCACAAGTAAATTGGGACAAGAGTGAGGGGTATTTAATAGAAGAATGTCATGGTAAATCTCCCCCAATACATAAAAATGTTCCATTCTATGAGCAGTTTTCTTTTTAAAGATTGATTTTAGTAAAGTATTAGAGGTATTGTAAACTGGATAAATAAAGGAGTATGTAAAGTGAAAGTCTCTCTCTCTCTCTCTCTCTCTCTCTCTCTCTCTCTCGCTCTCCAGGGCCACTCCAATCCTTTCGATCAAAGGGCAGAACACTGATTTAAGCCTGACAGGGCTCTAAAGCAGGGCCTGCAATAACTGGAGTTTTAACTGCATTTAAGTGTAGCACTTCGTCTTGAAGGTTTCAGAGTCCTTCAGTATCATCAGGCGATCAGTCTAAAGGTGAAGGGCTCTCTGTCTGGTTGGATGTTTGATTACACACTTAAATATAAGCATTCTCTGATAAATAACGACTGTGCACAAAACAACATGAATTTGTTGAAATTAACATGAAAGACTGCAGAGTGTCGTGCGGGAGAGAGAGATCGTTTACGGACATGTCCGTCATGTGTGTGTTTGTGTCTTCTTTTAAGTTTATCATTAAACTATTTTTTATATTGAAAAGCCGGTTCTCACCTCCTCCTTTCCGGGTTTCGGCACCAGTGTAAAGGGATCAATGGAAAGGAGGTGTCACGAACCCCATTCCTCTGCCCCATCTCCGCTTCCTCACACACGCACACTATCTCCCTTCTCACACACGCACACTCCCTTGTGCTTACTCGCTCGTTCCGCCCCCTTCGAGTTCGGACGCTCGCATTGCTCGCTCGAGCCCTCACGCCCACTATGCTTCCCGGGCTCTCTTGTTCATAAAATATCTCCTCCCTCTGGCGCACTTCGCCTCAATCAGCCTGAACATTATGACCACTTGCACTCACGCGCTTCCTATCTTCACACATTGTTTACACCTGCACTCACGCGCTTCTTGTCCCCACACATTAGTTACACCTGCACTCGTCTCGTCACCTGTCATTGTCTACACCTGCACTCGCCCCTATAAATACACTATCCCTCCGTTTGAATCCCGTTGGTTATTGTATTTAGTTCCCGTATCGTTGCCCTGCTAGTCTCGTCTAGTTTTGACCACCCCTCTGTTTGATTACCTCTTAGCTTGCCAACTCCCTTTTCCTCTCGTTTCCCTGTCTTTGTTCCCGCTAGTCTCGTCTAGTTCATCGCCCTACTTGTTAACTGTTTTCCCCGCTATCGTTCACCTCCCTCATTGGATCTTCCCCTTGTTATATCTTTGATTCCCGGCTTTTGACCCTACGCTTCCCACGACTACTCTTCATTGGATTTGCCCCTTGTTTGTACTTTTGTCTGGACTGCCTTTTATTAATAAAGCAGTTTTCATCCAACATTGTGACTGTCTCATCTTGTGTGGGTGTGTTCGCTACAGAATAACCAACCTCACCGTTGACAGTCACAATGCCCGCATAAGGATTGCGCGGCTCAATAGAGCGGAGGAACACGTCACATTCAGCGCGAGGAGCTACGGTGTGGAAGCATGATCGCGCGCTCACAGCCCAGGGCCAGCAGGTGCGTGCGATTTTTGATTTTTGTCACCCTGCGTCACCTGTGTCTGCCCCTGAGCCCGTTTATGCTTCCCATGCTTTTTTGAGCGCCGTAAGCTCTCCACCCCCGGAGAGGTTTTACGGCTCTTCAGACGCTGACCAAGGGGTTTTTATGCGAGGCAGCGGTTGTGTAACCCATAACCCCGCCCTCGGCATTATGGACCCAGCGGCCCAACTCGTGGGTTTGCGTCAGGGAGCCAAACCGTGGAGGCTTATATTATGGATTTTTGTGTCCTGGCGTACCAGGTGAATTTTAATGAGGTGGCTCTGAAGACCATTTTTCAATGTGGTCTGAATGAGCCAACCTCATCATTAATGCCTGGTGGTCGCTGCCCCTTAACCTGGCTCAGTTTATTGACCTCGCCCTACTGTACTCTGGTTCCTCGTTCACTGTGGGGAGGCAGACACTGAACCAGCGCTCCACACCACGGCCCCGTCTCGAAGCCGACCACGGCCCCGTCTCGAAGCCTACCACGGCCCCGTCTCGAAGCCTACCACGGCCCCCGTCTCGAAGCCTGACCACGGCCCCAGTCCCTAAGCCTGACCACGGCCCCAGTCCCTAAGCCTGACACGGCCCCAGTCCACGAGGCCTGTCACGGCCCCAGCCTCGAAGCCTGGCACGGCCCAGCGAGCCAGCGCCCATGCCCGCCCGCGACCAGCGAGCCAGCGCCCATGCCGCCCACGACCAGCGAGCCAGCGCCCATGCCGCCACGGCCAGCGAGCCAGCGCCCATGCCGCCACGACCAGCGAGCCAGCGCCCATGTCTGCCACGGTCAGCGAGCCAGGGCCTGTAGCCTCGACCGTCCCCATGGCCACGTCCCTGTTGGCCGAAGGCGTAAGAGAAGGAAGAGGGCCCCTTCTCCCCAGTCTCGTCTTGTGCTCAAGACCGCAGAGGGTCCCGCAGAGTCTCCCACGGCTCTGCAGACCTCTGCTCCGCCCTCAGGGTCTCCCACGGCTCTGCCGGGTTCTGCTCCGCCCTCAGAGTCTCCCACGGCTCTGCCGGGTTCTGCTTCGCCCCTCTGAGCCCTCCCGGGCTCCGCCTCCACGAGTCTCCAAGGGCCCCTCCACGAGCCTCCTAGGGCGAGAACCATATATACACAGTATATAAAGCAATACAAATTCAATAATGAGAGGGGAAAAATAGAAAACACAGCAGTTAATAAAAAAGGAAAACATGTACAGTACATATGATCCTAATTATTGCATTTATTTTTAAAGCTCAAGAACTACCCTCATGATGGCTGTTAAGCAATAGAAAGTTTAAAATGTTCATTTAAAGTTAAGGTCTAATTTAGCCCTAATCAAAGGGTTCACTTCTCTCATTAGAAAAAGGGTGCCATTGCAGGTTTCATCGTAATAAGATTCAACATTCAGAGGCAACAACAGGTCAATTTTATAATGAGCGAAGAGAATATTGTTTTTCCAGTGTTCAAACCTACAGTTGTTCCCTGTTTGGTCTGCTTTTTTGATCTGTGGGTAGTTTGGGCCATCTGAATAAAATCAAACCAGTGGAATTCTCAGCAAGCCGCCACATAGATGAAAATGAAAGTACTTCAGACTGAATAAAAAGATTTGAAGGTAAGCAAAGTGAGCACACTGAATAAAATTCTCATGTTATTTTTCATTAGGAGGTAAAAGTGATATTAACATGTCATAAACACAATATACTGTAGATAGACAAACATGCTGTCTATTAAACAAAAATGTTGCATGTCACATAAATGTGTCTAAAAAGACATTACTGTTAGCACACAACTAGGCCACAATAGGCCACGTTATGCAGAACGTACCACAAAATGGCACCGCGATATGCAGAAAAGGACAGCGAAGGCTGTACACTTCTACTGTTGGTTCTCCTGCCTCTCCTCCCTCCCAGAGGCCCCTACGGCTGTCTCTACAGCAGGCTTAATGAGCCACCGGACTGACCGCCTCTTAATGCTGCAATTAGGTGCCATGCCCAGAAGTCCTCAGGGTGTTTGCTAGTGCTGACCAAAGCCTGGGCCATAAAAGCAACTTTTCCCTGCCTGCTGCCGAAGACACACATATCCAAATGGGATGTATTAATATCTGGTAGCAGACAGACACTGCCCTTTCCAACCCATTCCACTCTCTGTAGTCAGTGCGGTGCAATTCTAGAAAATGTATGTGGAGCTGGTCAAGCGTGAGTAAAATTAAATAAACTACTAATCAAATGTGAAATGTATGGCAATTGAGGCAATTAAACAACACAGTTCTAAATTAAAGCAATTACTCACTTGAGTGGGATTATTCAAGGATCTGGTTTCTGTAAGACTGTGTTGCAGACATGTAAAGCATAAACTAAATACTGTATACCTCTATTAATCAAGAAAGCACACCAGTGTTTCTTTAGTATTATACACAAGCTACTATTAAAGCTGAAGGGTGTAATTTCTGTGCCACTAGCTCCACCAAAAGGAACTGCAAAAATGAATATTGTTTTCAAATAGTTTTCAGAAATAGTCCCCCTGACATTGATAGAACAAGAGATAGTCCCGGCCAAGAGATAGTCAATGTGGCTGAGTCAATGTCCTTATACAGGACAGTTGGCAACTCTAGCATCACTGCACTTCCCCAAGTCAGAATAGTCCACCTCTATGTCTCTACAATGTTCTGGAACAGAGATATGGGTCATGTTGCAGTACAGTTCAAGGGTGCTCTGGATGGTTGCTTGGGTATGGCTAGGCAGTGGCTATGGTGTTAGTGAATGACTGCTCACAAGCTTGAGTCAAATTAACCCACCCCTATGTCTCTATGACATTATTTTCAGTCCTTAATAATGTAAGGCACTGAATGAAAGATATTTAGGGGAATAAAGGCTCTAAACTTAATAAAGTCCATAAATGTACTACTTTTTGTGTTGAAAAATGCATGGTTCCATTGAAACACATGATAAGCCTGAAATACACAACATGGCAAGAACTGAGCATATGTATATATATATATATATATATATATATATATATATATATATCACACACACACTCACCTAAAGGATTATTAGGAACACCATACTAATACTGTGTTTGACCCCTTTCGCCTTCAGAACTGCCTTAATTCTACGTGGCATTGATTCAACAAGCTGCTGAAAGCATTCTTTAGAAATGTTGGCCCATATTGATAGGATAGCATCTTGCAGTTGATGGAGATTTGTGGGATGCACATCCAGGGCACGAAGCTCCCGTTCCACCACATCCCAAAGATGCTCTATTGGGTTGAGATCTGGTGACTGTGGGGGCCATTTTAGTACAGTGAACTCATTGTCATGTTCAAGAAACCAATTTGAAATGATTCGAGCTTTGTGACATGGTGCATTATCCTGCTGGAAGTAGCCATCAGAGGATGGGTACATGGTGGCCATAAAGGGATGGACATGGTCAGAAACAATGCTCAGGTAGGCCATGGCATTTAAACGATGCCCAATTGGCACTAAGGGGCCTAAAGTGTGCCAAGAAAACATCCCCCACACCATTACACCACCACCACCAGCCTGCACATTGGTAACAAGGCATGATGGATCCATGTTCTCATTCTGTTTATGCCAAATTCTGACTCTACCATCTGAATGTCTCAACAGAAATCAAGACTCATCAGACCAGGCAACATTTTTCCAGTTTTCAACTGTCCAATTTTGGTGAGCTCTTGCAAATTGTAGCCTCTTTTTCCTATTTGTAGTGGAGATGAGTGGTACCCGGTGGGGTCTTCTGCTGTTGTAGCCCATCTGCCTCAAGGTTGTGCGTGTTGTGGCTTCACAAATGCTTTGCTGCATACCTCGGTTGTAAGGAGTGGTTATTTCAGGCAAAGTTGCTCTTCTATCAGCTTGAATCAGTCGGCCCATTCTCCTCTGACCTCTAGCATCAACAAGGCATTTTCAGCCCACAGGACTGCCGCATACTGGATGTTTTTCCTTTTCACACCATTCTTTGTAAACCCTAGAAATGGTTGTGCATGAAAATCCCAGTAACTGAGCAGATTGTGAAATACTCAGACCGGCCTGTCTGGCACCAACAACCATGCTACGCTCAAAATTGCTTAAATCACCTTTCTTTCCCATTCTGACATTCAGTTTGGAGTTCAGGAGATTGTCTTGACCAGGACCACACCCCTAAATGCATTGAAGCAACTGCCATGTGATTGGTTGATTAGATAATTGCATTAATGAGAAATTGAACAGGTGTTACTAATAATCCTTTAGGTGAGTGTATATATATATATATATATATATATATATATATTGTAACAGAGAAACAAGTTAGATTGCTTAAATGTTAGCTGTATTTTACGTTCTAGATTTGCGGTTGTCTATACAACACAAAGTTTACACATAGCCTCCGACCTTTACACCTTGAATTGTTCTTTATAGTAGGCTAGTTGTATTTCCATTTTGAAGCTTGACAACCCTGCTCACTTTAAATGTATATTGTTAAATCTTTGCAAATAATATTTTCATTTAAAAAAATGATAATGCTGTCCTAGCCACAACCTAAAAATGCAATGAAACCAAAGACACAATGTTCTAGTTAAAATCTGAGGGTTATAATTTGAGATTATTTCATCATTTTTAAAAGGCATCTTTAAAAAGTGGCCAGATAACCACATTCATTCAATTCATTTACAATATGCACACATTCTCTTTTTGTATTCTGACAGATATGCAGAAAACTACTCCGTTAATGTTGTCTTTTCACATTCACAATTACGACTGACATTACAAAAACTGTACAGAATACATTTAAACAGTACATTCAAAATAGTGAATTTCACCACAAGGTGAGTAGTTTGCAATCTCGGAAGATACTGTCATTCGGTATAACATTTCTATCATAACATAGTGGAAAAATATATTGTGTTTCACTACTTACATCTTACATGGCACTGAAACTTTTAATCTGAACTGCTGCTGAACTTGCTTTGTGTCGGGTCATGTGCGCCACTCAATACGCGAATCCCGCCTTCTTTGATTTGATTGGTCATCTCAAATGACATTGACGAGCAGTGTTAAATCACTAAGCATGTAAAAAATTTGCTAAATTAAGACTAATGAAATGTTTAACCATTATGTAATCCTTGCAACAATTTAATGACAGTTAGACAGCGGTAGACAATGGACTGCAACAAGAATATCAATAATTGAGGGGAAAATTGTCCATATCGGATTATTGGAGGGGACTTGTCCCCCTCAGTGTCTATTGTGGTTACAGTCATGCGTTCTTACATGCATTATGCTTAATAAGCCAACAGCATGTGTGGTCATGTAAACATATTAAACCACTTTCCTTTATGAGTGTAAGGTCATAAACGGCTTCAGAATATACCGATTGATATGGGTCGATTTTTGCAAAAGCAGAGAACAACTTAAAATGTTTAAATATGTACATTTTCTTGCTTTGTCGGATGTTTGGCTGTTATAAGAGTATTGCTGGGCATGTAAACAGATTCAATGTTAAGTCTATGGGATTTTTTCACCTATTTTTATTGCTGTTTTTTTTTTTTTTTTACTATTGCCTGGCAGGTAAACATTGCACACCTGATTGCTTTGAAAAGTCAAAGAAACAATCTCCACAATAAGATTTGGGCCATCATTCATGTCCGTAGCACAGACAGTGTGGGAAGTTAGATGCCGAAATTTGGAAAAAGAGAAGAAATGGGTTAAGGATTTTGGAAAAAACCCTAAATGAAGGTCAGAGCAACTGTAATAGTGAAGCCTTGATAAAGCAAGCACCACTAAGAAGACGTTAATATCAAGTAAATGACGTTGTAGACAACAATATGTTTTGTCTATTTTTGCTTGTTAACAAAAACAGTTCCAAAGAAACCAAAGCGATTGCCGCGAACACAGACAAGCAAAGTGAGGCATTCCAGTGCTATGGACCTTATTCACTGTAGTTCCATCTATATTTTTTGACAGGAATGACAATGAGGATGTGAGGTATAAACTTACAGTGTTTTGGGTCATTCTGCTGACAAAACATTGAAAAAATCATATTTCAAGAGTTGGGGAAAATTAGATGTCATTTAGGAGCTTTATACATGTGCATGGCATTGAAGAGACTGTAAGTCTATCCCTCACAGCCTCATTTTCATTGACATGAAAAATTAAAAATGGACACTGCTTGTCCAATCAGATCAGAGGACTGGTACTAACTGTTGTATAATGGTAAATAAGAGGCCTGTGAGAATGCAGAATACTCTTGGATGAATATTAAGTAATATGCACTGTCAGTTGCACCCTGGAGAGGCTTACTAGCCCCTTTAACAAATGCACCACAAAATGTTCTCTAATATGTCAATTAAGTGCTTTCTTAGCAGGCAAAAACTGTGTACAGCACTGTTTATGGATTATTTCTTCAGGAAACAGCCTTTATAGGAAAGACCTTCAATTTGAGTGTTTTCCCTGTGGCAACCTTCATTTCTCTAAAGTGCACTAACATATGCTGATTGTGAATTAATGCCCCACAGCTGATTTATACATGCAGGGTAAATGCAGATTTCCCACTGGCCCCTGTATTATCAGGAATATGATAAATAGCAGTTTGAAATGAAGGTGTTTATGAGGACTTCAGAGAGAGGGAAGAAGACAGGGACGGATACATCTTAACAAAGGCAATTCTGGGAAAAGGAAGTCAATGGCACAGTCACACACAGAGGTAGAAATTGAGAGTAGTTTCAGTACTGGAATGTGTAATTCACACATCGCTGTTGTATATGCGTTTACAAAATGGCCAGTTTTCCTATTCAACCTATGTCTTGGGCCTATGCACTTAATGATAACACCATTAAATGTAAAGGTTGTTTTTTAGGACATTTGATTACTTTTGTACAACAGTGAATTGATATCCAGTGTAAAATCTTGATCCTAAAGCAAAACCAGTTGAGAAACTGGCATAGTATATTGCTCCGCCTTTTTTTGTTTTTGTACTGTTGAATTAGTTGTGATTTAAGGCTGTACACACTACAGAAGGCAGTAAACAAACCGATGCCGTCCACCTCCAGGCTGCACAAATCTCCCAAGCAGCGCCAAAAAACAAAAAAAAGAGAGAAAAGAGTGTTTTGCCAACATCACTGCAGTATGAAACTCACTCACTCACTGTGTGCTTATTCAGATCAAACCTTTCTAAAAACACCAACCTTAAAAATGAGTCAGCAATGGATTTCTCTCCTCCCCCATGTTTCACATGCATTAACGATTTTCCAGTGCAAAATCTGAGCCAGCTTTGGTCTAGAAAGTGAATGAAGGGAGGTGGAAATCAGTAGGATTTAGGTTTATTGGTCTGAACCAAGAAGGTCTTTAATAGCTAGGGAAAGCTATCTGTAAGCATTCTCATCCATCTTACTGCCAGTTGCTTGGAGGGCACAATTATCCAGAAGTGATGATAGGGGATGGTTAATCACCTAAGACATAAATGTCATGTGACCAGGGTTACTTTTAAAATGTAATCCGTAATAAATTATTTTGTGGAAAGAAATCATCAGTAACCTAATCCAATTACCACAATAAAAAAGTGATGTAATCAAATTACTTATAATTACTTTTGGAATACCTCAGGGTCACATTTGAATAAAGTCAAGAGAAAAGCAATAAGATCTCGAAGACTTTTAATTATGCCTTCAGGATGCAAACAAAACAAGATTGAATAATGTAATGAGTAATGTAGCTATTATTACAGTATTACAGTATTGCAGTTAGCATGTAGACTAGAGTATGTGAGAGGAGCAGAGTCCAAACAGTATTCTGCTAAGAGCGAAGAGAGGGGTTTTTTTGATAATCATTGTTTTCTCTCGCTCCAAGAGTGCTCCACTAATGCTCCATCACAAGCACAACACATGTTAATGGCCCATAATGCAGCAATAACTCACCATGTCTTAAGCAGTGTTAAACACTATTACCATGAGAGAAAGATGTCATTTTTATATAGTTTTAGAAAACTGTAATAAATAATTTATATTAAACATTTATAACAGCAAAGGAGAATGTGAGTGGGGAGGTGGAATCTTAAGGTTTGTGGAATTTAAAAAGGTATGTGTCCAAAAAACACAATAATGTCGGTTCACATGTGGAAAGAAAATCTAAAGGTCAGTAATATGTATTTCTCTCTTCTCTATTACATAATTTATATAATCATATTATCATTCAAATCTAATGCGTCGCCATTTCAACTGTATTACGTCCCGCATTAAATAGAATTAAACTTTTAACAACCTAATACACCAACTGAACTTTATTCATTAATATTGCATAGTTTGACTGTTTAATTGATTGTAATCTCAAATTTATTTTAGTGCCATAATTTATGCAATTTACATTTGCAAATGAAGAAGCTCAGCAAAGGCTGAGGTAGAGGTAGAGAGGGGTAGATTTAAAATCTTTCAAATATTTATATGATTTTTAAGCTATTGTCTGAAAATGAACTTAGTACTCTACATGTACTGCAGTTGTGATAGTCTTATCTAGTCTCGATAAAATAAGTGAGAATGACATTCAACCAAACTTTTTTTGTTCACAGAATAAGAGGCCAAGGTTAATTTATAAATAAATAAAGGAAGAGCAATAATACATAGGCCTAATAATAAATTATTACCAATATTTTAAAATTGAGATACCAATATTTAGTTTGGTAATTTATTTATTTTATTTTATTTATTTATTTAATTTTGTAACTATATATATTTTTCCTATGGTAATTTATTTATTTAATTTAATGTTTTTTTATTTATTTAATGTTTAATGTTTATCCGTTTGATAATTATTTGAGAATGTTGCCGACATGTTTCAAAAGAATGCAAAACAATAATTTAATAGACTTGGGATAATTTTAGAATTGATTTAATACTATGATATATTTGATGTGTAACTCTAATTAACAGATTGCAGTTACAAATTGTTTGTATCCTGATTACAAAGTTTTGTTACAAGAATTCCATGATTTTATTGTTTATATTGACTATCTCTTGATTTTATTCCATGATTTGTATACCACAGAAGAAAGAAATCATCAGGGTTTGGAACAGGACCAGGGAAGCGTATTGCAAGGTATACATTGTGCTGAATAAATAAAAACGGAATGAGCAACGAAATTTGTTCACCGAAATTGTCTTTCTCTAAAAAAAGTGTTGGATCAGAGGCTAGCTAAAATTTAAAGCCAGTATTGAATCGATTGGATTTTCATTACCTTACACGAAATATTACAAGTTTTCATGAAACTGTGTTGGCCAAACACTGACCCCTTGGTCTGACCACCTAAAAGAGGGTACTGTTGAGAAGTAGCCCAGTACATACTACTGTCTGTACAAACAAACTTTAGAGAAAACTGTTACTGCAACATTAATGTGAAATGGTAATTACAATATATTCCACAAACAAAAGGATGGCAGTGAAGACAGCACTAGCCAGAATGACAGACCACAAAAATGAGCCAGAGACCCAGCTGCAGGGAAATTGAATTTCACAGGTATTGTGCTGCAGTTCTGTAAGCCGGCAACTCTGCATACTAATTAAGCAGCAACACTATACAGGAAATGAGCATGGAGATTACACATGCTGTGTTTTATGTTTTCATTTGTTCTTTTGCTGTTAATCCAAAAGATGAGTCCCAATCCTCATATACAGCTGTCTGACAGGGGTGAAACAAGGGTCAAGGGTTAAAACCAGAGCAGGGGTTTTGAGACCAAAACAGTGAAGTCAGGCGACAAGAGAATTTCCAAATGTACCAAAGAACGTTTACTCTGAAACATGCCTCTAACCCTGTTGATTTAGATTAAAGCAAGCAAACTTAAAGTATATCATTTTAGTACCACTAGTGTCACCAAAATGAACTCCAAAAACAATAACTGTATCCAACAGGTTTCTGGAACCACACCTCAGTATTCCATTAGTTGGATAAAAAAAGATAGTCCCAAAATTCACGCCATTGGTTGAGTCAGTGTTGCAATACTGGACATGGATGCGTTTTCAAAAAGCATTGTTAGACAACTATGGTAACAAGTTCCATCATTACCAACATAGTTTAATGATTTGGTATTTCCCAAAACCATACTTCCCATGAACATTCCCAAAGAGCATCGAGAATCTTTGTGGTTGGAACTACAGCTGTCCACCTGTGGCTAGAAGCATAGTTTGAGCATACCAACCAGGAATGCACTTCCCAAACAACAATGTAACTCACTGCTTAACTATCATAGTATGATGCATCTTTGGAGAAATTAACTAACTTGTCACGGCTGTTTCCTAAAACTGTACTTACTATGTCGTACATTCATTGTTTGAACCACTTTAGTTCAACAAGATAGAGCTGTCATTAATGATGTTACACAGGGGGTGGAGTAATTCTTTCTGCCTCAACTCTCCATTTTTAAGAATAGAAGCTTGAGGTTTTCATTATGACATCATCATCTGATTAAAAATGCACAACATGCAAATTAAAACCAGTTTTTCTCTCAGTTTGCAGGTGTATCCTTCAAATCTCTGTAATAATCAAATTAAATGTCATACAAGGTAATTGTGCTAGCTGAGTTCTTAGGTTTTATAATATTTACAATATAATTTTAAACTTAGGTTATGAGCATTTTTAATGGGGCCATAAATGTTATGCTTCTCAATATGTTTATGGGAGTGCCTAAGGCAGAGCTATTACACTACAGTAGGCAAAAGCCATTACAGGACTTATAGTTGTGACATATAAGCCATACAAGAACTGCATTTAATCAACATTTTTTCATTTACTGCCAGCAACGGCAATGAGGTCAGTTATATTATGCCAACAAATTGAACCATTACTTACCTAATGGAATTTGCAAGTATAATTTTGGTGTCTAACAAAAAATGTCTATAACAAATCTGAGAAAACCGCATGCAGTGACCCAAAATAAATACAGGCACACTCATATTAACCTATTTAATTACTGTCTACTCAGTCAAGTGGTGTTAATTGTTTCTTGCTGTTCTACCAAACAGATTGAAATAGAGAATATTGCCAAATTCTTGCTCTGTCTGCAGTTCTTTCTAACCCGATATAGAGCACAAACAGTATTTTGGAGCAGAACTTGATGAAAAATGAACTTTTTCGTATCTCAGC
The DNA here is from genome assembly GCF_025860055.1 of Xyrauchen texanus. Classification (NCBI taxonomy): domain Eukaryota; kingdom Metazoa; phylum Chordata; class Actinopteri; order Cypriniformes; family Catostomidae; genus Xyrauchen; species Xyrauchen texanus. Next base: position 18,454,276 of record NC_068311.1, read on the forward strand.
CTTTTCATTTCTGTGACTTTCAAGGAAAAGTTTGTATTTCAGATTTTACACGAATGAGCTGCATGAAATCCAGCACTAAATGTGGGTTTTCATGACATTTTTGAAAGTGACAAACTACGCACAGTGGTGAAGAAAAGCATCAGCCTTATTTACAGCTTCAGCAATGCAAAATCCATTAAAGCAGTCTTGAATAGCTATGAATAAAGACAAATACTTGCACTGTCTGGAGCGATGATCAATTTACACTCATGAAAATCAAATTTCAGCTCTATATAACCACACAATAATAGCATGCTGGGTTTGATATCATTGCTCCATTTCCGGGCCTCAGTGCACAACTATTGAACTTTGGTTTTAATCACAGCCAAACTACTTCATAACAGAAAGTTGAGGTAGCTGTGGAGCAGGAATGGTTAAAGCTCCCGCTCCTCTGAGACCCCTCCACCACTGCAGAGAACTGCCACCCACCTTAGGGAATACAGGGGAGCATGATAGATTGCAACCCCTCTCCAGCATCACTCTTCCAGTGCTTTTTTACCTTAAGTTTAAGGAGATTTTCTACAGCTCTCTCCTTTCTCTTTCTTTTGAATTTACTGCTGATGTGTAATCTACAAGCAAGTCTTAGCAGGTACATTCACTTCTCTGCTAAATAACTAACCTCCCCATTTCACATCTACATAAGTCAGACAGTTACATTTTTTTAGAGTAAAGTGTTCTTAAAGGTGAAGTTTGTAATATTTTCGAAGTTTCTAAATAATTTCTTCTAGTAATTATTCTAGTAATCTATGTAAGCCATTTGTAGGATAATTCCCTCTATCAAATGGTGCTATCAAAACATTGTTCTATTTATTTGAGCATCCTGACCACCCCAATACAGTAAAGTTGGCTGACCAATTGTGTGAGTTTGGGGCAGGACCAGGGGTTAAATTGGGATTTTTGATGTGTGTGTGTGTGTGGGGGGGTGTTGGTGGAAATCTTGTGGTGATTAAGGTGCCCTGGGCAAGATATTGTATGACCGTCTCCCTGGATCATTCCAGCCCAATGTCAGATGTCAGTCATTCCACATCAGATCCAACAGGTGCAGCACACAGAGTAAGCCAATTAAAATTTATTCAGAAGGCACAAAGGTGAAAGTATGTGATTAGGAGGAACTTTGTTGCCTAGTACCAGAGGAAAAATGAGCAACAGAACATAATTGGAATGTAAATTGGCCGTTAAAGCAGTCAGGAAATGTGAATAAAACAAAGAAGGTCTACCAGCGTCTGTTACTAAAGGTACTACAAGAATGTTATGCATTCAAATACTGTAGGTGAAAATACAAATCCTACATTGCCCTGTGTAAAACTCAGGGCTATATACCAAAGACTATGATGGTGCAAGCTAATGATTCATAGAGTGAAAAGATAGGGATAGTTTACCCCAAAATTTTGCAACAATTGTGTGTTCACAAACTGCAGGGATTTTTGTGTGTTTAATGGGATTCAAGGAAATCTGCTTGCCAATTTAGGGTATTAGACTTATATATTCAATTGAGCAGAGGTGTGCAAGAGAAGATACAATTTAGAGAAGATGCAATTTCTGCATAGGTGAATTTCTACTCAATGAATGATGCACAATTTTCTGAAGTGTATACAGACTGATGGGACATTCTGTGATTGCTTGAAGTTTTGCTGCTACAATTCTATCATGTATTAGTAAAACTGAGTACAATTATTAATTGTTTATTTTATCATACTTCAATGTAGTGGTAATTTAGTATTCAATTTAACACTCTACATCAAGAGTCTGGCTTAATAGTAAAATAAAAGTTTCTGAAATTATAGATTCTAAAGGCTTTAATGTTTTTTTATTTTAATGTTGGCCGCAAAGTGGACACGTTTGTTTTATTCTCAGAACATTATCAACCTGTTTACACACTCAAGGGTCATGATGTAAGTCTTGTCAATGTTTGGCATCCCATTCAGCACACAAATGAATAAAACAGGCTGCATGACACTGATAAATGATTACTGCCAGAGTCACAGTCGCATACAGGTGTGAGGGACTTCAGCGTTTTACAAATAACACAAAGAACAAACATTGTCCTCTTTCAGTTGGTTTTGCTCGCGTGTCCCCTCCGTGTGTGAATGATGTGAAGATCTATTGGGATTTTAATAAAGTTCATCACTGAAAAGGTTTGGTCACAGACTTGGCACTAAACAGCACATGCAGCCTCACAAAAGGACACGGAGTGACTGCATCACACTTTACTTTGAGCATAATATTGCACTATTGAGCACTTTAAGGTTTTTTTTTTCGAAGAGGAGAGAGAGAGCGTGCGCACTCGCATGCAAGGTTGCCAGATTGCATAAATTAAGTGTGAGATAAGGTGAAACATTTCCTATTTGTGCTATTTCCTAAGTATAAATCTCTGATTGAGGTGTTGCATCTATTATCTGGCAACCCTGAGCATATTAAATGCTTGTGGATGCGCGACAGGTCCCAAAGCCAAACAAATGAAAGATCTAATAAAAAACATTCATGATATATTGACCGGTGGGCAGCAGTTTGCCCTGGTCTGCAATTGAGGGTGCTCTAAGGTTTGTTAGAACCGGGCCTGGTTTGACATCATGACAATTAGTGAAGAGCAGTTTTGGGTAAGTTACTTAAAATAGTAATCCACTACATATTACAAATTATTTATCTAAAATTGTAATAAGATAACTTTACTAATTATTATTTCTTTGAAAAAGTAATCACATTACTAATTAAATTTTTGTTACTTTTTAAAACACTTTTCTGCTCAACAAATTCAAAATAATGTTTATATTTCTTGCTTTTCTTTGTTACACAAAAGTCAAACTCTCAGCACCTCACATTTCTCCTTCACAATCACTCATTATGGGGCCACAATTCATGTATTCTACATAAATAATATATTTATATAAATAAGCATAACCCTATAATGCACTTAAAATAAATGTTACCATTTTTGTAGTCCAACTTTTACAATCCATTTCAGAGCCTCGTGGATGAAAAAATTATTAGTGAAAAACTTAAAATCTGGTCTGTTTCTCAAACAAAGCTATAGTATGTCTTCAGAAGACTTGGAATAAAGCACACAAGTCCCATGGACTTCTTTTATGATACTTTAAGTATGCTTGTTTGCACTTTTTGAAGCTTGGAATTACTTTACATTCCATGGAAACCATTTTTTTGTTTCACTGAAGAAAGAAAATGTTATGGGGTTGCAAATACATAGGGGTGAGTAAATAAAATGTTTAGGGTAAACTATTCCATTAAGAATTAAAAGTGAGATTCAAGTGATACTATTATTGTGGTGTCATCCAAAAACACACCACTCTTGCTTCTCAGAGCAGATTTCTACATGGTTTGTTTGGCTAAATGCTTGAAAGAGATAGAAAGTAGAGCAGAACTGATCCTACCAAACTGTGCCGTTGTGTCTCCACTTTGTTAAGTACCGGCTTACATTCTGAGCTCAGCAAGGGTTCATGGCTGGTGCATGGCGATTATGCAGGGTTATAGTGCTCCTCTAGCTGCAGGACAGATTGAAGGGCATGCACGTTGGAACTGAACTTCTTTCCCTCTGAGGCAGTTGTCTCAGATTGAAGATGCCAGCATGTTACGTATGGACACAGCAGCCAGAGGTTTGTATTGGGGTTAGAGTTCAGATGCCTTCAAGCTGTCACAGTGCTTTCACAAGTGAAATGAGAAGTGAATTTGAGGACATTAGATGAAGACAGGGAGATTCTAGGTATTGGAGGATAGTCTAGCATAGCCAGACTTTTGAATATTGGCTTAAAATTTGGTCCAGTTTGCAACTTATTCAGGCCAACATACTGTGCAACCAACATGAAATGTGACCAGTTTTTTTGTTTTTACATGTTTTAGAGGTGGATTAATCTGAAATAATTGACACCATGACAGGAGACTGGCATGGAGAAAACTGAAAACACTTGCACAGCCAACCCGGTCAAATGACAAGTCGTAGTAATAGTAATAGATGGTGAAATTGTGCGAAATGGTTAGGAATGTCATAAAAAAAAATCGATGTATCGATTATTGATTTTCACATTGTTTTATCAATACGTTTTTAAGGCATCAATATATTTACATCAGCCGGCATTTAAATTAGAAGCCTAATTTTTGTGCATTGAATTAACTGCCAGATGCATTCCATTCAATGTAGTCTGACATAATAGATTTGAGAGACTACAAAGGGGCGACATAACATTTAATGAAGCTGGTCACGGCATATCACACGCACATTATGAGCTGATGGCAGTCCAAATTTATGAAGGTTTTTTGTACTCCTTTAAGAATTAACAAAGTGACGTTGATGAGGTTACATGTTAGCATATGAAACTGGTGTAACTGTGCAAACTGAACAATTAGAAATGGTGATGTTATTATGCAATTTCCGTGTATGCAGCATTGAATAGGTCTTTCACTCAAGTTGTCAAAACACAAAAAATGCATACTTGTAACTGAAATAATACATTGTTTAGATATTTATAGATATATCTATATATCTATAGATATTTATTCACAATATTTAACCCAGTAAAGACAAGAGTAAATAATCTGTCCTTTGATAATGATTTGGGTCAAATTTAATGGAAAACTATGTGAGTTGAGCTCCATGGCACTGCAGAATTTTGATTTGAGCATTGGCAGTATGTACATATGTACCTTCATAGAAAATAAAGTTTTTCAATTTTATAAAAGCCACTCACACTACCATAGTTGTGTTGAGAAATATGTTTGAAAGACAAAGACTACTGTGCAATGAGCAGAACCATTTATATCTGAAGAAAATCATGATATATATATATATATATATAATCATCTGGAAAATCTTCTGATTATCGATACGTGAAAATAGCATCGATCCACAGCCTAGATATCATACAATTTGGCTCGTAAAAAGTTTTCAACTTTTACTCCCAAAGAGAAAAATAACCAAACCAACAAACAATGTTATTGTGATTTTTCCTAAATCTTGCTCACACTTAACCCAAACAAATTCTAAACCCTAACTCAGCCAATCAGATTGAAACTGGCAATTTCAGCCAGCTCTTGTCATTTGTGTGCACAATATGCATCACATAGTCAGTGAACTGACTAAGGGCAATCCATGGGCATGCCATCTGAGGCTCAGACTATCTCAGGGACTGATTTGTGGATGCTAAATAGGGTCAGATGGAGGAATGGTGGTTTGTGATGCTACAGCACATCAATCTTTTATTAGTGCTCCTCAACATTCATCCTCATTCTTCAGGCCTGCCACTTCAAACCTCAGTTCCTCAGCATGCACAGATAGAAGTTGAGATGAACATCTGGCCCGATCAACTCCCCACCGATGGAACATCCGCCATCAACTCCAGTCCTTTGTAGCTAACCGGCAAATTGCCCCATAAATTTCTACCCCAAGCTTTCAAGATGCACAGTACCCCCTTCTGCCAGACATATCTCTCAAAGAGCAGCTTGTGGTGCAAACCAATGAGCACGGAGGGAGTTTATGGATGTAAGCAGAACAATAGATGTAGCATAAGATATGCTAGCCAGAGGGAAATCAAATGCTGACAGGGTGTAAGTGCTGCCGGTGCACACAGGAACGGCCTTGTTTGTAAGCAAGAAAGTGATGATCGCGCACTCATTGCTCACCGTAAATTACTCCTCGTACAGTTCTTCCAGCATGCAAATTATTCTAAGAACTATAAGGTTTACCCAACGGAGCCGATCTTGTCAGAGTGCCACAGATTTTGTATCTACAAACTGGTAAGAGTGAGAATTAATTGACCTACTGTCTTCGCTAAGCATGGTTTCATGTTTCACAAAATCCATAATTTTCTTGGTTTCTTTGTTAACCCACCAGAGAGCCATGGGAGAACATCTGTTTCACTACATTAACGCTTAAGATCCACATATGACAGACACTGAACACATTATGAATCCCCGACACATGCCTAGCATGAAATATGCAAGACATGTTGAATTACGAAGAGCGAAAACGCACGTTTGTTCAGTGTACAAAACAGCAGGTGTTGCCCGAACACCACATCTATACCCTGTATGAGCTTCTTGAACAATTAAAGTGATAATTCACCCAAATTCTTTCATAATTTAATCACTTTCATGTTGTTCCAAGCCTGTGACTTTCTTTTTTTCTGTGGATATAGAGAAGAAATAATTTTGGGTGTACTATTTCTTTAACAACCACCTAGTGAGCAGCAAGTCTTCAATAACAAAACACATGGTCACAATGGCAGAGTTCACATTGGGTCCAATATCAAGGTCCTCTCAGCGGACCTCTCTACAGTGAGGGTCTGAGGACAGAATGTGACTGACTCTTCTAGAGTGCTCTGTTCATATTAAACAGTATTTTACATAAATCATACCTGACAGCAGCAGGCACTTGACCCACCTCCTCCTCTTTAGATGAATTGCTCTGCAGTACCACTATGTGCCCAGAATAAGTATGATAACCAAAGACAGGCTTTATTAAAAAGCAATAAGGAGTGTGTATAATTGAGACGCCATCAACAGCTGTAAATTGCTGGTGGTGAAGGGGACATTGTGTATTCCATCACGATGAGAGCTGTTCGGAATTCACAAGGAACTAAATAGCTAGGATGTATGCTCTTACACAGTTACATATTCTAATTGGAGCTGATGGCCATTCAACAACTGTGAAATACTGTAGGCGGATCTGTGTGTCCTCCATCACTAGTTCAACTTTAGAAGTGCTTTAAATATGGTGTGTCATTCTTTCGAAGTTAAAATTATTTCTCGTGTCAAAGCTTAATAGGCAGAGGCAACAATATGTTAGCCATTTGTTGGCTGATTACACCTAAAAGTTTAAGACTGTGGCACTATCAAAACATTCACCTCATTCACCCCTATAGCTCATCCATTTTTTGGAGGTGTGCCCACAATCTATTACATTTTTTTACTATCAATCTCCACTTTCACATTCTTTTTTGTTTTTGGGAATTTACATTCTTCTTTCATATCGCCGCCTACTGGGCAGAGAGAAGAATTTATAGTAAAAAGGACTTAAATATTTTTAAATATTTAATATCCACACCTATTATATTGCATACAAAGATATGAATTTAACCACTGGAGTCATATGGATTACTTTTATGATGCCTTTATGTGCTTTTGGACCTTCAACTTCAACTATTCACTTGCATTGTATGGACCTACAGAGCTGAAATATTCTTCTAAAAATCTTTGTTTGTGTTCAGCAGAAGAAAGTGCATTTTCAAGATACTGAAAGCTGCTCATAGTGCTACGAAAAATGGTGGAGGAAGGCAGTCGCTTGACAGGTACTGCTGCACCTTTCCTAAAACAAACTGGGAGACCGCCAGATGATTTTTTTGCAAATGGAATTCCTGCATCTTTGAACTCACGCATTAAACACACTAAAACAGAGAACTCATTACATCTCTGGGTAACACTGTATGTGTTGTTTCTCCTACTGATACAACTGTGGGGATCTCGTGAACGCGAACGCCATACATTGTTGCAGGCTACGGCGTTCGCAAACACAGTCGTGCCAATGCCACTTGCTTCATGGTGCCAATACACCATTTACTGAAACGTTTTAAAAGACGGGCGAGCATGTACTCGCAGCGCACTGCGTGAGCGGCGCTGCTTCAGAGGGACGGTACCGGCAAGTCGGACTCGAGGATATTCTGTCTTTCTCTGCACGTTTTTGCTTCTATGTGGGGATATTCATCTAAACCCCGGGCCTCTGGATTATCAAGATCGTGTGGACGCTCTACAATCAGTTGTTCCCATTTATGTGGTGGAAGCGCCGCTGACCCATATCCAAGGCTCCAGTGTGGGAAAACGAGGTAACCCCCTGATAAACTACGCTCCTATGCTCATTCCTGAGAAAATATTAACATCAGTGATCCACGCTAAGCCAGCAATTACTGCAAATACTACTGCCTCACTTAAACAGCAGCAAATTAAACTGTTTCAGACTGTGAATCACGAGAGCGTGCTTTGGAACCCGAAAATAAAGCCGAAGGGCATCTTCGGAGGACATTTAAACATCCGCAGCATTGTTTCAAAGACTGAGCAGATCGAACATTTGTTAACGGACTCAAATCGTGACTATCTTTGCTTAACGGAAACCTGGTTAACTCCTACTATTCCCTCTTCTATAGTGAAAGTGTCGGGATACACCTTGTATAGACGTGACAGAAACAAGGGTAAAGGTGGCGGTGTGCTGATTTACGTAAAAGATCACATCCAAAGTAAACAAATGGACATTAGTGATTATAACTTGGAGTGCGTGGGGACTACTATTACTTTATCTCCTCAAATGGCTTTCTGTGTATTAGCAATTTATCGACCTCCCAAAGCTACTAATGATTTCTTTATTTCTCTTGGTAACCTACTTAATGTGATGGAAAAGAAGTAATTTTTTTAGGTGATTTTAATTTGAATTTGAATTAAAAACATTTCTAAAATCAGGATTAACAACGGATCGACTTGCCTTTACAAGTCAAAGAAATAAAGTTACAGCTGAGCTTAGAAAGGCCAAAGCCAGTTTTTTTCTTGAAATCATAAGAAATGCACAAGGTAATAGTAGAATAATATGGAAAACTATTGATAAATTGATTGGAAAAGAAACATCAAAAAGTGAAAATATTTGTCTCAATATTAATGGAAAAATTATTGATGACTCTTTTGCAATAGCAACAAATTTTAATGAATATTTTTTAAACAGTGTCCAAAAACTGGCTCTGAATTTTCAAACTGCTCATCCCCCTTTCATAATCAGTGACAAATCTGATTTTAATCTTAGCTTAATAACTAAAACTAAAGTTGAAAACATAATTACTGTGCTAAATAGCAGTAAAGGAAATTTTTTCTGATCCGTTGACAACAATGATCAATCAATCAATTAGTGAGGGTATTTTTCCAGCAGCCCTAAAACCTGCGATTGTCACCCCTATATTTAAGTCTGGAAACAAACAAGACATGAATAATTATCGTCCAATAAGCATCCTTGCTCGAAATTAGTGCTCGAAAAGACGGTGGCGGAGCAACTTACCACCCATTTTGACTCACAATCTCTTTTAAATCCAATGCAATTTGGTTTTAGATGGAAATATTCAACAGACTTTGCCTGTTGCTACTTCTTGGAAATAATCAGGGCATATGTGGATCAGGGAAGGGTGGTGGGAGCAGTCTTCCTTGATCTGCGTAAAGCTTTTGATACTGTCAATCATCAGATACTCTACAGTAAACTAAATCAATATAGTCTCTCTGAACACACTCAAAATTGGATAAGATCTTATTTGAGCGACCGACACCAGTGTGTACAAATTAATAACATCAAATCGGCGTTTAGAGCTACCTCGATGGGAGTGCCGCAAGGGTCTATTTTGGGACCCTTGCTTTTAAGCATCTATATAAATGACCTCCCTAGAGTGTGTTCGGACGTTGACGTAATCATGTACGCTGATGATACGGTGATCTTCACTTTTGGGGAAAACGAGCTGGAGGTTACTGACAAATTATCCAAAGAGATGCAAAAAGTTGCAGAATGGTTGCAGACGTCTTGTTTGACCTTAAACGTTGATAAAACGGTCTCAATGTTTTTCTCAAATAAACGTAAACTACAACAAACTCAAGAAATTCAAGTAAATGGACAAAAAATTAAAAATGTAAATGAAACAAAATATTTAGGTCTAGTAATTGATTCGAATCTCGGTTTTAAAAGTCATATTAAAAAAATTGGTAATAAATTGAAATTTAATTTGATGAACTATAAACATATTAGAAACTCATTAACTACGGAAGCCTCAAATATATATCTCAACACTATGATTGTTCCACATCTACTGTTTTGCATGTCTAGTTGGTCTCAGGCGTGTAAAACATTGTTACAATTACTTGAATCATTATATAAAAGGGCTATGAAAATTCATGATAAAAAGCCTCGCCAGTACCATCGTTGTAAAGTACAAAGTAAATATAACATTTTGAGTTTTGAAAACCTCATTAAATATAATCAAATTTCTGCTTTATTTAAAATTATCCATAACATCGCTGCTCCCCCTTTGAGAAAATTTGTCACACTAAATTCGAGAGAATTTCAAGAGCCACACGGTTGACAGTCAGAGGAGAGTGCAGCGTTCCGAGACGTAGCACCACATACGGTCAACAATCGTTCTCTTATAAAGCAGCGAGCCTTTGGAACACTCTTCCAAACAATATTATTTCATGTACAAACTTTAGTACTTTTACACCCCTGACCAAACAGTGGTTATTATCAAAGCAAATCTGTACGCACTGAATGACTGTGATATGAATGACGTAAACTGTAAATGAGCGAGTGATAGTTTCCTGAAGTAGAGAGTATTTTTTATGATGTGAGTGATTTTCATGTATTATTCTGTATATTATTTTATTATAACTTTTGCAAGTATAACATCAACCTGTCCAGGGACAGCAGGTGGAAATTAGCATTTTTTGCTATAACCTGGCACATGACATCTTTTTTAGACTAATGTTTTTTTGTGCATTGTCCCTGATCAAATAAAGAAATAAACTAAACTATAAACTAAACTAAGTCATACACATATTGGAGGGCATGAGGGTGATTATATGATGAGAGAATTTAGATTTTGGGGTGAACTTTCTCTTTAATAGATTAATTATGGGGGCATTTTTTATGTTACTTTCAGAGTTTATGTTTACTTTTTCTGCCTTGAAACACCCTTAATTTCTGACCCTGTAGCTGGGGTGGGTCAGGCAACCCTCTAGTTGCATTACCGCTTAAATATGGGACATTAGGGGTTAATATGGGAGTGTATTCAGGACACCTTTTCAAAAACTTTGTGATGCTTGTAGTGCAGGAATTACACACTTCAGCTTTAAAACAAGGACAGAATAAAAGCAGAAAAACCTCCAAAGCATCTGCTACAGGGTTCACTGGGATGGAGAACCACAGTCTGTGTTATAAGTCTGATGTTTTACAAGTTCATTTAATTAATTTTAACTACTTCCATAAATCTATATTTACTGTAAACAGGTACATTACCTCCCCTGAAATGCATATAAACACAGAAACACAAACACACACACACACACACACCCCTAATGAATGCAATGAAATTGTTCACAGCTCTGCTATATGGAAATTCCTGATTAAACTCATTAAATACAATGTGAGTTTAATCAAATCATAACTCGAATGGCAGGCTGGGGCAATAAAAGTTTGCATTAGAGCTAAACCATTGAGAGACCAAAGCTAGCACCCAGTTCCCTTTCAAACTCTGCTGCTGTCAGTCCAGACATCCCACAAGGCAAACAACAAGCTCAGTGATGTGCCAACATCCACAAAAAAGCTCTGCAGCAAGCCAAGAGGAGACAGGTCTGTCTGGCACACACTGATACAAATCCCAGCATTAATAGATTGTATGTTTTTTGAACAGTGAAGATTGTGTGTTATAATGGATAAAGTACAGGGAATTAAATGAGAATATCTCAAATCCCATTTTAGTAAATGTAATTCCTAAAAAGCGCATTACAGACAACACTTTGATCATTCTCCTTTTTACTTGACCTTCTGTTATGCTTTGCCTTGAGGCGTTCAAATCAACACCAATCAAGCTGATTTACCGTACCATTGGTTTAGATGTGCAGTATTTCAAAAGCTTTTTTGTCTTATGTAGCCCCACAACCCCATCCAAAAAGCTCCAGTAGCACTTCATCGACACCAAAGCAGAATATGTTCCGTTTTATCAACTCATATTATTGTAGATATAATTTTGCATTATCATTAATATTATAAAGACACCAATGAAATCAAAATGTAAGTTTTGAAACCATCTACACTCACTGAGCACTTTATATGGAACACCTGTAAACCTATTTATTTATGCGATTATCTGTTCAGCCAATCATGTACCATTAGTGTAATGCATAAAATCATGCAGATACGGGTCAGGAGCTTCAGTTAATGTTCACATCATAATGGGGGAAAAATGTGATCTCAGTGATTTTGACCATGGCATGATTGTTGGTGCCAGATGTGCTGGTTTGTGTAGTTCTGTAACTGCTGATCTCCTGGGATTTTCACACACAACAGTCTCTAGAGTTTACTCAGAATGATGCCAAAAACAAAAATCATCCAGTGAGCAGGAGTTCTTCGGAGAGAAGTCAACAGAGAATAGCCAGACTGGTTTGAACTGACAGAAAGGCTACGGTAACTCAGATAACCACTCTGTACAATTATAATGAGCAGAATAGCATCTAAAAACCCACAACATGACAAACCTATAGGCGGGTGGGCTTCAACAGCAGAAGACCACTTCTGGCACTTTATTTGGACCATAGTTTTACTAATCACACTGAATATTAAAATGCTCAGTGACAGTGAGTGTGTATGCTAGTGTCCTCCAAAAGTTTATTAAACTAACTTTTGACAGATATTTATGCATTATAAATGTAGAGTATTTCTCTTCCTGCAAAACAGAACAAAAACATTGCTGACTCATGTTGCACTACAAAGATTTTTGTCCTATCAAATTCTAGAGAATTTGACCCCACCCCCAACCACCTGCTGACTAGCAAGACTAGCAAATACAATAAATAACTAAAGCCTATTGCTATTTAAAAAAAGGGGTTTGAGCAGTTCGATATGTTCTGCCCAAACTTCCTGTTTCAACTGGAATACATCAACAGAGGAAAGATCACGGTGCTCATCACGCAAATTCACAGGGTCTTTAAATTCATTGCAGCCAATCACTTCTGTAACACATACAGAAAAAAATGGATTAATAAAATCATCTAAAAGACACCAAGGATAAACATATAGATTATTACTGATTCAAACATACAAATGCCACATCGCTGCCATTTCAAGAATAGAGCAGGCCACAAAACATGACTTTGTGACATATCTCTGTGAATGTAGCGCAGCACAATAATAGCCCAGTAATAAGTATTATTGCTTCAGCAAGATGAATGTCTCCATTACCAGAGACCATCAGAGCGAAGAAGGAATGAGAGGTAAGGAGAGAATGAAAGGAGAGAGAAAGGAGGAAAGAGAGTGAGAGACCGAAAAAGTGATTTATACACCGACTGTCATGTCCTGGTGACTAGACACTGATCTCTACTCATCACACTTACAATGTGAGTTTCTTCCACTGCTGTTAATGACAGCCTTCGTTGGAAAGTAGTAAAATGTGATGAAATATCACTATATCCCATGGATGAATGAATTCTCAAAGGCATTTAGTCATGTTACCAGCCTCGGCGCTGTCACACAGGTGTGCCTCGACTAATGGAATATGCATCTCCCAAGCATTTTGAAAAGCACCATTTACCATTTTTGCTGCAGGGGTTGAATTTATAAGGCATAAGGGAAAAGAGGAGACGAGGAAAAGTCTGGTCATTTCAGTAATTGGAGGGTAGATGTTATATGACAGAGAATAAACAGCTAAATGTAATGCCTGTTGCTTGGCAACTCTTAAAGCTAACTTTCACATTGTCTCCCGTAAAAAAAATAAAAAACAATAAAATGTAATTTGCTGTTAACTTGATGAATACAGAGATAGACAGTGGACTTCAAGGATTTTTAAAATAATTTAGAATGTCAGTGGTTTCCTAGTTTCAAACTGAGATTCGCCTTTGGTATAATTTTGTACCAGAATAAATATTTGCTCATCACTTTGGTGCGTGGGTGTTTCTTGTCATGAAATTGTCAAAATAACTAATGATAGTAACTGTCCAATCTATAGGACTATGTGCACTGTAAAAAGTGAATATGAGTGGTTGTTACCATCACTAGCTATTTCTGTCTGACCTAACCAATTAAAATGACTTCCGTCGGTATAAACTGAAGTAAAAGAAACATGACATTTTTATCAATGCATCTTGAAACAACCGTTTCATTCCTTGTGCTGCATTCTGAAGAAGTTCAGGTTGCATAGAAGACCGTTACACCATAAAAAAAGATTTCAGGTTGATTTACACTGAGAAAAGTTTCAGCTTGATCAGTTAGACACTTTTTTTCCTTTTGCTCTGATGTGCATATTTATGTACAAGTAGACAAGTTCAATGCCATTTTTACTATAAATTCTCTTTCCGGCCCTGTAGGTGGCTGTAACAGGGTAAGGATGGGCAAGGAGGAGGCGGGAACTGGCTGAACAATCAATGTAAGTTTAATGACAGAAATTCCCCTTAAAATAACATAAAACATAAGACAGACACACACAGCCTGGCCGCGTGCATATCTCTCTCTCCAGAACTTGTGTCTCTGGCTCATGCACATTTATGGCCCGGCCATGGCCTCCTCCTCGTCACAGTAGCGATATGCATGAAGAATGTGAATCACCAAAAACAAAAGAAGAAGAATGTGAAAGTAAATGTAGAAAAAGTTAGTTAAAAATTATGTAAATATTGATCTGTTTCTCACCCACACATATCACATCACTTCTGAAGATATGGATTTAACAACTGGTGTCTTATAGATTACTTTTATGCAGCCTTTTTGTACCCATTCACTTGCATTATATGAACCTACAGAGCTGAAACATTCTTCTAAAAAATTTTGTTTGAGTTCTGCAAAAGAAAAAGTCTGGGATGGAATTAGTCTGGGATGGTTGAGGCAAAATGGACAAGAATCTGAAACACTAAAGACATCCCCCCTATCCGTGAATTAACTACAAATATTCTGTAAATGTCATCACAGAATTTTAAAAGCATTTTTGGTGGTGAATGGAAGCAACATGTACAGTATAAAACACGAAAAGTTGTTGCTTGACTGAATACCAAATGCCTTTTACAGAAAAATGTTTTCTGCAATTTTATATCAATTTGTAAAAGAGGCTAATTTTTTGTATACATTAGTAGTTTTTTCCAGTTAAAAGCCCTGATGCAGGAGGAGACCTATCAGACAGGCCGATCACTTTCATCTGATATATTTGTCATCATCTGTCTCACTAAAGTGGTGTGTAAATAACGTTGTCAACTATGCAAAATGCCTCTATAGGTCCCCTCTGAGAAACCCTCACACACATAAATGAGAAGATGACCTTTTCTCCAGCACATATCCAGTATGTAATGATGTAAAAAAAAAATCAACATTCTAGTGCAAAGTAATATAAAGGCAACATAAAGATTTGAAGATCTTACACGCCATTTAGCAATTTAAAGCTTGGGAAAGGAAGCTTGATTTGTTTTGACATACTGAATTTGTCATACATCTTTATCTCATGGTGAATCAAATAGGCATGCCGTAATAGCAGCTGACACCAGACAGTGAACACATGATTGGACATGATATTAACATAGATTTTCATAAATACCTTATGAGACATAATAATGCTGGTGCAAAATTAGACCAAGATCTTCATTAACAACACTGGAGAAGACAATTTATGTTTCTTTTGGATGATAGGTCTTTATTACAATGAACTGACTAACAATCAATATTATCACAGAATAAGAAAAGATACTGCCAGAATTACTGGAGCTAGCACATTCAGCCTCAAGCCTTTGATCAATCCCATACAAAGAGAATTCAAAAATGCATGGCTGAATACACACACACACGTGCATTGTTTTTAAAGCCATTTGAATTACTGGGAGACTAGGGGTGTCCTCACAAACCGCATTAAAAGCATAATAACCTTGTAATTACTAGTGTGCAACCTAAAACAATTCACTCATAAACAACAAAACACACACACACACACACACACAGGCTGGCACTGTCAGTTTTAGCCTCACTTCGTGGCTGTATACAACACAAAAAGAGTATAGTGATCATATCACTCATGGTAAAGTCACTTCATGATACAAGAAGTAGTCATTTAAACAAGAAGCCACTGGATATGAGAGCATACAGAGAGAGTCCATGGCAACCATCTTCATGTAGATAACTGAAATGTATTACATTATTGTGGCAGACAAGTAAATAGATTTGAATAGTTATTATAATAAGAGACTTCAGAAGTCAATGTAATGCATTGTTTCATTTCCATGACATTAAAGGGATAGTTCACCCAAAAATTAAAATTCTCCCATCGTTTACTCTACCTCATTTTCCCTCATACCATCCCAGATGTGTATGACTTTCTTCTGCTGTACAAATATGAAGATTTTTATAAGAATATTTCAGCTTTGTAGGCGCATACAATGCAAGAGAATGGTGGCCAGAACAAAAAGAACATAATGACAGCATAAAAGTAACCCATATGATTCCAGAAGTTAAATCCATATCTTCAGAAGCGATATAAGTTTGGGTGAAAATAAGATCAATATTTTAGTCCTTTTTTTACTATAAATTCTCCTCCCTGTCCGGTATGTGGTGATATGCACAAATAATGCAAATCCCCAAAAATAGAGTATGTGAAAGTAAAGATTTAAGGTAAATAATTACTTTAATATTGATCTGTTTCTCACCCATACCTATCATATCGGTTATGAAGATAGAGATTTAACCACTGGAGTGATATGGATTACTTTTATGTGGCTTTAAGTGATTTCTGGACCTTCAATGTTCTGATCACCATTCACTTGCATTGTATGGACCAAGAGAGCTGAAATATTCTTCTAAAATGTTTCGTTTGTGTTCAAGAGAACACAGAAGTAGTACACATCTGGGATGGTATGAGAGTGAGTAAACAATTATATAATTTTCATTTTTTGGGTGAACTCTACTCTCGGTTTGTTATTTTAAAGCAGATTTAAGTTCCATTTACACCAGTGGCGAATTCTCAGGACCAGCAAAGCCTTCTCTGCTGGCTTAACATGCCAAATATATAAATAAATATTTTTAATCCTTTCATTTTCAATCACCTTTCCGCCTATGTATTTTTAATTGCTATCCACTTTCATTAATTTGAAAAATTACCAGTCAAATAATTGGATTGTAAACGAAAATAATAGCTTTCCTAGAAATCGAAAGAATCAAATGAAAATACCCTATAAAAATAACCTTGAAAGTGAGTATTTTGTATAGGTGTGGCATTACTGCAAGAATGACTGTATTACTATTATTATCAATAATAAATATGGAAAAGAAAAATTCATGAACTTTGAACAAACTCCACACGCACTGGATGACCTAGATACAACAAAGCAAAGAAATCTCTCAAAATCTTTGGGAGAAAAGCAGCATCAATGAATGAAGGTTGCATTAAATATCACAGAAATCAAATCCAGTCAAGGCATTTATTGGTGCATGTGATTAAACTGAAGAGCTGTTTTTCTCTGGGTGTGTGCGAGGGTTCTCCCACTACTCAAAGTCATTCATAACACCCCTCATTAGAGGCCCGATCTAAGGACCCTCAAACAAGTGATTAATTAGACTGGAATTTAAGAATATTTAAATTTGATTGCAGCAGATTTAAGCAGCTGCTTCGGGGCACCTTTGTGTATGTCAGTGAGTGTAGTGGTGATGAATCTAAATATTCTGAATCAGTGAGGGAAAAGAATGCTGCAGAAATATGGGTGCGAATGGTGCTGGGCTGAATTACAATGGGCTGCTTATCGAGTCAAATAACTATCAAGCAGGCCCCTCTGCTGCAAGATTTCAACAACAACCAACATTTGTAGAAGATCTAATAATGCAAGGGTGAAAAAAGTTATCTGATAACAAAGGCTTTAACATTTAAAGGGATCAAGTCATGCATTTATAATGTTATTAATGTTTATATAAGGTTTTTGCACAATATAGTATTAAATGACATTTTCCACCCTGTTTCTGGACCTCTGTCTGAAACGCTCAGTTTTTGTATACTTCAACTTTAAAATTTCAATACACTGTGTTATGATTGGCTAACATACTTGCAGCGCAAACACTACCAGCTACAGTATAACACGTGGAAAAGTTTTACCAAAATAGTAAATGTCAAAATATCAAAGAAACTTGATTCCTCATGACATGACCTCTATAACAGAGAATGCAATTACAGAGCTGAATATTTATGCTGAAGACCCAGTGACCTGCAGACCTGTGCACATATATTGGATTACATGCGTGAGAATGTTTCAGTTAGTATTGAAGGGCCACCAGGTGTCTTAATAAATTTTACGATTCCAGTCCCACATTTCTTTTAGTTTCCAACAGATAAAGAGGGGTCCCACAGTAGAACGTGAAAAGAGCCAGGGGACGAACTGCCATTGTGCAGTGTTTTCAAAAGCCAAAACTGTGGTCAAACATACAAAAGGGAAATGAGCCAAGTGGCTAACCTGCAGGCCTTTGACAATAATCTTCACATGCTGCCCCCACAGGTTTGTGCAAATGGACTTCCACATGTGTAATGAGGTCAGCTTAATTTGCAACTGAAATTCATACATACGCCCTCGCAGATCACAACTTATGAATCTATACTGCATCTAGACGTGTCTTTATACATGCAAGGATAGTTCAACCATGAATGAAAATTCTGTCAAAATGTAATCAACTTCATGCACTTCTAAAACCGTAGAACTTTCTTTCTTTAATGGAACACAAAAGGAGAAATTTTACAAACTTAAAAGTGTTTATTTGCCATATAATGAAGTAAAGAGTGACTTGGGTCTGTCAAACTCCAAAAAGGACACAAAACACTATTAACCCTTTCAGCTCAGAAGGTGTTTTTAAAGATTTCCTTTTCAGTGGTATGCCCAATATTAAAGAATTATAACTCAGCAAAGAAATAAAAGAGGGTCAGTTGTTTGGTATCATTTTAAAGAAAACTTTTGCAATGATATAGATTATGATCAATTATTAGACACCAAAAAACAGCTAAAATAAACCGTGAGCCAAACATTTACTATTCCCTCATAATTTTGTGATTTGACATAAGGTGCAAATAAGGTAGCTGTTATGACTTGTGTGAAGCAGGAGAAGGCAGGTGGGTGTTTTGGATCCAAATGCAGTTTTATTTGGGACTACACAAGGTAAACAAACTCAGGAACAAAAGAAAGGGTCCACGATGGGAAAAAGAAACTAAAACATGAGGTGACATACAAGGGTGAACAGGGAGCAGCGAACATCCATGAAGGGCAGGGATAACCTAGAACGAACAAACAGGCAAACATAAACAGCAGGGTTATCCCGCACGAACCAGGGTTACCCTCGAACGGACCAGCGAACTGCGGGGAACAAGAACGAAGAACACATGAGAGCTTAGACAACGAAAGGACGAACAGGCAACGTCAACGCATGACAAAGGGAAGGGAAAACAGCGGGGTTTAAATAACGAGACACGGTAATGACAAAATGACGGACAGGTGCGGACAATAACACAGTGACGGGGCCGGAAAAGACGGGAAGAAGGGAAGTGTAGTTTTTCACAGAGACAGTGAAACACGAGCGGACAACAAGGAAGACATGACAGGAAGCGTGAGCGGTGAGACAGAAAACCCGGAGCGGACAACAAGGGAGCGTGACACGGAACGTGATAAGGGAAAACGGAAAACACGGGACGGACAACACGGGATCGTAACAGTAGCTCTGAAAAACTGTTTTGTTCCCAGTTATGTCACTTGTTGCTGAGTAACATTTTGTGTTGATACGACAAAGCAATGAAAAGTTATAGCATTACAAATATAATTTATCCAGTGTCCAAACAAATAAAACTTTAATAATAATAATAATAATAATTGTATATAAGAGCTAGTTAAACCGAAATGAGTAACAAGATCTCATTCAGTACCATTCTGTGTCATTTGAGCCATCATTGAGCCATATAAGATTGAACAATGCTCTCTGCCCATATATGACTGTGACAACCGCCAAAGGAAGGGACGGAAACAGGTGTCAGCTTAAGGGGTAAGCTTTTTATTTCTCTTGTTCACTATACACAATATCGGTGTTGTGGGGTTTTTTCCTTGGACGGGTTGTCGGGCCCCCATGCTCCGTCACTGCTGCCCTTTTATGCCGCTCTCCTCATGTTACTGAAATTAGACACAGGTGTTAGTCATCATTTTAGCTCAGGTGTGAGCGCCCTTACCGCTTTTCTCTCCCGGACGGGCGCTTGACCACGCCCCCGCTGCCACATACCCCCACCGCCCGACTCAGGCCGGGGCGTCATCCGGCCTGCCTACCACTCCCCCATTTCTGGAGAGGAAGTTAGCAGCAGCCATCTGCACCCCCGGTCTGTGGACCACCTTGAACTTAAAAGGCTGGAGGGCCAGATACCAACGGGTGATCCGGGCGTTAGTATCTTTCATGCGGTGGAGCCACTGCAGTGGGGCATGATCCGAGCAGAGGGTGAAGGCCCGCCCCAGCAGGTAGTATCGGAGGGTGAGGACCGCCCCATTGATGGCCAGACATTCCTTCTCTACGGTGCTGTACTTAGTCTCCCTCAAGGAGAGCTTCCGGCTAATGTACAGCACCGGGCGCTCCTCTCCCTCCACCACCTGCGAGAGTACGGCCCCAACCGTCTGTCTGAAGCGTCCGTCTGCAAAACAAAAGGGAGAGAGAAGTCAGGTGCATGCAAAAGCGGCCCCCACAAAGTGCAGCTTTAATCTGTGTAAACGCCTGTTGGCACTGCTCCGACCATTGGACCGGATCTGGAGCCCCCTTTTTAGTAAGGTCAGTCAGCGGGCTGGTGACATCCGAATAATTAGGTACAAACCGTCTGTAATAGCCAGCCAGCCCCAAGAACTGCCTCACCCCCTTTTTGGTCTTGGGTCTAGGGCAAGTCGCAATCGCCGCGGTCTTGTCAATTTGGGGACGCACCTGGCCATGACCCAAGTGGAACCCCAGATACCGTACCTCCACATGCCCAACCGCGCACTTTTTCAGGTTTGCCGTGAGCCCCGCCCGCCGCAGCGATCTCAGGACGGCCCTCAGATGTTGTAAGTGCCGGTGCCAATCATTGCTATAAATGATGATATCATCTAGATAGGCAGCGGCGTAAGCAGTATGCGGTCTGAGGATCCTATCCATGAGGCGCTGAAGCGTGGCTGGTGCCCGAACAAACCGAAAGGAAGCGTCACGCAATTGGTGTAATCCAAACGGCGTGGTGAAGGCCGTTTTTCACGGGATATTGGTGTCAAGGGATCTGCCAATATCCCTTCGTTAGATCCAAGGTCGAATAAAACCGAGCAGTACCTAACCGATCGAGCAGTTCATCAACACGGGGCATTGGGTATGCGTCAAATTTAGACACCGCGTTGACTTTTCTATAATCCACACAGAAGCGTACAGACCCGTCGCTCTTGGGAACAAGGACGACCGAGCTGGACCAATCGCTGTGAGATTCTTCTATTACTCCCATGTCAAGCATCGCGTCCAATTCTTCCCGAACTATTTTCTTTTTGTGTTCGGCAAGCGATAGGGCGACAGCGTACCACTACGCCCGGCTCGGTCTCGATGTGGTGTTGTATGATGTCTGTGCGGCCCGGTAGGGAGAGAACACGTCTGCAAACTCCTTTTGTAGTTCGGAAACCTCTGTGAGTTGGCGTGGGAGAGGTGGTCTCCACAAGGAACCGGGTGTTAGGATTGCGGGCTTTGTTTACCTCCGGTCCGAGCTCCGCCCTCTCGGAACTACCGTTGCCAACGTCACAGAGGCGCCTCTTCCCTCCACAATTTCAGGAGGTTGAGGTGATATATTTGACGACGCCCCTCTATCGGTACGTTTAACCTCATAATCGAGATCCCCAACTCGTCGTGTGACCACAAAGGGTCCTTGCCACTTGGCGAGTAATTTCGAGCTCGATGTTGGGAGTAGTACAAGTACTTTATCTCCCGGTGCAAATTCCTGTAGCTGAGCACCCCTGTCATACAGCCGGCGTTGGCGTTCTTGAGCCTGGAGCAAATTCTCCTGTGTTTATTGCCCCAGTGTGTGGAGTTTTGCTCGAAGATCAAGAACGTATTGAATTTCATTTTTAGCATTAGAAGGTCCCTCCTCCCAAGCTTCACGGATGACGTCGAGGACCCCGCGTGGGCATCGCCCGTACAGCAGCTCAAATGGGGAAAATCCCGTGGAGGCTTGCGGAACCTCTCGTACTGCGAATAACAGGGGGTCCAGCCACTTATCCCAATTCCTAGCGTCTTCATGCACGAATTTACGAATCATATTTTTGAGTGTTTTATTAAATCGTTCCACCAGTCCATCCGTATGAGGATGGTACACGCTAGTTTGAATCGACTTAATGCTCAATAGTTCGTAAAGTTCGCGAAGTGTTCGTGACATAAAAGTAGTGCCTTGGTCGGTGAGGATTTCTTTCGGAACCCCAACCCGGGAGATTATTTTGAAGAGTGCCCGGCAACACTACGTGCTGAGATGTTGCTCAGAGGCACTGCTTCCGGATACCGCGTTGCGTAATCCACCAGGACTAACACAAAGCGATGTCCGCGTGGCGTCCGTTCTAATGGCCCGACGAGGTCCATTCCAATTCTCTCGAAGGGAACCTCGATCAATGGAAGGGGCGCAAAGGCGCTTTTGGGGTGGCCGGTGGGTTTACCAGCTGACATTCACGGCACGCCGCACACCACCTGCGGACGTCGCCGCCAATGCCCAGCCAATAGAAACGGGCTATTAGACGAAAAAGTGTTTTCCGTTCCCCTAGGTGACCGGCCATAGGATTATAGTGAGCCGCCTGGAAAACCATTTCCCGGCGGCTCCGTGGATTCAACAATTGTGTCACCTCCTCCTTTGTTTGAGCGTCCTGCGTCACTCTGTACAACCGATCTTTAATAACTGAAAAATACGGATATGAAAGGGCGATACCCGGCCAGAGTTGTTGACCATCGATTACTCTCACTTGGTCAAAAGCGTGCTTAAGGGTTTCATCCCGCGACTGCTCCAAGGGAAAGTCCCCCTCAGGGAACCCTTCCCTCGTCACTTGGAGCAGCCGAGGACGGCCCCGGCTCTGCCTCCCCTGCCAAAGCATCGCACATCACACACCTCTTCACTTTCATGCAGGACCCATCCGCACAAACTCCCTCTAATACACTTCTAAAATTCGGCCAATCAGTACCCAAGATTAGCGGATGGGTGAGGCAGGAACTAACCGCTGCCTCCACACTATGTTTTTCTCCCCGGAATTTGATCGCTAAAGTCACCATGGGGTACTTGTGAATATCCCCATGCACACACCTCACCCTCACCCGTTTAGCTGTGCCCAAAGTCCCGGGTTGAACCAAGCGTTGGTGGATGGTGGTCTGATTACAGCCGGTATCCATCAATGCTTGGTATGTACCCCCCTGGATCCTTACCGGGACCCGGTACGCTCCAGCCCGACCGGGGGCAGCCTGCGGGACATCGGAGACCCGCAACACCGTCCCCACCTCCATCAGCAGACACTGATCCCGGAAGTGGTCCGGGTCTCCGCACCTCCAGCAGACCGGCCCAGGCGCCAGGGCGCCACCACCTGAGGAGGAGAGCGGCTGAAGGACGGGGAAGGGTTAGGCGGGTTCTCCCACGGCTGGGAAGTTAGCCTGGTGTATCCTCCACGCCTGCGGGGGGCAGGAACGGACCCTGGGGAGAGAGCAGAGCGAGACAGAACGGGGGGGAGAAGCAGGGGAAGACACAGGGGAAGGGGAGAGAGAGAGAGAGGTGGAGGGCTCATCCGCCCTCGGTATTGCCGCCAAGTGGTCCTCCGCGAGCTGAACAGCTGCCTCCAGCGACGCCGGGCGGTGGCACTGGACCCATTCCGCCATTCTCCTGGGCAGTCGTTGCGCGAATTGCTCCAGTACCACCTGATCAATGACTCCCTCGACGTCGCGGTCCCCCGCGAGCAGCCACCGCCGACAGGCGTCCCGGAGCCATTGAGCAAACGCAAACGGGCGGTCGGACTTCTCAAGCTTCATGCTCCGGAAGAGCTGGCGATTCTCCTCCGGGCTCCGACCAACCCGTTGCAGAATGGCCCTCTTCAGGTCAGAGTAAGCCAGGAGGTTAGTCGCCGGCAGTTGTTGTGCCGCGAGTTGTGCTTCCCCGGACAGGAGAGGAATTAGACGGGCTGCCCACTGTTCGGGCGGCCAGCCCCAGATTTCAGCCGTCTTCTTAAATAAGTTGAGGAAGGCCTCAGGATCATCTGCTACCCCCATCTTCTGTAACGTGGGCGGGGGCAGCGTAGCGTGAATTTCCGGGGTCGCGGCTGGGGCTGACGCAGCCTCCTGGCTGAGGAGGCTCCGGATAGCAAGTCGGTCCTCTGCCTGAGCCCGCATGATCTCCAAGAACCGCCGATCTTGATCCTGCCGGAGCTCAAGCAGGGATTGTTGGTGGCCTTGATGGAGAGTAGCGAGGGACTGGAGGATTTCCGCCAGCTGGGAGGACTCTATGGGGCGACCTTGTTCCATAACTAAAAAAAAATAAATAAATAAATAAAAAATGTTCCCAGGTTTCGCACCAATGTGACAACCGCCAAAAGGAAGGGACGGAAACAGGTGTCAGCTTAAGGGGTAAGCTTTTTATTTCTCTTGTTCACTATACACAATATCGGTGTTGTGGGGTTTTTTCCTTGGACGGGTTGTCGGGCCCCCATGCTCCGTCACTGCTGCCCTTTTATGCCGCTCTCCTCATGTTACTGAAATTAGACACAGGTGTTAGTCATCATTTTAGCTCAGGTGTGAGCGCCCTTACCGCTTTCTCTCCCGGACGGGTGCTTGACCACGCCCCCGCTGCCACAATGACTTTCACCTGGCAGCAGCAATCTGAATCCTAATATGATTGGTTTAGCATTCCATGTTGGACAATGTACTACATCATTTCTGATGAAGTCATGTGATCCAGGAAAGCTAATGTGTTTTTTAGCCAAATAGCACATTATGTGCTGTGTCCTTTGTGTGAATTATCTAATTATCTATACTTTTGATTACGTTGTGAGTGGGCTTGTTTTAATGGGAATCTCATCTTCTAAGTAATAATATGTGATATTTTATGTCCTGTTCATTTTTCATGAAGTTATAAGCAAAAAAGGCAGCTTATAAGCGACACCTGTTTACATTTATGTCAAGGACATGTACTTAGCTATTACTCAAAATATATGTATCTGTGAGTTAAACTTTCAAACGACATATGACACATGGCTATTTGATCAGTTTGAAGTTTTTACTGATTGCTATAATATGTACAGTAAAGTAAGTGTAAAACATTAACATAATGGAACATTTCTGATTTGTCTGCAAAATTCAAAGCACTTGCTCCATTTTCATCATACTGCCTACATGCATTGTAATGTACAGCTTCTAAGCTTTAAGACTATACCTGTTTTGTGTTGGTATTAAAAGTTATTAATATTTTGATATTATTTTTTTCGGTGGGCCTGCTGGGCATAAAGGGTTACAAAAGTAAAAGCGATCAATATTCCAAGTCATTCAATTACTTTGTATGATGACAGAACAAAATTATATATGTTTCTCACCCTTAATTCAAATCAAATTAATAAAGCATTGAGATCAAATATCTCAATCTACATCGATAACATCAAACCTCATTGGTTCTTTTGACATGGCATCATGACGTTTGTTCATGAGATACAACGTGAACTTGGTCAGAGTGGCTATGTGCCAATTTTGTAGTGTAGAGATGGCTTTGGATTCACTGAGCAGACACTTGAGTATGCCCAATAGCTCTGATGAGAAAGCAGCAGTCCATAATGTAGGGTCACGTGTAAGTCCCGACTCCTCAGCTGGTGAGGGTATTGCCTTGTAACTGTGTACCCACTATGTTAACAGAGGGCAGAGATGTAATCCTCTGCTCCACTCTGGAAGAACATTTGGGACCATTTTCCTCTGACTGAGAACCTGAAACACGTTTTAAATCATCCCAAAAGTGTTTTCCTCTTTCTTCTGAAGGATTTTACAATATCAGCTCATCAAGTGGAAAGAGTCACATGGGTAGCACTGACTGCAGTGCAGGTATGCATACAGGCTCAATATTTGGGGTCCTTTCGGGTCAGGCCGTGGGTGGCAAACAGCAGTCTCTTTTATTTGGAATGATCTTTCCTTGGATTAGGTATTATGGAGTGAGGGAGAGCAGAGGAGAAAATGCATATCTCTCCTCACTTCCAAAATTGAGTCAATATGAAAATCAGAGAGCAGGCTGGCATCTGAATATATATATATATCTTTCTCACTCCAAATTGAAAATTGCAGCAGTAGCATTTCCCCTCATATCACGCCTTTTCTCATGAAAGAAGCACATTCAAAAGACACTTCAAAGAGTGTTCTCTACTGCCTGCCTTTATACAATTCGGAGATAAAATTTACACATAAACCTGAATAATTAATGAACCTTGGATCCACAGACAGTATTTGCACACGGCTTTAAACTTCTAACTCCACACAATACACTGCTATTGTCAAAATAAATAATGAGTATGACTGCCAAACTATTAATCTCCCATAATTCATACATTTGGACATAAAATCAAATATTGTGCTGAAGTGTGTAATTTCTGCACAACTAAAACCTCCAAATGGAACTGCAAAAATAAACATTCTTTACTGAATACTCTTAAACAGATAGTCCTACCCCAATCTCACACCATTAGTTAAGTCAATGTTGCTATTTTGGGCTGGACAGTTCACTCAAACAGCAATACCTACGAATAACCTATGAATGGCTTATTCATACTTTATAGTTGTTCCTGCATATTAAGCTGGGAAATGAGAAAGAATTTCAACCTGAAAAAAGCATCACACTTCATAAGCGATGAGATGACAGATAAGTTCAACATTCATGCAGGCTGTCTTAATGAGCTGTCAGATTTCACATCATGACACTAAGTAAACAAGTACAAAGAACATCTGTACTTTGTCTGATAATTAGCTTCCACAGAGTTTCATAAATAATGGTTTAAAAATAAGCACCACACAACTACATTTCCATTAATTCCTCTGATGAATCCGTCTGTGGGCTGTACATCAAAATTATTATTATTATTATTATTTTATTTTTATTTTTTTGCAGATATCTATGAGCAGCCTAATCTCTGTATGGAATGAATGGAGTCAGTAAAGCAAAAATTTGAGAGTGGGGCAAAATTAGATCGGCATATCTGCATCATCATAATATTTGTAGGAAGAAGCTGAGAAGTTTGAATTTAGAGAGCTAAAAGATGTCAGAAATTGTAAGTCTAAAATGTGATGTGACACATTTGAATAATTAAGTTTGTGACAACTTCAAAGTCAATCAGTGCCTGGTTTAAGGAATAATTCACCCCAAAAAATGTATTTTGACATTATTTACCATCATGTTTTCCAAACCTGTATGACTTACTTTCTTTTGCGGGACAAAAAAGTAGAAATTGTAATGAATACCAAGGTCAATATAATGATTTTTCACTACTATGGCAGTTGATACTGTTAAACCTTAAACAAGGAGCAAAAAGTAAAAGTAGTCCATGTAGCTCATGCATCATATTCCAAGTCTTCTGAAAGCATACTAGGAGTTTAGCATGAAACAACACAAAATGTAAGTTGTTAGTGCTAAAAAAACAATGCAATGTGCCACTGTGAGCGAGCTTCTCTCATGCACTCATGAATGCACAACGGACGTCAAGATCATCACTGAATAATGACCAAAATTATGTTTGTTTGTTTTTTTCACCAAAACTTAGTATGCCTTCTGAAGACTTGGAATATGACACATACACCACATGGACTACTTTTATGATACTTTTAGGTCCTTTTTAAGTTTTAAATTGAGTCACTATCATCTGCTACTATTACAAAGAAAAGATGAACTGGGATATTCATTCAAATGTTTCCTTTTGTGTTCTGCTTAAGAAAGAAAGTCATGCATGTTTAGAACGACATGAGGGTTAATAAATTATGCCAGAATTGTAATTTTTGGGTGAACAATTCCTTTAAATGCCTATTTAAGCTACACAAAAAGAAAATGAACTCAGCCAAATAAATCCCTTAGGCAACATAGTGAGTATGGCAATATCCCTGCCCGTCTCCTCTGGTGGGATTACGCTAATGAAAGTATGATAAAGATGCCTAATACCTCCTTTTCCCCTCTTCCTTTTCCATATTTCCCTCTTAGAAAGCAGCATAATATCGAGTTATCAAATTATAATACCGGATTAGTAGTAATGGCACTCATTTCTCTCATTGAAGCACATGCGTATTGATGTTAAGCCTTTATATCAGGGGGACGTTCTGCTTTCAAAAAAACTGGCATCTCTCCTTTATGCCAAGGTCTTTGTCATCATTTTTTACAGCATCTGAAAACATCACAATGTTTGTCCAAAAACTGTATCTCCAAGGTCTGCACAAAAACATGTTGAGGGGCAGTGGCCCAAACCAAGAGCAAGCTATGCCCCCTGAAACAATTGTGAAATTCAGCATTTTCCCTTGTACCTGCCAATGTTGTCAGTATTGCCTTGAGCAACTCGCACAACTTCAAAGCGGGTCGCTTAAAACAAACATAGGAAGTTTATAGTGCCAGAGACACAGTGTTAACAGTTTTCGAGAACATGTACCTATGCATGGCTTACAGAGTTGTCTCTGCACATTAAGCTGGAATAGAAGAAAGTATTTTAACACTGAAAAAGCTTTAACTAAAAAACAACTTTACTGTAAAGTGTTTCCACAATATTTGACTGTTGATGATGATAAATGGTCCAAATAAAGGAATACTCCAGGTTCAATACAAGTTAAGCTCAATCGACAGCATTTGTGGCATAATGTTGATTTCCACAAAAAGTCGTTTAGACTCACCCCTCCTTTTCTTAAAAAAAAAAAAAAAAAAAAAAAATCTGGGTATCAGTGAGGCACTTACAATGGAAGTGAATGGGATCAATGAAAGTTTTTTGGAAAGTTTCCCATTTTTGGAGGGTTTGAAAAGAAATTTGAAGATTTTAATTTGTAAAAAGCACTTGCATTCCTTCTTCTGTTAAAATCGGTGTATTATTAAAGCTTTAAAGTTGTTCAAATGGTCATTTTTACATTTTAAGGTTTCTTGACATTATATCGTCATGGTAACAAAGTTGTAAAATCTTTACACAGAAAAGGTTAGCAAGTGATTTAATAACACTAAAATAATTTGTACATGCATATCCTTTATGCCTTGTGTCTATACTTTTGAAACAGTGAGTATTTTAATGTTCAGAAATTGGCCCCCTTTCATTTCCTTTATAAGTGCCTCAATGTAACCCAGATTTGAGCTTTTTTAAAGAAAAGGAACAAGTCAAAATAAATGTTCTCTTACGAGAGGTTCTCTCGTATTGCGTAAGCTAGCTTACGCTACGGGAAAGATTAATCTTTTCTGAGATATTGAAGCCAAAAAATTATCCTTAATTTTGTATCATTTGTCAACGCAGTGCAGCAACTGCAGACCTTGAGCGGGCTAGCTAGCGAGCTCATTGGTTGCTCTGCGGCAACTGCTGCAGCCTATAGACGAACTTGGGCGAACTCGCGTCCAATGAGAGGCGTCCGTGCGCTTACTGCATCAAAGCCCGCCAAAATGGGCGTGGCTAGAGTGCATATAAGCGTAGTTCGTAGGCTGGAACCCTGATTTTCATCTCTTCAGTGAAGCTCTTCGCATCTCTGAACTGGAAGCCGCGTCGCCGTTCGAGGGGCATCTAGCAAGCTTGGACAGCGCTCGAAGAAGCCGGCCGTCTTCGCCACCTTCAGCCGTCCTGCAAGCTACGCCATCCGGCGACGTATCCTTTTTTAGAGCAAGCTAAGTTCCTCAGTGAACTTCACAAAAAGAGTATCGAGCGTCTTTTTAAAGATGCCTCGCACTTCCTGCGGCTCATGCCGCGCTCCTCTCAGCACCGGAGACCGCCACCTCATCTGCACTCTCTGCCTGGGACGGGAACATGCAGAGCTCGCCCTTGCTGACGGCGGATGCGACCTCTGCGAGGAGCTTCCGATGTCGACCCTGCGGGCTCGACTCGAAGCATGCAAAACCGAAGCCGCCGCGCCGCCTTTCGTTTCGCCGCGCAATAAGAAGCGCCGCTCCCAAAGGCTGCCGGAACCGGTGTTTGAAGCGACTGCTTCGCCAGAGCCTCTCCCTCGAGTCTCGACTTCACCCTCCCCGCCCCCCCGGGACGCGCAGTTGCCGCCGAGCGGCTGCACTGCTGCCATCTGGGATGACGAGGTGGAGGATAAGGGTTGCTGTTCCATCATGGCTTCGGACAGCGAGGAGTGGTCAGGCTCCCAAGCCTCCTCCTCGGCCCAGGAATCCAGAGGATTCGGTAGCAGCACACCTTTGCCCGCCCTCCGCGAGATGGCGGTATAAACCGGTGCTCCCGTCTAGGCCTGCAGAACTACTTCGGCCTGTGTTGGCCGCGCCTATGCCGCCGCCGGCCAAGCCGCATCTGCTCTGCATTCCATGGCCATCTTACAGATCCTCCAAGCGGACCTCCTTCGAGAATGGGATGAGAAAGGCGGACACCCAGAGGCTGTTTCAGATCTAAGGAGCGCGACGGACAACGCCGCTCTCTCCGTCCGGTCTCTTCGGTTCCGCGGTGAGTGGCATTGTTGACCGTTTCATGGAAGTCCAGAAAGCCACCCAAGCCATGAATCTCTTCCTGCCTCGTCGCGCTAGCTCCTCTGCAGGCCACCCACGTGACCAGCCTCCTGCACGAGCCTCTTCACAGCGCCCAGCTCAGCAAAGCCAGACTTTTCAGCTTCGACGGGGCGGCCGCCCTAGGTCGCGCTCAGACAGCCGCCGCAGACCGCCGCCCCCCCGCGGGCCTCGGCCTAATATTGCGTTGAAACCTGAGCAACCGAAGTCCTCCTAGCTTTGTTGAGAAAACGACGGCTCAGTCCCGCCGCAGCCGGACAGCCGTCAAAGCTTCGCCCTCTGTCAGTCCCCTTCTCTCAGGCTACTGCAGTGGTGGATTCAGCAGCCAACAAGCCGGTGATACTGCCCGTTTGCCTGCACTCAAAACGCCGTTTTCATGGCGACCCAAAGAAATCTTGAGTAGAAAATGTGCCCACAATCCAGTGTTCACCCCTACACACAAGCATTACACTTCCCGTGTTCCTATCAGAGCCCACTCACATAAAGCGGACACAGCCCGCTCGAGTGTTAGAGTCAATAAACGCGCTCACGAATACGTGCGCGCGCCCCTTCTCTGGCCGCTCTGTCACACGACCAGTCTTGTGTAGAAAATGTGCCCACAATCCAGTGTTCCCCTCTACACACAAGCATTACACTTCCCGTGTCCCGATCAGAGCCCACTCACATAAAGCGGACACAGCCCGCTCGAGTGTTAGAGTCAATAAACGCGCTCACGAATACGTCGCGTGCGCCCATTCTCTGCCCGCTCTGTCACACGGCCAGCAAACACTTCTCTGTATGTAAGTCCCGTGCCCGTGACTATGCTCGCGCATCACTTAACAGATGTGACTCTTTCCCCATTCACCTCAATCGGGAAGTCACTCACAGAACAGCCTGTCCCTGCTGTCTGCGAGCAGTCATGCATAAGCACAGTAAGCACGCTCACACATTCTGTTCAGCGCGCTGTGTGCGGCAATCAGGGCGATTTGGCCATTCACCCTCTAGCGTTACGCTTCAAAGCGTGGGAAGCTATCCCAGGATATCCAAATGGGTGTCAAGCACAATAAAACAGGGCTATTTGCTACAGTTCGATTGCTGCCCTCCCCGCTTCAGAGCGCGGCTCGAAACTATTGTGAACACGGAAGCAGCCTGCATGCTTCGTTCAGAAATAGCAAACCTTCTGTGCAAAAGGGCCATAGAGAAAGTGCCGCCTTCGCTGAGCGAGTCGGGGTTTCACAGCCGTTATTTTCTTGTTCCCAAGAAAGACGGCGGCCTCAGGCCAATATTAGATCTCAGGGTTTTGAACAAGGTGCTTGCAAAAGACCGTTCAAAATGCTTACAATCAGGAAACTCCTCGCGCATACGCGCCAGGGGACTGGTTTATCTCTCTCGATCGCCTATTTTCAGATTCAGATAAATCCCGTCACAGGCCATTCTTGAGATTCAGCCTGACGGCCAGGTTTATCAATACACCGTCCTTCCGTTCGGCCTGTCTTTAGCACCCCGTACTTTCACGAAGTGCATGGATGCGGCGCTCGCACCCCTGCGGAGTCAGGGCTTGTGAATTCTGAACTATTTGGACGACTGGCTGATTATGGCACAGTCACATACGGAGCTTCTGTCTCACAGAACAGTTCTCCTCAGCCATCTGAACAGTTTGGGTCTTGCAGTCAATTGGACCAAGAGCTCACTACAGCCCAGTCAGGCAATTTCCTTCCTTGGAATAGAACTAGACTCCGTGGCAACGACGGCTCGCTTATCTACACAGCGCGCGTGCGCCGTGTTCAACGACTAGCCGCGTCCTTTCAGATGAACAGCCTCACGCCTCTGAAAA
Source organism: Xyrauchen texanus (assembly GCF_025860055.1). Lineage (NCBI taxonomy): Eukaryota > Metazoa > Chordata > Actinopteri > Cypriniformes > Catostomidae > Xyrauchen > Xyrauchen texanus. The sequence continues at coordinate 18,486,553 of NC_068311.1, forward strand.
AATTTCAGAGAGTGCTAGGTTACATGGCCTCAGCCGCAGCAGTACTTCAGCTGGGTTTACTGCGCATGCGCCGCTTCAGCATTGGCTAAACACCCGCGCGTCTCGCCGGGCTTGGGCCACAGGCCGCCAGCCGATCAAGGTGACTCAGACCTGTATTTCAGCTCTGCAGCCCTGGACAGTGGCCGAATGGTATCAGCGGGGAGTGACGATGGGAGCTGTATCTCGCCGAAAAGTCATCTCGACAGACGCGTCCAACACGGGTTGGGGCGCGGTCTCGCGAGGGCTCTCGGTTTTTTGGCCTATGGTCAGTTCAGGAAAAGCTCCTTCACATAAATTGTCTGGAAATGATAGCGGTCGATGCACGCGCATGCGCTTTCTCCGGTCATTCAGGGTCACCACGTCCTGGTCTGTTCGGACAACAGATCTGTGGTATCCTACCTAAACCGTCAGGGCGGTGTCAGATCCAGGAACCTCTTCCATCTGACGAAATGCATACTGAGTTGGTCCCAGTGCCACCTGCGCTCGCTGAGGGCGATGCACGTGCCAGGCCACCTGAACGACGGCCCAGACAGACTGTCCAGAGACAATATTCCCCCAGGGGAATGGTCCCTGCACGCTCAAACAGTCCAGAAGTTATGGCGCATATTCGGCAGAGCAGAGATAGACCTCTTTGCGTCAGAAGAGAACTCTCACTGCCCAATATTTTTCTCGAGCGAGGACGCAGCTGGCCCAGGACTGGCCCAACCGCCCGCTTTACGCCTTCCCTCCCGTCTCGCTATTGCCACAGGTAATGCAGAGGATCAGGGAAACGCGTCACTCGGTGCTCCTCATAGCCCCACGTTGGGAGAATCAGACATGGTTCCCGGAGCTTACGCAGCTGTCACAGACAGCACCGTGGCCCATCCCAGTGAGAGCAGATCTCCTCTCTCAAGCTCGCGGCATGATCTGGCATCCCCACCCAGAGCGCTGGGCGCTGCACGCGTGGGTAATCAACGACTACCCGTCGCTCTGCCAGAAGGGGTAATAAACACCATCATACACGCTAGAGCCCCTTCCACGAGAAGACTATGCGTCAAAATGGTCTGTGTTTTCAAAATGGTGCACCGACAGAGACCTGGACCCACGGACATGTGGGGTGTCGTCGCTGCTCGTGTTTTTACAAAGAGCTGCTGGATAAGGGCAGATCCCCATCCACGCTCAAAGTGTATGTGGCGGCCGTCGCAGCGTTCGCTGAACCCCTACACGGCCAGTCACTGGGAAAAAACGAGCTGGTCATCCGCTTCTTCAGGGGAGCTAGAAGGATGAACCCCCCGCGCCCCCCATCGGTTCCTATCTGGGATCTTTCTATAGTTCTAGAAACTATGAAAGCCCCCCTTTCGAACCGCTTCAATCTGTGGATTTGCAATACCTTTCACTCAAAACCGTTTTTCTGACTGCCCTGTCATCAGTCAAACGTGTGGGAGACCTTCACGCGCTGTCTGTCAGCGCTGCGTGTCTTGAGTTTGGACCAAGTGACTTCAAGGTCATTTTAAAGCCTAGACACGGCTATGTTCCCAAGGTGATCGGTACTCCTTTCAGAGCACAGGTCATTTCCCTATCGGCGCTGCCAGCATCCGATAGCGAACGCGACGCCAATCTCCTTTGCCCAGTCAGAGCACTGAGATTGTATACTGCGTGCTCCGCCTCTTTCAGACGCTCTGAGCAGCTTTTCGTTTCGTTCGGAGGGCGCACCAAAGGTCTCGCCGCCTCGAAACAGACACTGTCTAGATGGATATTGGACGCTATTGCTGCCGCATACGCGTCAAAAGACCTGCCATGCCTGTTGGGCATTAGGGCTCACTCCACTAGAGGCATGGCCTCATCGTGAGCATGGTCCAGCGGGATTTCCATTCACGACATATGTGTGGCAGCGGGCTGGGCTTCCCCCTCCACCTTTGTCAGATTTTACAATCTGGAAGTGCCCGCCCTGCAGGCAAAACTACTAGCGGTTTAATACGCTACAGCTCCCCTGGTGAGCTGCACTGATGGGACTCATTCCACACAGACCGGCACCGCCGCTCTGTCGTTCCCTTCCCACAATGTGCTTATGTATTACACACACACACTGGCCCGCACTCTTGCCGGCCAAATATTATTTCCCCACTCACAAGGGCTCCCCGGGTCCCCCACCCCGGGGCTCATGCAGTGGATGCTTGGCGCCGCGGCGTTGACAATGGGTTCCCGTAGCGTAAGCTAGCTTACGCAATACGAGAGAACCTCTCGTAAGAGAACGAATCGGTTACCTAACGTAACCTCGGTTCTCTCTAGACGAGGGAATGAGTATTGCGTAGCCGGCCGTGCTCGCGCCACGAGCGACTTTCGCTTCATTCAATGAAAACCAGGGTTCCAGCCTATGAACTATGCTTATATGCACTCTAGCCACGCCCATTTTGGCAGGCTTTGATGCAGTAAGCGCGTGGACGCCTCTCATTGGACGCGAGTTCGCCCAAGTTCGTCTATAGGCTGCAGCAGTTGCCGCAGAGCAACCAATGAGCTCGCTAGCTAGCCCGCTCAAGGTCTGCAGTTGCTGCACTGCATGACAAATGATACAAAATTAAGGATAATTTTTTGGCTTCAATATCTCAGAAAAGATGAATCTTTCCCGTAGCGTAAGCTAGCTTACGCAATACTCGTTCCCTCCTCTAGAGAGAACCGAGGTTACGTTAGGTAACCGATTCGTTTGTGGTAATCAATATTACGCCACAAATGCTTTCGACTGAGTTAAACGTGTATTGAACCCTGAACATTCCTTTAACAACAAAGATGTAGCAAACTGCACAAAATAATTTTACTTAGACTAAAAGACCACAAAACAATCGCATTAACTCTTCTGCCACAAGAATGTAATGCATTTTAATTATCTGAATATTTTTTATTTATATTTTTTATTTAAAAAATATATATTTAAAGATAACTATATATAATTATATATTGATATAAATATGTATAATCATTATATATTGAATTATTGTTATATAAGGGGCTTTCTCATCAAATATTTGTATATGCGATTAATCATGATTAATAGGGACACCATGTAATTAATTTGATTAAAGTTTTTAATCGATTGACAGCCCTTATTTTAACTTGTGTTTATGCTGCCTCATTATCATCAACAAAGCTTGTGCCTGCAAATATGTGTTCAGGTGTAAATGTGTCAAATGTGACGTAAATATGCCCATGTTAGAAAAACTGCATATTATAATGATTTCTGAAGTATCATGTGACACTGAAGACTGCGGGTAATGATGCTGAAAATTTTACAATATATTCAAATAGAAAACTGTTCTTTTAAATTGTATAAAGAGTTCACAATATCAGTTTTTACTGTATTTTGGATCAAATAAATGCAGTCTTGGTGAGCAGAAGAGAATTCTTTTAAACTGTAAAGTAGGTCTAAAATTAAGTAAAGTCATTATGTAAAGAAAATGTATAGTCAGATTACTTAAAACTTGATTTTGATCATTACGTCTCCTCACATTCATTCTCTTTTTGTAACATTCCTCATTGATAGGCCAGGGGAGGCGTCTTTTGCCTCTTCAGGTGTGAAATACATCAATATTCATAATAATTCACGCATCCTCGCATATGACCTTTCTAACACTAAAAGCGTCTTACAAAAATTAGTTAAATTACTAATTTGTTTTGTATGAATAAGTGATCAGGATGGTTTTCACATCATTTTGCAGTGAAGACACTAGGCTACAAGATCCAGTTCTCAAAAGTCTTGTGAAAAAATATTTAGTATGTGTTTTATGGCCTTATTTCAATTACATAACATTTTTGTTTTTTCAAAAACCATGCATGAACATTATTTTTTCAAAAATACAAACATGTACACACATGTTGCTCTCATATTATTGTAGCCCAGTTTGTGCTGAATACAGTGTTATCAGACTTTAGCCATTAATATGTTTTTAAGCAACTGAAAAAACACAAATGTCAAGGCATGTCAAATTTTCTACAGGGCCCAAAACACCCTCCGACCCCAGAGAGTTAATTTGTTTTTCACTAATATATGAATAAGACCAGGAAAATATTTCTTTAATAGTAAATCTCATACTTGAGATGTGAAAATAGAATTTATTACTGAAAAAAGGGCCAATGGAAAACGTCCTGTTTACTTTCATAACCTCTATTCCCTGATGGAGAGAACGGACCATTGTGTTGATGTAGTGACACTAGGGGTCGCCCTTGGGAACCCCAAACACCTCTGATCTTTGAGAAAAGGCCAATGGGAATTTTCGAGTGGAATTTGCATACCACTCCCCCAGACAAGTCGACTGCCCAAAAATGGGGACAGGCTGTCCCAGCCGTTGCCTCTTCTCTTCTTTTTTTCTCCCCAAAAAAGCATGTAAATCGTTCAGCTGGGGGCCGTAAGTATCCGCATAAGGGAGTTGTTTCTTCTCAAAGGGAAGACACCGCGGAGACCACACTCTGCCCGAAGGGGAGGTAATTGAGTGGAAATACATCACATGGTCTTACAGTGTCGCATGTGGAGAAGTCCCCGTGGTAGGTCCTACCCAGAGGGGATGGAGCTCTACAAATATTTGCGACCGGTGGCAGAGGGCACTCTGCCCAAGGAAGATGTGGGTTTACCAATGGGGACATCTACCATGCTGTTGAGGTCACCCGGGAGTGGCTTGAAATGACTTGAGTCACTCCTGACTCGCAAGGAGGAGACAGCGGGCGAGTTGCAATGCGAGCGAAAACTGCCTTGGCGACTTATATACGCTACAGTCACCATGTTTTCCATTCTGACTAAAACGTTTGCCCTGGATCAACAGCCGAAGCCTCCGTAGGGTGAGAATTACTGCCAGCATCTCAAGGCAGTTGATGTGCCAATGCAGTCGCGGCCCTGTCCAGGAGTCATAACCACAATGCTCCTGGACACATGCAGTAAGGGGACCCCTGCCTGCAGAAATGCAAGGTCTGTCCAAGGGCTGAACAAATGGCAACAGATTTGCGTGATGACCATTCGATGTGTGCCGCGACGCCATGCCCATCTTGGAACTCGAGTCTGAAGCCAGTGATGAAGCGGTCTCATATGCTTCAACCTGAGCAGCATGACCACCGCCGAGGATGCCATATGCTCCACAATTTTGATGCTGGACGCTCATTAAAATGTGTTTCTGCGTCAGCATCTTGAACAGGAGTCTTTGCATGGTCCGGTTCAGTACTCACAGGTCCAAGATTGGCCACAGCCCATTGCCTTTCTTGGATATGATGAAGTAGGGGGTGTAGAACATCTCAGATGGAGGGACAGGCTCTCGCCCTTCACTGAGGTAAAACGGAAGCTGCTGAATCCGAGCAGACGCCCGGCAAACTGAATCGCATAGCCGAGTTGAATGGTCCTTGTCAGCCATTGTGACAGGTTTGGGCGCAAACCAAGTCTCCAAGCTCTGGGTGAGGGGACCAAGGGACAATCGCGTAGGACGTACCGGTGGGTGGGGCCTCAAGGAGGGGCGGAGCCAGAGGTGCCACGTAGAGGGCACTCGAACCCTGAACTCGTGGCCATGCTGAGTCTAGGGACATTGAAGCACTTACCTGGCTCTGAGTACCCACCATAGGAACGGTCAGCGATGGGGGAGAAGGGGAACTGTCCTCGTAGTCTGTCACAACCGCATGGGCGTGTTTGTGCCACAGCTGGGCACGCAGGGGCGGGGGACCTGCCTCCGCACTGCCATGCCTGACGTAAATGTGACCTCGCCCTGAGACGAGCCGGCAGTCTCATCACAGAACTCGACCAGGGAAAACGAGCATCCTGTGCAATGGGAGGTCTGTGGGGGGTTACCCGGTGGAGTGGCTCCCATTGGGTTCCACAAATCGTCCCCAGTGCTAACCAACACAGCCTCAAACTGTAGGTAGAAGGACCAAGGTGGGGAGACGTCCACAAACGCTGTCTCCACACGGGCAGCACCCAAGCATTTGAGACAGCGATCGTGGCCTTCGGAAGTGGCGAGGTATTGACCGCAACCAGGAAATACACACAGACGGAAAGCCATCTTTAAAAAGCCGTTCTCCGTCAGTGCCACTCTTTTAGAGGAAATATACTCTTTTATTTGCAAGAATATATACTCTTTGAGGTTGTCAAAGCACCCAGGGGCATTCTCTGCACTCAACCAGTCCCTAAGGGGGAAAAGCCGCTGTAATGCGCCGTAAATCCAACAGCATGCAGAGGTGAATGGACTGGCAGAGGAATTCAGCTCACTGAAACACAACCGCTCGGCTCTGAATAAATAATCTGAATGAGTGGTTGTGAGTCAGCTCCTTTTATACCCGTATGTCCGGGGGAGTGGCATGCAAATTCCACTCGCCAATTCCCATTGTGCTTTTCTCACAGATCAGATGTGCTCCCAAGGGCAACTCCTAGTGTCACTACATCGACACAACGTCGCGTGAGTGACAGATAGGGAACTGTGCTGTGTTGATCATGTACACAGTTCAACACCCTCAAATTATTAGCTTTAGCACTACATGCACCATTTACTTGGGATGTTTCATAAAAAAATAAAAACATCTTAAGTGTTTGCTAATTTATTAGTGCCAGTATAAATCTTAATCTCCATTTGGCAGCGTTGTTGTGTAAGCTTGTGTGAGAGAGGCCGAACTTACATCCACTGCTGAGGAAGATATGGGATTGATCCAGCAGTTGAGAATAGACTCAGGGCAATAGAGGAGTAGTTGGCATAAACATACCAGCTTTGGCATTTCACTGCACAAACAAGGCTGACCCTTTCTGCTCCCTAAAACGGCTTAATTCCAGTAAAAGCATTTTTGTTCAAAGAGGGATCAATTTCATTTGTGGGGTGATTCACTTGCACTGATTCAACCAAGATGTATCCAATGGCATCAATCACATGCATGCAGAAATTCCAAACAAATTACTTCTTACAAACTACACTCCGGTAAACCAATTTCATCAGCTCAATCACACCCTGGCAACTGATGTAAGGCATGATTGCAAAGCATCTAAAATGATTGTAATCCCCTGCAAAATGTCTAGAAATTCAGAGTCTGAATTATTGTGCATGTTGTGGTTTATGAACTGCTGTGAACAACCTAGTCATCAAATGATAAAATACGATAACAATTATAATTGTTGGATTGAGTTACAATAGAGCCTTCAAATCCAGAATGCATGCCATGATGCAATTATGTTTTGGGTAATACTTTGATGGATCTGAATTTCCTAGAAACTGAAACATTCAAATTAAGATGCAGCGATTTCATCTACTCTGGATCTTTGATGGTTTGAGTCCAGAAGATAGCAGTGAGAATGCTATTTTCAGTCTTCTGTCATCGCTATAACAATATGCTTATATTAGTGCTTGCACATGCTACAGCTTGACATACAACAGGTCAATATGTATGGGCTGAAATATGTGCCACCAGAAACTGAATTTGAACCATTATATTTGAATTTGAATGGCTAAACTTGAATAATTGCATTGAAAAACTGAATTTGAATCACATCATTTGAAATTGTATTGTTTAATTAAAATTGAATTTATTCAAAAACTGAATCTGAATTGTATCATTTGAAATTGAATTTATTCGTTTGGAACTGAAGTCCAATAAAATTTGATCCTCACTGAAAATTAAACTCTCTATATATCTTCACATTCACTTCTCACAATTCAGATTCAGTTCTCAAATTCAATTTCAAGTTACTGAGACAGACATCCGGGTAGTTGGAGGATGAAGGAAGAGCAATCGAGCGCAGATCGATAGATAGCGTTCATTGGCGCACAGGACTCCTCTTGGGCCAATCAGCACCAATGTTTTGGAGCACAGTACGTTACCCGCCATGAAACTATGGAATTTACGATTGTGTCAATAATAATGAATGTAACTTTATAAAACTGAACGTAACTTTTTCAGAAACTATGAAAAATATTCCATTACAAAAGAAGAAAAACACAATTAAAATGAAAAAATGAACTCAGTCGCATACGAATTTAACAGGCTCTTCAAATATGCTTCATTTTTTGTTAATATTTTTCAAAGATTCGTTTTAGCAAATCGTGGATTCTGAATACATTGCCACAGATTTACGCTTACGCCGCAGTTTTTCGTTTGCTGTTTTGAGACAAACCTCTCGTGGGGTGGGCTTAACAGTGATCTACTCTGATTGGATAGTGAGCTTTTGATGGACAGGTGCTCTCTGACCCGGATGTACAGACGTCACTCAGTGGCGCGCATATTGGAAAGCTCTCGCGGTGATTTGTAGTTATGCAATACGTCGTGCTGTTGTATTACTTACTAACAATATGTAAATAATATTTGACCTATACTTATATCATTTAATATTATATGAGACCTTCGATCGTCTAATAATCGTCTTCGATCAGTCTGTAAAGATGAGCTTTCAGGAGAGACATGGAGCGGTCAAAATAAGCAATCTATTTTTGCTTATTTTGGATGAGCCCAGTCCATTATTTTGAGCTTGTTTATCCACGACGTAACTCCCCATAGTGCAATGACTCGTAATAGAAATTAAATAGCTAGTTACAACTGTTTCCCAAAACTCTAGTAACTATGTCACACATTCATCATTCATAATAACTTTAAATTATAATAGTTCATTTACACGTACTCCCGAAAGCTGTTTGTAAAGCTCTTTGGTTTGGCAATGGAGGAGTCAGGAGACAGCGAAGCAGGTTTGAGGTCAGTTTTTTAATTATCTTAATGCAGAGCCACAAAAGCAATAAACGTAAACAACAACGCCGGCATTAGCAACGTCAGCCTCCAGGTTTCTCTCCCCGCCTCTCTGGGTACTCTGCGTTCCTTTTATGTCTCTCTCCGCATCACTATAACAAGACACAGGTGTTATTGTTGATAATAAACCAGGTGACAAGCCTTACCGCTCTCTCTCTCTCTCCCGCAGACCAACACACGACCACGCCCCCACGCCACACTGTTTAATGTGAGAAAGCTGCTGAAGACAAGAAAATGGCATGCACTTTGTAATGCGAAAAGTGTATTGCTCTTCAATAGTGGGGTTTCCCTTTACATTAGACTTCGGTGTTCCCCCAACGAACTTGAGCACATACACACATGCGTACACTTCAAAAACATGTTAACGCCAATAATACATTAACAAACATATAAAAGTTGTGTTCTCCGACATAAATCGTGTGTTATGAAGCACTTTCTCTTAACAGCCTTTAATCCCTTAAAAGGCTGCACTCGTGTTTACGTGATGTTTCAGAACGCTGCATTCTGCAAAACCCAGTAATAAATAGAAAATACAGTTTCTGCTCAGTTCAAACCAAAATGAAAAACACACCATACGAGTGGACACAAACCCTTTATAATTTTTTTTTGCATCTAGAATCATTTCTCAGATATATTGCATATGTACAAAAAATATATTCATTGCCTTTTTTATCACAGATACGCCAAGTGGGGAATATATATTTAAAAAGCCCAAAGGATATGTAACAATCTATTCTGTATTCTTGCACATATATCGATTTCTTTTGGGACATTTTGCATGGCTGCATTGTATGATACTGCTTCAATCATTGATTTGCACAGATCATGAGCTCTTGCTCGCAGTGAGAAGAATATAAAGACACCCCATTACTTTTTACACATATAGTGATATTCATTCCAGAAGATATCAACATTCACATCTGCTCAGGCGGTTCATGGGCACATAAAAGTGAAGGCCTGTTTCATGTGTATTTCAATAAACTGGTTAGGAAAAAAGTAGTATTACAGATAACAGTTCTGTATGGGAAATCTACCACGTTGACAAAAAAAGAACATGCACTGTGTTGTTTTAATATGTATTTCAGTATGAAATAGGCAGATTACTTAATTTACCTGAGGACTCGAGTTAGAACTAAATAAATGTTAGCATCTTATCAGAACCATGCCTAAAAACCATGCTACAAAACTATTCCTCAGACAGATATCACAAAAGGATAACTAGCTGTTAATTAAACTTTCATTCTGTCAATAATCTAAGAATAAAACTTGAATAAATGGGAGTTTAACCTTCACATGAAAGAAGATTCACAATCCTACCTTATGCTTTTTTGCAATGAAAACTAAACGGGGTTAGCTACAGATGATTTATTTTCAGTGCCGAGGGGTAAAATGGTTGATTATGTAAACATCCTCACCTCAGTTTGTTCACAATCCGATATTTCTGAAAGAGTAACAGTGAGGTGCACTGCAGCAAACGGCAGCCTTTCCCCTTTGCACCGTTCTCCCAGCATTTGCATTTTCCCTTTCCTTCCGTGCTTTTGCAGTTATCCCACTCGGGAATGCAACTGTATCCTGATCTGAGAAGATGGCAAACATTTTGTGTGGGAAATCATGTTGCAAGTGGTGCAGTGTGTCCATTTGAAGTCCAACTTCAAATATGTGAGCTTACACATTATGTGGGAGTGCTTTTGCAAATCACTTTTGGCATGTAAACTGTTTGTTTGCCTGCATTTATATATTTCACGCCTTATAAATACACGTTTTATGGTCGAAAACATTCTGAAAGCATCAAACGTACATTGTGGACTAACACAAGGAAAGATATGTTTATGCTTTGAAGAACAAATGGTTTTGTGCAATCTAAAACAACTTGTCACATCCCTTTTCTATTCCATTTCCACTTTGGCCATAAAAGTCTCAATTTGGTATTGCTTGAGCAGCGATGGTTAAAAGGCAGAGCATGTTCAGTATAAGTCAACATTCAGTGTTATGGCATGTAAGAGAACGTGTCCACGTTGTATTTCCTCTGCCCGTTGCACTATTAGTGTAATAAGAACCATGGGATTAAATGATCTTAATCACTGCAGAGACCTAATACATTTTTGACCTTTTAAGTTTTGGTCCTACATCTTCTTTGGACAAAACTGGACTCAGTTAGGCATTTGTAGATGAAATTGGCATGACTTACAGAAAAATAATTTTCAAATTATTGAAAACAAAAGAGTTTTCAAATCTCTCTGGTATAAACTCACTGAATCAGAATTAGCTTTATTGCCAAGTATGCTTATACATACAAGGAATTTGTCTTGGTGTCAGATTCTTCCATGCACAAACAATACAGCAACAAAACAGATAATAATAATAATAATATTAACAATAATAATAATGAAAAAATAGTATAAAAATAAAAGTGAATAGAAAATAGAATATATATGAAAATACACAATAGGACAATATATACTATATACAATATCTACTATATATATATATATATATATATATATATATATATATATATATATATATATATATATATATATATATATACAGTGAGGAAAATAAGTATTTGAACACCCTGCTATTTTGCAAGTTCTCCCACTTAGAAATCATGGAGGGTCTGAAATTGTCATCGTAGGTGCATGTTCACTGTGAGAGACATAATCTAAAAAGAAATCCAGAAATCACAATGTATAATTGTTTAACTATTTATTTGTATGATACAGCTGCAAATAAGTATTTGAACACCTGAGAAAATCAATGTTAATATTTGGTACAGTAGCCTTTGTTTGCAATTACAGAGGTCAAGCGTTTCCTGTAGTTTTTCACCAGGTTTGCACACACTGCAGGAGGGATTTTGGCCCACTCCTCCACACAGATCTTCTCTAGATCAGTCAGGTTTCTGGGCTGTCGCTGAGAAACACGGAGTTTGAGCTCACTCCAAAGATTCTCTATTGGGTTTAGGTCTGGAGACTGGCTAGGCCACGCCAGAACCTTGATATGCTTCTTACAGAGCCACTCCTTGGTTATGCTGGCTGTGTGCTTCGGGTCATTGTCATGTTGGAAGACCCAGCCTCGACCCATCTTCAATGCTCTAACTGAGGGAAGGAGGTTGTTCCCCAAAATCACGCTAATACATGGCCCGGTCATCCTCTCCTTAATACAGTGCAGTCAGCCCTGTCCCATGTGCAGAAAAACACCCCCAAAGCATGATGCTACCACCCCCTGCTTCACAGTAGGGATGGTGTTCTTGGGATGGTACTCATCATTCTTCTTCCTCCAAACACGGTTAGTGGAATTATGACCAAAAAGTTATATTTTGGTCTCATCTGACCACATGACTTTCTCCCATGACTCCTCTGGATCATCCAAATGGTCATTGGCAAACTTAAGACAGGCCTTGACATGTGCTGGTTTAAGCAGGGGAACCTTCCGTGCCATGCATGATTTCAAACCATGGCGTCTTAGTGTATTACCAACAGTAACCTTGGAAGCGGTGGTCCCAGCTCTTTTCAGGTCATTGACCAGCTCCTCCCGTGTAGTTCTGGGCTGATTTCTCACCTTTCTTAGGATCATTGAGACCCCACGAGGTGAGATCTTGCATGGAGCCCCAGTCCGAGGGAGATTGACAGTCATGTTTAGCTTCTTCCATTTTCTAATGATTGCTCCAACAGTGGACCTTTTTTCACCAAGCTGCTTGGCAATTTCCCGTAGCCCTTTCCAGCCTTGTGGAGGTGTACAATTTTGTCTCTAGTGTCTTTGGACAGCTCTTTGGTCTTGGCCATGTTAGTAGTTGGATTCTTACTGATTGTATGGGGTGGACAGGTGTCTTTATGCAGCTAACGACCTCAAACAGGTGCATCTAATTTAGGATAATAAATGGAGTGGAGGTGGACATTTTAAAGGCAGACTAACAGGTCTTTGAGGTTCAGAATTCTAGCTGATAGACAGGTGTTCAAATACTTATTTGCAGCTGAATCATACAAATAAATAGTTAAAAAATCATACATTGTGATTTCTGGATTTTTTTTTATAGATTATGTCTCTCACAGTGAACATGCACATACGATGACAATTTCAGACCCCTTCATGATTTCCAAGTGGGAGAACTTGCAAAATAGCAGGGTGTTCAAATACTTATTTTCCTCACTGTATATATATATACACACACTATAGGGCAGTTCACGTGTGAGGTTTGCTTTGTTAAAATCCCCAAGAATAATAATATTATTACTATTATTAGTAATAATATTTTTTTGAGTGTAAAATTTAAATAATATTTAAATAATATTTGAATATCGTTTTGAGTGGAGCATGGGGCACACCAACTGAGACTTTAGAGCTCTGAATAACAAATTGGCATAATTTCAAGCGTACTTAGAGTGTACAGGCTCAACAGAGTATTTCTGTTTAGGACAACATGAAGTTGTCGACCAAGCCTAAATAGGGTGAAGTATAAACCTCTGGTTATTGTAATATTTTCTAGGTGTACATAGGAGACTATGGCATGATTATATAAACCTATTTTAACTTAGGTATTGTTGGTACATCTTTATAAATGTAGTGGTCATGACCTCTGGGTAGAAATAATGTTACTCTAATTAAGTGTTTACTATCTAAGGGGACTAAAACAAAATACTTTTAGATAAAAGGGCAAGGGTGAGCAGCCATCTAATTAGTATTTAGTCAATTACTGTTTTAATGACCAATACGTATTTGTGACTGTGAGATCTGCGTACACGGGCAGCGCGAGACTCTCCAAGCGACAGGAATCCGAATGAACGAGTGCAATATAAAATAGAGTTAAATACGATGATTAAATGTTAAATACAATTTAATAATATTAACTAAGATTAGAACATTAATATATCCTTAGAAACATTTATAATTGGAGTCAGATAAAATAAACGAGGATCATAACATGAATAATATAGTTATTTAATTGGAACAAAATAACAAACTGAATGCATGATAACACAGAACACTCAGGAGACCTTTAGGCACGTCATTGGATACCGTCCTTGGGCCAGTTGGGTGGCTTCCCTATTCCTCCTTTACCATATCCCCTTCCACCTTACAATTTTATTATTAAAACCCAAGTAAACGGCTTAACTAATGTTGTAAAATTTCCCATACTGATGTATTTCCTATTGCAAAAGGAAGTTGGATACAATTTTGGACATGCAGTGCAAGATGAGTCATCGTTATTTTTGATCCACTTTTGGTCAGAAGAGAAAGACTGTAAATTTAAAATTGTATATCTGCTAAAATCATAACTGTCAACTTTAAAGGAAAACACTAGCAGTAGATGGCTTCAAAACTAACAGACTAATTCTAACACTAATTTTGGTTAAAAAAAAATACTTTAATATTTTAATAAAGTACAGTTTGATATGCTGTATATGTTCCTCAGACTCCTCAAAAGACATCATCAGACTTCAGAGGAGACTTTAAGAATTGATATTAAAAATGTATTTGCCTTTAAAGAATCAATGCCCAAATGAAAAATAAATGAAATTATTTATTGCGTCATCACATTCTCTCAGATTTAATGTTTATATGTGTTTGAACAGATAAAGCACCCAGATTTAGGGACTTGAGGGGAAATCACTGTTTGCTGTAGTAATAAATGATAACTGTAGCAAAAGAGGGGCTGTACAGTTAACCCAGTTTAACTGAGGCACTTCTCCAGTGATAAGCTTCAAAGTAACTTTTGAGTGGTCTTAAAAACTGAGAAAAGAACTGAACTTAAAAGGAAAAGTGTGTAATATACCAAATCAGCTTCCGGTTCAAGGCATAAAATTCAGAATGTTTTATGTCTAAAGGAACTTCGAAGTGCTGACTTGCCAAATGCTACTTGTTCCTGGCAGGAAGACTAACTAACTCATAAAATAATTGCACATCTTTGCAATATGATAGTTTTCCTTGTAGTTTCTTAGGACCTATAAAAGAAACATATACATGCCATAGGGAGGTTTGTGCTTCACCATACGTATAAAAGGGTGCTGTGTGACATTCAGGAATTAAGGATGACAAAGGATAACTGTGTGACCGTGTTTCTGTATCATAAATTCAGTGCCGTGGTGCAGCATTCATTTCCTTGAACATCCCTTACGTGGGAGATTTCTGAAACGAATGGTCTCATTATATGCACTTATATTATATGTGCAAAGAAAAAAATTATGTTAAAAACTAAGAAATAGTATTGTCACTACTGTTGTTTGCAATCATGGGTAACAAGATTAACAGCAACAAAGAACATGATTACCTATATCATTGTCTGTGCCTGCTGTTTTAATTATTTATTTTGTTTGTTTTTGTTTTGCATTTTTGAGTGATCCTAGCCATATGGGGATTTTTTCATGGCTGAAATACCAATGCACTAGCCTTGAATTACTGTGCATTTTCAAAAGTTATTTTGCATTTGAACTGTGCATGGTTCATTATAAAAAAAGCTTTTAAGTTTGTAATCAACAACCAAAGTTCAGGAATGAACAGAAAAAGCAAAGTATAAGTTAGTGCTGGGCATGTTTTCAAAAATGGGCAATTGTTCTTGCTGGAGCCTTATGGGGACAAAAATAACATGTTCTATAGAATACGAATTAAGAGCCAGATATTTTCTCAGAACCTTACAATCATTTCACTGTTATGATGTACATATCTGTACTATAAACATAAGGGATTCTTTGCCAGCAAGAATTAAAGGTCATAATATTTCACAGGTTAGCAGAAACACATTTAGGTAGATTGTCCCAGAAAATATCATTTGGAAAAAAGAGATGAAATAATGATTGAAGGAAGCAAGCAAGCAAACCGAAAATAAGGAAGGCGTGGCATGGAATTAATATGTTGTTATTTATTCAAAATTAATAAATTATCACGCGCAGTTATCATATTTACCTAATTTGACATTATAATGGTTTCATTCTGTTCTGTGATTTCTAAAGGCTGGTCGGAACAATTGTAACAGCACACAGAATCACAAAATCATTAAATTCAGCCAGACAAAATTACATACTGTATGTTAGAAAATTTTTTTTATTTCTCTGACAACGTTTTTCCATCATTCACTAACAAATAAGAGTCCCTCTATGGGATTGTGTCAGTGTATTTAACTTGTTAACCTGCAGTATCCTCGTAAATATTCCAGGAATTTCAGTTCTGACTAGTCTTCAGAGGATTGGTAAAGATTCAGACTGATCGCACTGTGAATTCAGCAACAGTTATGTTGAACGTGCTGCTGAAATTGCTCTGCGCTTACTGAAATTTGAATCACTGCCCCTAGTGGCCGAAGCTGAAAGTGTTGTTGGGCATATGTGAGCTGAAGTTAGAAGATGAAATGTCCAGAGTGTTGACAAAAGTTAGTTATTTTTAGTTGAAGTGATGTAATTCAGTCAACAGGACTACATATTTTAATAACTCTATCCCTAACCCAAACCCTACACCTAACTGTCAGTGGAGTAAACATGCAGTTTTAAATGCAATCTCTGAATCGTGCTCACCATTGTTTATATGAACGTGACTACTCATGGCACCAGGACCTAAAGGAAAGGTAATCACATTTTAATTCATGCAAAAAATATGTGATGGGGGATTGTGCTTGTATGTAATTTGACAGAATGGGGTTGATTTCAGGGTACATGAACTTTCAGAATGAACAAGTCGATTTATGGTGTGATCAAGTTAAAATATTTGTACATCTCTAAAGCACTACATGTAAAAGTGTCTGTAATGCTGTCAATACATTCACTTCCATATGTTAAACAATTTTAAACATATTTTGTATGTTTAAAATTGTCATTTTAAACATACAAAGATGTACACTGGTGGCCAAAAGTTTTTAATAATAAACAGATTTTGCTCTTTTGGAAAGAAATTGGTACTTATTGTCATATGCGAGGAGGCGTGAACGATCACGAATATGGATTGTGATTCAAACCTGAAGAGACAAAATACCCCTCCCCTGGGCCTATCAATGAGGAATGTGACAAAGAGAATGAATGTGAATGAGACTTAATAATCAAAATCAAGTTTTAAGTTAAAATAAGTAATCTGACTGTACATTTTCTTTACATAAAGACTTTACTTAATTTTATACCTACACTACCGTTTAAAAGAATTCTCTTCTGCTCAACAAAGCTGAATTTATTTGATCCAAAATACAGTAAAAACATTGTGTGAACTCTTTTTACAATTTAAAGGAACAGTTTTCTATTTGAATATATTGTAAAATGCAATTTTTGATCAAAGCTGAATTTTCAGCATCATTACTACAGTCTTCAGTGTCAAATGATCCTTCAAAAATCATTATAATATGCTGATTTTCTAATATGGCATATTTAAAGTGCATTTTACTCATTTAGCCTGAATACATATTTGCAAGCACAAGCTTTGTTGATGATAAAGAGGCAGCATAAACGCTAGTTAAAATATAATCTAAACATTCATACTATTTTTATATCATATTACATATCATATTTATATCATACAGCATACAATTTAAATACCTGCTTTAGCAAAAACAGCATTTCAGTGTAACTAAAACTTGCTTATTAGGATATATTTCAAATGTCAATACTCTGAATCCTGGCTGGCAAGTCTGGAAACAGTCTCACTAGTAAAATATGTACATGTTTATATAAAATAACATGTCAAATAATTAAAACTAAATGACTTACTCATCTGAAATTGTATCAATGGCTGGATCAAGTCTCTCTTCAAAATACAAATGTTCATCGCAGTCCCGCTCTTCTTCTGAGGAAGTCTCACCGTCACAGGTGTGCACCATTTGCATTGATCATCTCAGCACATTAGCGTATGAATGGCGCGCTCTGCTGGTGGGTGTGATCACATTAGCTTTAATGAGTTGAGCCAGAAGAAACTGTACATGGCTTTGTTTCATACAGATTACATTGCAGGAGAATATTTGTTTTAATTTTAATTGTTTTATTTAAACTAGACATTTTAAGCTTTCTTTAGACATATGTTTCATGTTTGTGTGATAAGTATTAGCTGAGTTTCAGTTCAGTTCATTTTTATGACGCGTTTCAGAAATATGCTCGTGAACACGGAGACGTCTGATAGCTCACCCTTTTTCTTTTCTTTATTTAACAAAAGCACAAGGTTTTGTTATTGTGCGTGCACACAAATAAAAGTAGACCCTTTATAGTTTCTAATGATGTCTTACACTTATCTGTATACCCAAAAATGACAGAGTATTTTAAGTTGTTTCTGCTGTAATGAAACGAAAATATCCAGCAGGACGAGCTGGCGCATTCGTCGACCTCAGAGGGTTAAGATCCATAACACTCTCTTCCAGTTATCTCTTGTCCAATGCCCAAGACAATGTACTGGCCATTCCAGCAGGTAGTTCAGTGTTGTGACAGGAGGGACACAATGTCTCTTTCCCTCCATCAGGGAACGGAGGTTACAACAGTAACCGAGATGTTCACCTTCTGTCACTCACTCGACATTGGGTCAATGTATTGACACTAGGGGTCCCTACACAAAATGCCACGACTAACTGAACTGTGTTACGTGGACTGGCAGTGCAAGACAGGCAGACCTCTGTGTACCTTGTAGCCAGCGCACCTGGCCATCACGTAACCTCCCCCAATGCTCTTACAGGCATCAAATGGTCCCCTGCACCTCTGGAACAAGTAGATTGCCCAAAATATAGGGACCGGCTGACCCAGCCACTGCATCTTCTCTTTTTTCTCCCCAAAAGGAATTAAATTGTTCAGCTGGGGGCCATATAGGTTCTGCTTCAGGGGTGTCCCTCAAAAGGGGAGGACACCGGGGACCACGACTTCGTAAACACAACTGGGGGTAAAAAGCGCACGTCTTCACCTCAGGGGAGGGGAAAGGTGCTATGCGCAAGTGGTATACCCGGCCAGCTGTCCCGGAACTTACCTGCTAGTACCTGACAACACATGGGACGAGACTGGTTCAACACAGAAATTATAGATTCTCGCAAAGGTGTTGGATGTTGCCCATATGTTGCTAAATAGGAGCCATTGGTCAGGGCCCAGGAGGCTGCCACACTCCTAGGAGAGTGGGCTTGCAGCCCCAAGGGGGGGTGGCACGTCCTGGGCGTGATATGCCATAGTGATGGCGTCAATGACCCAGTGGGCAATCCTCTGTTTGGAAACAGTGCTCCCTTTCCGCTGTCCACCAAAGCAGACAAAGAGCTTCTCTGAGCTTCTAAAGCTCTGCGTGTGATCCAAATAGATGTGCAAAGTACGCACCGGACACAACAAAGCTAAGGCTGGGACTGCCTTCTCATGAGGCAGCGTTTGCAGGTTCACCACCTGATCCCTAAACGGGGTTGTGGGAACCTTGGGCACATAGCCTGGTCAGGGTCTCAGGATTACATGAGAGTATCCTGGACATAACTCCAGGCACCTTTTGCTGACAGAGAATGCCTGCAGGGCCCCTACCCTCTTGATGGAAGTGAGCGCAGTGAGGAGATCAGTCTTCAAAGAGAGTGCCTTTTTAGCTCAGATGACTCTAGGGTCTCAAATAGAGCTCCACATAGGCCCTGATGGACCACGAGGGGATGAGATGCGATCTGGGGGGGGGTTATCCTCCTAGTCTCTCTCAGGAATATGACGATCAAGTAGTGTTTCCCTAAATACTTACCGTATACTGCATCATGATGTGGCGATATAGCGGCTACATACACATTCAAGGTGGAGGGGTTAGCCGCCCCTCCAGCCTCCCATGCAGGAAGGAAAGCTCTGATCCGACTGCGCATCTCTGGGGGTCTTCACGTCTGGAAGAACATCAATAAATCATCAACAGATGCTACTTCAGGGCATATATATGCCTCATAGAGGGAGCCCTGGCCTGAGTGATTGTATCTACCACTGCAGGTGGTAGCCCACATAAGTCTTCCACGTCAGACATGGTGTTTCCAGAGGTCTGGTCACAGGTGCCAGATGGTGCACCATCCCTAAGATAGAAGGTCCTTCCTCAGGGGAATTTGCCGGGGCTGCTGATGCGAGGAGCATGAGGTCCTGCTCCTTGTCCTCCCTGACATTGCACAACGTCTGTGCAAGTTGGCTCACTGGGGGGGAAGTATACTTGGGTTGCCCAGGGGTCCAGCTGTGTGCCAGCCCGTCTGTGCCGAGGGGAGCCTCGGTCAGGGCATACCAGAGCGGGCATTCCCGGAAAGTGAACAGGTCCATCTGTGCTTGACCAAATCAACTCCAAATCAGCTGGACCACCTGGGGGTGGAGTCTCCACTTTCCCCTGAGCATGACTTGCCATGACAGCGTGTCTGCTGTGCTGTTGAGGTTGTCCGGAATGTGAGTGGCTCGCCACGACTTGAGTTGCTGCTGACTCCAGAGGAGGAAATGGTAGGCTAATTGCGACATTTGACAAGAATGCATGCCGCCTTGGCGGTTGATGTAAGCTACTGTCGCTGTGTTGTCTATCTGGACCAACACGTGTTTGTCCTGGATCAACCTCCACAAAGCAAGCAATCCTTGACTCAGAATTCGGTTCAGAATTCGCTGGTCCAAGATTGGCTGCAACCCACTGCATTTTTTGGATATGATGAAGTAAGGGCTGTAAAACCACTTCTTACTCTCGGCTGGAGGAACAGGCGCTACAATCGCGTCGGACGTACCGGCGGGTGGGGCCTCGCAATGGGGTTCCACTCATGGCCATGCTGAGTCCAGGGAAATCGAAGCAATTACCTGGCTCCTTATACCCACCATAGGAGCGGTCTGGGAGAGTGGAGGAGCAGAATCATCCTCGCAACCTGTTGTGACCATGTTGTTGAGGGTGGGATTGTGCCACAGCTGGGCGTGTGGGGGAGGGAGGCCCGTCTCCGAGGCGGCGTACCTGCCAAAATGAAACAGTGCCTGGTGGTCATGATAACGACTTCCATGGACACTGACAGTGAGGCCAGGAATTGAGGAAACTTTTCTTGAAAAGGTGGGTACTGCAGCCCTTTGGGCATGTGACAAAATAATAAGAAAAAGAAAACAAGGATCCTCCACCGGGGGAAGGAGTGGTGCTCTAACCAGCTCCTGTGTTGCAGGTTTCCAACTTCCTGGGCTGCCCATCTCAGGGGCGCTTCGAAAACTTCCTCAGGTTCTTGCCAGCCAGCCGTGAGATGGGTGGCGTCTGCTTACTGCGGGTGGCTCCACGCCGGGGCCGGTCTGCTGGGGTGGGCTGTTGCTACAGGGGACACCACCCCCATGAACACATGTTCTCGCAATGAGGACAAGAACCATCCACAAAAGATGTCTCCATGTGGGTACACCCTGACACGTGAGACAGTGATCGTGGCCGTCAGAAGTGGAGAAAGAGCGACCGCAACAAGGAATAATACACAAAAGAAAAGGCATCTTGAAAAAGACGCTTTCTAAAGTGCAACTCTTTATGAGGAAAGAATATACTCTATTAGCTGCTGAAGTGCCCAGGGGTGTTCTCTGCACAACGCCAGTGCAAGAGGGGGAGAAACCGCTGTAATGAGCCATAAATCCAATAGCTTCACTGGATACAGAGGTGAATGGACCAGTAGAGTAATTCAGCTCACTGAACACAACCACTCGGCTCCGAAGAAAAAATCAGAATGAGTGGTTGCAAGCCAGCTCCTTTTATACCAGTATGTGCGGGGGAGTGGCATGAAAATTCCACTTGCCAATTCCCACTGACCTTTTATCAAAGAAATTTGGGGCTCCCAAGGGCGACTCCTAGTGTCACTACATCGAGACAAAGTTGAGTGAGTGACAGAAGGGGAACTGGTGTTGAGTGGGAAGAATTCAAGGAAGCTGTAGTCTGAGGACAAGTGAGGTGTCTAGTTCTTCATTCATAAAAACAATGATTGACTGATGAGTTTCTAGAGAAAGCTGTTTCTTTTTTGCCATTTTTTACCTAATATTGACCTTAAGACATGCCAGTCTATTGCATACTGTGGCAACTCAAAAACAAACACAAAGACAATGTTAAGATTAATTTACCAAACCAAATAGCTTTCAGTGGTGTTTGATATAATAGTAAGTGATTTTCTAGTACCAAATTAGCAATTTAGCATGATTACTCAAGGATAAAGTGTAGGAGTGATGGCTGCTGGAAATGGGGCCTGTTTCAAGATTTCATAAAAAAATTACTTTTTCAAATAATCAGTAATGTCCTGCCTATATTTTGTGATCAGTTGAATGCCACTTTGGTGAATTAAAATACCAATTTCCTACCAACAGCTACATCTGTACATTATTCAAAACCTTTGGCCACCAGTGTACATGTACTAATACTAAAGAGATTACCCTGATACACCATAAAACATGATTATTAACATGGATGCTAATCCATGCATCCATTATGCTTTTGCTTTAAGTTTAATTAAAATATCATTTATGTTGACAAGCCGGTTCTCGCCTCCTCCTTGCCCATCCTTTAACTGTGTTACATTGGTGCTGAAGCCCGGGAAGGAGGAGGGATGCCCGTCGCAGAGCCCTCGACACTGCCGTCCACCCTGGGGAGCGCCGCTGCCATCTGCCGGGTGACGGAGTAGCCCGACCGCCCGGATGCGGGGAACGGCCGCCGTCCGCGGGGCAATGCTTTTAGGTGCTTATTAGACAAATCTCAGTGTACAAAATATGATGTAATCCTCCGTATTAGAGATGCACATTGTGTTGTCACTCTCTAGATACTGACACCCATTTTTTGAAGCACACAAACAGCCTGAGGATTCAGCTCTGTCCAAGTGATCTGCCAAACTTATCAAGCGCAGTGGAGTAAACAGATCACTGCAGGTCTGAGCTCACCCCTCAATATCCCATGTTCCCACTGGAGCTCCAGCTCAGCTCCTGTTTGCTGTAGTCTGTGGGTTTGTCAATCAATTTGGCTGTCCAACTGGCGAGCACTCTCCCTCTCTTTCTCTCTTGAGTCTCAGACCCCTGGTGTGATTAATGCAGGTGCCACTGTGTGGCTAAAGATGAGTTGTGCCAAAACATGATGGCAGGGTTCAGAGAATGGAACCTCAGCCAAATTTTCCACAGATCATTTCAACCTGACATTTCATTCTCTTTCTCTCTCACACACACAAACACACACACACACACACACACACACACACACACACACACACACAATTCATTGAAGAGAGATGGTGCTTTATAGAGTTTAAAAGCACTTTAATCCAGATAATTATTTAAACTTACCGTGGTGAGGAAAAAACAGCTAAAACCAGCACAAAGGCCTCCAGATGAAAAACAGCTTATATCTTCATCTCTGTGAGTTACCAGAACAACATTGAATATAACCATATATATATCACTCTAAAACTGACAACTGTATTTTGATGCTATGTGAACATAGCAGATTATTTACAAGTAGTTTACAACTTTGCAAGTAAATTATAAACAAATTCATAAGATTATGGTGAATTTAAATATCAAACTGTCCCGTTATACATTAAATTCTTGTAAATCCAAGCAATATTTAATACTATTGCAAATCTAATATTTAATAATCTGTTGGAAATGGGGTGTTTCAACCCCACAAACAGTACTTTTTGGACAGTTTCAGTGCAATTTGAGCAAAGCACCCATTGACAGCAGTTATTTTCTGGTCAATCAAAATAACCTGGATGGGGCAGGGTGGAGCATTTGTTTGAGAACAGTAACATCATCTATGTACGGATTACCATTGTCCCATGACTGCTAAACGAGTTGAGTGATACAAACAATATCTGCAACCTAAAACTGAACTTTTAATGAATTAAATCCACTCAGCTGCATAGAGAGCTATAAAATGCTAATTTGCTCCCTTGCTCCCTATTTAGAGAATTACTTAACATCCAGTGTGCTGTCCTGTCTGCACTGGTCTCAGAGCAGTTCGAAATGCACCTTATTTTAATCCTAACTCCATATAAAGCCTCTGAAAGCAAAATTGTTCAGCTTTTTGATGAACCCATTGATTCTCAATGTGATAATGCACAGTAAATAAAGGATTTCTAAGGAAAAATCACTAAAGTACACATTTGTGTACTTTGTGTTTAACAGCGTGTCGTTTGCAATATATCACTCAAATTTTAAAAATGGCACATCTGATGAAATCAGAGACTCTAATCTTTTGACTCAAACTCAATGTAAAAACTTAATTAGGTTTCTTAACATGCAGTTTTGTTGGCATTCCTGCCAAAGATAAACTCTGCACCATGTTGTTTTGTCACATGACTCCACACGTCGGAAGTTTAAACCTTTACTGATAGCACAGGTTGGTTTAAATGAATTTAAATTATGCACTGCATATAGCAAAGCCAAAATATAATGGCCACGTATGTATATCCAGGGTCACATGAGGTTAAATAAAAAGCCACATATATGTAGATTTACAGAAGCACTTCAAACTGTAACATAAAATGGCATTTCTGTATTATGAGAAAGTCTAGATTTATGCCTCCAATACTTGAGGGGAAAGTTATGTACCTAAGACATGTTACATGTTAATAACATAATAAATCTTAATCTTTTGTTATGAACTGTCTCTCCCAATGGACCGATAACTTAAACACAGTGACTTTACAACCTGTATATGCAGGATAAAACATCTTACATTCTGTGTTAGTCTGAGAATTTCTGGCACTTCTCACATCTGGGGCACCGATCTTTGAGAGATGCACTATCCGGGCCCTCAAACGCTCCACACAGAGCAAAATTAGATTCCCCGGTTTCACTCCTTGCTGTGGCTCTAATCTGATTGCAGTGTCACCACACTGCCCAATGTGGCTATTGGATTGACTTACTCAATTTCATAATGTGAAAGAAAGAATATGAAAGACATAAATGTATGTGAGCCGGGCTAGGTAAGGACATGTCAGCTTTAAATCTGAAAAAAATGTTATGAGCTTCCATCTAGTGTCGGGTGGAAGGTTGGGTGAAGAGCAAAAGCATGGGGATTTTATTTTGCACCTAAAGACTTCTTGGGCAAGTCATTAGCAAATGATAAGAAAGGTGTTGTGGATGAGGCTTAAGATATGAGAACCTAATACTTGTTTAGACAAAAAGCAAACACAAGAGAGATATTCTGAGGGGGAAACACTGTAATCCCTTATAAGCTATGTACTTAATGTAGAGGGATAGTTCAGACAAAAATTTAAATTCTGTCATCATTTACTCACATGTATGTAACCTCATGAGGGTGGGACATTCATTAGGTTTTCCGAGGTGACACAAATTAGAAATAATTTTAAAAACCTAGTTTAAAACATGTGTCAAAGTGTTCAAAGAAATGTTACAGTTGTCTAATTTCAGAAAGTTTTGAAAAACATTTATAACACTTTATACAAAAAAATTATTAAATGACTTTAAAAATGTCAAGTGATGTAACCATCAAGTAAAAGGTATTAAAATAATTGTCTTGCACCTTGAATACATTGGAGTATGCACAACTTAATTATTAATTAAAATGTTTTCAAACATCTTTCAAGGTAAAAAAAAATATATACTTATTTTACAAATACCAAGAAGTTTTGAATCATGAATATCAAGAGGTTTTCTTAGGGTTACTCCATTTGACCTGAATAAAATGTGCCTATTTATAAAAATTTCAATATATGTTTATATATATATAATACTGTGCAAAATTCTTCACGATGTTTCACAAAATCATTTGTCTAAAGATGGTTATTTATATCTTCAGCTTTAGTGTGCTAATAGAAAATATAAATGTTAGACTCCCAAACATTACATTTGCAAATAGAAAAGATTAGAATAGAAGAACAGGGAGCCCTGCAACTGATGTCATCGCCCCCACAAAGTCCCCCACTGAACATCGTGTCAGTCTGAGATTACATAAAGAGACAGAAGCAATTTAGATAGCATAGATAGATAGAAGAACTGTGGCAAAATCACCAAGAAGCTTCATCCTAAATTAGAAAAATCCTATCTGCAAACAACCAAGAAAAAATTATGTTTTAACTTCACCCAGTCATGAAGGTCTAAAGGAGTCTCCTTTGTGTCTTATATTTCTTTTTTGTCACATGACAACAGAATTGGTTAAACCAACTGATTTTGATCTAGCAGATTATTCTTTTTTAAAAATTCATAATTTTGTATTAATAAATGAAGTTTTGCCCCAAGTGAAGGAGTTCAAGTACCTCGGGGTCTTGTTCTCGAGTGAGGGGACAATGGAGCGGGAGGTTGGCCGGAGAATCGGGGCAGCGGGGGCGGTATTGCACTCACTCTATCGCACCATTGTCACGAAAAGAGAGCTGAGCCGAAAGGCAAAGCTCTCGATCTACCGGTCAATTTTTGTTCCTACCCTCACCTATGGTCATGAAGGTTGGGTCATGACCGAAAGAACTAGGTCAGCGAGTACAAGCGGCCGAAATGGGCTTCCTCAGAAGGGTGGCAGGCTTCTCCCTTAGAGATAGGGTGAGGAGCTCAGTCATCCGTGAGGAGCTCGGAGTAGAGCCGCTGCTCCTTTGCGTTGAAAGGAGTCAGTTGAGGTGGTTTGGGCATCTGGTAAGGATGCCCCCTGGCCACCTCCCTAGGGAGGTGTTTCAGGCACGTCCAGCTGGGAGGAGGCCTCGGGGAAGACCAAGGACTAGGTGGAGAGATTACATCTCCACACTGGCCTGGGAACGCCTCGGGGTCCCCCAGTCAGAGTTGGTTAATGTGGCTCGGGATAGGGAAGTTTGGGGCCCCCTGCTGGAGCAGCTGCCCCCGCGACCCGACTTCGGATAAGCGGTTGAAGATGGATGGATGGATGGATGTATGTATTAATAAATATCAATAATTCAAAAAAATGAACTATACCTTTAATAACATTCTGGCAAATAATTTTTAGGAGAGTTTACAGTGTAGCAAAACATCAAACACTGATCAGCTTTTGTCCTTGCAAGCATAATTTTGCTATTTCAATTGCCAGGCAAGTTATGGGAGTGTGGAGATGCATGCAAAGTGGACAAAACGGCTGGAGAATCAGGATGGATTAAAGTCATTGATGAGTGTTCACCTGGACCTGATGTGGGATCCAACTCTCTCATTTTTCCACTTCATGGCCTGTCTTCAGTGAGCTATTGCACCTGTCACCTCTGGTTTTGTGATCTACCCCTCTTCGGACATCGGCCAAGTCATAATGCAATGGAACAAACCCAGATTTATGGATTACTGGAGCAAGTGGCAGGTAATCACACTTTAAGAGGGGGGTGTAAAATGATCTATTTGAGAGCCAAGCTAGTTTGTTCACACAGGAAATCACTGTAAAATTAGAGGTATTTTGTGACCTTGCAGATGGTACTTTCTTATTTCAAACCCTTGGCTATGTTTACACATGTACACATGTTACAAAGCCAAACTAGATTTTTTCTAATGTTTTTGAAGAATATATGAATGGTGCTTGCTCATGGAAAACTCACTGCCATAATGTTAGTGTGTTGTAGGTCATTACCTGGGTATTGCTATGCTGTTTCTAAGGAGATCTGAATGCTTTTTGTGCATTGCTATATGGTTGCTAAGGTGTTCTGGGTAGTTGCTAGGTAGTGTTTACTCCAAAGTTAATAATGTGGCTCAGGTCAATCCTTTAAAGTAAGTCAATGTATGTTTTGTTTTTTTTGCCTGTGTTATTGTCTGCTTGGTGAAAATCTGTCTGTAAGTCTGAAAGAAGCCATAGACCGCCACTCCTCAACAAGCTGCATAATTTGAGGTATAATTCATGATGGTAGCACAAATGAAGCGGAATGAGTTACAAATCAAAATTTCAAACTTAGGGTTAAGGACTTGTTCAAAACTCTAACCCTTATTATGAGGATTAATAATAGTATTGCTTGTCTTAGATGCTTGTCTAATTAAAATATGTTGAAATAAAATTTCAGAAAACATGAAAGTAATAAACAAGGAAAAGATAAAGGATAGAAGAATAACAAGAAACCAAAACCTCATGGAAAATCTTGTTAAAAGATCTTTTGCAATTAATGGGCTGGTCACTGGTGCCTCCACTGGCCCCCAACATTAACTTAATCTATCAAATCCCTCATGTTACGGTAGCTCTGGTTGGCTGCAATTTATTACTCTTTCTTACTGTCCTCACATCACAATATACCATCCGTTTCACACTTGCTAACTCCTCCCACCCCACTACTCTCAAGATTTGCCTCCTAGGGAGTAATAATGATATCCTCTAGGAAGAAGAGATAAAAAAATCTAAACGTGCACTGCACAAGTTGAATATCACAGCATTTCTTAACCCATTTGAACCTGTTGACCCCTGAAGCCATGAAGAAGTACGATTCTCACTGAATTCTGATAGACCCAATGTTGTTTTTTGAGGCATCAATTGCCTCGCTTTGACATGGTCAAAGATCAAAATCAATGGAAACAGTCAAAGAGTGAACTGCAGAACACACAGAAAACACCTGTGGCGATTAGAAAGGCTTACAGTTGATAAAGAGTGCTTCCAAATTAGGAGAGTTTAATGTTGTTAACATTTTTACATCTGTACACCAACTTTCATTGACGTTAAAGCGCGGTGGAAAGCATTTCCCCATTAACTCCACAATGCGAAACGCTCTGAACAGCTGAAAGCCTAGCAGATGAAACACATTGTCTGGAATGGCTTCACTCAGCCAGGTTTCTGTGAAGCACAAGGCAGCAGAGTTTGAAAAGTCCTTGTTCGTACAGGTGAGGAAATGTAGTTCCTCTGTTTTTTAAGGGAGAGAGCGGAGAGTCACTAGATGAATGCTCGGCAGCGCTGTTCGAAATCCGTGCTGTCGGAGCTTGACAAGCACGCCATCTCGCCTGCGTCTCATAGTGAGCTGTAACAACACAGCTGCGCCTCCGACTAAAATGTCCAGCAAAATGTCTGAGTAGTCCAAAACCGGGAAAAGATTGTCTAGTATGTGCTGCCAAATGTTCCGCAGTTCGTCCCTTGTAAAACTGATTGGAAAAAAATAACTAAACACAGGTCAAACAAACAAAAACAAAAAAGAACTGGAGAGCTCCACACTAAGGTTGCCATCCCTGGCGCCATCTTGTATCAATTTCAGGGACACATACAGCATTCTCAGATGACAAGAAAACACAGCTCTCACTCGTCCTGTGAATAGTATGTCAGGGGGAAAGGTCATAACAGTGCACAATGAGATTTCAGTGTTATTAACAGCAAAGACCCCGCCAGAGGCACCTAAATGGCAAAAAACATAGAGAATGCATTAGCGAAGCTTGCTTGTACAAGGGACATTTTAATTAGCTGCTCTTTAATTCATGCTGACCTTCTCTGAACTCTCATCAGCCAGCTAGCCTGCTGATAATAGTCTGTCAGTCAGGTAGCCTCGGCTGGGCAGCTGTCTTAACATAGTTCGTCTTTGGTTCATGGCAAATAGCAGGTACTACACAAAGGCGAAACACCGGTTCAGATTCCGTTGCCTTGCTAACAGTTTAAATTCCATCATTTACTTACCCTCATGTCTTCTAAAACCTGTATGACTTTCTTTCTTCCGTGAACACAAAAGGGCTGATTTATAGCAGAACATGCTGTGCAATCTGCTCTTTTTCATACAATGAAATTGAATGCTGACTATGGCTGTCAAGCTAGATTTTCAGGGAATAACAACTTATTTCAGTGTGTTCCATACACAAGCTATCATATGGCTTCAGAAGACTTTAAATATTGTGCATGAGACATTTTAAATACTTTTATGATGTTTTTATTATACTTTTTGTAGCTTGAAAGCCCATGGTCACTATCCACTTTCATTGTATGAAAGAGAGCAGCGCGAATATTCTTCAGTTAGTTCCAAGGCACTATTGAGTATGAAGTGGATAAATACTGTTTTGGAGTTCATTGAAAAAGGAAAATTATTTCATAATTTACTCACCTTTTCAATTCAGTCATTTCAATCCCATACACATAATTTATTCTTCTTTTTTTATTTTCATGGATCACAAAAGGAGAAAAGCCTCAGTCACCATTCACATTCAATTTAATCTTTTTTATGCATTCAAACAATGAAAGTTAATTTTGACCAAGGCTGTTACTCTTTGGAACATCATGAGGGTGAGTGAATGATGACAGAATAAAAAAAATTGGTGAACTGTCCTTTTAAGTAGCTGATCTGAGAGGCCATCTTATTGCTGTTCAAATCACTCTGGAGAAGTGGAAACATTCATTATTCAATTATGAGTTCCGGGCTTAATGTGTTTCCCTGCATAAAACATAAATGCACAATTGATGTAACAACTCTTCTTATCCAACCTGCTCCCTCTCACCACCCATATGCTGCATCATTTATGTGACTTTTATCTGGAGCTAAACGTAGACCAAATGGAACTAAATGACAGAAAAAACCCAAAACAGAAGATGTGGGAGGTTCACCAGTGCCAAACATTATGGCACACAGCTGGTGCCAGCTAAACCCTCAGGATTGCCATGCTTACATTGGTCATAACAACACAGCTGGCCACATCCCTAACCTATTTTCCAAATCCATTGTTAATATGCATACAGGAAGAGTTCTGTTTATATTTTTAGTCAAAAAATACACTTCAGCAGCAAGATAACAAATGCAATGATGTCCAAAGGTCTGAGACCACTAGAGAAAATACTTTTTTTTCTGATTTTTATTTGTATTATTATCACAATTTGTGTTATTAGCATACTAATTTAAATGGAAAAGATGAACCTGTATTCAGAATTTCAAATGTGGCATGTCCTATTCTGGGCACCCAACTAGTATAGAATTCACAAGTTTGTTCCCATCCTGATGATCTATGTTTTCCCAGCATGTAAATGTGATTCACAGATTTCCAATGTGGACTCAGACTTTTGGACCCCACTGCATAAAAAAAAAAAATTACTCCATTTGTAAAATGATCAGAGAGAAGAGGGAGAGAGGGACTACAGTGCAAATATTTTATGCACCATTTTGTTGTGATGGAATTTTTAGGCACGCTCATAAATAGAATTTCATGTTGTGGATACTTTTCTGGCAATTTTATGGTCTGTTATTTCCCTTTGTATTATCAGAGTGCAAGTCTAGCTAAATATAATCCATAAAAATTGTGAAGCTTCCTAAATAATACTTAAATGTAGAGCTCTGAAAGCCATATATTGAAAGATATTTTTTAATCTTCTATTACCCAGGATAGCCCCAGAATACCACTGGTTAAAAATAAGAAGAATGAGGAGTCAAATAGAAACCAGAACATTTTAAAAGTGCTACACATAATGTATGCATTTGTCAGTTGAATGCTAGGGGTAAAGGTTTAGTTTGCAGGTGAGGGATCACTGCTTAATGCATTGTGTTCATTCATTCGTGTTCATTCAAAATGAATGCACGGTGTGTTAGAGTTTGCTGTCTGTCCGGACAGCTTTAAAAGAATCTGCCATTTCAAGCCTTATCCTCACATAACCACACTGCCACGCTCCGCTGGCTGAGCCTACACTTCCTCTGCAAAAGACACATCAAACAACACACCCAATAATTTAATTCTTCCACCGCAGAAGTGTTGGAAACGAGTGTGGGCTGGCCTTCAAAGCACTGCGGCGTGATAGTGAGCACGGTTTTGTTTTTCTCTGATACTGAAAAATAGCTGGACATTCTCAAAACAGAAAAAAACAAATATTGGAATAACTTTGTTCAAAGCACTGATCAAATGAGCATGAATCATGCTGAATACCAATACAGTCCAATTGATGAGGATAAAAGCCACAGTTCCGACAAAATAAAAACTTCAGTCAAGCCTCAAAAGAAAAATGTATGTCACGTGCACACATATGGCGCTTTTCCACTACACAGTACCAGTTCGCCTCGGCTCAACTCGACTCAACTTTGTTTGGTTTTCCACTGTGTAAAAGTTGTACCTGTACCTGCTTTCGGGTACTTTTTTTCGTACCACCTCCGGCGAGGTTCTGAGCAGGCTGAGGCGATACTAAAATATGACGTAAAAACAATGCCGACTGCTGATTGGTCAGAGAGAATCGTCACTATTCACTGCGTCATCATTGCGCGCGCCAGACGGAGTATCCAGAATAACTCCGCCATTTTTAAATAGTTTGCACAGATATAGCCTACAAAACTATTATTATGGTACAGCGGGAGCGCCATTTACAGATGGCACTTCGATGATGCAGCACATGCCCGAGAACTCGAAGCGGCTTTAAGGAGAGGAGATTGCTGCAATGTCGTCCTTCAACCAGGCCTTTCTGGGAACCCTGAGCCAGCTTGTCCAGGCACTGAACCGGCGGGATGCTGTTCCACCGCCCCTGGACTGAAACCCCTTTGTTTATTTTAATTAAATGTTTGCACTACATGTAACATATGTATATAGTTGGATGTGTGAATTTATATTAATATTATATTTTTTTCTATTTATATGCGTGTTTAAATAAAACCTTTTTGAAACTTATTACAAACAGTGTCTTTTTTTGATGGTTTGCTTTTTTACAAGGGTTTGAACAAGTATTTTCAGATTGTATACTGTGATAACCTTTAATGAAAAACAGCAGAGACAACATATTTAATGATAATGTATTTATTTAGCAATTAAAATAACGCATCAGACCCTCTCGTACATCTCTGCCCTCCTCCTCAACACCCTGTGCCACTGCCACCACAGGCTCTGCTGCTGCAGGTGCATCCCAGTCATTGTCATAGTCCTCTCCGTGACTCTCACAAAGGTTATGCAAAGCACAGCAAGTAAGAATCATAGATTTCACAATTGTAACATCACAGTCATTTCTTTTCATGAGGCAACGCCACCTTCCCTTCAGTCTACCAAAAGCGTTTTCAACCACTACCCGTGCTCGACATATTTTCTTGTTGTAGATCTGCTGTTCTACTGTCAGCCGTCCAGTGTAGTATTCAAAGTTGATTAAATACTTTATATAGTATAGTATTTACACATATGCAAACGTTAGCTATGTTAGCATAACTTAACCTCTTGCGTCGGCTTTGAACAACCGGATTCGTCTCGTAGTCTGAACTCTGTAGTAATTCCCAAACTCTCCTGTTTTTTTCAGCAGTGTTTCGTTTTGCTGCCCTCAGCCTCTCATGAAACAACGTTTGTCTTCTTGCTGTGAGAAACAGCCACATCCCGAGGATCAAAAACAGCATACACTCGATTTCCTCCATTGTCCTGTGTGTGTGGGTAGCGGATGTGTGTCGCGTATAAGATTACGTCACGGCAGTTTCCTGCGGTGTCGCTATGACGACCGGGTATTATTTGTGGCGGTACTGTCTGCAATGGAAAACGGAGCGAAAAGCGAGCCGAGTCGAGGCAAGCCGAGGCGAGGCAAGCCGAGGCGAGCTGGTACTGGTAATGGAAAAGCGCCAATACAATGGTTCAGCTCCTGATTATCAAGCGAACATTTTAAGGGACAATAGGCACACACCTGACACGAATGCAATTTCAAAAGGCAGATACAGTAAGTTAATAAAAAAATTAACCCCTTAATTTTAAGGGGTTCATTTTAACCCCTTTTATCCCCAATTTGGCATGCCCAATTCCCACTGCTTACTAGGTCCTTGTGGTTTCACGGTTACTCACCTCAATCCGAGTGCATCTTATCAAGATGCTTACTCTTACACTTACTCATAGCATATGGAGACTCATGCTACTCACAGAGATCCACGTACAACTTACCATACACCCCATTGAGAGCGAGAACCACTAATCGCGACCACAAGGAGGTTACCCCATGTGACTCTACCCTCCCTAGCAACCGGGCCAATTATATTGCTTAGGAGACCTGGCTGGAGTCACTCAGCACACCCTGGATTCCAACTTGCGACTCCAGGGGTGGTAGTATGCGTCAATACACGCTGAGCTATACAGGCCCTGGCAGATAAGTTAAGCTAAATTAAGCTACCAGAATACACCACAATCAGCTCTGTGGAGAAAATAAATCCAAGATTGCAGACGAGGGAGGGAAATGATAATTATAAATAAACCAGTATTTCATTCAATACTGAAAAGTATTACAAAATAGTTCAGTGTCGTTAAATATCTATTCTTTCTAGTCTTTCTAGCAAGTCAGTCCAATGGCAGCCATCTTTAGAACGCTCTCGGCCAGCTAAAGTTTCTATGTAAACAATCGGCATACAAAAGCAGCTCATGTCTACTTAAATGTGGAGTTTTACAGAAATCAAGAGAAAGAACATATTTCATATCAGCAGTAAAATCTGACAA
Source organism: Xyrauchen texanus (assembly GCF_025860055.1). Classification (NCBI taxonomy): domain Eukaryota; kingdom Metazoa; phylum Chordata; class Actinopteri; order Cypriniformes; family Catostomidae; genus Xyrauchen; species Xyrauchen texanus. The sequence goes on from NC_068311.1 coordinate 18,520,458, forward strand.
CACTGGAATAATAAATTGTGCTTCTTTACCTCAGATAACGCAAAAAAATAAAAATACTATAACTAATACATATGCGCATTCTAAAGTTTATTGACAGGTGATGTCTGTATCTAAAAGGTGATTGGCTCTTTAACCTGTAAGGCAGGACTTCCTTTCTACCTTCGTTGACTCTTGGGCATTCACAATGCAGATTTACTCCAGCCACTTTATCATCCCACCCGTCTGAAATAAAATTATTTTACTTATCAATTATCATAAGTTTTAATCGTTTTCCCATGAATTTTGTTTGTTACATATTTAAATAATTTCTGACTACCACATTGAAGGTACAATGTTTCCCTGTATAACCCTTGCTGAAGTCCACTCGAGCTCACAGCTGATATATAATATCAGATATATAATTTGGAATGTTCTCTTCGACTACTGGATTGATGCAATGAGCAATTCTGAGGAAAAACTAATCACTGGATTTGCCAAGTTAGTGATATCACATCTTTGAAAGACATCCAGAGTTTTGTTTGAGGCACTTAGTAGCAGGTAAACTAAATATCTTTTACAAAACAGGGCTGCATTTCCCAAAAGCATCACAAGCTTAAGTTGATCAGAGAGACCATTGGCACCAGTGGTTTCTACAATCTACAATGGCTTACAATGCTTTTGGGAAAGGCTGCCCAGACCTCATGCAGTTTAGTCAAAGGTCTGGCTACGCAAGACTGTAGTAGGCAGCTCGCTAGTTTTTGGAACTGAGCTAATCTTTTTCTGTCTCCGTTAATGATCTAACAATAAAACTTGCACTTTTGGCAGCATGAAGAGACAACAGATGTGGAAAGGTGTGATGACGGCAGTAAAAGAGCTAATTTCACAGCATTAAAGAAGATTAAATGAACTCACAGTCACTGTCGGGCCGCATAAGGTACTTCAAACATTGCCAGTGTTCAAAAACTCCACAACCTTTTACCAGAACACAGTGGACGTTTACCCTGCCCTGGTCAGCTGGGTCCTCCCTCCGGCCCGTTTCCTCTCTACTGTGCCTGCAGTTTACAAAGTAATCTGCTGCTGAGTAGACAAGCATCAGTGAGGCTTATCTAGAGCTTTCAAGTGTGTGCAGGAAAGAAGAGAAGATGGAGAGAGAGAGCACAGTCACGCACCAATGACGTGTGGTGGACTTTTAAAATGAGGAGGCAGATTGCCATCTCAGGGTTCAGTTTTTTTTATTTACATTTTTTTTTTTCATTTGTACTTCACTTCCATTTGACATTTACATAGATTTCAGGTCAAACCCATACAGAAATCTGATATATCACAATATATTACATGAAAAAAAACATGTCTATATGAAAAGATATATATATATATATATATATATATATATATATATATATATATATATATATATATATATATATATATATATAATATAAAAGTCACATACTGTTCTTGCACATATATGCAACAACAAATATTTCAAAATACTTTAAAGATAGCGGTTTAATATTTGTAATATATTTTTCTATCATAGTGGAATTTGAATAGGCTATATTGTATGCCCAAATATGTTAACTATATTTATATACAGTATAATATATATATATATATATATATATATATATATATATATATATATATATATATATATATATATACACACACTCACCTAAAGGATTATTAGGAACACCTGTTCAATTTCTCATTAATGCAATTATCTAATCAACCAATCACATGGCAGTTGCTTCAATGCATTTAGGGGTGTGGTCCTGGTCAAGACAATCTCCTGAACTCCAAACTGAATGTCAGAATGGGAAAGAAAGGTGATTTAAGCAATTTTGAGCGTGGCATGGTTGTTGGTGCCAGACGGGCGGTCTGAGTATTTCACAATCTGCTCAGTTACTGGGATTTTCACGCACAACCATTTCTAGGGTTTACAAAGAATGGTGTGAAAAGGGAAAAACATCCAGTATGCGGCAGTCCTGTGGGTGAAAATGCCTTGTTGATGCTAGAGGTCAGAGGAGAATGGGCCGACTGATTCAAGCTGATAGAAGAGCAACTTTGCCTGAAATAACCACTCATTACAACCGAGGTATGCAGCAAAGCATTTGTGAAGCCACAACACGCACAACCTTGAGGCGGATGGGCTACAACAGCAGAAGACCCCACCGGTACCACTCATCTCCACTACAAATAGGAAAAAGAGGCTACAATTTGCAAGAGCTCACCAAAATTGGACCGTTGAAGACTGGAAAAATGTTGCCTGGTCTGATGAGTCTCGATTTCTGTTGAGACATTCAGATGGTCAGAATTTGGCGTAAACAGAATGAGAACATGGATCCATCATGCCTTGTTACCACTGTGCAGGCTGGTGGTGGTGGTGTAATGGTGTGGGGGATGTTTTCTTGGCACACTTTAGGCCCCTTAGTGCCAACTGGGCATCGTTTAAATGCCAAGGCCTACCTGATCATTGTTTCTGACCATGTCCATCCCTTTATGGCCACCATGTACCCATCCTCTGATGGCTACTTCCAGCAGGATAATGCACCATGTCACAAAGCTCGAATCATTTCAAACTAGTTTCTTGAACATGACAATGAGTTCACTGTACTAAAATGGCCCCCACAGTCACCAGATCTCAACCCAATAGGGCATCTTTGGGATGTGGTGGAACGGGAGCTTCGTGCCCTGGATGTGCATCCCACAAATCTCCATCAACTGCAAGATGCTATCCTATCAATATGAGCCAACATTTCTAAAGAATGCTTTCAGCACCTTGTTGAATCAATGCCACGTAGAATTAAGGCAGTTCTGAAGGCGAAAGGGGTCAAACACAGTATTAGTATGGTGTTCCTAATAATCCTTTAGGTGAGTGTGTGTGTATATATATATATATATATATATATATATATATATATATATATATATATATATATATACAGCTTATGAAAACCCCAAATTTTTCTATCATAGTGGAATTTGAATAGGCTATATTGTATGCCCAAATATGTTAACTATATTTATATACAGTATAATATATATATATATATATATATATATATATATATATATATATATATATATATATATATATATATATATATATATATATATATATATATACACACACACTCACCTAAAGGATTATTAGGAACACCTGTTCAATTTCTCATTAATGCAATTATCTAATCAACCAATCACATGGCAGTTGCTTCAATGCATTTAGGGGTGTGGTCCTGGTCAAGACAATCTCCTGAACTCCAAACTGAATGTCAGAATGGGAAAGAAAGGTGATTTAAGCAATTTTGAGCGTGGCATGGTTGTTGGTGCCAGGCGGGCGGTCTGAGTATTTCACAATCTGCTCAGTTACTGGGATTTTCACGCACAACCATTTCTAGGGTTTACAAAGAATGGTGTGAAAAGGGAAAAACATCCAGTATCGCGGCAGTCCTGTGGGCGAAAATGCCTTGTTGATGCTAGAGGTCAGAGGAGAATGGGCCGACTGATTCAAGCTGATAGAAGAGCAACTTTGCCTGAAATAACCACTCATTACAACCGAGGTATGCAGCAAAGCATTTGTGAAGCCACAACACGCACAACCTTGAGGCGGATGGGCTACAACAGCAGAAGACCCCACCGGGTACCACTCATCTCCACTACAAATAGGAAAAAGAGGCTACAATTTGCAAGAGCTCACCAAAATTGGACCGTTGAAGACTGGAAAAATGTTGCCTGGTCTGATGAGTCTCGATTTCTGTTGAGACATTCAGATGGTCAGAATTTGGCGTAAACAGAATGAGAACATGGATCCATCATGCCTTGTTACCACTGTGCAGGCTGGTGGTGGTGGTGTAATGGTGTGGGGGATGTTTTCTTGGCACACTTTAGGCCCCTTAGTGCCAACTGGGCATCGTTTAAATGCCAAGGCCTACCTGATCATTGTTTCTGACCATGTCCATCCCTTTATGGCCACCATGTACCCATCCTCTGATGGCTACTTCCAGCAGGATAATGCACCATGTCACAAAGCTCGAATCATTTCAAACTGGTTTCTTGAACATGACAATGAGTTCACTGTACTAAAATGGCCCCCACAGTCACCAGATCTCAACCCAATAGGGCATCTTTGGGATGTGGTGGAGCAGGAGCTTAGTGCCCTGGATGTGCATCCCACAAATCTCCATCAACTGCAAGATGCTATCCTATCAATATGAGCCAACATTTCTAAAGAATGCTTTCAGCACCTTGTTGAATCAATGCCACGTAGAATTAAGGCAGTTCTGAAGGCGAAAGGGGTCAAACACAGTATTAGTATGGTGTTCCTAATAATCCTTTAGGTGAGTGTGTGTATATATATATATATATATATATATATATATATATATATATATATATATATATATATATATACAGCTTATGAAAACCCCAAATTCAGAATCTCAGAAAATTTGAATATTGTGAAAAGGTTCAGTATTGTAGGCTCAAAGTGTCACACTCTAATCAGCTAAACACCTGCAAAGGGTTCCTGAGCCTTTAAATGGTCTCTCAGTCTGGTTCAGTTGAATTCACAATCATGGGGAAGACTGCTGACCTGACAGTTGTGCAGAAAACCATCATTGACACCCTCCACAAGGAGGGAAAGCCTCAAAAGGTAATTGCAAAAGAAGTTGGACGTTCTCAAAGTGCTGTATCAAAGCACATTAATAGAAAGTTAAGTGGAAGGGAAAAGTGTGGAAGAAAAAGGTGCACAAGCAGCAGGGATGACCGTAGCCTGGAGAGGATTGTCAGGAAAAGGCCATTCAAATGTGTGGGGGAGCTTCACAAGGAGTGGACTGAGGCTGGAGTTACTGCATCAAGAGCCACCACACACAGACGGGTCCTGGACATGGGCTTCAAATGTCAAACGTCTTACTTGGGCTAAAGAAAAAAAGAACTGGTCTATTGCTCAGTGGTCCAAAGTCCTCTTTTCTGATGAGAGCAAATTTTGCGAGTCTGGAGGAAGAATGGAGAGGCACACAATCCAAGATGCTTGAAGTCCAGTGTGAAGTTTCCACAGTCTGTGTTGGTGTTGGTCCACTGTGCTTTATTAAGTCCAGAGTCAATGCAGCCGTCTACCGGGACATTTACGAGCACTTCATGCTTCCTTCAGCAGACAAGCTTTATGGAGATGCTGACTTCATTTTCCAGCAGGACTTGGCACCTGCCCACACTGCCAAAAGTACCAAAACCTGGTTCAATGACCATGGTATTACTGTGCTTGATTGGCCAGCAAACTCGCCTGACCTGAACCCCATAGAGAATCTATGGGGCATTGCCAAGAGAAAGATGAGAGACTTGAGACCAAACAATGCAGAAGAGCTGAAGGCCGCTATTGAAGCATCTTGGTCTTCCATAACACCTCAGCAGTGCCACAGGCTGATAGCATCCATGCCATGCCGCATTGAGGCAGTAATTAATGCAAAAGGGGCCCAAACCAAGTACTGAGTACATATGCATGATTATACTTTTCAGAGGGCCGACATTTCTGTATTTAAAATCCTTTTTTTTTATTGATTTCATGTAATATTCTAATTTTCTGAAATTCTGAATTTGGGGTTTTCATAAGCTGTAAGCCATAATCATCAAAATTATATCAAATAAAGGCTTGAAATATCTTACTTTGCTTGTAATGAGTCTATATAATATATTAGTTTCACCTTTTAAGTTGAATTACTGAAATTAATGAACTTTTGCACGATATTCTAATTTTCCGAGTTTCACCTGTATATATAAAGTTAAAAGTAATCTTTCAGTTTGCCTATTATTTTTTTGTAGTCACCATATTTTCAAATCAGTTATCTACTCTGTAATGATGGCATAATGGCTCGGTATTGTACTTTTAAGAGTGAGTGCTAACTAAAAACTGGCTCACTGACACACCATTACATGTTAAGTAATTTCAAGTTCATTTTAATTTGGATGTGAACAAAAGTGGAGTTAGACGTTAACTCTGTAAATTGTTCATCCTCTTCCATTAGCTTGTCCCATTCATTGCGATCTACAGAGACCTGCTGCGAGTACGAGAGAATGAGAAGGCGGGCATGAACGCATTAATTGATTGACATAATATTGAACGAATCAGTGTAAAGTTGAGGCAATGTCTCCCCACACGACTTCTCGCCTGTATTTTATAGGCACTGCCTACCTTCCCGCCTCTGAGAAAACACCACTGTCATGCACACACACACACACACACACACACACACACACGCAGACGCAGACGCAGACCTGTGTTTACTCTATCAGCGCAGGAGTTGCACGAAAACAGTGTGAAACAGGATCGGCCAAGTGTGGAGGAGCCACTGAGAAGGAGATCAGCATGAAAACATGACTGCTTGGAAATGGATGAAGACCGAAGGTAAATTCACAGTGCTGTCCTGGCTCTGGCCGCACATTCTATTTTAAAGGAATATTTTGGGTTCAATACAAGTTCAGCTCAGTCTACCGCATTTGTGACATAATGTTGATTACTATGTTGATTACAAATAATTGATAAAAAAATTTACAAACCTTTTCTGTGTAAAATTATATCCAAATTTACAACTTCGTTACATGACGAAGTAACGCCGTAAACCCTAAAATGCTGGTAAAATTACAATTTAAACAAATTTACAGCTCAAATAATACACGTTTTAACAAAATAATTAATTTAAGTGCTTTTATCAAATTAAAAGCAAATTTTTTTTGTCTTTAAACCTTTCAAAAATTGGCCTTATTCACTTCCATTGTAAGGTACTCACTGTAGCGTTGATTTTTGCTTTTACTTTTTTTTATGGTAATCAACATATGATTTATGCCACAAATGCTTTCAATTGAGCTTAACATGAATTAAACCCAAAATATTCCTTTTTAGGACTAGTACACCCAAAAATGAAAATTCTCTTATCATTTACTCATCCTCATGCCATCCCAGATATGCAACTTTCTTTCTTCTGCAGTTCACAAGCAAAGATTTTTAGAAGAATATCTCAGCTCTGTAGGTTCATACAATGCAAGTGAATGGTGACCAACACTTAGAAGCTCCAAAAAACACATAAAGGTATAAAAGTAATCCATAAAACTCCTTTGGTTTAGTCTTCTGAAGCGATCCATTCAGTTTTGGGTGAGAACAGACAAAAACATAACTCCTTTTTCACTATAAATTTTGACAGCAGTCTTCTGGTTATCTCCTTGATTACACTTCCTAGCGCCATCTAGCGTTCTGAGCATGCATCAAGCAATAGGAAGTGTAATCGAGCTTGAAATCTGGATTGTGCCTAGGGATTGCAATGGCAAGATATACAGTGAAAAATGAGTTACATTTTAGTCTGTTCTCACAAAAAATCTATTAAATCACTTTCGAAGACATGGATTAAATCACTGGAGATTTATGGATTACTTTTATGCTGCCTTTTATGTTTTTTGGAGCATCAAAGTTTTGGTCACCATTCACTTTCATTGTTTGGACTCTACCTTCCCTAGCAACCAGGCTAATTTGGTTGCTTAGGAGACCTGGCTGGAGTCACTCAACACACGCTGGATTCGCAATCACGATTCCAGAGGTGGTAGTCGGCATCAATACTCGCTGAGCTACCCAGGCCCCCCTTTTTCCCCAATTTTGTAATTATATAGATTATGACACATTCTGAGACTCTCAGCCTGAAATTACAAAACTTTCCTTTTTTATTTAAGATTATATACACTACCGGTCAAAACTTCAGAAACACTTGACTGAAATGTTTCTCATGATCTTAAAAATCTTTTGATCTGAAGGTTTATGCTTAAATGTTTAAAATTAGTGATGTAGACAAAAATATAATTGTGCCACCATATTAATTTATTTCATAAAAAGTGTTTGAAATTGATGACTTGGACAATATAATAAAGAAAAGAAGCCAATAAGTGCCCAAAATAGATGGGAACTCCTGCAATACTGTTTAAAAAGCATCCCAGGGTGATACCTCAAGAAGTTGGTTGACAAAATGTCAAGAGTATATGTCTGAAAATTCTAGGCAAAGGATGACTACTTTGAAGATGCAAAAATATAACAAAATTTAGATTTATTTTTGATTTTGTTTAGTTGCAACATAATTCCCTTAGTTCCATTTATTTTATTCCATAGTTTGATGACTTTACTATTATTCTAAAATGTGAAAAAATATATATAATAAAGAATACTTGTTTCAAATCCTTAAACCGGTAGTGTATATCTGGATGTAAATGAGGTGGCTCCGAAAAACCGCTTCTGTTTTGTTCCCAATCATATCAACTGTATCTGAGAAAAACTGTGATATGACAAAGCAATCAATAGTTATAGCATTACAAAAATAATTTATCTTAGTGTCCAAAAATGTTTCCATGTACATAACATAATAATTTTACATAAGAACATTACACATGCAAACACATCAATTACTAAAGGCTTTTAGTAATGAGTGTGACGAGGAGGAGGGTGGGGCCAGGCCGTGAATGCACACGGCCGGCCCCCAGTCGGGCTAATCAGCCGAGGAGAGGGATAAAGCCAAGCCGGATGTGGCAGTTCGGGAGAGAGAGAGCCACACGCAGCCGGTGTGTCTGTTTATGTTTGAGTCTTTTTGTTTCCTTAAATATTACTTTGACTGTTCAGCCGGTTCCCACTTCCTCCTTGCTCATTTTAAACCCTGTTACAATGAGATTTAACAGAATGAGTGCCTTTTGACTCAATGAGTCTACATCACTGAGTCTGTGTCCTTTACATGACGCCAGCTCCTGGTGGTCATATGTAACATAGTGCTTTGTGTGGATTTAATGATCTGTGCATCAGATTACCTTATGTGTGGATTTTTTTTTAAAGATAATTACCTTCTCAAAGTAATGGTACGTGATCTTTTATGTTCTTTGTATTTTTTGTTAAGTTACAAGTGAAAACCCAGCATATTAGCAACACCAACATAACTGTCAAAGACAAATACTTAGCTATGATGCTATATTTTTGTCTCTGGGTAAAACAAATAAGATGGTTGTTTTCTACTCTTTGAGAGCTTTCCAACAATAATATGTACACTGCAACATTTTTTATAAATTATCAAAACGGAACACTTCTTATTTGTCTGCAAATTTTAAAGCACTTATTCAGTTTTGGTCATAATGCCTACATGCATTGTAAAGTACAGCTTCAAAGCTTTAAAACGACACTTATTTTGTCTCGGTCAAGACTGTCTAGTTATTCATATTTTGAAGATTTTTTTTTCGTTGCAGGCAGTTTTGTTTTCAGCAGTAATTACTTGGCAGAAGAATTATTTATTCAGATTTGTATTTTTATTTTGTTAATAAATCTGACTATTTATTGAACATTGGTTCAGATAAAACATTTAAAAAAAACTAAGGAAAGCGTTTCAGCAAACGAAGAAACAGTTAGTTGCATTACAAGCCACAATGCAGCAATTATTTTCAATCTTGCAAAGGCTGACCAGCTTCTCAAGTGAGAAGGCAATTATGTTCCTCGGTTCTGCCTTTTGAGGTGTTGCCATTACTATCTAACAATGCATTTCCAAAAGTTATATTCAATAATGACATTTACACAAAGATCAGAGCGTGTTAGATATAAGAAACTGTTCCAGGCAGTGGTAAAACCCTGCATCATATCTTGATCACGGATTTCAATAAGTCAGTGGAATCTCTCCAAAGTGTCTTCTCTCATTCCTATACAAAAGGCTGCCGAATGAACCCGGCCCTTCTTTCATATTCTCTCTGTGAGCTTACATTTTCCAATAAATCACTGACTTGTCCAATAACATACTTTCCACTTTGCACCATCAACAATTTCCTTACCGAATTTTCAAGCTGCTGAAAATAATATAGAATTAGAAAGAGAAGTTTTGATTTATCTCTTGATGGGACTGCATTTTAATAAGAAATTAAGTACATATTAGGTACTTCTCTGAAAAATAATTGAAAAATAGAAGACACAAATCAACTTGCTGACAGATAAATGCATGTCAAAATCTGGCTGTCATGCTTATGGAAGAACTTTGTGACTCAAGGCACCATTGTTCCTCTCCCTCTAGCATTCTCACTTATTTTCTCTCTTGCACCTCAAGCAATAAATCTGTGCTATAGTATAATCACAACAATTCTGGCTAGCTCTGATAGCCCTGTATGCCTTACATGGCAGGTTTCCAAACAAAAAGCAAAGGGCTATGGCAGATAAGTCCATTATTGTTTTCCAAGCCTTGAAAATGTCTGTGCTTTAATTAACCATATCAAACCCCACTCGTGCACTCTTTGCTACATTCAAAAATATTCGATGGACGGTAATAGCAGTCCACGACTTACTCAAGACAAACATCAATAAGGCCCCCTAACTACACTGGGTCTTGGGTGCTCTGATTGGAGGGAACAGAGTGAAAGCTCATTACTTTACATCTCGTACCTTTGATATCCGGAGGCGTGAAGCTCTAATCCATCTTGAGTTTTCAGAAGAATGTAAGTCTAGTAGTGGGCACTTAGATCTGGATCAGCACTCCACATCACAGAGTCCTGTCCACTCTTCAACTAAACCCTCCGTATGAAACGCCAGGGAACAGACCTGTCAAAAAATGCAGAGAGTCAGGCATTTATTTGGAAAAATGCATTATACTGTAATAATTGCATTCGGAAGCCTGCTAAGATGCATTTATAACACCATCACAAGTGGTTCACTTCCGTGTTTTGGTATGACTACCTTCATATCAGCAGTGAACTGTACCAGAGTTCACACAAACCATACCGCAGACCACCTTTTCAAGCGGATTCGGGTCCGGTTCGCAGAAAACAGCATAAACATCATCCAAATAAACTGAACTTTGATGTCATTTGAACGCGGGTGTGTATCAAAATTGCTAGTGTGAAAACTCCCTCAGTCTCGGGTGATCGGATCACAAATGGTCAGCTGACACACAACTTATAAATTATAATGAATTGTTTGAGAATCACAAATGCTCAAGATGACCTTCCACCATCAATGTTTGTGGAAAATTAGTTTCAATTTAGCATCTAGAGAGAATCTGACAGAAGCAGAGCCGAACAAACGTCTAATTTAATATTTTGTTTTATTTTCTTACAAGTTCTATTCAGCTTTTGCTATCAAATTATCAAATTACTTGCATTATCTAGACTTGAAAACCAAAGCAAACTTCAAAGTCTCACCTTACCAAGTGGAGCTAAATGGATTTGTTACATTGAATCACAAACAGAGTATTTGTACACTATACATTATATTACAGTTTCATTTTCTGTTAATGCATGATCTTCTGTAAAGCTGCTTTGAAACGATGTGTTGTGAAAGGAGCTATACAAATAAAAATGACTTGACTTGACTATGGCAGCCATTCAAATTCAAAATATGTTCTCTGCACAATATTGCAAGATAATTTTACGCTAAATGATAAAGTAAATTAATGTAACCTCGCTGCATTTTAAAGTTGCCCCTTTCTCAAATTAGGATTAAAGGTCTTCGTTGTGATGACCCAATCATTTAATGCTAGCATTAAAATCACCTGAGGATGAGGAGCCCTTACAGCTCCCACTTGGGACTGCTAAAATAAGCAACTATTATATCAACAAATAAAAAAGTTTGGAACTGGAAACTGGAAAGCCAGACTTATGTAAGCACACTCTATTTAATATCCCTGCTTTATCTGAATAAGTGTAACAGCCTTTTAAACCCACATTTAAACTATGAATAGCTAAAGGCCAGTATTGTAAGCAAACAGTCATGTAACACCTTTTTATCCAAAGCAACTTACAGTGCATTTACAGTGGATAACCTGAGGTTACAAACTTTTTCTTTAAAAAAATAAAATAAAATGTAAGTTATAGTGAGGCACTTACAATGGAAATGAATTGTGCCAATTTTTGGAGGGCTTAAAGCCAGAAATGTGAAGCTTATAATTTTATGAAAGCACTTACATTATTTCCTTTGTTAAAACTCATGTGTTCTTTGAACTGTTAAATTTCAATTTCAATTTCAATTTCAAAACACTTTATTTGTCCCCAAGGGGCAATTAATAAGGCCACATAGAGTAACGTAACCATTATACATTATAACATCCTACATTAAATAAATAACACAGTGTACATGAAATACATATTAATGAATACCTAATATACATATATTAAAAAATAATTAAATCAAGACATAATAAACAAGAGGGCTAGAGACGGTTGAGAATTTAAAAGCTGCACCGATTTGGGAACAAAGGTTGCCTTCCTCCTTTGTGTCCTACAACATGGACAACGAAGCTGTCGCCGTGAAGGAAGCCACTCAAAAACAGAGAACATTACATGTGATGTGTCTCGCAAGATCCTTCCAGCCAACCTCAGCGTTTGCTGTTCACTTATAATAGAAAGAGCCCTAATAGGGAGTCCAATAATTTTTGAGCAGACTTTAACTGTGCGCTCCAGACTATTTCTATTTTGGAGGCTTATAGAATGAAACCAGCAGACGATGGAAAATGTAATGACACTTTCAATGTAGGAGTAGTAGAACATAGTGAGCAAGTTCTTACTAACTCCAAAGGAATTGAGCTTCCTTAAAAGATACTGCCGCTGCTGGCATTTCTTCAGTATCTCCTCTGTATTGGAAGTAAATTTGAACAGATTGTCAAAAATCGTCCCAAGGTACTTGTACCTTGTTGTAAAATTGTTTAAATCATCAGTTTAGAGTTTGTGCATTGTGGCTATACTTTTGAAATAGTGAGTATTTTAACGTTTATGGATTGGCCCCATTCACTTCCATTGTACTGTAAGTGTCTCACTGAAACCCAGACTTTGCTTTTTTCAAAGAAAAGTCTAAATACATTTTTGTGGTAATCAATATTATGCCACAAATGCTGTTGAATGAGCTTAACTTGTATTGAACCCAGAATATTCCTTTAAGTGCTATATGCTCTTTTGCTAACCTTTCAGTTACTAGCCCAGATTGTTAACCAATATCAGAGACCCAAACTGGCATACTTGTATTAAATTAATTGGAGAAATTGGAACACCAATTTGGCAGATGTAGAAACGGAAGTCCTGCCTTACAGGTAAAAGAGCCAATCACATTTAAGATACAGACATCTCCTGTCAATCAGCTCCAGAATGCGCATGCACATTAGCTGGAGCAGCTAGGAAAATAGTGTTTTTTTTTGCGTGATCTGATATAAAGAAGCACATTTTATGATACTACTGTTGTCCGATTTTACTGCTGAAAATTTTATTTGATTGTAATCTTGACCAACCATTTTGGTGATTTTGGTGTTTCGCCAATCAAGAGCTGTACATTCATGCCACCTGTATCCATAAAAAAATTGCTGCTTGGAAGCATTCCCAATATGGCTGCCAAGTGTACTGACTTGCCTTGAAAATAACTTTGCCAGTATGCTACACCACACCAATAGAAAGATTGAGCATATTTACACCAACTTTTGAAGTCAAAATAATTTTACAGCCATCAAATATTTCAGGGATATAACTTATATCTGAGGTTTACACTGTATTTTAATTTTCAGCAACTCTTTTGTTCCTCTTGCCACTTGATTTGTTTACCACTCCTACAAAAAAGCACTGTGGCTGTGTCATGGACATCTGTCTGCAAAGGGAATCACAGTCCTAATCATTATCCTCAAAACATCCATTATCAAAGTTATTTCTCTGACAAAAACATTCTGATTGGTCTTTACGTAACTGTAAATGCTCAGAGGTCTAGATCTATTAAAATATTTTGGAAAACACATCAAATGAAAATTCTCTCACATAAAAAATGTTAGGGGTTTGGAGGCCTTAAGTCCTCCTTTTACCCCAAGCTAAAGTTTGTCCCAACAGTGCTGGGCAAACCAGGCAGACAAATACTGAAGCAACAGCTCAACTCTAAGAGAATCAGTCTCTCTCTCACTCTCTCTTTCATTTTCTATACCTCTAACCACCAGCGGAACACATCAGAGCCAATGAAGCTTCCAGATTCTCCCGGCACTCACAAAAGATAAAAAGTTATGCCATTGGCTGAGAAGATGGAGAAGACAGTGGTGTGGAAAGATGGAAAAGCAGCACCATATAATACTACACTATAGAAGTAATGATGCTATGATATATTCAAGACCGGAGCAAAAATGTCCACACTGCTGTGTGGAGCGTGCTCTGGCTGCGTGAAATGTAGAACTTATTCAGTGGCCCCACACTGACAGAGTCAAGATATATATATATTGATGATCCATTTAATAGGATAAGTACATGGAGGGACTTTATTTTATAAATAAAACTTATTCCTTTTAACTGGCTCTTTTTAAAGCCAAGTGGTCTTGTTAAATAAAGAAAAGCCTTGTGCATTTACTTTGACAAGTATGATCGCCACTTTTAAAGAAATACATCTTTGAGGTTTTCAGATGAAATCAACTCTCATTCTCTCAGGCAGCTGATCTGGAGATGTGATTGAAGAGAAACATTCATGAAAAATCCAGATGGGGAGGCGGCGGGTTGCTATATTATCTTCTGTGAAGAACATGTCATTCATCTCTCTATATAGGAAACACTTTATTGTTCCAGTCAAACATTTTCAATTTACAGATAAGTTCATTAGGCTTCAGAAGTAAACTCATGTGTAAATGCAATTAGGGTAATAGCTGTAATGGAGAGAAAATATTCTTGGCGTGTTGTTGTGAGGAGTAATAAATTGTAATTCATGCTGTTGTTCCACTTGATGGGGATTTAGAGCAGATTAAATCTCACCAATCACATTTCCCTGTTTCTTATCAAACATGCAAAATGCATTAGCATTGTCTCAGGGTGAAATCAGCCATTTCTTATTGAGATCAAATTCAGTGCCGCTTTATTTGACATCTTCGTTCTACTGGTATAAATGTGATTTGCACATGCACATTTTGGACCATCTGTATGAAAGGTCTTAAGGTGCTGCATCTCTCAAAATCAGATTTAATCTATTTGAGTTTCCAAACACAAGTATTCATTCAGACAGTGAGCAGGCCTGAACATGGAGGGGGCCAGACAAACACCTCTGCCTGGTCTTAACATTTTGGATGTTTTTTGCCTCCTGGCTGACATTGATTTTTCTCATTCACAGTTGTCAGAAACAGTACTGACATCTTACTCTCACCAGGCAATGAAGGATTTTTCTGCCAACAAACCTTTACAACAACAAAAAACACATATTTGCTTGCTGCTTATAGTAGTCGATCGTATCCAATGAGGACATTCCTCCTCATTAATGGTGTGTTCATTGATGGTTGTACAGTCCAATCCTAGATCCACAAATGTTATTGCATGTTGGGCATGTGAAGTCTGGGTTGTAGCTGTGTGTCGCCTTAGTCTTTTTTGCTGTTTCTTCAGATTCGTCTCTGATTCCAGCAGCTCAATTACTGTAAGGCAGGGCTGCCGCCAGATGGAAAGGTTAGAGGCAACTTCTTCCAGTCATGAGGGTTCAAATTTAAATTTTCTTAGTGATGTTTTCAGCAGATCTTTGTACTGCTTCTTCTGACCCCTATGGACTGATGACCCAGATGAAGTTGTCCAAATAGAACTTGTCATGGCAGACGCTCAAGGCATCCTAATAACATGCCCAAATCAGTGACACTGGCCTCCATGCTCTTGCAATTTGTACTCGGAATGAGGTACATGGTCACACCATGTGATCCCCAGGATTTTCTGCAGGCATCTTATATGGAAGCACTCTATCAACCTTAGGTGGCGACTGTATGTGACCCAGGCTTCACAGCTGTATAGGGGAGTGGTGAGTGGTGTTGATGCAGATAGAGTTTACCAAAGGCTTCAGAGGCTTGTTTAATCCGGTTATGGATTTCATGATCGATGTTGCAGATCTCTTATAAAGATGCTACCCAGGTATTTAAAAGACTGAATTATTGTGAGTGGTCAATGTTCTATGATGAAATCAGGCATAGTGGATGGTGGGCAGGTCCTCCATTGGCATATCACCTCAGTCTTGGTGGTGTTGACTGACAAGCCCAGTCTGCTGTAGGCCTTTACAGCAGCAGCAAGGATGGTTTGCAGGTCTTCTGGGAAATGAGCCATAAATGCGCAGTCATCAGCATACTGCAGCTCAAGGACCTGCACTGCTGTGACTTTGGCGGTTGCCTGGAGCAACGGATATTCAGATATTAAAAATGTTTCCGTCTAGCCTGAAGTTTAGAGTGATCCCACTACTGCTTTCCAGCTTGTCATGGAGAAGTTTTGTGGTACACAATAGGAAGATGTTGAACAGTACTGGTGCCAAAACACACCATTGTCTTACCCCAGTGCATACATTAAAGAGCCCCAATTCCTGTCCCCCTATGGTCCCAGGGGCCACCATCCCATCATGGAATTGTGACAGGATGTTCCAAAAGATTTTGGGCAGCCAAATTTTATTAGGATGTCCCAGAGTAGCTTTCAATTCACAAAGGCTTTAGAGAGATCGACAAATGCCATGAAAAGGTCATGATTTTGTTTGCTGCGCATTTCTTGAAGCTGTCACAGTACTCCGGTTCATCCTGAAGCCGCAATGTGACTCTGGCAGCAGATGTTCTACTAGGTTTTTAACCAGCATGACTTTTTGAGGACTTTGTCTGCAACAGCTAGCAGCTATATGCCATGATTGTTGCTGCAGATATCACCCTTGTCTTTGTAGAGAGTTACAATTTTGGCATCCCTCCATTGATGAGGGACACTCTCCAGGTCCCAGACCAGCAGAGAGAATTAGTCGATAATCCTGGTCCATAAGTAGCCACCTTGTTTGAGGAGCTCTGCTGGATACCGTCACTGTCAGGGGACTTGTTGTTTATGAGGAATTGATGGCTGTTAGCACCTCTTGAAAGGTTGGTGGATGGTCAAGGACTTGAATGGGAAGCTGATTAGGCAGCTCTTCCAGTATGGAAAGATCAGTTGGTGAGTGTTTGTTGAGGAGGGCTTGAAATGTTCAGCCCAGTACTCAGTACTGAGTTCTCGTCGAACCAGTAGTGATGATTTCTAGCTTTATAGCCTATAGATTCGACTGCAGCTTTATGTAACACTGTGGTTATGGAGGTCCATTTCTGATCAATGGTGTTATCAGAGCACAGAATGGCCTCAACATCTTATACCTACAGAACGTGTTCCTTACTGGGGCTGACTTTAACTTAGCACAGTTCAGCTGCTTATAAGTAGATGTCTTGAGACACTGTGGGGGGTGCACTTGGATGTTAAGTTTGGTCATGATCAGGTGGTGATCCGTCCAGCATTCTGCACCTCTCATGGCCGGGTCAACAAGACATCGCTTGCGTTAACACGTCTTGTTATAATATAATCGATCAGGTGCCAGTTTTTGAATAGTGGGTGCATCCAAGATGTTTTGTATTTGGTTTTCTGCTGAAACAGTGTGTTTGTAATGGTGAGGTCATGCTCTGCAGAGTGTGTTAGCGGCCTCAGGCCATTCGCATTGACCTACCTACCCATTACCCCACTCCATATATTGCGTTCTTCTGCATTCTGTTTTAATGCTCCCACCCTAGCATTGGTAGTCCAAATAAGGAAATGTCACAACAAATAAAGCCATAGCATAACAAAAATAAGCCAAAACATATCGTCTCCTTCCTAAAATAATGTCCTAAGTCATTGTTTCAGATTTTTCAGAAAACACAAAAAACTGAACTAAATATCATGAGGAGATGATTTAGCCAAAAAAAAAATTATTTATTTATTTTAGGAAGGTGACGATATTTACATTAAGCCACAACAAAATAAAAGCACAGCACAATGGAAATAAGCCACAACACAATTCAATTAAGCCACAGGACAACGGAAATAAGCCCCAACACAATTAAATTAAGCCACATCACAACAAAATTAAGCCAAAACACAACAGATAAGCCACAGCACAGAAAAAAGCCACAACACAATTAAGCCACAACAGATAAGCCACAGCATAACAGAAATAAGCCACAACATAATGGAATTAAGCCACAATACAATGAAATTAAGCAACAACACAATAAAATTAAGCCACAACATGACAGATAAGCCACAGCACAACGAAAATAAGCCACAACACAATGGCATTTTGTCACAACAAAATTAAATTAAGCTACAAACCAATACAAATTGAGCCATAAAACTATGAAATTAGTCCACAACATAAAATTAAGCCACAGCACAGAAATAAGACACAACACAATGCAATTAAGCCATAACACAATCATTTTAAGACACAACACAATCAAATTAAGCGACAATA
The DNA here is from genome assembly GCF_025860055.1 of Xyrauchen texanus. Classification (NCBI taxonomy): domain Eukaryota; kingdom Metazoa; phylum Chordata; class Actinopteri; order Cypriniformes; family Catostomidae; genus Xyrauchen; species Xyrauchen texanus. The sequence continues at coordinate 18,538,678 of NC_068311.1, forward strand.
CAACAAAAATTAAGCCACAACACAACGGAAATAAGCTAAAACTAAATAAAATCAAACCAGCGCACAATAAAATTAAGCCACAGCATAGTGGTTTACATATATAGTTGTTTTGAGGCTTAATTTTATTGTGTTATGGCTTAATATCTTTGTGTTGTGGCTTTTCCATTGTGTTGTTGCATAATTGTAGTGTTGATGCTTAAGAGTATTGCCTTTGTTGTCTGCCATTGTGCTCCCAAAAGCTGCTTAAACTACTCAAACAAATATTCTTAATGAAAAGAGTTAACTAAGCTCGAAACAACAAACTAGGCAAAATACATGATTATGAAAGCCGAAATAAATGTGTTATGTCAGACTGCAAATACCTGTAAGTAATACCTATACACTCTGGACTCAACAATGGTGGTTTTACAATTAGCAGGCTGTCATCATATACATCACCATTTCTATTGGCCATTACTGGTCATATGTAGCAAAGTCCCACCCATTTATGAGCCCAATTATCATGTAGAGAAGTCAGTTATCTCCAATAGACCCATTGGAGTACAGCCAGCACTCTATGGGCCTTGCATCCCCTGTCTTCTATGGGCATATTCATGAATAAAAGGGAAAGTTCACAAAAATAATGCACTGCATTATTAGAAAGAACACAAGCAAAAATCCCAAAGTTCGATTTTAAAACAAGACCAAATAGAACAGCATTCTTAGATCAAATAAAATTAAGTTGGAAAATCCTTTTACTTTCCTTCAATTCCTTCAACTTGAATTCCCCAGATTATATACTACGCACAGCATGCTCTGCATATGCGTAATGTATAAAATCAGAGTCACAATCAAAGCCTGGGCTGATTGTCACTGCTGTGTGGCGGTGTCATCAATCTTCATTGTTAATTCATAGAACGACACATTAAAAAGTCAGTGGAATGAATCTCAATCCGCACCGAGACCGCCAGCCAATCTCGCTGCACACTGCCAGATTGACGGCTGGCACAGGGAGCCCTCCAGTTATGATGGGATACAGTTCACTATCAGCCTGAGCCATGACCCCAATTGAAGAGGCATATGCAATATGTTTGGGATGAGACCATATGGAGGAAAAAGCCAAAGCCACCTGCAGGAGACCGATAAAGCCATTCGAATTCATGGCACGTCTTAAAGCCTGGCGTCCTCCCCAGATGAATGTGACTGGATGTATTATTACCTGACACAACGAGTAGCAAATGCTACAATGCATAAACACAGTCGTAAACTCAAACACACAACAAGACTTGGAAATGGTGATGTCATGCCGCCACTAGTGTCATAAATTGACCAGCTCAGGGCAGAAATGCTGCTGGAAATTACAAAAATGTCACAGATACTTATAATGTGAGGGCAAAAAATAAAAAATAAAACATGTATTTCATCCTATCATAATGTATGCTTAACGTTTTGTATATTTCTAAATATTTAAATGATATGTCATATATATGTTATATAACATATGTGTTTCATAAAATACATAAAAATTCTGAATCATACATAAATTCAAACATAAAAATGGTTGTGAGTTTTGTATTCTCTAATATTATAAAATAGGTCAAGCAGAACGTTTATGACCTTGTGTATTACAGAAAAAGTACTTTTGTATTTGATGTTGATTTGAATTTAGCCATAATTGTTAAAATTGAGAATTTCTTTCCATGCATTGTATCAATAGAAGTATTTGACATATGGGCGGCATGCAGTGTGGTTTTAAATATGGTTAGAAAATATCATGTTCTCTCAAAAATTAAAATTTTTACTCATCCTCATGTTCCAAACTTGTATGACTTAGGAATGATGGCCTCAGTCACCATTCACATTCCATACAATAAAAGCGAATGGTGACTGAATTTAACATTCTAGTTAAAATGTCCTTTTGTGTTCATACAGGTTTGGAACAACATGAGTGATGGCAAAATGACAGAATTGTCATTTTTGGGTGAACTTTCCCTTTAAGCTAAAACATACCTCTGAAAATCAATTCGGGGCAATTACTGTTTATAATAATAAATAAAGTTAATATCTGACACTGGCTGCTGTGCAACCCACGCTGAGAATATCTGATGAACCACTGATTAGATTGGACCAGAGAAGAAAGAAAGAAATGGAGACAGAGATGGAGTGGCTGGCGAGTTAGCACAGATCAATTTCGAAAACCTATAGCTCAGCAGATCTGGGTGAACACACCTAATTTTGCTGCATGCAGGGTGTATTTGGAACAGCACTTCACCTGACATTCGCAACTTGTCATGACATATTGAATTGGAGTATAACGTCTCAGTCAGAGGAAAACAACAGAATAAAATTCCTATACTTTCTATGTGATTAAATTAATTCATCACTCCCCACCTGTGCTATTCTTATCGATTCATCAAGTCTGGTGACAAATTATACAGATCTAAGGCCATTCATTATGTCATTCCTGCACAGCAAAAATCATTGTCTTAATCAGTAGTATTGTGCTTTTCATTCAAAATATCTAAACATCCTAAAAGGAATAGTTCACCCAAAAATGACAATTGTCTCATAATGTACACACACTTATACCGCCTCAAACTCGTTTGACTTTCTTTCTTCCATGAAACTTAAATAAATATATTTTTATGGAGATATGAGGTGTATATATCCATACAAAACAAGTCAATATGGTCCAAACTTTCAAGCTCCAAAAAGGACTTAAAGGCATCATCAAAGTAATCTGACTCATGTGGTTTAATTCATGTCTTCTGAAGAAAAACGTTTGGGCAGTAGTGTATTGGTGACAAAAAAAAAACAAAAAAACAGAACACACCCATCTCAAAAAGCCATATATTTACACTTATATATAAGGTATAAGAAACTTATTTTTTTCAATAGCCTACATAAATAAATAATATTAACAATTTATGTTTCGCTGTAATCATTGTGTCAGTTGAACTTACAAAATGTATGTCAGGGTAAGGTGTCCAGTACAGAATTAAAGCTTGATATTAAACATCTATTTAAATAAAAAGGTTTGATTAACTGTTCTTTTAATTAACAGTAAAACAGGCTTTATATTTACTCTAATTAATAAACTAATACATACTGTACATAACCTCATACATAATACACTTTTAAGCATTGTATAGGTATGACTGATTGTAGTAATGTTCACTTTAACACGTTATCTTATGCAGTATTATTACACTATGCAGTACATAAGAGTTAATGATCAGGCTATTTGTTTTATTTGTGTACAACAATTGTAATTTCCCAAAGATTAATAGCATAAGTTAAAATTGAAATGCATTAATATTTTCACTTTTAACAGCAAGGGAAATATACAGCGCAAAATAATTATGTTGACTCCAACGCTGCAGGCGCATCTCACGGTAGATGCTAGAAATGTCCCTCCCATTATTGAAATGGAAAATATGATTGGTTATCCAATCACGTCTAAAACGAACATTCTGATTGGTAGCTCAGCTATGTCGAACTGTCTTATTTGCCCATGCCTTCAGTTGTGGTCCCGCTGCTCCGTGAAGAGGATCTCTGTACACTTATTTAAAAAATATATATATAATAATAATATTCACAATTCACTCAACAGTGCTGTGGCATCACTGCAGTATAATTTGTTATGGGTCAAAAGCCTTGCTTTTCTGGCGGCCATGCGTTTCATAACTAATTTTAGGAGGGCATACGCAAAATCCTTTGAAAGATAGGTGGCCGTACAGCGTATGCCTGAGTATGCCCAAGACTACACTACTGGTTTTGGGCAAGAAACAATAAATTTAGCCTTTGCAGTATCAGGTGCGATCGTGATTTGAAGCTCGACTACCCGTCCTCGTGCTTGCACTGGAGTTCTATGGATTACTTGGTGTCTTATGTCCACATTGGAAGTAACTTGGAGCTTGGAAGTGTTGGACCCCATTGAATCGCAATGTATGGATATATTTACCACATATCTTCACTTCGTTTGTGTTCTGTGGAAGAAAAAAGTCATATCAGATTGAGAAGACATAAGGGTGAGTAAATAATGAAGGAATTATTTTTGTTCTTTTCAAACAAGATACATTTACTTGAGAAGACAAACTTTGGAAAATAATAGGGCTTATTGTCACAGAATAGATCTTGAATTAGTTTATTTTTCTTGCTTCACTAGCAAATTGATTTTTCTTGTTTTAAACATAAAATCACTACATTCTGTTAGATTTATGTGTAACACTATTAAAAAACATTTGTCAATGGGGAAAGAAAAGTAAACGCAATTCAAGATTTATTCTCTGAAAATAAGTCTTAATATCTCATGCAATTTCACCTCACAAGTAAATGTATCTCGTTTCAAAGTAATAAAGTAGTTCCCCCAACAATAAACCCTCATGATGTTCCAAACCTGTATGACTTTCTGCTTTGCAACACAAAAGGAGATGTTAGGCAGAATGATAGATTCAGTCATCAATCAACTTTATAATTAATTTATTTCCATGAAATGAAACCTTTCAGAAATTACGGGTTTAGAACAACATGAGGGTGTGTAAATGATGACAGAATTGTTTTGTGAACTTTCCCTTTCGTTAAAGATCTACTATATTCTCTGATAAAGAAAATAATTAGTTACATTATTTTGGCTCTGTGGAGAGAGCACATCTTCATTAAAACGTGCAACAAATTGACCTTTTAAATGAGCCAAAAAAGAAAGAACATGAAGGGATAAAGTGTCTGGAGCAAGACAAGAATTAGGTTGCTGGGCCTCTAACCAGAAAAAACAGTGATTCATCACAGAGCTGGAGCAGGAAATGATAGGAATGAAGTGTCTCAGAAAAGGAAGTGTTCTTATCTGACATCATGAAAGAGAGAGCGAGAAAGGGGTGTATGTGTGCCAGGGTGGTTGCAGGACAGAAGAGTCTCATTTAGGCATCAGTGCTTGTGAATAGCAGTGAACTTCCTCTGGTCTTGAGACTGTGACGTGCCTGGACTCACGAGCAACCACTTCCTGAAGCCGGAGCATTAAATCAGACACAGGCAGCAGCTGAGCCATCAGCAGCAGCCACCTACGATCACAGACTCACCCTGAGAAAGGCTACATGGGAAAACAGCAGTACCACAGCACCCAAACACATAAATCTATGGGTGGTAACCTCACTCTAGGTTGCAGGCCTGCATTGGACAATCTTCTTCTGAGAATGATGAAACACATTTCTAGAATTACCCTGATGAAAAGACCAACATAAATGGTTAATGTTCTTAAGTTATACCGTTGTTTGGGATGTGCCAGGGTGGTCGACTAATTGACTAGTCATCTAATAACAAACTAGTCGATTAGTGGGGTCGACTACTAACATTTTTAGTGGTGGTGGTTTTAATGGGAGACAATTTTCAATTTAATTGAAAGACGTAACTTCTTTGATAGTGTTTTTGCTTGATGATAACTTCCTGTGCTTAAAAGTGAATCACAGTTAAACCCTCTGCAAGAACTTTTGTATCTTTAATGCTTTAGGTTTAGTCTTTTTATGTGCTGTTGTTACAGCCATCAAAGTGCCGCAGCAACAATTCCTTTCAAGACAATCGCTGTTGGACGTTAAATCCTCCACTGTGAGTAATGTGAGGTGCTGTGGAGAGATTAAAGTCTTCTGCTGATTCTGTCTGACACTGCTTAAATAAATAGTTGCAGTCAAAAAGGTTTAAACTGCTTGATTTTGTGAACTAGATATGCGGCCATAATATTACCTTGTAGTTCTGCGCTTTTAAATTTGCCACGAGGATTGCCCTGAAGCACTTCGGTTACATAGAAGCACACAATTTGGAAATCAGGATAGGCATAAGTGGTTTTGTGCCGCTCTGTGTAGAAGCCTTTCTTATTTCGTACTTTTATGCACTTAGCATCCGTATATCCCTCTGAAACCGTCTAATCAGGGTAACGTGAACATAACGGAGCTTAATTCTACATTATTATCCCTACTAGTCGATTAGTCATTCAAACAACCAATGTTGAAAATTGGTAACTTTGCATGTCCCTTCAGTTATCACCTTCAGATATATAAGACAAAAACAACAAAGAAAGAGCTCACCAGTTGTTCAGGGTAATATTAGAAATGCTGGTGTCATAATGCTGCATGTAAAAAGACGGCAATGGGAATATTATGTGTCAAAGGGCATCAATGTAGGCAAACTCTGCAGAAATGTGGACATTTACATCTTGAACATCCGGTAGATGTAATATTAGATGTGATGATTAAAATGTGGTAAACAGCCCATCGCAGTTTCACTTCAATCTTTTTACATTAAACAGATCAAATTGTCAATGTTATGACATGATTTCTGCTCGCCACATCAAACACATCTTCATGTAAACAGATCCAGCTTTAGTCTCATAATTTAGTAGATAAATGCTTCATCAGCAAGCCAACGTCATCAGCCCCACAGATCTCATTCAAGACACGAAGAGGGCTGATCATAGTTATCACAGCACTCCTGAGGACTCTTTCCACAGCTCATTTTCACAAGTGCCGCTCAGCAATGCACACACATACTTTAAGTCTCTTTCCAAATAGCTCCATTGGTGACATGTTGAGTATAGTCACTACAGCACTACCAAGCATGGCTGCTTCAATAATTGAGGAAATTTAAATTACTTTGACTAAAACTGCACAGAAAAAGCCCAGTTATCATATGTTTATTGCTAATGCAGATGTTGAGATTCATTAAAATATTAACCATTCGCTGTAAAATCGGAATCATTACCATATAATCAGGTAAAATGTGTTTATTATCTTACCCTGTAGAATCTGTCAGAAAAGTCAATTTATATTCGTAGAATGGGGATATTTGGTGGGTTTCTTTGCATTTTATAGGATGGCTTTTTTTAAGTGAACTAAATGACAAACGTCTACAAATAAGCACCATGAGGTTTCATTGGAAACACACAGGGACTTGAATTTCAAAATAAAAGACATCAAATAAAACAGCAAAAACCACACTTAATCCATCACAAGAAGCAATATTTAATTTTCATTTTTAAATTTTCAAAATGATGAAAGTAAAAACTATTTTAAAAGTTACAGGTAATTTCATACAAGTCCAAACTATGAGTTAATATTAAAAAAAAATTCAACTTTATAATATTTGTTTGCTAATTTGAAGTGGTTTCAGGTGTTTTTATTTTTATTTTTTATGAATCATTAACATGAAGAAGAATTGCCCTGATATTGAGTCTTTCGTTGTCTCTCAGATCAGACTGAAAATTAAAAATGCATCTATGTGAAGACAAACTTTCAGGAGTTGCAGTCAAATAAATGAAGAAAAAAAAGTAACACAAACTAATACTATTTACAATGCGAACAGACATTATATGTCAGGTTGAAATGCCGGATGGCTGCATAAATGTAGGAGTTTACCCCACTGAGAAAAAAATAAGACTTCCCACTAGGGTTGCCACCATAGCCCTGTAAATTTCCTGGACACCTCATCAATGACCGAAAAACCTTTAGCTGGCCATCATACAAGAACTAAAACACATTATTTATGATTGTTTACTCCTTGTTTAGTATCACATATATACAGTGCTTTCAAGTCTTCCTTGAAACTGTGTCATCAACAGGATGAGGATGAAAACATTTACCTGACATTAATCGCTGAAATTCAATTTGATTATTATAGGACAATATGATTTGTTTATCTTTCCCTCATCAAGACTCTCTCATAAAAGTCAGTCTGTGGAGTGAACTCATTCAGAACACTCCAGCTCATTACAGGCCCATGGCTGCATTTGGTCATAAATCAACCATATATCTGTAATTTCTGCTCTGTGCCTCTGTGTGTGAGAGTGTGCATGTATGTGTATTTGGATATGGGGTTTGCTTGTGATGACACATTACATAAGTAAACATGTGCTCCATCAAGCCGGAAAAACAAATGCACCAGCCTCTGACACCAGACAGGTGTGATTTCTCATTGGCTGGGCTGGATACGACAAATTGTTGACCACTCCAGCCTGACATTTTAAACAATCTTGAGCCCGGTCTGGGCTAGTGCTGCACAATTAATTGAATTAAAATTGAAATTGTGATATCCCTGCTTAAAAACAACACCTAGCTTGACACCATCATATGTTGATCTTAATTCAGGTCTACAACATTGGATGCTTGTGTTCTGGTGTTCCAACTAGGTTTTTTGGATTGCTTAAGGATGAGCTTCACTAGCTGTGTTTGGTTATTTTTCAGCAAGACCAGCACAAAAACACCATAAACCATTTTAGACCACCATGGGAAAAGCATGTTGATTAGGATTGTCTGCATTGATACATATAGTCTGCATGCACTGCATATTTTAAAGTAGAGGGGAGGCACTGTCACATTCATATTCATGTACAGCTCTATGTGCGGGAATAATGATACAGTCAGTGCATTTATATGCACTGTTATAATCAAGCTACTGCATGTTTTTGCATAGCTGAGCTACAGTCTTCATCTGTCTGTCCAAGTACACATGTATGCAACTAGTGTTGTCACGGTACCAAAATTTCAGTAGTATGTACCAATACCATTGAAATTTCACGGTACTCAATACCATTTTCGGTACCAAAGCAAAACATAAAAACAGGTCACTAAACAACACTCTTTTATTAACAAAACATTAGCTGCAGAACTAAGAACAAAAATATGCCATTGAGCAACACTTTAATTTAAATATATTCTTTTTTAATTATAACAAAACTGAACAATGTATGCTTAAAGTATTTTTGAACACTTATATAAGATTTGCTTCAAATTTTGCAACTTTTAATTTACGTTTTTACCAAGTACTAAAAAACAAAACCTAAAAAAACAAGCATACAATAGAATGAATAAAAAACTATTTCCAAACTAATGTGCAAAGTGCTCTCTTATTAATAAAGCTGCATATTGCCAATTTTCTTCATGATAAGAAAAGCATGATAGTGACATATATATAAATAGATATTATGATTATGTAAGTTCTAATCTAGCTGCATTAAGTGTGCGTGCGCAAGGGAAGAGTTCCCCGAGGCAGAATCTCTCTCAGCCGGGTGCAGTTTCAATCTCTCCCCCTTAGATCGGGACATTCGCGCAACTTATAGAAGAGGCACCGAACACAGAGAAATGCCAGTTTCTGAGTTTATAGTTATTAACATGATCTGCTTCTGTATTATTTGAACTTTAATAAAGCAATAACACATTACATTTGACTACATTTAAGATGTAACGCCGGGATGTTTCCTTTAAAGAGCTCCGGCTCCGCTTATTCCACAACGGTACATGCTTCTGAATGTACTTTTTTTTAATCATTCCCTAATACTTTGGGATCTACGTAATATAAACTGTGAAAGTTTAAACTCACCTGCTTTATTTGCTTAAATATATCCGGGTGTCTGTCTTTAATGTGCTTTATTAAGTTTGATGTGTTTCCTCCTTTCGTCAGAAAATTGCGAAAGCAGAGTTTACAAATAGGTTTTTGCTGAACTGTGCATGTTTTCCTTTTCATCAGCCTCAAATTACCTGGCTTTTTCCACTTTTCATTTCGACAAGATTCAGTTGAGACTCCGCAGCAGCTTTGCTTGCCGCAATCTTTTGCTTGCCACAATCTTTTGCTTGTTGTGAGCGTGCGAAAGTTCCCACCTCTGCCCCGGTACACCAGTACCTTCAGAAATTCTGGTATCGTAAATAATATTTTGTTTGAGTATTTTGGACAACACTATATGCAACACCAAATGTATACATAATCAAATTTATATATGAAGTATGGACATTTCCACAGCTAATATCCATACTTCATATATACATTTGATTACACACATTTTTTCTTGGTTGTAGGCTGATAGTATGTTCCAAGCTTCCTGGAGATTTCACCACAGTTCTTCTTTCATATTAGGCTGTTTTAATTTCTTCTGTCTCAACATGTAATCACAGACTGACTCAATGTTAAGTGGGGGGCTCTGTGGGGGTCATGCCATCTGTTGCAGGGCTCCTTGTTCTTCTATTCTATTTGCAAAAGGAATGTTTGAGAGACTAAAATGTATATTTCCAATTGACACACTAAAGCTAAAGAGATATAAATAACCATCTTAAGACAAAAGTTTTTGTGAAACATCTTTTGTGCCTTTTGCACAGTACTGTACATGCTGGATGAAGCCGAGTTCCAATCACGTTATCTAGGTCTGTCATTCTGACTTCACAAAATCTGACTGGTACAATTTCAGGTGGACACAACATTTTAAAAAGACAAATTATTGTTTAGTCTGATTGAAATTGTTAACGCCACCAGACCGGCTTAAATACAGGACAAATCACATCCCATACTGATTAGATACGGGACACATCATTTCATATGTAAATACAGGACTGTGACAGATCTCACTGCCTTCCCTTTAGGAGAAAGCGGGAGCCGGCTGGACAAATCACATAAACTTTCATTAACAAACAGTTCACATAGACACAACGTATACAGCCTAGACACAACATACACTGCCTGAGCCTGACCCGGCTCCTCTTTATCTCTCTCGCTGATTGGGTAACTCAGCAGCAGGCGTCAACCCTGATGGCCAGGCAACGCCCTCCTCCTCATCACATGGACGATCCTGTATTTTACGGGATAGGTGGCAACCCTATCTCAGAGTGACATGATTTATGGGCACAAATGCCAATGCCATATCAAGAGGTGCTCTGAGTTTGGTTCACAATGCATTGAAAAAGCAAAGCACTCCAGGTTCATCGTATTTTTTAATTTTGGCCGCAACAAGATATTATAGTATGCAATACCATAAGGAATCAGGAGCTTTTTAAAATAAACACATCAATTACAAAGAATCGTAGAGGTCTTCCTTCAGTTTTCCTCCCAAATAAAGCCCTGAGGGTTTAACCCATCTGTCTTGAAATGCAGAAAACTGAATACATTATGACAGAAATATATTACTCTTTTAAATAAAATATAATTTGCAATCTGACAATATCTGTCAAAATAATCTCTATATGATTTTTATGACCAAATCGTGCAGCCCTAGTTTAAGCGAAAGCAACAAAATATATTCACACCTTTTTAATGAATGCACTAAAGTATTCAAAGGACTGTAACTGATTAAGATGCAACGTGAAGCCTCAAGTACATTCGTGGGAAAAGGCCAAAAACAAACCGACACACGGTGGGTGAAAGGGTCTCACATTAGCTGGCAAGGACTGTCGTCACCAAAGCCATTTCCATTTAGAACAGTATACAATGCATATTGCTAACTCAAATAGACAATAACAGATAAAGAAATTTACAACACAAGAAAATTAAATTAGAACGAAAAACATGCCTGTGTAACATTTTCATTTTTTGCCGCTTTTGACAGCAGAGATGGAATTATAAGATATACTGAGACTGAATCTTGCTTCATTTCAAATGCTGACTCTTGTTCTCTTTTCAAATTTTTTAACTCCTCTTCACTCCTCCTCAGGTGTTTTGTCGTCTGCCTCTGATGTACTTTTGAAACTACAGCATCCAAGAGCACCTTGACCTTGTAGACCCTCGCTCAGTGCTGTAAGAATAAAAGCTTCCGTTACCTTCTGGAGAGCCCAGCCTCCGTGTTCTGACACACAGAGTCATGATACTTCTACATTACCATGTAACTGCGAAATATAGAGTTGGAGCAAGGTGAAGCAGGACATATGTATGTCTCAGATAGGGATCTTGTCTGCAAGCAAAAGATTGTGCCGCTGACTATCTTCAATATCCTAGAGCAGATCAGACAGATCTCCCCCCCCCCAAATGCTGTGGTTTTAATTATAGAAATATATATTTTACATGTGCTGCGTGGTTCACTGTAGATTAGTGCTCTGCTCTGTCATTCGATACAATGTGAATGATTCTCAATGTCTGTGGATTTTCTAGTCGATGAGCGGTCAGATTTATTTAAAGTATGCAGTTTATCCACAGTACGTTTGCAGCCTTTAACGGTTTAATAAATGACACTAGGACATCACAATTTTAATTTGATTAATTGTCCATATTGTTGTAAAAGGAGTAACAGAGCATGTTTTCAAAATAAGCCTGTGAGCATTTTAAAGCTATAGTGTGTCAGTCATACTGCGCGATGGTACCTGATAGATTTGGTGCTTGGTAATACCGGTACTGGTACTTTTGACAACACTACTGCCTGACACAATGTTGTAACAAGACGATGCAAAAAAACGTATCTCCTTCATGTTAATCAGAATGTTTTATTCTAACCAGCTGTGACTGTGATGATCAACAAGGTAGCCCCACCCACTCTGAACTTTCATTGGTCCAAAATCCCAAAACATCAAATATGTCCTGACTGAGGGAGAGTAACGTGGCACCATTCGAGGTTCGAACGTGTGAATAGCGAGCTCTGCACACTTTGCAAATTTTAATAATTTTTGTGTCATAAACTGGTGAGAATCGATACACCCTGTCCCATAACTGTTCTATGAAGACAATATGTCCAATAATTCAAAATCCAAAATTCAGTGAAAGAGATTCAGTGTCAACTGTTGAACATGACGGCAATGATGATGAAAGCTGTTGAGAAATGGATTGATTATCTGGAGTCATTGGAGAGGGAATTAGATGCTAACCCACTAGCGACCAAGGTTGACTTGGAGCGCGTTTGGGAAAAGTTGGAAGACCTTGAGAATTGTAACCGGTGAAACAACATCTGAATTGTTGGAATTCCTGAGGACGAAGAAGGCTGAGATATGGTGATATGCCGAGTCTGCTAGACATAACTGGCCATAAGCTGTAAATCGAGCGAGCTCACAGAGTTCCGGCTCGGAAATCCGTGGAGGCAGACAGGCCACTATCAATTCTGCCCAAATTTCTGAGATCATCCAATAAAGATCTTGTGCTATGCGTGGCGTAGTGGAAGGCTTTCTTGGAAGAACCAATAAAAAATCTGGGAAAATGGAGACAATGAGAGAGTGGAGCGGAATCTTTAAACAGGCGCTCTTCGCTCAGGTGGAATTATCACCACTCCACTCCACTCAACGCTCTGCTCTCGCTCCACTCCGCTGACATGCTCTGGCCCACAGCAAGCAATGTCCTTCATAAAGTAAATTACTGAGTAAGTTATTTGTGGTCCTTATGTTGCAGCTGAGTGGGCCTGACTCACTGAACATTCACTTGACTGTTCGAGGAACTGAGCATCTTTTTTGTTTCTTTTTGTGCTGGTTCTGACTAATGGCTGTTTTGTATGGATTAACACTGCTTTGGGACATTTGTAGATGAATCTGCAAATTCTTTGTTCTTATGCCTCCTATTGGCTGGAGTTTGTTTGATAGATTATTTTCTGTTGTGTAATTCTGTCTCACAAAATGTGTTTAGAAACACCGGACTTGAGCAATCCAATGGCAAAGTTGTCACGGGGGTTCTAATAGTCTTTTATGGACTGTTTGAGTATAGAGAAATGGACGCCGGTTGGTGCTGTCATGCCTTGGATTAATGCACATGTTCCCCTTCTGTCGCTCTCTCCACGTTGTGTCGGAGAAGCGACACTAGGGTCTCTCTTGAGCGCCGATATTCACCTCTGACCTATTGAAAAGGGCCAATGAGAGTTGGCAGTCAGTATTTGCATACCCCGCCCCCGCATACGGGTATTTAAGCGGGGCAAATACGGAAGTTTAGTCAGAAAATTTCTTCGGAGCCGATAGTCTGTTTGCAGTCTGCTGCGAGAATACACACCCTGAACGTTCCTGTATCTCTGACGATCTGCTTGCTGTTGGATCTGACTGCGCACAACAGCGGCTTTCTCTGTACTTTGCACGGCGTGCATTGTTGCCCCTGAGCGCTTCGACAGCGCAGACACACACACACACTGTGTATTAAAAGAGCAAATTTCCTGTAAAAGAGCAAATTTCTCTAAAAGAGCAAACACAGCGGCGTTGAACGTCCTTTTAAGGAAACGTCTTTTTCAAGATGCCTTTCCGCCCCTGTGTCGTTCCTGGATGCGGTAGAAGCCGCGATCACACCGAGGCGGCGTTTGTGGATGGTTCATGTTCTCACTGTGAGAACATGACCATGACCACGTTGCGGTCGCGGCTTGCCTTCAACAGAAGGCAAGCCACCCCAGCTGCACCCCGCATTGCTCCTTCTTCCCACGGGATTGAGGACGATGCGGTTGGCGCTGAGGGCGATTTGAAGCGGCAGCGGGTGCAGTTTCGCCGGGTAGCCCCCCGCGAACCTCCCGTTCCCCGACACGCTCGCTGGTCCCCGTCCATGCTCGCGGCGATAGTGGCTCGCCTCACGGCCCGGCCGTCTATCCTCCCGAGTCCAAAGCAGATGAGCTCGCTGCTGCATCGGAGAGTGCGGTGTCTGATGCCGAGGACTCCCCTGGACTGCCGCCTTCGGGCCAGCAGGCCCAGGCTGAGGCCGACGCTCAGATGTCCAACATGCTTTCCCGGGCCGCCGTGAGCGTGGGGTTGGATTGGAACCCTCCATCCTCCCCACAGCCTTCGCGGTTGGATGATTGGTTCCTGGGGGCAGCGCGCCGTTCGCGGCCTCGCATCCCCCCGGTCCTGTTTTTCCCGGAGGTGCATGATGAGCTGACGTCTACGTGGAGAGCCCCACTCTCCGCTCGTCTAGGTGCCAACCGCTCCACTCTCTCCACCCTCGACGGCGGAGAGCGCCATGGATACGGCGCGATTCCCCAGGTCGATAGGGCAGTTGCGCACCATCTATGCCCCGGTAGCCCTACCTCCTGTCGCGGTTGCCCCGTACTCCCGTCCAAGCCCTGTAGGACAACATCCTCGCTTAACGCGAAGGCCTACAGTGCGGCTGAACGAAGGCCTACAATGCGATGGCCCTCCTGCAAGTCCACCAGGCCAAAGCTCTCAAAAACATGCACAGGGGTGGACCTGATCCTGATGTGCTGCAGGAACTGCGCTCAGCGACCGACCTTGCCCTGAGAGCGACGAAGGCCACAGCGCAGGCACTCGGAGAGACGATGGCCACCCTAGTGGTCCAGGAACGCCATCTTTGGCTCAATCTGGTCGAGATGCGTGAGGCTGACAAGAATTGCTTCCTGGACGCACCTGTCTCCCAGATTGGCCTTTTCGGTGACACCGTCGAGGACTTCGCCCAACAGTTCTCCGCGGTGAAGAAGCAGACGAAGGCCATCTCCCACATCATGCCCCGCCGCAGACCTGCCGCTACGGGCCCTGCCCCCGTCTTCCCGCCGAGGGGCGTCCCCCTGCGAAGAAACCAGCTCCTGCTCCGCCTCAACCCGGGCCCAGATCTCAGCCCCAGCGTCGAGAGGGCGCACGCCCCCTGTCTCACGAACCCCGTCTAGGACCCGGAAGGCTCCCAAGCATTCCTGAGACAGCCGACCCAGAGCTGAAGATGTTAGCTCCGGAGGTGGTAAGACCGCTCTGTCCCCCGGTGGAGGGCCGGGAGGAGAATCCTTTGTTTTTTCATTTGCCACACCCTCCCTTAAGACGCCCCTGCTGATCGCGCTCGCCTCTATCAAGAGGGTCGGGGACCTGCAAGCGTTCTCTGTCAGCAACACTTGCCTGGAGTTCGGTCCGGCAGATACGTCTGTGATCCTAAGACCGCGACCGGGCTATGTGCCCAAGGTTCCTACCACACCGTTCCGAGATCAGGTAGTGAACCTGCAAGCGCTGCCCTGGGAGGAGGCAGACCCAGCCCTTTCGTTGCTATGTCCAGTACGCGCCCTGCGCATTTACCTGGACCGCACACAGAGCACCAGACGCTCTGAGCAGCTCTTTGTCTGCTTTGGGGGACGGCAGAAAGGGAATGTCGTCTCCAAACAGAGGCTCGCCCACTGGGTTGTCGACGCCATCACACTGGCTTATCACACCCAGGCCGTGCCCCTAACCTTGCGGGTCCGAGCTCACTCAACAAGGGGTGTAGCGTCCTCGTGGGCACTGGCCAGGGGCACCTCCCTAGCAGACATCTGCAGAGCCGCGGGTTGGGCAACACCCAACACCTTCGCAAGGTTTTACAACCTCCGCGTTGAGTCGGTTGCGTCTCGTGTTTTGTCAGGTCCGAGCCCGTAGAACTCGGCAACACGTAGACCGACCGGCCGGGTGGATCGCTTGCGCCCAGCGCCCTTTTCCTGACGTCAAGGTAAAGTAGTGCGCCTTGTTCCTAGGGCGCCCCACTCTGAGTCAGGTCCCTGGTCGATTCCTCCCCAGCCCTCCGGGTCCGCGTTTCTGCGGAGGAACTCGCCGACCCAAGCCACTGCGGGTACCCTAATGGCTACCCTGTACTGGTATAGGTGCTCCACAGGTAAGGCCTCCTGCTTGGACTCCCCCTGTGTGTAACGCCACGGTTCTGTCCCCTTACGAGCGGACCCCCGTGTCTCTCTTAGGCAGTTACAGCTGCCCCGGCCACCGTGCTGTAGCAACTCCCCCCTTTCGAGGCTGGATCTACCACCGCACCATACTTTCCACACGAGCTCTAAGACGGCCGTGTGACGTGTCTACCACTTTTCCTCCCCAAGAAAAAGGGCAGGTGTGGTCTCCGCAGGGTCTGGGATAAAACCCCTTCCCTATATGCGTGTAAGGGCCCCGGCCGTGATTGCTCTATGCGAGAAACATAGAGAGAAAAGAGGCCCAGCCAGGCTGGCCCATTCCCATGTTGGCAAACATCGCCTTTTTCCCCTCCCAGGGTAACCAAAAGGATTCCGATGTTTTTATGGGGCATTGGGGAAGGGTACGTGCAGTCAGGTACGGATGATGCATGGCACTGGATTGAATCCCTGCCCACCTCTGTATCGGCGGTTCACGTACACGGTTCAGCACATGGCAAGATTGGAATGGGTCCCCTAGTGTCGCTTCTCCGACACAACGTGGAGAGAGCGACAGAAGGGGAACGTTTGGTTACGTATGTAACCTCCGTTCCCCGAGGGAGGGAACGACACGTTGTGTCTTTCCTCCGCCATGTTGCTGAACCGAGCCACTGTTGTGGCCGGACCATTTCCGGCTCCTCTGAAAAATCCTGACTAAACTTCCATATTTGCCCCGCTTAAATACCCGTATGCGGGGGTGGGGTATGCAAATACTGACTGCCAACTCTCATTGGCCCTTTTCAATAGGTCAGAGGTGAATATCGACTCAACTCCGACACAACGTGTCGTTCCCTCCCTCGGGGAACGGAGGTTACATACGTAACCAAACGTTTTTCTTTTTCCTCTTTTTTTTGTTTGTTCGGGTTTTGATTGTTGCACTAATGTTGGAATGTGGTCGTTATAATTTTATTTTGGACAAACAATCTATTTTTTCTAATATAAATTTCAAACGTTAAGATGAGTGGATTGTCTCTCTCCACATGGAATGTGAATGGGTTGGGGCACCCCATAAAAAGAAAGAAGGTTATATCTTTTCTTAAACATAAGAAATATGATATAGTGTTTCTTCAAGAAATGCATCTTTCTCTGCATGAAGCTGAAAAATTTGGGAAGTTATGGGTGGACTTTTTTTATTTAGTGATTGCTTAAGTAAGAGTAAGGGAGTCATTACACTGATAAGTAAGCAACTACAATTCAAATGTCTCAAACAGATTAAAGATAAAATAGGAAGAGTAATTATTGTTTTAGCAGAAATTCAAGGGCTAAGGTTAATTTTGGCTAATATTTACACACCTAATGCTGAATTTATTCTAGAATTGATTTTTTTATATGTATCCTAGTCCCTCATTTCATCTGTTGTTGATTGTTCAATTGGAAACATTTTATTCTCAGATCACACCCTGGTGAGTTTAGAGGT
Source organism: Xyrauchen texanus (assembly GCF_025860055.1). Taxonomy (NCBI): domain Eukaryota; kingdom Metazoa; phylum Chordata; class Actinopteri; order Cypriniformes; family Catostomidae; genus Xyrauchen; species Xyrauchen texanus. The sequence continues at coordinate 18,556,398 of NC_068311.1, forward strand.
GTTGCCACATATGGAGATAAATAAATAATATTGTTGGTGCTTTAATGTATACCTTTTGCTAAATCCTGAATTCCAACTAATGTTAAAGGCTGAAATCAATGTTTATATGGAGACCAAATGGTCCTCAGTATCAACTTCTGGAGTTGTAAGGGAATATTAAAAGTACTGAGGCAGAACTGAAGCGTCAAATGTCGTCAGATGACCTCAGAGAATTGTCCCGATTGAAATACAGATATAATACTATTAAGGAAGGTGAAGTTTTGGATATTCAGGGCAACAATCATATTTTGAGTCAGGGACATAGCAGGGAAGCTTTTGGCTAGAAATATAAAGCAGAGAGAGTCTTTTTCTACCATTCATCATACTGGTGGTGAAATATTTACCTCAGCCATTGATATTAATAATACTTTTAAAGAATTCTATCTTGATTTCTATAGTTCCACATCTTCGTCTACTGATGAAGATATTAGAAACATTGCGGAACCATTAGAACTTCCTAAACTGACGACTGAGACAAAAAAGACTCTTTATTTTGAGATAACCTTGGAGGAGATTGGTGAGGTAATTAAGGCCTTGCCTACAGGCAGATGGCTTTGCTGCAAAAAAATTTAAATCTTATGCTACAGAACTGGCTCAACTTTTGTTAGAAGTATATATGGAATCATTAAAGAATGGAAAGCTTCCACCAACCATGACACAAGCCTGGATCAGTCTGATTCATAAAAAGGACAAAGATCCAAGCGAGTGTAAGAATTGCCGTCCAATTTCTCTGATCCAACTAGATGTTAAAATATTGTAAAAATTCTGGCTAACCAATTAAGTAAAGTTATGGCATCTCTTATACATATAGATCAGGTGGGGTTTATTCAGGCCACAGCTCTTCTGATAACATTATCCATATCATCAATATTATGTGGTCAGTGGTGAATGATCAGACTCCAGTCGCTGCCATCTCACTTGATGCCAAAAAGGTGTTTGATACGGTAGAATGGGATTATCTTTTTAAGATTTTGGAAATATACAGGTTCAGGAATACTTTTATTGGATGGATTCATTTACTTTAGACACCTGGCCGTGGTGGTACAAACAAATGGATTCATTTTAGATTATTTTACTCTGGATAGGGGCACCCAGCAGGGTTGTCCTCTTTCCCCATTATTGTTCTGTCTTGCCCTGAAACCATTAGCAGCCGTAATAAGAAGAAAAGATTTTCCAGGGGGGAGGTGGGAGGTGGGAGCAACTTTTTCTTTATGCAGATTATATTTAATTATTCATCTCCGAGCCCATTAGATCTATGCCTTGCCTCCTTAGAATTATTAATTCCTTTTCTAAATCCTCAGGATACAGAGTCAATTGGTTCAAATCTGAAGCTTTGGCTCTGACAGCATACTGCCCAATAACAGCTTTCTAGCCAGGAGCCTTCCAGTGGCCCAAACAGAGCATTAAGTGTTGGGCATTTTATTCCCAGCAAATTTGTCTGATTTAGTTAATTTGTCTGAGTTAATTTTGATTTGGTAAGCATCCTAGATTACATTTTAATAAATTATACATGGGTTAGGCCTACACAAGATTTGTTTTATTATTATGTATTCAGTCTCAGACATTTGGCTCATTGGTCGCTTCCACCTGAGAGAGCCCCTCCCTGGTTTTGTATTGAACAGGAAGTTCTTGTCCCTATTTTGTCATTGCAAAGCCTTTCTATCAAACTAATTGGAGAAGTTAAGCTACACCCTGTTATCTCGCATTTGCACTCGTTATGGACAAAAGTGTCCAGAGTGTTTAATTCGGACATTTATTTAAATGTTGCCTCAAGCATATGGCTGAACCCAAAATTATGTATTAATAAGTCTCCTTTCTACTGGTCAGAGTGGATTGTGAGGGAGGTTACTACACTCGGTGACATTTATGAGAGTGGAGTGATTAGATCTTTTGCAAACTTGGTTTATCAATTTGGGATTCCCAGATCTCAGTTCTATAGGTATTTACAGCTTTGCCACCTGCTCTGTATTATTATTGTTAAATTGTATAGGCTTGGTCTTAAAGACACACCCACCTGCTGGCGATGCCAATCAGAAAATGGAGACACAACCCATGTTTTTTGGGGGGGGTGTTAAGATCCAAGATGTGTGTGTGTGTGTGTGTGTGTGTGTGTGTGTGTGTGTGTGTGTGTGTGTGTGTGTGTGTGTGTGTGATGATATGTGACCACAGGGGTGTTCGTTGGGGGTTAGGGTGGGGTTGGTGATTGGGGAGGGATATTATTGGGGATTAAATGTTAAATGTTGATTCGAATTCTATGTATTGTGTTTTTGTTTGTTGTGAATTTATGAATCAATAAAAAAATGTTAATTGGAAAAATTGAGTCTCCAAAATGACTCAATAAACACAAAAATACTGAAAATGTTGCTTTGGGATTTTTTAAATTATTGGTTTGTATCAATTTGCTTGACACTGGAATCTTATCTAATTACATCTGGTTAGGACCCAGTGTCAGAATTTGGCTAAAAGAAGGTATTTTTGGAGGCATCATAATTCAAAAATACATAATTTTAGGAGCGGCCTTGACTGGAGCATGCCTATGATTCCTTAAAATGCTGCCATCGTATGCAGTTCACAAAGGTTTAGTAAAATGACAAAATAGAGACATACATGTACATTAAAGAGTAAAAGTTTTGTTTGACTAACACATTAGAATTCAATCAATAAGCCAAACTTTCACAGTGAGCAATCTTCCCAGAGGCAGACTTAATATATCTGATTTGTGTGAGATTTTGACCTATTCCCACTTGAAGACCAAGCCAAGTCCTTTGCATTAGTAATGCAAGTAGGTCAAGAACTGGACCCCTGTATGAGTAAACATGAATATGGTGATTCTTATTCTCTATACCTGGAAGGCTCACATCCAACCATTAGGTTGATGAATGCAGTATTTGGCTGGTCGGCATCACATGTGATTTATGGCAGCATGATCCTGAACAGTGTTGATTGGCGTGATTGTTTCATTCAGTCCCAGGAGCTACCCGAGCAGAATACAGGTCAAGGGAAATCAGAAGATTGGCTTTCATGGCTTTGTAAAGAGTGGAAGTCAGCAGAATGTATATGAGACACTTTTGGACTGGTTTCTATTTGCAAACTTTTTTGAATCTCCACACAAATAAAACAGAGAGAATATTGGCGTACTGTGCTGAGAGTTCCAGTAGCATTTGGTGTGAGTCAGCGCCATGGGGAGAGGCAATCTCATCTTTCTTATCCTCAACTTGTTTTCTATCTTCAGCTTAAGATGTTACCTGAAAAAAAAAAGTTTTTGGGATGTGCACACATCAATTTCTTCAGTGGAATTTGATTCTGATGTGATGCGTTCACTACCTCACAAACACTGTGAAGTGCAGTTTTAAGGAATCTACTTTGAAACTGTGACTACAAGCTACTAATAAATTAAAGAGGTTCAACTACAGTCAAGATACTTTTGAAAAAGAAGTTACACTCCAAGCCACAAACAAAATGTAGCTGACAATACTGAAGTTATTTAAAGGGAGAATAATATTTTTTTAAATATGTGACAAATATGTAATATATCAGACATCCAAATAGTTTATGCTTACAAACAGAGGTGTGTTTCCTGTACAACTACTTAACCACCATAGTACGATGCATTATTGGAGAAATTAACTAGATAGTCATGACTGTGTAACATTGGTGTCCAAGGAGTGGAAGAGGAAGAGAGGAAATGCAGGAGTAGAATCTTTAAATCCTTTAATTACAATCTCTGGAGTGGAACAAATGCTGGAGTAGAACAAACTCATCGACATTTCATTGTAAAAGCAACGACAATAAATTAATCAATCGATCAATTAATCAATTAAAACACTGGAGTAGAACACACAATACATTTTAACAATAGTAATCACTGGACTTGCAGGAGGGGGCCATGGCGTGCAGGGGGGAGCAATCTGGGACCGTTCTACCACCGAGGGTAGCGAGAGCGGAGGAGCGAGGAAGCTGGGCTTGCTCACCTTGTCATGCACGTCCGGGAAGGAACCGGGAGGGGGGCGCGGCTGTGAGCGGCGCACATGCCTGCGGAACCAATTAAGCCCAGGGAAGCTTAGTGAACCTCCGTGCATCAGGCTCAGACTGGGCGGCAGACCCGAAGGTGGCGGCCCAGGCGAGTTATCCGCATCCGACGCCGCTGTTACGCTCTCCGATGCAGCGGTGATGTCATCATCCAATGCCGGGGAGCTCGAGGGACCAGACGGTGGGCCGTTAAGCGGACCGCACTAATCCCGAGCTCGGGGGAAGCAGGCAAGCGTGCCAGGGAGGCGGGAGGTTTCGAGGGGATTTACCCGGCGAAAGCGTCCCGTTATTCTCCCCAGATCGTCTTTCATCGCACACGGCGCCTGCCTCAATCCCGTAGGAAGGAAGCGAGGTGCGGGGGGCGGCTGAAGTGGCTTTCTCTCACTACAAGAGAAAGCAGAGATCGCAACGCTGCCGCGGTTATGTTCTCACACTGAAAATATAACCCATTGGAGAGAATGCTCATCCCGAGCTCAGACGGAAACAAGCAAGCGTGCCGGGGAGGCGGAGGGGTTTCGAGGGGGTTCACCCGGTGAAACGGAGCCCGTCATTGTCCTCAGATCGTCTTCATCGCTCGCGGCGCCTGCCTCAATCCCGTAGGAAGGAGGCGAGGCGCGGTGGGCGGCTGAAGTGGCTTTCTCTCACTACAAGAAAAAGCCTACGACCGCAATGCTGTCATGGCTATGTCCTCGTACTGAAAACATAGACCATTCATAAAAACGCTGCCTGCGTGTGATCGCAACCCAGGTATGCGAGGCAGTGTTTTGACCATCAGAGGTGGGGAGAAATCAACCTCATCTAGAAACTACACAGGGGCGGAAAAATCGTCTTAAAAAGATGCGTCCTGAGAAGGACATTCAACGCCGCTGTGTTACTCTTTTAGAATAACTCTTTCGAGTTGTCTGCGGTGTCGAAGCGCCCAGGGGCAACAAAATGCACAGTCGTGCAAGGAAGGAGAAAGCCGCTGTTATGCGCCGGATCCAACAGCATGCAGAGCGTCAGAGGATTAAACAGGAACTGGTGTGTGACTCGCAGCAGACTGCATGCACGACCATTGGCTCCGAAGAAATTTTCTGAATGAACTCCTGTATACGCCCCGCTTAAATGCCCTTATGTCCGGGGGCGGGAAATGCAAATACCGTCTGCCAACTTCTCATTGGCCTTTTTTCATAGAACAGAGGTATATATCGGCGCTCAAGAGAGACCTCTAGTGTCGCTTCTCTGACATAACGTGGAGAGAGCAACAGAAGGGGAACTGCACATTAGGGCCCTATGAAATCTGTTTTATTTTTTCCCAAATTCAATGTTTTCCATTTTAGTTTCTCTGAATTCCTGGTCTGAAAGTTTAATTACATTTTATCATTAAAAACTGTCTAATCAGATTAATACAATCAACTTTTGATGACTTCACTTCTCATCTCTAGAAAAGCAGTTTGCTATACTGAATGGTCTACTGTGCTTATTAAACAGCAACAGGCTTTGATTTATTGATATATGTATATAGTCTACATTTGCTACATGCTTCACAGTGAAAAGGGCTCTGCTCTTTGTCATTAATACACACAGAGCGCACATGATATTAATGATGTGGCTAGTGTTAGTGAAGCAGCTGCTTCACACATTCACGCAAATTCTTACACAAACCATAAAAACCTGTTACAATAATAAACTATACTGCATTTTCACCATGTTAATAGTACTCCTGAACCTCCTAACTGGCCGAGTGTCAACCACTGTGTCCAATCCATTGAAATGGTATGACAGGACTATGGGAAGCGCAACAATAGTGTTTCTTCACAAGAGTCTTCTACCTCTTTAGAGACTGAACAGTGCAAATCAGCAGCACATCTGATGGGACATCAATCAGCTGAGATGTGCTGGACTTGTCTGGACAGAGGTTTATGAAAGTCTATTGGGCCGTCTGTCACTGAAGTTGAGTGATAAGACACTAAACCCCTTTTTATCCAGCTACACTATTTTTTCTGCCATCACAGATTATTTCAACAAACACAACAGCTTGTGTCTGTTTGGGTAAACAGGCATGAGATTAGTGTGAGATTGCAGCTTTGGGCTTGTTATATATACAGTATTGTGTCACACAAGATTGTGATGTTTGGGGGAAAGTTTGTAGTTTTATTTATACTATTAACTCTAAAGTAATAACTGATTGGAATATTATGGGTAAATGTTACTTTGTGAGTTAAAAATTTAATTAAATGAAAAACCAGTGTACTGCAAAATACAATACAAGACTGACTTTAACCACAGGCAATAAGTGACCAGAATATAATCAATCTGTAACCTCTAAGTGAAGCCCACAAGTGCAGCAGTTAGAAATGGGAATCTTTGTGCTCACACGGTCAGATTTCTAATTATGGAGGCCTGTATTGCTGACACAGTGAACATTGATCTAATAATGCCCATGCAAGGCTGTTCTGCTTCACATTTGCTGATGGTGGAGGATGGCCCCATGACTTGAGCCAGAGATCCATCTTTAAGTTCTCAGGTCTCATAACTTCAGGCCTTGAGAAGAAAAATATGTCAGAGTCTTGAGCGAGGTCCTAAAAGAATAATTTAAGACATATCTGTCTTAATCTTTCAGATTCCACTCCATACAGTACTTAAAGAGCCCAGAAACTGCAAGGAAATCTGTTAGGGTCTGTTATAAAAATCACTTAAGCTCAAGCAAGGGAGCTGCAGCCGATATGAGCCGCTCCTCTGACTCCTTGAGTACACTAGTGGCTGCTGTCAGTCCTCGAACTCATTCAACCTGAGCGCTAACTGGCCAACAGTCCTGCTCTGCAGAAACCCTCTAAACCAAAACTCAACTTTAAATGGCTTGAACAGAACGTAATGTGACTGAATGTCTTGCTATGCAGAGATTTGCTCGTAAAGCTGTCATTGACATTCATTGACAGACTCCTTTCATAATCTAAAATCTCCAATAGCTAGCAGCTATGTAGCAGTGCCCCTCCGAAAACCATTTTACCACACTTCAATATGTTAATCAATCTCTCTCCCTTAAAGCTAAATTGTGTAATTCCTGCCCCAACTAGGGTAGGTAAAGTTTGTCAAGACAAATTTTGCTGTTTGCTTGAAAAACATAGTTTAAAATAGGTTTAAAGCCCTGGGCTTCCTTCCAAATTGACGTGAACACTCAGTGTCTGCGTACAGTCGAATGCAAGCCTGTCGAAGTATACTCCATATAAAGCATTCACAGGTGGTTGGCGCATGCGCACTACGACTGCTATAAGAGCCCATATTTTCTTTTCAGGAGTTTAGACCCATAAAGATGTCTGTATAATCCTTCCGACTGGAGATGTACAAATTCAAGTATCTCCTGACTTCCTCAAACACGCTATCTTGGCTTGCACATCCACGGTTGTTTTTTTTACCTTCATCTCCTGATGTTTAGCACAAATTACATCTTCTTCTAGAGCTTCTTCATGACAACCACCTTATGGACCCACTAATTAGTAAAAAAAAATTTACTCAAGTCGCATGTGCATTCTGTGCATTCAGCGCTAGGGTGCTCTGGCTTATTGCTAGTCATTGCTTGGCCTGTCAATGTAAGTTTTGGTATTTTCGATTGTCTGTTACAGGAAACCTGTGATTCTGATCAGCTAGAAAAAAATCTATTAACAAGTCAGAAAAGTCTGAAGGTATGCTGAGTTTGATGAATGTAGCTTCAAAGCCAAAATCAAGCCAACATAATGATTGCTTTCACATAGGTTTCCAGAACACTCCCCCATCTGGCATTTGTTGCACAAACAGACAGTCCCACCTCATGTCATTGGTTGATGTTCAAACAAAAACAGCAAAATAGACAGTCACAATGTTTACACTGAGGAAATCAACCTACAAATGGTTCTCTACAAATTAAGCTTGGATAGGAGAAACTCTTTTAACATAAAATAAAAACAAATCACATTTCATCTTAATAATAATTACCTTTTCTTGTTCAATAATTAAATTTATCACTTAAAAAAAAAGGCCCCAGCAGAGCAATCCAAGATAATTCTCTAGGTATCTACTGCTGTGAAGGAACATTACACAGTGTTGGTGCTGCAGTTTCGGTATCAATATTCAATTAAAGCTGTTATGACAGTGAATGTGAGAAGGAGACAGGGCAGAGGAGTAGGAGTTAGATGGACTCCTCAGGCGGTGTGGAGATTTAGCTAGTCATGAGAATGTGATATGGCATGGAAAGATAAGACTATAACTCAACAGTCTGCTGATATACGTTCTGCACTGTTAGCAAGGTTTGATAATCAGAGTGAAAGATATAAAAACAGGACAGAAAAGAAAGATACCACTGGGCAGGGTTCTCACCACTAAGGAAATAAACCCACAAACACTATTAAGGACATATCGCCAATCTGGTGTAATAAGGAAGCTTCCTTATTGCACCAGATTGGCTGTGGGTCCTTAATAGTGTTTGTGGTTTAATGGAGATGCCAAAAATGACTTTTCAACTGTCATTGTTTTAAAAAGACCAAGATATTAATTAGTACATCTACTTTTGTGTTCCTCATAAGAAATAAAGTTATACAGGTTCGGAATCACATGAATAATTATAACAGAATTTAGAATATCTAAAGTTTTGGGCAAAATGTTCCTTTAAATTACCTTTAACTACATAACCGATTCAAACATTCTAATACAGTGATGCTCCAGTATATGACTGTATGACAAACTTTTCACTGTCAAGTAGAAGAATATGAAGGACATCAAAGTTTTCCAATATGCCCATTACGTTAATGACCTTTATATGCCATACCAACTAAAATAGTTATCAATATGGAAAATAAATTAGATTGGCTTGACATTAAACAGTCATTTTATATTGGGCCAATCATTTAATTTAGGTCACACTTTTTCTCTGTGGAATTTGCTTAGCCATAAAAACATATATTTCATTATATATCATCTCAACTTGTCGAATTAAGTTTTTCATTTTAAACTTTAACTAATGTCACTTGATAAATTTGGAATTGAACTCAGTCTTTACGTAAGCGCAATAAATAGCATTAATCTGAAATGATTAAATTCAAGATATTTTCTTCCCAAAATGGAAAAAGGTGGCATAGTCCAATTTATGCTTGGTATTTTGGCATTTCTCGCGCCCTACACTCTCTAAAAAAACAACTGCTCTTGTTTGCATCAGAATATGATGCATTTTGCAGAGGCGTATCTGACACTATCTCTCAAACGAGATGGCCATACAGATACTGAGGCATTGATAGAACATCACCACTAACCCACAATTAATGTGTTAAACCCTGCCATGGACTGCAATGACTGTGCCAGAGGGTGTTCTGTTGAGTGTGCATAGTCATTCGTGAGTTCTTCATATGTCACTTTGACATCCTGAGACAACACAAGGTGACATGATTTGGAAAATATGAGGACATCATTGTCAGTTGAACGAGGTGATTGTAAGTGCCTTTGGGAAGGTCATATGAGCTACTGAGTAAATAGCCGCTTTTCGAAGATCATGAATAGTGAGACATTAAAGCTTTGAGGATGAAAAGTTCAGCACTTATATTAAACAACATCTCCATGTGTAACCTATTGTAAATTTTGTAATTGTGACATGACAAATTAAAACTATCTGAAACAGCAAAGGAATATTATATTAGTAAAACATTTATATTTATAAATGTTTTATTCAAATTGTTTTTTTTTTTATTTTGTTTGTACGTTTTTTATTTAATTTTATTTAAGATGCTATTTCAAAGTGTATTAGTTATTAACAATCATGCCAAGTCACATAAGAGCAAATTGTATAAGCTATTTATGTTGAGAAAGGAGAAAAACACAGAAAATAAAGTAACATAAAAGTTTATACAGTATGTAAATAATGCATGCCTTTGGGAAGTTGACATTGTCACGATCCCGTTGTCTGCCCTGTGTTTCTCACTTGTCATCCCGAACTACACTTCCCACAATTCCCTGCCCTCATCACAGCCAGTTTCATTGTCCTCACCTGTGTTTAATTTATCATTATCCCTGTGTATTTAAGCCCTGTTGTTTGTTCATTCATTGTCGGTCGTCAAATGTGAATGTTTTGGTTGTCCTCGATGTTTCTCCTGCCCGTGCTCTCCGTGGATGTTTTTCGTGTTTATGTTTTGTTTTCCCCTCGTGGATGTTTTGTTTGTTCCCAGAGTTGTTCAGTTATTTTGAGTTATCCTGTTCACCCTTTTGTTCCTTTATTAAAGTGCTGCATTTAGATCCCCACTCCTCGTCTGCCCTCGTCTGATTCATAACGGGTAAACTTCCTTATGTGCCTGCAAGAACTTAGATGAACAGATGATCATGTCAGTTAACATATAAGCAATGTAATTGATCATGATGATTCTAAACAAATGGAGGTTAATGAAAAAAATTGCTCAGTGAGCAATCAGTCTCAGAGAGCTGACAGTGCTGCTAGAACAGATGATCTCTCTTCACCTCTCTGTCTGCTGCAGTTTGACCATCAACTCAAGCACTTCTCTGCATATATGGATGCATATCACTAGGGTGATGGACTTTTGAAATAAGGAAGCAGAGTTCCCTTTCTGTGTTCCGATTTTATATTTTTTTTTTGTATGCAATATAAACGCATGTTTAATTTCTATATAATGTTTGCAGAGCAACATTATATAGAGTATCCTTTTATACTGATAATAAGGAATTACACAGGTTACATCTATCTGTTACTCATTTGAAGCTCAACATGAGAGCTCACACATACAATCTTTTGTGTCATCAACATGATCAGAACAACAACTGTTGGTCCCATGGGAACCAGTAAGTAATTTCGTCAACATAAACAATGGTTAGCATGATCTGGAGGTTGCATTTTTGTTCAGAAATTACTTTACTCCACTTACGGTTAGGTTTAGGGTTAGGGGTTGGGTTAGAGGGGGAAAGTTAAAAATACACACATTCCTGTTGACTGTATAACATCATTTACACTAAGAATGTTACTCTCATTTGGGACACTCTGTGGACATTACACCTGGATCCTGGAGCTCACACATGCTAGTTTGTACAACAGCACTCCTAGCTTTGGCCACTAGAGGGCAAATTCTTCAATTTTCAATAAGCACAGACTGATTACAGCAGCAAAACTTTCGAATTACTGTTGCTGAATCCTCTGCTTAAATTAATTATTAAATTAATATAAAATATGAAAACCAAGTCTCGTGAGGTTTATCTGCTTTAAAAAAAAATAACTACAATAATACAGTAAACAGCATATATTGTGCATCTTTTATGTTACAACTGTACTAAATCTTTGGCTATTATTTTTATTAGTCACCTTCTTTTTGGTCATAAGATTATTTATTAATATTATAATTTAAACCACAGTTAACACTGCAGGTGTAATGAAGGTTGCAGCCGTGGTGGCCCATCTTTAATTTGACGAAGCAGCACTCTCATATCATTTCAATTTAAATTTTGATGAAACTGAATGTGGTGATGCCCTAGTAGGTGAACTTTGTTTATGTTGTAATTAATTTAGCCATTTCCACCACTTGGCCGATCCATGCAGGCCAATTTGTGGACCGCTTTTGAACATGCCATGGTGATCATTATTGCATCATTGTATTCAATCAATCACAGCGATGTGGAGACACTGCCTCCTCCCATGTGACTTTTCACTTGTATTTCACTTTTTTTTTTCTCTCTGAATTGGAGGGACTGGAACACCATTCCGGATGGTTCAGGCCCAATTTAACCCCTACATAAGGGGATATTGGGGCTTCATGGCGGCTTCAGTCAGGACCTTCAAGAGCAAAGCTGATCTCGTAATAGAACGAGACGCAGAGACTGATAAAATACTGAGTATTCATGCAAGGTGTGGCGGTGGCAGTTTGTGGGGAAGACATCAAAGTCGCCTGTTGGAAGAAAGAGCACTACTCACAGAGCCTGTGAGAAACTACAGATTTTAAGCCTCACCCAAACCCACATAGAAACTGCTAATAGGCTCACATCAACACAAAAAATATGCCAAATGCCACCAGCCACAAAGACTCTAAATAAATAAAAAATAAATCACCACTAGAAAAGGGCATGCAGAGAACGTGTTCTACAGAAACAAAACAGTCCTTGAGCAAAAGGAAATGCAGCTGCCACCATTAAAATCGATTTATTGCCACCACAGTAGAAAACAAGGGGATTGGAAATCTATAAACATCTGGATTGCGTCATCCATGGATACGAAATACATTTTCATACGTATATTAGACTGTCTGATTTTATTTTAGATAAAAAGTTGGTTTCGTTTCAAAGTGTTTAGGTTTCCAGGGCTGAATAATTTAAGAAAAATGACATTCCATGAAAAAGATGTGTAATTTATTTAATAGCTATAACCAAGCTTCAAAACTAGAGGAATGTTAATTCTCTTTGCAATGAAATCTCATTATTTTTAGAAATAGAACAAAAATCAGTTTCTCTACCTTTCAGGCACAAGAGCAAAACCGTCAAATACACAGCATAAGACTTGTGCTATAGGAGACTGACCATTCATAATATACTACAATGTGACACAATTAAGGTCAGTGTGGTTTCTGGTATCCGTTTAGGGTGTTTACACTACAAAGATTCCTGTTTTAGGCTACAATGTAGAGCTGGTGTCAATGAAGAAATGAATATATTATCTATATATAAAGTATATAATAAATCCTTGTTTAATGTGCACAGATAACTATAAGTAAGCCATTTGTAGGTTGACTACCCCAAAATGTGTAAACATCATGGCTCTGCAACATGAAAAAAAAATTCTGTTTGTTTGAGCATTCCAACTTCCTCAACATAGCAACAATTTCTCATCCAATGGTGTGAGTTTGGGACGTGACTATTTGTTTTATCTGACAAACGGCTGGGGAGTGTTCTGGAAACCTGTTTGAAAACAGTCGGTGACACTAATGGTACAGAAATGACACTTCCCCTTTAACTAATGTTAAATCATAGATGAAAGTGGTGCAGTAATTACACTTTTACTATTATTTAATGTGATCCCATGTATTGGGGCTACATGTTTCTTGTTTGTTACCATCCTCTGTTTGCTAAAACTAATCAGGAAATAAGAAGTTATGATTGCTTATTTTACAAGCAAAATGTGGAAGAACGTTGCTAGATTGCGACTGTGTTGATGGAATTAACTGTGCAACATTAAATTGGCTCTGATAAAGAGTTTGAAGAATACTATTTGTTTGTGCATACTTGCCTCATCTGCATACCTGAATTAGATGCAAATATAGATGCAAGCACAATTTACTGGAGCTATTGGAAACCAGTATGCATGGAAAAAACTACCTGAATTATAGAGTGACAGACATAGAGATAAATAGTGTGTGGCCTTAGAAGAGCTACTCTTGATAGGAAGCATATGGCTCAAAGAAAAAGAGATGCCAGAGCTGCCCAGGAGCCTGGTCCAGCTGCCAAAAGCTTACCCCTATTTGCTCAAGAGGGAAAAGTTCAAAGAGTAGCAAAAATAATTCAGAAGAGATAAAAAAGGCCAGAAACCAGCTCAAAGTTATCACTTACTGACCTATTGTTTTTTGTCACTTTGGGCAGATAAAAAACATACACATCATTCAGCAGTCATTGAGTGCTGTGGACCTAGAAATGCCAAATGTATATTTTGATAGGAAAATGGAGGTCATAACATTGAAAATCTGTTAAACATATACACTGCACTGCATGCCCAATTATTAGGCAAATTGTCTTCCTCCGGATTAATTTTATTGTTGAACAAACACAATGCTCTCTGTCAATCCAAAATGTTATTGAACCTCAAACCTGAATGTTTAACAAAGAAAAAGTTAGGTTTGTCTTTATTAGGGGAATATATATATATATATATATATATGTGTGTGTGTGTGTGTGTGTGTGTGTGTGTGTGCAATTATTAGGCAACTAAATTACACAACTAATTTCTCTTAACTCAATTGTTTATTCTCAATTTTTAGAGTAGGTGCAACAAATAAGTAACACAAAATGACAATTAAATAAAATTTTTGGCCTTAAAAAAATATTCTGTTACCAATTTTGCCACGCATGTTCAATAACTGCTATGAGCCTTCCATCCATGTAGTCTATCTATTCACTGAAGCAGCAACCACAGTCTCGCAATTGCTGTTCACAGTCTCGCAATTGCTGTTGCTGATTTAAGTCAGGTGAGAAAGGGGGCATAGTCATTATTTGAGGCCCCTGCTAGCTAGCCAAGCGGTGGAGTATTTGGATGCATGTGATGGAGCATTGTCCTGCATAAAAGATCATAGTCTTCTTGAATGCTGAGGATTTCATCCTGTACTACTGCTTGAAGAATGTACTTTCCAGAAACTGGCAGTAAGTTTGAGAGGAACTGGAAAAGGTCCAACCATCTCATCATTAATGATAGCAGCCCATACCAGTACCCCTCCTCCACCTTGCTGGCACCTGACTCGAAGTGGTGCCCTGTGTCCATTAGTGATCCAGCCACGGGCCCATCCATCTGGTCCATCAAGTGTCACTCTCATTTCATCTCTCCATAAAACCTTTGAAAATCTGTCTTCATGTATTTCTTTCCCAAATTTGATGCTTCAACTTGTGAATATATTCAGTGGTGGTTGTGTTTCAGCCTTCTTGACCTTGGCCATGTCACTGAGCACTTGACACCTTGTACTTCTGGACACTTCAAGTAGGTTGCAGTTCTGGAATATGGTAGTACTGGAGGATAATGGGTTCCTGGTAGCTTCACGTTTAATTCTTAAGTCTTTTGCAGTTAATTTGTGCCTTTAGCTATTTCAAGAGTGTTGTATCCGCCTGAGGCACTTTTCAGTGTCAGTTAAATCTCTTTTTTGGCCCATTTTACCTGATGTAATGAAGCTGCCTAATAATTATGCACACCTTGATATAAGTTGTTACACAGATTACACAAATACATTACACAAATACATACCACCTGAAAATGATTGAATCCAATAAGCATTCAAGTTTACATGGTTTGGAGTTGGAAAATGTGCATGATAAAAATAATGATAAGATCAGAATACTCACAGCCCACAAGTTCTCAGTAGGATTTAAGTCAGGTGATGAAGTGGGCCAAGTCATTATTTGGGCATCTTTGTGGCCCTTGCTGGCTGATGCAGTGGAGTATTTGGATGCATGTGATGGAGCACTGTCCTGCATAAAGATCATGGTCTGTTATCCAAAAGCACACGCATTTATCCAAAGCTACTTACAAATGAGGAATACAGAAAAAGCGATTTTTACTAAGGAGGCAATAATGAGAAGTGCTGCAATACAAATTTGCTCAAACATAATAAGATTAATATAATTTTCCCCTTAAAAAGTAGAGTTCACAATTGTTTCCAAGTCTTCACTGAAAGGTTATTAAAAACTATATACAGTAGATATGACATAAATACTGATTTGATGAGTGTGACTGATAAACAAGCTTATTAAAGCTACTAAAGACATCAGTCAAAAAGCAGCGAGTTTTGTTAAAATAAAATTCTGAATCTATGTACTGATTAACGTCCCATGCCTGCCAAACATACTGAGTGGTCCAAATTTGATCTGCAGCATGAAATTTAACTTTTGGTTGGATTTTAGAATTGAATGCACTTAGCAGCATAGAAAGCTATAGGCAGGTTTGGGAAGTAACGAAATACATGTGTATTTAAAATACAAAATGTAAGTAACTGTGTTCCACTACAGGTACAATTTAAATCATTGTTAATTAGAATATAGTTACATGCAAAAGGTATTTAGATTACTCAAGAGATTACTTTGCATTTTATTGTCATTTGTTTCATTTAATATTTAGTCCTTTCAGATGAAAAACATTTATACATATAAATTATGTGATCCAAAGTGCATTTGAACAGCGGTGAAACGCTTTCTTATAATGTGTTACATTCATATGAGCAGACAGAGAAGTAAGTTTGAAGTAAGTCTGGAGCAGAGGAAATAGAAATAAACCTTGTGTAAGTTATCAGATTTATGCTAAGATAAAATGCTATTTCTAGCCATTTTACATGCACATGTTACCAGACACGTTCATATTTTTTTATCAAGAAAATTCACGTTGGCTTATAATAAAATTTTTATAGTAAGGCAAAAATCATATTATTGATAATCCCAACCCTGCTTATAACCTATTTCATAAGTTTATGTCATATAAAATTAATACATTCCATGTGCTCCCTTTTGTTTAAAACCAATATTGACGTTTTTTTTTTTTTTTCAGACTGCTCACACTGAGAATTTGGCAACAGTAGGGCTCTAGTTTTGCTGCTGAAATCTATCTGATTTCACTGAAATTCAAATCATTGCCTCCAATAGCCGAAGCTGGAATTGTTGAATAAATGGGCATGTGTGTGATAACAGGTGAAATGTCCACAGAATGGTGCCAAAAACAAGTTGTATTTTTTGTATTTATTATTGTATGATGTAATACAATTAACAGAAATGAATACTATTAACTCTACCTCCTAACCCAAACCCCAACCCTAAACCTAACCATCAGTTGAGTAAATATGTTATTTTTTGGGGAAAGTAGAACCTCAGAACCATACTCTGAATCAAATGCAATTACTTCCTGGTTACCAAGGGACAAGAATCTGTGTCTTAAAGGTTGCCTGCACAATATAGTAGCGCAAGAGGTATGGGTGCACCCATGTGTACACAAAGGTTTAATCTGTTGATACGCACCCCCTTTTTGAGCACAAATCATGAAAATAACATACCTGAACTTAAATGGTTGTATTTACTGGATTCTTTGGATTATGGACACAGTTGTAGTATCCTTTGAAAGAAGGCACTTTGGGCTAAGAATTAATATATGTTGTTAATTTTTAAAGTTAGAGAAGCTGAAGTTTATAGTAATGGAAATATTTTGTGATGAACATGTATTTATAATCTAAAAAAACAATAATAAAAGTGCCAAGACAACCCAGAAATACAATGTTCTCAAAGCCACATGTCTAAAGAAGTTACGTTTCAAATTTGAAGATGATCTAACAAAAAATTAGGTTCAAGAAGACAAAACATCTGACAGCACTGCTTTGCTATTATGACTAAAACTACGCCCCATTTTTAAAAATAGACTTAGGAGACATGCTCATTTTGTTTATGAGACTCTTAATATATAAGATAATATACAGTTTTACAACATGAATGTTGCTCAGATTGCATAGTTTGTTGACGAATGATGATGAAGGGTAATTCTTTCAGGCGAGATCTCATGTAAACAATGGAGAATATATCAATATTTCTCAGATTTATCCATTTTATGGACAAAAATGCTATGTTTTTCAAGGAAAGCTTGTCATGGACAATTGACCCAAGTGTGGCGAACTGGATTCATCTGGCGATCGCGTTTTCATATCAAAGGTATGAAGTCCCGTTTTGATATTGCATGTTTTAATTTGTACTCCTGGCACAAATAACTAAATTGCTGTTTCTGGAGCATTGCTATCATGAAACAGAGATCGGATATAAATGTTGAACCCTTAGACCTTTGAAAAGATGTATAATTTGTTAACATTAATTACATTTATAGACGGTAAATTATATATTAAATGTAAGCAGAGTGACGTCACTACCACATGCGGGGGAATTGCGTATCAACATAAAATGAGCTTGAAACCCCTGATTTACCACCTAAAAGTAACAGCAAAGGTAATGAAATATGAATGCTAGATGGAAAACTGAGGACATTTGCTCTGGTCACGACAGGACTATCTAGAACTCCCATGGTTTGTGTCAGTCTGTCCACAGAGTTAAACCAAGTTGCATTTCTGTAAGGTCGGACCAGGCTTCCAGCAATATTTGATAATGGCAAAGGTTCAGCAGACAGTGACCGACAATTTAGAAGTTCTTCTAGGTCCCATGATGTCATATTTGTCTTGATAATATTTGCTGGGGAATTGAATTGGTACACTTTGCATTAATGTAAGTGGGGAGCATTTTGAAATGGCATCCAACAGATAAATCCAAATTAGTCTCAGTGGACTGTGTGTCTATGTTAGCCACTATCCAAATTAACCAAATTGTATATTCCCTCCATTCTAAACAATTTATTTCTTCCGCAAGAAAGCAGCTTGTTTTCTTACTGTTAGAATTATCTAAAGTCAATAGATTCTTTTATCAAATTATCAATTTGCTCTCTATCAAAAGCAGATGAATGCAAACACAAATGATGTGTTAAAGCTGAGAGTGTAGCAACAGATTTAAATGTAATTACAGACAAATTACTAAATTAAGGCATGAAACTCTGAATGGCGCAAGCTAGGTTCTTTGAACTTATTATCTCTTAGCCAATCAGCTCGCATCCATGTGATCTGTCAAGCCAATCGTTCACATGGTGTAAAATTATAGGTCCTTTGACTCATAATTAGTTTTCCAATCAATCTATGTACTCTCTATTTGCCTAATATTTAAATTTGCTCAGTTAGCAAGTAAGCTGGTTTTACTACAGCATGCTGTGAGTGTTTTCTCTGAATATGCTATTAACTGTGGTGGTTGCTAGGGCTTTTCTTTTATCAGCTTGAATGGTAAGATCTGCTTTTGGCCATGACACACAGAGGCATGTTTTTATCAATGTAAGCTGTAGCCAAATCAGGCACTGGCACACATTGCTATATAGGCTAAGTTGCTAGTTAAATAAGCACTGGGCTTTCTAGGTCCAGGTACACATTATGAGCCAGGTCACTAGCTGTAAAAGCCATTCGGCCAAGCAGGCTCAAGCATACAAAGAGATTTAATTAATTAGCATTAAGGCACACCTAACTAGCATACACTTGCACGTGGCTCTTCGGAGCAGCAGAATTCTTGGTGATAGATCCGTTTGTTGTGGGGGGGGTTGTGTTTTTGTGTTTTGTTTATCTTTTGTGCAGCTTCCCTGCTTTGTTGTGGGACTGTATGTCTAATTGTGCAGCAGCATTTCAAACATGCTTGATGCAGCATGTTTTGTGTTTTCCTAATTGTGCAGCAGTGGCATCATGTCCACATGATTATCTCAATATATCTGTGTATGCTCTAACAGAAGCAAGAATCTGTACTTGCTCTGTAGCAGCAGCAAGAAAGCGTTACGGTGCTTATGGGACAAATGAGTTTTGAAAAAATATACTGTTCCATCAGTAATTTCTCTGTTTTCTAAATTGTATTGTCAATTATCCCCATTTTAGTGTATGAATATTATGGTGTTGCATCGCTCCTGGTTTGGACCGACAGATTTCTTGTCACTGGAATCTTACAGCATCGCGTCTGGTTAGGAAAAGATGTAAGATGTAGGAGACTTAAGCAAAAGTCTCCATTTGCTCCCCATTTAATCTCACTGCTGTCAAGGATAAACAATTAAGAAATTAAAGAGATCTCATTTGTGATTTTTCTTTCCTATGAAGAGATAAAGTTCCAATGAATTCCAATGATGCTCTTGTTCAAAACAGTACAATACAATCCTGTTTATCTTATAATCACCAATAGTTATCCCTGATCGAAGTCCCTTTTAAATGAACATTTTGAGTAATTAGTGCTTAACTTAAATTTGCATATGATTATGATAAATTAAAGCTCATAAATCTCAGCTAAAGCCTGCATGGAAGGCTAGGTATATCCTTCTGGACATCAAGTCACACAAAAAAAAAAAAACAACAAAAAAACTGTGAATTAATAAACCATTGTCCATGGCAACCAAATGAGTCCAGTCTGTGAGGTGAAATGCCAAATCCTGAGTTAAACACCAAGAATATGAATGAACTCTACCAAAAGATTGACTGTTTAAAACAGAAAGCATAGACAAAACAGGGTTTGTGCATTCATAAAATCATTCCATCTGCCAACGAATATATAGAAATGAGTCATTTATATTTGTCCATGACCTTTATAAAGTTTCAAAAGCCTTGTTAGAATACAAAAAAAGTGTCCGTCGCTATCTATGAGTCAACATTAAATGTCCTATGGCTGATCAAGGGATGCTGTGCATGTGATTTTGAGTCAGCTTGAGACACACTCCTGTGCTGTCAACAATCACAAGCTGTCCTCTGTCACTCCTTTTCAAGGTTTACTTCTAGATGGAGCACTTGCTTAGCAGTAGCATCATCTGTTACACTTGGAAACTGTTTGAATGAATTCAGGACAGTAAAGTGATAATTCACAAAAAACTGGAACATTTAAAAGCTGAGACAGAAAGGCGTTTCCATTAACCATGCTGGCTGGTTTTTGGGCACTTTTTTTTTACTGGTCAGGCTTGGAGACCAACTGATTAACCAGCTAAACCAGCTGAATACCAGCTTGTCCAGGCTGGGAGCCCAGGCTGGTTTAAGTTGTTGTTTAAATGAAGGATACAGCAAGGCTGTCTTTTTTCATCTAACTGGAGAATTTCAATAGCATGTACAATGTGTTGTGTGTCATGGTGGAGGAGAAGTGTTGAACAGCGTTAGCTCAGTGGCTCTTCTTGAAAGAGAAGGTCACATCCTGTTTGTGTTGAACAGTGTGGGAAGTCTGCTCGTGTCAAACAGCCCTGTCCAGAAATGCATCACAGTGTCGTTTAGGATGCTTGGAGCGTCTGCGCAATACCAATTCTATTTTTATGCCAAAGCCTTTTCTTGACCATTGGAGGAGTACTGCCTTTCAAGTTTCAAGAACATGAGTCTCCCATCAAGGATAACGTGCGGCAAAATCAATATGTGGTATGCCAGAATACACTGTGCTGACAACTAAACACATGTGGGAGGGGACATTGTGGACAGGGGAGCATGACATCTGGCTAAATTGATAGTGAAAAATTGCTCCCTGCGCTATAAAAATGTCAACACAAACTGAGCTGACCTTTAAAGATTTGTATTAAGGGTTTAAAGTTTTCACATGAACTAGTTGGCACATGTTATACTGTGTTTAGCACACTTGTGAGCCCTGTATTATCAGGCCTCCATTGGTTAACAAACCTCATCAGAACACCATGCTGGCTGACCAGCATTTTTGCTGGTTTACAGCATGTTTATGTTGGTCCAACTGTAAGTTTGGGAAAATTAAGAACACATTTAATAAAAAGCCAAATTTCATCACGTGTTTTTCTGAAAAACTAAAAATTGTAAAATTATACAAATATAATGGCCTTTACTCAAGAGTTTATATATGTGAATTACACTAATGCTGTCAGCATTGGTTTCTACGTTCCAGGTGAGTAGACATGTTCTTCACTTTTAAATATATATATATATATATATTTTTTTTTATTATTATTAATGCATATTGTTCATTTCATTGTTGTCCCCAATATAAATTTCACATACCGGTACTTATTATTTTAACTTTCATTTTAATTTACGAGTAATTCATTACTAAATTTTTATGGGTTAGAGTACTACAAAATGTCCATCCCTACTAAAAAGCCATGGGGTGAATTCACTAAACAGTTTTGCCACTTTTGTGGTGGTATTTTTTCCATCCCTATTAACCAGCTAGACCAGCACCAAACTGACACTGACCAGCATAAACCATCTTGAACTGGTATTTTCAGCAGGGAGGATCAATGTAATTCCAAAAAAAAGCAACATCAAGGAAGTCAAATTAATTCAGCTCCTGTAAGGTTTGTAAAACATTATCGTGAAACTTTTCATATAAACATGCTGACTGCTATTAAAGTAACCATGCCATGCCAAAGGCTAAATTACTGGCTTCACGCTGTACAGTGATCTCGTCACTGAGCATATGATTCTGTACCTGTATTTTTTTTTCTGCAATCCTCTCTGGATGATGCGTTAATGAGCCATCTGTCATTGTCATTGTAATTAATCTGCTGGTATTTAGTGGATAATGAGATGCTGTCGAGTCATCTTTTTTCATTTGTTTTTTCAGTCCTCTACACTCCAGACCCTGTAAAAGGAAATTAATGGGGGGTGTTGACCACATATCTGAGCTGCCAGATGGGATCTGTTGTTTACTTTCAAGTTGTTGTTTTTTTTTAACTGCCCATTATCTAGGGAAATGTAAAGTGACAACCTTGTTTTATTGCAACTAAGAAGCTGTAAACAAATGTCATGTTAAAGCCAACACATTGGTCCATGTTCAGAATGGAATCTTACAGGAATATTATACATACTATCTTTCTGAATACTGCAAAGTACTGTATACTGCCTACTATTTAAAAAATAACATGTTAAACAGTAGGCATTTTACCATGATTAATGTTTTAAACTGAATGTTGGCTAAATTGTCATGTGACATCTAGTTGCATGTTAGTTGGGTCAAGTTATCAACTTGGATATTAAAATAGTTATTTTGCATTTTAATTCAATTTTGTATAAATATGTCTTAAACTTTTGCAGTCCAATCAAAAAATGAGCCAAAAATTGTAGATACATTTTTAGTGGTTCCTCAGACTGCAAATAGATGGTCAAGTTGAAAGCATTGCATTGTGGTATATAGTTTCTCACGCAGTGTTCTATTACTTCAATTTTTGGCAAACAAAGTAGGTCATCCAAGTATTCCATTCATACAGAAAATTCAATCACTGCACACAGTATACTTACTACTATTACTACTATTTCTGCAGTATGTACTGTAGTATGTTAATATGCTACTTCTAACAAAGCCATGGTCTGTATGAACACGAGAGGCTTAACTGACAAGATGTGCCTGCCCCCTTCGCCGCATCACTGAGCAATGACAGTACCCTATGGGCTGCGGCATATTTACCAAGAGTTGAAAGAGCTGCCACATTCAGTGAGTTAATCCAGGTAGAATAGATTCAGTATAGACTGAAAATTATTTTTCAATCATAAGTGAAAATTAAATGGCGGGCTTAATGGGCACACCGCTTGAGATGGAAATTGCACTGCCACATGCAATTTCAGACAGAGGTACCGCTCTCACATCTACACCACTTCCTGTGCCATCCTGTTGTAGATACAGAAGAGCAATTTCCCCCAAGGAGGGAGTGAAACTTTATAATGCTGCATGGTTGGATCGACATGTACTAGGTCTATGTCACCTTTTAACAGAAAACACAGGGGACTGGATTGAGTATCAACACCCTTGTTTATCTTCCCACTAATACAAAGCCCTTACAAAAAGCTCAGCCTTTGTTATCTGACATCTAGAGCCAACAGCAAAACCAATTTGCAGGCAAATGAGGTGAGGACGTGACAAAACAAAATGTCAGTAAGCTCAAGATTAATGCACAAATTTCTGAGCATTTTACTTTCGATCTATTTTCCTTGCATATGGTTTTAATTATTGCTGCATGCCATCAAGTGCTCTATGGTGAAGGATTCTTCTAAGCATATCAATAGTGTGAAGAGTCTGAATGCTTTTGTATCCATGACTGAATGGAATTCTGTCATTCAAGAAGAATGAAAGAGCAGAACAATTGAAATTAATGTAAAGGAGGGCAGCGCATCCTTAAGCAATGGGAGTTAGTAGGTGGTATGAAGAGGAGAACCTCACAGGAAGTCTCTTCATGATGAGAAAGACGTTGGAGTCAAGGAGCACTATGCAGGCCACTCCTCTGAATCTCATCTTAATGGACAAGTTAGAGTGCATGCTTTTATGGGACTCTTTAGTTAGAGTAAATGTTAAAATTAAGCATTATTTTATGTGTTGTGTGCAAGATGAATATAAAGGGATATACATGTTAGTGTTTAATATTTTGTTATGTTGAGATTTAGAAGAGTTTCTGTTATGTTGGGGTTTGGGGGTTTTGGAGTTTTGAAGCTTGAGTTTACGATGACGATATGTTGATGTCACATATTAAATTAACTGCTTGCGTCATTAACCAATTCATATGCAAGACATACATAGTTTCTAATCTACACTCTGCAGTACTTTAAACCAGCTTGTATTTAGTATGTTAACATTCAATAGTTAGTCCATAAAGAAATAGATATTTATTTGAGTTACATTGACACATATATCTTTGGGGGGGTTTACCCAATAACTAGTTTCTTTTTACATAAAGTGTTTGTTTTGAGATTACTGTTGTTGTAGAAATTTGAATACTCATTGATCAGTAATAGTCACTGCAAAGGAATGCCACCTGGTCTTCTCATTCGTAGAGGGGGATGAGGATAGAACATTTATGTATGTGCTTATGTCTGAACCGCGACAGTATTTACGACTGAAAAGCAGAACCGAGACACTTCGGGAAAGGCTGAGTGGGGTCCTCTGCCCTCTTCAGGTCAGAGGTCATTTAGTACAGGGGGGTATGTTTGGGCTAGTTAGTAGTAAATCAGGGCTAGTGGCCTAGTCCCTGTATCTAAGGAATGTAGAGGGGGAAGATCTACTTCTGTTGGAGACCTTGGGGAAAAGAGGTATAAAAACAACTCGGCCCTTCCCGACAACATCTCACTCATATCACAGTGTAATTCCTGTGTAATGACTGGGTCCTTCTTGCAAGAATAAATTCTTTTAAAAGACTGTTTGATTCAGAGTGTCTCTTACGCAGTGATAATGGTTGGTTAATAATTTTTGCCACAACATTACATAGCAATTTTAAATTAAGAAAACTCATTTCAAACACATGGAACCACTGTCCACAACTGAATCAAGTTCAGCCAAAGAGCTATTTGTTTGAGTGTATTAAGTGTTGTAAATGTATTTTTCATTGTTAATTCATATTAATTAATATGGTTAACTAATGTTAATGAATACGACTTTTATTGTAAAGTGTTACTGTAACTTTTCAAATGAGTTACATTTGGCACACGTAGTCATACAGTCGAGGGAGTAATCAAACACATGCACTTAAACCATCCACTCTCATATGTACAGATCAATTAAGCAAATCAGTTTGTTTAAACAATGCATGTACTTGAATTAGTATAAAAAATTATTTACAGATTTACTTATATGTAGTGTTATAAAGTCAATTAATTTTAGTGAATCGGTTCATTTGGACACATGTACTATAAATGGACTTGTTCAAATAAATGATTCCCTGATTCAATTCAGAGTCAGTTTGACTGTAGTTTCACTGCAGTAGTTATGAGTAGCTTGTAGTTTTGGAAGCTACAGTTTCAAAGTATTGTGATCCAGGATGAAACATTTATCATGACCAATCATATTTTAGGTAGGGTTAGGGTTAGGGCTATGGTATTAATGTCTCTCTGAGTTTAGGGGTAGTTAGGGTTAGGACAAAGAGAGGACTATGTTTATTTGACAAGAACTTTGGTACAGGACTGGCTGATCCAGAAACCCATCTAAGAGGCCGTTCAGAAGGAACACATTTTTGGATCCTTCTTTCAGTTGTTCTTCTATACAGTATGTAAATGCACTAGACAAACATCTTTGACCACTGTGCTTGCTGTTTTTTCAGCATCTTGTGCGAGAGCTTCACAATTTTTAGATGCTGTCAAGTTAAAAATAACTTAATTTAAAACCTGTTATTTTCCATTTGTTGTGCCACTTCTATCTTTTTTTAGAGCAAAAATTAATTAGGTCTGAACAGCTCCTTAATAGGCAATATCACACACTCTTTACATGGCATGAGCATAATTGTGTGTGTGACCCGGATGAAGATGTATGAATTTCTAAATCAATGTTCAGTGGCATTAAAGATGGAGAAATAGATTGCAACAATGGCTGGAATTCACACCAGGCCTCTTGTTTGTTAATATGGGCTATGGGCATCTCCTTATACCATTCATGATAGCTAGTTCATGCTCCTGCAAATTGATCTGAATGTCAATGAAACTGGGAAAGGTTGCGTACTGTGGGATAAGGGACGCTGAAGAGCACATTCCCAAAACATGCAATCATTACCAGCAGATTAAAGCTGAGGGACTACAGAATGTTGACAATACACAGCAGCCTGTGGTGAGAACAGATATCAGTTTCCACACCAATTACAACAGCGGGCACTGTGTCTGAAGATAGAAATGAAAAGCAAAGAGCAAGCCATGCAACTCAGAACCGCTAATGAAGAATATCAACACAACAACTGTAGAATAACACGTGTACATGCACAAATAGCTTATGCAGTTCAGATAGTAACCAGTCCAAGTGACTGGTCCAAACAACACAAATCAGCGAACCTACAGGACATAAAAGAAAATGCTGGGCTATTGTTTGCCAAAGTAGGGTATACAAGAAGACAGGCTACCTCTCTTGAGATTTACGTCCAGGACCAATGTGTATTTAGTGTTGACCCACTAAATCTAAGCTCAGGGTGGTCGCGTATCGATTTCTCTGACAAAGTATGAAATGAAAAATGCAGCGAGCTTTTCCAGGGGTTCATAAATGAATCACCTCTATTTCCTAGCCACGAGTACGGAACACAAAGAGAGGTCGTTGAGCACACACAGACCGTCTCTGATGTGAAAGCTCCACAGAGAGGTTCTGTCATGAACCTAACAGCTGTAAACATGATGAGGTCACTAATCATTTCTCACCAAACATCCTCTGTTCCTGATGTAGCCCTGTCTGGCACAAGGGGGGATCTTATTCATTGTTCCTTTAAATTTTCACTCTGTCCACCCCGGCGCATGACGAGCAATTAATTTGAATGTATTTTTTTACTCGGTCCTTCACGATTCTGAAACAATCACAATACATTTTCAAAAAGTAATATATATGCGAAAAAAATTATTAAATTATATGTTAAAGAGTTGAAAAACAATCAGAATTTCTTAGTCTAGTTGTTATATATAATTGTGCAATCTGGGTTCAAATACTGTCCTATCATTATTTTTTTCAATACCATAATGTCATGGTTACTGTTGTAACCTCCATTCCCCGAGGGAAAGAACGAGACGTTGTGTCGAATGAAGCGACACAAGGGGTCTTCCTGGGATGCCAAAAGTACCTCTGAACCTGAGAAAAGGCCAATGTCAAGTCGGAAGACATAATGCCCCGCCCCGGACATAAGGGTATAAATGGAAGTGGGGCAGCGAGTGCCAGTCAGGATTTTGCACTGAGGAGCCGAAAATAAGGTACGGCTGTTAACAGTGGTGGTACAGTAACCAAAAAACAGTGCAGAATGTTAAAGTGATAGTGTAATTGAGTTTGTAGTTTCAGGGCAAATGGAAGAGACAGAAGGCAGTGGAAACAGTCAATGTGAGTAATTTTATTACACATTTAGCATCAGAAAGAACATAAACAAAAACCAAGGACCACATTTCGAAATGTTTTGCTTAAAAAATTACATTAAATTGATTTTAAATCATCATCATTTTATATTCACCCTATCAACCACTGTAACCAAGTACATTTAAAATGTGTTATGAAATACAAATCTAGTTAAAGAAAATGTATGCATGTTCCAGTTTTTCCACAATACAGTGATAAAAAGCAATATTTACCTATATACAGATTTACAAAAAAGTGTAAAATTAAAAAAAAGTGTTTGTTTTGTTTAGTGAACAGGGCATGCAAAATTACTTCACCCAGTAACATTTTGGAATTCAGTTGTTATTTATCAATATTATAACTTAGCAATTATTTACAGTTGTCCAGTTTATCATTATAATATGATACAGTATTTGTATTATTACTTTGAGGATTTGTTATATAACTGTACAATAGTAATATATTCCTGTCTTATTTACTTGTATTGTTCACCATGTTGCAAAAGGCTGTATTATTGTATGAATCGTAGACAACATTCATAACAGTATTGTAACAGTAAACATACAAGGCATGGTGGCTCCTCAGCACTAGAGCAGAAGAAAAGCAAAACACTGCCATTTATCAAGCGCTGAAACTTTGCTTGGTGCAGAACAATCTGGAATAATGTTAAACATTGTAACAGTCACCTCTTTGCAACCTGAATTTATTCAGAACATTAAATCTTTGTGACACCTGCACTAAAAACAATCTAGACGCAGCACAAAGAATGAAACAGAATGCAGGTGTCTCGACATGTTTTTTTTTTATTTATTTTTATCCCCTTTTGGCCCCCTATTCCCAATTCCCACTACTTAGAAGGTCCTCGTGGTGGCGCGGTTACTTGCCTCAATCTGGGTGGTGGAGGACAAGTCTTCGTTACCTCCACTTCGGAGACAGTCAATCTGCGCATCTTATCACGTGGCTCGTTGTGCATGACACCACAGAGACTCCCAGCATGTGGGGGATCATGCTACTCGCCGCGATCCACGCATAACTTACCATGCATCCCATCGAGAGCGAGAACCACTAATCGCGACCATGAGGAGGTTACTCCATGTGACTCTACCCTACCTAGCAACCGGGCCAATTTGGTTGCTTAGGAGACCTGGCTGGAGTCACTCAGCACACCCTGGATTCCATCTCGTGACTCCAGGGGTGGTAGTCAGCGTCAATACACGCTGAGCTAGCCAGGCCCCCCTCGATGTGTGTTTTTGAAACCTGAAGTTCTTGTTAACTTAAAACTGTTTAAAAATGTGCCAGTCCTGCGTGGTTGTTAAATCTCTACTGTGTTTATGACTTTTGCTGAAAATAAATGAAAATCTGAGGCATTTTTAAGCACTGTAGGTCCATACAATGCAAGTGAATGGTACCAAAAAAATGTAGCTCCAAAATACATATCAAAGCATCATAAAACTAATCCATGAGATTCCAGTTTTTAAATCTATTTCTTCAGAAGCAATATGATAAATGTGAGTAAGAAACAGATCAATACTTCAATCAGTTTTTACCATAAATTATCCTCCCTCTCCAGTAGATGGCGATATGCACAAATAATCAGATTTAGCAAAAAAAAAATAGAAGAAGAATGTGAAAGTGAAAGTGGCGATTAATAGTAAAAAACATTTCTCACCCACACCTATCATATCACTTCTGAAGATATGGATTTTACCATTGGAGTCTTATGGATTACCTTTATAATGCCTTTATATCCTTTTGGAGCTTCAACATTTTGGTACCCATTCACTTGCATTGTGAGGACCTACACAGCTGAAGCATTCTTCTAATGTTTTTAGCAGAAGAAAGAAATTCATACACATCTGGGATGACATTAGGGTGAGCAAAAGAGGAGACAATTTTCATTTTTGGGTGAACTATACCTTTAAATATTTTTTATTTATTGTTCTGTTTGTTATACATTTTCAAAACTATAAAACATCTTTATTTCCAGGTTTAAACCTTGTTTATTACCAGGTTTAAATTAGATTTTGTATCCCAGATTGTAGATTGATGTCCCAAAACATCATCCACCCTTGGCTGATCACCCTGATGGGACTGCACAGCTAAAACGTGTATATCTATATTATTACTAGCGACATGATTTACACTCTGGACCCCTACTGTTGAACAATACTCACTAGTAATACTCACTATAATGGAGCTCTGGCTGAATGCCATGATGTCTCCAAAGACAGATGAAAGAAAGGCTTTCTGATTGAACTCATTACCATGCTGGGGCATATGGGTAGCATTACGTTGCAACACTGCATTCCGTTTAATCAAAATATGATAGGTGCAGCGATTTGATTATCTGTTGGCATAGCACAAGCAACAATAATGAGCAGGATATAACCAGCTCCGATATGCTCACATTTAATTCATAGTCAATTTATGACCATATAACAATTGTAATCTCTGGGACTTATCCAACAAGCTACAGGTAACAGGGAATAAAACAGGAAATAAACAAAAGACTAGACACTAAACACTTAGCTTCCCAATCAAAATGTGAGATGCTCCATGAGGATTTTATATCTTATCTTGATCCTATTACTATGACAAGCTTGTATTGTTCGTAATAAACAGAGTCACACTGGATCATCCCTCTGTGATGGTCTGTTAGGGTTTCATCAAACACTAAAAATGTATTATTTTTTGCACACTTTTCACAATCATCCAATTTTTTTCCCATCAGAAAGGTTTAAACATGGGCATGAATGTCACAGAATGCGGCTGATTCAGCACATCATCATCTTCACCTAATAAGAGTGAAGACACAAGTCTTCTTTAATCTACATTTGTTCACACACCTAAAATACTATATTGATCTCTGCGTGTGCATTTGTGCTGATCAGTAACTTTTATAACATACTAGCTTGTATGTTTTTATAGGTAGTGTTAGAAGTAGTGCACAAAAAATTACTGTCCCAGCTACCCTCATTACTTCAACCACAGGTCGGCATGGTATCTTCACCATAGGGCTGGGCGATATGGCCAAAATTGTTATCACAATAATCTTTTTCATATTGCTCGATATTAATATTTATCATGATATATATACATTTACACATTGCACTTTCTTTTTTTATTTCAAAGTTGACAGAAGACAAGAAGAAAAAATACATTCTAAACAGTCAAAATAGTCTAACTGCAGAGGGGGTCCAGAGATGGCCAAAGCAGTGGGGTCTGCGGGATCTTTATGTTAAAAGATCATCTGTTTGTTCTGAAGCATAGTGACAGCAGTCCAGTATTTGTTGGAATATTTTTACATTAAAATTAAATATTTTTTATATTTCTTTAGATTCAGATACCCAAGTATGGGGCATAGAAGCCCTTGTGACTGTGGAATGATGCTGAATGTGGGTTCAGGGGTGGCCCGAGAGAAAATTTAGAAAACCTTTTTAAAAAAATGTAAAAAACATTTCTATATTTTCATTAAAGTGAGAGACTAGTCTGCCAACTAGTTATTTTAGTCTTTCCTTATCCATTCCAGACATCTAATCAATTTTCACAAAATTAGAACAGAAATCGATTTTTTTATTATTAAAGGCTCGTAACATGCTGATTAATAAAGATGCAGCTCTTGAAGAGGCAACGCGTGCGGAGCGGGACAGGGCAGACATTATGCATGTTTGGTGCTAGAGAACAATATTTAAGATTACAGTGCAGAAAGATCAGAGCTCTTGTCCACATCACTGTTGTTCTGTCGCGCTCCTCACTAGAGATGATGAGAGGGCGCAACCGTTGTCATGAATTCTTGCGGTGCGGATGGAATCAATCCGGTGTCTGACGTAGCCTAACTGTTAGCAAGGCAGCTAGCATTAGCAAGTTCATCCAGTCTGACCCTACGTTACCACTGGCGCGCTGAGCGAAGCTGAGAGCGTTTTCAATTCATTCTATGAAAGTCGAGCGTCATGCTCGCAAGGTGGATCGTGGGATTGGCAGCGGTGTGGAGCAAGCTCTCTCCTAGCTCTGTGAGCGCCTTTGAGCGGATTTAGTCTGCCCCAGTGGAAACGCAGCCTGAGAAAGCCGAACTGCTTGTGTTTTAGTGACACGCAGTAAATATCGAAAACTCCTCAAAAGCGTATCGTGGATTTTCTTTATCGCGATAAATATCGATATCGTTTTTATCGCCCAGCCCTACTTCACCATTACAAAGAATTCAAGAATTCCATAGTTCTTAATGTTACTTTACAACTATACTAGTGTTGCAACGGTATGAGATTTTCACGGTATGATAATAGTCTCAGAAAATATCACAGTTTCACAGTATTACACAATTACTATTATTAGTGAAAACAGAAGAGTTATTTTATTTATTTATTTTTGAGCAAACACTTTATTATAATTGAAACTTTAACTACAACTGCCACTGTTGATATTAAATGAGGTCTGATAGATTCTACCTTTAGATTATTTCATAAGAAACTAAAAAATGTTGTCAAAATATAACAGTTACTTTTACTCATGTAAAATCCTGAAACAAATTTGTAAAGGTGATGTGTTTAATTATTAATATTTGTAACTATTTTGTTTAAGGGGCCACATCGGGCTTTAAGTAGTGCATAGGAGGCCACATTGTATTACTTTTGGTTTTTGTAACTTTTAATCCCAGAAATAGTCGTGTACTCAATCTTCTGAAGTGTACCTGTGACTAGTGAGCCTATTCTGCAATTGCCTAAAGTATTGTTTTGCTCTACATAAGATACTTTTCTATCAGGCATTAAAAAACTGAATAAAGGCTGAGCTTATACATTTATTTTACCATCTCTACTTTCCTGCTTAATTTGTTCAAAGGAGAAAGCGAGACGTGCATGGTTGCCAGATTGCACAAAATAAGTCTAACATTAGGCAGAATATTTCCAATTTGAGCAAGTATAAATCTCAAACTGGGGTGTTTTGTCTGTTATCTGGCAACCATGAGCATGTTAAAAGCTTGTGGAGATGTGTTGAGTCCCAATGCAAGTTAACTGAAATATCCAATGAAAAATAAATTTTGCCCATGTCTGCTTTAGCTGTTTGCGAGATTATCCTTTAAATCTACGTCGGCAGAAATATCTTCAATGGGAGAACCATGGCATTGCTCTTTCCCTGCTGTCCACGACCCGGTCTGAATAAACCAGTTGAGCTGCTTTAACTCACACACACACTCATGTCAGACCCCCTCGCCTCACTTCTCTCAGACATTTTCTCCACTGCGCGCGTGCGTGCATGTCGCAAATTGACGAGTCTGACAGGCAGACAAGGAATAAAGGAGATGCGCACGTGCATGTGAGATTCTCCGTCCGGTTGCATTTTTTTCTTAATAACGTAGATAAGCAAATGTACATGGTATGATAACCATTCATTTTCAAACCGTGGTATACCGTGAAACCGGTATACCGCTGCAACCCTAAACTATACAAAGTATGTCATTCTTCAAATAAAAGTGGAGTAGAATGGAGTAGGCAAGTGTCAAACTGTGAGTCGCCAATTATTAAATGCATACCACCAGCATGGTAAGGTACAGTTAGCTAACTGTGCAGAGAAATCTGGGCTGGAAACTGTTTATAATCCTACCCTACAGAACAGTGTTCAAGTGGAAATGCTACTGGATCCGTATACTCACCGTGCTCAGAACCATTTGACCTGATGGTGGGAAAGCACCTTTTATACTGTGCATGTCAACAGAATTCTAAAAGATTCATCAAGGTTATGTTTGCTATGAAATTTGAAAAGAATTTAATGGTCCCATTTATTTTTTTCCCTTTCACAGTTTTATGTTATTGAGCCACTAGATTATAACCAAATAAATAAATCACTAAACCCACATGATACAAATAATCACTTGTCCGTGTCTATTTCTCTTTAGAATTGGAAATAAATGCTGATCTCAGCTCAAACCACATCAATGCCTAATAGACTAGGTCTATCTTTTACGGCCATATAGTAATCGACTGAAGATTTTGTGCAGAGTGCATTATATTACTGAATTGGTTTAGACTGGATTCAGACATCTGAAGGACCATTTCATTTAAAAATATTTTGCCTTGCCCCAGACTAAATGATGCAGTTAACACAGTTTAAATAAAATATCCCATTAAACCCAGGGCTAGAGGTCTATGAAACCAGTACTGCAAAACATATCTTTACAACTGTTCTATTTACTGATAAAATACAGGTGCATTATCGCCAAAAAAAACTAAAAAAACATTCTTTGTTTAGATTTTAATCCCTAGATTTCTGTTGAGAATATATGCAAAGGATTCATTGAGATGTATGAATGAACGTTGTTAATATTAGCTATTTCCCAGACAAAAAATATGCTGAGTCCCAAATAAATTATACCATTAATGGTATAAACATTTAAGTTTAAGAATATGATTTATCTTTGACAGTCCTCCGAAACCTACTGAACAAAAATTCAAATCACTCTTACAACAATAAAAAAGTAACTAAGCACTGATACAGCAGTTCTTTCATCTGTGGCAATAAGATTTCTGTCTGAAAATATAAAAGAGTCTCCTCTCTATGTAATTTTAATGTCTGAGGCCAGTGCTGTTGTAGGGTCATTAAAACCCTGCTAGTTGCAGAAATTCGATATTACACTTTTATGCTACCACAAATAAAAAGACCAGGGAATTGATGTATCTCATTAATTTTTTTCTGAGTTAATTGACATCAGCATTATTGATTCATAGATTTGTGAACACAGACTGACTGGATATTTCAGTCATCAAAAGCCAAATGTATCTGATTTAATATAATTTCACTTCAGTCAAGCATGTTGTTACGGCACACCTTCCTTGGTCTAGGGGTAAGGGAAGGTGGGTAACAAATGTTTTTGGAGAGACTGCAAAAGTGATCCTGCCTCCAGGTCCCAGAGTAACCACAGATCACAACAAAGCGTGATATAGTAAAAATATAACAAATTTATTAAAGAAATCAGTGGGACTTCCCTAACTCCCTCTCTATAAATAACCAAGAGAAAACCGAATGCTTCAAAGTAAATGGCGTCCACCTCCTTACTAAATAATACCACAACACAAACAACTTAAACAGATTCAAATGAAGTTAAAGCTGGGGTAATAAACTTGTAAAAGTTGCACATTCAACTGTAAGGCAAAGGAATATAAACAGTAAACAACTGCAAATGACAATTCTGTTAATCAACTCGCACTTAAAGACAACTGATAAGACTGTTGTCTTACTCACATTAGCGCACAACAATTGCAAAGCTGGCAACTAGAGATAGACTGACTAGTGCAGAAGAAAATATTTTCTGTGTGTCTCTCTCCCTTGGAAAGAGAGTTGTGGGCCTCTTATACTCTCCATTCCTGGGCTGAGCCAATCATGGGTGATGAGCAACAGGTGGGCCTCATTATCCTGCTTAAATGGAGAGTGAAAGTGACAAGGAAATACACAGGGAGACACAACACACAATAAACCACATTAAAAATATCACAATGATATAATATACGTCCCTCAGGACGTAACACCCCCACCATTGAGTTTACAACCATAGGTTGTACATTTTACTAGTACAAATGTACCACAAAGAGTAAAAGAAAATATGTGCAGATATATGTGACCCGTCACGGAAACCAGTGACACAAGTCGGCAGCACAACTTGTGAGCAAAATGAGAAACAAGTGTTTTTTTCCAAAATTGGTGATTTCCGCTTTTTTGCAGAATCTGTTAGTTGAGATCATGAAGAAGCCTCTCCATGTTTGAGATAACAGTATTGGTATATTTAAAAGCGTACATTTTGAGGTTGAAATCGGCTTGTTTTTCGGAGATTCTAGCATGCAGTAGGGGCGTGTCATTGTCTGTGTGTATTTCCGTACTGAATAGCCGCGGCGCTTTTGCCCCGCCCCTAACAGCGTGGCTACTTATTATGCAGCGCTCTAGCCGGCTCTATCTGATATCAAAATTCAATGAAGATGGACGCCGCAAAGAATGTCGCGAGACGAGCTGAACCGTGGCCGTTACAACGAAAATGTTTTGAAGTACTTCTTCGACAAGCCGGATGCTTATGAACAAGCGTTCACTGATTCTGAAGAGCGATCTGAGCGACGATGAAAGTGGCATGATAAGACTGAATAATATCCCTAATCTACAACTGAGCGAAGATGAAGACGAGGAAGAATGTATCGGACTGGCGTCATGCGAATTATTGGACATTTAGAGGCAAACAGGCGCACAGTGCAAACTTCGGAGATGGTTACATCCACAAAGAAGACCCGACAAAGAGAAAGTGTGCCCGAGCGACTTATTTCATTGGAGGCAACGAGATCTGCAAGAATACTTTTCTGTTTCTTATGGGGTGAGTTTCCATAAACATCAAAGTTTGTCGTTTTTTGTTCATTCTAAGAACACGTTACACGTTATCTCATGTTTAGTCCATGTTTACAGGGGGAGCTTTACAGGGGTATGGCTTATCTAAATGAGATGTAAATGAGCCCTATTGTCACTCCCAGCAGCAGAGAGAGGTGAGAACTGCACAATCTTTTGAGGCCGTTTTCTCCCCTTTTAGCTTTTTTGAGTGCCTACCTTCAAATGGCCACAACTTCTCCAAATATTGTCAGATTTCCATGTGTTACAAATCGTTGGAAAGCTTGGAGACTACACTTTCAGAATCTGTGAATAACTCAAAATGCCCCAAAACCGACTTGTGTCCCTACTTTCCGTGATCGGTCACATATACCACCTTAACTTTCAACATGGTCTACTCTGGAAAGCGCATCAACAATCACATTTTCGGAACCTTTAATTTGACTGATGTCGAGGTCATACTCCTGAACAATGAGCGCCCAACGCATCAACCGTTGGTTTGAGATAGACACCTGGGATAAAAATATTAAGGGATTATGGTCTGTATAAATCACAATGGGAACAGAGCTACCTCCCACATACACATCAAAATGCTGCAACGCCAACAGAAGAGCAAGGGGTATGGTCTCACACTTTCTGTGGGAATAAACATCTTGGTTACTATTGTAAACACCATCCCCTGATGGAGGGAATGAGACGTTGTGTCGATGAAATGACATTAGGGGTCGCTCTTGGGAGCCCCAAACACCTCTGATCTTTGAGAAAAGGCCACTGGGAATTGGCGAGTGGAATTTGCATGCCACTCCCCTGGACATACGGGTATAGAAGGAGCTGGACTACAACCACTCATTCAGGTTTTATGCTGAGGAGCCAAGACAAGGTCCCAGCCGTTTGAGCGGGTAGTTCAGTGTTGTGGCAGGAGGGACACAACATCTTGTTCCCTCCATCAGGAACGGAGGTTACAACAATAACCGAGACATTCCCCATCTGTCACTCACTCAGCATTGTGTCAATGTAGTGATACTAGGGGTCCCTAAACAAAATGCCACAACTAAGCGAGCTGTGTTACGTGGATTGGTAATGCAAGACGGCAGATGTCTGTGTACCTCGTAGCCAGTGCACCTGGCCATCAGGCTGCCTCTGCGACCTTCATAAAGGCACGAGGTGACAAGGACAGACCGAAGGGGAGGACCTTGTACTGGTATGCCCGGCCCTCGAAAGCAAACCGCAGAAAAGGCCTCTGTCGAAGTAGAACCAAGACATGGAAGTACGCTTCCTTTAGGTCTACCACAGCAAATTAATCTTGATGCCGGACGCTCACTAAAATGAGTTTTTGCGTCAGCATCTTGAACGGGAGTTTGTGCAAGGACCTGTTCAGAACTCGCAGGTCCAAGATTGTCCGCAACCCAATGCCTTTTTTTGGTACAATGAAGGCTTCTTCATCTCAGTTGGAGGAACAGCCGACTGTAGAAGTGACGCAATCTCAGCCCACAAGGCAGCGACATTCTCGCCTTTCACAGAGGTGAAGCGGACGCTGTTGAACCTGGGTGGGCACCAAGCGAACTGAATCACATAGCCAAGTCGGACGGTACTGATCAGCCACCGCAACGGTTTGGGGAGCACGAGCCATGCCACAAAGCTCAGAGCGAGGGGGACCAAAGGAATACCCTCGTGCAGTTCTTTGAGTACCTTGGCTTGGAGCACCTTCTGCAGAGCTATGGCATGCAGGGCGGAGGCGGCCTGTCTAGCAGCACCATAGGCCTTAGCCGCCAGCAACGACGTAAGCCTACAGATATGTTCAAAATGTTCACTCATCCTGATTTGAATAGCCAACATATGACTGGGTCTGGACCCATGGAAATAGTATCGCTGCCTAGTTCTGTGGATTAAAAATTCTGAATGTTGCTTCAGTACATAAATTCTTTCTTTCTTAACAAGTTCACGTTCAACTGCAATTTGTAAAGAGCAATTGTTTTATAGAAAATAATCTAGTCTAGCAAAGTCTGCATCAAGAGCTTGTATCTTGGCAGATCTGGTTTTGCATAAATTGGAGCAAAACGGAGTGGCATTGCTCCTTATAAAACCTTTTACCGCCTCCCATAATATTATTGGGTCCTCAACTGAGCCTACATTAAACTCCCAAAAAAAACTGTTCACCAATTGGGTGGTATTGAAGTGCCACCTAGATCCCTGCTTGGATAAAGTAGCACAACACCATACTCCTATGTGATCTATTTTTGAAAATAGAAATGTATTTTTCAATGGGCTAAGTGCTTTTAAAGGGGCATACACAAGAACATTTCTAAACTGGCTATACTTTCGAGCTTCATTGGGTGATGCCTATAACCCCACAGGCCAGACGACCTCCAGCATTGCCAGTTTTAAGGCTTTCCTCATTACCTCCTTTTCCACAGTCATCCTCCTTCTCATGGATCACCATGGTCCTTCCAATGATGGAGAGTTGGCCATGCAGTGTCAGCTGTTTGTCCACAATGTCAATTTTAGCAACACCATCATTACCAGCAACTCATTTAATCTTTTCAAATCCAAACTCAAAACTCACTTGTTTAGACAATCATATTCCGCCTGACCCATATCACCTCAATGTTGTTTTGCCAATTTTATTGTTTACTGTTTTAATGGTTTTTATCTGTTTTGTACAGTGTCCTTGGGTGTCCTGATAAGGCGCTTTAAATAAAATGTATTATTATTATTATTATTATTAAAAGAGCTATAGGCCATCACACTGCATGATACATTTCCTGAAAAAGCAGGGGAGATGAAAAAAGAAAATGTATCCTTGAAAAATATTTGTGTCTGGAAGAGAAAAATGTGTAGTCTTCTGTTATGGGGTTAAAAGGCCACCATATACCTACAAGACCCATACTTTTAGCCCAAGATTGTAAAGTGGCAGTGGCCAATTCCTGCTCCCTGGAAGCAGTTGAACTTGAATGATCGTAATTTACATCCCATACTGCGTTCATAGCTGCTCCTACTACGAACAAATTTTCAGTCAATTCTAACATCCTTTGTGTTAATGTATCATATAAACAATTATAAAATTTATTTGGCACATACATAGATATAAGACCAGACGTTCTGCTATATTATACCTATAATCTTGTTACAAGATGGCACTGCGGATGGCAGCCTCAGTGTGGCACCCAATTCTTTTGTTGTTTTTGTTTGTTTGTCCTATGTTTACTAACTTTTTCCAATCAATTTTACCAGGGACAAACTGCTGAACATTTGGCAGCACATACCAGACAATCTTTTCCCAGTTTTTGACTATTCAGACATTTTGCTGGTAATTTCAGTCAGAGGTGCAGCCGTGTTTTTCAAGCGCGCTATGAGACGCAAGTGAGGGAAGTGAGCCAGCTTGCTGGTCATGCTCTGTCAGCGTGGCTTTCGAACAGCACTGCAGAGTATTCATCTAGCGTATCTCCGCTATCTTCTTAACAAAATAGACTAACTGCATCTTCTCCCCCATACAAACAAGGACTTTTCAAACTCTGCTGCCTTGTGCTTCAAAGAAACCTGGCTGAGTGAAGCTATTCTGGACAGCGAATTACATCTGCTGGGCTTTCAGCTGTTCAGAGTGGATCGCATTGTAGGGTTAGAACATGCATTTACATCAATGAAAGGTTTAACAACACTAAAGAAGCTGTGCTGTTCTAATTTGGAAGCACTCTTTATCAACTGTAAGCCTTTTTACTTGCCACAGGAGTTTTCCTCATTTATTCTGGTGTGTTAATATTCCTCCACAAGTGTGGGTGAGAACAACGGACATGGAACAACAATACCTAATTAGTGGTGCTTGCAAAGCATCACTATTGTAATCTCACATACTTATTAGTGGTGCTTGCAAAGCATCACTATTGTAATCTCACATACTTATTATTAGTGGTGCTTGCAAAGCATCACTATTGTAATCTCACATACTTATTTTTATTTTTATACTTTTTATTATTCTATCTCCGTACAAAACTTCGGCACCTAACTCGTCCCGCACCGTTTGGCGTAGACCCACGAATGAGGTGTCAAATCGAACGGCCTATTGAGGACACGTGTGCTATGACTTTTATAAGCGATCGGGGTACGGTAATTGCCCCAGGGGCAAAAAAGCGGCGAAAAATCCCATAGACTTAACATTGCGACAAACTTTGACGCGTCACAGCTCCGAGCGAGGATTTCGCAGAAACGTGTGATTTGCCACATTTGAAGAGGCTGGCAGGCTCTGTAAGAGCATACCTCAAAATGGGGTAAAAGTTGCACCCCTGGGGGCAGGAGCTGCCCAAAAATGCCCCAATTGACTTACAATGGTGTAGGACGGCCCATGAAATGAAATGGCATTGGGATTTGTATTCAACATAGCTCTGGATCACAGTGTCATAGAGACAATGGGGCGGGCTCATTTTACTCAGACGACCAATCAGTATCTCAGGATCATTTTGAATCTATCAAGCCACGCCCTAGCAACAATTTAGAGCACCTTAGCAACAAGTCCCATACACTTCTAATGAAAGACATCAAAGGGATATCTCCGGATAGAAGTTTCATAGAAACACAACGGTGGTCTCGTTTCACTCGGGGCAGCAAACAGCCAATCATGAATCACCTCAACACTTCCTAGCCCCTCCCTAGCAACCATTGTCGAGCACCTTAGCAACCAAAATCCATAGAGGATATCTTCCATTCTGAATGTCACAGAGGCATGGGAGTTGGTTTATATCATTCATACTGACAAGCAGCCGTTGGAGATTAATGATTGGCAGCTGCCAAGCCACTCCCTAGCAACTAAACAGAGTACCCTAGCAACCCTTTAGCAGTAACTATATCTCTGCACCAGAAAATCAGAGAAACTTCTGGGTTGATTTATTTCAATCAGGATGGCAAGGACACTTCATTAGTATCACTAAGGTAACTGCCTAGCAACCAGATGGGGTTACCCTAGCAACCGAGTAACAAATCACATATCTCTGCATCAGAAAAACGTACAGACTTCCGGGTTGACTTATTTCAATCAGGATGGCAAGGACACTTGATTACTATCACTATGATTACTGCCTAGCAACCAGATGGGGTTACCCTAGCAACCGAGTAACAAATCACATATCTCTGCACCAGAAAATAGTACTGACTTCCGGGTTGATTTATTTCACTCAGGATGGCAAGGACACTTCATTACTATCACTATGGTAACTGCCTAGCAACCACATGGGGTTACCCTAGCAACCGAGTAACAAATCACATATCTCTGCATCAGAAAAACGTAGAGACTTCCGGGTTGACTTATTTCAAACAGGATGGCAAGGACACTTGATTACTATCACTATGATTACTGCCTAGCAACCACATGGGGTTACCCTAGCAACCGAGTAACAAATCACATATCTCTGCACCAGAAAATAGTACTGACTTCCGGGTTGATTTATTTCACTCAGGATGGCAAGGACACTTGATTACTATCACTATGGTAACTGCCTAGCAACCAGATGGGGTTACCCTAGCAACCGAGAAACACATCACATATCTCGGCACCAGAAAAGAGTACAGACTTCCAGGTTGATTTATTTCAACCAGGATGGCAAGGACACTTCATTAGTATCAATATGGTAACTGCCTAGCAACCACATGGGGTTACCCTAGCAACCGAGTAACAAATCACATATCTCTGCATCAGAAAAACGTAGATACTTCTGGGTTGACTTATTTCAATCAGGATGGCAAGGACACTTGATTACTATCACTATGGTAACTGCCTAGCAACCAGATGGGGTTACCCTAGCAACCAAATAACAAATCACATATCTCTGCATCAGAAAAACGTAGAGACTTCCGGGTTGACTTATTTCAATCAGGATGGCAAGGACACTTGATTACTATCACTATGATTACTGCCTAGCAACCAGATGGGGTTACCCTAGCAACCGAGTAACAAATCACATATCTCTGCACCACAAAATAGTACTGACTTCCGGGTTGATTTATTTCACTCAGGATGGCAAGGACACTTGATTACTATCACTATGGTAACTGCCTAGCAACCAGATGGGGTTACCCTAGCAACCGAGAAACACATCACATATCTCGGCACCAGAAAAGAGTACAGACTTCCAGGTTGATTTATTTCAACCAGGATGGCAAGGACACTTCATTAGTATCAATATGGTAACTGCCTAGCAACCACATGGGGTTACCCTAGCAACCGAGTAACAAATCACATATCTCTGCATCAGAAAAACGTACATACTTCTGGGTTGACTTATTTCAATCAGGATGGCAAGGACACTTGATTACTATCACTATGGTAACTGCCTAGCAACCAGATGGGGTTACCCTAGCAACCGAGTAACAAATCACATATCTCTGCACCAGAAAATAGTACTGACTTCCGGGTTGATTTATTTCACTCAGGATCGCAAGGACACTTGATTACTATCACTATGGTAACTGCCTAGCAACCAGATGGGGTTACCCTAGCAACCGAGAAACAAATCACAGATCTCGGCACCAGAAAAGAGTACAGACTTCCGGGTTGATTTATTTCAACCAGGATGGCAAGGACACTTCATTAGTATCAATATGGTAACTGCCTAGCAACCAGATGGGGTTACCCTAGCAACCAATTAACAAATCACATATCTCTGCATCAGAAAAACGTAGAGACTTCTGGGTTGGTTTATTTCACTCAGGATGGCAAGGACACTTCATAAGTATCACTATGGTAACTTCCTAGCAACAAGGAGGGGTTACCCTAGCAACCAAATAACAAATCACATATCTCTGGATCAGAACATCGTAGAGACTTCCTGGTTGACTGATTTTACTCTGGATAGCAAGGAGACTTGATAAGTATCACTATGGTAACTGCCTAGCAACCACATGGGGTTACCCTAGCAACCGAGTAACAAATCACATATCTCTGCACCAGAAAATAGTACAGACTTCCGGGTTGACTTATTTCAATAAGGATGGCAAGGAGACTTCATTACTATCACTATGGTAACTGCCTAGCAACCAGATGGGTTTACCCTAGCAACCGAGTAACAAATCACATATCTCTGCATCAGAAAAGCGTAGAGACTTCTGGGTTGATTTATTTATGACCATAATTTTTGTTCTTTTCAAGCATGCTATTTCACGAGTTTTGCCACGGCAAGCACCACTCACATTTTCTTCAGGAAATGTACCTATCTAGTTTTTTTATTTTTATTTTTATATCTCTGTACAAAACTTCGGCACCTAACTCGTCCCGCACCGTTTGGCGTAGACCCACGAATGAGGTGTCAAATCGAACGGCCTATTGAGGACACGTGTGCTATGACTTTTATAAGCGATCAGGGGTACGGTATTTGCCCCAGGGGCAAAAAAGCTGGCGAAAAATCCCATAGACTTAACATTGCGACAAACTTTGACGCGTCACAGCTCCGAGCGAGGATTTCGCAGAAATGTGTGATTCGCCACATTTGAAGAGGCTGGCAGGCTCTGTAAGAGCATACCTCAATATGGGGTAAATGTTGCACCCCTGGGGGGCAGGAGCCGCCCAAAGTTGCCCCCATTGACTTACAATGGTGTAGGACGGCCCATGAAATGACATGGCATAGGGATTTTGTATTGAACATAGCTCTAGATCACAGTGTCATAGAGACAAGGGGGCAGGCTCATTTTACTCAGATGACCAATCAGTCTCTCAGGATCATTTTGAATCTATCAAGCCACGCCCTAGCAACAATTTAGAGCACCTTAGCAACAAGTCCCATACACTTCTAATGAAAGAGATCAAAGGGATCTCTACGGATAGAAGTGTCATAGAAACACAAGGGTGGTCTCATTTCACTCTGAGCAGCAAACAGCCAATCACGAATCACCTCAACACTTCCTAGCCCCTCCCTAGCAACCATTGTCGAGCACCTTAGCAACCAAAATCCATACAGGAATATCTTCCATTCTGAATGTCACAGAGGCATGGGAGTTTGTTTATATCATTCATACTGACAAGCAGCCTTTGGAGATTCATGATTGGCAGCTGCCAAGCCACTCCCTAGCAACTAAACAGAGTACCCTAGCAACCGAGTAACCACATATTTCTGCACCAGAAAATCGTACAGACTTCCGGGTTGATTTATTTCAAACAGGATGGCAAGGACACTTCATTAGTATCACTATGGTAACTGCCTAGCAACCAGATGGGGTTACCCTAGCAACCGAGCAACAAATCACATATCTCTGCACCTGAAAACACTACAGACTTCCGGGTTGACTTATTTCACTCATGATGGAAAGGTGCCATGTATTGTATTACCTTTG
Source organism: Xyrauchen texanus (assembly GCF_025860055.1). Taxonomy (NCBI): domain Eukaryota; kingdom Metazoa; phylum Chordata; class Actinopteri; order Cypriniformes; family Catostomidae; genus Xyrauchen; species Xyrauchen texanus. The sequence goes on from NC_068311.1 coordinate 18,600,171, forward strand.
TAACTGCATAGCAACCACACGGCCTTACCCTAGCGACCGAGTAACAAATCGCATATTTCTGCACCAGAGAATCGTACAGACTTCTGGGTTGATTTATTCACGACCGTGATTTTTGCTCTTTTCAAGTTACAACATGCTGTTTGACGAGTTTCGCCACGGCAAGCACCACTCACATTTTCTTCAGGAAATGTACCCATCTAGTTTATTATTATTCTCTCCAATTTTAAAAGAGCCAACCTCGTGCACTTCCATAACACAGACAGCACATTACATGCCCCACCAGGAACAGAAATATACTGAACCACTGCTACACAACATTGAAGGATGCATATCGCTCTGTACCTAAAGCAGCTTAGGGACACTCTGATCACTGTCTGGTTCATCTTCTTCCGACCTACAGGCAGAAACTTAAATCAGCTAAACCTGTAGTAAGACTGTAAAAAGATGGACCAATTAAGCAGATCCTTTTTGTGGACATCAGTTTGGCTTTCAACACCATCATCCTAGCTATTCTCCAGAATAAATTAACCCAACTCTCTTTTCCCACCTGTCAGTGGATCATCAGCTTTTTGACAGATAGGCAGCAGTTAGTGAGACAGGGGAAATTCCCTTTCAGCACCTTTACAATCAGCACTGGTTCCCCCCAGGGATGTGTACTCTCCCCACAACTCTTCTCCCTGTTTACAAATTACTGTATTGCCAAGGAGCCCTCTGTCAAGCTCCTTAAGTTGCAGACGACACAACTGTCATCTGCCTCATCCAGGATGACGATGAGTCTGCATACAGAAGGGAGGTTAAACTGCTGTCTGGTGCAGTCAAAACAACCTGGAGCTGAACACGATCAAAACACTGGAGACGATGGAGGAGGAACGCTCCAACATAGGAGGAACACCCAAACACTGACGCTCACCATTCTGAACAGCACTGTGTCAGCAGTGGAGTCATTCAGGTTCCTAGGCTCTACCATATCACAGGACCTGAAGTGGAAGACCCACATTGACTCCATTGTGAAAAAGGCCCAGCAGAGGTTGTACTTCCTTCACCAGTTGTGGAAGTTCAACCTGCCACAGGTGCTGTTGATACAGTTCTACTCAGCAGTCATCGAGTCTTTACTCTGTATTTCAATAACTGTCTGGTTTGGTTCAGCTATGAAATCTGACATCAGAGGACTACAAAGGACAGTTTGGACTACTGAGCAGATTATTTGTTATTTGGAATAATCACTCTGGACCCCACTCACCCCGTCCATTAGCTTTTTGAACTGTTGCCTTCTGGCCGGCACTACAGAGCACTAAGCACCTGAACTGTCAGACACAAGAACAGTTTTATATATATATATATATATATACACACTCACCTAAAGGATTATTAGGAACACCATACTAATACTGTGTTTGACCCACTTTCGCCTTCAGAACTGCCTTAATTCTACGTGGCATTGATTCAACAAGGTGCTGAAAGCATTCTTTAGAAATGTTGGCCCATATTGATAGGATAGCATCTTGCAGTTGATGGAGATTTGTGGGATGCACATCCAGGGCACGAAGCTCCCGTTCCACCACATCCCAAAGATGCTCTATTGGGTTGAGATCTGGTGACTGTGGGGGCCATTTTAGTACAGTGAACTCATTGTCATGTTCAAGAAACCAATTTGAAATGATTCGAGCTTTGTGACATGGTGCATTATCCTGCTGGAAGTAGCCATCAGAGGATGGGTACATGGTGGCCATAAAGGGATGGACATGGTCAGAAACAATGCTCAGGTAGGCCGTGGCATTTAAACGATGCCCAATTGGCACTAAGGGGCCTAAAGTGTGCCAAGAAAACATCCCCCACACCATTACACCACCACCACCAGCCTGCACAGTGGTAACAAGGCATGATGGATCCATGTTCTCATTCTGTTAACGCCAAATTCTGAATCTACCATCTGAATGTCTCAACAGAAATCGAGACTCATCAGACCAGGCAACATTTTTCCAGTCCAATTTTGGTGAGCTCTTGCAAATTTTAGCCTCTTTTTCCTATTTGTAGTGGAGATGAGTGGTACCCGGTGGGGTCTTCTGCTGTTGTAACCCATCCGCCTCAAGGTTGTGCGTGTTGTGGCTTCACAAATGCTTTGCTGCATACCTCGGTTGTAACGAGTGGTTATTTCAGGCAAAGTTGCTCTTCTATCAGCTTGAATCAGTCGGCCCATTCTCCTCTGACCTCTAGCATCAACAAGGCATTTTCGCCCACAGGACTGCTGCATACTGGATGTTTTTCCCTTTTCACACCATTCTTTGTAAACCCTAGAAATGGTTGTGCATGAAAATCCCAGTAACTGAGCAGATTGTGAAATACTCAGACCGGCCCGTCTGGCACCAACAACCATGCCATAATTCATAATTCCATTTTAGCAATCACAATTCTGCCTGCCCCTTAAGGTTGCATCTGCAAAAAATGGCAACCCCTTTGTTTTTTTGTTCCAGCCACGGAGGAAGCAATAGTGTGGTAAAATGTATTAGGGACACATCCAGAATCTTTACTCATCAAATGAGTTTCTTGCAAAAGCGCAAGATCAATTTTATTTTACCGGAGGTAAGGTAAGATGCTGTTCCGTTTATGCGGTATGTTCTACCCATCGCAATTCCATTTTAAAATAGATAGTTCACCCATGATAATAATGAACTATTCTCACAGCAACCCCCGACAATTTAAATATGACAATAAACTGCCAAAAGCCACATTCACTGAAGTTGCGTATAGGGTCTCTAAGGTATAGTGAAATTACCCTCTCCACGCCAGACACTGCTAAGTGCTGTCAGCGTTTCCCAAAGTGTGACAAAAACATTACAAAACCAATACGTTTCCCCGACAACACATATATATAACATGAAAAATTTAATAAAACACGACAATACAAAACCTAAATGACTTAAAAGATAAATAAAACAAACATTCAAATTGTATTGATCCGTGACCATTTATGGGTACGGGCAGCTAAATAACAACACAGCATCTTAACATATTAACAAAACCATTGATATCAAACTGTAAAATAACATTTTAAAATTTAGATAAGTGACGAAGGGCTTTATCTAACCAGCATGAGACAATATCAACAGCTCAAAAACAGGCTAAGAAATAAACTGCATTCCTTACCATAGTTCTTGAACCATGATTTTTACAAAACTGAGGACAGGTAACTATGTAAATTTATTGTGCCATGGTGGAGCTTTCAAGCGATATTAGACATATAATTCCCACTTGACAGCTTAAATACGTGCATATGCAGTGAATCAATTACAATAAGAAGTACAACAAAATAATCCAAGTCTGAAGGTAGACTTCACAGTTAATCCAAATAATATTTGGTCCTTGCCATTGAATGATGGCAACCTGAAAAAAATTATTAGTAGAGCTGACTCGAACGTAGGCTTGTTAATCCAAAGAACAATATATGTATGGAGCAACTTGGTCCAATTAACAAAATAAATCATATAAATTAGTCCAGAACAGTATGAATGTAAAGTTAGGGAACGTGAACTTGGTGGGCTTCAGTGGTGCAATGTCCTCTTATGAAGCAACGTACAGCAAGCACCCAAACATTCTAGTAAGTGCATAATCACACCCTAGCAACCATTCAGAGCACCTTTGCAACTGCATAGCAAATGCCCAACGACATCTCTAGGGTAAGTGTAGTGAGGCTCCTGTAGGGAAATTGTGGTGACAGGTTTTTCCACAGCAAGCACCCCAATTTAGTTATTTTTGAAATTCCATTTGGTGCAGATAGTGGCACAGAAACTGCACACTACCCCATTAAAAATTAATAAGATAAAGCAAGTTTAACTATGATTTATATCTGAAGCAATTATTAAAATGTTACGTTATAAAAGAGTTCATTATCATAATGGGATTTTAGGAGAGATGAGAGCTCTACGCTAAGGTCTATATTTAAAGTAGGAAATCTACGGAGGATCTTGAAGAAAGATCAGGCTTGGCAAGGCACCTGAAGGCAATTAACAGTGCAAATTTCAGAAGAAGATAAACTATCTTTGACTTGATTAAAGAATTAACCTTCTTTAAAAGACAACAACTGTATGTAATGGTAATATCATTTTATTTATTCTTCCCAATTCTCAGAGAATGTGGCTAGCTGGGCTTTAATTTTTAACTAATCACCCTGGCCAAGGCTTCCTCCCTCTTCTCTCCCTGTCCCTGAGTAATTACAGCCGTGGAGACCCCCTCTCTGCGTTCCAACAGCACCATTAATAACTGTTGTGTAATCAAATTATCCGTCCTCTCCCTCTCTCCGCTGCTACTGATTAGTTCACTGTAATGAGCTGTGCTGATGGCCTGCATGGAGCGTTGATCTCTAAACTCCCATCACAGGCCTGTGGAGTCTGGGGCAGAGAAACCAGCTCTGGGGCTATGGAGTCAAGGGTCTCTGCTGAACTGTGAAACTAATGGCTTTGAGAGAAAGGCCTGACAAAACCTAGCCCACCTTATTTAAGGAATGACACAATGGCACTGACAGTGCCAGGGCTTTGAGATAAATTATGTCAATCTTTGGTTGAATAAAAGGAGAGGAAATTAATTATTTCTCAACAAGGATCACTGAACCATTAGTCTCCGCACACCTGATAGGTTCAAAGAAAATATCTACACAGCTTTTGGTGAGACCCTCGATGGCATGACCTTCCTATTTCTTACCTTATTCTGCTTCTATGGAGCATAGCTCGTGAGTGAGACGTTGTGTATATGTGTATGCAGCTGGTCAGCAGATGAATGGTTGTAGAATCCACAGGTGTCAGAGTAAGATGGCCTTGTGTTTATGTCACTCAAGCTCATGGCCTCATGGTGGGACAAAAATCACCATATACTGGTGTCATCATCGTCACCTCTGCATCACATCTGGCATCCCCATTACTCACCTACACTGCTTACAGGACACTTATGCATTTTATGAAGCCCTCAAGCTGAATCTATAAGCAAGGGTGGGCGGGGGGGTTATCTAGGAGATGTCAAATCTGAAAGGTCAATACATCAAGATACTAGAAATAAATATTAAGATATTATTAACATAATGTGATTGAAGCTCCAACATATGGTGCAGTATGTTGAGTGCTGAGTCCAAGTTTATGGTCCTTCTCTGATCCCTCTACGCATCTTTTCCCTTGTTATTTCCAGTGTCGTTCTCATTTTCTGTATTGAGTAAAGGAGAAAAAAGCAAAAATCAAGGTTACAGTGAGGCACTGATTGTGAAGTGATTGGGGCCAATTTATGGATCGTTTAAAGGCAGAAATTTCAAATTTCATATTTTGTAAAAGCACTTACATAAACTTATTTTAACACTTGTGTATTATTTAAGCTGTAAAGTTGTTTAAATCATTGTTTTTATGGTCAATTTTGGGTTTATAGTGAAACATCATTTCAATAAAGATGTAAAATTGGATATAACTTTACATATAACAGTTTATTAAGCAATATATATATATATAGAAGCAATATATAAATGCAATATAGCAATTATATCACTAAAATTATGTTAACATTCATACTGTTTACATCTTGTGGCTATACTTTTGAAGCAGTGAGTATATTAACATTTACAAATTGGCCTCATTCACATCTATTATAAGTGCCTTACTGTAACCCAGATTTTTACTTTTTTAAAAGAAAAGGGACAAGTCGAAATAATGTTTTTGAGGAATCAACATTATGCCACAAATGCTGTCGATTGAGCTTAACTTCTATTAAACCTAGAATATTAATTTAAATTAGGCTTGGAATCAATGCCTTTTTCACACATTGATAATCAGAAGATTTTCATGATGATTATCTTTATCGTTTTTTTCCTATAAATAGGGCTGCTTGTTGCACAATAGTCTTTGTCTCTTCAGACATATTTCTCAACACAACTTTGGTAAACTGTGAGCGGCAGGGTTAATTAAAGGGGGTCGCACACCGGACATGGTGCATTCCAAAAATTCTAAACAATAATTTTTTTTTCTACAAAGGTATGCGCACATCTCCAATGCTCAGCGTCAACATTCTGAAGTGGCACAGAGCACGGGTCGCATAGTTTCCATTAAATTCGACCCAAAGCATTATCAAGAGACAGATTATTTACTCTAGACATCATAGGATGATATATTGTGTAAAAGTATCTTTCATAGAGCCTACACAATGTATTTACAGTAACAAGTATGTATTTTTGTGGTTTGAAAGCTTGAATGAAAGAACTATGCAGTGCTACATACAGGGAAATTGCATAATAAATGTCATGAAGTTACACCAGTTTCACTAACCTGCAACTCAACAAAGTCACATTGTTCTTTCTTGAAGAACAAAAACCTTCAAAACTTTGGACTGCCATCTGCACAACTTCAGCTCGTCCTGTGTGTGTTTGTGTGATCACGACAGTATGTACAAATACAGTATGTCAAACGTCTTTGGCTGCTGCAATGTATCTCGTTGTTCCAACATCTATTCATTAACATAGGCTGTTATAATGTTACAATAAGTTCAAAAGAGGGCCTAACCAAAAATATAATGCATCATATTTTATACCTACGTAAAGACTTGCATATCAATTCAATGAAACAATGCTTAGAACGTGCATCTCTGTCCTTACTTCAGGTTACCATAATAAGCTTAGTAAGTGCGCACCACCGTTTCTGTTCCATGTATCTGCAAACCATGGTTTTCATGACGACATAATCATACAATTTTTAAGTTGAAAATAGTTTTGAAGCCCCTGAATTCTGTTACATTCACCTGTGCTCCATCTAGATGTTTGAAATAAATAGTTTGTCCTGTGTGTGTGTGTGTGTGTGTGTGTGTGTGTGTGTGTGTGTGTGTGTGTGTGTGTGCACGCTTCTTTAGAGTGTAGAGCACCGTCTCTGTCCCGGACAGAAAGTCACGCTGCGCTCTGTTGTAGTTTGTTCCTGTGATGATTCATGCTTCCTCTAATTTAACTTGGAATTTTAAACTTAATACTGGGAAAACTGCAATGGAATGCCAATTTATGTTGGACTTACAACTCGTACGGAAATCTTCAGCTCTGATTTCACTGAGATGCAGGTGTGGCACGCAAACATGTTGGCACTGAGTGAGATGTACAGTCAATGATAAACCTTCACATTTATTAAATAATATACATGAAGGAGTCAAAGTTTCTACATTATATAACAATAAAACCTGTTTAGCTGTAAGTTTGGTTACTATGAGACGTCTCTGTTGACAATCAAGGTACTGCTGAAAATGACAACATAATCAATCTCAAAATTAAAAATAAGGCATAGAGTATAGTTGTCAGATAGTTGTCACTGAATTTCGAATTCAGTGAAAAGTCACAACAAGCATTTTCATTTTCAATCATCGTTTTTATGATCGATCATTGCTGTCAATTCCAATTACTCGGGTGCTCGAGTACTCTTGTCCGTCCCAAATATTTAGCACAGCACATTTCTATTTCCCCACTTGTCAATGTTCTTGACTATCTAACAAAGACTGCCACTTTGTGAATTTTGGTCTATTGAAGATATTAGATATTTTTATTTATTTATTTTTTTTTTTATTGTAGGCTATTATATAGACGCATCACCGTCCCACGCCCACTTTGACGGTGATGCAAAGAATTGAGGTGAAATCAAAATTACTCATCAAAATGAGTACTCATCAAAATGTAACGGCATTTTTGGCTCAAAGTGGAAGTTCCAGAATTCACACACATATCAGTTCCAAGGTCAAGTCAGCGTAGCATCAGACAGAGCGTAATTCCGATCCGTTACCTTTTAAGCAGGAGGAAATATTTCCGTACCATCCACAAATGCTCGTCCACCGACGAAAAAAGCTCTTTTGTTCTCTTTACGGGCCTTTTCAACTATGGGCCAAAGCGTAATCCTCCTCGCTCTATCGGCCGGTGACAGATCTTCCGTGATTTTCAGTCGGTTCTCACTCAGAAACTCAGCGTCCTTGGCGGCACGCCAGACAGCATCTCGGTAAAAATGCGAGGTGAATTGGAAGATGATTCCACGAGCTTTATTATTTGAATTAACACGGCCAAGTCGGTGTGCCACATCAACTACTTCGGGGAATTTATCTTTAAATTGTGGTAGAAGACGTTGGCACACATTGATAACCTCATGACGGACATTTTCTCTTTCTTTCTCTGGAATTCTTTGGATTCTCAGGTTCCATCTGCGTGTGTAGGCTTCTAGATGAGCCAGGCGATTTTCTCGCTCAGTGGAGTTAATTTCTTCTTTCTTCGCGCGCGAATCAATAGAATCAACTCTTTTCTTCAAACTTTTAACCTCGCTGCAAACAAACTCAATGGTTTCCATCATTCCAGAGATTCGTTCCGTATTCCTACAGATCTCTTCCTTCATGTCTTTAATCACCCGCGAGTTTTCGCCAATCAACTTTTCCAAACCGTCTGATCTGTTTTTCACCAACTGAGAGAGCTCAGAGAGTTGTGTGGAAATAATTGCCGTGTTTACGTTATCAGTTCTTCAAAGTTTAACGGCCGGGGAACTGTACGGAGTGTCGGGAAGCGGTGGAATCACCTCCTCCACCAGCATAATTTCAGACTCACCAATTTGTTCACAATAATCATGCAAACTGTCTTTCAATACCCCGGATGCAGGATAAACTGCTTGTTTATCGTCACCTGTGCTAGCAGTTCTAGCAGGAGTATCCGACACTGTTTTCCTTGACTTCTTCGCACCTTTCCTCTTTTCAGATCCTCCCATTATTGTTGTTCCAAGAATTCAAAACATTAATTAACGGAAATTCTTAAAAAAAAAAAACCCTCTAAGTTCGTTATAACTACTATAAAACAGTTTGGGATTGCTGACCTCACAAACGTACATGTGATCAGGGCGCCATCTTGCACGCTCCCCCAAGATATTAGATATACCATTTGTAGTGAGGGGCAAAACCACTTATAGGCCATTTTAAATAATATCAGAAACTAAAACTATTATAGCAAATTACAGTGTAGCTTGTGTCAGAAATGTGCTTTTAATGTCAGCCAGCAGAGGTACAGTATTTGGCAAAGGTGTATGTACATTTATGACTTCAACTGTACATATGTTAATTTCAGCCAACAAAGTCAATAAGGGGCCCCCACGACTCACAATGCATGCTTGAAAACATATCACATCCCCTAAATGTTACTTTACTCTAGTTTATCATGTCTTCATGTTTATCTGAGCTTCTAATGTTCTCTTTTTCTTCTGTGTTGTCTGACAGATGCTTCAACCAAATCTTGTTCCACAGAGGGAATGAATACAGCTATCTAATGAGCACTGAAGTAATTAAAATAACAGAGAAACTATTTAAGAAAACTAATGAGTAGAACAGAGGGCTCAATTGCATTCAAAGAAAAAAAAATTACCTCTATTTTTGTTCTTAAATCACTCTAATTCAAGAGCTGGATATGAACCGAGTGGAGTTGCACAGCACTTGCTTTGTGCGTGACTAAGCAATAAGCATTTTAATTGTTTAAAATAAAAACCAGTTTATGGCGTACCCAATACACCTACTTTGTAAGATTTACAGAGACGACTGAGACGGAAATACAACAACTGCTACAACAACAAACACCACGGAGCCAAATCTTTACACATTGGGCATTTTGATGAATTCCAAAGGGATTCGTTTCTGTCACCTCATAAACTTTATTACACAGCTCTCTGGAATACTTGATTCCGACTGGTTAATCACAGCATTCTGCAGTCAGATGTTTTTTTAGTAAAAATCATAAAACTTTTGTGTCTAACCATTGTCCAACTGATTACCAACAGTATAGCAAGGCTATCCAGTAAAGCATCTAAAAGCAGCCAGTGCGTACAATTTTATATATTTCTACCACTCGCTACAAAATATTTGAGCAACAACCATCACATTAATGTTTCTTTCAGGCCTTGCAAGTGTACATTTTATAGAAGAGCATTTAATAACAGACTCTTTGCTGGACAAGATCTGTTTAATCAAAGCTAGTCTATACACACCCGAAACTCACTTGATTAAAATTATGCTAGAATAATTTTTTTACTAAATAATTTTCCTGCATACAGCCAGAGAGATCCATCTCTGGGGAGACAGCACACCCTGTATAATGATGATCTAGTCTTTCTTGTCTGTCAACATGCATCCCTCTGCAAGTAGATACATTTCTGGATAGCCATAAAAATAAAGATTAGCCAGACTGTAAGGCCTTGCATCAGCCACTCAACCTGTTGATGCTCACTGACCCCACCCATGGGCCTGACTTTACTTTGCTTGAATGAGTTCACAATTACCATATAGTCTGCTGTTCAAAACTGTTCATAATGTTGACAAATTATACATATGTATGTATGTATAATTTGGGGGATGTGTTTTAAGGCACAAAAGTAATTTAGGGCCCAAAAATAGAGATGGCCCTGGAGCTAGTGATTACGTTCTTACATTACAAAGATCTAACATTTACTGACCATGAATGCATTTGGTTTTCTGGGATGTCCTGGACATTGTTTTGACAACAATTCTGCTGATTTAAATGTCACCCAGGTAATGTTATCCAGCTGGCTAACATAAACAAGTTTTTTTCTTTTCAAATTGCAAGATTTACATGTGAATGTTTTGGAAGCACCCATTAGAATGAGTTGAAAATTCAAAACAATTTATTTTTTGCACTATATAGGCTCAGTCACATTTAACTTTGCAAAGCGAAATTCTGCAGGTGAAATCCAGTCATCTCAGGCCACATCAACACAAATACATTTTCAATTAAAAATGCATACATTTTGCTACATTTATACCTCTCATCTAAACTAGAACGGTTTTTCTTTCACCAAAAATTATGCGTTTCTAAAACACTCTTCATTGCTTGGTTTGGCAGTGACTTCTTTGTGGGCAGTGCTTCATACATACTGTAGCTACACTGAATCTTCACAATGGGCGAGTATCTTTATAACTGCACTCTCTCAGAGTATAAAGTGCAGCATAAAAAACAGGCTGCTTGGCAATAAGTTGTTGTGGGTTTCACATTCTTTTAACAACCGCCCATACCTACTTAGCCTGCAGAATTTTGTTGCGCAAAGTTCAATGTGACCGAGGCTTAATTCGTAATTTTCCAGCAAAATTGTTTATAAAGAAGTTTATTATTTTAATTACACTAATTTTGACAACAACATACTGAAAATATAAACACGTTGCCCAAAATGTGAAATATACTGGCAACATGTTTATATTTTCAGTATGCTGTATACACTTCCATAAAAATGGAAGTATAAATCTGAACTTATCGGTCAACTGGGCCAGAATAAAAAAATCCTTACTCTTGAGCCCTGTAATTATAGCAGTATAAGCTTGTCCATGGAATTGTAGCCACGGATACAGTCCACTTGATATGGGTGACTTCATCCAGACTGCCACCAACATGTGGTAGCGGATGATGGTGTCAGAGCACCTCTGATTAGTCCTAATGAAGCTAAACCGATTCATAAACGAGACATTTGGAATGACTCATTTACCCTGAATGCATGAGAGGCGAGCGAATCTCTGCCAGCCTGCTGCAGATAATGCCATGCCACACTGGCTTTGCATATATTACACAGCACCTTTGAACATCACGCATCACGGTTTTGGCTTTTGTTGAATGCAAGCAAAAAGAGACACAAAGAACCAGTGATGCCACTACCATTAGCAAGGTTTCAAAGTTAACAAAGCCTCATCAAAAACATTTTAACAAAGCTTGACCTTGGGAGGCCACATTTTCCACTTTAAAAAGGTTTCAATAGCCAAATAGAAGTATAATTAATAATGTTCTCAAAGCAAAATCCTTTTTAGAAAATGATGCTAGGCTATCAAGCGATAAGACATCAATATCAGCACAGCAAGAGACCTATTTAGCATCGTGGTTTTAGCCTGGAGCTAAAAGAATGTCTGCGTGGCTGTGTAGAAAGAGCAGACGTTTATTTTCAGACACTAATACATCAGACACATGGTCTCTCTCTCTCTCTTTCCCAGGAGCTAGGCTAATAGCTGACCATGAGCACAGCAGGGCACGCAGTCTGAAAAGGGTGGGGGGAGGGGGGGCTAAATGATAGCAGATCTACCACCTCTCCAACAGAGTGAGGTATCGCGAGGAGGAAATGGACAACCTATCTGCTGTCTTCACCATGGGTACCATTATCAGACCTGGTCATGCTGTGCCATTTCCAAATAAATAAATCACCTTCAAGCCTCAGCACAGTGATTAATCACCTGTAGCATTGTCTCGAGTGCACACACACACTTTCCCAGCCATCATCAAACAGCATTATGCCACATACAAAAAAGGATAATAGCAGCATATTCAAACAAGATTCATACTTTTTTTATTCTCTCTTTTTTTTCAAGTAAATGTGAGTGTTGGTTCTCTGTGTAAAACTCATGAGCCACGATGCTAGGGTGCTCTGGGTGGTTGCCAACACATACTTACCCTCACGTCATTCCAAGTGAAGCTAACATTCTGCCTAAGATCTCTCTTTGTGTTCCACGGAAGAAAGAAAATCATGTGGGTTTGGAACAAAAAGAGGATGAGTAAATTATGACAGAATGGGTGCACTATCCCTTTAATACTCAACTAAATGTGAGCATTAGCAAGCACCACTACTTGCACTTTCTAGCTTTGACATACAGCCTTTTCTCTCTGGTTGCCAAATCAATATATACCATCACAGCTATGCACCATAAATCCATATGTTCTTCATTCTGTAAAAATATATACATTGTGATTTACTTGGATATGTACAGAGGGAGTTTTCCCATTGCTGTGGTGCAAGTACCATGGAGATCGAGAGAGGAGGCCATGCCCCTTTGAACAATGCTCTGTATTTAGCTTTACACATCACTTGGCTGTGCACACATGAATGGCAAGCCAGGAGCAAATCAAATGGATCATTTTTTTCAGGGAAAATAAGATGGATTTTGAATTGACATAGATTTATGGTGTGCAGTCAGAGAGAGCAGTAAAAATGGCAATGCTGGCAGTCACTTTGCTTGACAGGCTTCTTTAAAAGTGTGTGCTTGTGTTTTTAGTACAGTGAAAAGGAGTGGACTATGCACATTGTCCACCAGCTCAGCTAAAAGACAAATATCTTTCTTCCTCACTAATTGCTGCTTTTGCACACACATTAAGTCAATAAGATTGTAAGACAAAAAATGTGTGACCTTTTTTTGTGTGTGAGTTTTGGGAGACAAATGCTGTTTTTGTGTGTGTGTTGTCAAAATAAGAGATTAAATCCATACCCACTAGGCTGACATATTTTCATTTTCTACTCATTATAGGGTGATTCTCACAAAACCTAAGAAAATGTCCTGGTCCTGTTTTACTCAAGTCATCATATTTTGCATATAGAAAAAATATATATTTTCAGGGCTCCAGTTCCTGCAGTGTGAAAAAAGATGGTCATTATGAGTCTCATTACTGCAATATTAAAAAATATATATATATTATTTAAATTGTAAAGTACATCATAGTAGTATTTATTTGGTACATTCTTTTATTTTTGCTGATTTAAGATTAATAACAAAAAAAAATATTTAAATACTAATAATAATTGTACAACAGCATTACTTTTGACTGTAATACAGAATATATTTTCAGTAATGAGAATTGAGGCAGGGTAAAATTTGCTTCATTGCCATGAAAAATAAAATGTCATGATGCAAAAATCTTTATGGCTACATGCATGATACGTACATAGCTCTGCCTGTCGTTCCAGCCTGACAACCATACTGACGACCCTAGAGACTACTTGTATCTCTGCCTGCCTCTCGGAGATCTCGGCCTGGATTAATTAATGTTTGAATGAATGTTACATTTAACTAGCACTTTTCTGACACTACACTCAAAGCATTTTACACAGTGAACAGGTCAACCACCACCAGTGTGCAGCATCCACCTGGAAGGGCCAATGGGGGGGGAATTTGGCCAGGACACTGGGGTTACACCTCTACTCTTTACGAAAAGTACCCTGCAATTTTTAATGACCACAGAGAGTCAGGGCCTCGGTTTAAAATCTCATCCGAAGGACGGTGCCTTTTGTACAGTACAGGAACCTGGGAGTGGTGGTTGATGACCAACTTAACTTTACTGCCCACATTTCATCAACCGCTCAGGCAATATCAGGAAAACCAAGCTTTGTTCATCTCAAGACTGGGCTACTGTAATGCTCTATTGGCTGGCCTCCCAGCAAGTATGATTAAGCCACTGCAGATGGTCCAGAACATATCAGTGTGTCTGGTCTCCAATCAGCCAAAGAGGGCTAAGGTCACCACACTCTTGATTTTGCCCCACTGGCTACCTGTATCTCCCCACATCAAATTCAAGGCTTTGACTATAGCCTTTAGGACAGCCAATGCAACAGCACCCTCTTACTTAAAGGAATAGTATACCAAAAGGTATAGTACATACAAAAATGAAAATTCTCTCATTATTCACTTACTCTGATGACATCCCAGATGTGTATGACTGTCTTTCTTCAGCAGAAAACAAATTTAGAATAAGATAGAGCTCTATCCCTTCCTTATAATAGATGTACACGGGTGCCACACTGTAAAAAACTTGCAAATTGTTAACTCAGTTTAAATTTTTTTAAACATGTTGAGTTTACAAAAACAATTTTCATAAAAACAAGTTAACTGAATGTTTACTACTATCTAGTTGAATGAATTTAAACAAGTAAGTTGAGAAAACGTAATATTTAGATTGCTTCATTCAAGCGATTAACTTCACGGCATTGCGCATATGCATTATGCCGTTGTCGTAATATGCACAGGGTTTACTGCTTCAACCACATTGTCAAAGGGAGTGGATGTCGCTTTGTCAAGGTAAGTGTTCTTTTCTAACTAGCATTAATATAGAAGATAAGCTAAATAAATTACACAGTTTAAAATACAATTTTATGCCACTAAAAGAATACATTCATACTAAACCACTATTTCAGTCAACCAGCTATAATTTGAAAGGTATGTATCAAAACGTATGGTTAGAAATACGGTTAAAATGTCTATATTGATTAAACTAGCATACAATTAACAATAATTAACAGTATTCAGTATTTATTATATTTTTTAAATTTTGCGTGTTTTTAAGTTTTTTTGTTTTTGTTTTTCAAATACGTCATACACATATATGAAACTATTGCTGCATCTATTCAATGGTCAACAAAGTTTGTGATGACATTGTTTGCAATAAAGAAACACGCATTAATGAGAAAATAAAGTACAGAGCGTGCTTTATGTTAAAAAGTGTTACTAAGCAAAATAATCATCAACAAATAACTGTCGGAAGTTAAATTAAACAATTGGGAGAAATTCGAATGCGTTATTAATGTGACAGGAGCCTCAAACCTGCTGATGTCTACAGTATGCCATTCATTTTACAAAATGCAAAGAGAACACACACTGTTCTTGACTGAATAACTTTAGTAGCTTTAATAAGAATCAATTTATTTTATATAGTGAAGATCATGCAGTAATTTATTTTAACATTATTTAATTTCTGTATTATTTCTTACTTTAATGCTACTGTTAAATAGAGCTACTGTATCAGAAAAACTTAAAGTACTGTTTATTTGAATATTTCTTATATTGTGTTTGTCCTATAATTTGTTATTTGCATTTTCTTATTTTTAATAGTTGAGCTAAAATAAAATAACCAAAATAACTGTATCATGAAATATATTGTTATCGTGAAATAAGATTTTAGTCATATGACCCTCCCCAGCCTTCAATATATGATATTACAATGTTTTTATATTTTATGCAATCCTGAAAGTGAAATAAGCCACTATACATATATAATGACCCAGTCATGCAATGAAAAAAATACCTTGATATATGGTGAAACCGCCAGAATCTTAAAAAATACCATACCAAAAAGTGCAATACCTCCCAGCACTAGTTCAACACATTCTCGTAAACTTAAATTTACCAGACTTAATATTGACTTTTTGAAGATTTAAGGACATTTTTTGTCAAACGCAACTGAAAAAATAACACTGGTTGTAGAATTAATAGTTAACCAGCACCTCAGTATGGGAACTCATTTAACTTGTTGAATTGCATTTTATATATAATATAGTGGAAAAGTGAAAAAAATTTAAGTATATTAGTATTTTTTTATTTATTCAATTTTTAATAAAATAATTTTTATTTTATTTAATGTCAATATTTAGTAGAAATCTAACATTGCTTATTTTTTCATTTCTTAGGTTTGGAATGCAGTGTATACTTTGCAAATTTAACCACAGTAGCCGAGAGGTCCTCTTGAAACACTACAGATTACATCACTATCAAGGGCGATCCTGGCAGATGCCTTGTTTGTACACTGACTTCATCTGCACTTTTAAAACAGAAGGTGCATTAAAATCACATATTCATATATGAATATAGAAGACAAAAAGCAAGAAATGAAACACAAATGTATGTTTGTGGATTATTTTGATGCACCCTAAATATGCATTTTGGAACATCAGAAAATGGAGTGCATTCACTTGCATTGTTTAGAGGAGGAGGCCTGAAATGAAATCCTAAAATTCTTAAATTCTGTTTTGATGAAGAAAGAAACTCAGATACATCTTGGATGGCCTGAGGGTGAGTAAATTATCAGCAAATTATCATTTTGGGATGAACTATTCTTTTAAAACACAAATTAGATCTGATCATTGACTGGTTGATTTTATTCTGCTTTTTACTGTAGGACACAGAGCCAGAGGACATCCATGCCAAGGGGAAGATGGAGATCTTGAAAATCGTTGAAGATGATGTTGCCACCATCCACTCAAATCCAAATATCAGGTGCCTAGCTGTAGTACTAGAGGAGCAGTTTGTGTTGGATGATGTACATGACCTTCCCACTGCTGTTGCTCTCCTCTTTGTCTTAATTTATGCCCTCAATATGGACTACTCTAAAGAACTAAAATACACTTTTGAAACCATTCAAAAAGTGTTTGTGTAACTAATGGATCAAGTTGAGAGGATGTACAGTTTGTTGTGACTTTTGGTTTAGGACTTTGGAGTATTGTTTATTGCTGCAGCATTTTTAGATTATTATTGTTACATCACTCTGGCATTTTAAGAACAATTTTGTGTTACTCCAGCTCTTTAAGATCATTTGTTATTTGGAAATGTTCTTACATGTAACATATACTAAATGCAGTAAATGAGAGGATTTGTTTTCTTCATACTGATAAGTGGAGTGGAATAGAACTGCATCACATTTTGTACCTTTTAAATGTGCCATTTTTCAGAATGCCAATAAATACATTCTGTAATGAAGACAAAATCTTGTTTTTGTTGTATTTACAGTATGGTTTGTACTCTTAAATTATGTGAGGAACTTACATGAATCTGGGTGAGAATCTGGATGTAAGATTTAAAACTATAAATTTAAAGGGGAAAAGGTAGTTGAATCAACTTAAAAAAGTAAAGCAACTGGCTGCAAAGCTTTTTTGAGTTTACTGAACTTTAGGACTATGTAGTTGTGCCAACTCACTTTTTAAAGTTAGACTGGTAGTTCACTCAACCTATTATTCCTCGTTCAACAAATTCATAGTGTATATTTAGATGTACTTATTGAGGAAGGTAGACTTAACTTAAACCGGTAGTTTTAGTGAACTTTCATGTATGACTTGGCACAACGTCAACCACTGAAGTTGAATAAACTGAAAAATGCTTTGCAGCCAGTTGCTTTATTTTTTTTAAGTTAACAAAATTTTTATTTTTTTACAGTGCAGGACTCTGACAATCTAAAAGTCAAATATAGGCAGCAATAAAGTAATCCACACAACTCCAGTCGAGCATTGAATGTCTTCTAAAGCAAATCGATATGTTTGTGTAAAAAAATTTATTGATAATTAAAATTGTTTTAACTTTTAAAAATCACTTCCTTCCAGCAGCTGACGCAAAGCATGACGTAAGTGCGTCGACAAGTTCACGCGAAAATTCGGAAGTGGCGTTTAATTACAACAAAAGAACGAACGTCATGCTAGAGTATGGCCATTTCAAACTGCATCAGAGCCCTGTATAGATAAGAAGCACCAATTTAATGATAAAAACATTTTCATTTTCAAATAATTTCTTACATAAACCTATTGATTCGCTTCAGAAGACATTCATTGATCACCTGGAGTCGCATGGATTTCTTTTATGCTGCTTAAATATGACTTTTGGGCCGCCAAAGATCTCCCGTTGGCACCCGTGTACTTCCATTTTAAGGACCTGAAAGAGCTCTATCTTCTTCTAAAAATCTTAATTTAAGTTCTGCTGAAGAAAGACAGTCATACACATTTGGGATTGCATCAGGGTAAGTGAATAATTCGAGAATTTCATTTTTGGGTTAACTATTCCTTTAAATTCACTCCTCCAGGTCTATGTCCCAACTCGCTCTCTTTTGTCAGTGAACAAGCTGCACCTGGTGGTCCCATCGCAAAGAGGCACAAAGTCTATTTCATAATCATTCCCTCTCTCTGTAGTGGAATCAGCTTCGAACCTCCACAAGATCTGATGATAATATCTCAACAATCAAGAGCCAACTGAATACACATCTGATCCGCAAGCACTTAACCAAATCACACTAATTACTAATCCACATGGAGTAAAAAGTCGCTTTGGATAAAGGCATCTACTAAATGACTAAATGTAATGTAAATGTAATTTTCTTAAATAGAATTAGATTTTATTTTTTTTAATTATTATTATTATTATTATTGATTTGGGGTTAAATAAGACCGGAGCATTTTCTTTAGAGGTTTCATGAGAATTAATTTGCTGTAACGACCACCTGACTCTATGTTATCCTGATTATTTTGTTATTTGGTATGTAATCATGTAATAAAGAGAGAAGAAATATTGATTTGAGTTGAAATTATTGAATTAAGTGAGAGGAAAGAGTGAGAGACATAAAACTAGCACAGCTATGTGCAAAAAATGTTGCTTGAGACAATGGTCATGTATACAGTTTAATGATCATTACACAAAAATATATGACAACAGAATGCAGTGACTGACCAATCAGAAATAAATATTCCAGAGAGCCATGTAAAAAGAATATATTATATTGCTATTGAGATAAGATGTATGTATGCAGATATCCATTAAAGTCATAATCTGATGCGTGACACAACAATATCACAAATAACTGTTGTAACCATAACAATATAATATAATTAGATGTCATGCCACAAAGTTTTGTTTATTCTACTCAGTTGTGTTTCATCCAAAGTTAAAGTGACAAATCAAATTAAATATGGAGTTGACACTAGGTTTCTCCAACAAAAGATAAAATGCAAAGTATTTATTATTAGAATATGATTGTTTTAATTCACACTGAGAAATCTTGCTGCCAGCTTTACCAAGATCCAGAAATGATTCTCGTTAGTCTTTTGGCATCCATTCTGCTGACTCTTTAATAAACAGAAACAAGCACAGCCCAAATAAAATCAGCAAGTATTTCAGTGTGAAGAGCCACAGACCACTGGTGCTGGCAGCCACTCACGTTTCTGTGTTTGAATTGAAGCTTAACATATCTTAACAGCTAGACACTCACAAACACTTATGATATTTCAACACTATCTGTTGGGTAAAAGATTAGATTTTGTTGGAGCTGTTGCCTTGTGGTTAGTGTATGTGTTCTGACATGTTGAGCCATGGTGCTCATGTGAGCGATGCAAGATATAGTCCCATTTAAGTAATTTCCCAATCCTGCTTCTTATGATTTCTACACATCATGTCCTGTCCTGTCTTTACAATCAATACAATAGGCACAAAAAAAGCAATGGTAAGTCAGTTTACACAACAATTACATTTCTTACACCTCCTGGCAGCTTTTGTTTCAAGTCATGCAAGTACAGCTCCTACCTATTTGAATGGAAAAAGTCTGAAATCTCTAAAACTGTCGGTCCAGATTACATAAAAAATAAAAAAAAATTATCTGACAACAATGGTATCATAAATTGTGCTTCTTCAGCTCAAATCACACACACAAAATGGCTCATTGAAATGTAAACAGTGCCTTCTATCCAAAAGGCATTTGGCTCTTTTAATTATAAGATCACCATATTTAGGGTTACAATTTTCCCAATTCCTTATATACACGCCGCTTGCCAAATTGATGCCCTACGCAGAGTTATATGAGCGTGAAGCGATCATCTGTGTTCCGCAACTGCTTTCGGGTCCTTGAATAACGTATAACTTGCGAGTAAGGTGGACTTTCTGCCCTCCTAGGGAGTTGGTGACCTACGCAGACTGCATAGTCTGCTTACTGGGAGCAGCGGTACTGTATACATGTATCCTAGCCAGATGTGATGTGACAATCAGTCTTATTTGTAAACATATTTGATGTTTAATGTACTTGTAAGAGAAGCAGGATTTAAGACATGCAGAAATCGATCAACAGAATGTGCTCTTGCTTGTCGCAGATGGTTAGGACACTGGGTCCAATTTTAAGAGCGCTATACTTTAAGTCAGGGGTGCCCACACTTTTTTGTATGATGATCTGCTTTTAAATGGCCAACTCAATAAGATCTACCAACTAAAAAAAATCACAGTTTCATTTTTTTTTAAATGCTTATTGGGACTACTGCATGTATCCCTACATGGAATTAATCTTGTAATTAATAAAAAAAATATATATGTAATAATGTTCAATGTTGATATCATTCAGTTTTAACACTAAACCCAAAACACCTACAGCACAATAGATTACAAAAGCCAGGGCATTTACCTTATTCTGATGATTTGCACTGAATGGAATCAGACAGTTTAGCATAATCAGGGCAGTAGCTGCTGGTAGCTAGTCTCAAACACTGCTAGCTTCGCAATTTCGCGCTCTGTTCTCAGAAGCCCTTGGAAGGCCTGAACCTAGTTGTCATGGCAACTGAATAAACAACAATCTCGCCTGGTCAAAATTTACTCGTCAAGTGCAAGTCAGACAGAAACTAAAAGAAGGAAAGACATTATATATTATTTTTTTTTAATTAAAATTTAACGAAAGCACATTTAAATTTTGTGCGATCTACCAGCATTGCCTTTGTGATCGACTGGTAGATCGTGATCGATGTATTGGGCACCCCTGCTTTAAGTCATAAGCGCAAAGTCAATGGACATGACTGTGAATTTTTGGTATGGTAAGTCTAGGAAGCGAAATTGCATGCACAAAGTGCTATGGGGTTGGGTCAAGTTCAATTTAATTTAGAGGTTCTTCTCCGTTATTACATAGTCCATTCCCTGTCAAGCACCAGCGATATAAACAAACACAGCACATTCATAAGATTTTGGTCGTGTAAATGAATTAGAAGTAAAGAAAGACTTTCATGCATTAACTAAGTCCTTGTTAAATGTCAGGCACATTTCTATGACAGTGACACACTCCTTTTATAAGCATGGAAAATATGGTTCTTGTCCGGATTTGGATTTACGCTCTGTTAAACTATACATAATGTAAGCATGTGTAATTTGAATTTAGAAATATTTTTGGTTAATTCTTTTGTGTATATATATATATATATATATACAGTGCATCTGGAAAGTATTCACAGCGCTTCACTTTTTCCACATTTTGTTATGTTACAGCCTTATTCCAAAATGGATTAAATTCATTTTTTTCCTCAAAATTCTACTAACAATACCCCATAATGACAACGTGAAAGAAGTTTGTTTGAATTCTTTGCAAATGTATTAAAAATAAAAATGTACATAAGTATTCACAGCCTTTGCTCGATACTTTGTTGAAGCACCTTTGGCACCAATTACAGCCTCAAATCTTTTTGTGTATGATGATAGAAGCTTGGCACACCATTCTTCTTTGCAGGATCTCTCAAGCTCCATCAGGTTGGATGGGGAGCGTCGGTGCACAGCCATTTTCAGATCTCTCCAGAGATGTTCAATCGGGTTCAAGTCTGGGATCTGGCTGGGCCACTCAATGACATTCACAGAGTTGTCCTGTAGCCACTCCTTTGTAATCTTGGCTGTGTGCTTAGGTTCGTTGTCCTGTTGAAAGATGAACCTTCGCCCCAGTCTGAGGTCCAGAGCGCTCTGGAGCAGGTTTTCATCAAGGATGTCTCTGTACATTGCAGCATAAATTTTTCCTCGATGCTCACTAGTCTCCCAGTTCCTGCTGCTGAAAAAAATCCCCACAGCATGATGGTAGGGATGGTATTGGCCAGGTGATGAGTGGTGCCTGGTTTCCTCCAGACATGACACTTGTCATTCAGGCCAAAGAGTGCAATATTTGTTTCATCAGACCAGAGAATTTTGTTTTTCAAGGTTTGAGAGTCTTTCAGGTGCCTTTTACTGAGGAGTGGCTTCTGTCTGGCCACTCTAATATACAGGCCTGATTGGTGGAGTGCTGCAGAGATGGTTGTTCTTCTGTAAGTTGCACATCCCTCCACAGAGAAATGCTGGAGCTCTGTCACAGTGACCATTGGGTTCTTGGTCACCTCCCTGACTAAGGCCCTTCTCCCCCGATCACTCAGTTTGGTCAGGTGGCCAGCTCTAGGAAGAGTCCTGGTGGTTCCAAACGTCTTCCATTTATGGATGATGGAGGTCACTGTGCTCTTTGGGACCTTCAATGCTACAGAAATGTTTCTGTACCCTTCCCCAGATCTGTGCCTTGATACTTCATGGCTTGGTTTGTGCTCTGACATGCACTGTTAACTGTGGGACCTTCTAGAGACAGGTGTGTGCCTTTCCAAATCAAGTCCAATCAACTGAATTCACCACAGGTGGACTCCAATCAAGTTGTAGAAACATCTCAAGGATGATCAGTGATCAATGTACTTATGTACATGTGATTTTTTTTTTTTTTTCGTTTTTTTTTTTTTTATATACATTTTCAAAGATTTCAAACAAACTTTTTCACATTGTCATTATGGGGTATTGTTTGTAGAAATTTGAGGAAAATAATTAATTTAATCCATTTTGGAATCAGGCTGTAACATATCAAAATGTGGAAAAAGTGAAGCGCTGTGAATAATTTCTGGATACACTGTATATACAGTGAGGAAAATAAGTATTTGAACACCCTGCTATTTTGCAAGTTCTCCCACTTAGAAATCATGGAGGGGTCTGAAATTGTCATCGTAGGTTCATGTCCACTGTGAGAGACATAATCTAAAAAAAAAAATCCAGAAATCACAATGTATGATTTTTTAACTATTTATTTGTATGATACAGCTGCAAATAAGTATTTGAACACCTGAGAAAATCAATGTTAATATTTGGTACAGTAGCCTTTGTTTGCAATTACAGAGGTCAAACGTTTCCTGTAGTTTTTCACCAGGTTTGCACACACTGCAGGAGGGATTTTGGCCCACTCCTCCACACAGATCTTCTCTAGATCAGTCAGGTTTCTGGGCTGTCGCTGAGAAACATGGAGTTTGAGCTCCCTCCAAAGATTCTCTATTGGGTTTAGGTCTGGAGACTGGCTAGGCCACGCCAGAACCTTGATATGCTTCTTACAGAGCCACTCCTTGGTTATCCTGGCTGTGTGCTTCGGGTCATTGTCATGTTGGAAGACCCAGCCTCGACCCATCTTCAATGCTCTAACTGAGGGAAGGAGGTTGTTCCCCAAAATCTCGCAATACATGGCCCGGTCATCCTCTCCTTAATACAGTGCAGTCAGCCCTGTCCCATGTGCAGAAAAACACACCCAAAGCATGATGCTACCACCCCCATGCTTCACAGTAGGGATGGTGTTCTTGGGATGGTACTCATCATTCTTCTTCCTCCAAATACGGTTAGTGGAATTATGACCAAAAAGTTCTATTTTGGTCTCATCTGACCACATGACTTTCTCCCATGACTCCTCTGGATCATCCAAATGGTCATTGGCAAACTTAAGACGGGCCTTGACATGTGCTGGTTTAAGCAGGGGAACCTTCCGTGCCATGCATGATTTCAAACCATGACGTCTTAGTGTATTACCAACAGTAACCTTGGAAACGGTGGTCCCAGCTCTTTTCAGGTCATTGACCAGCTCCTTCCGTGTAGTTCCGGGCTGATTTCTCACCTTTCTTAGGATCATTGAGACCCCACGAGGTGAGATCTTGCATGGAGCCCCAGTCCGAGGGAGATTGACAGTCATGTTTAGCTTCTTCCATTTTCTAATGATTGCTCCAACAGTGGACCTTTTTTCACCAAGCTGCTTGGCAATTTCCCGTAGCCCTTTCCAGCCTTGTGGAGGTATACAATTTTGTCTCTAGTGTCTTTGGACAGCTCTTTGGTCTTGGCCATGTTAGTAGTTGGATTCTTACTGATTGTATGGGGTGGACAGGTGTCTTTATGCAGCTAACGACCTCAAACAGGTGCATCTAATTTAGGATAATAAATGGAGTGGAGGTGGACATTTTAAAGGCAGACTAACAGGTCTTTGAGGGTCAGAATTCTAGCTGATAGACAGGTGTTCAAATACTTATTTGCAGCTGTATCATACAAATAAATAGTTAAAAAATCATATATTGTGATTTCTGGATTTTTTTTTTAGATTATGTCTCTCACAGTGGACATGAACCTACGATGACAATTTCAGACCCCTCCATGATTTCTAAGTGGGAGAACTTGCAAAATAGCAGGGTGTTCAAATACTTATTTTCCTCACTGTATATTGCAGATGGAAAAGCCTTGTTGATGAGAGAGGTCAACAGAGAATTGTCAGACTGATTTGAACTGACAAAGTCTACAGTAACTCAGATAACTTCTCTGTGTAACTGTGGTGAGAAGAATGCTGAGATGTGGGTTGGCACAGTTTTGGCAGCATTAGGGGGACCTATACAATATAGGCAGGTGGTTTTAATGTTGTGGCTGATCGATGTATATATATATATATATATATATATATATATATATATATATACAAGCAGAGTCAAGCTCCCACAAGCCACCCCAGGGCAGAACCAGCACATACCCATACGCACACTAAGATACTTTTCTTGGAGACAGACTGAAAATCCACAGCCTACCGAATTTCCGAGGCCCCTCACATTGTATAGTGGTTCACATCTGTCTCTCAGCATCCATTACCCCCTCTGCTCTCCTACTATCTCTCTGCCTGACACTCAGCGTCATTCACACTCAGCCCAATGTCGCTGTTTGATACGAACATAAAGGAAGGCTTTTCAGCAAATATAATCCTACTCAGATCCAGCATTATAAAAAAGTACAAGAAAAGGAAAGGAATCAAAGAAGGTGTCTTTTTATGTTTGGCTGCTTACATTATCAGCAGACTCTGACAGAAGGATTTCCATAGGATTAATGGGGAGCAGGAGAAGGTTAATAGGCCCAGGCTTGGAGAAATCCTTCAAACCTGAATAAACTTATCCAATTTTTTTAGTTATTTATTTTTTTGGAGTGTTGTGCAATCTATTCTACAAGGTTGATATTAAAGAATCTTTGACATATCAACAGTAAAATCTGGAAATTAACTGTATTTAAAAATTTGTATAAGCTTCAAACAGATTATGACTGTCAATGGTTGGTAAAAAAAAAAAAAAAAGAAAAAAAAGATGAACCACAGAAAGCCATTAGAAAAATCTTAGCACTTAACCAATTAGACTTTAATCTGCAGCTGGCCATCTAGGTATTTTGTTTACATGTTCCTTCTTTTGCTGGTCTTGCCCTTCCTGGTCTTTATAAATCTGCACATCAGCTACAAATCAAATCTAATCCATTTCACTGCACACTTGCAGCCTTCAGACTCAGAGTTTTTAACCCAAAGACATCCTGTGAACCTCAAATGATAAAAGTGAAGGAGAGTGAAAAGATAGCTTCCATTAGAGGATGGCACAACACAGAAAAAGACCAACTAATTACCGTTATGCACTTATGTAAGAGCTGCCCTCTGAATTCTTAACACATCCTACAAGTCCATTGATATTCAGCACTGATATTCAGAGGCCTGCAGATCCAAGTCCAATAGGAAGTGCAGAGTGTTTGATTGTTGAGGGATAGGAATAATCTCAGCAGATATGCTGATATCAAGCGAGAAAGGATGTAGAGAGTATGCTCACATCAGGGCTCATCATTTAAAAAACAAAACAAAAATGAATGTGGCAGAAATGATCGCTCATTTTCGAACATTAATTTCTGTAACACGAAGCACAGGATACACTCACTGAGCACTTTATTAGGAACACTATGGTCCTAATAAAGTGCCCGACATGGTCTTCTGCTTTCCATCTGCAGAACTGCTGCTCACTGGATGTTTTTGGCACTATTCTGAGTAAACTCTAGAGACTGTTGTGTGTGAAAATCCCAGGAGATCAGCAGTAACAGGTATACTCAAACCAGGCCATCTGGCACCAACAATCATGCCATGGTTGAAATCCCTGAGATACATTTTTTTCCCCATTCTGATGATTGATGTGAAAATTAACTGAAGTTCCTGCATTTAATGCAAGTTAAATGCATTAAACTGCTGCCACACAATTGGCTAATTAAATAATTGCATGAAAAAGTAGGTGTACAGTTGTTCCTAATAAAGTGCTAGTGAATGAATGAGTGAAAATTGGCTTTAGTGAGAAAATTAAATGAGTTACTTGACAGATGGCTGGTAACTTTATTAGGAACTGCAATAATACATGCTTTAAATCATTTTTCAGTATTGACATTGGTCTGATCCCCGTTGATGCAAGCCATGCAAGCAATTGAAATTAGAGACATATCTGTCAATTTTAAAACATTGGTGATAATTCATGTGTCTTATAACTAATTTTACCTCTTTTTACCTAATTTTACTTAAAGTAAAGCTGCAAAATTAATCGAATAAATCGTGAATGTTTGTCCCCTGCCCTGGGTGCCAAAATGTTTGCGGACGTAACACACTCTTGCATCTCAACGAAATGGGAGTTGAGGATTTCCGCATTAATTTCCAATTAGAAGTCTGACATAATGTGTCATTCCGTTGCACTTTCTCCAGTTAAAAGGTGGAAATACAGAATCTCCGAGTTGAATGGAACGCTTCATGAATCATCACAGCAACAACAATATGGAGCATTGCGGCTTTCCCCACAGGAGTGAACACTTGGGGCGACATATACACACACATCAGGTGTGTGGAAGTGGATTCAACGCGCTGAAGCATATACAGCAGGTGAGTTTTTCAAACAGCTAGACAGAGCGCAGCTAAATGGAACAGAATGCAGCATCTTAAAAACTTAAATTCAACTTAACATGCATATTAAAAACATGATGGTTATGGCATCTCCTGTTAAGCCAACCACAATTTGAAAATAGACAGATTACTACGGTAACCTGAAGGCAGAACAGACAGATGCACGTTGTGCACATTCTTTCATTGAGTTGGGCAGCGAATCTTCACATAATGGTAAAATATGATGCATTATATTTTGATTATACAATCTTTTGTACATTTTGTAACAGATTATTTTATAACAGCCTATAATAATGAATAGACGATACTCTGAAACAATAAGACACAATGCAGCATCCAAAGACGTTTGTCAGTGTCACGATCTCCTGTTGTCTGCCCCGTGTTTCACCTGTCAACTGTCATAAACTACACTTCCCATAATTCCCTGCCCTCATCACTGCCCATGCACTTCATCGTTCTCACCTGCATGTCATTTAGTCATTATTGTGCTTGTGTATTTAAACCCTGTTTGTTCTCCAGTCATTGTCGGTCGTTAAATGTAAATGTAAATGTCATGAATGTGTTTTTGACCCTGTGCCTCATCCGGGTTCATGCTTGCTCAGTTCATGTTTGCTCTTGTTAATATTTCAGTTTCCCATCGTGGAGGTTTTGTTTGTTCCAGTCATTTGTCTTCGTTATTTTCAATAAACTGCATCTAGATCCCCACTCCTCGTCTGCCTTCGTAACAGTCAGGCATGTTAGTATATATATACAGTTATGTACATGCCATTGCCCTCGAGTAATAGTCGAGTAATTAGTCAGAGTACTGGAGTGGACAAAATTACCATAATGCCCATCCCTATTAAGCATTGAAACCATAACAAACATGTTTGTTGACTGCGCTTTCTATGTATAATGTATTCAGAATTTGATTAACAGTTTTGGTTTTCATGCAGATGGCCAATGTGAATTTCACCATTTATGCACTTCCTTGATTTACTGGTGCCGGCTGCACCAGTGATGCTTAAGTTACAACTTAGACTAGTTATAGTGTCAGTGGGCACTAAGTTACAATTTACACCCTAATAAATATCTAAGCGTTGCATTAATAAACGTATAGATGATGTATGTATGTGGGAATGTAACCCTATATATGAACTACCGTAAATATTTACAGAAGCGCAGAGGCAGAAGCGCAGAGGCAAGTATATATGCCATTTCTTTTTTTCTTGGTCAATGGCTGTGCCAACAGTGTGTTAATTTTCACAGAGAATGGGGTCCTGGGTAGCTCAGCTATAGTAAAGACGCTGACTACCACCCCTGGAGTCACAAGTTCGAATCCAGGGTGTGCTGAGTGACTCCAGCCAGGTCTCCTAAGCAACCAAATTGTCCCGGTTGCTAGGGGGGGTAGAGTCACATGGGGTAACCTCCTTGTGGTCACCATAATGTGGTTCTCGCTCTTGGTGGGGCGCGTGGTGAGTTGTCCGTGGATGCCGCAGAGAATAGCGTGAAGCCTCCACACGCGCTATGTCTTAGCGGTAATGCACTCAACAAGCCACGTGATAAGACGCGTGGATTGACGGTCTCAGATGCGGAGGCAACGGAGATTTGTCCTCCGCCACCCGGAATGAGGCGAGTCACTATGCCACCGCAAGGATTTAGAGCACATTGGGAATTGGGCATTCCAAATTGGGGAGAAAAAGGGGAAAAATACAAATAAAAAAATCTTGTGAAAGTGCTTTAATGCAAGAAAACCTGTCCTTTTGTACAAAATGAGTTGAAACAGTTAATGTCACAAATTTGCTTATTTGATTACTGATCACAAAATTGTGTGGAATCTTAAATATTTCTAATATTATGTCATTGTAATCATTTAATCAATAGCACGAAAGCAACAGCGAGAGAGGAGCTGTCTATTTCATTTATATGAAGTTTTTTGCACCTGTATTCCAATCTACATCTTGATGTAGTCCTTCCTCACGATCACGCAACATGTTTTCATGAGCTGAATGGGAGGCTAAATACTATTAAAGCGTGACAAGACTAGTGCTGCATGTGCAAGACATTTGCACATCACAAGCCTATCAACTATTTCGCCCTTTCCAGTGAATCGTACCTGCAAAATCCTAAAACTTTATTTCCAGGTTTAATTTATATTTTGAATAGACTCACGACCACACGATGTGGGTTTATGTTTTCTCTTTTAATCGTTTAATATAATTTTGAGTGTGACCATGGTTTAAGGAGGGTGTACCTGTATACTGGGATGGAAATCTCAAGGATTAATAGTGGTGTTTTATTATTACATCACGTGTTGTTCTGAAAGCAAAAAGAAACAAAAGAAACACAGAATGTAGGCTGTCATCCACGCAGCTTGACCGAAGCACAGCGGGAACGCTTACTCACGCAATTAACCGAATGTGAAGTGCTGCCATCTTGTGATGCGCAAATGGCTTGCACGTGCAGCACAAGTCTGTTGGGCATTCTGCAGTCTCGACACATTTTAACTTTTTGTTTAGCCTCCCAATCAGCTCATGAAAACATGCTGCGTGATCATGAAGAAGGATTACATCAAGATGTGGATTGTAAATCAGGTGCGCAATTTATATAAATAAAATCTCTCTTGATGTTGCAGACGTGCCAGTGATTACCCCTCCGCGTGCTAATGCTGGTATGTGTGCCATAGATTGCCGACCCCTGCCTTAGTGTATAATGCATTATAACACAAACAACACTTCATTTTATCTGCAGAAGTTACAATGTTTTATATACATATAATTATAATATATATATATATATATATATATATATATATATATATATATATATATATATATATATATATATATATATATACCGTATAATATGCTTTTAGTAAAGTGTCAAAAGAAATGTCTGTTACTGGACTCTATACAATGAACTTTAATGTTTGTCAGAATTAACACATTAATGCATGTGATTAATTTAAAAAGTTTAATGCGTTAATTTTTCTTAAGTGCGATTAACGCATTTATTTTTAATACAGCATAAACACTGATGTGATGGGCGGAACCTTTGTAATATGTCTGCCCGGAGTCATAAAATTGACGCACACGCCACAGCGCCAGAGCCTAAAAGCTTAGCATAAAACAGCATAAGCGGCGGCCCCATAGACATTCTATGGGTAGAATTAAGAACCTTAACACGTTAGTTAACCATTACGTTCTCTTCTATGATGGAGGTGCGGAGGTTGTTTTCTCAGTAAATTAAAAAAATCTCTGAAAGTGCTTCCCTGTCAATGATAAAATGATGGAGAAAGATGTAAAAAACAAGCCCAGATGGGACTTGTGATATAAATCAAGTGTTTTTCAGCCTATGTAAGGCTGTTTTAATTACCACAGAAGCATGTCACGTCTTAACTATCACCAAAACGCAAAATGAGACTGTCATGTTCACGGTTGTCTTTTGTTTTGTGCTTTTATGTTGAAGTTTAGTTTAGCTCCTGTTTCCTGTTTTGGTTTTTGTAGTCCTTTGTAGTTTCTTTTATTACCTTGTCTTGTTTCACTGTTCCCTCTTGTTTACCATTTTCGTCACTTTCTGCATTCCTTAGTTTTCACTTTTGTCCCTTATGTAACTCCATAGTCTCTTTGTTAGCGTTCGTGTTTTCCGTCATTGCTTTCACCTGTCCCTCGTCAACTTGCCACTTGCCTCTGTTTCTTCCCTCGTTATCTTGTTTGGTGTTCTGTTTGTTCATTGGCCCCTTAGTTCTATGTTCATGTATATATATCCTGGTTTTTGGTTTAGTCCCTGTCTTTCATTGATTGTATGTGCCGTTGCATGTGTTCTCTCTAGGCGTGTTTACTCCAGGTTTCCCAGCCCTCCGTGGATATTCTGTCTCCTCATGTTCAGTGTTATGTTAGTTAGTGTCTGAGTTTGCTTTTCCCCTCGTGGACTGTTTATTTGCTCCAGTGTTTGTTTGTTTTGGTACTGTAATAAAGCTGCATTTGGATCCGCACACCCTTCTGCCTTTCCCTTATTCTCCAATCATTACAGACGAACCCCCCCTCAAAGGATCGGATTCCAGACGATCCTAAAAAATAAATGACAAAAAACCACAAGAAACAAAGTGAGGGCACCAGGGGCAAATAGGCAGTCCATGGGGGCACAAGGGGCAGGCAAGCAGTCCAGGAGCAACGAGGGGCAGACAGGCAGTCCAGGGGGCAACGAGGGGCAGACAGGCAGTCCAGGGGGCAACAAGGGGCAGACAAGAAAAAAGGGACCGGTTCGGGGGGCCTGGGAGGTGGCCACAGGACAGAGGCCGGTCAGGGGGCCTGGGAAGAGGCCATAGTACTGGGACCGGGTCAGGAGGCCTGGAAGGCGGCCACAGGACAGGGACTGGGTCAGGAGGCCTGGAAGGAGGCCACAGGACGGGAATAGGATCAGGAGGCCTGGGAGGAGGCCACAGGACAGGGACTAGGTCAGGGGCCCTGGGAGAAGGCCACACTAAGGGGACAGGTTTGGGTGGCCCGGGAGCTGGCCACAAGGCAAAGGCTGGTTCAGGGGACCTGGCCATCGGACAGGGACAGGTCCAGGAGGCCTGGGAGGCAGCCTCAGGACAGGGACAGGTCCCGGAGGTGGAGCTGAGAGGGGCTCTGGAGACGAAGCTGTGGGAGGTTCTGAAGGCCCAGGAGGCGGAGCCAAGGGAGGCGGACCCATGGAAAGCTCTGGAGGAGCAGGAGGCAGAGCTGAGGGAGGCTCTGGAAGCGGAGCCGAGGGAGGCTCTGGAGGCTCAGGAGGCGGAGCCGAGGAAGGTGGCACCGTAGGAGGCTCTAGAGGCGGAGCCCTGGAAGGCCCTGGAGGCGGCGCCGTAGGATGCTTTAGAGGCGGAGGCCTGGAAGGTTCTGGAGGCGGTGCCGTAGGAGGCTCGGGAGGCGGAGCCGTAGGGGGCTCGGGAGTCTCAGGAGGCGGAGCTGAGGGAGGCTCTGGAGGCTCAGGAGGCGAAGCCGTAGGAGGCTCAGGAGACGGAGCTGAGGAAGGCCCAGGACACGGAGCCGAGGATGGCTCAGGAGGTGGAGCCGAGGGCGGTGGCACCGCAGGAGGCTCCAGAGGCGAAGCTCTGGGAGGCTCGGGGAGAAGAGCCGTAGGAGGCGGAGCCGTAGGAGGCTCGGGGAGAAGGGCCCTAGGAGGCCCTGGAAGCGGAGCCGTAGGAGGCTCTGGAGGCGGAGCCGTAGGAGGCTCTGGAGGCGGAGCCGTAGGAGGCTCGGGAGGTGGAGCTCTAGAAGGTTCTGGAGTCTCTGGGAACAGATCCGTAGGAGGATCTGGAGTCTCTGGGAGCAGAGCCGTAGGAGGCTCAGGAGGCGGAGCCGTAGGAGGCTCGGGGAGAAGGGCCCTAGGAGGCTCTGGAGGCGGAGCCGTAGGAGGCTCGGGAGGCGGAGCTCTAGAAGGTTCTGGAGTCTCTGGGAACAGAGCCGTAGGAGGCTCTGGAGGCGGAGCCGTAAGAGGCTTGGGGAGAAGAGCCCTAGGAGGCTCGGGAGGTGGAGCCGTAGGAGGCTCAGGAGGCTCTGGGGCGGAGCCGTGGAAGGCTCAAGGGGCTTGAGAGGCAGAGCCGTGGAAGGCTTGAGAGACCTGAGGGCTCTGGAAAGCTCGGAAGGCGCTGACTCTTGGGCGGGTACGACCACTGGCGCTGGCTCTTGGACGGTCATGGCTACAGGCACTGGCTCTTGGACGGTCGAGGCTACAGGCGCTGGCTCAGGGACGGTCGAGGCTACAGGCGCTGGCTCAGGGACGGTCGAGGCTACAGGCGCTGGCTCTCTCACAGTGACAGGCGTGGGCGCCGGCTCGCTCACAGTGACAGGCGTGGGCGCTGGCTCGCTCACCGTGACAGGCGTGGGCTGGGGGGCGGAAGCCCGTCTTCTCTTCCTCCTCCGGGTCGACGAAGTAGACCGTGTGGGTGCTAGGGATGCGACTGGCGTGGGAGTTTGTTCGCTGGCAGGTGGGGTTGGTGTTACAAGTTCCGAGACCGCTCCCGGGATTGAGAGAGGTGGTTCCCCAGTCGCATATCTCTCCACAATGAGCTCCACATACTCCTGCCAGGTGCAATCTCCGGCCTCTGGCAGATCGTGACGTTGGTGTTTGGGTACTCCGATCCTGTAGACTTCCTTCAGAAGGTTGTCATCCCAAC
The DNA here is from genome assembly GCF_025860055.1 of Xyrauchen texanus. Taxonomy (NCBI): domain Eukaryota; kingdom Metazoa; phylum Chordata; class Actinopteri; order Cypriniformes; family Catostomidae; genus Xyrauchen; species Xyrauchen texanus. The sequence goes on from NC_068311.1 coordinate 18,633,440, forward strand.
CGGTGAGGACAGCCACGCAGGAGAAGAAGTGAGAGTACTCACGGATGGTTAAATCCGTCCGCGTCAGCTCCACAAAGAACGCCACTGGATCCATAATTTTGGTCTATCGTTCTGTAACGATTGGAGAATAAGGGAAAGGCAGAAGGGTGTGCGGATCCAAATGCAGCTTTATTACAGTACCAAAACAAACAAACACTGGAGCAAATAAACAGTCCACGAGGGGAAAAGCAAACTCAGACACTAACTAACATAACACTGAACACGAGGAGACAGAACATCCACGGAGGGCTGGGAAACCTGGAGTAAACACGCCTAGAGAGAACACATGCAACGGCACATACAATCAACGAAAGACAGGGACTAAACCAAAAACCAGGATATATATACATGAACATAGAACTAAGGGGCCAATGAACAAACAGAACACCAAACAAGATAACGAGGGAAGAAACAGAGGCAAGTGGCAAGTTGACGAGGGACAGGTGAAAGCAATGACGGAAAACACGAACACTAACAAAGAGACTATGGAGTTACATAAGGGACAAAAGTGAAAACTAAGGAATGCAGAAAGTGACGAAAATGGTAAACAAGAGGGAACAGTGAAACAAGACAAGGTAATAAAAGAAACTACAAAGGACTACAAAAACCAAAACAGGAAACAGGAGCTAAACTAAACTTCAACATAAAAGCACAAAACAAAAGACAACAGTGAACATGACAGAGACGTTTTTGTTTGCAAGCGCTTTTCATGGTGAGTTCAAAGTGGCTTTCGATGCTGCCATTGACGCCTTACTATGAATCATGAACCCAGCTTCGCCATTGCTGTAACAAAGCAGATAGCCACAGTCTACTGGCAAATGAATATTGTGGAGGATGAGAGTTATTTCAAACTCCCAATTAAGACTTTGGGAAACGTTTAATGTTTCTTGAATTGGTGATATTTTAGTGCATTGTATTTATATTGTTGAAGGCTTTGTTTGGAAAATGTTAATAAAGCATTATATTGCTACATATTGTTTTGTTTTCTTTCCTAAGATGGAAATATATAAATTTTGACAAGAAAATAAGTTTATATAGTTTCAAATTTCAGCAGTTTTAAAATCTGTGATTAATTGCAAATAGAAAATGTAATTGACTGACAGCACTCATGTTTTTGCATCTTGTTTGGAGACTTATTTTATAAATAACTTCCAATATATATGTTTGACTTGTAATGCATGTTACAAGTTTATGTTATGGCAGTTTAAAAGAAGATATTACTTTTGTAACTTTACTTAAAGCAGGCAAAGACAACTGATAATATGATCACATCATAAAGCGTTTGACTGTTTACACTATACTGCTTTTGCATGAAATCACTTATCCAATTAACTTCATAAACTTCTGCTATGATAAAATTGGATGTCGCTTGTGTTATAATGTATTATACTCTAAAGTATAACTATGAATAGGGTAAGTCTTATAATGTATTATAACTGTAGATATAATTATATATGAGAAGTTATAACTTATTATAAGGTGCAATATGAGACATTATGAATGCAGTATAATGCATTTGTAATGCCTTTACAATACTGTCATGTTTACTGTTGTCTTTTATTTTTGTGCTTTTATGTTGAAGTTTAGTTTAGTTCCTGTTTCCTGTTTGGTTTTTGTAGTCCTTTGTAGTTTCTTTTTATGATTGGTTTTCCCCTGATTGTTCCTCCTTCCCTGATTGTTTCCCCAGGTGTCCCTCATTCCCTTGTTTGTTCCTTTCTGTATTTAAACCCTGGTTGTTTGTTCAGTCTCTGTCGGTCGTTGTTTGTGAATGTTGATGTTCTGACTGTTTTGATGTTTCCCTGTCCTGATGTTCGCTCTGCTGCCTGTCTTGTCATATTTATCCTGCCATGTTTATCCGTTCCGTGTTCCTTTGATGTCTCCCTGTTTTAGTTTCAGTTTCCCCACGTGGATGTTTCATTTGTTCCAGTTTTGTCTTATTTTCACTTTTGTTCAATAAACCGCGTTTAGATCCCACTTCTTGTCTGCCCTCGTCTGCATCCCTAACAAATACATTATATATATGGGCTTCATAGAAAGTATTAACAGAACTTTCTTCTAAGCAGCTCTGCAGGATAAAACTAATCTAAATTGTGCACTTTTCCAGTGTGCATCGCAAGGTGTTACAAAATATACAACATATACAAATTATGTAGGATATTCAAATGAAGAAATGTCAATTTTTAGTAGTATTTATGTACTGCCCCTTATAAATTTCAGAGATTGTATCTGAATTGTATTACTCACATATTTAAATATAATATTTATAATATTTTTTAAATATCTTATTTTAAATTACTGCTGACATTTACGTGAGACATAGAGGTTTGAAAATTAACCGTAACAAGAAAATCAAATGCACAAATACTATTGACAAATTTGAAGGCTACTTATTGGATGAATAAATGTAAAAGTCATATTATGTTACTACACACATTACTTTATAACCTAGAGAGAGCTTACGACCTACAAGCTAAGTCTTGTGTTAAGAGCTGGTGACCAAATTAAGCATTGACTTAGTCATGAACTAACTAGTAGTTACTAAGTCCTTAGTTTGAACTATATGTCCCAACTTAAGTAAGACTGCATGCAAAGCTATCCTGATGTTTTGGATGCATAGAATACATTATTTTCTAAATTCACTTGCCATTGATAATGTGCAAAAAAGTGAATGTTGTACACTGGTGATACACTCACTCAAGTTATGTCCTTGTGTGCACGTGAGAGACCTCCATATACGGACAATAGGAGACTAAAGATGCATCTCTATGGGTGAGTTCTCAGCTCTGACATGCATTGCATCAGCCAAGGTGCTCCTGTCTCAATCGATACAAGCACAAGGCCATTGTGAATCAGAGAGGGAATGCTTACGGGGAGCAAAAACCCAGCCAACAAGCCCGTCTCAGAGCAAACAAACAAGATTTTACAGTCTTGTGCAAGCAACCATGTGAACACAACCTTTGCACTCAGCTTTTTATTACGAAAACTCTGTAAACTATGCAAATAGCACTTTTTGTAAGAAAGCATATTAGAGGAGAAAAGCCATGAAACAGGTTGCAACTACAGCAAAGGTCATGGAGGTGAGGAATTAGAGCAGTAGTATACATCTATATTAGAGGATGGGAGGAGCGTGTGGCCGTGGGTTGACACAAAAGCCATCCTGTAATGAATTAAAGGTTCCTAAATATTAATGTTTAAATCACCATATGTCGCTACATACGTGGCTTGGCTCAGATCCTGGTTTTCCTTACCACTCTTTAGCAGCACCCTTTTTGCTCCGAGTTATCAGGCGCACTCTAGTGAATGTTGGCAATTTGTATGCATATACCTCCTTGTGAGATCAGATAAGCCTGCATTTGAAAGGGTAAAATTAAACGGGATTAAAATAACACATACTGGCATCGGCTGTGAGAAATCTGTGAACACTCCACTGGCCCAGAGCTTATCCCTGAAAAATAAAACCCTTTCCTATCCTGTATCAATATTACCATAGATGGGATAGCACGACTCCCACTCACAGCATGTGTATAAGTACAGTGCTAGCAAGGCACTTGCGGCAAAGACTATTAGCAGAGATGGGCCACTTCTATTAAAATTAATGGGAAAAAATGGAACACCGAACAGATATAGAAAGGAAGTCCTGCCTTACAGGTAAATGAGCAATCACCTTTTAGATAAAGACCTGCAAATCAACTCGAGAATGTGCATGTGTATTAGCTATACAAGCCAGCAAAGAAGCACAATTTATGATTCCAGTGTTGTCAGATTTTACTGCTGATTTGAAATATGTTCTTTGATCGTAATCTTGACCAACCGTTTTTGAGATGACGGTGTTTCCCATTCAAGTAGATATAGGAGCTGCACTTTCATGAATGGAAATAGCATTCCAAAGATGGCAATCAGTAGTGATGTCACTTTAATATTTGCCTACCGAATAGAGCACAACATTCGGGTTCCGGAAGTAAAAATCCCATACATTTATTGCAAAGGCAAATCAATTTTTAACAATAATTTATAATCCTTTAAAGTCAGACCTACTCACCAGACCTATCAGCTCAGAAGCTGATAATCGATGGTATATACTTCTGTTGAAGCCATCGGTCTGTTTCATCTACAGCGGAATTTCTGATGAAGAACTATACTATCCACGACCCTGAAGAGAAATGCTCCACCAATTAGAGAATCAGGGCCAACAAAGCGACCGCCCACTCACATAACCTACTGTGACTGATACAATCAATTTGACCTTCTTACACTCATAAACTACTTCTAAATATCTGAATATTTTACAATAGAATTAAAAAACATTGTTTCTATAAGTATAATTAGCAACTTCATATGATGGGAAAATATAAAACTATTGATTTAAATGTGTTTACCACATCCGCAGTGCTTCATGCGAATTGTAGTTCAGACCCTCATGAAAGATGGTAACTACACAGTTTTTTTATATGATTTTCAAATATGTGATTACATTTTTTTGCTTCAGATTAAAGTTTGTAATGGCATGATACATCTCGGTGCTGGTTGGTTTGGTTCCTGGCTTAGAACCTCTTGTAGGAAGGATTTTATGAAAAGCCTATGGAAGAAATAAATGGGAAAATATTTCCAAAACCCAGAGAGCAGAAAAAGTGTGTGGGCACTGTTTTTGTCACTCTATTGTGATTGGTCTTTTTCAAACATCCTGGTAACACTTGGTTATCATTCGATCTGTTCAAATTCACACATCGCTGCACAGACCGATCGGTGGCAGACTTGAAGCAGTGCATGTCGGATAGACGTTTTGTCCGCCTTCAGATGGTGCCATCACCACATGCCATGTACTGTATGTCATCAAAGTAGAGCGAGAATTATTCCAGACCAGCCACGACCTTCTGTGACTGATGTAGGTGTAGCACATGACAGGACAAGCAAAATGTCCGGCTAGACAGCTCTTTTTTCAACTCCACACCAGCTGCAACCGGCAAATCTTGAGAAATTGTAAGGCAAGGTGCCGTTCAAGAAGAAAATACCTAATGAACATTCTTACTGCCTGCAATGATGTCACTATAATATTTGAATTCTGAATCATGATTGGTCTTTTTCAAACATCCGGGTAACACTTGATTATCAATGATAATGATAATAGAACTAATAGAATGTTTTCCATTTGAAATCAAACTGCCAGAGATTATGTTGCATTCTAAATCGTTATTGGTCTTTATCAGGCATCCAGGTAACATGGTTGATTAATGGAAAGTAAATTGTAATTGAGAAGTCTCAATTAGGCTATTATTATTTATTTTTTGTCTCTCTTTCTCTATATTTGGGTTTTATAACTATCATTTTACCTAAAACTGAAACCCTATTCTTTTCCTGCATTGCATTCACTGTATCTAGTTTTGCTGACATTATCCCATAATTACTCTCTTATACAAATTGGAAATTGAGTTTCTCTTTTTCTGGTTCATGCAGTGAAAGACTTTGCATAAAATTGTCCTTGTTGACCTCGACAAACAAATGGAGACTATATTACGCAAGTGTGAAAAATGCAAGGCCACTGCAGATGTGGCACTAGTGGAATTAAAGATGTGTGGAAAAGAGATGCCTTTAATTTATCTGACAACTTTATTACTCTTTATGTGCACTTTATGTTTAAATAATCTATGCTGTCTGAATAGACCACCATGATTCACCAAGCCTCTGCTAATTGTGGCCATTCATTAGTGTTGTGCTTGGATGGCCAGACATAATGGCCCGGTATTATCAGTTTTGCCATTATGGCACAATTAAGCTCTTACTTGACATTAAACATGAAAGACAGTAAGGGGCAGACCAAGTGCAGCTTGCACTCACACAGAGGAAATGTCACCAGTGTCTGGGAAGGGGACAGACTCTGTGAGGAATGGAGGTTTGGACAACACAACTGAAAGAAGGCTGGTCTGCAGCCAGCCCACTGCCATGGTTATCTCAACCCAGCAGGGAAATGCACCTCTGTCCTGCATAAGCTCTGACATTCTGCATTCAAACGACACCACTGCCCAGCGCAGGCAACAGAGGCAGCTAGAGGTGCAATAAAGCTGGTGTGACAGCCCACCGGGAGCTGGGGACGGGGTGGATAATCCTGCTATAGTTTGATTACGAGTGTGCCCCGAGGAGGATGCAGGTGACAAATACAACAGCAACAGACACAACAGCATCTGATACTTGGGAGGGGGCAGCGCCTGTATTAGCCAGCATGGAGTAGCAAGCACACTTGACCCCAAAGTTAGAATAAAGAGCTTCTGGCTAGAACACACCACTGTGGGTGCTCTCGATATGGTAGTGTGGATCGTGTGCCAGAACATAATTTCACAGAAGTGGTAAGCCAGACAAATGGAGAAAAATGGCACTTGGGTTGTCTGATATGCACCCCTATGATGGGTCAGGAGGTCAACCACAGCAGGGACCTCGTGTTTTCCTGCATAGCATAACTCCTTTAGTGAAGGAGATGAAGTATATATACATCAAGGGCACTGTAAGAAAATTAATACAAGACTTTGAAAGAAAATAAATTAAAATGGTAAAAATAACACTGTGCTATTACAAATGGGACCTCCACGAGTTGATTCAAAAGATATCCTTCATAACCCCTCCACCCCTTCCACTGCTCACCCCCAGAAGATTTGCCATATAAACCTCTCACTGGAAAACATCAAAAAGAGAAAATGGAGGTAAGAATGACCTTCTTAGTAATAGGAAACTCTCCTGGGCTATTTAATATAAGAACCCAATTTACTGCTATTACAATCCAAAAAAATATTTGCTAATTTTATTGCATGGGTTGTTTCACTTTATTTCAACACTGTGGGAATGAAACAATCTCTATTCAGCCTCATCACCCCACAAAACCTGACAAAAACTAGGCAGGGAACTGTGGGTATTCAAGTCAATCAATATGTAGAAAGAAATGAGGAAGGATGCTGACCAAAATTAATGCCAAAGAGCCAAAAATCTGAGACTGAGCTCCCTGTGGTGTCCTGTGTTTTTTATTAGATCTACCCAAGTACATTTCATTCTAAAAAATATTAATTTTAACTCCAAGGAGAGAAAAAGACTATTTTGGGGATTTTTGGCAGTAAAAGGAGAGATGACAGAAAACTATGGGGAGATAAAGGGGGAACAGGATCACTATGTGAGCTGGACTCTAACCTGTCTGGAGCATTTCTGTGCCACCTTCTATGTCAGGGCTCCAACATTATTCCTGTTTGAGTCCTGTTATCTTACCAGCTTCATCTCAGTCTGTAGACAAGGATGTTTCCTATTCTAAAGTGAAGTGTGTGTCTTGAGGGGGCGCTCACACTGGCAGGCATTTTATCCAAGTCTCTGTTCTCTTTGACGCTAATAAGTGTTCCTACTCGACCACTGTATCCAACTATATCAGGTGGTGGATCACAAGTCCCATTGGTAGTCGCCACATTGCACTGATATTTTGCATAAAGATATGCTCTGCTAACTTTTTCCATCAAAAATGTACACATTTTTTTCAAACAGGCATTTCTTGAGTGAATTTCAATCTGTAACTAATGGTGTACCAAGGCTTGTGACGTTTTCTAGATTACACAATAATCCAAATTTGCCACAAAACCCATTTGGGTACAAAAGTGGTGTCACAACTGAGAAACCAACCCATCTCAAACAAGATTTTAAAACATAAGACAGACAAATACTAGTGGCTTATTGTGACTTAGCAACATAGATAATACTTAAATTTTCTGCTGACATCCCAGACATGAATTGTGGTTCTGACTGAAACAGAAAGGATTTATGTGTGACAGAGAAGGAGAGAGATATTCATTCTTCCAGTAATTGGTCTTCATTACTCTGTGTTTTAAAGCCCACTGCTATAGCCATTTCTGCCAGCATCTCAAAGGAGCATTCCAAAAATGTTACCTCAGATCTTATTCATTACAACAGTACTAAATTATCCCAGATCTGCTACAGGGAATTAAATGTTTTTCTTACCTCCACAGGACTCACTAGGCCATTGTGCTTTTAAAAGAAATAACAGAAAATCCTTCACCACATTGAGAGTGTCTAGATAAATATTTGAACAGGTTTAGACACCAAATGGTTTGCAAGCTGATCAATGCAAAGCTTCTGAGAAAAAAATAGAAGTGTAGCAGGTGTACAGATATGAAAGTTTTGCGATTTAAATGTAGTTTTATATTTTGTGTAACTGATTAATTTCTGCTATATTTCTGTGTATTTATGATTTTAAATCTAAATGTGATGTACACATTTGCATTTTGTTTTATATTTTCTTCATTTAATAATTTTTTTTATCAGTTTTAATTTGATATACACTCACTGAGCTCTTTATTAAGAACACTAATGGTCTTCAGCTGTTGTAGCCCATCCACCCCAAGGTTTGACGTGTTGTGCATTCTGAGATGCTATTCTGCTTACTACAATAGTACAGAGTGGTTATCTGAGTTACTGTAGCCTTTCTGTCAGCTCAAACCAGTCTGGCAATTCTCATCAAAAAGACATTTCCATATTCAGAAGTGCTGCTCACTTTTTGGCATCATTCTGAGTAAAATCTAGAGACTGTTGTGCATGAAATCCCAGAAGTTCAGCAGTTACAGACATACTCAAACCAACTGTGATCCTCTCAAACCAGCCAGGATTAGGGCTGGGCGATAAGACAATGTTAACGTATATCGACGATGTCTTACAAATCTCCGGATGTTGATTTCGACATATATTGACAGACGATGGTCGACAATATTGGCAAATGGCAAAATTATGGATCTGGTAAGTCACCAGATATATTAAACAGTAGCCAAGAGTATTACATTTTGCACCTGCCATCCGCCGAATGCAACGAGGCTGAATCCAGCTCATTCTTCACAAGCACCTAGGCCAAATGCAGGTGTTTCATGAGTTGGTAAGTTTGCTCATCTACCCACAACAGTTGTGGGCTACCTGTAAGACGTCTCAGGAGTAACACATGACAAGAAATGCTTTTAAACACTAAGACACGTGCTTGAAGATGCACACTTTATTATTATTTTAAAGATCCGACAAAAGAAAAGCCATCAATACCCACACTGATGCACTGTTTGTTCAGAGGCGTGCAGCAGGATCATGTCTCATGGAAACGTGTATGAAAAGGGTTACAGCATCACTCTTTCTTCACTGTTTCTTCTTCACAGTTGTCTGAGTCGTCGAATAGTGTAATGTATGAGAATGCTGCAAATGACATAAGACCATCTCAGGAGGTGCTCAAAGTTTAGTGCGCTATATTTCCATGGATCATTTTGCACTTAACATGCATTGTCAGTGCAACTCTGCAGGTTCGGTCAAAAATATCTTTGTATCAAAGAAACAAAGACAAAGGTGATTTAATCATAAAACAATACAAGACCACGTTTACCTTGAACGTAAAATTGAGTTGTATTTTCTTTTCTTTAGGCAGCATCAACTGAATCAACAAAACGCAATACAAACACAAATTCGATAACACACATTTGGCAGCATTATGTTGGGAAGACAAAGAAATATATTAGGCTTACACTTAATATAAAAACTAGTGTTTTCTATTCGTTTATGCACAGACTATGTGAAGTAACAAACTGTTTTAACCATTTTGAAAGTTAGAAATTATGTTGAACTGTCTATAGGTAATGGTTTATTTATTTATTTTTAATTAAGATAATTATTATAATTATTATTATCTTTACATTTATAATTTTCTTTAGTTCTTAATTTTTAGGCTATTAGTAATTTCCCACCTGCTGTCTTAAACGAATAACTGCGTGATTGCAAATGGGGCTGTTGGAGACAAGTACATTTTTGGATTTGGGAAGGTGCAAATAAAAAAATTTTATCACTTCGTTATTTTAATAGCTTTTTTGGTTTTTTATTTTTAAAGAAATATCAATAAATAAAGAATATTCAATGACCGTCGGCAGGGGGGTGATGATATAATCAGATATCGCTATATTTTTTAAGCCTATTACCGATTAAAGATTTTTTACATATCGCCAGGCCCTAGTCTGGATTCAACAATCACTCCATGGTCAAAATCACTGAGATTCATATTTTTTTTGACATTTTGACAGTTAATGTGGAGATTAACTGATGCTCCTGACCTGTATCTGTATGATTTTTGCATTGCATTGCTGCAACACGATTGGCTGGTTGGATAATTGCATGAATAATAGGTGTACAGGTGTACCTAATTCAGTGTTAATTGAGTGTATATTTACCCCTTTTCAGTTTCTTTGTTGACCAGGAACATGTTTTATTATTATGTTTTTTTTTTAATCGAACTCCTGTGAAAAATTATTGCTAGTCTGTGTGAGTTTTCTCTGTGCATTGCTGCCAGACGCTGTGCGATCTTCTAATATCTGTTTCTTTGTTGACCAGATTCAATAAATTGGGACTTACTTGATGGCAAGAATTCTGGAGTTTCAGAGAGTCATTTCCAACACAATGCACACTATAGAGTGCTATAGAAGCAATGTAAAATTAATCCCTAATCACATACCAGATTTGGACCAGATCAGACAGAAAAGGTGCTAGCAAGTTGTTTGCAGACTGGGAATGGCTTAACCTTGTTTTAGTACGTCAGTTAAGAAAATAAAAGATGTAGGTGCTCAGCCTTGATAAAACTCTGTATACGTGATACTTTAGTAGCCAGATAACATTATCAATTCATGTGATTTTAAAACTAGATTTGTACCCATGCCTGAAAGCTAATTTATGCTATAAATGATCATTTATCACCTGTGTGATAAAGTGACCTCTCTTACACAATTGTCACTCCTCTGTATCTCTCACTCCAAATTAAAGCACCTGGTTTTGTCAACCTGAAACTTACTCTGAAACTTTGAGTTTAATTAGCTTTGTGAAACATTGATTGTTAACTGTGTTGCTACGCAGTTACTAGGGTTTCAAGAGTTTTTGTGGGTAGATGTTTCAAGGGTGTTCTGGGAGTTTGCTTAATGCCCCAAATTCAAATTGCAGTGACTACACATTTTGTAAAAACCTTGCAACAGGGGAGTCTCATGGCACTCTGCGAGGTTCGAACGTGTGAATAGCGAGCTCTGCGCACTTTGCTGGTTTTAATGCTTTTTGTGTCATAAACCAGTGGAATTCGATAAGCTCTGTTTCATAATTGTTCTATGAAGACAATATTTTAAATAATTCAAAATCCTTGGGATTTGGAGACATTAAAAGACACATACATTTTCAAGCTGAGGCCCCTGACCAACAGGTCGAGAGCCCGGGACTCAATTTGGCTGGTATAGTGGAAGAGATTAAGTGTCAACTGTCGAACATGATGGCAATGCTGACGAAAGTCATTGAGAAACGGATTGGTTATCTGAGTCATCGGAGAGGGAATTAGATGCTAACCCGCTAGTGACCAAGACGGACCATTTGGGGAAAGTTGGAAGACCTTGAGAATTGTAACTGGTGAAACAATGTACAAATTGTTAGAATTCCTCACGACGAAGAAGGCTGAGATATGGTGAAATTCCTAAACAAGTTCTTCCCGAGTCTGCTCGACATAACATGCCATAAGCTGGAAATTGAGCGAGCTCACAGAGTCCTGGCTCGGAGATCCATGGAGGGAGTCAGGCCCCAATCAATTCTGGCCACATTTCTGAGATCATTCGATAAAGATCTTGTGTTACGTGAGGCGAGGAGTAAAGGAAGGCTTTCTTGGAAGAACCACAGCATTTTCTTGCTCCCAGACTTTGCGTATTCGACAAGAGAGAAACGTGATTGATTCAAGGAATGCAAGAAATTCTTACATCAATGGAAGGCCTCTTTTGCACTGATGTTCCCGGCCAAGTTAAGAATAGATACTAAGGATGGCCACAAAATATTTACATGTCCACAGCAAGTGATGTCCTTTATAAAGTCAATGGAATGAGTAAGTCATTGTGTGATGCTCTCAATGCAGCCGAATGGACCCGACTCACTGAAAATTCACTTGACTTATGTGTTTCTTTTTGTGTTGGTTCCACCTAGCAGCTGGAGTTTGTTTTGTGGAATATTTCTTGCAAATATTGGAGTGATTAGGGCATTTGTTCCACTCATGTAACAGCCAAATGGGCCGGCTCACTGAACATTCATTTGACTGCTCGAAAGTGTAAGTTTTATTTTCTTTCTTTTTGTTTCCGCTAGCAGCTGGAGTTTGTTTTGTACACACCTTCAGGATAATTATGTGGATGAATCTACACGTTCTTTGTGCCTTATTCCGGCTGGATTTTAAGATTAAGATTAAACTTCATTGTCATTGTCATTGTCATTGTCATTGTGCAGAGTACAGGTACAGAGCCAATGAAATGCAGTTGTTTTCACATATCCCAACTAAGCTGGAGTCAGAGTGCAGGGTCAGCCATGAAACAGCACCCCTGGAGCAGATAGGGTCAAGGGCCTTGCTCAAGGGCCCAACAGTGGTATCTTGGCAGTGCTGGGGCTTGAACCCCTGACCTTTTGGTCAGTAACCCAGAGCCTTAACCACTGAGCCACCACTGGCCCATTTGTTTTATAGATTATTTTCTATCCAGAGTGTTTAGAGGGGATGGACGGCGGTTGGTGCCGTCATGCAACGGGGTCAATGCACACGTTTTTTTTTTTATAGCAAAGTCCTTCATTTGGAATGGTAAACATCCCAGATTACATTTTAATATGTTACATAGCCCAATTGACAAAGGTGGGCTAGGCCTACCCAAGATTATGTTTTATTACAATGCATTCGTCTCAGACATTTGGCTCATTGGTCGCTTCCACCTGAGAGAGCCCCTCCCTGGTTTTGTATTGAACAGGATGTTCATTCCCCTATTTCGCCATTGCAAAGCCTTTCTATCAAACTAATTGGAGAAGTTAAGTTACACCCCGTTTTCTCGCATTTGCACTCGGTATGGACAAAAGTGTCCAGTGTGTTTAATTCTGACATTTATTTAAATGTTGCCTCAAGCATATGGCACATTCCAAAATTATGTATTAATAAGTCTCCTTTCTGTTGGTCAGAGTGGATTGTGAGGGGGGATACTACACTCGGTGACCTACATGAGAGAGTAGTGTTGAGATCTTTTGAAAATTTGGTTCAAAATGTTTTGATTCCCAAATCTCAGTTTTATAGGTATTTACAGCTGAGCCACCTGCTTTGTACTATTTTTGGGAGTAGCATACACCCCCCTAAAGTGGCAGATAATCTGGGAATGGTGGTTACTGCTTTTAGAAAAGGTCATGAGGCATCAGAGTATTACTCCCTACTAATACAGAGTCGGGGGGATGGAGCTTTAACTTCTATCAAGAGATTATGGAAATAATAAAAATACTTTAAACTTGGAACTGGAGGAGGGAGTGTGGGCTAGGATTCTAAAAAACATCAACTCTGCATAGACTTGGACCCCCTGAAAATCTACAGATTTTATTGGATCCCATCTAGATTGTATAGGCTTGGTCTTAAAGACACAACCACCTGCTGGAGATGCCAATTGGAGGATGGAGACACAGCCTATGTTTTTTGGTGGTGTGTTGAGATCCAGGGGGTGGGGGTGAGGGTGGTGGAGGTATAAATGTGTGTGACTATTATATATATTTTGTGTTTGATTGCACTTTTTTGTGTATATACTCACATGTGACTGCAGGGATGTTTGTTAGGGGTCAGGGTTGGGTTGGGTATTGGAAGGGGGTGGGGTGGTTGTGGAAAATTTGAGCTATCATTCATGTCCACAGCACAATGGATTAACTTCTGCATGAGCAATAGTAAAAGTAATAGTGATGCTTGCCTTAGCAAGCAAAACTAATAAGCAATGAGAGTACATCAAAAGACAGAAAATGTACAGATTGCTTTAGAACAACTCCTGAATCAAAACTGGACAGATGATCACACTGCACATAGCACTGAGAGCCCTCCCAACACATTAAGACATTTTAAGATACCGGCATAATTGCTTCCAAAACACTCCATATCCATTTTTCCTTCCCATTGTTGGTTGGTTTAATTAACAGAGCAATGTCACACTAATGGGAGCGAGACATCATGGATTAAGGGGAGGTGGGTCAATGGTTGCTAGTTTTCTCCATCCTATGTTGACTTTCCCAGGATGATGAACGCGAGATCCAAGAGTATGTTCTCCTGACCTCATAAGATGAGCTGAGTCTGATTTGTGCAGCCCCTGCAATCTCTGCTTCATGCCTGGAGGCCTGATTATGATGGAGATGAAGCTGGCACATGGAGTCCCTGTAATGCAAACCACCCACACCGTCCTTCCACCATCCAGTCAGCTGTGTGTTACTCATGGCTTGCTGGCCAAATTCCGGCAATAAATCTGACATCACGAGAATAAAAACGATGCAGGTTCAGCCAAGGATCCAAAAAAAGACTGCTGATCTTTGGCTCTTGACTCTTGAGTGCTCCTCCCAAATTAATGAATCAATCTTAATTTAACACAGTGCCCTTCAGTATGACTTGCCTTTCAGTGCTACAGATAGTAAAACAAAGTCTATAAAACAATAGGTTTAAAATGTGTGGGTGGTCTAGAATAAGGGGCTGAGGATGAGCAGAATTTGTCTCAGTAGGGTTGAGTGAGGCACTGAATTGGATAGTAGAGATGGGTCACAATGGTCGACAAAGACTTGTCGATTAAGTTGATGAGTTTAATATTTATTTTATTTTATTAGTCATTTTAAACATGTGGTACTATACAAAGCATGCTAATAGCATGCTGTGCTTTAGCTGTTTTACAGTTTGTACTGTAAACACTGTTTAAAGTTGTATATTTAAATGTATCCCCTTTAACCCTCTGGGGTCGACGGATGCGCCGGCGCATCCTGCTGGATTTTTTCGTCATTAGAGCAAAAACAACATTTCAGTCATTTTGGGGCATACAGATATGTGTAAGGCATCATTAGAGACTATAAAGCAGGGGTGGGCAAACTACGGCCCGCGGGCCACATACGGCCCGTTTGGCTGTTTAATCCGGCCCGTCGAGTATTTAGAAAATTGTCTTAAATATTGCATTCATTTTGCCTTTTTCCTGCAATACTTGAATAAAGCAGATCAATTCATTCAGCGCTGTTGTGGCTGCGCTGCGGTGTGTCACGTGACAAGCAATGACGCGTCACCATGGAAACCATACAGTGACTAAATAACGGTTACATTGCAAAACTCACGCTGCGGAGTGAGACAGAATTTTTTTAATTAACAATGAGTGGACCAAAGAAAAGAAAAGTGGACAGTGAGTGCCGCATTTTTAATAAGGAGTGGACAGCTAAATATTTTTTCACCGAAGTCCGATCAAAGGCCGTATGTCTTATTTGCCAAGAAACCATTGCAGTTTTCAAAGAATACAATATCAGCCGCCACTTTTCCACCAAGCATGCTAACCATGTTAGCAACCAGTCAGAGCAAGAAAGGAAGGCTACTGCTCAGAGGTTAGCAGCCAATTTACAGGCTCAGCAAAATATTTTTCTTCGACAAGCTACTATTCAGGAGTCAAGTACCAAGGCAAGTTATTTGCTGGCATTCAAATTAGCAAAGGCCGGCAAGCCTTTCTCCGAAGGGGAGTTTTTGAAAGAATGTATGGTAGAGATTGCGAGTCTCTTGTGTCCAGAGAGCAAAAACAAATTTGAACAAATTAGTTTATCATGCAGAACAGTGACCCACCGTATACAACTAATTGACGAAGATTTGACCAACGACTTGAACAAAAAAGCAGAGTCATTTAAGTTCTATTCGTTAGCACTGGACGAAAGTAACGACATAAAAGACACCGCGCAGCTCTTAATTTTTATCAGAGGGATTGACGATAATTTTGAGATCACGGAGGAGTTTTTGGCCATGGAGTCCATAAAGGGGACAACACGAGGAGTGGACTTGTATGACAGCTTGACTGGTGTCATCGAGAGGCTTAAGTTACCATGGTGTAAACTTGTGAATGTCACTACAGATGGATCGCCAAATTTGACAGGAAAAAACGTTGGGCTGCTGAAAAGAATCCAGGATAAGGTGAAAGAGGAAAACCCTGAGTTGGATATCATTTTCCTGCACTGCATAATCCACCAGGAAGTCCTGTGCAAGTCTGTCTTGCAGCTTGATCACGTAGTGAAGGTAGTCGTAAAGCTTGTAAACTTCATTAGAGCAAGAGGACTTAACCATCGTCAGTTCATTCAATTCCTTGAAGAAACTGATGCTGATCACCAGGACTTACTGTACCACTCTAATGTCCGTTGGTTAAGTTTGGGGAAAGCATGTCAGCGACTGTGGGAGCTCAAAGGGGAGATAAGCTCATTTTTGGAGTTAATGGGGAAGGCTGGTGAGCTGAGCGACACAGACTGGCTTTGTGATTTTGCGTTCGCTGTGGACATATTGGCACACATGAACGTGCTGAACGAGAAGCTACAAGGACAAAGATCAATTTGTGCATGACATGCATGCAAATGTGAAAGCCTTCAAAACCAAATTGACTTTATTCTCAAGGCAAATTTCAAACAACACATTCGCTCATTTCCCCACACTAGCGACGCTGAAAGAGGCCTCTCAACATGCGAAGAAATACAGCAAATCACTGGATGTCCTGCACAGAGAATTTTTCCGTCAATTCTCTGATTTTGAAAAAATCGAGAAGTCTCTTCAGCTGGTGTCATGTCCCCTGTCACTGGACTCTGAAACAGCGCCGCAGGAGTTGCAATTGGAATTCATAGATCTGCAGTGTGACTCCATCCTAAAGGAGAGGTTTGACTCCTTGAAAGTGGATAAGTTTTATGCTTCACTCAATGAAACCAAGTTTCCAAACATCCGACAGTTGGCACAGAAGATGCTGGTGTTGTTTGGCTCTACTTACGTGTGTGAGCAGACGTTCAGCGTGATGAACATCAACAAAGCAAAACTGATGATCACCTGAGATCGGTCCTGAGAATTGCCACAACTAAACTGACACCAAACTTCGATGCGCTGGCAAAAAAGGGTGATCAACAACACTGTTCTCACTGAAACTGAATAAAGGTAGGTAGGTTGGCTAATCTTTACTTTTTAGGTATTGAGTTTCATATGTAATTTATAACTAATATCCCAGCAAACAGAACGTTGGCACGATTGAATCATTGACATTTCAGCACTCCTTGAACAGAGAGCGACTTAAGTGCATAGGCTCCTTGTTGCACGTTAATGTTTTTTCCTTTTTTGGAAACTCAGAGGGAAAAAAAATGTTTGTAACCGTTTGTACGCCTGTTTAGTTTTTCATTTGATTTGTCTGATATTTCGTTTCTTTGCTCCTCTGGATTTGTAGATGTCTTGGACTGCTTCCGGTTACCGACCTTTATCGCCCGGCTTTCGACTACGCTCCCCCGTCTCTGCCATGTACAGAACCCGGTTTTGTTCATTAAATGTTCTGATCTGCCTTTGTTTTTTATGTTTTATTTATTATACTTAAAATAAATGTGTATATTCGATTATTTAGTTTTTTTTTCACAAATGTATGACTTTTGTGTATGAAGTGCAATTTGATTACCATATGCAGTTTTAATAAAGTTGAATTAATGTAACATTCTGTCATTTTTACTCTTCTAAGTGTACACTTGCTGGTGTTTTGTTTCTAATTTACTGTTAGGCCCATTAAATAATACTAAGGATAAACAATATTTAAAAAGAATATAATTATCTGACTAATTAAAAATGAACCTCAAAACATAACAATGCTAAATGGGGGATATCTATAGCATAAATTAATTGTCAGAACGTCAGATGTTGCCATGTAAATGTGTTTGCTGGGATAATCTGCTACTGGGCCGGCCCGCTGTCAAATTTTAAAACCCAGTGTGGCCCTTGAGCCAAAAAGGTTTGCCCACCCCTGCTATAAAGGGTCTACTTTTATTTGTGTACACTCACAATAACAACAAAACCTTGTGCTTTTGTAAAATAAAGAAAATAAAAAGGGTGAGCTTTCAGCAGTCTCTGTGTCCGCAAGCATCTGACACATGTCACAAAATTAACTGAAACTCCATGAATACTTATCACACAAACATGAAACATATGTCTAAAGAAAGCTTAAAATGTCTACTTTTAAATAAAATAATTCAAATTTAAAATAAATATTCTTCTGCAATGTAATCTGTATGAAACTAAGCAATGTACAGTTTCTCCTGGCTCAGCTAATTATCCCTAATGTGATCACACCCACGGGCAGAGTGTGCTATTCATATGGTAATGAAATGAGGCGATCAATGCAAATGGTAAACGCCCCATGAAATGAACATCTAGTTCATTCACTTTTCTGCGCATTTGGAAGATCACACGATACACAGATGAGAAAACTCCTGGATAGTGATAAAGATTTAACATTTTCCTCAGAAGAAGAGCGGGACTCCGATGAACATTTGCACTTCCGATGTATTTTGAAGAGAGACTTGATCCAGCCGAGGATACAATTTCAGATGAGTAAGTCATTTAGTTTTCATTAGTTGACATGCTATTTTATATAACCATGTACATATTTTACTAGTGGGACTGTTTCCAGACTTGCCAGCCAGGATTCAGAGTATTGACATTTGAAATATGTCCTAATAAGCAAGTTTTAGTTGCATTTAAATGCTGTTTCGGCTATAGCAGGTATTTAAATTGTATGCTGCATGATATAAATATGATATGTAATATGATATAAAATTATATGAATGTTTAGAATATATTTTATCTAGTGTTTATGCTGCCTCAATATCATCAATGCTTGTGATTGCAAATATCTGTTCAGGTGTAAATGAGTACAATTTAAATATGCCCATATTAGAAAATCACCATCTTATAATGATTTCTGAAGGATCATGTGACACTGAAGACTTCAGTAATGATGCTGAAAATTCAGCTTTGATCAAAAATTGCATTTTACAATATATTCAAATAGAAAACTGTTCTTTTAAATTGTAAAATGAGTTCACACAATGTTTTTACTGTATTTTGGATCAAATAAATGCAGTCTTGGTGAGCAGAAGAGACTTCTTTTAAACAGTAGTGTAGGTATAAAATTAAGTAAGTCTTTATATAAAGAAAATGTATAGTCAGATTACTTCTTTTAACTTAAAACTTGATTTTGATTATTAAGTCTCCTCACATTCATTCTCTTTCTGTCACATTCCTCATTGATAGGCCCAGGGGAGGGATATTTTGTCTCCTCAGGTGTGAATTACCTCAATATTCATGATCATTCACGCCTCCTCGCATATGACCTTTCTTACACTAAAAGTGTCTTACAAAAGTTAAATTACTATATTGTTTTGTATGAATGAGTGATCAGGATGGTTTTCACATCATTTTGTAACAAAAAATCTAGGCTACAAGATCCAGTTCTCAAAAGTCTTGTGGACAAATGTTTTTTATGTATTATATGGCCTTATTTCAATGACATAAAAATTAAGTTTTTTTCAAAAACCATGCATAAACGTTATTTAGTCGTTAAGGCTTACCTTCAAACTCAGTGTCTCTTTGCTTGACATCATGACAAATTCAAAAGAAATCAGCCAAGACCTCAGAGAAAATATTGTGAACCTCCACAAGTCTGGTTCATCCTTGGGAGCAATTTCCAAATGCCTAAAGTTACTACGTTCATTTGTACAAACAATAGTATGCAGCCAGCATACTGCTTGCTCCAACTATGACCAGCATTTCTTAGAAGATATTATGATTTTGTTTTGTTATGTTAACTTTTGCAAGATCCAAAGTTAAGCATAGTAAGGCCTGAATACTCTACACAAGAATTCATTTGTATGTGTTGTGCATGTGTTGCATTCTAAGCATTGCCACAAGGGCACAGTTGAGGTCATTATCGTAAACTGTCTTCCTCCTACAATCAATTGTCTATTTCAGGTCAACTACTTTCATAGTGGAGCAACAGTTTGAAGAACATTTTAAAATGGTTAATCTGTCATCACATGTATTTCCAACTTCCAGAGTAACACATCTGGTTTAATGGAATTCACTTTTGAAGGATTATTGCTTGAGCCCCTGAGTACTGTGGTTGGTTAACACCACAGTGCAATGAATGAGCACATATTAATGTACAAAGGGACAGTATTACTGACTGGAAGATCGGATGATTTTTCTGACTTGGATCTTTGAATCTTGTTCAAAAAAATAAACAAATCTTTTTTCAAGTCATTTTGTTCATTTGTCACATGACAGTCGCATACAGGAAGCAGAGTCTTCGGGTGTTAAGTCTTTTGTTCACTGTTCACATGACATCCGCAGACAGTAGGTACCCATAGGATCTGTACAGGAAATAGGATTGATTAATTCACCTCACGAATTGGTCTTCAGATCTGAGTCTTTCCTTCATTTGTCACATGACTGCTACTAGCTTTGCATAGAAGACAAAAAAATCTTTCATTATTTATTTTACTCTTTACAGCTTACAATTAATTGTGTTGCAGTTGTTAGTATCAGTTACAAGATATTGTCTGCCAAATGTAAAAAACAAAGTAAAAAGGTCTTCAATGTCTACCAATAAATTCGAAGGGAAATTTTATAAGATATGCTTGATTTGGGTCTAGAGTTCACAATAAGGACATAAATCATACAACAAAGGAATGCATCATGAGGGGAAAATATATTACAGTTTATTCCAAATCAGTTAAATAGTCAAGTAAATAATATGGGGGTTTCTAATAGCTTTTACACTCTATGATAGTTTTTAAAGAAAAGATAAAAGTTGTTAATCCATTAAAAACAGTTTGGGACTGGGCTTAAATTTAAGTCATCTTGCTTTATGAGTGTGATTTGATCAAATTTAAAGCTAACTAACACTTTATTACCAGATTCAGTGTTATGGAAAAGAACCATCATGACAGCGGGGGGCCTGGGTAGATCAGTGGGTAAAGACGCTGAATCCAAGGCGTGCAGAATGACTCCAGTCAGGCTTCCTATGCAAAAAAATTGGCACAGTTGCTATGGAGGCTACAGTCACATGGGATAACCTCCTCATAGTCACTACAATGTGGTTCCCACTTTCGGTGGAGCACTGGTGAGTTGTACGTGGATGCCGCAGAATATAGCGCGAAGCCTCCACATGCACTATATCTCTGCGGTAACATGCTCAACAAGTGACATGACAAGATGCGCAGATTGACGTCTCAGATGTGGAGGCAACTAAGATTCATCCTCCGCCACCCAGATTCAGTCACTATGCCACCACAAGGACTTAGAGGGTATTGTGAATTTGGCATTCCAAAATGTGGAGAAAAGGGGAGAAAAATCAATACAGACATATTCACAATGTTATATATTGCAAGAAATTAAAAAATGCTAAAATCTGAGACCAGAAATGCTCCATGTAACCTAACTAACAGCTTGTATTTAAGAGAGGTTTGAAGTATTAAATAAATTCTGTTTCCAACACAGAACTTTTGCAGATGAACAAAAGATTCAGATCTGAAGACCCATTTGATAGGTGAACTAATGAATTAATATTCCTGTTGAGCCTATACGGCTGTCACATGAAAAATGAATGAAAGACTCGTAACCGAAGACAGACTTGGGAGGTTATCTAATAATTTATGTTTCCTGTACGGATCCTATGTGTACCAATAAGGCTGTCACATGTCAGATGAATGAAAGACTCATACGCAAAGACACAGGAGGTGAACTAAACATTTCTGTTTAGCATAAGGTGCCTATGAGACTGTCCCATGTCAAATGAATGAAACACAAACATGGATTTAGCGCATGCACGGCCACAACAAAATGAACGAATAACTCTCTGAAATTACGTTCGTTCATGAATGACCCATCACTAGACAGTATGCTTGCAATGCATTAGCCCAGCATTCAAATATGTGTTTGTGTACTTGCATAGAGTATGCTTCTGGCCTAAGTGTCCATTCAGACCAAACATGTTTCAACAAATGGAACAGAATGAAGGTGTCTCAATATGCTTTCTTAAAAGTTAAGGTTCTTTTAAATTGTCAAGGTCTCAATTTACCACCCACCCCATAAAAAAAGCATCAGGATCTCCAATTGTTTGAACATTTCACAGACTTGAAAACGTCTAGTTTGTTGACTCTACAAACCGCTACAACAAGCAACCTACTATGGCAGTAACATTCCACTTGATTTTGCGAAAATATTTCTGACATTTGTGTAATGTTTGGGTCAGAAAATCAAGTAGTCTGGTCAAAAGACAATATTTAGACTGACGACTCCTGTGGTGACTCTACGGGGCTACTATTGAAGGCCATAACCTGTGCAAAACACACACAGGGCTCTATATAATGAAAGCACATAGCTGTTCACCAGGAGCGGGTAAATACCCATGTCCGTGCACCGTGTTCCTATACTCTCACAGCCACATTTCATTCTCAGCTCTCACCTGAAAGCTTAGCTGATACATAGTGGGTACCAAACAGAGATGCAGCAGCACGCTTTAGCAGAGCTTTTTTCTCCGTCCTGTGAAGTACCTAACTTGCCCCGATCCACTTGAGTGGCAAATGTGTCATTATCCCAAGAGGGGACACCCATCTTGGCTGTCCTTGTGAAGCTGACGCTAAGTGATTGACGCCAAATGTAGTCAACCCAGTGTTGTTATGGCTTCAAGACTGTGGGGCTGTGCAAATTCTGCGAAGAATGCTGGAGCTTCATCGTTCTACTGTACAGCTGAACAAAACAAGTATGAGTGACATTAAATGTGACTTTTCTCAAAACAATTGGTTTAAAGGGAAGGTTTGGGCTCTAGAGTTGATTAAATATCTGCGATGAGGCACAGCATCTGGTTACACAACTGATCATTCGAGATAGGGGTGACTAATGAGCTGCCTTCTCTTTCTGTGTGTCACAACCATATTGTACCATCCCATGCATTATGAATGCATGACAAATAATCAAAGTTCAAATCTGGCTTCACTACCCATCTGTTTATCTAAAGTATTTTACAAAAGCTTAACGAAACTAGCTGTTTAGACAACATATTTAACAGATTAATTAAGTGCTATGTGAAAAGATATTTTCTTAGCAAAGATTCTTAGACCACATCCACACTAATATGTTTTTGTTAGAAAACACATACATTTTTATGTTTACACCTGCCATTCACACTGGTACGGCATTTTCCTCCACCGAAAACTGGTAAATCTTAGGCAGTGTCTTGGTGGTTTGATGTCACTTCCTTTTCCTGATAATTTAACCAATTATGCTCACTGGGTTATCCAAACTACCCGAAACGGCTTCACACCTTTCCACTTAGTGTAATATCCCTAAATGTAAGTCATTGTTTTACTTTATCCTTAACGTCACAATGATCTCTTGAACTGCTGAGCTTTAATCAAGAAAATGTGTTAACTTCAATGATATATGAATAGATGTAAATTGTGGGCCAACTGTATACTTTTTTTAAATGTAAAACTCTTGCTACACAACCTGTGGTTTGCCAAGCACATAATGACATGCTAAGACTGGCATTTTAATAGCACTAATTTGATGGCCTTGTGTCTCCCCATGGTCATTACCATCCTTCTAGTAGCCAACAGAACCATTATAACAGTTTAAAATGTACTGTACCAGTAAAGCACATACAACTGGTATAAGATAATCCTCTCCTCAGCCAGTCATGAACTGGCACTGGTATTACTCAAAAATAACCTTATGGAGCCTGATATAGAGCCAGTGAAATTGGCAAAGCACAGCGTTCGGGGTAATACAACGACACAAAGGCTCTATACCAATGGTTCTTAAACTGGGTGCCACCACGACTGGCTAGGAGTACCACTGAATCTCTGCTCAGTTCAATATTTTTTTGGCCTTGCAATGTCTCGTGGTAAATGCGGCAGTGCACATGAACAGACAAATGCACATCTTGTTCAAATGCCCCTCTTGACATATTAATATAGGTAAGTAGGGTAAGTAGGCGAGATAACAATTTGTGCCCTCTTGAAGTGATATTAATGTACATGCAGCCATAAATGTATTATTGTCAGTATGTCTCCCTTGTGTTTTTCAAGGACTCTTATTTTGAAGTTTTCCTCCTGACTACATTTCCCAGAATTCACTGCCCTCATCACAAAGTTTTCTTGACATTTACACCACACAAAGTCTGACTACCAACTTCTGAGAGAGAACCTGATTAAAGAATTTTCAGACCCAGAGTCTGAGCAAGAAATGTTTACCGCCCTGAACACCAAACAGGGACGGAAAGAAACCATTCAAGCCTACTACCATAGACAATAGAAAGACTACTTCCAGTCTTGGAACAAACCTGAGATGGAAGAAGAATTCAATTTCAAAACCATTTTCCTCAGAAACCTGCATCCCACGAATCATATAGGAGTCACAGCCTGTCCTCGCACGATGACGGCTCAACAACTGCGTGACTTAGCACACATGGCTTATGTAAAACAAAGAATGGCCTCAAGAAAGGCCCACAAGTCATCGTCAATCTGAAGCCTTACCTCTCAAAATCAAGGGCTGGCATCAGAAGGTATGTGGCATGTGGGGGTATAATGACCCCCACATTAGTGCCAGACCCATATGCATGTCCAAACACTGGGAAAAACTGTGGACCAAACCACGTCTCTTAAGCAGTCCAAAAGAAAGGATGACATGGGAACACAGATGGACGTTTCAAGGCAACCTATGACGAAAACCAATGCAACAACATGTAGACAGACACAGAACTGAGCCTACACACAGACTCAGAAGTGCACTTCGGGAATGTTGGTGTTTATTAAATTTTGATATAGTCAGTTGTATCTAAGATATAAAAGTTCATGATTAAACATGCACTATTTTGAGTGGGAAGTTGTAAGAATCCTCCACACAAAGGATTTTAACTCAATGCCACTTCTTATTGGCTCAGGACACCTTTGGGCTGCGGCCAATATCAGTTCAAAACACTCTGCTCTTAGAACTCTCTTGGAATCCTCTCTTGGAACCGTCGCTTGGTCTCCTCTCTTCGGCTCTCTTGCTTTTTCCAAATCCTCCATGCCATGTATAGTCCAAGGAAAACTCGGGACTCAAAGTCCCGAGGAAGCCTCTCACTCTCTGCACTATGGTTCACACACCCAACGGGAGTCGTGAGTCCTCCTAGCGGAATGCCTCGCTTCATCCAGACAACAACTATCCAAAATTATTACAGAGTCCAAGACATCAACGAAACAAACTTCTACAAATGCCTAAGAACCAAGAAATGCAACGCAAGGAAACACAACGCAAGGAAACGCAACGCATTGCAAGGAAATGCAATGATGCGCAAGTACATCTCCAGACTTTTGCTCAAAGTGCTGGTGTATTAGTTAAATAATTTGTGTAATCTGATTGCAATCAATTTAGACTCGAAGGATAAATGGTTCTTCAGACATTGTCAACAGGCTTCATAAAGATAATTTTCACTGTATTGATCATTCTGTCACTTTACTGACCAACCTGTTTCATGTTGTATGTGTTAGATTAGTTTATGTTTACAATAGCAATAAAGTTTGTCTGTATTCTAAGATAATTTGACTGTGGTATATTTTGATAAATAATCGCATCCCTGTTTTTAAAAGATTTCGCTTCAAAGCTATTCTAGTTATTTGTCATTTATCAAATTTATGATATTGTCAAACGCAACTAATTCCATTATAAATGTCCTTACATAATAATGATGTAGAATAAGGACAGTTTAAATTAATTACTAGCTCACACATACTATGTTGGGGGTACACGGGCACATTAACCCATCCAGTGTAAATTTATACAACCAAATTTGCTACACCCTTCTGTTTTGTTCATCCATTGTCAGTCCTAAAAGTGTTATGTTGTAAGGTTGAAGTGTTACGTTGTGTTGTTATTTGTGATGTTTAGCTTTTATAGTTTGTTCCACTCCTCTGTATATTATTAAAAGATTGAAAGTATCCACTCCTGCGTCTCCTCTCTTCCTTTCTAAGTACACAGCATTACAATTATGTGAGTTTAAGCAGACAGGATAAAATCTTATATCTCAAAATATCCAATCTGTGCGATATGTAAATGCAGCCTAATAGACCTGCTGTTGTCTGTTATAGGCCTATCGTTAATAATAATCAAACAACAATATTGACAAAAAAAAGAGAAAAGCACTGTCCTTGCCTTGATAACTTTAGTAGTTTTAAGCCACTGGCAGGTCTCCTTCTCAGTCAAACTATGAATGCATTGAATAAGTATTAATGTATTTCTTATAATCCTACACTAAAAATGATGTCAATAATTTAAGAAGTTTTATTTTGCATTAGATAAAAAAAATTATGTTTTTATATTATGATTTTTCAATATTTATTTGCTGCTATTACTGAAAAACGTATACACTCTTTACTCTGTTCTCCATTTTCCTACTGGCTCATAAATAATTTATATAAAAGCTTACAGAAATGTTTACTTATGTGCTGTGGGGGGAAAAGGGGGTGTTGTATTTTTAAAAGGTTTGGGAACCACTGCTTTACACAACTAACTTATTCAATTTTACCTTGTGGGGTTGAAAAGGCTGACCAAGAGTAGGTTCAGTAGGACAAGTAAAGATTTAGAACAAATTTGTTCTTTAGGGGACATTAAAACTGATGCTTTAGCATGGTTGAGAATTGTCATTCACTCTTTGCACTAGCTGTCACATAATTACTCTTGGAAAATTCTGTGATGTGCATACTAAATTTGGAGGATGGTCTTAGGCTCAAGTCTTCTTCTGCTCCTGCCTACATGGAATACTGATTCAGTCATCCCTTGCGACATGTAGAGTCAATCCCACAGTCGCAATGCAAAGCCGCTCTCCTTGAACTCTAATCTCAGAACATCTCTTATCGACAATTCCAAACGACATGATTAAAAAGGAGCTAGGACAATCCAGCCTTCCACTCGGGATCTCCTTTTCTCCATGGCCTCTGTCAATCAGCTTCCATATAGCTTTGCTTGGGCGGCCAATTAGAGAGCTTCAGCAGTCACCTCTGTGCTGCATTAAGTGCCCTGTGGGCATCAGCGATTCTATCTGTAGAGGCTGTGTATGTTAATGAGGAGAGGTAAAAAGAAAATCTTCAGGAAGCCCAGCATGTGAGGAAAGCGGTTGAGATGAGGTTTTTTAGAGCTGTTAAAGAGCTGTTCTTGCTCAGGCAGCCACTCCAAAAGCAAATCACAGCAGTTGCAAATACCTACATGTGAAATGTGTACCATTTGACTCAAATGAACTTCTCTCACTTTCTGAACAGGGAAGCTTATTTGCGGAAGTGGAATCGACTGAAATGTGACTGCATGTACTTTTCCCCTACAACTGGCAGAGAAGATCGCAAGAAGTACAGGTAAAGTACTGACAGCCTGGTTTACCTGTGAACCTGAATCTCAAAATGGAAAAAATTCACCAAATACTGATGTATGGAAATGTGAATTTTTACCATATATTGATGTAATCTTCAAGGCTCATGAAGGCAGAGAGGGGAAATCTAAGGAAGTCCAGGAGAATTGATGCAGAAAACTGGAGAAATCTCTGAAACAGAAATCAGAAAATAAAAGCCAAGCTCCAGCTTGTATAGCCTCCTACTAAAAACAACATTCAGTAACTCCTCTAAAATATTTGCCTAACATTTTCGAAAATTACAAACCAAGAAAAAATATTTTCTTTGTTTGATAAATAAAATGTATTTATTCCTCCCTAGCTGACCATGGCAAAGAAACATGACACAAATAATGTCATGACAGCATGCTGCTAAAACAACATTAATATGAGAGGCGTTTACGCCAATGAACTTGTAAAATCTCAAACGGAAATAATTGGATGTTGCCAAAAAAAAAGTCTTCAAGCATTAAATAAAAACAGCTTCTGTGTTGTTTTGTGGCTTGTAAAACCTGGATAGCTCATTAAAAACACATTTTATTAATTTATCAGTCAATTAGAAAATGTCATAGCTAAATGCATATTCTTTTTAGTCATGACATTCTTTGATGCTGGCCCAGAGTTTTCAATAACTTATGTGTTTAGTGATTTTGCTCAAACAAAAGCATAAGATCATTTACAAAACTCCAATCATGTAAGGTTATATATACGCTAAACTTGGGAAGATCCTTAGACAGTTTCTTTGATGTTGACAGATGAATGTTTGAATTCTGAGATATTAGAATTCAGAGTGACCAGATTTGTTTTAAACTAAACTATGTGTCATAAGATATAAATGCGTCATTCCCTCTCATCACAAGAGTGACACAAAGTGGTAACTGCTGTCATGGCAACTACTGCTATGCAAAGTTGATGAGAACAAGAGCACTTTTAAAAGCAAATGCACAGTACAAATGTGATGTGATAAAAATGATACACAGAGTTGATAAAAAATTACAAAGCATGGCTCAATAATAAGGATATTATTATTATACAGGCATGCAGGCACTCATATGTTGCCTGCATGACTGTTTACTAGAGATGCACCGATTGCAATTTTCTTGGCCGATTTCGATTTCCGATTTATTTTTATTTTTTTCGATGCTTTTCTGCTCACTACAATTGTACAGAGTGGTTATCTGAGATACTGTAGCCTTTCTATCAGCTCAAAGCAGTCTGGCCATTCTCCGTTGACCTCTCTCATCAACAAGGCTCGCTGGATGTTTTTGTTTTTGGCACCATTCTGAGTAAACTCTAGAAACTGTTGTGCATGAAAATCCCTGGAGATCAGCAGTTACAGAAATATTCATACCAGCCTGTCTGGAACCAAAAATCATGCCACAGTTAAAATCACTAATATCAAATTCTTTCCCCTATTCTGATGGTGATGTGAACATTA
Organism: Xyrauchen texanus; assembly: GCF_025860055.1. NCBI lineage: Eukaryota > Metazoa > Chordata > Actinopteri > Cypriniformes > Catostomidae > Xyrauchen > Xyrauchen texanus. The sequence continues at coordinate 18,662,204 of NC_068311.1, forward strand.
ACTGTAGCTCCTGATCCATATCTGCATGATGTTATGCATTGCACTGCTGCCACATGATTGGCTGATTAGGAAATTGCATGAGTAAGTAGGTGTACAGGTAATGTGGTCAGTGAGTGTATGTACACTCACCTAAAGGATTATTAGGAAAACCATACTAATACTGTGTTTGACCCCCTTTCGCCTTCAGAACTGCCTTAATTCTACGTGGCATTGATTCAACAAGGTGCTGAAAGCATTCTTTAGAAATGTTGGCCCATATTGATAGGATAGCATCTTGCAGTTGATGGAGATTTGTGGGATGCACATCCAGGGCACGAAGCTCCCGTTCCACCACATCCCAAAGATTCTCTATTGGGTTGAGATCTGGTGACTGTGGGGGCCATTTTAGTACAGTGAACTCATTGTCATGTTCAAGAAACCAATTTGAAATGATTCGAGCTTTGTGACATGGTGCATTATCCTGCTGGAAGTAGCCATCAGAGGATGGGTACATGGTGGCCATAAAGGGATGGACATGGTCAGAAACAATGCTCAGGTAGGCCGTGGCATTTAAACGATGCCCAATTGGCACTAAGGGGCCTAAAGTGTGCCAAGAAAACATCCCCCACACCATTACACCACCACCACCAGCCTGCACAGTGGTAACAAGGCATGATGGATCCATGTTCTCATTCTGTTTACGCCAAATTCTGACTCTACCATCTGAATGTCTCAACAGAAATCGAGACTCATCAGACCAGGCAACATTTTTCCAGTCTTCAACTGTCCAATTTTGGTGAGCTCTTGAAAATTGTAGCCTCTTTTTCCTATTTGTAGTGGAGATGAGTGGTACCCGGTGGGGTCTTCTGCTGTTGTAGCCCATCTGCCTCAAGGTTGTGCGTGTTGTGGCTTCACAAATGCTTTGCTGCATACCTCGGTTGTAACGAGTGGTTATTTCAGGCAAAGTTGCTCTTCTATCAGCTTGAATCAGTCGGCCCATTCTCCTCTGACCTCTAGCATCAACAAGGCATTTTCGCCCACAGGACTGCCGCATACTGGATGTTTTTCCCTTTTCACACCACTCTTTGTAAACCCTAGAAATGGTTGTGCGTGAAAATCCCAGTAACTGAGCAGATTGTGAAATACTAAGACCGGCCTGTCTGGCACCAACAACCATGCCACGATCAAAATTGCTTAAATCACCTTTCTTTCCCATTCTGACATTCAGTTTGGAGTTCAGGAGATTGTCTTGACCAGGACCACACCCCTCAATGCATTGAAGCAACTGCCATGTGATTGGTTGATTAGATAATTGCATTAATGAGAAATTGAACAGGTGTTCCTAATAATCCTTTAGGTGAGTGTATATCAGCACAATTTGCTACAACAAAATTAAATTACTTAATATATTTATTTATTTATTCCACTTTTTCTCCGAATTTAGAATGCACAATTCACAATGTGCTCTAAGTCCTCGTGATGGCGTAGTGACTCACCTCAATCCGGGTTGCGGAGGACGAATCTCAATTGCCTCCGCATCTGAGACGTCAACCCGCGCAAGTGGATTGTTGAGCACGTTATCTTGAAGATATAGCGCGTGTGGAGGCTTCATGCCATCCACCGCGGCATCGACGCACAACTCACCACGCACCTCACTGAGATCGAACCACATTATAGCGATCACAAGAAGGTTATCCCATGTGATTCTACCCTCCCAAGCAACAGGGCCAATTTGGTTGCTTAGGAGACCTGGCTGGAGTCACCCAGCACACCCTGGGATTCAAACTAGTGAACTCCAGGGGTGGTAGCCAGTGTCTTTACCACTGATTTTTTTCATTTGTCAGACATAAAAGCATATGTACATGATCAACTGTCACATTAAATCGAAGAGTAATGTCAACTGGCTAAAAACACTCTCACACTTGCCCCCTGGCCAGAGTCCCATTCTTATTGGTGAGCCCTATAAAGTGCAAACATCCTCAAGAATAAGTGCAACTCCATATGACCTCAAATGGCCTTGAAAGGAAACTCAGCGGCGGATACATCTGACAGCATTCACTTCCAAGGCAACATGAAAGGGGCATTCTCAGATGGTGGGTGACAATCCAAATGTGGACAACACAGCCAAAATATTGAAATCTAAATGTCTGTCCAAAAACAAAAACAAAAAACATTGTGAAATTAAATTAGTATACATCAAACTCAACCCTCTGTTCTGATATTTCAAGAGCAAAATAGTTAATAGCAGCAAAAACTCTGCTACTGTATATAACTAATGTGAGGGCAAAAGCCACAGTGCACAATAATAAAGCGAAGTAAACAGCAAAGTATTATATTTTGTACAAGCCTACAGGAAAATAACATACCAACTGGAATTTTCAGTGGTTCACCTGGGCTAAACTGATTTGTGTCAACAATTATTAATCATGATATACTGACTGCACTCAGCTGGGCTGAAAATGTACTTAAACACTACTGACCACAGAATCAATACTAGATACAGAGGATAGATATGAATATGTCATGCTCTCTGATATTATATTCTACTCTGACTGACATATGGATTTTGAAATGGCCTTAGTTGCTAAAGGCTCTATGAATACAATGCATGTTTTATCATGTTAAAATTATGAGTGCTTGTTTTTGGTATTGCAATGTTTATTAGTACATTATTACAAGAGGTAGTACGTTCAGAAACATACCATTAAAACCTTTTTAGATTTTGTAAATCAATCTGTTTTGAGTAAATCAAATTTAGGGTTGAAACAACACTAGATCTCACAGAAACTTAACTGTTAGCTCCTCTCTGTTCTACACCAAGCTGTGCAAACGGGTTTTCATTAGCTAGGAAAATGGGCTGAGTGTTGGATTCGTGGAGAGTTGGTCTCATAGGTGTTCCACAGATTGGCAAATGTCCTGTGAATGGCCCTCAACACAGAAAGTGCTGAATAATGCCCTTGTCTCAATTCTGTAGAGACTAGTTTCACAGATACTGACAAATTATCACACTATGTTGGTTAACCTTCACTACAACAGAGAGTTGTGCTTCTCTATGACCAATCCATCAACTGATCAAGTATTCAATGAGATCATGCATCTTACTCTGTTTTCTGTCAGATGCATATACATATGTGGTACCAGGTGGGCACTGAGGCTACAAATGTGTGTGCCCTTTGTGTGTCCTTTTAATCTTGTTTGCTCACTTGCTTTGCAAATTCAGTTTATGGTGACAGACCTTTTGCAGTAATGCCAGGCAAATCAGTGGTCTCAGTCCAAGAGGCACTTGCTTTAGCCACCTTTGGCCATAGTTAAATGCCGATATCAATGAAATACAGCAGGCCCACTATCTATACCAAAGGCAAACTGGAGAACATTACTGTACCTTTAAAATCTAGAGCACAGTACATGATTCAAGCTAGTCTCCTTTGATGTTTTGAGTCTAAGACTTCTCTGACTAAGTCTCAGATCCCAAGACCGACGGTCAAGTAGTGTGCGCACAATATAGAGAGAGTGCAAGAGGACGGCAATACATTGGAAAGCAGGAGACAAAAAAATATTAGAAAATAAAATAAAACCCATGTTTTATATGTCTCCTGAATACGTCATGCACTCACTACACAATTTTGGTGAGATTTTGCTGTCGCAGACAGATTTATAAGTCTGTGGCAAAACCCCTGGATCTTTGCGGAACTTTATTACTCTATAACCATGCTCTACATGGATACATTTGTCTGTTATGCACCATCTTCAAGTTTACAACAGCGCCTCCCACTGAACGCGTTTACATATGTCTCCTCCCTCGAATGTCATGAGGTAAGCCCTTGCATTAATGTGGCCCTGTCAGTGAGAAGCAGGTCTGTGAACGGAAATGCCTTGTTGATTAGAGATATCAACGGAGAATGGCCAGACTGGTTTGAGCTGGCAGAAAGGCTACGTAACTAGTAGGTAACTCAGATAACCACTCTGTATAATTGTAGTGAGCAGAATAGCATCTCAGAATGCACAACACGTTGAACCTTGAAGTGTATGGGCTACAACAGTAAAAGACCACGTCGGGCACTTTATTAGGACCATAATGCTCCATATAAAATGCTCAGTGCGGACATACATCATACAACATTCAGAAGTTTACATACACCTTAGCCAAATACATTTAAACTCATAAAAATATGTTTTTCACAATTCCTGATATTTAATCGTAGAAAACATTCCCTGTATAAAAGGTCAGTTAGGATCTCTACTTTATTTTAAGAATGTGAAATGTCACAATAATAGTAGAGAGAATTATTTATTTCAGCTTTTATTTCTTTCATCACATTTCCAGTGTGTCAGAAGTTTACATACACATTGTTAGTATTTGGTAGCATTGCCTTTAAATTGTTTAACTTGGGTCAAACATTTTGGTAGCCTTCCATAAGGAATATTGACCCATTTGGCCTGCGAACGCGTGCAAAGTGCAAAGTAAATAAGACTTAAGTAGTCATAAGATTACAAAACATTGATGACATTTATTTTGAAATTCTCTGCAGTCCAATGGTTTCTATAGTACACACACTCAGGGGAGCAATCAACACGCGCGGACCTGATCAATTTACATACAAATCACAATGACGTTGAAAACTAAAAACAACATATTATGTATAAAATGAGCTCTGAATAATCACAAAAATAAAATTACTGAAAGTTACAACAAATAAAATAACAGCAGTGTATCTAAAATTGTCAAGAAGCAGGGGTGGACTGGGAAGAGAAATCGGCCCGGGATTTTACATAGAAACTGGCCCATGTCGATGTCCTTTTCTGCATATTGCTGCCTCCTTCGGCATATCACGGTGCCATTTTGTGGCCCGTTCTGCAAAAAGTGCCGGCTCATTTCAGCTTATCGCAGCCCAGCCGGCCCGTTTCTTCCGATGCCCAGTCTGCCCCTGATCGGCCCAAAAATGCTTCGGCCCACCAGGAAAATGCACGGTATGCCAGATTACCAATCCAGCTCTGGCAAGAAGTAAAACTAAGCAGTACACACCAATCTGTATAATTCATTCATAATGTAAAGCATTGCTGGGAATTGCAGCGTGGCTTCTTATAACAGTATTATTAGACACAGATTTCACACCTTGCTGAATAATGTGCACACCTGACAGAAACCCAGGAAATAAATTATGAAAAATGTTGCTTTGTGGCTATTTGAGTCTTTAAGGCTTATTTTGTATAAAGGATAGCAGAAACAGTGCTTGTCAAATCAATAGGGCTTTTCATGTATTCTCAAGAATAGGCCAATCTGCTGGGGAAGGAATTTAAACCGCCAATAATATGAGCAACTAATCTGGAAAATAACCAAACCATCCTGTCTGCAAAGATCTCTGCTCTCTAAGAGGTATGTGTAAATTCTTTACATTAGTTTACAAAAATATATTTCGAGGTATTGTGTTTATAGGCCCTACTTAAAATATATAATTGTATTAACTTTTATTCACTTTTGCACACATTCTGGCCAAGTTTTTGTTTACATTGATTTTGTTGCTCTAAATAAACTTTCATGCATAGTTATGTGGGTAGTTGAAATAGAATTCCAAGCATTGTCAGCATTGTCCTATGCTACAAAACTAACTAAAACTACTTTTTTTTATTTTGTGTTACATTAAGGGTAACACTTATGGTTGTATTTGTTAACATTAGTTTGCAACATGAACATTAATTAATCTTAATCTTATTTGAGATAACCGCGATTATTGTGCACTTCAAATTCCAATCACATCTTAATGTCCAAATAAGTAAATATATCAAGGGATTATATCAATGCCATGAACACCATACCAGTATATTATTCAGCTGAACTCCGAGCATCACTGAGCTGCACTGCAGACGTTAAACAGATCAGCTCCTGTTCAGAAGGTGAATCGCTTCTTACAAGCGCTCAGATGTGCACGCAGTCAGCAGAGACTGGCACCAAACTCTCGCGAAAATATAAAACTAACGACACTAAACTTTTAGAGTGAAGGCAAAGCGCTCTGGCTACACTTTGATCATCTAATGGCAGATATAAAAGGTCATAGGGGGTTTATACACAGAGTGTTTATGACAAGCAGTGACAGAGGAAATCAACGCTTAACCTAATCTCAAAGGTTTTGCTTAATGAGAAATAAGGGCTCATGGGTTTAATCAAATTTGAAATTAGGACATAAATATCTTACTATTACACAATATAATGTAATGTAATAAATATAACAAAATAAACAAATAGAATAAAAATATATATATTATATTTTTGGTTAAAAATAATAATAATAATTTTTATGAGTTCAAAAAACAACAATGTAAATGTAAAACTAAAGTTGACCAAAAAGACACATATTTTAATTATTTTGAAATCATTTTATATTGAAAAAATGTTCATGTCATTCAAAAGTGTTTTAAAGCCTTGAAAGGAAATTATATACCCATTTTATTATTTGATTTAAATATTTGAAAAACTTGTTTGGTGTATGAACCACACATGCACCTGTCACGAACCCCGCTCCTCTGGTAGGCTTCAAGACGGGGGCCGTGGTAGGCTTCAAGACGGGGGCCGTGGTAGGCTTCAATAACCAGCGTTCCATACCACGGCCCCCGTCTTGAAGCCTACCACGGCCCCCGTCTTGAAGCCTACCACGGCCCCCGTCGTGAAGCCTACCACGGCCCCCGTCTTGAAGCCTACCACGGCCCCCGTCTTGAAGCCTACCACGGCCCTAGTCCCGAAGCCTGACACGGCCCCAATCCCGAGGCCTGTCACGGCCCCAGTCCCGAAGCCTGTCACGGCCCCAGTCCCGAAGCCTGTCACGGGCCCCGTCCCGAAGCCTGTCACGGCCCCAGTCCCGAAGCCTGACACGGCCCTAGCCCCGAAGCCTGACACAGCCCCAGTCCCGAAGCCTGTCACGGCCCTAGTCCCGAAGCCTGTCACGGCCCTAGTCCCGAAGCCTGTCACGGCCCCAGTCCCGAGGCCTGTCACGGCCCCTGTCCCGAAGCCTGACACGGCCCTAGCCCCGAAGCCTAACACGGCCCCAGTCCCGAATCCTGTCACGGCCCCAGTCTCGAAGCCTGGCACGGCCAGCGAGTCAACGCCCATGCCTGCCACGGCCAGAGAGTCAGCGCCCATGCCCGTCACGGCCAACGAGCTAGCGCCCATGCCCACCACGGGCAACGAGCCAGCGCCCATGCCCGCCACGGCCAACGAGCCAGCGCCCATGCCCGCCATGGCCAACGAGCCAGCGCCCATGCCCGCCACGGTCGGCGAGCCAGCGCCTGTAGCCTCGACTGTCCCCATGGCCACGTCCCCTGTTGGCCGAGGACGCAAGAGAAGGAAGAGGGCCCCTTCTCCCCAGTCTCGTCTTGTGCTCAAGACCGCAGAGGTTCCCTCAGAGTCTTCCACAGCTCTACCGACTTCTGCTCCGCCCTCAGAGTCTTCCACGGCTCTGCCGGGTTCTGCTCCGCCCCCAGAGTCTTCCACGGCTCTGCCGGGTTCTGCTCCGCTCTCAGAGTCTTCCACGGCTCTGCCAGCCTCTGCTCGCCCCTCAGAACCCTCGCGGCCTCCGCCTCTCGAGTCTCCCAAGGCTCCTCCTCCCAAGCCTCCCAGGGCTCCTCTCAAGCCTCCCAGGGCTCTTCCTCTCGAGCCTCCTAAGGCTCCTCCTCTCGAGCCTCCCAGAGCTCTACCTCCCAAGCCCCCCAGGGTTCTGCCTTTCAAGTCTCTCGAGCCTCCCAGAGCGCCGCCTCTCAGGGCTTCTCCTCCCGAGTCTTTCAAGGCTCCTCCTCCCAAGCCTCCCAGGGCTCCTCTTCTCGAGCCTTCCAAGGCTCCTCCTCCCAAGCCTCCCAGGGCTCCTCGTCCCAAGCCTCCCAGGGCTTCTCCTCTCGAGCCTCTCAGGGCTTCTCCTCTCGAGTCTTTCAGGGCTCCCCCTCCCAAGCCTCTCAGGGCTTCTCCTCTCGAGTCTTTCATGGCTCCACCCCTCAAGCCTCTCACGGCTTCGCCTCTCGAGTCTCTCAGGGCTCCTCCCCCTCTCAAGCCTCTCAGGGCTTCCCCTCTCGAGTCTCTCAGGGCTCCTCCTACCCTCAAGCCTCTCAGGGCTTCCCCTCTCGAGTCTTTCAGGGCTCCTCCTCCCCTCGAGCCTCTCAGGGCTCCGTCCCTCGAGGAGCCCTGCGCCCATGCCTCTCAGGGCTCCGTCCCTCTAGTCTTTCATGGCTCCACCCCTCAAGCCTCTCACGGCTTCGCCTCTCGAGTCTCTCAGGGCTCCTCCCCCTCTCAAGCCTCTCAGGGCTTCCCCTCTCGAGTCTCTCAGGGCTCCTCCTCCCCTCAAGCCTCTCAGGGCTTCTCCTCTCGAGTCTTTCAGGGCTCCACCCCCTTCCAAGCCTCTCAGGGCTTCGTCTCTCGAGTCTTCCAGGGCTCCTCCTCCTCCCGAGCCTCTCAGGGCTCCGTCTCTCGAGTCTTTCATGGCTCCCCCCCTCGAACCTCTCGAGCCTTCCAGGGCCCCACTTCTAGAGCCTCTCGAGTCTTCTGCGACCTTTTTCCCCGAGCCTCTCACGGCTCTACTCCCAGAGACTCCAGAGCTTCCTAGGGCTCCGCCTCCCGAGCCTCCTATGGCTCTACCCCCCGAGACTACAGAGCCTGCCAGGTCGTCGCCTCGGGACCTCCCACGGCGCCACCTCCATTGGCTCCACCTCCTGAGCCTTCCAGGCCTTCCCCCCTAAAGCCTCCTTCGGCTCCACCTCCAGAGCCTTCCAGGCCTCCGCCTCTAGAGCCTCCCACGGTGCCACCGTCATTGGCTCCACCTCCAGAGCCTTTCAGGCCTTCGCCCCTAAAGCCTCCTTCGGCTCCACCTCCAGAGCCTTCCAGAACCCCACCTCCAGAGCCGCCTACAGTGCCGCCTCTGACGGCACCGCCTTTCACGGCTCAGCCCGGACTTCCTGACCCTCTCCCTATCCTGTGGCCTCTTCCCTGGCCTCCGGACCCTATTCCTGTCCGGTGGTCACCTTCCAGACCCCCGGACCCAGTCCCTGTCCTCCAGTCGCCTTCCAGACCCCCTGACCCTGTCTCTGCCCTACGGCTGCCCCCTAGATCTCCCGACCACCCGCCTGTCCGCTATGTTCCCCCTGACCTTGCCCTCAATTTTGTTTGTGTGTTTTGTGGGTTGTCTGTTCAGGGTTTTTTTGTTTGTTGGGATCGTCCAGCACCACTTCCTCGCAACCGAGCGCGGCCGTCAGGAGCCGTCCGTTTTAGAGGGGGGAGTACTGTCACGAACCCCGCTCCTCTGCCCCATCCCCGCTTCGTCGCACACACACTAACTCCTCTAGCTCGCACGCTCGTTCCGCCCCCCTCGAGCTCATGCTCGTTTTGCTCCCTCGAGATCTCCTGCTCGTTAGCAGGTCTCTCTCCTCGGGCTCACATGCCCGCTCCCAATGGCCAGAACATTATGACCACCTGCACTCGTCTCAATCACCCCTTTAATCGTTTCACCTGCACTCGTCTCATCACCTTTCATTGGTTACACCTGCACCTTCCCCTATAAATACCACAGCACATCCGTTTCACGGGTGTTGGTTATTGTATTTAGTTTCCCGTGTCTTTGCCCCCGCTAGTCTCGTCTAGTTTTGATCTCCTCTTGAACTCCTCTTGATTACCCCCTTAGCTTGCCAGCTCCTCGTTCCCCTAGTACCCGTCTACTCCCTTTGTTAGTTTACCCGCCTCTCGATCCTGTTTACCCTGGCTTTGACCCTCGCTCCCCTCGACTACTCTCCCGGATTTGCCCCCTTTACTCTCTTTGATTCCCCGGCTTTTGACCCTACGCTTCCCTCGACAACTCTTCACTGGATTTGCCCGTTTGTACTTTTGCCTGCTTTTATTGTTAACAATAAAAGCAGTTTTTGACTTACATTGTGACTGTCTCATCTTGTGTGTGTGTGTCCGGGTTACAGCACCTTAATAAATATGACAATTTATATGACAATTAATCGTCACAGCCTTAAAAAAGGCAATTTTGTCATAATCGCAATTATTTGTTTGACAATTAATCATCAGCTAAAAGGTGATCAAAATAAGGCGATAAATTGGTGACGTGTCACAGCACCTATAATACACATATTCCCATATGCATGCATGTACATATTAACCTAAAATCTTCATGTTGGGAAATCTACCGAGCTATTCAGTATAGTGCTTCTTTTTTAGTACTTTCTATTTTAAAAATTTGCTCAGCATGTTTGCAGTGGTTCTTTGGATGTTTTAAAGTTATGACAATTTTCACTTTGGGGGTGCCATTTTCATGATTTCGCCTAGGGCACCACCAGAAACGTGCACAGACATTTTGGGGGGCAGGGGCTCAAGTGGAAAAAAGGACACTTTTTTAAACAAAACATTAAATATATTAACACAACTCTGACTTCCTTACCAATTTATTTTAATTCCATCACACTCACGTGTGTTTGGTGTTATTGGAATACATTCTTTTGGTGTTATTGGAATACATAATACTACAAAATAAACAAAAATTTCACACTAAACTGAAAAAGGCTGTTGCTGCTATTTTGTTAATTTTACAGGAAAAAAAACACTGCAAAAATGTATTGACAAAAATACAGCAACTTAACTGATATTATTCCAAAAACGTCTTGATCTATGAAATATTATATTTATTTTGTTTATCATATTCAACTGCAGTGCCTTGTCAAATGTATGCAAATTAGCACAATTTAATTAGTTAATGCCTAATTTGCATATCAATGTGGCGATTGTGATGACGTTATTAGACACAAATTTTACTGGATTCACCTGTAGTGACTCCATTAAGTACAGTACATTAGCCTGTATGGCCATGATATATTGCCTTAGCTAAACTTTAGCTAACTTATTACAATAGCTAGTAGCTCATGAATCATACATTTTAGCAAGATACAAGTTAACTATATTTGTCTTTTGGCTTTTGACTAATTAGCTGTAAAGTCGAGGCAAAGGAGCTTAGTCTTTTGTTCATCACCACTCACCTCCACACAAGCCAAGAAAAATACAACTGGGTTAAGAGCTGGGAGGGGCTGCTGTCTGCCTGTCTGATGTGCTGATGTGTGCTCCCCTGCTGCACAGAGACGGGAGGATGGAGGGCATCGGAACTCGACAAAGTCTCATCTCCTGACCTGATATTTAGATTTTTTATTTAATAAATATATTTGTTTGACAAGCTGTGAGTAAACAGGAATAAATATATATAGAAATATTTTTTTTAAAATAGCACCCCCGAAAAAAGGGCACTTTCTCTCAAGCAAGAAATAGGGCAGGTGCTCAAGCTCCCTTTGATGTCTATGTGTGCAGGTGCATGAATAAACCCACGAGCTGGCCCTGAATATATACCATTAAATCCGAATATGGACCAAAGCACAATAGACTTGTAATAGTATTCCTAGTAGAAATAACAATTAAAAAATATATAATTCAGCAGGGACAAGAAGACAATAAACCTTGAAGGGTAATGTGAGCAGTAGAGTAGGTAGTCTGAAAGTCGTGTAGTTGTGTAGTGAATGCGCAGCTTTTGAGGACAGGGTGGGCAGCATAAGGCCCGTAGCCAGCCTAGTGAAAGGGGGATTCTTTTTTTCAAAAAGTGGACCTTTTTCATTTTGTATTTAATTATCAGGTTCAAATACTTAATTTTGGTGACTTTTTATGCACTAATTTGTGCTGGATTAGATTGTCTGCTGGTATCTTTACGAGCACGCTTTTTGATGCACTGAAAATATTTACTACTATGTTGTCAAATTGCTTACCAAGTATAACAACCGTATCCTGTTTGGCAGTCTTTTTGAACATATGTTCAATATTCTGCGACAATGACGCTGCTGCCTGCTTTCTCTTCCGTCTCTTCTGCTCTTATCGCCCCCATACTCACTATGCAGCATGATGTCCTTGGCCTCGCTGATTTTGCGCGGTAAAGTTTGACGTTCCACTGATGAAAGGGACTGTCTGAAAAGTCCATTCACTACGCTAAAACATAGGAGATGTCCACTCATTCGTTCATTCACGTGCAAGTTATACATGAAAAAAAAAAACGGTTAAATACATTTTCACATTCAGAATGTTCTTACAACTTCCCAGAGGACAGATGTACTACATGTGAGATTATTACAATATGTAAATTATATAATACCGTAATCAATTTTAGAGGATATAAGGACTTAGGCTACTATTTAATCACTAAAATAAATTTCCCTTTAAAATGAGAAAATAAAATTTTGGTGAATTTTAGTGATTTTTTCTATAAAATAATTGATTACTGTACTTATATAATTGATGATACTGTAATAATCTATCCTGTAATAAGTCAGTCTATACTCTGAGAAGTTACTACCACCTTTATAATGAGAAAATATCATTTTGGTGAATTTTAGTGATTTCGTTCTAAAATAATGTATTACTGTAGTTATATAATTGATAATACTGTAACAATTTTACCTGTAGTCAATTCATATAACCTCTGGGAAGTTACCACAGCCTTTAAAATTAAAAAACATAATTTTGGTGAATTTGAGTGAATATTTTTCTAAAATAATTGATTACTGTACTTATATATTTGATCATACTGTAATAATATCACCTGTAATCTGTCTGTCTGTCCTCTAGGAAGACAGTTTTTTTTCCATGTATAACTAGCACGTGAACTGAATGAATGAGTCGACATCTCCTACGTTTTAGAGTAGTGAGTGGAGTTTTCAGATGGTCCCTTACATCTGCGAAACCGAATGTCGCATGTCAAACAAACTTTACCAAGCTCACAGATTTTGCTTAAATCACAGATAGTGTATAACGTCAATTGCTGCGCATGTAACTCCTGTAAAGGATTATATTAATTAATTAAAAAGTATTAATTTTTTTCGAACCCCCCCATCGTCTACGGGCCGACAGTTTTGCGTTCCCTCGCAAAAAAAAACAAAACATGGTTTTACTTCAGTAACCATATGTCAACCATGATAGTCGTAATAAAACTATATAGGAAAACGAAAACTGATAAAAAAATTTAAAAAAAACATTAAATAAATAAACGTTTGTGGTTTTACCACAAAGAGTTTAACTATGGTTGCCTCAGAACGACGCTGAACATGATGAAGGTCGTATCTGCCAACTTCGAGGAAACAGACTTCATTAAAGACCTGTTACTGTCACTCGGATCTCCATATACTGAGGAAAGCAGTTGACGATAATTAACCTTCAACACCATCAACCCGCGCGAGCGTATGTGAGGAGGTGATTGCAGTCGCGTGTCACCGAAACGAATTGAGGGGAGAGTGTAGGTGGTAATATCCCCATAAGAAATAATGACTTACACTCACCTTTGATAGCACCACATTATAACGCAAAGCTAGCATTTTCAAATAGATTTACTGCGCTTTGGAATTCACTGTGCCTTTTGTGTTTTGAGTAAGCTGACTTACATTGTGAGCAAATAATATAATGACAAAAACTCTAAAGCAGCATGCTTTTTTAAAGCACACGCTTGCTTGCTGTAATCCACCAGGGGGTGCAAAGATGGCACCATTTCCGCCCTCATCTTCAGCCAAAATCCTAAAAGACACGCGTACACAGCAGTGCCTCCTTACAACGCTCACTAATAAATAGGCAAATTCACTGCTATCCACAAATGTTTCAATAATTATATAATCAATAGTAATATCATCCTGTGTGAAAGGAGAATCAGATGCTGCAAATACGCACATGTTGCACGTAACACCCAATGCCTTTTAATGTGTGCCTCTTAGTCTCCCTATTTAACTGGGAATAAGGTCACTCTTGTAGATGAATTGTCAATGTTTGACTTGTTTGTCAAATATCTAAATGTCCTATTTGGACCTACCATACAGCACACTGATTAAGTTTATTGTGCATTAATGATTCGTCACATAGGCTGTGTCTTTCATTCTTGCATATATTTTTATTTCTTTAACCTGGACATCCACATATGCATAAGTAATGCATAAGAAATTAAATACTCGCCGGTTTTCAATCTAAATAAACAAGCACCAGTTAAAAAAAAGGATTTCAATTAGCATATCCAATTGTCATGCAAATCATGCACTGTTCTATCAGTTTGTTGCTGGGAGTAATGCAGAACAGAAAAAACTAAGCTAACTCACTTTTAAAATGACATGTGAGATATGGCTACTGATAAATGTTTAAACTTGAATGAAATGACATTCACAGAAAAGGCAAGTTTAGCGTATAGTAGGCTACAGCCGATTTGGCAGGCTGCTTCAATATGTTCAGTGTGTGTCTATATGATGCGCATGTTGTGCCCACAGTATTAGAGAATTATGTAAATCCAAACAGAACATTAAACTCGCGCGATCTACAACCATTTCCCATGCAGTCAAATCCATCACATGTTGAATAAACTAAATGTAGATAGTCTAACTGCGTGCCATGAAGCAATGATTAGAATTACCTTACCTGTTTATTAAACCTCGCCGATTTTTATGTCCCAGCGTTTTCCGTTCAACAAAATCAATGGTCTTGTTTCTTCTGACAGTGTTTTAAATAAATTTGGGTTGATGATGAGCAACCGTTATATTATAAGCACTGCGCGCGAGCCTCATCAATTCCCGCCCGCTGTTGAACGCGATTAAAGAAAAAAATTAAACCTTAGCGAGCGGTTACCCCGTCAAAAACTACTTTCGAAGGCCACTTCATCTCAATGTTTTTCTCAGTATATATCCGTACGATGCGAGCGATGCGGGGCAAAAGCTCGCTGTCAAGAAAAGATGAGGGGAAAATCCGCATCCCAGTGTGAATGAAATAAATGAAACAGATATCCACTCTCGTGTCCAAATAGGTCAAATATCGGTGGACGATTCTCTTTTGGCCTCTTTCGTTCACTTTTCTCCCTTCTTCCTCTTTTCCGAGATGAGAACCTTTCAAAAAAGGTGTCAAATGTGTGTGATAAAAGAGCCCGATAGCTCGCCTTCTTTTCTTGCCTCCGCTTCAGCGGCACTGTAGCAGCTCACACTCATTTACGTCGCTCTCTTCTCTTGATACACTATCTCCCATTCTGCTCAATACATCTCGTAGGTTTGAATAAGACATTTTAACCAATTCCAATGCTAAATAACCCAAAGTTATGTTGTAAAACAGCACCGCAGCAGCCTCCTCAGCAGATAGCTCTGTCTTACCTCTCACCACCATGGATATCAGGTACTGTTTGAGCCAAACATCCCCCTACTTCAGGTGTAGCCTAAATGTCATACACATAACGTGCTCTGGTGATATTCAAAAGACCTAAATACTATCTGTTTTACTGCCAATGAGTAATTCGTGAATCACACAATCCCATATGCCACATGGACCTATGTAGGTTTCACCTTAGCAGAATCACCACAGAAGAATTTGTCAAAATGAATCACATGAAGTTTCAGAAGAAATTAATGTTTTCAGGAAACAGGTTGTCAGCATCTGCAAGATGTAGTAGGCTAGATGAGAGCTGTTTAATTTACTTGGCTGTCCTAGAGGACATGAAAAAGGAAATACCTGTGCATTAACATGAGATCAAAGAAACTCTTTCTTGTCACATTAGCAGCTCTCAATGCAGGGCCATGGCAAAGATTTCTAGGCCCCCTGACTCTATAATTCTCTGGGTCCTTTGCCTATTAAAAAATACAGTTTTTATTTTTTGTGGGCCCCCTTGGACCTTTGGGCCCCTAGAATTATTATCAACTTTCATTCCACTATAGCTACAGACCTGTCTCAGTGCAATTACCTCTTGAAATAGTTCAGTCATTTGCACTAAACTCCAATAATCTCATTCTCACATCATGCAGTAATGTGCTTGCTATTAATCAATGTCAATAACAACAAACAACAGACCTAGAACATTTTTGAAGACTGAAATTAATGAGGACTCTCACTGAATCCCCACTCTTAATGATGTGTTTAAAATTTAATGAAATTTCTAAACATCGAGTCAGTGCATAGTGCAGGTGTTCAATAGCTTGTGTGTCAGCATCCCTGTAGAACAGCACATGAATCAGCAAAGCTGTAGCTCTGCTAGTAAGGACAAATCTCCATGGGACTGTGAGCTAGATTTAGGCTAAACGGATGCATAATCATAGTTTAGAGATATGCATCTGAGAACAAGATAAAGTCTATGCAGAGAGAGAGAGAGAGAGAGAGAGAGAGAGAGAGAGAGAGAGAGAGACACATTATTCTTTTTGGGCTTTATAGCAAAAGATCACCCCAAAAAAGAAACCTAATGTTGCTCTACACCTGTATGACTTACTTTCTTTCTTGCAACATAAGGTAGATGTGAATAACGACTTCAATTTTGCTCTGTGTTTCACACAATGTAATCGTGCAACTAGACTTATCATCAGAAGACTTGGAATATACAGTAGTGCATGAGTCGCATTGATTGCTTTTACTGTGACTTGTGGTGTTTTTCATCCTTGACAGAACAGAGTCACTATTGACTTACAGAATTGCAAATAAACCCTGGAAAACATTTTTAAAAATTCACCTTTTGTGTTCCACAGAAGGAAAAAAGACATACATGTTTAGAGCAACATTGTGGTGCTTAATTTTAATTTTTTGGTGAACTATTCCTTTAATGGACACAGACACATTAGTTTGTAAAAAGCCCTTTACCATCTAATACACATTTTCTTGACATTTAGTCCCAGAGTCGATTTACATTGCTGACTAATGAGAATTGATATCAAGCTCTCTGTGACCTTTTCTCTCAAACATGCACCAATCAAGTAGCCTGTCATTCCAATAAAGGTGCAAACTTTGAACTCTCTGAGAAAGAGATGGAAGAAATGGGGCTAGAAGAAATGGGGCTCTGGGAGGCTCCAGTAAACTCACGACTCTAAGGGTGGTCACACAGTGGATGAGAAGCACCACGCCACATTGAGTCGTGAAAAGGACACAGCACAGGTATCAAACACAGGGCACATCGATGAGGTTCACATGGCAGATATTACACACAAAAGTGAGCAAGGTTTTTCCATTCTTAAAGAATGAACAAGGCTAGAGTAAATAATATAGGTCCATTGATAATGACTTGGGTCAAATTTAATGGAAAATATTCGAGTTGTGCTCCGTGGCATGGCAGAAATTTGAGCAGCCTCTGGAGTTGTAGATGGGTACTGCCGACAGATGCTGAGTGATGGCAGAGGTGTGCGTACATTCATAGAAATCAATTGTTTTGAATTTTAGAATGCGCCAAGTCTGACGATAAACCTGCAGCCATCATCACTACAAAACAAGATGCCGTTTGATGAGGTAAGTCAACATACCGATGAGAGAGCCAACATATTTAAATACAGTGCTGTGAAAAATCTGATTTCTTCTGTTTTTAGATTTTTTTTAGATCTTTAAATGAGATAACATAAAACAAAGGCAACCTGAGTAAACAAAATAAAGTTTTCAAATATATATTTTGTTATTAAAACAAAAAAGTTATCCAACACCTATATCAACCATGTGAAGGACTAACTGCCCATAAAACTTAATAGCTGGTTGTGGGGGGCCTGGGTAGCTCACTGAGTAAAAACGCTGACTACAACACCTGGAGTCGCAAGTTCAAATCCAGGGCGTGCTGACTGATTCAAGCCAGGCTTTCTAAGCAACCAATTGACCCGGTTGTTAGGGTGGGTAGTCACGTTGGGGTAACCTCCTCGCTCTCAGTGGGTCATGTGCGAGTTGTGCGTGGACTCCGTGGAGAATAGCATGAATCCTCCACATACGCTACGTCATCCAAGATAAGGCACTCAACAAGCCACGTGATAAGATGCGTGGATTGATGCGGAGGCAACTGAGATTCACTATGCCACCATGAGGACTTAGAGTGCATTGTGAATTGGGCATGCCAAATTGGGGGGAAAAGGGGAGAAAAAAATTGCTGGTTGTGCCAACTTTAGCAGCAACAGCTGCAACCAAATGCTTCCGATAACTGGAGATCAGTCTTTCACAATGCTGTGATGGAATTTTGTCCCACTCTTCTTAGCAGACTGCTTTTGTTCAGCCACATTGGAGGGTTTTCGAGCATGAACTTCCCATTTAAGGTCCTGCCACAGCATCTCAATTGGTTCAGGACTATGACTAGGCTTCTCCAAAACTTTCATTTTGCTTCTTTTGAACTTACTCCTATGCTTTGAATCATGGCCTTGCTGCATGATCCAGTTTCACTTAAGCTTCAATTCACGGACCGGTGACGGAAAATTCTCCTTTAGCATTTTCAAGTAGAGAACAGAATTCATGTTTCACTCAGTTATTACAAGTTGCCCTGGCCCTGAAGCAGCAAAGCATCCCTACACCATCATACTGCCACCACCATGCTTGACCGTAGGTATGATGTTCTTTTTGTGAAATTCTGTGTTTGATTCACACCAGATGTAACAGGACACCTATCTTACAAACAGTTCCACTTTCAACTAATCAGTCCACATAACATTCTCCAAAAAGGTTTAAGGATCACCAAGGTGTGTTTTGGCAAAATTCAGATGAGCCTTAATGTTCTTCTGGGTTAGCTGATTTATTTGCCTCACCGCACTTCCATGGGTGCCATTTTTGCCCAGTGTCTTTCTGATAGTCGAGTCAAAAACAGTGACCTTTATTGATGCAAAGAGGCCTGCAGTTCCTTGGATGTTGTCCTTGGCTTTTTCGGACTTCCTGGATGAGTCATCCCTGTGCTCTTGGAGGAATATTGGAAGGTCGGCCTCTTCTGGGAAGGTTCATTACTGTGCCAAGTGTTCTCCATTTGGAGATAATGGCTCTCACTATGGTTCTTTGGAGTCCCAAAACCTTTGAAATAGCTTTGTAACCCTTCCCAGACTGATAGCAGGCGTTGGCGCTGGCAACGGCATGGGATTACTGCCATACCCCACAGTGTAAGTGGAGAATGTGAACCTCAAAGCATAGTCCATGAACTTCAATAGACAAATTGAGACAAATATTTCCCCAATTGAAATCCTGGGCAAGACTGCAGAACTACTCTGTATATTGCTCGATGGTATCACTTCCATGTCTCAGAGACAACAATTGCCAAGCTTCCTGATCCATAGTCTGGTCAGTTGTTCTTTAACATTTGCAGGAATGAGGCGAGAGGATCCTCCATCTATGTGCAGGTTTTTAATAAAGAACTCAAATCTGAACCACAGAACAAACCATTACATCCATGAAAGTAAAACAACTGACCAAGAGAGAGAGAGAGAGAGAGAGAGAGAGAACACATGGGCAATATATACAAAAGATCTAACAAGGTTAACAAGACACAGCATGGGATCAATCAAGGGGAACACAGAGAACAGAGACACAACTAAAGACAAAAACACTATTCAAACTAAAAGTCTTAATTCTTCTAGCAAACTCTAGTAGCCGCTAGTGAGAATGTCCCAAGTGTTACATTCAGTACCTTGGTCCTTGGTATCTCAAGTGCAACGCTCTATCGGTTGAGCTACCTCCCAATTTAATTACACTTGATCAATGTTGTAAAGCTTATAGTTGGTTATGTAATTCAAACGTTATAATGTACTGCCTTAAAATCAATGCACTATGGTAAGTGTTTTGATGTCTTAAGATTGCATTGTGTGATGAACAGGGCGAAAACTAAGTGTTTATACACTGATAATCTACCATTTTACTCATGTTTTGTGTGAAAGTGAATAAAAGTCATTGTTGTTGTGGCTTTATTTTTATTTATTTTTTAACCAGGAAACTGCTTCTATACATGTAACAAGACACAAGACAAAAAAAAAAAAATAAATTAAGGTTGTAATGTGATTTTATGGAACCAGTTTGCAGCTGCATCTGTGCAATTCCGTAGAATTCTACAGATTTTCGCAGAATTTGAACCCAAATGGAATGTGTTTGGAATCAACACATTAACTATATTTAAATCCATTCTGCAGAATTCCACAGATCCTGTCCCCCAATTCGGCTCAGAACATGTGACAGTTTACTGATTCCATGTGGGCCTACTTATGCCTCATCTCCAATATGTAACTATTCTGTCAATGGGCAGAATAGTTACAGGGAAACAATTCTGTTTCCCTGTAACAAATGAGACAAATGAGAACATCTGTAAAGGGAAGCGGAATAGTAAGTGTGCTGAAATGTACAAATGCATGCCCACTTTCTTAAGCTCAGTCAGTTCAGTATATAAAGACTCAGGCATGTTCTCACCTTGAACAGTAAAAGAACAGAGAGAGCAGACATTTAATCTCAGTAGGCATTCAGTTCTAATGAAGCTTTTAACATTGTATGTATTGTGTATGCATGATCAAACCCAATGATTTAACATTCACATTACTCTTATGTAATGGGGGAATTGTGAGCCAAGTTTGAAAGTTATGATCCAGAAGAAGTCTTTATTTCAAATACAGCCTCTTTGTTTTGTAACCTAATTTTCCATGTTCGTTTTGTGTAAGAGATAGGATATATCTCCGCTTCATACACTATTTTTATCCTGTGATGAACAAGGAAGCAAGGCTCAAGATAATGTATAAATGGCATCAATCTAATTTCTTCTGCAGACTTCCATGGCACTGAACCCAAAGCAAAACAGTGTGATCATTAAATCTATTATTTAAATCTATGTGTTTCCATTATAAACTACATAAATTTAATGCTGGGAGAAATTAAGACATCTGTTGTAGAGGGCATCTGTTCCTGGAAAGATGAATGAGATCTCCTGTGTTATCATCTATGGAGCAAAGATATTTATTTTTGTGATCAAATAAACTGACTTATTACAATAAGGAGTTAGGGGTCACCTTGGAATTTCATCCATCAAAAACAACAAAAGACAATCCACTGACAGGTTTTTATACTTTTTTCTGCTCTTCAAAGCACCTTGATATATGAACTCAGTGATGAGTGGCCAAGGAGATTATTTGCCTGTAGAAAGGTTGTTAGATTGAGGCAGCTCAATTTAATGCCAGAACCAAGGGCATTTGCACTCCATTATCACAGAATAATTTCAAATAGAGACTGCAAACCAAAGAGCAACAGGTGATATATTATTACTGAGAGGATGGTGTTTGGAATGGTGCAGGCTATCAATCAAGAGCGCTGTTTAAATAAATTATGCATTGGGGAAAAATGCAGAAAAATTAAGCTGCAAAGTGATAGCCATAAATGATCTCCACATTTTGACAATATTCTACCATGCATTAGACAAAATGTGCAAGGGACACAAATATGCTTTAGATGAGAAATGAATCAGACAAAAGAGAGGTTGACACTTCTGTTACTGAAAAGGATCTCTTGAGTTTGAAATCAGTCATAGTCATGCTTGTCAGAGGGCAACTGTTTGAGAATGCATTGTGATGTTTGCTCTCATAAAAGGCTTTGCCTGAACTACTTTTTCAGCCCATATAACATTGCAGTGAGGACAAGGTGTTTTTCTATGCAGGGGCGCAACTACCCAGTGTTAGAGGGGTATGCAGCAACAATTTTGGCGCCCCACAAATATATATGTATATATTATTAACAAAGTTAACAAATAATAAAAAGTTACAAACAGAATAAACAGTAACAAACAGAATAAACAGTTAGAACTAGTCAGTCACCGATTCTCGATGCCCAATCCAAGTAACAATGTTGCTACCAAACATTCAAAAGCGCTCTTTAGTTTCTACTAAATTGTAACATGGCGTGCCTTTTCACTTGCCCATTTATCTAGTTTTGCATCGAATGAAATGGTTTGTGCCACACTGTTTTCAATTAAAATGACTGCTAATTGGGTTAAGCGATCATTACTCATGTTGGAACGAAGGTATGTCTTTATCAGCTTTAGCTTGCTGAATGATCTCTCCGCAGAGGCAACTGTCATAGGCATTGTCAGAAAAACTCTCAGGGCTAATGTTACATTTGGAAAATAGTTTGGTCAGTCAACATAACTTCAAACCATACTGGACATTTAGTTTTGTGTAGTCTAACTAATATAACTCCTACCTGATATCATCACTGGTCTCCTCTATACTTGATGCCATCGCCGACATCATGTCTGTCTCTTTTACCCCTTGCCTGTGTTCTTCTCCACTAAGAGATTGTCAAACAAACATTATGTAATAGATTTTCCATATTACTTTTTCCATATCAATAATATTAATAAGTTAATCTATTGGTATCAAGTGGCTCCCTCTACACTTCCACCTAATGTTAGACCTACCTGTTGCCTTCCCCTGTCTTTCCTGATCCACCATCCTCACACCTGAAAGAAATGAACTCACTGTTAAATAAAGCAGCCTAAATTCAATTCTTAAATCAGCGTAGTGATGGCACCATATAAGACAACTATTATGCAGTAAGGTTGTGCTGCTGTTGAAATTACATTAACATTTTGGATTTTTAAAAGTACAAATATGGCACACACACACACACACACACATATATATATATATATATATATGTGTGTAATTACAGGGTCACATCTCTCTCTTCATTTAAAGGTCTGTGCTATATATATATATTTATTTATATATATATACATACATACACACACACACACACACACACACACACATACACACACACACACATAGCACAGATTTTTAAAGAGAGAGAGAGAGATGTGACCCTACCATAGGGTTTAACCAAAATCTAAATGTAAATATCAGCAACATTATTTTGCATTAAGTTAGCAAACACTTGCCAGTCTGTTAACATTAATATTTGCAAGCCTCCAAGTTGCAAATCTATGCATGATTCAATGGTAAACCAGAGATATTGCATTAGTTGTTTTCCAGATTCTTGTCATTTATCGTACATGCTACCTTATATTTTTCAGTTTTCAGCTCAGCAACCTCGGTTTTGCATATTTTAAGCTAGCTAGCTACATATTCTGGCTGCTACATTCCCAGTCTTAGCAAATGCTAGCTAGTCTGTTACTCTGTTAACATGAATATTTGCGAGCTTCCAAGCACAGACGTCACACTTTAAATCCAACCTGTTGCCTTTCACCATCCACTTATTAAGCTGCTGTCGCATCCCTTAACATGCAATCTCCTTTTCCCTCTTCCCTCTTTCTTTTTCTGTTTTTAGCCCCCGACAGCTTTTTTGCTTTATCCATCTTTGAGTTTTAACGACAACTCACTCCTGCTGCTCACTTAGCGCTCGCGTCGCGATATTACCCTTCTGTCAAAATAAATTGATGGAATCTTATGAGGGCGCCGGCGCCTACTCTAGCCTGTTAGTCCTCTAAAATTTATATAACTTTTTTATATTTAACTTATATAACTGTTTTATAAATTTTATAAATTAGAATTTTTTTTCGTTTTTTTTTTTTTTTTACCATCGCTTGGCGCCCCCATGGTGCGGCGCCCCTATGCGCCGCATATAGCGCATACCCACTTTTTGCGCCACTGTTTCTATGTCTGGACTAACTGCAGAAGTTCACATAGATGCAATTGTCCATGTTAGTTGGCTGATGAATGGTTTTGTTGGCAATTAATTGATAGTCTATGTATTCCATTTCAAGAGTGTCGTCCTTCATTAGACCAAGGTGATGCAGGCAGAGATCAGTGAGGTGCATCACAGTTCAACTTGGCTGGTAATTTCGGTGAGGTCTATCCTAAGTCCAAGGTTCAGGCAATGGGATATCAGGCCTCAGAATAGTAGTCCTGAGGTTGAAACAAATAAAATAATATTAGCCTAGATTGTGAGTTGATGGATAAATTAGGTGTATGCCTGGCTAAATAGATGAGTCTTTAGTCTAGACTTAAACTGTGTCTGCATACCGAAGTGTTAGGGAGACTATTCCATAGTTTAGGAGCCAAATATGAAAATGATCTACCTCCTTTTGTGGATTTTGATATTCTATGAACTATAAACAGGCCAGAATTTTGCAATTGTAATGAACGTGATGGAATGTAGCATGGTACTATGACTGCAAACATTGCCACATGTCCTCAAAGAAAAACAAGTTCACATAAGAATGTGAACATGCTGAAAGAATTCAGAGCACTCTCAGTTCTTTGTAGCATATTGCATTTAGTCTTATTTCTTGTTTTTGCTTTTCAGGTAATTTTTTTTACTATTATTATTTTTTTATTATGAAAGTTTTGAATAGGGAAAGATTGCTACTGATAAAATCTGTTTAAATACATTTTTCTTTATTGCAGCTTTACCATGCATTTTAAGTCTCGAGGCATTTTATTTAGCATCCACAGATTAAATAAACCTCAATAACAAGTCTTTAAAACACGATGATATTTATTTTACAGATATATTTTGTGTATCATGGCAGATCTTCTATTGGTCATGGGAATATATGCATTACATATTCTGCATACCCTATATTTGTGGTCCTGGTTTACCCCAAAATATAATTTAGTCATAGGAGACAGTAATTGCATTTACCTAATCAGTGATGAGTATGATTTGGAATTTCCCCTCCAAGTTTACATTTTAATATGGTTAGGTTTAAGTTTATGGTTTCGGCATACTGATAAAATATGCATTCCTCTTCACTCTATTTCTATAATTTATGAGTAAATACAACTAAATTTACAACTTCCTTTTGGCACCCCTCTGTGGACATTTCACCTGGAAACCGGAGCTCACACATGCCCATCTGCTCAACAACACTTCCCTCTTTGCACACTGGAGACAGTGCTTTGAATTTTAGTGAGCACATACCGATTTTAGCTGAAGTAGTTTTGACCTACTGTTGCCAATCTCACAGTGAGATCCGTCTGGTTATTTTTTCCATGGAACACAAAAGGACAATTTTGAAGAATCTTCACACAGCTCACTGGAGGGGATGATTATCAGTGAATTATCACTTACATTTTGGTAACAAAGCTATACTGTGGTTTCAGAAAATTTGGATGATAACAGCATGAAAAAATATAACAGCACACATGTTTGGAACGACATGAGGGTGAGTAAATAATGATTTTGTGGTTGTAGCTGATCTAGTCCATCAATACAATATATCATCTTTAAATCCATCCCACAGACATTCATTTCCCCTACAATCATTGACAAAAATGTGAAAAAGTGAGTGGGATTTCATGTGGGCCTAGCTGGTTCAGTGGCATCAGAAGTTTTGTAACCTGAGCAGGCTTGGAAAATTCATTAGTTATGAATCAGCCGATCTCCTGGGCTTGATTGCACTGCTGTGCTGCGGTGTTTGTGTCAGCCAGAAGTATAGATTCTTCTCCTCTTTTAGACAGACAGCTGGGTAACGGCTCTGGCATTTTTCCAGCTTCCTGCCACAGAAAATCTAGTAGCCATAAAACTGAGACTCATGTTAATTCAACAAAACTGCCATTCACTCAAAGATATGCAATTACGCAATCAGGTGACATTAGTCAATCTGAGTTTGAGAACAGTTTTTGTGTTAAATAGAGGGAAAAAAATCTGATTCTGTTAATTGAAAATGTCATTAGTGGCCTATCTGGCATTTAATAACAAATTCACCCATCTGTGTTTAAATACTTTCTATCCGTATCCCAGATTAATGTGCAGACAACTTTAAACAAATTGTTCTCCCAAAAATTTTATTCTATAATTACTTACTCTCATGTCATTCCAAACCAGTATCTCTTTTTTCTTCTTCTGTAGATCACAAAAGAAAATGTTTAAATAAATATTTACACAACTTTTTTGCCATAAGTTTTATACTTTGTGTGATAAACAGACCAAAATTTACATTTTAATTAATCTCAAAGGCCATATTATTTATTTTTTATATTTTATTTTTTCCCCTGTACTGCTACACAGCATTTTCCATTTATCGTGAATGCAGGTTTACTCAGGGTCAGCTTTAGATGTCAGTCAAAAGCTTAGACTTTATTAAGGGCTGATCAGAGTAAACAGCCACTTTTCCTCTCAACACTTTGGGTGGAGAAGCCATCCATTTATCCCTTCTTAAAAGGAACCAAAATGAAACCATTTCAGATCAGCCATTACCAAAATAAGACCTTCAATATATGTTGCAGACCATGCTCAGACAGAACTTCAGTTTCAGTCCACCATAAGCCTTGAAAGCTTTCGGTAATCTTCACAAAAGCCCACAACAGGTGGAGTAAATGAACCTATTCATTCCTCACCAAGTGTGTTCTTGTAGCTCTCTGATATGTTTGTAGTAAAAGAACATCCGCCTATCAGCACTTTCACAAACAATTGTTTGTAAAAACACATTGAACTTTTCAGCGGTGTTGAGAGGCCGCTGACTTCCACGCAGCTGAACGGCGTCGCGGACAAACAGGTGCCCTTTTCCTGCAGAAGCGAGGAGGCTATCAGATACATAAAAGTGGACAGGGGAATGTGCGATTGCCTCTTTAGAATAGCTCTGTATTGAGTTTGATGGACAACACAAGTCATTTTAATTCAAGTCAGGCTTTTGTTATCCACCTGCTCCTTGTGGTGAGGATTCTCTCCTCATGCTGACATTAGCATGAGAGTGTATTGATCAGGATGCTGTTTCAGATAGATTAAATCCCCTGACCTTTTTGTCACCTTCAAACCATTTCTGGTTTCCAAACATGGATTCACCCAACCTCCGCTCTGGTTATCTCATGTCTGGGTGTGCAAGCTTTTCAAAGTGTGGCAGGAACATACAGTATCTAGCATTTGTTAGCAATGCCGTGGTCAAATCAAAAACTTCATTCACTGTCTTTGGAAAGAGACTAGGCTGTGAGAACCAAATCCATGATTGGTGGTAGTTTCTCTTAAAGTTCCCCAAACCCTAGACGTGTAGCCATACGTTTGACTATCGGCCTTAAGTCTATTCCACATTGTGGTTCAATACAAGTTAAGTGATTACCACTAAAAATTCATTTAGAATCGTTCCTAAAAAGCTAAAAGAAGAGAATGAAGCTAATCCAGAAAACGTTCAAATAAAATTTTTTTTAAATATAGCCAGAAGACGTTAACTATATGTTTGTTAACATGATTTTAGTGTGATAAAACTGTGTGTTTTTTGTGTGTGTTTGTAAAGTTTTATAAAATGTCAAAATTTTGTTGCCATGATAACGTAACACAGTAAACCCTAACTCAACTTTACAGCTCAAATTAGGGCTGGCTATTGACACAGATTTTCTCTCCTAGCTTTAGGAAAATATAAATTTTACTAATTATATTTGATTCGTTTTTCACCTTTTTGCTTTTTAAAAATGAAGAAAGCAATGTATTCGTTAAATACATAAGATATATTTAATAAATCATTTGTTACATGTTTATTTTTTAATTGCATAATTAGTACTATTTAAAAGTATTAACATTGATTTGTTAAACACACTTTAAACCGGGACTGTCTCTTTAAGAAAACCAGCATTTCTGTAAAGAGCATCTGAAAATGAGCAGCTTTTAAAGAGAGAGACTCTAATGACTTCATCTCATCTGTGCCATGCATTATTAGAATTAAATATTTATTTTTAGTTGTTTTTGATCAACAACTGACAGCACAGAACAGAAAGGGTATTAAAAGACATATTATTAATTGACAAATGGGTCAAGTGGATCTGTCTTTGAACACACACGGTACAACTTTTACTCTCAACACAAAGTGATATGATCTTGCTGCTGAATACTCCACAACATACTACACAATTACTCGTGAGTGAAATCGAAACATTTACCAGCAAGTTGACGAATATATAAATTTTAGTCAAATAGTGCAAAATTTGGTTGCAAATGCGAGTGATTTCCTCTCATTGTAGTGAAGGGTTGCGCATAGAGTAAAAGATTGAACTTGGGATTTAAGGATCAATATCGAGATCGTTCAAATGAAGATTGCGACATATCAGAAAAATCACTATTTTTACCCAACCGCTGGCTCAAATAACTTTATAATCAAAATATTACAATTTTTTGCCTTTCAACCCTGCAAAATATGGCCCCTTTCACTTTCATTGTTAAAGTCTCACTTTACCCCCGATATTGTTGTTTTTTTGTTTTGTTTTTTTGTAGAAAATGACTGAAATATACTGGGGGACTGGACTTTCCTGGCATCCCTGTGTCTCAGAAGAATGATTTACACAAAAGGCCAAGGATGATGGAAAAGATGTGTAGGGTAGCTCACCATGGTAATGAGACTGGTTAAACCCCCTCCTGCTTTAAACTCAGTCTCTACCAACAGCTCGATAAGTACATCTATGTTGTTGGCACCCTACAGGAGAAAGGCCTCGTGAAATTTATGGGGCACCATCCATAGGAACTTGAGCTTATAAGATCTGTCCCTGTGGACAGGACTCGAAGATATGAACACAATGAGAGTGGGAGGAGATGGGCTGTGAAGCATATCGCAAAGAGACTTGCCAGGCTTTGCTCAGTGGTAGTCTGTTGTCAGTGCAGATCAACTGGCGTGCCTGTCCATAAATGCACATTTGCCATATTTATGCATTAACATATGCAGTCTTCCCCTCACAATCATTTCAGAGACAAATATTTTATTTGCATATCAATGCCTGTTGTAATATGCCCCATCATTAACATTATATTCTTGAACTGTGAGTTAACAAAACTTAAAGGAATATTTCACCCAGAAATGATAATTCTCTCATAATTTACTCACTCTCGTTCCAAATAAAAAATGAGAAGCTCGTTCACAGAGGTAACAGTCAAACAGATAGTCTCTTCACAAATTCTCTCCATTGGTCAAGCCAATGTTGAGGTTTTGGGCCGCTCAAACAAACCAAGCAACGTGTTTCCAATTTTGGGGGGGAAAACAACCTACAAATGGCTTACTTATTATTGTCTCTGCATATTAAGCTGCGATAAAAGAAAAAATTGCCTCTTAAATTTGATGCAATTGTCAAGTGGGGTGAGAACAATCATTCTTGCATGACTTATTAAATTCATCCAATCCGCTGTACCTTGAACATCATTCACATTAACTCATGTGTTCCCCTTTGAATGGTTTGAATAATAATTTAGAAGGGTGTGATAATTTGTTCTATATTAAGCCAGGTTTGTTCACCTCCGTAATTAAAAGCAGCTGAGCGCTGTTCCATTGAGAGTAAATGCTCAGGGGAAACGTTCTATTTAGGCAAGTCAATGTGAGCGGAGAGGTTCATTACTCACCAAGGGGTGGAGGTGAGGGCATAATCAAACACCAGCATCCTACAGGGGACTTGTAACCTCTCCTTGTTGCCCTCTTTGCATCCATATTATGTGATAATAAGCTTGAAAGGTTTGTTATAGCTAATCGCCTTTACTGTACTGAGGGAAAACTGTGTCAGTAAAACTCTGATGTCTCAAGACAATAAAATTGCCTACTCCAATTAAGTTGTTTTTGGTCTGCTGCCCAGGTGGGACCTTGCATTTTTATGTTAATATCTGCTTTTTTTTTTTAGCTCTTAGAAAGTTTAGCTTGTTGAGCTAATCTTGCTGATACATGGCTTCATACTCCAACATGAGGTAAACAGTGATTCGTTTTTGCATTGCAACCCTACACCGTTTCCTTCCCCTCAACCTAACCATAAATACAAAGATAAAAAAAATTTAAAGTTAAATTATTAAACATAACACACCTTAAAAGTTCTACTAAATATAATCATACAGCTGAATCACTAAGTAGAGACAGTGAGTAGAAATGTGATGAAAAAGAGAAGCATCAGCTAGCGGTCTGCTAAGCTAATAGGTTAACTGGTTAGCTTGTGAGCTAACTGGTGAAAAAACAGTTAAACAGAAAAGAGAAGAGAAACATTTACGTCTTCGGTTTAAAGATATAATATGTGACAATTTAAAAGTTATTTTTTGTTATATTTACACAGTTAAGACAACCTGAATCATGTAGAGATTGCATAGGATTTAAAACGTTTTTTAGCCAATAGAAAAGCTTTATGATCCAAAGGGGCGTTCCTTGTAATGGGCATGTCATGAAGTGGGTGTTCCCTGTTGTCTTGGGGGATGCAGACAGATACACTTGGGCTGCTTCTCATTTCTTAAATTGCGCATCCTTGTTTCATCGCTCCTCCGTCCTCAAGCCCGTGACATGGAAAACTTTCAAAGTCCTCCAACATGAAGGATGTATCAAATGCACCACGAGGAGACAAGGTTCAAGGAAGCTTCCTGAGGACACTTGAGCGAGGAAGCACTGCAGCATCCTACGCGGAGTACTTTTTTGCAGAAGCACATGACACGCATAAATTCTCCTCTGACACAACAGTTTTAATTCATATTTCCCCTTTACAGTTTAAATAAAAACAGTGCATCTAGAATTATTAGGTTTTATTATGAAAATAGAAATTAATTTTCACAACATAATGGCAAGTGCTCTGAGGTAATGCAAGGAAAGGAAACAAGGATGCACAATTTAAGAAATTAGAACCCTTGGACACATTTGAGCTCCATTTTCTGGGTGAAATGTCATCAGAGGGGCGCCAAAAGCAAGTTGTGAAGTGAACTGTTTTCAGCTGTACAGGCTACATATAATACAGTGAAAAGTAATGCATATTTTATAAACTCTACCTGTCAAACCAAACCCTAAACCTAACCATCAGTGGAGTAAAAATTTAATTTTAAGGGTGAAAATGCAACCTCTGAATTGCACTCGGCACTGATTATGCAAATGTGATTACTTCTTGGTTTCAATGTGGGATCCGAACCCTCCATGCTGCTGACACAATACACTTCCGGTTGCGCCACAAGGGAAGGTAAACACGCTTGAGCCGATACAAAAATGTCTGATGGGAGATGCCGCTTGTCAGTATAATTTGGCCGATTCCAAGAGTAATTAAACTCTCGGAAACAACATGCCTACATCAAGTGCCATCATATTGCTGCTCACTGTCAATTCAGCAACAGTAGCTCAAAGGTTTTGCTGCTTAAATTGGCATGTTTTTACAGAAATTCAAAGCAGTGCTCCTAGTGGTCGAAGCTGGAAATGTTGAGTGTATGGGCACGTGTGATCTCCAGTTTCCAGGGAAATGTTGACAGAGTGCCACCAAAAGAGAGTTGTATAATTGTAAATGGTGCAATACAGTCAACAGGAATGCTAATTATTTTTGCACTTCTTTGAAGCATCTTTAATTGCCATGTAAATACCATTGTCCATTAATATGTTAATCATTTAGTACTATAGCATAGGCCTATATAACAGTATTTCTATCTGATACCATTACTGTACCACAGCACAATCACCACAGTACTTTTCTGTAAAGTAGTGATTGTATTAGATCTGTAAATGTCCTGCATACACTTCCTTAAGAAGCTGTGAATCAGTTTCTATAGTAAGTGTTATGTGTAATATTGCACAAAGCCCTCGAGCGTGTCAAAGTGTATGAAAACAGGAATCGTTTAGGTGATCCAAGAGATAGAGATGTGACGTGACACCACAGTTCGCTCTTCCTTTCGCACCCTCAGTGCTTCAATTAGATAATTGACAGGTGCATGCAGAGACTGAGACATTCAATTATCTCCTGACTGTCTGTTGCTCTCCACTAAACTGCATCATGTCTTAAGGGTGAAAGTGTGACGAACATCGCTCAACAGAGGACATGGAGTGCAAAAGGCTACTGAGGGAAGAGTATCTCTAAAACTGCTTTGGGGAGAATTGGCTGAGGCTACAAGAGAGCACTGTGATTCATTTGAATGAATACTACAGATGTATGCAAGAGCATGTTGAAGGGAAGAGCGTTTTTTTGCTATTCAGTGTTAGTTTTAACAAGTGTCGCGGTAATTTGTCTTGCCAACGCCTTAAGAGGACTGAGCTTAACAGGTTTCTTGGCTTTAAACACATAGTATGCTGTATTAGCATGGCAACCTTTTATAAACCAGTTTTAATAACATGTCATTACAGACCTATAAGCATTCACAGCGAGTATCCAGATCCAAAACAATCACAATATGCCCTCTACTGGCCAGCTTCAGTATTACTAACAGGAATATCTTGTGAATTCTTGGTCATCAAACTCTTATAATTATTCTGGATTACAGATCTTTTTCCTCACCATTGCACCTTCATCAGTATTTTTATGATTATGGTCTTACAACCCTCAGTGAACAAGATAAAGTTGAAAGCTATAAAGCTACTTTTATCAAACCTATTTTCAGATTATTGTTATTTATTTTGTATTTAATAAGAGTAAAATAACCATGATTACGCTCATGATTTCCAACCAGTCTTTAGAAAGCTTAACGAAATGGTAATAATGTCACAGTTGGTAAAGTCAAACTTAAAAAAAAATATATATATATATATTTCTGCTGAACTCCTAGCCCAGCCCCCCCACCCCAACCCCACATATTGAAAACCCCAGAGTCATGTATTGCTGGGTGACCCAAGCAAAAAACAAATCAATTCTATGACTCACTGTGTGTCATCTTTATGTTTATAGTTATTTAATTAGAGCTGAATATAGATAAACAGAATATAGATATTTAAAAATATATATATATATATAAAAAGCAATAAAATATTTTGTGTTTGTACTCTTTGTCTGTTCTGTAGATTGAAAAATTAGATTAAATTGGCCAGAAAATTCTACTTATTAAGCAGGTAAAAAAACAACAATTTGTACCATTTCCCATTATTTTCGGTGGCTGCACTAGAATAATCAAACAGACAAAGTTTAAAACAAATAATGTGCATCATTTACTCATTTTGTGGCACTAGCAAATGGTGAAAACAGATCAGTACAGAGGTTGTCATTGCATCTTTATTTACAGGCTTTGCGTCACTATACATCTTGATGGTTATAAATTGTTCTATTTCCGCAGCCATCAAATTTCTCTGCAGACCAAGAAGCCTCTGCTCCATCCACTCTTCATCAGGCAGGAGGGTCTCGAGGGCAAATGAATCAGTCTGGGGCTTTGAGAGGAATGTCACCTGGCTGGACGAACTGAGAGAAAACTTCTCTTCATTTACCACACAAATTTATGAGGGAGAATTAAGAGTCCGAAAGAGTCCGCTTGCCCTGTTCAGTCTTACTGAAGCCTACAGGGACAGACAGCTTTAAAAGTTTCAACAGCCAAGAAGCATGCAAGAAACATGGAAAACAATAAAAAGAAAAATAAATACATCTTGGGATAAAAAACTAAATGAAAACAACCTTTATACATTAGTTTAAAAAAAAAAAAATACTTGTGTTTATTACATATATATTTTCTAAACACAGCTTTGTACATTTTGGAATAGTTCTCTTTTCTCTAGCTAGGCTACTGCTGGGAAAGGGGAGGACTTGGCTGCCCACGTGTGCTGGAATGAGGACAATATTCTCAGGACAGGTAAGGCTGAGAGGAGACAGTCTGTCTTCCCTAATTGATGAGTGCTGACAGAAGCGAAAGGCCTTGTTAGAATATTCCCCTCATTTTTGGGTGGAGGTGTTCAGTGAGGAAGACAGGTTTGTGTGGACCATGTTAAGGATTGAAGTGGTGTTCCTTTCATCACAGGAGTCAGGATCTTCTGCCACTCTATTTCTTATCTGGAGGAGGAAGATGACAAAGCAGAGATTTGGAATAGTACTTAACCTTAAAATGTATATGTGGGACAAAAAAAATCCACGGCCATCTACTTTTTGACTATAATTTTTACAAGAAGTGGTCTTTTGATCAGCAAATCCAGGTATTCCTCAATTAAGGTGTCTTTCACCATGTGAAATAATTTTTTAAACATTTAGTTGAATATTTTTTACATTTTAAAAGAATTTGCCTCACTACCCCAAATTGCAAATGTGGGAGCTATATGATCCATATGTTTACTATGGTGTTCAGTGGATCTTTCACTGGTATTAATCTTACAATACATTGATTGTTTTCAGTTTCCATTTGTGATGTAATTAAATATATGTTAAATACCATGTTCATATTTATATTTATGTGTCATATGCAAGCATAGGAAGTTGCATTCAGCTGATGCTTTTATACAATCTGTAGCACACCAATTTTTACCTACAGTCACCAAAATTGGTACATATATAGTTCTCATCAAGCCGAACAACTCTCATACTCAGTCATAAGCTCCACCCTACAGGAAGTCATCCATTTAGGATTTTTGGAATATTAGTCTATGAACTCTTAAATACATTCAAGAGACTGTCACTACATTTAGACAACATTATCCCAAGACACTGAAGATGCAAAATTGTGAACAGATTTTTGATATATCAAACGGTGTTGCCAAGGCGAGATGGCATGAGGAATTATGAGAGAATTTTCATTTTTGGGTGAACAATCCCATTAAATATTTATTCTAGTGCAATGTTAAAGTACAAGTGTTTAGGAATATTTGCTGTTTTGTTTCACAATACCTCTGCTCTCGTCTGTATCGGTGCCTGACCCAACTGGCCTTTGGCGAAGCAGATTATAATACTTTGCTTCCATCTCCTGAAACACATTACCAATGAATTAATCAAACTTAACTATTGCACCACATTGAATTCCTCTCTGAATTCAGAGTAGGGTTGGGCGATATACATAGCTAAAAAAACATTTTCTAAATTTTTTCAGCCTTTTGAGGATATTCGATATATATCTTGATATATATGCATTTGCTCTGGAACTTTAAAGAGCGATTAGTCTCGTGACAATGTCATGAACCAATAAGTTTGCAACTTTGTTTGCATGAAATCAAGATGTTTGGTTACGAGACACACAATAACCAATGAGCAAGATAATTAGCATGGACACACTTTTGGGTGTTTTACTAAGCATTAAATTGAGCCACTGTGTACTGACATTGTACTGCAATTCAGGCAAAGGGACATTAATACTGGAAAGTCATATTTCTTTGGTGAACTATTCCTTTAAACATAATCAAGGCATGTTTCCCCCTAATGAACACAATGAAGAAATTAAATATTTCATTTAAATGCACCAATATACAATAAAAACAATAAAAGCTATTTTTATCTGAATATATATTTTTCTAAAACATTTTAATATATGAAAAATGCCACGCAGAGACTGACATCATGGACATTTTGAGTGATGATGCAAACAAAAAATGTAATCAAAATTTTGAGTCCATGTCTCACTCTAACATCCTCAATTCTGTAGTCTAATGACCGCAAATTGTCTAATGACTGTCCTTCAGGAAACTTAATGGCCAAATAAAAAGCACATTTAAATTATTGTGATATACACAATGTTGCTGGATATATTTCCAATTTAATGCTGTATATTAAAAGCACATTTTATACGTTTAAGAAATTTTATATTGCTAACATTCAGCCAGAAGAATTATCAAGAATATACTTCAAAATATTCAATATATATCGCCCAGCACTAACTCAAAGAATGGTTTGAGTGGACAGACCTTGAGGTGGTTGAGGTTTGCCTGCAGGCTGCGGATATGTGAGAGGACCTGTCTGCTGAGACGAGATGTGCTTCCTGTGGAGGGTGAGGAGAATTTGAGGCTGATGCCCGAGTCAGCAGCACAGTTTTGAGCCAAACTCAACTCCTTTCTGCCAACCTGAATATCGTCATCGGTACTGCTCTCACCCGAGCCACCGTACCCATCCAGAACCAGATAAGCAGCTAAGAGACAAAGATGCAGTCAGTTGCGGCTGCCACATTCCTCATTTCAATAATTGAACTCTAGATACATAAAGATCATTCATTCTCCATGCCTCATTATTTTTTTTAGAAACAGAGAACTGAAGAACTGTGTTGCAGCTGTCTGGAATGTACAATTTGTATGAACTTGTATAAATCTATTTAAGCTTGATTAAGGCTGTGTGGGGAAATTCTACACAATATTTTCTTTTTTTTTGTTTTACTATCAAACCACATCACCTTTTACCAATTTTTGTTTTCATTGAATGATGCATTTCTTGCTGGTAGAGGAACTTCTCCAGTCAACAATATAAACCAGTATTGCCTCAAGACTACAATGTTCCATGCTCAAACACTCACCGAAATCCTCTGGGCACTCGTAGAAGCCTGTATCTCCAGAGGTGTAGTCCTGAGCTCGGCTAGGGGTGCGAGTGGAGCTCTGCTCCACCGGTGTTCGAAGCGAGGTGGTCCTGAGGAGACGGCTACCAGTCGATCGGCACAATCGCTCGCCCTCATCCTGAGCCATCAGCTGAGTCACAAGCACTTGCTTCAGCGCTGCCACTGAGAGGATCACATATAAATACATGTTTAAAATATAACACAATCTAACACAAGGCCCTGTTGATGGATAAAGAGATGAAGCAGTGACACTCAAAACAAAGTGTTGCATTATAAGCCTACAAATAGCATACATATAGTATTAATGCATTCACATATTTTGTTATATTTAAAGAATCAGAATGAGCTTTATTGCCAAGTGATCTCACTTACACAAGGAATTGTTTTTGGTTATAGGAGAAACAAGTGCACACAGAACATTACCGTGAGACACAGAATATAAAACAAGGTAGGGGTATAAACAGACAAACGAATAAGAAGACATAACCGAATGGCGTATACACATGTGCTAGTGGTAATGCATGTGCAAGATAGGTGTATGTACAGTTATTGAATTAAATATATGTCAATTTACATATGCACATGAGATATGTATTTACATTTTTGCACTAAGGGGGAGTACCGAAGCAGTTTAATTGTCCATCCATCCATCTTCAACCGCTTATCCGAAGTCGGGTCGCGGGGGCAGCTGCTCCAGCAGGGGGCCCCAAACTTCCCTATCCCGAGCCACATTAACCAGCTCTGACTGGGCGACCCCGAGGCGTTCCCAGGCCAGTGTGGAGATGTAATCTCTCCACCTAGTCCTGGGTCTTCCCGAGGCCTCCTCCCAGCTGGACGTGCCTGAAACACCTCCCTAGGGAGGCGGCCAGGGGGCATCCTTACCAGATGCCCAAACCACCTCAACTGACTCCTTTCAACGCAAAGGAGCAGCGGCTCTACTCCGAGCTCCTCACGGATGACTGAGCTCCTCACCCTATCTCTAAGGGAGAAGCCCGCCACCCTTCTGAGGAAGCCCATTTCGGCCGCTTGCACTCGCGACCTAGTTCTTTCGGTCATGACCCAACCTTCATGACCATAGGTGAGGGTAGGAACAAAAATTGACCGGTAGATCGAGAGCTTTGCCTTTCGGCTCAGCTCTCTTTTCGTGACAATGGTGCGATAGAGTGAGTGCAATACCGCCCCTGATGCCCCGACTCTCCGGCCAACCTCCCGCTCCATTGTCCCCTCACTCGTGAACAAGACCCCGAGGTACTTGAACTCCTTCACTTGGGGCAAAACCTCATTCCCTACCTGGAGTACGCACTCCATCGGTTTCCTGCTGAGAACCATGGCCTCAGATTTAGAGGTGCTAATCCTCATCCAGCTGCTTCACACTCGACTGCCAAGCGATCCAGTGAGAGCTGAAGGTCACGGGCCGATGATGACATGAAGACAACATCATCTGCAAAAAGCAGCGATGAGATCCCCAGCCCACCGAACCAGCACACCTTCCCCACCCGACTACGCCTCGATATCCTGTCCATGAATATCACAAACAGGATTGGTGACAAAGCGCAGCCTTGACGGAGACCAACCCCACATGGAATGAACTCGACTTTGTGCCGAGGACCCGGACACAGC
The DNA here is from genome assembly GCF_025860055.1 of Xyrauchen texanus. Lineage (NCBI taxonomy): Eukaryota > Metazoa > Chordata > Actinopteri > Cypriniformes > Catostomidae > Xyrauchen > Xyrauchen texanus. The sequence continues at coordinate 18,699,642 of NC_068311.1, forward strand.
CCTCGCTTTGGACGTACAGGGATTGGATCACCCTAAGAAGGGACCCCCCACCCCGTACTCCAGCAGCACCTCCCACAGTCTCTCCCGGGGACCCGGTCATACGCCTTCTCTAGATCCACAAAACACATGTAGACCGGATGGGCATACTCCCAGGCCCCTCCAGGATCCTTGCAGAGTAAAGATCTGGTCCGTCGTTCCACGGCCAGGACCGAAAACCACATGGTTCCTCTTCAATCTGAGGTTCGACAATCGGCCGAACCCTCCTCTCCAGCACCTTGGAGTAAACTTTACCAGGGAGGCTGAGAAGTGTGATACCCCTGTAGTTGGCACACACTCTCTGATCCCCCTTTTGAAGAGGGAACCACCACCCCGTTCTGCCACTCCTTAGGCACTGTCCCAGATTTCCACGCTAATGTTGAAGAGGCGTGTCATCCATGACACCCCTCCACATCCAGAGCTTTCAGCATTTCTGGTCGGATCTCATCAATCCCGGGGCTTTGCCACTGCGGAGTTGTTTGACTACCTCAGTGACCTCCCCAGGGAAATAGAATCTGATCCCCCATCATCCTCCGGCTCGGCCTCTACCATAGAGGGCGTGTTGGGATTTAGGAGTTCTTCAAAGTGTTCCTTCCACCGCCCAATAACCTCCTCGGTTGAGGTCAACAGCGTCCCATCTTTGCTGTATACAGCTTGAATGGTTCCCCGTTTCCCCCTCCTAAGGTGGCGGACGGTTTTCCAGAAGCACTTTGGTGCGGACCGAAAGTCCTTCTCCATGGCTTCTCCGAACTCTTCCCACACCCACTGCTTTGCCTCCCTCACGGCCGAGGCCGCAGCCCTTCGGGCCTGTCGGTACCTTGCAACTGCCTCCAGAGACCTCCGGGACAACAAATCCCGGAAGGCCTCTTTCTTCAGTCGGACCGCTTCCCTGACCACCAGTGTCCACCACGGTGTTCGAGGGTTACCACCCCTTGCGGCACCTAAAACCTTGAGGCCGCAGCTCTCCACCGCGGCTTCGGCAATGGAAGCTTTGAACATTGCCCACTCGGTTCAATGTCCCCAACCTCCGCAGGGATGCCTGAAAAGCTCCGCCGGAGGTGTGAGTTCAAGATCTCATGGACAGGGACCTCCTCCAAACGTTCCCAGTTCACCCGCACTACTCGCTTGGGCTTCCCAGGTCTGTCCAGAGTCTTTCCCCACCCCTGACCCAACTCACCACCAGATGGTGATCGGTTGACAGCTCTGCCCCTCTCTTTACCCGAGTGTCCAAAACATATGGCCTCAGATCCGACGACACGATTACAAAATCGATCATCGAACCTCGGCCTAGGGTGCTCTGGTACCACGTACACTTATGAGCATCCTTATGTTCGAACATGGTGTTTGTTATAGATAATCCATGACTAGCACAGAAATCCAATAACAAACATCCACTTGAGTTCAGATCAGGAGGCCGTTCCTCCCAATCACGCCTTTCCAGGTGTCCCTGTCATTTCCCACGTGTGCGTTGAAGTCACCCAGCATCACTACGGAGTCCCCTACTGGGGCCCTATTCAGGACTCCATTCAGGGTCTCCAAGAAGGCCGAATACTCTGAACTGCTGTTCGGTGCATATGCACAGACAACAGTCAGAGTTTTCCCCACACAACCCGTGAGGCGTAGGGAGGCGACCCTCTCGATCCACCGGGTAAACTCCAACGTAGTGGCTCAGCCGGGGACTCGTGAGTATCCCCACACCGCCCGTCGCCTCACACCCTGGGAAACTCCAGAGAAGAATAGAGTCCATCCCCTATCCAGGAGTACAGATCCAGAGCCAAAACTGTGCGTCGATGTAAGCCCCACCAGATCCAACTGGTAACGCTCCACCTCCCTCACTAGTTCCGGCTCCTTCCCCCCCAGTGAGGTGACATTCCACGTCCCCAGAGCAAGCCTTTGCTGCCCGGGTCTGGTCCGTCGAGGCCCACGGCCTTCACTGCCGCCCATATGGCAGCGCACCCGACTCCTGCGGTTCCTCCAATGGGTGGTGGGCCCAAGGGGTCACAATGGTGTCGTCTGCAAACTTGCAGTTTAATTGTTCATGAGGAAAATGGCCTGAGGGTAAAAACTGTTCTTGTCTGAATGTCCTGGCGCTCAGTGCTCTGTAGCGCCGGCCAGAGGGCAACAGCTCAAAGAGGGAGTGGGCAGGGTGTGTGGGGTCCAGAGTGATTGTGTGGGGTCTGTTTTTGTTTCCTTCTGTCTGATTTGGTGGCTGAACCACCAAATGGTGGGGTTTGGCTGTTTCTCCTGAAGTTCACTATCTTCTCCACTGTTTTAAGCATGTTCAGCTCAAGGTTGTTGTGACCGCACCAGACAGCCTGCTGATCAACCTCCCGTCTTGTATGCAGACTTGTCACCGTTGCGGATGAGGCCAATCACAATGGTGTCCTCTGCAAACTTCAGGAGCTTGACAGTGGGGTCTTTTGCAGTGCAGTCATTTGTGTACAGGGAGAAGAGCAGTGGAGATAGAGCGCATCTCTGAGGAGCACCAGTGCTAATAGTGAGGGTCCAGGATGAAAGTTTCCCCAGTCCCACTAGCTGCTGCCTATCTGACATAAAGCTGGTGATCCAACAACAGATTGGAGTGGGAACGGAGAGCTGGGTCAGTTTGGTTGAGAGAAGATCAGGCATGATGGTATTGAAGGCTGAACTGAAGTCCACAAATAGGATCCTTGCATAAGTCCAAGGTCTGTCAAGGTGTTGCAGGATATAATGCATATAATGCTGGATATAATGATGTCCTTCACATAGGCCAAAACCAGTCTCTCAAATGACTTCATGACCACAGATGTGAGAGTGACAGGTCTGTAGACATTAAGTCTTGTGATTTTGGGTTTTTTGAAGACTGGAATGATGTTAACTTAACATGGTATTTATTTTAATTAAAACACTGCTAGCTTATCCCATATTTAGGATGGGATTCAAGCTCTAAGTCCAGTGTGATAGAGACCCCTTTTATACCTGATGTTAACAAGCAAAATGCATGACAACATGGTGCTCAGATACAGAAAGACATATGCTGACCTCATGCAGAAACAGACAGGCACAATATCCTCAAATTTCAGCTCAAAGCAATCAGCCCATAAATATTCAAGAGATTAATTTCAAAATGCAAATGCGCTTTTAATGTTAAATACAAAACTAATTAAAAGACACTTGGAAAATAAATAAGTCTTCCCTGGAGCTTTTTAATCAATAAAAGGCTGAATTGTCGTTCTCTTGAGTTGGCAAGCCACAAAGACTACTCCAACATCACACCACTGAGAAAGAGCCTTTAAAATGCATAAAGTAGCCTCAACAAATGGGTAACCTAGTATTGTTAATCTATTTTGCAAACACAATAGGAGGGGCATATAATGCAAAGGGAAGGAAAATTAGGTCCAATAACTTTGAGTTGGAAATGATATATAACATGCATTTTAAAGGGATAATTCAATGATAATTCATCATTTACTCCCCCTCATGCCATCCCAGAAGTGTATGGATTTCTTTCTTCTGCTTAACAAATTAAGATTTTAAGAAGAATATCTTTGCACTGTAGGTCCATACAATGCAAGTCAATGGTGGAAAGATGCACAAAAAGCACATAAAGGCAGCATAAAATAAATCAGAGTCTAGTGGTTTAATCAGTGTCTTCAGAAGCAATATGATAGGTGTGGGTGAGAAACAGATCGATATTTAATTCTACTTCAAATGCCTAGTATGTAGCGATATGGACGAAGAATGCGAATTGCCAAAAACAAAAGAAGAATGTGAAAGTGGGGATTGATTGTAAAGAAGGACTTAAATATTGATCTGTTTCTCACCCACAAACATCATATCACTTCTGAAGACCTAGATTAAAACCACTGGAGTTTTATGGATTACTTGCCTTTATGTGCTTTTTTAGCTTCGAGGTTTTGGCCACAATTCACTTGCATTATATGGACTTACAGAGCTGAGACAGTCTTCTAAAAATCTTCATTTGTGTTCTTCAGAAGAAAGAAAGTCATACACATCTGGGATGGCATGAGGGTGAGTAAATTATGAGAATTTTCATTTTTGGGTGAACTATCCCTTTACGACCTTTAAATATCCCTTTAAATATCCATTTAATGATGTAGAAGCAAAAAATGTAAAGGTCATATAGAGAAAGAAAAAAATAGCACAATGTGCATGCAGCTTGTAAGTAGGGACAGGAATTGTAGGGAATTTAATGATTTTGGTTCACTTAATGATTCTGTTGATGATTATTTTAGTACTTTTGTCAACATTTAATATTAAATAAAAACAATTCTATTTTTGGTAACATATTTTTAGTTTTTCTAAATCATTTCTGCATTGATTAAAGTCAGTCGGTTCAGTGAGACAATCAAAAACCATTATAATGACCAATAATGCTTGAGACTAATTTAGGAGTCTTCTTGACTTCTGATTCATTGAAAAACGAAAGAGTCTTTTGGCAACAAAATGGAGTATCCTAGCCACACTGTATCAATCTTGTTGCGTTCAATCAGGGAAAACATCGCAATTAAACAATGTGCTGTCTATTTATTGCCTTTGTATTATTTTGTGATGCCCAGTCTCTCTCTCATCAAATTCAATTTAGACTGCAAGGTCACAACTGAGATAAATCACAGTTGGAAGAACATGTTCTTGATGCCAAACACTAATGCTAATTCTAAGCTAATGCAAGATAAAAAATTAGGTCTTACAGGTTTTCAGGGCCTCGTCTGCTTTAGACGAACAGGAGAGAGTGTCTGCATCCCTGCCATTCAAGAGTTCGGAGTCCACATAGGAGCCTCCCTGGCTAAGCCTTCGGTCCTGATCCTCTTCTTCAGGGTTAGAGTCAGGGACACAGTCCTGCAGTGCTACCGAGTGAGAAAAATCACTGTCCTTCTCTGAGAACAAATGATGGTGAGAGTTAGTAAGTATGGTGGCAATCAACTCACTTTAACATTCAGAGAGGTGCATGTCCATATATAGCTACCTGCAGACTGGATGCTTCCTGTGGAGATGCATTCAGAGCCTTTACTGAACTTACTTAACTCTCTCTCTCTGTCCCCACTAAGACACAAACAAAAATGTATGCAGAGTACATACAGTGAAGTGAAGTTAATTCTAGAGAGAACGAGGGAGGAATGTGGCGGGGCAGAGGGCGGGGCCGGGTCGTGATTCTACACACCCGGTCCCTTATCAGGCTAATCAATAGGTATAAAGGCCGACTGCAGAGGATGGTGTGGGAGAGAGAGATTTTTACAGACATGTCCATCATGTGTGTGTTTGTCTTTGGTTTAAGTTATTCATTAAAATATTATTTATATTGCCAAGCCGGTTCTCGCCACCTCCATTCCATTGAACTACATTACAATCATCTTTAGCATTGCACAGAAGAAAACTAATACAAGTTTAGAACAACATGAGGGTGAGAAAATGATGACATAATTTTTATATGTTTGGTGAAATATATTCTTTAAATGGGAGACAATTGGGAGGAACTCACTCGTGCTGAGGTAAAGGAATAACACTGTGGAGTGTGCCTTTCATAACATCTGCCCTCTGAGTGATCTGCTGCTGCCACCTTAAAAGAAAGGGGAAAGGACAAAGAGGATGAACTTGGTTCTATAAATGAGAGCTGTGGCTTGCAGAAAGATAATCGATTAAATCTACATGTACTGTAGTATCATTCAAACAACAAGACCGTCTTTCAAACAATGTGGTCATAGATCACAACCATGAACCCCACACTTCAAGTGCGCAATCTGGTTACCAGCCCTGATCCTTAAAGGGATAGTACACCCAAAAATGAAAATTTCTTCATTTACTCACCCTCATGCCATCCCAGATGTGTATCTTTCTTCTGCTGAACAGAAGCGAATATTTTAAGAATATCTCAGCTCTGTAGGCCCATACAATGCAAGTGAATGGAGTGATATGATAGGTGTGGGTGAGAAACAGATCAATATTTATGTAAATGTTGGCAAGAAATTCTTCCCCCTGCCCAGTAGGTGGCAATATGCATGGAGAATGCGAATTGCCAGAAACAAAAGAAGAAAGTGGAAACAAAAGTGGAGATTTATAGTAAAAAAAGAGCTTCAAAATTGATCTGTTTGTCACCCAAACCTATCATATCGCTTCTGAAGACATAGATTTAACCACTGGATTACTTTTATGCTGCTTCAATTTGCTTTTAGGGCCTTCAAGGTTGTAGCCACCATTTACTTGCATTGTATGGACCTACAAAGCAAAATGTTTGTTTGTGTTCAGCAGAAGAAAGAAAGTGATACACATCTGGGATGGCATGATGATGAGTAAATGATGAGAGAATATACAGAACCATCCCTTTAACCACTACACCACACCACACAACCACATGTAACCTATTTGTGAAAAGGATTAATGAGAATCAGTCAAGCACTTACATGCTTTGCTCAGACACTGTTTGGGCCATCAGTTCATATATCTGAGCTCCGTTTTCTGACATGGAGATCACAAAGAATGACCTGTTGTCTGTTGAAATACAGGAAATCTTCAACTACAAAGAACCCATATTGGACACTGGATATTTTTATTATTACTGTATTACACATTTTAGAATAATCAAAACGTTGAGATTACACATTTGTAAGAATAGGAATTATGCAATGCCTAAAAACATATAAAAGTCAGGTATGTCTTTTTTCATGAAGCGTACATGGGAGAGAGTGTATGTTTGAGAAAGAGAAAAGAGAGAAGACAGAAGGTTACCTGTGGCTACTGAGCGCACTAGCACAGTGCTGAGTTTGATGATGGGACTGAATATGTGTTTGGTGTCAGCAGTTCCTGCTAGGTTCTTACAGTGACACCTGAGAATAAGACGTTCATCCTGTTTCTGCAGCAGTACCAGTATGTCTTCTAGTAGTAATGTGTACAGCTCTGACAGACACACAAACAAACAAACAGAGACAGCGTTATCACTATCACAACAGCGCTCTTGATTAATGCAATTGCCAATATATAAATGTCATTGCATTACACAAAATATCAAACCAAGTGGCATTACTTTAGAAGACAGCAAAACATTTAAACAAAACTAGCTTTTTAAGTTTTATATTATAAAACAACAGATATACTGTTAAAATAAAGATGCTATGGACACATTTTGGTTGTCAATTGTCATCAAGCACGTCCATAGTGAATGCGATGAACAAAACCCGTGGCTACTTTGCTTGGACAGCTGTGAGAAGTTGAGGGGAACTGACTTCATATTGTAGATTCACAAAAAATGACCTTGTAACGGTTGGTTACATATAATTGCAAAGAAACAGAGTATCAACAGATGTAGTTGATCACATTAACTATGGACATGTTCCGCTAAGATTCAGAAACAAACCGTGTCCAAATACATATTTTCCTGAATTTTGAACAATATATCCATGGTGTATTTAAAACCTAACAAATTTCTTTTTGTGAAATGTTTTGCATGGAAAGTGTGCTCACATTTTAATGACACTTGGTATAATGCTATATCTAATGCAATGCAATTCATACACTTTAAAGTGTCTAAATACTTCATGGAATCACTAAGTCTGAAAGCAGTAGCATACCAATGGTTTTGTCTTTGTTAACTTTCCAGGACAAAGGACCCTCATGAACCATCTTCCGCTTAGTGAGATCCAGGTTCTAAATGTGACAAGGACTAATTAATTTAATGGACCACAAATGACCAATTACACAAATAATACATAGAAATACAGTACTTGAATCCTAGTTGTGTGTAAACCTAGTAATGTTCCTCGGCAAATCGATTGATTGGGACTAACCTTGAACTCTGAGATCATGGGGTTCTCGCTCTGCTTTAAAGAAGAAAGGTCCAGTCGTCTCTGGTAGTCCTCCAATCTCTGCAAGCGATAAACAAGAGAGATTAATCCTGCAGAATCTATTAACATTCAACTCCTCACTGACCTCTCACATCATCTTAGAATACTTGGCCAAGAAAATGTTATAGCTTTAATGATCTGTGTTTTTTCTCATATTTAATACCAAGAGACAACTATAAGTGAACAATTTGTAGGTTGATTTCCCCGAAAAGTATAAACACTGTGGCTCTGTGGAGCTTAAACATTGCTTTGTTTGCTTGAGTGGCCTGACATAGCAACATCGACTCAATGGCAGATGGGTGGAGTGTTTAGGAAATCTGCTTGACAAAACCAACATACTAATCTACTGTTTAAACTTATTATTCGTCCAATTCTATTTGAGACTAACATTTCTGACTCCAACACCTCCTAGAACTTTCAAGCTACATGCACCAAATGTTGCATAGACTTTCAGACTGCTCTGACTTGGTGTGCTGTATCTTTTCTAACTGATCAGACTTTCGGTTTTCACACAGCAGACAAACAAATTCAGAAAAATCCCACAGACTTACATTGACAGAATGTTAAAATGGCCCAAAGAAATTCTCGTTAAACTCCAACTTCCTTGAATTCAATTCACGATTTAAATCTCTCTCTCTCTCTCTCTCAATCATCTTATCCATCTATCCTATAACTTTCAGGCCAGGCTTTGTCAAGCTGACATCAAAGTTTGTCTCACAAACTCTTTATAGTTATTTCTAAAATTCTTTAGTCATTTTAGATCTTGGATTTTGGCTTTGATGTTCACAGGTAGACTTCTGGCTGTATTCAACCACTTCTTAATTTTCTTACAAATCATCTCCAGCAGTTTACAGAAAGTTGGGTCATCCCTAATTCTACTCTAATAGCAGTTTGTGAAATCTGGGCTGATGTAAGGGCACTCACAGAGGTTTTACAACCTTAAGAGAGGTACTACCATTATACTACTATCATTACATTTTAGTATTCCAGTGAAACCTTCCTTTAAGCTGACCCCAGGCTCTAAAGTCTGCCTACCTTAGGCTGACTGCTAACCAGGGAGAGAGTGGTGGCTCAATAAAGTTATACTGCATACCTGTTTATTCTCTGACTCCTTCACAGAATGGTTAACGTGGTACAGAATTTTTCGACAGCAGTCGGCTGCTCTTCTTACTTTGTCTTTCTCCTCAGAGTCATCTGCTCAAAAGGATGCACAAAAATTAAGATACACAGTGATGTAAGAAACTCTTTAAAGGGAATAGTCCACACAGAAATTCTAATCCTTTCATGATATCCTCACCCTCATGTCATTTCAAATCTGACTGACTTTTTTTCTGTGGAACACAAGAGGAGCAATTTTGAAAAATGGTGATGCTCCTCTTTTTGGGTGTCAGTTCTGAACATCTCCTTTAGTCTTTCAAGGAAGAAAGTACTATGGGTTTGGAAGGACATGAGGGTGAATAAACGATGACAGAATTTTCATTTATTTTAGTAAAATATCTCTAAGATCATCCCGGCCAGCCAAGTGCCCTCTATTTCCTCTCTGCATCTAGAACCCGCCTGTGGCGAGCAGGGCGGGGCCGAGTGGTGCCTAGGAAGAGCAAGGCAGGGAAGATAAGTGTTGAAAGAGTTCCACCTGTGTGCCACACCAGTCTCGTGTTCCAGTGAAGAGGAGACAGTGGCAGACGAGAGAGAGACACACACACACACAGAGATGTGGTTGTGAGTGTGTTCGGCATGTCTGCAGGTAAGCAGCACGTGAAGTTCTTTTATGTTATGTTTAAGAAATAATGTCTACGTGCTTGTCAAGCCAGTCCCAGCTTCCTCCTTTCCCATGCATTCCTTGAATCATTACCACACCACTGAACTATTGCCAAGATCAGAGGAATATGAGAGTCACCTTCTTCTTAATCACTGGTTGTACTTCACATTTATTGCCATTCTCTGACAATGCCAAGAAAGCCAAAATGAAACAGATCTGCTTAGAAAGTGTCAGTACCCCTTCAGAACCTGAATAATAATCAGCATTTAAGAGCCGGCATAGCTCTAATTTACTAATGGTTTGTGTCCAGCCTGAGCTCGTTCTTTGAAAAGCCGACACATTCAAGTAGCTGGTCATGGCTGAATGAATTTGCCAGAGGGACAGGAGTCTTCTATATGCTCAATTTTGCTTTGTTTCATAACATGAAAATCTATCTGAAATTTAAAATGTAACATTTATTATCAACGTTTTTGGACACAATGTATAGCATACATTAATTTCATTCACATATCGATTGGCACCATCCGTTGAAAAGTCCATATCAGATGACCACTAATAGGTCTGGGTGATGAAGGATGGAGGTGAATACCTGTGTATTTGGCAATGTTGTCCATCAGTAAAGGGTATTTGGTGAACCTTTGCATCTCTGCGGGGATGATGTCTTTTAGCTGTAATCTCCGACACCGTCGATTACTTTCAGCCTCCTGCAGATGTTGCAGAAATGAAAACCAAAAACTACAATTCATGCAAATCCACAACAAAATCCTCCCTAATTTATTCCAGATTTCTTTTTTTTTATAAAGACTCTCCAACATCATGAATAATACTGGTATGACTAATGTCTTTAAAGAGAATTAATAAAAAAAGAAACATGTCTGAAAATCTGTAAATTATTGGCAAGATACCATAATTTCAGTAGTCAAAATACATTTCAAGATTCTCAATACCAATTTTGATACTACAGCCGTGGAGGAAAATGTAATGTATTAATGTAACCGAGAACAAAGATGGCTGTTTGGACCAAGCATTGGTAATGTAGAAAGACTGATATTGTTACATTATTTACATTTTAGTATCGGTTTGCTACTGAAGTACCTGTACTTTGAACCTCCCTGCAGTAAACAAACTGTTTCTTCACCAATAAACATCTTCCACTTACTATTTATCGGTTTTCATCATTAAAATACTTATAGTAATGGTGATGCTTTCTCTGATATACAATCCAACAGCATGAACAGTAAATGAACCCATTTAACAATGTTATTACTATATCTTTTTTATAGTGATTATACCCTAATTTTCTCAATGGAGAGATTAGTGCTGTAAATTTCAGAAAACGCAGTTGTGAGAGGTAGTTTAATCTTCTCTCTAACTCTCTAATCTAACTCTCATCTTCTCTTCACTCCATTCCACAACATGATCAAAACAGCACAGAGGCAAACACATGCTACCTCACACTTACATGACTGCAAACAATTGGATCTGCCTTAGGTGAATAGACTCTTCAATCCCACAGTTCATCATACAAATACAGCTGCAATCAAACAAAATCGCTTGGCTTGCATGTTCTCTATGTTGTTTGGCTGCAAAGCAACACGGACACCATTAACAATTCAGAGATTACTATATCTAGATAAAGCATCACTTCTGCTGTAACACTGCATCAACCATGCAAACATTCTATTTGTTAGACGAGCAAATTATCATTTGTAAAATAATAATATATAACTAGGGCTGTTAAAGTTAAAGCATTAACTAGTGCAATTCATTAAATATGCTTAACGTTGTTATATCCATATAAGTCACAAGAGGAGCACCAGTTTATAAGTAGATAGAGAAAGACCTTTTTTTTTTTTTTTTAAATAAATCCATCTCTATCCTCCGTCATTATATAGATATGCAAATATATTCCGCTTTGAGTGTCATCCACAAAAAACATAGCAAACCTAATTATTACATATAGGTCAGTTATTAGTTTTCTTTCTTTAAAAAGACACTGGAAGCTTTAACTATGAAAAAAGAACGTGATTAATTGTGATTAAATGTTAAATATTTAAGACAGCCCTAAATATAATACTGTGAAATAAGCAAGTATGTCTGGAATGCTCCCAACATAGTCTCTGTTTAGTTATCTGGAGAAAGATAAAACCAGGCAGCTCTCCACAGTCTAATGGCTGGTGGGGAGATCAGTCGACCCACCTGCATGAAGGTGGTGAAACGCTGGTCCTTCTTCTGCCGGGATTTGATGAGCTCCAGGGCGAAGGGCTGGTTACTGCAGAAAGTGCTCACCGCTTGCTTGATCTGTTCCTCTTCTGAACCACTGAACTACAAAAAACAAAAGCAAGGGAGATCAGGGTCACACTGCAGGGAGGCTACAGGGTGCAACCCAGATGAGTTCTATCACCTATACTAACTGTTCATCAATGTCCACAGAATGTAAGTTAAACATGTGCCCTTACCCAAGATAGTAAATCGGCTCCAATCTGGTCAATAACTGATGACTCCTTGCGGATCACAGTCATATGATCTGATATCCTCACTATAATATTAAAATATGATTAGATAAGATTAATATTTTTATCAAGAGAGTATTCCCACACCTTTTGACACATGACCATAACTTTTTTATTTCTCCAGGTCTGGAAATCACAATTTAAATATTTCCGGGTTTTCTATGACAATGGGAGCCCTGTAAATAACTTGTCTCAAATTGCAGAGATGATGTGTGGCTTACTGTGCAGTTGAATGATTTCCTCCAGGTTGGTGAATATGTTTTTGATGTCAGCAGGGGACAGTATGTTGTCTCGGGTGAGTTTTTGGTAAAACACACTGTCTAGGACTTTCAGCATGCGCACATGAGCTTGTTCCGTGTAGAAAAGTTCTGAAAGCATTGTTGAGATTGAGTGTTACTTCAATATGTATACTACTGCTCAGAGTCTGATCTCACCGTTTGCTCGTAATCAAAATCAGTTTGGAGTGAGTCTCAAAAAGATCACTTTTAACAGAATGCATAGTGTACATTGAATCAAAAGATCTAAAAGTGCACCTGGATGATTTATAGTAGTGAAAATAAAACAAGGTCATACCATTAATGACTTCTTGCCTCTTGATCTCGTGGGGTGTCAGGCCTGCTAAAACATCACGCCCGACCAGCTGCTGCCAGTTAGGAGGACCTAAATCGGAGTAAACATCACTCCCCTGATCATCTTCACTCTGCAGCTCCTCAAACCTGTGGACATGATTAACCCCTTTCAAAAATCTCTATAAATATAAAACAGCATATTCTTACGTATTTTCTTGTCTTGTTTTTCACCAAAATATCTAAAGCTCCTTATAACAAAAAAAATTTTCAGAAAGAAAAAAAGACCTAATGAAATGTAGGGATGTTTCTACTTAAACCAATAAAAAATAAATATAAAATATGCAAAGCCTGTTTTTGGGAGGGCATTTTGGACACAGGCTAAGAAAAATTTACTTAATTCAATTAGAAAACAAGTTTATTTTTCTTACACAATTGGCAAATAATTGTTTCATGTTTTAAGCATAAAACTTCCCTGAAAGCTAGACTTAAATTCTATGTTATGTAATTTAGCTTCTCTAGTTAATAGGGGTGTAACGATGTATCGTTGCATGATAAATCATGGTTATAAAAATTTGACGATGTTCATCGTGGAGAATGTTTTTTTTTCCTTTTCATTTATTAAAAATGATTTTAGCATCTGTTCTGTCCAATACACGCAATATCCTGAGCCTATGTATTGCAGGCATACAAATGTAAACTGCTTCATTGGACACAAAGAGCTATAAAATAGGACTGCAAACTAGAAGGCACAGGTTTTGTACCATGAGTTTATGGCTGAATCTGCGGAAACTGAAAGTGAAACCAGGAGCGGGAGAGAGATCTGCCTTTTCAGCGCGAGGGATCGAATGTCCGCTTGAAGTTCGAGAATGATCTACTCTGACTGCGCAAGAGACAATTTAAGTTTAATGAACATACTAATATTAATAATGTTATTAACAAAATGAATCGACTGTATATAATGCTCAATATTATGTATAATAATTATATGTGGGAATCTAATCCTAATGTCAACTGTCATGTCTCATTTTATTTGATTAGTAAATAATTATTAACAGCATTATCTAATATTCCCATTTGGTGCCACCATTGCACTCTTCTGGGATGGTTTTGGTCCCAGTACATATCTGATGGATCATTTAGCACTTTTAAGAAGTGAACATTTAGCAAATTTTAAAGGAAAGGAACCATTCTGCATATGTCTTTAAAGTAACTTTTCTTGATTTAGGCCAAGTTTGAAGAATCGTGAACCACACGGGGAGTTCAGTATAGCGAACCGAATTGTGAGATGAGTGAACCGTTACACCCTTACAAGGTAATGTATCTTGCTTTAAGAAAGTTTATATATTTTAACTGGAAAACAAGACAAAAATACTAAAGATACATTTTGTTTTGCAGTGTATGTAGCTCTACGGAATATGTAAGTTGGTGCAGTGTGTAGTTAAAAATAGTGACGGGGTGATTGACAGCAGTCAGTGGCCAATAGCCAGTACCTTCTAATCAGTTTAGGTGTGCCCACATCAAGGAGTCTGTAAAACAGTACATATTTGCTCATTTCACTGACACTTAGATTAGCAGCTAAATCAAAGCTGGTATTAAGTAAGGTTTGTGAGCAGTGTTTTATTACAGTACATACATGCAAACAGAAGTGGAGTTGTACAAGTACTTTCCTTGCCGAAATGCGTATGCTTTAGATGCTGGTAAGCTGGTGTCCACACCATGTTTCTAAACTAACTTAACCAACAATAACCAGTGCTGGTCAACCAGCTTCACCTGCTAAGTTCTGTTGGCCAAACGGCAAAACCAGCCACACTTGATCATAAACATGTCTGGGCCAGCATGGAAATGTTCGTTTAAATCGCTTGTCTTTGAAGATTTGAAGTCTATGTTAGTAATAAGACTAAAATCATAAAGTTACAAAAGAGGCATTTTTTGATAAATGAAAGTGAACTCTTCAAGTATGCACCTGTCTCCATCTCTTTCTTCATCCATCTGGTCCATACTGTATGGGATGTAGTCACAGGATGGGTAAATGATGTCCAGTACATCTCCAGACTGCAGCCCATCGCTCAGTCGGGAAACCACTGCAGATGGACTCATCCCTGAGGACAAAGACGACCTAGTCACATCCTCAAACTACAGAAGAACTACCAATACACTGCACCATGTACAAAAAATCAAAATGCTTGAATTCAGGATTTCATGAGATGCAAGTGGGACAAGTGACAATGGCAATGCTTATTTTCTCTACTTCCAATCCTAGTTTGTAAATTGGAGTGGTTTTGTAAATTACCATGGCTTCAGCCAGCAGGTTCATAAAAAGAAGATCTTGAAAAAGAGAATAACAATCACTCGTTAGCAGAGTTAGAAGATGCAGCACTTACTAAACTCTGTCTCCCTTCCAGAGGGGTCTGACAATGAGCTGTAGTGGATGCTGTATGGGGGTGAGGTGGTGAATCCTGGGCTCTGTATAAGGTCTGAACCCTCAATCGACTGACTGCCCCGCAGAGGTCCACCCTCTATTGGCTCTGACCCGCCCAACGCTGGCTGAGACATCTGCTTCTGAGGCCTCTGCTTGACATTATCCCCTGCCCTCCCAGCTGCTCAAACATAAAATACACCAAACAAGATTCAGAATCAATCTAATTCAACACCAAGAGGTAGGACAGAAGAAATCAGGGCAAGTCATCTGGCTTTGGAAATTTCTTGGAAATGCAAGCTTAGGAACATTAAGCATTACTTCGACATTTGACAGCAGAATGAAGATATTGGGACAACAATCTTATTAAAGATTCATTTTTATTCCAAGTTCAAAAAGACAGTCCAATATCAACACTCCCCATGCATCAAATAATTGTAAAAATTGCCTTTAAATAATACAGTTTGAGGAAATTTGGTCATTAACTTTAGGAATGGCAAACACATGGCTTAAAATGAAAGTTCGAGGAGGCATACACACAGGAAACATTCTTGCGTTCTCTCTGCACTGTTTTTTAATTTGTGGGTCTATTGTAGTGATTGCAGCTCTACTTTTTAGCATCTCATGTAGCGTAGAGTTGCGTTTTTAAGGATGCAGTGTCAAGTTTAAGTAGTTAAAGATAAAAAATAAAAAAACATGCCTTGAAACCCCTGTGTTTTTTTCCATCCAGCTCTCATCTAGCTGTTTTTGAAAACAAGAACACGTCTTTTGTTTACATCACCTAAATAACTGGAAGCCTGATCCTCACTGTTGTCATTTTTATCTGACGCAAGTGATGCAAAGTGAAACAAATCAAAAAAATTTGGCTTGTATTTTTTCACAATGTCCAGTGAAAAAATATGTCTATAAATGGCTTCAATAACTAAAGGTTGCAAAACACTTCCTTAGACTTACCTGGTACTGATTCAACACGACCAGGCCACCGTGGGGTCACTCGAATGGGGAAGCGTGGCTTTTTCAGCTTCTCCTCTCCATCCTTCTCTGGTTTGCAACTTCTCTGTTCAGGCAGGATAAAACACAAAGATCAGGGTAACAGCTTTGTCATAGACTGAGAAGACTCCATTTCATAACCTAGCGAGCTGCCTACAAAAGCAGCATTTAAGGCATCATAGGTTACAAAAGGAAGGTAACTTAAATATGCTGTCTCTTTTGCTTCATGCCAAATACTAAGGCAGTATCACACGTATCCTTCATGAGGAAGGCATTTCTTAGAATGTATTGTGACAAGCTCAGTGAGAAAATAAATACAAGATAGTGGGCAAAGCATGAGAAATGTTGGTTGCAGATAAACATACATTTATATGTCATAAAACATTGTTTAGTATAATTGAAAATATATTATTTTCCCCAATATTTATGGACAGTGTCCCAAATCAGTCACTTTTAATGTTTCTTTGCTGTAAGAAAGCTAAGGCAGTTGCCTATCTAGGTAGTAAGAAAGCAAAGCAGCATACTACATTTTGGAATAGAGCAAATGTGTTCGAAATTAGAAAATATAAAGGGGCAGAAAAGGGTGTGAATGTATACCCTCAGTTTCGAAGGAAGGAAATGAATTCGGACTCGTTTGGATTCCAGGTTTCGTTGCTCTTTCACCCGAACTCCCAGATGCTTCATGTACATGTGAATCACATACTGCATGGTGGTGCTGGAAGAGACAAAAATCTGTTTTAGGACTGAATTAAAAACTATTCTCTCCCTGGATATTCTACGTATGTGGACTAGCTAAGTAACTGGAACACAGAAGCAAGCAACAAAGTATTTAATTTTCTTCTTCAGAAGTTCAAGGAATGTGTCTAATTACTTTATTTTCACCAAATCAGCTGGCTTATTTCGAGCTAGATTGGGACGCTTGTTGACTTAAATGCGAATTGATGTAGGCAAATTTATAAAAGAATGTTACAAACTTGGAAAAACTAATTTTCAATGAGTTTGTTTGCTACCATAGACGAACAAATAGGTTTTAATCCAAGAATTAAGCAAAATATCATTTTCTTTTTAAAATTTTAATCATGACATTTTCCTGGCACATGCAAGCAACGGTTGGCTGCAGCCACTCAAGTGATGCATTAACATTTACATTTAGTCATATAGCAGACACTTCTATCCAAATCGACTTACAAATAAGGAGCAATAGCAAGCAGTTTGTCAAACAAAAATCAGCAATATCTGCCGTATCCTACACTCAAAGTACTCAAAAGTGGCTGTAGTAGTATTGAAGTATAGAAGCTAGCATAGAAGAGACCAAATATATATATATATAGTGTTGTGCCTGTTGAGCGCTGCTTGCTCCATGTGGCCGAATCTGTCTGATCCACATGACTCTTATCTTATTGTACCTTCTGCCATATGTAACAAAACTCACATGCATTCAAGTTCCCCATCTATCTCCCCACATATGTGCTGAACATTTATAAATCATACCAGCTTGTGGTGTTGCCATATGGCTCCTCAAAAATGTTTGCCTACATTATAGTAAATGAGGACTAGGAAATGCATGAAGAATAGAAATCTCATTAAGTCACTATGTTCTGCAGCATCTCACATTTGTATCAAGTGTCAAGGTGCTGGCACCCCAGGCTAACAATTTACAAACAAATCTAACGCAACGTCTTTACGTGTGATCAAATAACCCTCTTTCCTAATGCCTTTATTGTTGATCATTATGGATAAGGAGGAAAACATGAAAGAGAAAGAAATTTCTCACCTTTTTTCTTCTTCTGTAGGTTGTGAAGTCAACCTGAAAGACAGACACATGTGTAAGAGGAAGGGTATACGTTTGATATGGAGTGATTACAGACTTTATAAAATGGCTTGAAAAAGCGGAGCGGTCTTTTCTGTGTTGTTTTTTTTCTTCTAATCTTTTCTGTGTTATTTCCAATTTGACAACTTTGTTTTCATATCGACGTAAAGCCATCAACCTTAAAACAACTGTTAAAACAACAATTTAATCAACTTTACAGCAAATAATACACAAGTTTTAATTAATTAATTTATGAATAGTAAGTTCTTTTATAAAATAATAAGCTTCAAATTTCTGCCTAAAATCCCATTTAACACAGTCTCTGTGGCGCTGTAAAAATGTAAGAATGTTGACTGAACCAATGGCGTGAACTGGGGCAGGACATTCACATTCTAGAGAATTTTATTGGATGAAAAGTGGTATGTGCACCATCAGCCATCAACATTTTTTGGTCCAACTTACCAGAAGAGACTGTACATTTTTATTGCACATGTGTGCCAAAAGCTAGATATGTAAACTTTTAGAAGAACTCTGGTATAAGTCTGATTTCATATGATTTTTGCTTGAGACTTACAGGATATCATCTATCTTGGAGAGGATGTTTTCTGCACATGATTTCTCCTTCTCCAGATCCAGCTGTTCAGAGTCCAGACGAGACAGCTCTACCTCAGCCAGAGTCAAGCCCATACTGCGCTTCTGCCTGTAATAGAGGATAAAATGTTGTCATACAGATGTTATTGTGAATAAACTGCAATCTGAAGAAGAAAAACTGTGCAGTATAGGATAGTTGTAATGGATGACATCTTGGAAACCATTTAAACCTTGCATTAACATGTTTCGGCCAATCCAATCTCAATTAGACAGTACTAGATACATGTGTACACAGGGTCCAATCCGATCTGATCACTCAAACCACATTCAGAGGCTGTCTAAATTACATGGGACCACATCGCATTTGCAATGCTAATGCTAATGTATCTTGCACCACCAACTACAGCACTAAAACAAGAGTTTTACATTTTAGCAGCTATTTATAGCTTTTAAGAAATCAACCGACGGATCGGGAAAAAAAATGGAAAAGCCAAAACATAGTCACACACAAAACTTCACACATCATCTTCAGAATCGCTGATATCAACATATAGTGATCGTGAGAAGCATGCTCACTAGAGGTGTGAATCTTCACTGGCCTCACAATTCTATTACGATCCCATGGGAAATTATTCGATTACAAAACGTTTCTCGATATCACAATGCATCTGGTCCTCAAATTGTTTTAACAATACACACACTCAGTATTTAGTAGTATTAAATTATTAATTTTAAATTAATTGATCCCTAGCCTTTAACTATAACCACAACTATCGGTTGCTGGCCCAGGATGGTTACACGAGATATCTGCTTCTGTAAGAGTGCAGATGTCAGCTTCTCCTTTCCACACCGCAGGTTATCACCTGTGTAGTGTGACACAAAAAGTGGGATAGCTACTTAAATCAATCAAGCATCTCGTATGTGCACTGTTCCAACAAGCAAGAGACCGGCAATGAGTAACAGCCAAAGAAATGGAGAGTGCACGAGAAGAACAAATGTGAGCATTTCACTCAGAACATCTCTTTTGTGGTTTTTGATTAAAACTGAATTTATTTAGCACTTTTTTGTAAAACACAGATATGAAATCATTGACCCTCCCCTCAAAATCTGATGACTCCCCATGAAATTCTCAGGTGGTCACAGGAGACACATTTGAGAGACATATTTCCAACATGTGTAAACAGTGATCTGTTTTGCTTTAGCAATACCAGGTGTAAATATGGCCTATTTGTTACCGAAAGTCTTCTAAGTGTCTCTGTACATCAGGGAGAAGCGTTTCCAGCATTGTCTGTATATACTGCCTGTGTAATTCCTCGGGAATCAGGTCTGGTCTTCGTCGCTCTGACAACAAATACACAAAAATCAGCCATAGTCACTCTCTCTCTCTCTCTCACTCACACACTCTCTCTCTCTCTCTCTCTCTCTCTCACACACACACGCTCTCTCTCTCTCACCCACAC
The DNA here is from genome assembly GCF_025860055.1 of Xyrauchen texanus. Taxonomy (NCBI): domain Eukaryota; kingdom Metazoa; phylum Chordata; class Actinopteri; order Cypriniformes; family Catostomidae; genus Xyrauchen; species Xyrauchen texanus. Next base: position 18,719,621 of record NC_068311.1, read on the forward strand.
ACTCTCTCTCTCTCTCACACACACTCTCTCTCTCTCTCTCTCTCTCTAACACACACACACACTCTCTCTCTCTCTCTCTAACACACACACACTCTCTCTCTCTAACACACACACACACACTCTCTCTCTCTAACACACACACACACACACACACACACACACACACACACACACACACACACACACACACAATGGCATTTGGCCTTTCACAGTGAGTGCACATCATTAAACATGTGGCTTTTTCAAGTGATGTCAACATGACACATGGGGCAAAATGACCGTGCTTTAGAGGCTAAATCCATAATTGTCGACATGACAGTCAACGTGAATATTAAACAGGATTTGTGCTTTCAAATGATTATAGGTTTCCCACCAAGGGCTGAGAAATAATTATGCACTTGGACGTTTTACAATCTACAACCACACATCAAAAACAAACCTGTTAAACTAAAACTGCAAACACTGCACGGAGGGAATGAGTAGTTTACAACCATTAAAATGATACTTGGAAATTGAACACATGCTTACCGAGCTCAGAGGATATAGATTCAGGCACAGCTACTTTCAAATTCTGTCAAACAAAAATAATAGCTTTACTTAAAATGGGAAAAGGGGGATTGACTGAAAAAAATTAAAAAAAATAACTAAACACTGAAAATGTTGATAACACCATACAATTAAATACTATATTCAGTTACATTTACATTATTTAACACATTAAATACCATGAACTAACAAATAAATAATTTTTATAAAAATTTATGAATCATATGAATTATAAATTAATTATTATTGGTTAATGTTAATTTTTACCCATACTTTTGTATGTTAGTTAATGTTAGTTCACAATGAATCAACTAATGTTTGCTTTACCATTAACAAAAAAATAAATAAATTATTAACCCAATTATCAAGGTTACAAAACAGCAGAGCATTGGGAAAACAATTATTACACAAAGCGTTCCAAATAAATGACCCGTCCATCTGGTACAAAGAGAACAAAGTTTGCTGCAGGGACTTGCAACCACACACAAACACATCACACCGAGTTTGAGAACAAAAATATGTGATGACCGTGGGGGTAAAAGTTTGCCTGCGAGTGTTTTAGCTTCCTGCCCCTGAGGCTCCTGGGAGAGGAGTAACCCCTCACACGCATCACAGGACAAAATGTAGCATTGATCTGGGTGGATCCAGGCCTTTGCTCCAACTTGCCCACAGACAAAATGACATTGAGGCAGTGTAGACAAAACGGGTTTAAACGAGTAGAAATGAGGTGTGAAAACGAGCTGCACTTACTGCCCCGTGGTCTATGAAGAACGTTAAGAAGTCTGTGAAGATGCGACGAGTTTCTTTTGAGTTTGTCTGCTTGTAGAGGTTGGCATAAAGGTAGCAGAGCTGTGGAAGGAAGTGAGATTCAGAGTTAAACGGATTCAAACTGGTGAGTCTACAATGCATTTGTTTTTGTTCTGCCAAAAATAACGGGCTCAGATATGGTTCATCAAAAATAGTTTTTTTCTGTGAATGAGACAGCACTGGTCACACTGTAGGTTTGTTGTTGCATGCTGAACAAACAATGCAATAGAAATTGAATAGCAGAAAACTGAATTGTGGTTCAGGAAACACTGTCAAGAACTCGAAAAATTTAATTAAAATGTTAATTCAACCAAACATTTTTATTCATCATTTACTCCCCCTCATAGCATCTCAGATGTGTATTACTTTCTTTCTTCTGCAGAACACAAACAAAGATTTCAAGAAGAATATTTCAGCTCTGTAGGTCCATACAATACAAGTGAATGGTGGCCAGAACTTTCAAGCTCCAAAAATCACATAAAGGCAGCATAAAAGTAATCCATACAACAACAGTGGTTAAATCTACAGTATATCTAACTTATGTCCTTTTTTACTATAAATCTCCACTTTCATTTTCATTTTCTTTTACATTCTGAAAGTGGAGATTTATAGAATCTATAAAAGGATTGAAATGCTGATCCCACCCAAACTGATTGCATCGCTCAGAAGACACGGATTAAGCCACTAGAGTCATATGGATTACTTTTATGCTGCCTTTATGTGCTTTCTGGAGCTTCACATTTCTGGCCACTAATCACTTGTATTGTGAGGATCTACAGACCAGAGATATTCTTCTAAAAATCTTCATTTGTGTTCAGCAGATGAAAGAAAGTTATACACATCTGGAATGGTATGAGGGGGAATAACTGATGAGAGAATTTTCATTTTTGGGTTAACAATCCATTTTAGTAATACCTCCTCAACAAATGAAACCTGATGGTCAATGGTCAAATTTGAATTGAATTAATTACATGATCTTCTGATTGAATAATCAAGTTAACTGCAAACTTATTGGTTTCAAATGTACCGTAATTTCCGGACTATTGAGCGCACCTGAATATAAGCCGCACCCACTGATTTTTAAATAAAATATTATTTTGAACATAAATAAGCCGCACCTGTCTATAAGCCGCAGGTGCCTACCGATACATTGAAACAAATGAACTTTACTCAGGCTTTAACGAAACACGGTGTGGCAGCGGGGGCGTAGTCAAGCGCCCGTCCGGGAGAGAAAAGCGGTAAGGGCGCTTACACCTGAGCTAAATTATGCCTAACACCCGTGTCTAATTTCAGTAAGCATGGGGAGAGCGGCATAAAAAGGCAGCAGCCACAGAGCTGAGAGAGTGACACACGTCAGTCTAGTGTTGGCGCATAGAAGAATTGAGAAACTTTATAAAATTGATTGTAAACATTGCTGTGGCCATTAAAAGCCTTACCTGGAATGTCAAGTGCCCTGCTGAAAACTGTCACACTGGTGCCCGTGTGACAGTTTTCCCAAGAAGGACACGTGAAGCAGGGCACTTGAAATTAGACACCGGTGTTAAACATAATTTAGCGCAGGTGTAAGCGCCCTTACAGCTTTTCTCTCCCGGACAGGCGCTTGACCACGCCCCCGCTGCCACACACGGCTTGTAATAAAACATTTGCAGTAAACAGTAGCCTACCAAGAAAGTCATTGGTCACTATCTTCCTCATCCAGTGCACTGAAACCACTGAAGTCATCTCCTTAGGTGTCGGAGTTGAATAGCCTCAGATTTAGTTGTCTTTTTGCACTGAGTCAATTCCTCACGCTGCTGTTTCCAACGTCTTATCATCGACTCATTAAGACCAAGCTCCCGTGCAGCAGCTCTATTTCCTTTTCCAACAGCCAGATCAATCGCCTTCAACTTGAAAGCAGCATCATATGCGTTTCTCCATGTCTTTGCCATGGTGAGGGTGACAAAATTACTACCGTAATCAGAATGATGGGAAGTTTGAGCCTCGATTTAATCTAAACAGTAAACAAAAAAGTTGTTTTGACCTTAACCCGTTCGGCAATTTCATTGGTCTAATGAAAGCTTCACGCCAAAAAACTGAGCACGTCACAGAATGTTCTTTTTTTTTTTTTTTTTATCTAAAATTTGAAAGCGGGAAAAATCCATATATTAGCCGCGTCATTGTATAAGCCGCGAGGTTCAAAGCGTGGGAAAAAAGTTGCGGCTTATAGTCCGGAAATTACGGTACATTAAAACTTTCAAAATATTCCTATGCTACGTCCAGCTGCCAGTACAGGTTCCTGTACAGTTAGTTGCCTATACAGCTGTGCTGCCTGTACAACTGGAGTTGCAATGCCTGCTCCCTGCTGACTGTGACTTGGAAAATATGAAGGTAATACTTCAAGCTAGAATTGCTCAGTTAGGAGGAAAATTCCGTATTACGGAATTTACCTAAAGTCAGGGGGCATGATTAATTGCATTTTTATATAATGAATTGCACTGAATTAATGCGTTAAACTGACTGGTTTAGCTAAAATGCTTTAGTCAAGCCCAGTTTTACATTCACAGAAAATTGTCAGTAAGCTATTCATAGGTTGACTTCCAGAAAAGTGTGGGTTTGGGGCAGGACTACCTGTACTAATCTGTCTAGAGAGGAATTGGCTAGTTTTTCCAAACAATTGCCAAAGTGAGATGGGGCGGAATGTGTGGTGGGATTGTTGGGGAAACCTGTGTGTCATTATTTTTGCAATTCCGTTTGGTGTCACTGGTGGAGCAGAAATTACAATCTTCACCTTTAAATTGTAACAAATGTTTATTTTTGTCACCAAAAAATAAGTGCTGGGTGCTGCAACTCACCAGAGGTGCAGGGTCAAACTGGGAGATCACATGATGCAAGAAGGCTGCAAGATGAGCAGGGCGAGTCTTGAGCAGTTCGATACTCTGGAAGCAGCTGCACTGGCCATTCACCTGGGACACATCAAATAAGGTTACAGAGGTGGATGACCAAGAGAAAGGTCTCTGCACTGAGCAACAGGAAGAAACTCAGAATACCTGCTCCTGTTCTGTGTCAAAGTCGTCATCTTCAGGGTGGATTATTAGGTGGGAGGAGGGGCTGCCTATGATAGATTGGAAGTGAGAATCCTGCAAGGATGAACAGAGAAAGTGTCAAATGTGCTGATATGAAATCAGGCGGTACGGTCAAACAAAAGGAACACGTTTCTCACTAGTGGTCAGCCAATATGGGTTTTTAAATGGCTGATGCCGATCCTGATATTTATAGAGTAAGATGACTGATGACCAGATATAAAGCCAGTACCAATACAAATACATTAAATTCTGAAATTAATTTGAATGAAATGTCCGTTATCCTTTCTGCAGTGCTAAGGCAAAACACAGCAACTGCACATTTAGTCAAAATTGAGTTGACTGAAATCGGGCATCTTAGACATTCTCCCCCTCATTTTTAGTGTTGGAGTAGTGACTGCATTTTGCCTCTGAAAGGGAGATTTTGACAGGGACTTTTAAACGGTTTAAAGCTTTAAAACAAAATACCACTTGTGTCTAGCCAAGCGGGCATAGTTCTATAAGATGAAGTTACAGTTTACAAACAAACACTTTGCCCAGCCACTTCCGGGTTCTCAGCACTTCTCACAAATTGTGCTGAAACCACCCAAAAAGTGCTGTTTGTGGGGTTGTTTTCCACAGATTATTGGACATTAGGGCTTTTTCAAATTTCCACCAGATCATTGCATCAGGAAAAACTCAGGATTTTACATAAATGATTATATTTCATGGGTCACTGTCAATGTTATCGCGTCTGCTCTATTAGAAACAATTGACCCGCAGCAGCAGCTGGTGGATATTAACTTTTTTTACAGAATAAATCAAGCAAACTCCTATTGCAAACGGTTGTTATTAATTTCCAAAAGTGCTGTTGCTGTGACAGATATGAGGTCAAATATAATCTAACATTGATCTTATATGACCAAGACCACCAATAAGATGTAACGGGAGGAAACCGGACCCGTCTCCACCACCGGAGTTCATGGACTACTGTTTGTGAAAGGATAAGTGAATAAAAATGTCATACTGCTAAAATGATGTCTTTGCATATATTTTAAATGCTGTAGATAATATTGTTCTACCGAAAATGGCTGCTTTTAAGTTTTGATATTGTATAGGATCATATTGAAGTAAAATATTATTATTTATTGTATGTGAATTAATCATTTAAGCAGTTAAAGGCGCACTCAGTAATTTTAATCCAATACACTGTCAAATTCTGCAAATATCTCCTCAGTCTGCTAGATGTCCGTTCTGTGGATGGGCTGAAAAAAAATCTAGCACTTGTACACAGTGCAGGCTCTGTGAATGGGACAAAAACAAAGTGAATCAGACCAATCCACACAACACTTCTCCAGCCAATCAGAATCAGGGTGACTCTTGCGCATGCACAGGATGGGGGGTGGGGGCAGAGCAAGACGGAAATTCATTAGAAGATCAATGGCAAATCTGGCTGATGCAAACTTTCTAAACTCCAAAGAGGACAAATCACTGAGAAACAGACCAAGAGAAATAGGTCAGACAAATATAAACTAAAAAAGGATAATGATAAATCGAGGGCTAGGAGCCACATCAACATCAGTGATGCTTTTCAGCAGTAGAGAGACATCAGAGGGGTAAAAGGCTTGAAGATGAATGCAAAAGTTGCTCTTTTGTTCTCGATAGGAGGGTAACATACATTTTTCTATGTTTACAGAACCCATATATACTAAAAATGTAGCATAAAACAATTTGTGATACTAGATTTAGTAGCAGGAGAGATGCAAGTGTCTGGATCTGGTGTGCGTAAAACAATCTGCCGTGGACGAATCTGGGGGGGCGGAGCTTCCAAAGGAGCACTGAAGGGAGGGGTGTGTTTTTTTTTGGCAGTTGAGTTAGAATATAAACAATGTTTCTCAGGAATCACTGAGTACACCTTTAAGACACATATTGTATGTCTGATGGTAGTTTTAATTTCTAAATACACAAATTCTTAGGCTTTAGAAGTGTTAAATTAGTAAAGAAGTGTATTCAGCAACCTGTTACATGTCCGACACAATGTAACAGGTTGTCAGGTTTGTTACAGGTTGTAACAAAATGTCAGGCTAATTGAACCAAGTTTAATCTTGTTTTGCCAATAATTCAGAAAAGAACCCACATAATGTCTTCACTGTAAACCATAGATATTCCTTAATAATAACTTTTATTAACATTAACAGACATTATTACATTCTATAAAGTTTCAAATGTTATTAAAATTGCAGCGCTGCCTATTTCCACCATTGAAATCTGCTGCTCGAAAGAACCCGGAAGTGCGGTTTCTTGCGGTGTAACGTCAGAGTAATTTAATCTATTAGAAATGTTAAAATGGCCAAATAACAGCTGATTGAGTGGTCTGGGCAAAATGTCAGCTTATCACAAGTTCTCACCAGGTCAGAGCCATTCTCAGCCTCAGGAGAGGGGCAGGAGTTGAGGCTGTCTCTGGGAGTGCTCTTTGGACTGGAACAGTTGGAGACTCTTTGGCTGTCAGGAGAAGATGGGTAGAACCGCCGATGGACCTGCACAGCCCAAAACATAAACACAATTATCCCTTGTGTTGTGTTTGTTTGTGAAAACGCCTTTTGTGTTCCCAGTCAAAAATTAGATTGTTAATAGATCTCTCATATTGCATATATTATCTCAAGATATTGGATTAGATCTTTTTGTGAACTTATTTTTTAGTAATGATGACAACGGTTTTACACTGAAAAATAAATAATTTTTAATGAGAGGAGGACACATTGAACTGAGCTTATACCAGGCTTGTAGGGGCACTCCCTGCAAATGTAATAAATTAATAACCACTTGCTTCATCTAAACAAAACAGATGTAATTTTGAAACTTAGAATCTGGACTTTACACTGCATATAGCGGGTCCTATCAATTCTTAAATAATACTTTTTAATTTGCTGACAAATAAGAACTGTTTTATTATCATAACAATAATATTCAGAGTTGGTAAAAACAAAGATGAGATAGAAATATGTGTTATATATATCATTGGAAAGGTCTCAATTAGTAAAATGCAATGAGCAAATTTGTTTCACTCGGAAGCCAAACGGCAGTGAGTTTGTGTATGAAATTCCCACTTAGTCACATTTTCCCTTATTACTTTCTGAAACACACACACACACACACACACACACACACACACACACACACACACACACACACACATTTCTTTAGAAATATTGGCCCATATTGATAGGATAGCATCTTGCAGTTGATGGAGATTTGTGGGATGCACATCCAGGGCACGAAGCTCCCGTTCCCCCACATCCCAAAGATGCTCTATTGGGTTGAGATCTGGTGACTGTGGGGGCCATTTTAGTACAGTAAACTCATTGTCATGTTCAAGAAACCAATTTGAAATAATTCGAGCTTTGTGACATGGTACATTATCCTGCTGGAAGTAGCCATCAGAGGATGGGTACATGGTGGCCATAAAAGGATGGACATGGTCAGAAACAATGCTCAGGTAGGCCGTGGCATTTAAACGATGCTCAATTGGCACTAAGGGGCCTAAAGTGTGCCAAGAAAACATCCCCCACACCATTACACCACCACCACCAGCCTGCACAGTGGTAACAAGGCATGATGGATCCATGTTCTCATTCTGTTTACGCCAAATTCTGACTCTACCATCTGAATGTCTCAACAGAAATCGAGACTCATCAGACCAGGCAACATTTTTCCAGTCTTCAACTGTCCAATTTTGGTGAGCTCTTGCAAATTGTAGCCTCTTTTTCATATTTGTAGTGGAGATGAGTGGTACCCGGTGGGGTCTTCTGCTGTTGTAGCCCATCCACCTCAAGGTTGTGCGTGTTGTGGCTTCACAAATGCTTTGCTGCATACCTCGGTTGTAACGAGTGGTTATTTCAGGCAAAGTTGCCCTTCTATCAGCTTGAATCAGTCGGCCCATTCTCCTCTGACCTCTAGCATCAACAAGGCATTTTCGCCCACAGGACTGCCGCATACTGGATGTTTTTCCCTTTTCACACCATTCTTTGTAAACCCTAGAAATGGTTGTGCGTGAAAATCCCAGTAATTGAGCAGATTGTGAAATACTAAGACCGGCCCGTCTAGCACCAACAACCATGCCACGCTCAAAATTGCTTAAATCACCTTTCTTTCCCATTCTGACATTCAGTTTGGAGTTCAGGAGATTGTCTTGACCAGGACCACACCCCTAAATGCATTGAAGCAACTGCCATGTGATTGGTTGATTAGATAATTGCATTAATGAGAAATTGAACAGGTGTTCCTAATAATCCTTTAGGTGAGTGTATATATATATATATATATATATATATATATATATATATATATATATATATATATATATAAAATAGACAATGACAAATTGCAATTTAAAGTATACTATCCCGATTAAAACAAGCCCAAACACAAGATAATAAGTAGATCTTGAAATATTCCTCAAAGAGTTTATATAGAAAGAAGATGGACAAAAGGTCACTCAAAACACATTGTGTGTGTGTGTGTGTGTGTGTGTGTGTGTGTGTGCAGTGCAAAGACACATCCACATATGTGCTCATCTAAATGTTTGGGATGCTCCTGAACACTAAATATTTCTGTATTTTGTAGTCTAATCAATTAATTTCCACTGTCTGGTCACTTTATATTTACACTGTGGGAACACCACAGGAGTAACAAAGTGAAATAAAACCAATTACATTTTATGAAAATGATCTAAAAAAGATTTGTAGTGTGTTCAGATTCCCTGTGTGAACAAAGTCATGGAATTTTATTTCATGGTGGTTAACACCACTACTGGTGGAATTGGCGATAGTCATGATAAGTGCCAGTGTTTAGCTGTTTAACTGTTTAATCTTCAAGAATGAAAAGGCTGCACTCACAGATGCCACTGAACTTCCACTCCATAAACCTTCAGGGCTGAAGTCTCCCTTAAAATGATCATCATCAACCCAGCAGCCATCTCCACTGTTTCTGAGATATAGACCATCCTAGAACAGATTTAATAGTCAGTAAATGTGACCATATAAATTAAAAACATTTTGATTGGAATCCTATTTTCGAAACTAGCCTCTCCTAACTAGTGGCTTAATTACACTGATCAGCCAAACATTAAAACCACCAGCATAATATCGTGTAGTTCCACCAAAACTGCTCTGACCCGTCGAGGCATGGACTCCTCAAACCTCTGAATGTGTCCTGTGGTATCTGGCACCAAGAAGTTAGCAGCAGATCCTTTAAGTTCTGTAAGTTGCAATGTGGGGCCCCCATGGATCAGACTTGTCGGTTCAGCACATCCCGTAGTTACTAAGATTGAGATCTGGGTAGGGTTCTCATTTAAGTTTGGATGTATAGTTCACACTAAGGTCTTAGTAGCTACTAGTTAGTTTGTAACAAAGTCAGAGCTTAATTTGAATGCACCACCTGTTCCTTAAGGCAAGACTTAACTAGCAGGTTGTAACGCGTAGTCGCATAATATGACGTTTACCCATATTTATCCAATAAGTACCCTTGAAATTTGTACACAGAAGTGTTAAAAAGCCATCCGCTTCAATTTGATCTTTTTACGGTTGATGTTCAAACCTTGTTTGCTCATGTAACTGTCAGCTGTAATAAATTATATCCCCATTAATATACCATATGTAATAAAAGTAGAATAAATAGTATATTTGCCCTGTGTAAATAACAACATATAGGAACTGTATCTAAAATAAATAAGGGGTGATAAATAAATACTAATAAAACAGGCTGGAAAAATGTATTCATTTTAATATACTATATATATATTTTTAATGTATTGCAACTTGACACCGGGCGAGGCATCCTGAAAACTGCACCATTTGATCGGTTTCATGCTGAAGAGCTCAATCAATCAATCAATCAATCAATCAATCAATCAATCAATCAAATTTTATTTGTAGAGCGCCTTACAACAGCCAAAAGGTGCACAAGGCGCTTTCCAGTAAAAACAAAAGCTGCTTAAAAGTATTTTTATCTCTCTCTAATAAATGTAAACGAGTGTAAATGCCAACACCATCATATATGTCGAATGAATTGATGCCTGTCAGCCAAAACATCAGCTCATTGATGTCATTAAATGAGTCAGTTTTTTTATTCCAACCATTACTTCTGGTTGGAGGCTGATGAAAATATTTAGTTTATACATAGGGTTAATGGTGAAACACTCAAACATTTAGTAGTACGTAAATTGTGACTTAGTGCCCATTTACGCCAAAACTAGGCTAAGTTGTAACCCTTGAACTCTTTGTCATGTTCCTCAAATCATTCCTTTTTTTCATTTATGCAGTGAGACATGGCATATCATCCTGCTGAAAGAGGCGACAGCCATCAGCGAATACCGTTGCCATGAAGGGGTGTACGTGGTCTGCAACCATCTTTACGTAGGTGGTATGTGTCAAATTAACATCCACATGAATGCCAGGCCCAAGGTTTCCCAGCAGAACATTGCCCAGAGCGACACACTGCATCTGCCGGCCTGCCTTTTTCTCATAGTGCATCCTGCTGCCATTTCTTCCCTAAGTAAATTATGCACATGCACCCGGCCATCCACTTAATCTAAAAGAAAATGTGATTCATCAGACCAGGCCACCTTCTTCCATTGCTCCATGATCCAGTTCTGACACTCACATGGCCAGACGGGCTAGCCTTCACTCCCCATGCGTATCAATGAGACTTGGGGGCCCATGTCCCTGTCGCCGGTTCACCGGTTGTCCATAATTGGACCACTTTTGGAAGGTACTGCATACATGGAACACCCCACAAGACCTGCCATTTTTAAGATGCTCTGACCCAGTCATCTAGCCATCACAATTTGTCCTTTGTCAAAGTCATCTTTACGCTTGCCCATGTGTCCTGCTTCCAACACATGAAATTCAGGAACTGACAGTTCCAATTTATGTCTAATATATCCCACCCTTTATGGGTGCCATTGTAACTGAGATAATAAATGTTTTTTATTTCACCTGTCAGTGGTTTAAATGTTGTGGCTGATCATCGTATATAGGCAATGCCGTTTAATCGGATGACATTTAGTATATTTACATTGTTTGGTCGATAAGTTTCGCAAGCCAGACTTCTGATGGCTTACAATCTGGTGCATATTGTTGCTTATTCCAGTAGTACTACCTACTGGTAAGTTTGATTCTCTGATTTTATTATAAAATGCAATTCGCAGTGTGCACAGGCTTACTTGAGACTATGGCTTCCGTTTATATTTTAGCAATTTCTTAATGTGTGAACTACTTACTAATATGAGGATAAAACAAAGACAAATAAGCTGCTATCCACTATATAAAACACAAACACAAACACATACACATGACGGGAAATAAATGGATTAAAAGTAATTTTTTAAACCATCTTTCAAATACGTTATATCATAAGCATATACAACAGACAAGCAAGTCTCTAGATATTGGCATCGGCTATTGAAAAAAACAATATTGTTCGACCACTACTTCGGACATTGTGTTAAAGTTGCTTTTGATGTGAATATCACTACAATGGGTCAGAAATTTCATACATGTGTAGCCCTGTTGAGCTGGCCCTGTTGCTGTGGAATGTGCTTCTTGGCATCTTGGATAACCCGTAGTGGTTTGGGTGTCAGAGCTTTGCCATATTTATCCTTCGGTCCCTAAAGGCAAAACAGATAAGGACAGAATCGGAGTCTGCTAGTGAGACTCTGAATGACAGATCTTACTACTAACTGACTTACTTTTTTCTGTGGAACACCAAAGATGATGTTAGGCAGAATGACCTCAGTCACCATTCATCTTCAATGTAAGTAAACAAGATGTAATCAAACTGAATGGTGACTGAGACTAATGAACTGCCTAACCTCTCCTGTTGTGTTCCACGAAAGAAACAAAAGTCATACAGGTTTGGAACAACATGAAAGTAGAGTAAATGACGACAGAATTTAAATTTGTGGGTGAACTATCCCTTTACGACTACCTTCTCACTTATCAGACATACTAGAGCAGTAAATCAACTCACAACAGGAAAAGCCTCATTCTTATCAACTTGAGTCATATTTGCAACAATACAGCTCTACAAAACAACACTTTACTGACAGAGTGACTTCGTGAAATTAGAAGTTATGCATGTGTCCACTTTAAACAACAAGGAGACCAATGGTAGTATTGACTTAAACCCAAGTTCTGGACATCTAGATTCTGACCTGTATGTCCTGTTGCTCCGTAGACACCATCCTACTGTTGTCCATTTTTTGGTTGCGAGGAGCACTGTTCTCTTCCTATAAAGACATATGCAAGGTTGGGTTAACAAGTGACAGGGAGGAGCAAATTATACATTCTGTAATTTAATTGGAGGAAAGATATGAGGAAGTAAAATTAAAACAAATAAACAGATGGAGAATGAACCCAACTCAGGAATGCAAACTCATGAGAGGTGACAAAGGTGAGAAAATCAAAGCAGGCGTTCCAGATGTATATTTTCTAGTGCTTAAGTCGATTAAAATGCATTTATTTCCATCTTAGTAAAGAAAACAAAAAGGTAACAATATAATGCTTTATTAACAATTTACAAACAAAGCCTTCTGAAGTATAAAGACAGAAATGCACTATAATACCACTAATTCAAGTAAAACTTTATCCAAAAGTCTAATTGGAAGGATGACTAATTGAAAGAAGAAACATTTTTGTGATACTTGACGTGCTTCTGTGGTAATAAAAATGCACCTTATAGACTGAAAAATACCCAGCTAGGCTTGTTTTGTACCTCAAATAACATTAAGAGTTCCTTTCTCCATCATTTAACATGGAAGCGCTGTTGTGTGTGGGTGTAGAGATTCTTTATTTACGGAAATAAGAAACTCCATGCCTCTATCATCGAAAAGTGTGTAACGGTCATCTAGCGTGTAAGGACAGTACCACCATAGAATGTCTATAAGACTGACGCATTATGCCATTTTATGCCAAGCTTAAAGGCTCGAAAATTAGCTTCAGAAAAGGTGACTTTAACTTAAAGAGCAACATGCAGGTTGAATTTATAACTGAATTAATACTTTATATTGTCTGCAGAGGTCTTTTAAAAACACATATGTAGAAATTACTAATGAAATCTCATTTGATGTAGAGATTTTGATGAAAATGTGCTAGGCTCTGGAATACGCCTTTCCCGCTATCAACGCGTCATATGACGTAGGGCGAGGCAAACAAAAGAGCTCGCGGTCAGCTCTCTCATTGTTGGGTGTTGATGTAGTTAGAGCAGTAGTGAGAGACAGAAAGTTTTAGATCGAGTTTTAGAGAAGCCATAATGGTAAATTATTGTGTTTGTGCTGGTTGCACGAATTCCAGCCTGTCAGGACATCGTGTCCATCATTTTCCTTCTAGAAAAAACAAGGCTTTTCGGTCTTGAGTGCGTTTTGTGCAGGTGAAGAGAGCAGACTTCACTGCCGCGTCTGTTACCACACACTCGGTCGTTTGTGGCGCACATTTCACTCCGGAGAATTATCGACCTGGAGATTTGTTGGAGTCTCGGATGGGATTTCGGAGTAAGGACCATGTGAGGCTGATTACTGATGCTGTTCCCTCGGTGCACTCGATGGAATCAAGTCCACCGTCAAAGTGTACACCGGATTTTGACACGGGCTGGACTGGAGGACAAAGTGCTAACGTTAGCAGACATTCTGTGCAACGAAAACGAGGACTTAGCAGAGTAAGTCTTACTTTTAATTATTTTAACTCTTAATTTGCTCATAATTAGAGGCCTGTGGGCCATCATAGGCATGTTCGTCCACACCGGAGAACTCTGTTTCTTCATTCGCATCCATTGTAACCTGAGCTTGAACTTGACCAGACTCCCTCGCCCATCGTCACTTCCGGTTAGTGCTTTATAGACGCGGAAGTTATTTTATCACAATTTATCTCAAAATATCGTTAATGGCTAAATATATATTACTCCAGTTCAGAAAATCTAGTTGTTTTATCATCAACATACACTATGCTATATAGGGGTGTCCAACCTGCATGTTGCTTTTTAAAAGGTGAGTAGTTTGCATTCCTGAAAACATTAAATGGGAGAACAAAACTGTTAAATGAAGGTATAAGATACCCATGGTACAAGAGGAGAAGAGGTGCACTCTGCTGCATTGAAAGAGTTGGAGGATGTAACAAAAGTGTCCCCGGGTGACCCAAAGCCTGCGTCTACCTCAGAAAGTGGGACCTGGGGCGACCCGGGAGGTCGGCCTAATACTGTGAGGGCCACGTAGGAGCCAGCTGCAAAGAACAAATGAGTCAAGGTCAGTGGGGGGTTCACCAAAAAAAAATAAAAAGATATATTTTACAGAATTAAAAAAAAAGTTGATGCATAGTTTAAAATGATTTCGACTGTTCTGACAGATAAAAATTAAGTACATTGCTTGTCCATAATTTAAAAATACACTCACCTAAAGGATTATTAGGAACACCATACTAGTACTGTGTTTGACCCCCTTTCGCCTTCAGAACTGCCTTAATTCTACGTGGCATTGATTCAACAAGGTGCTGAAAGCATTCTTTAGAAATGTTGGCCCATATTGATAGGATAGCATCTTGCAGTTGATGGAGATTTGTGAGATGCACATCCAGGGCACGAAGCTCCCGTTCCACCACATCCCAAAGATGCTCTATTGGGTTGAGATCTGGTGACTGTGGGGGCCATTTTAGTACAGTGAACTCATTGTCATGTTCAAGAAACCAATTTGAAATGATTCGAGCTTTGTGACATGGTGCATTATCCTGCTGGAAGTAGCCATAAAGGGATGGACATGGTCAGAAACAATGCTCAGGTTGGCCGTGGCATTTAAACGATGCCCAATTGGCACTAAGGGGCCTAAAGTGTGCCAAGAAAACATCCCCCACACCATTACACCACCACCACCAGCCTGCACAGTGGTAACAAGGCATGATGGATCCATGTTCTCATTCTGTTTACGCCAAATTCTGACTCTACCATCTGAATGTCTCAACAGAAATCGAGACTCATCAGACCAGGCAACATTTTTCCAGTCTTCAACTGTCCAATTTTGGTGAGCTCTTGCAAATTGTAGCCTCTTTTTCCTATTTGTAGTGGAGATGAGTGGTACCCGGTGGGGTCTTCTGCTGTTGTAGCCCATCCGCCTCAAGGTTGTGCGTGTTGTGGCTTCACAAATGCTTTGCTGCATACCTCGGTTGTAACGAGTGGTTATTTCAGGCAAAGTTGCTCTTCTATCAGCTTGAATCAGTCGGCCCATTCTCCTCTGACCTCTAGCATCAACAAGGCATTTTCGCCCACAGGACTGCCGCATACTGGATGTTTTTCCCTTTTCACACCATTCTTTGTAAACCCTAGAAATGGTTGTGCGTGAAAATCCCAGTAACTGAGCAGATTGTGAAATACTCAGACCGGCCCGTCTGGCACCAACAACCATGCCACGCTCAAAATTGCTTAAATCACCTTTCTTTCCCATTCTGACATTCAGTTTGGAGTTCAGGAAATTGTCTTGACCAGGACCACACCCCTAAATGCATTGAAGCAACTGCCATGTGATTGGTTGGTTAGATAATTGCATTAATGAGAAATTGAACAGGTGTTCCTAATAATCCTTTAGGTGAGTGTATGCCCACAGTAAAGGATGCGAAGCATAAAAGCCCCAATGAAAACAGTCAGAGATGTGAGTGAGGAATTAGGGAGAAAAATTAGAGTCCGTGGAATAATTAATGAGATATTGTTCATTACATTGAGTGACCAGATCAAGAGACCAGTGTCTGTTGTCTTTTTCACATTGTAAGAGCAGAACAAAAAGTAAAAGCCAAGAACACGCAACACAGCACTTGGTAAGACTAAAGGAGCTCTTGCTGCTGAAGTTCTAGTGATATCAATTTTACAAGCCTTACACTTTTTTAATTACATATATAATTAAAATAAGAGTCTGACCTAAAATGTATAACCCAGTCCATCAAAGTGATGGATAAAAATTATTTGTATCACAACCACTGTATGAATGTCTCTAACAAAGCAAATATTTGACTCACATTTTATTAATTTCACCACTTCAACATGGTTTGAATAAGTCACCAAGGTCCCATTCACCTAAAGCAGGGGAGCAAAACATTAAACATTTAAAATGTAATAAACACCATGACAATAACAATGTATATACACTATACAACTCTGCACCTGATGCTGCTACAATACAGACAGGTAAACCCAAACAAGCTGCAAGTTCCTCTTCTAAGCTGGTGCAAACATTTATTGTGACCAGCAGGTGGCAGGACTAGACAGATGCAGAAATGCAGAGGTGAAGAGAAAAAAATAAACTTCATACAGTAACTGCACTCACCTTAATGATCCTGTCCCCAGTCTGAATGCCTGCACGCATTGCAGCGCCATCTATGGAAAAAGAGAGGAGAGGATGCTAAAGAATGTGTGCAGAATCTCAGAAAGTGTGCAATAATTACAATGAAAGTACCATTTAGTATGTGGACTTGAAAGATCAATCTAATTTTAAGAGCGAACACTGTGAGGGCATCTCTAAAAGCTTCACCTTGAAAGCACACTTTTAATGGGATAAAATTCAGCCGAGATGTTCACATACCAATAATTATAATTTATTGCATTATAAGAGCAATAACACAAATATCTACTTGAGGCCTGTGCCTAGGAGCTTCATGTCCAGGAAAGACATCAACATTAATATAAGGCTAGATTTATACATTTTCTAAAAAGAAAATGTGAGTGGTGCTCAACAGAGTAGTCTAGTGCTGTGCAGCATTTCACAGGGGGGAATAATATATCTATTGTTGAATTATACACAAAAGCATTTTGTGTATGGAGCCTCTATATCCTCTATGTTGTGTTCACTCAGCCGTCTAATTGGTCCTGGTCAGAGCACATCAGCTCTATTTCTGACCTCCATTGAAATCACATCAGCCCAGAGAGGGAAGAGTTCCTGACAGATGCCCACAGGAATTGGGAGTGTGTGTGGATTGTCTGGTGGGGGGCAGAGCCAAAGACAGACAGCCCTCTTACCCTGTTTGACGAGCTGCACAAAAACAGGGTTGTCCCCACTGACGGTCAGCCCAAAGCCATTCTCATCTTTCTGAATGATTACACATCTCTGAACCAGCCCTGAAGGAAGAGAAAGAATGAGAAGGAGAGAGTGATTATTAGGAGAGAGCTATGAAACAAATGTTTACTGGATTGTCAATGCTTTATTGATCCGCGTCAACCAGGAAAGGCATAAAAATCAGCCAAGTTGTGAAATGAACACATCAATCTTAAATTCTGATTAAAATCGATCTGTGGAGGTGTGGGTTATCACAGTCATCTTATGCCACTCTAATAGAGTAAGATGAGAGATGGGCTTGATTTTCAAAATAGATCTAAGATTAGATCTAAGAACAAGAATGCTGCAGTTCCCAGACTACAGCCAGATCAAATGGTCACACATAGTTTTACTACAGCTGCAGGACACTACAAGGCCTAATGCACAATTCCAATTTTTTGTCCTGTCGGCTTATACGACGACACCCAAATTGCCAAATTTGAGGCCAAAAAAAAAAAAACCTTGTTGTTGTTGTTTACTTTATTTGTACCCGTAGGTAAATTTGTTTTACAGTGCAATGACATTCTATGGCATCCAATACAAAAAACACAAAACACAGGACACTACACTACACATAAGGACAGATAAATAAATACTCATAAACTTAGTGAAGTGCTCTCATAAAAGAAAGAAAGAAAGAAAGTGCTCTCAAGAGCATTTCATATGATCTTTTAACGTCTTAAAATCATAAGACCCTAGTACATATCAGAAAACACCTCTACAATTTGTTAAGCATATCAATCGATTTGTTACGAGCTGCTTTTATATCTTTTCGTTCTACACCTAGGGACTTTATACCTCCTCGCAGACGGTAATAACTGAAACTCATTTCAGCAGAGGGTGAGAGTCATCATTTAAAACTGAAAGGGCCATCCTTTGTAATTGTTTGGCATATAGTGATGCCACTCCTGGTTTTGACTCGCCTATCAAACGGCCAGACCATTTTACTATCTGGTCTAGCTGCCTTTAAGGATATATGACTGTACCATACTAAAATGGAAAATGACAAAACAGATTCTATAAAAGCATGATAAAACATCTTCATTATTGTTTTATCAAGATTGAATGCAGATAATCTCCTTAGGCAGTACAAACGCTGGTGCCCCTTTTTGTTCAGAGCCTCACAATTCTCTTCAAATTTTAGTTTCTCATCAATTATGGTCCCAAGGTATTTGTATGATTGTACATACTCTATTTTTTGGCCTTTAATTAAAGTAGGATCACTTGGATGAGTACTTTTCCTAAAATCGATGAGCATATCTTTGGTCTTTAATATATTTAACTGTAAATAAGATTCATCACACCAGTTGACAAAATGCTCAATAATTGGACCATGTGAGGTCTCATTCTCCTTAAGTAAACTCAAAATTACTGAGTCATCCGCATATTTTATAATAAATCTGTTCTCATACATGCTTTGACACATGTTAGTATATAAAATAAATAAAAGTGGGGACAGCACACATCCTTGAGGAGACCCTGTAGAGGAACTCATCTGTTTAGATAAGACACCATTAACTTTTACTCTTTGTGTTCTATTAGTTAAGAAATTCAAAATCCAACCAATCAAATTATTGCTTAACACAAACTGATCTAAAAGCCTCTTAATTAAAATGTGTGGTTGAATTGTATTGAACGCCGAAGAAAAGTCAACGAACAAAAGTCTAGCATGTGTCCTCTGTCCATCCAAGTGTCCTAATAGCAAATTTAACATTGTGACTGTAGCATCCTGTACTCCTCTGTGCGGTCTATATGCAAACTGCATAGGGTCCAATTGATATTCTGTCCACCTCAAAATCTCAGACCGTACTAATTTCTCAAGGATTTTCATTAAAACGGAAGTCAAAGCGACCAGCCTAAAATCATTTATCATCTTAGGGCCTCTACATTTAGGGACAGGAATGACCACCGCATCCTTCCAAAGGATCGGTACATGTTGTGTTTTCAGAGACTTATTATAAATTTCATGAAATACAGGGCTCAATTCTTTTGCACATGACTTTAATAGTCTGCCACAAATGCTATCAGGACCTGGGCTTTTATTTGCCTTAACATGTCTGAAAGCTTTTTCAACATCCTGAAGATCAATGTTAAAATGCTGATCATCCATTAACTTGACGCTCAATTCCTGGATTTCTTTACTAAAATTCAAATTGTCAAAACGACAGTAAAAATCGTTTAGTGCATTTGCTAGTTCAAAATCAGAACTAAAACCATTTAAAATAATCTGATTCTGATTACTGCAGTTTGAGTTTTGAAGGCCTACTATGGTTTTCATATTTGCCCATGCTGAGCCAGGATTTTTGGATGCCATCTTATTTTCTAGTTTTTCCTTATAGCTTTGTTTAGCTTTAAGAATTTCAATCTTCAAATCCTTAGTAGCCACATGTAAGTCCATAGTTGTTCCGTGTTTAAATGCAATTTTTTTCCTTTGTAAACAGGACTTTACTGATTTAGTAACCCAGGGCTTATTGTTCAAATAGATTTTTACCTTTTTACATGGAATTATCATGTCCCTGCAAAAAGCCATATATGAACATGTAACATCAACCACTGAGTCCAAATCGTCACCACAGTCCTGTTTAAAAATGTTCCAGTCTGTGCAGCTATAACAATCTTGTAGACAGGACACAGCATCTTCTGACCACACTCTGATGTCCTTGGTCACAGTTTTCTCCCTTTTTAAAACAGTCTTATATGTAGGCAGCAAATGTACACAATTGTGATCTGACGAGCCCAAGGGTGCCAAGGGTACAGATTTATATGCACCTCTCACCGATCCATAACACAGATCTAAAGTCTTGCCCCGTCTGGTCGAACAGGAGATATACTGATGGAAAGTTTTAAGAGTCTGTTTTAAGGATACATGATTAAAATCCCCAAGAATTAAATTTGGTGCCTCCGGTGAGATTGACTGTAACCTCTGTACAACATCAAATACTGTACTAGTAGCCGATGCGGGGTTCGCCTTCGGTTGAATGTAGACAATTGTAATAAAAATCTGAGGGAACTCTCGAGGTAGATAGAACGGTCTCAAGGACACCGATAAAAGTTCTACATCAGGTGTACAAATATGCTCTCTGACAGTAACACATGAGCAATACCGCTTATTGACGTACAAACATACCCCTCCTCCTCGGGTTTTCCCCGTCACCTCTGATAGTCGATCCAAACGAAAGGGGGCTCCGAATCCATCCATACACAAATCAGCGTCCCGGTCACGCTCTGTGAACCATGTTTCAGTAAATGCCATAATACAGCAATTCATGAAATCCTTTTGGTAGCGGACATTTCCTTGAAGCTCATCCACTTTATTCCTAAGTGATTGTACATTTCCCATAATCATCGAAGGCAAAGGGGCCCGGTTGAAGCGCTGTTTCTTCAGGCGAGTTTTTACGCCACCTCGTTTACCCCTTTTCCTTTTCTTAACTGTGCCCCATGCTTCCTGGTAATCCCTTCGGATAATATTTGGGACATCCAGCATTAAGTTTTCCCGAGCTGGGTTACTGTTCTTGTTCTTGAGCTGCAGCAATGTCTCTCTTGTATATGTTGTCCTAATTTGGCATAAAGCCCCGTACATTTTACCGGCGGCCATCCAGTACATCACAAGCCATAAAGCAAAAAGATAAAAAGCATCCATTTTGACTAAGTTTAAAACTTTAAGAGCACTCCTTCAATAAAAAAAAACAAAAACGAAACTTTAAGACGTTAAAACAAAGGAAAAAACGTTGTCAAACATACACGAGGACGCCGAACACTCATTCACTGCCAGTCGCTGCGTGCGCATGCGCCCTAATGTTTCCTCTAAGCTGCTCATGCAAGCATGTGCTCTTCTGATGTTTTTCATAAACAGACAGAGAGAAAAATAAAAACAGATGGGAGACTTTAAAGTTTGTGAGGAAATTTTATGATTTAGAAAGATCAGTGTTTTTAATGCTTTTGGAAAAACAAGACAAGAACAATTATGGCAATATATGGCCTCTAAGAGTATTGATTATGTATTATATGCATTATTATTTTCTAATCATTTATTTTATGAATAATATATTATACAATGTTTGGTATATATATATATATATATATATATACACATATATATACACACACACACACTCACCTAAAGGATTATTAGGAACACCATACTAATACTGTGTTTGACCCCTTTCAGCCTTCAGAACTGCCTTAATTCTTACGTGGCATTGATTCAACAAGGTGCTGAAAGCATTCTTTAGAAATATTGGCCCATATTGATAGGATAGCATCTTGCAGTTGATGGAGATTTGTGGGATGCACATCCAGGGCACGAAGCTCCCGTTCC
The DNA here is from genome assembly GCF_025860055.1 of Xyrauchen texanus. Classification (NCBI taxonomy): domain Eukaryota; kingdom Metazoa; phylum Chordata; class Actinopteri; order Cypriniformes; family Catostomidae; genus Xyrauchen; species Xyrauchen texanus. The sequence continues at coordinate 18,741,450 of NC_068311.1, forward strand.
ACCACATCCCAAAGATGCTCTATTGGGTTGAGATCTGGTGACTGTGGGGGCCATTTTAGTACAGTGAACTCATTGTCATGTTCAAGAAACCAATTTGAAACGATTCGAGCTTTGTGACATGGTGCATTATCCTGCTGGAAGTAGCCATCAGAGGATGGGTACATGGTGGCCATAAAGGGATGGACATGGTCAGAAACAATGCTCAGGTAGGCTGTGGCATTTAAACGATGCCCAATTGGCACTAAGGGGCCTAAAGTGTGCCAAGAAAACATCCCCATAAACTTGATCAGTTACTGTCAACCTTTAAGCATTTTTAGCATCGATTTAGCTATGCTAAAAGCCATAAAAGGATGTATAGCCATACATCCAAACAATATCTAACGTTACATAGGTCCCAGTTTATAGGACTATGTCACCAGGCACAGAAACGTTAATTTAACAAGTACACAAGCATGTACCACTACAAGTTAGCTGATTTTGTTTGCTAAATGTTAACCAATCTGTCAGTGTCCCAGTCATAGCGCTGCTGCATTCATCAGTACAAGTCATTTTCCAACAATTGTTTACAGACATATTGTTTCACTTTTAATTGACGATCACAATTTCAGTGGGTCAGAGGTTTACATACACTATGTTAACTGTGCCTTTAAGCATCTAGGCATAACTTTCCAATGAAATTAGCCAAGAGCAGGGAAAACACAACAAGTCTGTTTTATCCTTAGGAGCAATTACCAAATGCCCAAAGGTACCACGTTCATCTGTAAAAACAATAGTATGCAAGTATAAACACCATCGGACCACGAAGCCATCATACCGCTCAGGAAGGGGACACTTTCATAGAAATGAAAGAATTTTGGTGCGAAAAGTGCAAATTCCAGAACAACAGCAAAGGACCTTGTGAAGATGCTGGACGAAACAGGTAGACAAGTATCTATATCCACAGTAAAACGAGTACTATATTGACATAACCTGAAAGGCTGCTCATCAAGGAAGAAGCCACTGTTCCAAAACCACCATAAAAAAGCCAGACACAGTTTCCAAGTGCACATGGGGACAAAGATCTTTTTGGCCTTAATGACCATCATTATGTTTGGAGAAAAAAGGGTAAGGCTTGCCAGATGAAGAACACCATCCCAACCGTGAAGAATGGGGGTGGCAGCATCATGTTGTGGGGGTGCTTTGCTGCAGGAGGGACTGGTGCACTTCACAAAATAGATGGCATCATGAGGAAGGAAAATTATGTAGATATATTGAAGTAAAATCTCAAAACATCAGCCATGAAACAAGCTTGGTCGCAAATGGGTTTTCCAAATGGACAATGATCCCAAGCATACCACCAAAGTTGTGGCAAAAAGGCTTAAGGACAACAAAGTCAAGGTATTGGAGTGGCCATCACAAAGCCCTGACCTCAATCTGAAGAAAATGTGTGGGCAGAACTGAAAAAGCATGTGCATGCAAGGAGGCCTACCAACTTGACTCAGTTACACCAGTACTGTCTGGAGAAATGGGCCAAAATTCCAGCAACTTATTGTGAGAAGTTCTGAAGGTCTGAAAACAATGCATTTTTTTTAATTTTTACCAGTTGCCATTTTCTGCAAATAAATGCTCTAAATGATATTTTTATTTTGAATTTTAGATAATGTTGTCAGTACTTTATAGAATACAATTTTTCTCAAACACACATAAATGGTGAATCCAGAGAAATTGACAATTTCAGCCCAGAAGAGGGCAATAGTGACACAAGAATATAAATATTCTGCCCAGCTGAAAAATACATAATCATGGTAGACGCATATCCTTATACACCGTCACATACATTTAAGTATTTTAATATTCTATTTTTCTTTTTTTTTATATATAGTATTTTCACTGATTACATGTTTCTAAACTATTCTTTTAAAAACAATTGTGTATGCTTATCCAGTAAAAATATTTTTGATATAGTAAAAATGTACTAGTGAAAACAGACGTGGCATTAAACGTGGCATTATCAGTAGGACTTTCAAATATCAGAACACTTACCATTATTATACCTTATATTCAGCATTGCATACAGTTTAATATAGTACAATCATCTGTAAACCCTGTGCATATTCACTCTCAACTTAAAAAGGCTCACTGTATTGGCAATTGTGTAAACAAACTTTTAAAATGGAAATGCTGTATGGAAGTAATATAAAAAAGCCAGTTGTAAACAAAAAAAAAACTTAACCTAAGAAACCCCTTTGTCAGAGAGCACTTCAGGAGGAAAATACAGCCAGAAACACAGCAACAGTACAAACATCTTACAACAAGATTGAGATCACCCATCAGCCACTACAAATCCATTCTTCTGCACCAGCACATCTGAGCAACACAACATCATGATACAACACAGGACACACACACGTATTACAGATAGAGAGAGGACTAAAATAAAAAATAAAATTAAAAAAAAAGCAAATGGCACAAATTGATCAGTGTGGCTCTTTTGGAGTGGGTCCGGAATTGATAAGCAGAGGATAGCTCACCTGAATTTTTTTGGGGGAATTTGAATACTTGTCGAATTTAAGAGAAATGCACATGTGCATTCGAATTATGGATGTGCGCCAAGCGGCACTAGCGATTGCTTACAGGCCATTCAGACCAATACGCAGCTTAACGAATAAAACAGAATGCGGGTGACTCAAAGCTCATTTTAAAGATTGAATGTCCTATTAAATTGACACAACATCTAAAAAAACACAGTGCAGATGAATACAATTCAATGGTCTAACGTATGCATTCACAGTAAATGGCCCCTTGAGTGGAGGTATTCGGCCGTTGTGTCTTGCTCTTTTATCAGCGTCTCTGTGGTTCTACTTCCATCCTGCTGTGAAGTCCCTTACACTGGTGCCGAAATCTGGGAAAAAACAAGTTGGAAGAAGTATGCCCCATGGAGTCCTCCCCGTTGGCAGAGATCCTCAAGTCCAGCGCCGGCCTACACCAGTCCCACCAACAATCCCTGCTTGAGCTCCGGCAAGATCAAGATCGCCGGTTCTTCGAGATCCTTTGGGCTCAATCAGAGAACCCGCATGCGATCCGGAGCCTCCTCAGCCAGGACAAAGCCCGGGCCGCAACCCCGGACAACCACAGCCCCCTGCCCATGCTCTTGAAGATGCTTTCCAGAAGCTTTCCTAGTGCACTTTGAATGGACCACTGAGATCTGGGGCTGGCCGTGTGACCAACGGGCGGCCAGGCTCTTCCCGTTGTTGGCCGGCCCCTCCCATCCTCCGGGGATTTCTCTTTGGAGCAGTCGTGAAACGAAACCCTCAAGCACACCTTCAACCAAGTGAGAATGATCGATGGTCAACAACTCTGGCTGAATGTCGCACTTTCATATCACAATTATAAATGAGCGGTTGTATAGGGTGACGCAGGATGCACACACAAAGGAAGACACAACCCAGCTCTTAATACTGTGGAGTCAGCGGGAAATGGTGATCCAGGCAGCTCATTATAATCCAATGGCGGGTCACTTAGGGGAAAGAAAAAACACTGAACCAACTAATAGCCTGTTTTTATTGCTGGCGATGCTCACAGGTGGTGTGTTGCATGCCGCGAATGTCAGCTGGTGAATCCACCGGCCACCCCAAAAGTGCCATCGTGCCCCCTTCCGCTGATCATGGTCCCCTTCGAGAGAATTGCCATGGACCTCGTCAGGCCATTAGAGCAGTCAGCACGCCCACATCGCTTTGTATTAGTCCTAGTGGACAATGCAACACAATATCTTGAAGTAGTGCCTCTACGCAGCATATCAGCACATAGTGTTGCGGAGGCACTCTTCAAAATAATCTCCCAGGTGGGGATTCTGAAAGAAATTCTCACTGATCAGGGCACAACTTTTATGTCATGGACACTATGTGAGCTTTACGAATTACTGGGCTTTAAATGAATTCGCACAAGTGTTTACAATCCGCAAACAGATGGCCTGGTGGAGCAATTTAATAAAACCCTTAAAAACATGATTTGTAAGTTTGTGCACAAAGATGCTAGAACTTGGGACAAATGGCTCAATCCCCTGTTATTCATAGTACAAGAGGTCACGCAAGCCTCCACAGGGTTTTCCGCATTCAAGCTGTTATATGGGCGGCACCCACGCAGCGTGCTTTATGTCATATGGAAAGGTTGGGACAAGGGACCTTCAACAAGTAAGAATGAACTTGGCTGCAAGAATTTGCACCAGGAGATAAGGTACTTGTATTACTCTCTACATCGGGCTCCAAATTACTCGCCAATTGGCAAGGAACCGTTGAGGTCACACGATGAGTAGGGGATCTCGATTATGAGGTAAAGTGAACCGATGGAGGGGTGCACTTCAAATATATCACCACAACCTCCTCAAATGATGGGAGGCGGTCACTGTGACGGTAGTTCTGGAGAGGATGGAGCTCAGGCCGGAGGTGAATACAAAGCCCAATCATATCACCCTGGTCACTTGTGGAGACTACCTCTCATCGTATCAAGTCGCAGAGGATGCCAAGTTGCAACAGGAATTTGCAGACACGTTTTCCCCTCTACTGGGTCGTACAAACCTCATCCAGCACCACATCGAGACAGAGCACAAAAAGAAAATAGTTACAGAAGAATTGGATGAAATGCTCAATCTGTGTTTAAATTTGATGACTACCCAATGCCTCGCGTTGATGAGTTACTCAATCGGTTGGGCACTGCTCAATTTTATTCGACATTGAATTTGACAAATGGTTATTGGCAGATCCCCTTGACACCAATTTCTAATGAAAAAACAGCCTTCTCCATACTGTTTGGATTACACCAATTTGTGACCCTTCCATTCGGTTTGTTTGGGGCTCAGACCACGTTTCATTGCCTCAGGGACCAAATCCTCAGACCGCATTTGGCTTACGCCAATGCAGCATATGAGGCCGGTTCTGAGGTCGCTGCGATGGGTGAGGCTCACAGCAAACCCCAAGAAGTGCGAGATTGGGGAGGTGGAGGTAAGGTATCTGGGGTTCCACTTGAGCCATGGGCAGGTGCGTCCCCTAATTTCTCTCTCCCTTTTGTATTGCAGAGGGATGCTTCAGACAGAGGGCTGGGGGCCGTACTCTCACAGGTGGTGGAGGTGTAAGAGCGCCCGGTACTGTACATTAGCCGCAAGCTCTCGCTGAGGGAGAATAAGTACAACACCGTGGAAAAGAAGTGTCTCGCCATCAAGTGGGCGATCCTCACTCTCCGGTACTACCTGCTGGGACGGGCCTTCACCCTCTGCTCAAATCACGCCCCATTCCAATGGCTCCACCGCATGAAGGATACCAATACGTGGATCACCCAGTGGTATCTGGCTCTGCTGCCCTTTAAATTCAAGGTGGTCCACAGACCAGGGGTGCAGATTTCCTTTACAGAAATGGCTGGGGGAGTGGTAGACAGTCCGGATGGCTCCTCAGCCTGAGTCGGGCATTGGGGATATTTGGCAGTGGGAACGTGACTGAGCATTGGTCCGGAGAAAGAGAAAGTGGTAAGGGCACTTACATCTGAGCTACATTATGTCGAACACCCATCTCTAATTCCAGTGAGCATGGGGAGAGCTGCATGTAAGCAACCACGCCACCAGCAGAGGGGGAGAGGGAGAGAGAGAGAGAGAGAGAGAGAGAGAGAGAGAGAGAGAGAGTGTGTGTGTGTGTGTGTGTGTCTGGGAACAAGAGTCCTGCCGTGAAGCAAGTATTGTTGTGAAACTGAAGTCTAAGCGTGAAGCTAACGAGTAATTGTGAAGTTGATTTATTGTGAAACTGTAAGCCCAGAAAGCTGTCAGTTAAAAGCCTTACCTGTGCGTGGAGAAAACCGGTTCCCTGTGTCCTCCTTCCCTCCTGCTGTGAAGTCCTTCACAGTCTCGCTTTATAAGCATGTATGGACATAAAACTGTAATTACGGAAAAACAAAGTGATATCGCCGGTATTATGATATATGACAATATAGTACTATGGCGACAGTATAGGCTAGTGTGCAACACAAATTTTATGGATGCAACCAATGAGCCTTTTGATAACCGATCAATCTTCCATTATTTCTTGGATTAATAAGATACAAAAATACATTTTATTTTCCGTATTTTATTAAAATATGTTTTTTTAACAGAACTGAAAAAGGCCTTTAGAATCTGGTTCGATTTACATTACTGAATTCATGATTCTGATACTGCGCACATGGACAGCTTGGGTCATGTTTTCCCACTTCAGCTTACCTTCATTGTTTTTCAAACGAGTTTATTGTTGTTCCTATCTCATTTGACTATCTCTTCTGTGGACCACAAAAAGAGATTTGAGGCAGAATGACAACCTCAGTCAAATTTCACTTTCATTATATGAGGAAAAAAATGCAATGAGAGGGAATGGTGACTGATCCTCACATTCTGCCTAATATTTCCTTTTGTGCTGCTTGTAAGAAATAAAGACTGATATGTTATCAAGCAAAAGAGCCACACTTCTCAGACACTCCTAGAATTGGGAGTACACTGCACACCACACTGTGGTAAGGAATGATTAGTCATGCGTGAGGAGACAAACCCAACACTAGAAGAATATCAGAAATAAACAAACAAAACACATCCTCATCTCCATTCACCACTTCTCTATCTAAATCACATGTAAAAGTGAGACAGTTATGTTAGGAAGAAAAAAACAAAAGGGTGCAACTCAGTAATTTTTTCCCTCACTAAAAAGTTAAGCATAAAGCAATGAATAAACTTAAAAAATATGTTTAAAACTATGCGCATGAGATGAAGATTCCAGTCATGGAAAAAAGGTAGCCTAATTAAAGGTATATTATTTTACAGATCCTCATGTTGAAAGACATGTTAAAATTGCATGATCAGCCAAATACTAAAACAAATTTTCAGTAACTCGCTATTATTGGACACTTTCACTACATTTATATTGCTTGGTGTCAATAGAAGTCCCACGACGACTGCCATATCGACCCTTAAACGTAAGCAAAAACTTACAGAGTACACCTTACAGTAAGCAAACTTGGAAGCTGCTTTAGAGAACAGAATGGCTCAGAATTCCTTAGAAAGACTCCTGATGAAATTCTGTCATGTATTCATACATACAGCCAGTGACCAGCCATGTAAACTGGTCTTTCAATCAAACAGAAAACAGCTCCCCGTCCAAACAATTAATCAGATTCGAATCAATATGATTATCACATTGTTTTTCACCATAAACTTCACATCAACGGCTGTGCTTCACGCTGCTTTTCCTTCTCTACTCTCACCAACATTGAAGAGGAAAAACAGAGGCCGATCTCAAAAGAAGAACACACTGACAATGTCTTTCAACTGCCAAACCGGGGGCCAGGAACATGTGCATCGTTTATGGTCAAAAGAATGAATCAAGCGGCTGATTAAGCCATTCCACTGCAGTTAGTGGACAGGAACAGCCTTCCATCTGTTCTGTGAGTGGAGGAAACTATTTCCATATCAGAGTCATTTCCATTTAAGAAGAATAGTGTGCTTCAGTACACACACACACACACACACACACACACACACACACACACACACACACACACACACACACACACACACACTTTAGTTCAACTAAGCACAACTATTTTGTGTGAGTACATAAAACAAGCGTGTAAAAGACAAAATAAAAAAGCAGAGTGTGTTAATATGGCTGATGTCATTTACCTGTAGTGTCAAATTCATGTGTTGGAGTTCCGGGCAGCTTATCACTTTTGGGCCTCTTGTCAGGTGGATGGTCACGGCTGAGAATGCTACTGGTTCTAGAAACACGGATGAGAAATCAATGACAAGTTTACATCATGCAATGAGCACATAGCATAAAATACATAATCTGTAAAAATTCAGAATAGAGATGGACCTGAATATCGGCCAGGGTAATTTTGGCTTGTAACGGGTTCAACAGAAATAGTAGTTCCCCCTTGTGTCAGTTTGAAAATGTACCATCTTCCATTACCCTTGTCAACATCTAATTAACCTTTTCTATTTAAAATTTCTTGGAATTTTGAGTAAATATTGTGTAATAAAAGTGTATATATAAAAGGAATGTTCCAGGTTAAGCTAAAACAATTTACAGTAACAGACTTACTATGGAAGTCTGTGGGACAGTGCATCCTGGATGGTTTACAATCAGAAATGTGATGCTTGTGTTTTTGTTAAAGCACTTATAAAATGTTTCGCACAAAAATTTGTTGGAATGGGAAAATACATTGAATTTTAAAATATTGTGAACCAAAATAAATGATGAACCACATCGAGGCAAAACTCAATCATTTCAAAATTTGCAACATTGTTTTCGGTCCATGTGATACATTTAATTATCCATCAAACATCAAAATCTCTGTCACTTTTTTCTTCAGTGTTTACAGGGTTGAAAAAAGATGCCTGAATTAAGGTTTTAGAAATTTAAGCAATGGAATACCTGTAAAATCACCTAGTTTTGTCAAAAAGTGCTTGAGTTTAAAACAGAACATTTCTCTCATGTTATGTGTGTCAATCAAAGTTGAGATCTACGCACTCCACTTTCATTAAATAATGTATCTTTTAATATCTGATCTGTTCTTTACAGTCAACCGACAGACTCCTCTCTCATTAATATTAGCTGAACTGGAACACTGAGAAACAGTACGATTTTTCCTTCATTTGTCTAAAAACAATTAAAACAAAACACTAAAATTGTAATGTAAATACTTGTTAATTGTACACATTATTTCAAACAGTGACAGTTCATATCACTGTTATATATACGATTTCACAATATAATATTAGTTGATTGAAGTAAAAAGTTAAAATGTGATTATTATAATGATGACAAACAAATATCTACAAAATATATACACAGTGGCAAGAAAAGTATGTGAACCTGTTGGAATTAGCTGGTTTTCCGCATTAGTCATAAAATGTGATTTCATTTTCAAAGCCACAAGTATAGTCAATCAAACACAATCTGCTTAAGCCAACAACACAAAAACAATTATAATATTTAATGTCTTTATTGAACACATCCCATGAAACATTCACAGTGCTGTGGACAAATTAAGTAAACCCTTGGATTTAATAACTGCTCGAACCAATTTGGCAGCAATAACCTAAACCAAGCATTTCTGGTGGCTGCGGATTAGACCTGCACAACATTCATTACAGAACTGCTTCAGCTCAGCCATATTCTTAAGATGTCTGCTTTGAAGAGCTCTCAAGGTCATTCAACAGCATCTCTATTGGGCTAAGGACTGGGCTCTGACTGGGCCACCACACAAGGTGGAGTTTTGTTTTTTGAAGCCATTCTGTAGTAGATTTAATTCAACGTTTAGGGTCATTGTCCTGCTGCATCACCCAACTTTACAGCGCTTCAGCTGGCATACAGCCACCCTAAAATTATCCTGCAGGATATCTTGATAAACTTGGGAATTAATGTTTCCCTCGATGATGGCAAGCGTTCCAAGCCCAGCAGCAGCAAAGCCCAAAACCATGATGCTACCTCCACCATATTTCACCTTTGAGATTATATTTTTTATGCCGTACGTAGTGCTGTGTGTTCTTCCCAAACAATTCAACCTTAGTTTTAACAGTCCACAAAACATTTTCCCAGTAGCATTATGGAGTGTCAAGGTGTTCTTTGGCAAACTTCAGCAGCGGATTCCTGTGTGGTGTCCTGCCATGGATACCACACCTGTTTAATGTTTCATGTAAAGTAGACTCAAGAACAGAGACTTTAACTAATGATTCCTTTAAGTCTTTAGCTGGCACTCTAAGGTTCTTTTTACCTCATTGAGCATTCTGCGGTGTGCCCTTCGATCTTGGCAGAACGGCCACTTCTAGAGAGAGTAGCCATAGTACTAAATCGTCTCCATTTATAGACAATTTATCTATAACTGTGTACAGATTAATTTTCAAGCTCTGCAAGATAACTTTGTAATCCTTTCCAGCTTTATGCAAAACAAAAATTATTGATCAGAGGCCTGGTTCACATGCTTCTTGTAAATAGCAAACTCAAAATGTTTGAGTGCTTTTTATAAAAATCAAAGTAGCTCTAACCCACACCTCCAGTCTCATTTCAATAATTGGATCTTGGGTTTGCAAACTTTTTTTTTTTGACATCATTCAATATGTACAAGCACAATACAATATTTTTTTTGTTATTTCTTCAAACAGATTGTGTTTGGTCATTATTGTAACTAATGATCAAACCAGATTTTAAGAAAAAATGTATACATACATGCAGGTAATTCCAGGGTTTAAATACTTTCTTGTGCTAAGGTGTAAAATTTCCCATACTTTTTCAGGACAAGTTCTCTTCAGTTCTATTGCTTGTCCAATACCTGATCAGACAGAATGTAGCCCAATATTTTTGAAGGTTTATATATTTATGAACTTTCCATTTGGAGAAAGCTATATGAGAATCTCTTTATTATTTGAACTTTGAGAATTTATATTGTGAATTAAATAACTTTATTCTGATGAGAAATTATAATACAATTCTGTAATACTTTGTAACTTAAAGCAGCACTATGTAAGATTTCCTGGTTAAAAATGAAGAAATTGACATTATTGATTGAGTACATAACCAATTGGTGTTCAAAAGAATGTCCTTACCTTCATCCATTCCAATTCACTACGGTAAGACAATAAACATTTATTGTATTTTTAGGTGTCGGGTTCGATTTGGCACAAAATAGCTGGCTTATGACATTTATCCTTGTGGCATTATGTCCGTGCACAGGAATGAAGAGCCGGCTGTCTCATGTTCTTGCTGGAGAAACTATCTACACTGTTCAGCTCAGTTAAGTAACACTCACACAGTTCAGGAAAGCATCGTTGCAGTCTAGATGGATGTTCGTGTTGTTTACCAGCTATAATTCTTGGATATGTTTTCTGGTAGGGTGGTTGAAGCTTATATTGCTTGTCATGCTTTCATGAACTGAACATTACTCGTGTGTTAACCGATTACGATGTATCTACGTTGTTCGTCGAAGTCACTGTGACATGTTTAATATGGATGACTTCTGAAACTGACTTCTAGTAATTATTATATTGCATATCTAAGCTTTTTTTTTTTTTTGTAAGTATATTTTATCCCCATCACCCTTGTTTTAGGTTTACAGTGTTATTTAACATAGACATGCTATTGTAGTAATTGACAAAAAATAATAGTCTTCTATTAAACTCGTATCACCTTAATTTGAAAATTGTAGTATAATTTAAACATTAATAGTAGATAAAACACTTGAATAATCCTATTAAGATATACTGGTAGTGGCTGAGGAGAGTCCCCTGTGCTCTATTTAAAAGTGCTTTGAGTATAGAGTCAGAAAAGCAATTTAAGTGTAAATTAATTCAAATATGTAAATAAGAGTGTTGTTTATCTTCATCAAGGCAAGTAATATTTCTGTTTCAAATGTTTAATCGCATAACATAATATCAACATGAAAAAAGCACATTATGACTCTGGCTCCAGTCACACATAGGCGATGTCCAGGTAAGCTCAAATTGGGAGATCCTTCCACCAGATGAGCAGTGCCAGAACACGACTGACGTAATGTATTCTTCCACAAATTGCTTGCAATTATAAGTTTCAAACACAGATGTCGCAGAAGCCCTTTGTAGGCCTGTTTCATTGCATCTAACTGTGGGCCACTGTACACACTAACAGCCTGCTGCCATTTCCCTCACCTGAGCTCATGTTCTGCACATAGACCCCTTCTCTCTGGAGGATGTATGAAGTCTGTAGCTTAAACATACCTTGAAGAAAAAATAGCCTTACATATTAGCTTTTTAGGGAAACCAAAAGTGAGCGAGTGAAGGGGTTGTAACTAATATTTTACACAATGCAGATGTACGGCTTGTGGTTAACTGAAATACAAAGGCTGCCATTTTCATACTGTATAAAAGTCAGCAACATTGGCATTATATTGTTGTTATGATATTATTGACATGATGACGTAATGCTGTAAAACCTAAAAATTACCATAAAAAAGACAAATTAAAACAACTTAACATTTAAAAAACACACAAGTTTTAACAGAAGAATTGAATGTATTTTTTTTTTTAATAAAATTATGAGCATCACATTTCTGCTTTCAAAGCCTAAAATCATTGGCCCTATTCACTTACACTGTAAGTGCCTCACTGTAACCTTGATTTTTACCTTTTTTTAAGAAAAGGAGGGAAAAATCTAAATGCATTATTGTGGTAATCAACATTGACACACATGCAGCTGGTTGGTCTTAAGCACGACACCTTTTTCTAACTAAGCCCAGTGACTAGTTTCCAGCATAAAGGTAACATTTTTTCTGTCCTTGCTGAAAAATAAATGCCCAAAATCACACCCAATAACTATGTGAAGCAGAATTTTGGAACAATGAGATTTCAGCATGGGTGAGACTACCAAATAGGAATGAGCATGTGTACATACATAAGTACTAGAGTACTTGCATCATGTCATGGGACTATGAATACACATGACAGCTGGGTTACTTGTTGTGGTGTGCAGAAAAGCTGCTATCTGTATCCGTGTCTGTATCTGTTGGAATGGCTAAATTATCTGTATTCGGGTATAACCAACATAATAATGTGGGCGGGGCATTAACCGTGAGTGCGTCAAAAGTAAATGAAAAGCCCATTTTAAATGTGACTAGTACATTTATAGTTTCCATATTACAAATATTGCCTGGTCAACCCTCTACGTTCCTGTGTACGCAAAACTTCCACAAAACACAGCTACGCGTGTTTGGATGGGAGGCGTGTTTGGAGCACGGGATGAATGTAATTGAATTTACTTTGACAGTGGCTCAAGCGAAATGTCATGCCGCAAAAGCTGATTCAGGCTGCGGAAGTGTGGTGTGTCTCAGAACACAAAAAATAATCTTGTTAATGCTTAACTAACTTTTTAACTAACTAACTAGGCTGGTAGATTATGCAGGGCAAAACATCACTGCTGGTAAACTAGATAAATCTAATGAGAGAACAGCTGTCAATCACTGACTTTTTCCCAATTAAAATTGTATTAATAGTGTTAACCTTGAATTCTGGTAGAGGCAAAACAGAATGTAATCCTTTTCACTCTCCATAGCAGGTATAACTTCCATATTTACCGTAGATTTTAATTTACCTGTCAAATGAAAATCTAAATTATATTTTGAATTAAAATATTTACATGAAAGTATATGAAATATAAAATGTACAGTCAGATGCTCATAAAAAAAACCTGACAGGCTGTTCAGCACACTGACACAAAGTAAAGTGGTTTTGAATCACCCTGAAGTTTTTTTGTTTTTTGCAATGACCAGCTGACTGTACATTATCAGGCTACTTACAAACTTAATAAATAAAATCATTTAACCTAAATATTGATTTCTGTTTAATCATTTGATTATGTAAAATAGTGATACAAGAAACATTAACCAGCATTAACCAGCAGAGTTTAGTAGATTTGTTGTCAGTGACAATGGTCAAATAAACAGCATAATGGACATTTACAAAAATATTTGACTGCCGAATGATTCAATTGACCTATCAGAATCAAGTATTCCAAAGAGCCAAGTAAAACGGAGTGAAATTTCAACACAGTAAATTAAGGAGACTTAAGATCACAAATCACAAGAGACTGAAACCTCTTAAAATTAACCAACTAAAAACAATCGTGTGGTGCTTCAATCTGTAAGATGGGGCTGTGGTGTAGGACAGTGTTTAAGCTTGTATAAGAGCTCAAACTGCTCTGCTCCTTTTGAGAGCAGTTTGAGTGAGCTGAATTGGCCATTTATGAAAGTGGCTGTAAAAAGTTCCATGGTCTGCTCAGCTAAAAACCACATGCTAAAGAGGACTCTTGGAAAAGTAAATCCAAAAAAAACGGCTAATAAATGTACCTTTTACATTTGTTGTTCACTCCCCAATGAATCTGATGGTACATGCAGGAATACATGGGCTTATAAACATACTTTAGAGTAATGGCATTGCATAAAAATGTTAATAAATAGAACTTTTTTCATTTGTCAAAGATGTGAATGCATCACTGGTATCGCATACACAGAATCAGGCCAGTTTGATGGATGGCATTACAGTATACAGTATATTGTTTATATGGCAGTATATCTACAGTGGGCTAAAAACCTGGCTTCATTGATTATATTGGGAGTGATTTAGTTTTGACACGCCATGCAGTTCGAGTCTGTTGTATTAGAAAAGGTGTAACTGTACATTGTTTATGGTTGCCAAGAAAGTAACTGCATTAATGGGGGTGTAACGATATATTAAGCTCCCGATTCGGTACGACTTTAAATATTTTGAAAAAAGAATACTGAAATGAAAACAATGCATTTATTTCCTGAAACATCAACAATGTTAAACATGTTTTCTTATTTGTATATTTTGCAATCAAAATTGCAGTAATAGGAATATTAAGTAATGACAGCTTGGCCCTAATATAAATGCCAGACATAAATTAACTTGATATGTAAAAATAAACAATTGTCAAACAGTTTCTTTTGGAAAAATAAACACTAACACTAGTCAAAGTTTACATTTACTTCTCTGTAAATTACAAACAGAATTGGGCCGTCACAAAAAACTAAACTAGCTTTAATATGGAAAATATGGAATATAGAAATGTGCATCCTTAACTTCTTAATAGAACTACTAAAGTAACAATTCAACTAAACTTCACAAGGTAAAACATAAATAGTCTTGAAAGAAATTAGGCAGAATCCGTTATTGCCGACCACAGAAAATGGCCTCATGCAACTAATTATTTTTTGCGCTCTTGCACATTAATGTGACAACGGGACTGTAAAACTACTTTGCAAAGATGGCCTTTGATCACTCTCTTTGTCATATGCTGCTCACGAAGTTTGTTGTTGTGGTGACGTTGCACATGTAGCATCATATTGGACATATTGGAAGATGTGTACTTCATAGTTCTTTTACAGTATTTACATACCTACATACGTACATAATCTTTTGGTCAAGCCGTCGTAACAGGAAAACCAAAATGTTGCCATACATCTGACTTAAGAGGATGGGGCATCCTCCATTTCCACGTCAGTTTCAGCCGCACTCATTATTCAACACCTTTTTGGCAGCAGCTGCTAGTGTGCTATGAAGCGACTCTGTTCACGCCACATAGGCATAGGACGTTGCGTGTCATATGTATAGGAGAGAACAGACAAAACAAAATAAAACAAAATAAAAAAAAATAAAAAAATAAAACGCCCAGTCTCTACGACATGAATCACCATTTTTTTTAACCATGATACATTGCAAAACAGATTATAGTGTTACAGCCCTATGCATTAATATAGAAATGAACTGATATGCATATCAACTTCAGTCGAAGCTCATCCACTTAGAATTTAGAATGAATTCCCTTTGAGACTTTTGCTTTAACACAGCTGTTGTGGACTCATTGTAGACTTCTGATCTATTCCACAATAAAGTTCCAAATATTTTTTTTTAGATAAAGTACCTTACACTTATTTTGTATTTCTTAAAAAAAATTTGTTTTTAAATAGGCATTACTACATGGTTATATAATAGATAAAAACCTATTTTTGGGTTAAATGTCCAACAACAACAACAAAAAATGTATATTGTGTGCTACTGTTTTGCTTAAGCTGTGATTGAAGATTTTAGTCATGCTGCCCACCCCTATAGTAATGTAAGGGTACTTTCAGATGCAGCGGTGGCCATCTTAACTACTGGACATGGAAGGGGAAGAGAAGATTGGGAAACCGTGGGGATTAGTTGGACTGGAAGGGTAAAATGAAGTGCAAAAACTGCAAGGGCAGAGGAATTTGGGGGGGGGTGGGGGGGGGGGGGGTGCGTGGGTTCTCTACTCAATTCAGGTCTTGTGTAATAACGGAAAGACGGAGCCTGCATGAGGGACACCCCAATTACTTGAGTCTAAAAAGGTGTGTTTGTCAGAATCCACTTGAATGCAAAATATGGATGGAAAACAATATGGCTGAGCAACAAGGACTTGTTTGCCATGTTTTCCTTTTTCTGCAAGTTCAGCATACAGATTTCTACACAGTAATCATATTTCCCCGTCTATCACTCAATTCGACGTTGTGTAGAAGAAGACACACTAGGGATATCTCGAGAGCCTCACGCATCTCTGAACTTGAGAGAAGGCCAATGAGAAATTGGCAGACAGAATTTGCATGTCCCGCCCCCGGACATACGGGTATAAAGGGAGGGAAATGCGTCTGTTCATTCAGAAATTTTCTTTGGAGCCGACTGGTTGTGTGAGCAGCGAGCTGCAATTCACAAAACTGTTCACCTCATCTCTAAGAGCGTATGCTGTTGGATCTACGGCACTTATCAGCGGCTTTCTCCTTCTCTGCAGCTTTGCCCCTGGGCGCTTCGACAGCGCTGTCTAAAAGAGATTATTGTAAAAAAGTTTGATTCTCTAAAAGATCAATACACAGCGGCGTTGAACGTCCTTTTCAGGACGCATCTTAATAAAGATGCCCTTCAACCCCTGTGTAGTTCGTGGATGCGGTCGAGTTCTCTCCGCTCCTGACAGTCACAGGCACTGCCTCGTGTGTCTGGGCCTTGATAACAACAAGGCAGCGTTTGTGGATGGTTCGTGTTCTCACTGCGAGAACCTTACCATGGCAACATTGCGGTTGCAGCTTTCCTTCCCAAAAAAGGAACGTCACTCCAGCCGCCCCTCGCGTTGCTTCTTCCCACGGGATTCAGGACGACCCGGCTGGCGATGGAGGCGATGGCAGCGGGCTCTGTTTCGCCGGGTACATCCCCACGAACCACCTGCCCCCCGACACACTCGTTGACTTCCTCCCGGACTTGGGGTGACAGCGGCTCGTCTCACGGCCAGTCTGCCTATCCTCTTAAGCCCCCTGAGCTGGATGATGAGCTCGCCGCTGCGAGTGTTATGGCGTCTGATGCGGAAGACTCGATTGTGCTGCCACCCTCGGGCCTCAGGTGGCCAAAGACACCTCATTAGCAGACATATGCAGAGCAGCGGGTTGGGCAACACCCAATACCTTTATGATTTTACAATCTCAGGGTTGAGTCGGTTTCATTCCGTGTTTTCACAGGTCCGAGCCGGAAGAACTCAGTAATGCGGTAACAATGTGGTTATGACGATCTTATGGGGCGTTGGGGAAGGGTACATACAGTCTGACACGGCCTGTCGTTTTTGGCACGCAACTGCCTGCCCGCACCTGTGTCAGCAGCGCACGTACACGGATCAGCACATGGCGTGATTAAAATTGGACACCTAGTGTCGCTTCTTCGACACAACGTCGAAGTGAGCGACAGACAGGGAACATCTAGGTTACTGTTGTAACCTCCATTCCCTGATGGAGTGAATGAGACGTTGTGTCCTCCTGGCCAAGTCGCTGAACCGAGCCACTGTTATGGCCGAACCTCATTATCAGCTCCTCAGGCAAAATCCTGAATGAACAGACACATTTCCCTCCCTTTATACCCGTATGTCCGGGGGTGGGACATGCAAATTCTGTCTGCCAATTCCTCATTGAAAAAAAAAAAAGTGAGATTCTGGTCCCTAAATATGATTCCTTTATATTTATCTTTCCTAGTTTTATTGTCCAACAGGTGAAAACAAATGTATGATTAATTAGAAGAGTAATAACACCCCTTTTCTTAACAAGCCAAAAGATTTAAAGATTTCATTAATGTCCGTAGCACAAACGGTGTGACATGATTTATGCGCCTAAAGCCTTAGTCCATCTTCCATCTCAGCGTCTGCATACATTCGAACGCAAGCCTGTAAAAGTAAACTCCATACAACTGTGCGTGCATACACAGGCGGTTAGCGCATGCATTCTATAGTAATGCGGCGCGTAAAGAGAAATACGTTTTCTCCAAAATGAGCAAAGTATGGGAAAATATTCCCTTAGGTGATACTACAAGAAGGCCAAATGTTAATTCAAGCTTTACCTGTTTACAAGTCACCATTTATTAGGGATGAGCCCAATGCCGAATACCTTATTCGGAAAGGCAAGGATATAATAACTTACAAACGAATAACGGATTCTTCCAAATAATATAAAAAATATTTGTATGACTGATTATCCAAAAAGCAAAAGGATGAAGCGACAATGATAGTTCATTGTCGAATAGTCGTTTGATCTAATTTAATGTAACATGAAATCCCTTTAAACTCTAATGATGAGAGCAGCACAGCAGCTCACACCTGACTGAGGAGAGGAAGAATTACACAACTCACAGTCCAGATGCACTCTAAACCTTCCAAACAACTTCAGGTGATGTAGATTGCAAAGTATGAGGGAATTATAATGCAAAAATACAAAGTAAATACAGAAGCACTCTCGTTGTCGAATAAGTGAATTTGGAGCTCTTAAATTCGAGTGCTTTTAAAGGAAACACCCTGACCTTGCATCTTTACTGCAATTATATTTAATGCGTTATAACTTTATTAAAGTTCTAAAGATCATGCAAATAACTACCCTGAAACTGGCATTTTTTTGTGTGCTGGCATCTCTTCTCTGAGTTGCGCGATTGTCCCGATCAAAGGGGGAGAGACTGAAACTGCACCCAGCTGATGCACACTCTGTCGCGGGGACACTGATCCCTTGGGCGCGTAAGCTTAATGCAGCTAGAATATAATGTAATGGATCACGACTTATTGAATCATAATATATGTCACTGTGCATTTCTTATCATGACAAAATTGCCAATACGCAGCTTTATTAACACGAGAGAGTTTGTTTTTTTGTGAGTTAAAGATGGATTGAAGTGAACAGAAAGGTGACAGTGGGTAGTCTTCACCCCATTATACACTGTAACAAAATATATTTTTGATTTGTTTTTGTTTTGGCTCGTTTTCCCAATTAAAATATGTAAAACTCTTAAAACAATGTACTTTTTTTAAGCAACTATACTGCAGAAGAGAATGAATCTGAGAATGTTGAATATAATATTAAAAATACAAATATTTTAAAATATCTAAAAATCCTTTAAAAAAAAAGATGCATTCACCTGAGCAGCACCATATAAGATAATTATACTTGCTTTTAGAGAATACATCTTGAATATAAGTATATTTTGTCTTTACTGCACTCGCAGATGTATAACCAATTAAAGAAATACACTATATACAAAATACACTTAAATTCTCTTAAAGCAAGTCTAAATATATTATATGTTGCTTCTTATCTTGTTTTAAGGATTTCTAGACATTCTTAAATGGAAAACAAGACAAACACACTTGATAACAACAGGATTTTTTTTGCAGTGAATTTCTTTACTGAATTAAACTTTAAAAAATATTTTTTCCCACTTTAATTCAGTGAATGTCTTTTAGAGATATTTTTAAAAGATACTTTTTTTTCCTCTTTATAGTTAGTAAGCACGTTTAATACAACCTTTTAAGTCAGGACACAAGCAGAATAATCGGTTAAGAGTGAATGAATAATCGTTGCAATAATCGCTGAATAATCGTTCCAACAATCATTAGATTAATCGATTATCAAAATAATCGTTAGTTGCAACCCTCCTGTGCAGCCAATATTTTTCAATTTCAATTTCTTTCATAAGTGTAAACCTTATGCAAGAAAATGTGCACGTTGTGATTTCAGATCCGATGGGTGTGGTCTTGTCTCCATTTGCGGTCTCTGTTAATTTTGCGTGTCTGGAGCTTATCAAGTGTAACATTAACTAAGATACGACATCATGTATATTTTCCACTTCTTGAAATGTCTGTTAATGTATCATACGATTCACATGTGATTCTCATGTATATATTTATAGCCTAAACCTGAGTGCGATGTTAAATTCCTGACCTGAAGTGATGATGACAAGTCAGAGCTCGTGATCTGTCCATATTAATATTCACATCAGAGATTACGGTATTTAACTGGTTAAGACTTTATTACGAAAAAAGTTAAAATGTTCCATAAAGGTTTCAATGCTCCATAGATAATTCATCTATTAGGAATATTCCTCCTTATGTAAAACAAAGAAACTGAAACATGCTCCATCTTTAAACTGTGCTAAATTTGAAAATGTTAAGTGTTCTTGAACTCTGGATAGGTGCTTTGTTATTTAAGTAATAATAATGTTACATTTACAGTGTCCTATCATAAAAAATCCTGATAGACTTACATGACTTTCACCTGTTAGTAGGCGATATTGATTTTATTTTAATTTCATTAAATTTTTTTAATTTGTATTTATTATTCACTGCAAAATGTGTGCTTGACATTTCACATTTTGCTGGACACCTCTTGCCTCTGGAATAATGTTGGTATACATGCACAGACATTTCATGCAGATATTAATATCTGAAATACCAGGAGAAACCACAACATTTTCCACAGTTAATGTAGCCTATAAATTCAGCTTCACCTGATAAGAAACAAAAATAATAAAATAATATTTGTTACATAATTTTTATATTAATAAATATGTATTATTAAGCTATTATTATGAAAAGGTGCATACAAGGCATATTTTATTAATAGAAACTATAAATGTAAGAGTAATACTTAAAAATGGGCATTTCATTTAGTTTTGTAGCACTCCCAGTTTAAGCCCCGCCCACACCAGGTTCTATCTGAATAGAAACAGATACAGATAATTTTGTGATATGAACAGGTACAGAAACAAATACAGAATATAGCTGCGAGCAGCGATTTCGGGCCCAAGCCCCGGTGGCACCGCCACCCCTGTGCCTTTAGGGTCGCTGTGCACGATGGGCAATAACGTAACCTCGCTTTGACCGTCGAGAAGACGCGTCCTGTAGAGCTCGCATCAGTGCGGGCTCTGCAAAAGTGCTCATCGAGGGCACATATCAACCACAAAGTATGCGCGAGCACCCTTCTGATACCTAAAATGAAAAATGTTAAACGTGTTAATCCAGAAGGCCATTATTTATCTGGAGGTCTTTGTACAGGTTTATGAATGTAATTATAATTTACGCACCGCTGAAGTTTCATCGAGATCAGTTAATGTACGCAGAAGTTATAACACACTTCCTTGCTTTTATGCACCCTTTATGTGCTTTTTGGAGCTTCAAAGTTCATTTGCAATGTGTTCCACATTCAAACCAAAATATCTGACTTTCTGTTGCTCTGTTTGCTCACATGAGACATAAGAGGGTGATTTCAAAGCATTTTGAAAGTGACACACTTCCTTCTGCCAGTTGGTGGCGCTATAACTTTGACTCACAATAGTCACATCCATGCGATCGTCCTCTTCCGGCGAACACACTGCTGAAGTTTCATAGAGATCAGTTAATGTATGCAGAAGTTATAACACACTTCCTTGCTTTTATGCTCCCTTTATGTGCTTTTTGGAGCGTCAGAGATTCATTTGCAATGTGTTCCACATTCAAACCAAAATATCTGACTTTCTGTTGGTCTGAGCTAATGACTGTAAATTGGAAAGTTGTCCGGCTCCCTCCCCCTCCCCGCCACACACACACACACACACACACACACACAGAGAATGGCAGGGGACATCTGTCTGTCAGAGAGAGACAGAGAGAGAAAAATTCCAAGAAATCCACATTCAAACCACAATATCTGACTTTCTGTTGGTCGGAGCTAATGACTGTAAATTAGAAAGTTGTTCGGCTCGACGAGAACAATATACACGCCGAGTTTTGTAACTATAGATAGAACTAAGTTATAACACACTTTATGTGTCCTTTTTTAGTCCTAAATCAATTTCCTCGCCACGGCCAAACCGTTCGAGATATCAAAAATCCGTCTGGAATGTAGCATCCTCAACGTCTTGACTTCATGCCGACCGAGTTTGGTGGCAATTGGATTTATTCTCTAGGAGGAATATATATAATTCCAGAGCATGTGTTTCCAAACAACCCATAATAGCCGACTTCCTGTTGGGCTGGCGTAAAACGTAGAGCACGAAAGTTGTTCGGCCCGATGAGATCTACAAGTGTACCGAGTTTCATATTATTATATGCAAGCATGTTTGATATATGGACAAGTGTTCGAATCCCATTCCAGGGGGCGCTGTCGAGCCCCCCTGCCACGCCCGGGTACCATCTTCGGCCCGGCCCTGACGGCCGCAGGTTCTGACCCGTGTGCAAAGTTTCAAGAGTTTGAGCACGTTAAGGGCCCCAAAACCTTGAAAAACAAAAATAAAAGCATTCTCACTCAACAGCCAAATCATCCCCCTCCCCACAGACACGTAGGGTCAGTGGGGGAGGCAGAGAAAATTCTCCAAAACATCCACATTCAAACCAAAATATCTGACTTTCTGTTGGTCTGAGCTAATGACTGTAAATTAGAAAGTTGTCCGGCTCGATGAGAACAATATAATTACTGAGTTTTGTGACTGTGGGTCAAAGTATAAAACCAACCCCCTCACTTTTGTCAAAAGGTGGCGCTACTGAGCCCCTGCACCACGCCAGTTTCTGAAACTTTGCACATGTCTACTGGCTAATAAATGTGATGTGTCTGTCGAGTTTCATGCAATTTCAAGTATGCTAAGAGTCTCAAAAGCATCAAAAAAGAATATTCAAGTTTGAAGCGTTGCCGCGGCAACAGTATCTAAGATATCAATAATCCTTTCACATGTCTACATCTGCCGTGTGTTTACATTACACACCAAAAGTTTTAAGTAAATCGGGTAAAAATAAGAGGGTGATTTCAAAGCATTTTGAAAGTGACACACTTCCTTCTGCCAGTTGGTGGCGCTAAAACTTTGACTTACAACAGTCACATCCATGCGATCGGCCTGTTACAGCGAACACACTGCTGAAGTTTCATCGAGATCAATTAATGTATGCAGAAGTTATAACACACTTCCTGTTTCTCTTTTCACACCATCATTTTGTTTCCTCACCAAGGCCAAACCGTTCGAGATACCAAAGATCCGCCGGCAATTTTTCATCCTCAATGTCTTGACTTCATGCTGACCGAGTTTCGTGGCGATTGGTGGAATTCTCTAGGAGGAGTATTTCAAATTCCATTGCATGCGTTTTCCAAACAACCCTAAATAGACGATTTCCTGTTGGGCTGGGTTAAAAAGTAAAAGTATGAAGGATATATGAAACGATGAGATCTATATGTGTACCGAGTTTCATATTATTACATGCAAGCGTGTTTGATTTATGGACCAAGTTTTCGGACCCCGTTCCAGGGGGCGCTGTCGAGCCCCCCTGCCACGCCCCGGTACCAGATTCAGCCCGGCCCTAATGGCCGCGGGTTCTGACCCGTGTGCAAAGTTTCAAGAGTTTTCGAGCACGTTAAGAGCCCCAAAAGTGCCCCAATAGTCGTAAGAAAAATAATAATATTAATCCTAACGAAAACAATAGGGCCTTCGCCTTTTCAAGGCTTGGGCCCTAATAATGACTCCACTGCACACCCCTACTACTTTGGAAATGGAAATGGTTTGCACTTATATAGTGCATTTTATTAACCTTAGAGGTAACCAAAGTGCTTTACATGGTGTCCCATTTACACTCACACACGATTACACTCACACACCAATGGCTATTTATGCATGCCCGCAACTTCTGTTCCAGCCGAGTGGGCTTCAAGTTCATATATTAAATCGCCTCAGATCCTGTTTTTTTCTTCTTTTACTAGACCACATTGACAAGGAAAACATAAGTTTGGTCTGAGTAAGTAGTTGCTATTTCAAACTCGATTACACTTCCAATAGCGCCATCTAGCGCTCTATGAATGTGTCTAGCACTAGGAAGTGTAAGCTATATTTTGGTCTTATCTTACCCAAAACCAACTGTATTGCTTCAAAAGACATTTATTAAACCACTGGTATCTGATGTAGGGCTGCACAATTAATCGGAAAACTAATCACGATTACGATAACGGCTGCCACGGATATGTAATTGTGAAAACGGACAATTACAGCATTCAATTTAAGTCTGCTTCTTTTACGTCATTGGTTTCCATTTACAATGTTTTTTTAACCAATCAGAGCAACTTAGGACAGAGGACTAAACTCTGTCCTATCTGTAATGACAAATGATCCTAATGTGCAAGTTCTAAACCATCTGAGCGCCCAGATGCTTGCTTTAAGTTCTAGCTTTGTTCACGTGGTACATGAAAATAATACTGAAGAAACATCACCTGACACTCAAAAAGAAGCTGCAGAACAAGAGCAAAAAGCACTTTGTAATTATTTTGGATTCATTGCATATTGCACCGCTCGCTTTGAATGTAGATAATAAATACACTGCAACACGACAAAACTAAATCACTCCCGTTCTAATCAAGGCACAGACGAGGTGTAAATAATTGATTTATTATGCTGATTAGACAGCTTTGCTTTAAATGAGAGCTTTGTGCGGAGCGTCATTGAGCTCGCGTAGAAACGCAGATCTCAAACAGTGTAAACCCGCAGTGAGCGACAGCAGTCATAGTAATGGGAGAGTTTGTCTCATTGCTCGATTTCTTTGTACAATTTATTAAAAATCTAATAACAGTTTTGTTTTGTCATGTTAATAATTAGACCAAAGTGAATTTGCTTTGTACAAAATAGCAATAAAGTAATTCAGCTTAACTGTTCTAAATGTGTTTTGGAGGTGTAGCCAACATAAAGAATATGGCATGAATAGCATATTTCAGGAATTACCGTCATTGTTATCGCATCTGCTCTAATAAGACCCATTTGCCACGCAGCTGGTATTAGAAGATTTAAAATTTTAAAGAATCGCACAAACTCCGATTGCAAATTATTGTTTTTAATTTCCAAAGTGCCACCACTGAGGCCAAAAATTATCTAACGGTGCTCTTACATGAACAAGATCACCATTGAAGATCTAACGGGATGAATGGTCCCCTGTCTCTCCATGAAAGGTCTTACTGAATACAGTAACGATTTAAATTAATAAGTTAATACGTTTGAATATGCCATATTATTTACTGTACGTGAACTAATAATTTAAAGCAGTAATTTAGCAATAATATAATTTATTCTATACCACAAATATCAATATAAAATAATTTTAATTTGCTTTACCTTAAACATTATTACAACATAATATATATATATATATATATATATATATACACACACACACACACACACACATGTATATATAAAATGCTTAAAAGATGTTTAAAATGAAAAAGCGCAGCTCAAATCCACCATTGAAATCTGCTAATCTGAAGAACCACACGGTTGCTTACTTTGTGACATCATGGTAAGTTAATATAATAATCGCCATTAATAATCGTGATTACAATATCAAGGGCAATAATCGACAATTATGATTTTTGCTATAAACGTGCAACCCTAATCTGATGGATTATTTTATGCAGATTTTCATCTCCGTTTTGGAACTATTGGAGTTCTGGCCAACATTCACTTGCATTGTATAGACCTACAGAACAATGCAGATGTTCAGCAGAAGCAATAAAGCCATACAAATCTGGGATGTCATGAGGGTGAGTAAATGAGAGAATTTAAATTTTTGGGTGAACTATCCCTTTTAAGACAATATTTAAGGATTATGTTTCTCATAGTCCTATCGTTTTTCTATCCTAGCTATTTTTTAACTGTTATTGGCTATTAATTATATTGGCTTTAATATTTTGTAGATCATAGGCTGATGCACATTGCCAAATATCAGCAACCTTTCAGATATTTTTTTTTCTAAATACCATTTAGAGCAGGTTGGTTCTGCACTGCAAATTCATAAAAACAAAATTCAATGAATGTGCCCATGTTGTCTACCACTGAACTGTATTTATCTGTGGCATGTAGGTAATACGTTTTGGCAGTGGGGTTGATGATTTTGTGATACTTTTTATAGCAGTATCTAGGGGTGGGAATCACAAGGTAACTGGCAATATGATATAATATTGATATTTAGGACACAATACGATATTATTATGATTCTTTAGTTTGGGTGTATAGCGATTCAAACCGATTTTCTTGCAACATTTCAATGTTTCTCATTTGTCTTCATTGGACTTAAGAGAACGGTTCCCAAATCACCAAACGCATTGTTAAATTAATATAAAGTGCCAGTTTACAAAACAAGGCCAGTTTATTTCCTAATATCTATGTGCAATGCAAAGCAATAAGCAAATGGACCATAATGGCTCCCAATTTCTGTGGTTAGGTCAATGTAGCTAGTCTTTTTAAAAATAAATTATAGTATTCATGAATACAACAGTAGCCTAAAACATTATTACAACAGTTTCAATACACAAAAGTAAAATAGATTTCACCTAAAAGGTTATCTTATTTTATATGATACTAACATTTGTGTCAAAATACCTCAGTTAATGTTACTAATGTAAATTTGTACATACATTTTAGTAAGGGAGAGTGATTATGTGTAATGCATGATAACTGCATCTTTTAAGGAACTGTTGTTAAATTCCTAGATCGATTTGGCAAAGAAAACCATCACCATAATAATATGATTGATTAATAATTTAAATAATACTGATATTTGGTGTACATATATTGAAACAATATCATGACGAAAAATATCACCATACTTTAACAAATTAAATATATTTAAGAAGTATCATGAAGATATTTCTTACATTTCACTTTGCCCTAGTGTGTACACCAAAGTCCCTTTCAAGGCAAATCAGTACACTCAGTCAGGCCATCATGGGAATGCTCATGGGAAGCTTTTTACTATGAATACAAGCAATATAAAAGTACAGCTCCATTCTACGTGAATGGGAAAAGACAGAAATCTTCAAAAATGGTTGAATAAGATTACAATCAATGAAGACATTTCAAATCAGCAGTCAAATCTGACAACAAAGATATCATAAATTGGGCATCTTCAGCTCAGATCACCCTATAAAATTCTGTTAATGTGCATGCGTTTTCTCGAGTTGACTGACAGGCAATGTCTGTATCTAAAAGGAGAATGGCTCTTTTACCTGTAAAGCGGGACTTCCTTTTCTACATCCGACATGTTGGGTGTTCCAATTTCTCCCATTAATTTTAATACAAGTGTTCCGTCTTGGGCTAAACACTCTTTTTGTACACTCACGTGCACAGTCCAGTGACCATGATGAGCGCACAAGGATTAACTGCTTTAGAAGTGCTGTGAAGCACGCTGTGACTGGAGTTTCGTGCCAAACTCCAGTGAAAATATAAACTGATGCTTTTTGATAGTGAACACAAAGCGCTCTGGTTTTACTTTCATCTAATGTGCATGCAATGTCAAGTGTTCTTGGTCAATGGGGGTTCATATATAAAGTGTTAATGACACGCAGTGACACGGAGGAGAGGGTGCCCGCTTACTCTATAGTATTTCTGTGGAGATGAATGAATCATAGGTACAAATATACCTATGATGGTGCAAACGCGGGGCAGTTTTCTTTCGGGTGTGATAGAGGAGCGGAATATCTCATCTGGCCATCGTAATAGCAGTCACACCATATGGCTACGATGCTAAATTTCTGACACTGCCCAAATTTCGGAGGTGGCTGAAGATCATCGCAAAGGCTATTAATTGGCCATCTGTGAACATGTCACACTGAACGTTGTAAGATTACCAATTTTGCCCTGCAACCAGAAAAATCCTTTAGGATTCCCGAAATTTGTTTCAGACGACAGAATCGTGGCCAAAATCGTACAGTGTGCACCCGCCTTAATTCGCAGCCATTTGAGGATAAATAATCGCACAAGGTCATATCGCAATTTAGATTTCATTCCAATTTATTGTGCAGCCCTACATAGTAGTAAACAATCTGTTTTCAATGGGTGTTTTTTCCAAAGTGTAAGAAAATGTAAGAAAATATTGTACAAAATAAGCTTTCGTTTTAACTTAAGAAATTTTGTGAACATCTGATTTGCTGTTGTTAAATTGCATTGTATTTATCAGCATTTAAATCGACCATCTGCCATTTAAAAACCCATTTCGGTCAACCACTAATATAATCATTTAACATTTTAAATCAGACTAAAATTGGCCACAGAGTTGATGTGTGCCTTGGTCAGGAAAAACAACCCCAAAATAAGCCACTTGCCTCACCAACATATGCAAAAATAAGCAATTATTTTGTTTCCTGTGTGGTATATTTATCGGCATAGAAATCATAACAAGCAGTTAATTTACAGTCACTTATACTTTTATTTACAGATCTACTTCTCAAACAAAACCCAGCAGTATCAATTCTGCATTAATGCAACATATCTAACAATAATTCAGTGAAGACTTGGAAACAACTGAGAAAAGTACTTTTTACCCTATAATAATGTTTTCCTTGTATCTGGATTAGCCGTGCATGTATACTCTATGTAGTATTTATACATAGTTGTTAAAAAGGGCTTCCACAACAGGCAATTAGGTCAAGAAATGTGTGATGCAGCGGTTTACTTCAAGATCAAAGCAAATGTTTAATTTTTCTGGGCAACATGAAGTGGTGTAGTTCCAAAAATGTACTGTGATAAACCCTTTGGCCTTTGTTTTCATACAAATATTATTGGAACAAAATTAACCAGTTATAACCAGATACCAGCATTAAAACGGAACAAATGAAAATATTTTTTTTTCTGGTTTTCGGATACATTCTGCTAAAACTGTCATTAGTTTTCATTCCTTGAACCCTTTATGACATATGCAAGAAATAAAGCACATGGAAACACAGCAAATGTACACATTACACTTTCACTTCTCTTTCAATTTCAAAAAGAGGAACTTGCTGGTATACTAAATGTGGCAAATATATCCACTTCATGAGGTTATGTTCTCGTTCTCAGATTATGTCATACAGTGGGTACGGAAAGTATTCAGACCCCCTTAAATTTTTCACTCTTTGTTATAATGCAGCCATTTGCTAAAATCATTTAAGTTCATTTTTTTTCCTCATTATTGTACACACAGCACCCCATATTGACAGAAAAACACAGAATTGTTGACATTTTTGCACATTTATTAAAAAAGAAAAACTGAAATATCACATGGTCCTAAGTATTCAGACCCTTTGTTCAGTATTTAGTAGAAGCACCCTTTTGATCTAATACAGCCATGAGTCTTTTTGGGAAAGATGCAACAAGTTTTTCACATCTGGATTTGGGTATCCTCTGCCATTCCTCCTTGCAGATCCTCTCCAGTTCTGTCAGGTTGGAAGGTAAACGTTGGTGGACAGCCATTTTCAGGTCTCTCCAGAGATGCTCAATTGGGTTTAAGTCAGGGCTCTGGCTGGGCCATTCAAGAACAGTCACGGAGTTGTTGTGAAGCCACTCTTAGGGTGCTTAGGGTCATTGTCTTGTTGGAAGGTGAAACTTCGGCCCAGTCTGAGGTCCAGAGCACTCTGGAGAAGGTTTTCGTCCAGGATATCCCTGTACTTGGCCGAATTCATCTTTCCCTCGATTGCAACCAGTCGTCCTGTCCCTGCAGCTGAAAAACACCCCCACAGCATGATGCTGCCACCACCATGCTTCACTTTTGAGACTGTATTGGACAGGTGATGAGCAGTGCCTGGTTTTCTCTACACATACCGCTTAGAATTAAGGCCAAAAAGTTCTATCTTGGTCTCATCAGACCAGAGAATCTTATTTATCACCATCTTGGAGTCCTTCAGGTGTTTTTTAGCAAACTCCATGCGGGCTTTCATATGTCTTGCACTGAGGAGAGGCTTCCGTCGGGTCACTCTGCCATAAAGCCCCGACAGGTGGATGGCTGCAGTGATGCTTGACTTACTACAACTTTCTCCCATCTCCCGACTGCATCTCTGGAGCTCAGCCACAGTGATCTTTGGGTTCTTCTTTACCTCTCTCAACAAGGCTCTTCTCCCCCGATAGCTCAGTTTGGCCGGACGGCCAGCTCTAGGAAGGGTTCTGGTTGTCCCAAACGTCTTCCATTTAAGGATTATGGAGGCCACTGTGCTCTTATGAACCTTAAGGGACAGCAGAAATTTTTTTGTAACCTTGGCCAGATCTGTGCCTTGCCACAATTCTGTCTCTGAGCTCTTCAGGCAGTTCCTTTGACCTCATGATTCTCATTTGCTCTGACATGCACTGTGAGCTGTAAGGTCTTATATAGACAGGTGTGTGGCTTTCCTAATCAAGTCCAATCAGTATAATCAAACACAGCTGGACTCAATTGAAGGTGTAGAACCATCTCAAGGATGATCAGAAGAAATGGACAGCACCTGAGTTAAATATATGAGTGTCACAGCAAAGGGTCTGAATACTTAGGACCATGTGATATTTCAGTTTTTCTTTTTTAATAAATGTTCAAAAATGTCAACAATTCTGTGTTTTTCTGTCAATATGGGGTGCTGTGTGTACAATAATGAGGAAAAAAAATGAACTTAAATGATTTTAGCAAATGGCTGCAATATAACAAAGAGTGAAAAATTTAAGGGGTCTGAATACTTTCTGTACCCACTGTATTTGGGCTGCTTAAGTCAGTGGAAATAAGTAAACCGAAAAGCCCGAGGCGGCAATGTGTACAGAAAAATAAACACGGTGGATGTTTCTTCTGCTCCAATAAACTCAATCACCCATCCTGACAGGGCTGGAAGATGTGCATTTCTTCACGCTAGATTGTCTGTTTAAATTCTTTTATATTGCAAGGGGAGGTGGGAAAGCAGAGAGTAAGCCAAGTTCACAACACACTTTGTCACCACCAAGGTCAGGAGGACAACCTAATGCTTTAAGGCTGTCAGGGCTTTTACCAATCTTTTTCCCAAACTCACAAAACAATAGATTACAGCCAACATAGATTTTCATTTTGACAGAAACAGGATAGTTAGCCTGCTATTACAACAAACTGGTCAGAAAGCTGCATGCTCCATTACTTTAAGAGAGTTTTGTGCAGCTATGTTGGCAGCATTAATACCAAGCACCCTAAACAAGCCACTGTAGACACTGGTAGCAGCTATGGCTACATTTAAAAGGCCTTTTACCCAGTACACAATAAGTGGCAAGCATGGCTTAAGGTGATTTTCGTCCAAAAAATAAATTGTGGATCATGCCAGAAGCAGCAACACAAATAATCGCTAAATACTAGCACGTGAAAATATTCTGCATTTCTCAATACGAATATTATAGTACGTGCTGCGTGTAACTGATAAAACTAACAAAATTAATAAAAAAATAAAATAAAAAAAAATGTCATTTACTATGTGTGATGGCATACATATACACACTCACTGATCACTTTATCAGGGACACTATGGCCTAATAAAGTGCCTGAAGTGGTTTTCTGCTGTTGTAGCCCATCCGCCTCAAGGTTCGACATATTGTGCATTCTGAGATGCTATTCTACTCACTACAATTGTAGAAAGTGGTTATCTGAGTTACTGTAACCTTTTTGTCAGCTCGAACCAGTCTGGCCAATCTCTGTTGACATCTCTCATCAACAAGGCATTTCTGTCCGCAGAACTGCCGCTCACTGGATATTTTTTGTTTTTGGCACCGTTTTCAGAAAACTCTAGAGACTGTTGTGCATGAAAATTCCAGGAGATCAGCAGTTACAGAAATACTAAAACCAGCCCATCTGACACCAACAATCATGCCAAGGTCAAAATCACTGAGATCACATTTTTCCCCCATTCTGATGGTTGATGTGAACATTAACTGAAGCTTCTGACCCGTATTTGCATGATTTTAGGCAATGCACTGCTGCCAAATGATTGGCTGATTAGATAAATCGCATGAATAAGAAGGTGTACAGGTGTTCATTATACAGGGCTCCAGACTGCGACCAAAATGGTCATGAATGCGACCAAAAATAATTGAGAGTCGGGTTGTGTGCATTCATATGCGGTTTCGTCAGATATGATCTTGTGAGTTATTGAATGCATCTTTAGAGTGCACACCAGTGTGTCTCATACCGCTTTTCACCCGTTCAGTTGAGATGAGCTTGCTGCACCGCACACAACAACAAACCCATTGTGAGAGAGTCATGACCAAACTACTCTTATGAACCGGGTCTTTCATGAACCACCCAAAAAGAACTAACGGTGTGAACTCAGGAGCTCAGGTCAGCAGTTTGAAGCAGAGTCACTTTCTCTGAGAATCTTCCATCAGTGCGTTCCCATCTGGGAGTGCAGACATTTCAAAATAGGAATCCCATGTGTTTTTAGGGCTTCTTTATAATAAAGATAATACTAAGATAATAGTTCAACTGTGTATATATATATATATATATATATATATATATATATATATATATATATATATATATACACACACACACTCACACACCAGTTAGTTCCGGTCCTTGAATCTGATTGGACGAGAGATGTTCCATGAGCACTGATGGTCTGACACCATCAGCACTAGGACGCTTCACTGAGTGTATCACTCCGCTTGTGTTCGTTGTCCTAAACTAGACCATTTTTGTGTGTAATATGAGCCAGTTGGTGACGTGAAGTAAATCCGTTAGTCATTGTATACATAGAACAGCGCTCCGTGATTGCTCGTATTACTACTACATTACTAAAGCTAGGTAATAGCTTTAAACGGCTTTAAAGGGGACCTATTATGCAAAATTCACTTTTACGTGGTGTTTGAACATAAATGTGTGTTGGCAGTTTTTTTTTAAATTCCCATTAATCATAAGCACTGTCTCAGCACAAGCTGTTCGCAAATTCTGTACAAAGTGACATCACTTTGTACAGGCCCTCCACTCGACTGTTGATGGACACTGCCAACGGACATATATGTTTGCGTGTGTTGTTTCATTATAGCACATAGCAAACGTTGTAACAGTATGTGTGTGTTGCTCATCAATCTTTGCAAAACAGCAGAAAAAAACTCTACAACACAAAGAGATTTATCAAATAACCATTTGGAAACTTCCTGGTTCATTCTCAAAATTATTACTCTACCGCATCAGTGTTTGACTCAGGTTCAAACATATGGCTGAACACCACTACTATCACTGTCAGTCAGATTGCTTATGATGTCTAGTTATCTGAAGCAGAGATGTCAAAACTTCAGCACCAGCTCATTTGCATTTAAAGATGCACACACAAAAACAGCCCCTTTTTATTCCCACCCAAACATTTTCAACATGGTATAATAAATTATCTGTAGGGTATTTTAAGCTGAAACTTCACAGACACATTCTGGTAACACCAAAGATTTAAATTACATCTTGTGAAAAGGGACATAATAGGTGGCCTTTAAACAAACAGCTTTAGCATTACGGCTCATCACAGCTGAGAGACACAACAGACTGATTGATTACAGAACTTGTGGTGCTTACCTTTTACCAGAGTTTCCACATTAAATACATAATGTTTAAAATGGCTGAGGACATGGCGGTTTCCATAGGGAATGACTCTTGTGCATCAGCTAATGAAAAATAGAAAAGGAATACGCCTGCTTGGATGGCTATTTTACCACTGAGAAAGCGGACCTTCAGAAAGCCGACAGCATCTCTGCTTGGGTTTGGCAACAGGTGATTGCACATGCCATTTTATTTTTTAAATGTACTTGTTCATTGAAACTTTGTATATAAGCAATATCACACTCGCAATCATGCTATTTGGCCCTAAATCAGCACTGCTGTGATTACCTACGGCATTCGGCCAGCGGCCTCGCGCCTGTGCACGCAGAAGTGCTGATCTAGGGCCATATCGCACTTTTGCTTGTGTGATATTGCTTAAAAAAATATATATATATATATATATAACACACATACAACAATAAGTTGCTGGAATTTTGGCCCATTCCTCCAGAAAAAAACTGATGTAACTTAGGTTTGTAGGCCTCCTTGCTCACACACGCTTTTTCAGTTCTGCCCACAAATCGGATTGAGGTCAGGGCTTTGTGATGGACACTCCAATACCTTGACTTAGTTGTCATTAAGCCATTTTGCCACAACTGAATTTGGAAGACCCATTTGCATGATACCATCTTTTCTGTGAAGTGCACCAGTTCCTACTGCAGCAAAGCACCTCAACAACATGATGCTGCCACCCCCATGCTTCACAGTTGGAATGGTGTTCTTGGGCTTGCAAGCCACACCCTTTTCCCTCCAAACAAAACGATGGTCATTATGGCCAAACAGTTCTATTGTGGTTTCATCAAACTAGAGGACATTTCTCCAAAAAGTAAGATCTTTGTCCCCATGTGCTTTGCAAAATGTAGTCTGGCTTTCTTATGGCAGCTTTGGAACAGTGGCTTCCTCCTTGCTGAGCAGCCTTTCAGGTTCTGTTGATATAGGACTCGTTTTACTGTGGATATAGATACTTGTCTACCTGTTTCCTCCAGCATCTTCACAAGGTTCTTTGCTGTTGTTCTGGGATTGATTTGGACTTGCGTCTAGTTTCTGAGCGGTATGATTGCTGCGTGGTCCCATGGTGTTTATAGTTGCATACACTTTTTTTGTACGGATGAATGTGGAACCAGGTCCAAGCATTTGGAAATTGCTCCCAAGGATGAACCAGAACCAGGTCCGCATTTTTTTTTTTTTTACTGAGTTCTTGGCTAATTTCTTTTAATTTTACCCATGATGTCAAGCAAAGAGGCACCGATTTTGAAGATAAGCCTTAAAATACACCCACAGGTACACCTCCAATTCAGTACACCTCCTATGAGAAACAAATTGGCCAATTGTCTAAAGGCTTGACATAATTTTCTGGAATTTTTTAAGCTGCTTAAAAGGCACAGTAAACTTCTGACCCACTGGAATTGTGATATAGTTAGTTAAAAGTTAAACAATCTATCTGTAAATAATTGTTGGAATAATTACTCATGTCATGCACAAAGTAGATGTCCTAAACGACTTGTCAAAACTATAGTTTGCTAATATGACATCTATGGAGTGGTTAAAAGTGAGTTTTAATGACTTGTTTTGTAAACTTCTGACTTCAAATGTGTGTGTGTGTGTGTGTGTGTGTGTGTGTGTGTGTGTGTGTGTGTGTGTGTGTGTGTGTGTGTGTGTGTGAGAGATCTAGCTTTTGACACTTGGGACAACTGAGGGATCCATACACAACTATTACACAAGGTGAAATCATTCATTGATGCTCAAGAGGGCAACACACTACTGTATGCATACTATGCTTTATTTAAATATCTTCTTATGTAGATTCTGAAGGGCAGTACTAAATTAAAAACATGTTCATCTCTTATATTTGTATAAATTATGAAATGGGTGTGAACATTGATACAGTATATTAAACCTCAGATTAATGGGTTATCAGCTGGATTCCATTTCTGCTTTCTATCGTGTTTCTGAACAACAATTATATGATTTGGTGACTAAAAACAGCCATTTGGCTCCTTAAGGTTTCAGTTAAGGAGCCAGTGGCTTGCAAGTAATATTTTTAGTCTGGAGGCTGTCCTTCTGCCCAACATCTCATTTTGTGTTCCATGGAAGTTCGATTTTGCACAACATGAGGGTAAATGACAACAGATGTCCTTTATGTAAATTTTGGTAAATC
Source organism: Xyrauchen texanus (assembly GCF_025860055.1). Classification (NCBI taxonomy): domain Eukaryota; kingdom Metazoa; phylum Chordata; class Actinopteri; order Cypriniformes; family Catostomidae; genus Xyrauchen; species Xyrauchen texanus. Next base: position 18,776,769 of record NC_068311.1, read on the forward strand.
TATGGCTGTTTTCTAAGCACTTTCTTTAGTAGACTAACAATATATTAAAAACAGCATACATAAAAATTATACAAGTACATCAAAGCCATGTTAATCCTGTAGCCAAATGCCATAGCATTTCCTGCCCCATCTTTACAACAGCAGTGAAGCACAGAGTGCAGGATTAATTTTATCCCAGCATGCCCGCTTTGCCACACTGCCCTAGAAACTACATAAGATTTAAGCATCCACACAGCATGAGGGAGAAAAGGACAGGCGAATAAATCTTATCCAATCACCTTCTGAGGAGAGGCAGCCCTCCCTCTCTCGCCCTCTTGCTCTCTCTCTCTACTTTTCAGTCACAGCTTACTACACAGGAGAAAATACAGGCACAGCTGTCTAGTATTTACTTGGCACAGTGCGCAGGATATACAGTACATAAGCCAAGACTATGAAGGAAAAAGGGAATATATCAGGCCTCAATATGGCACACAGCAGTGGTTCTACTTGTTTTGCATCAGGACAAGTGGCAACCCAACACATTGCACAAAAGTAAATAAAAACTGTATTTAAATCAAATATTGAAATATTTACATGAACTACAAAAGCCCAACAGTATAAAACATTATTGACTAGTCGAAATAGGAAAATTGACTTTTCAATTTTGGTTTCCAAGTCACTTGAATTTCAGTAGGCTAATTTCACAAACCATGTTTTACCTCGCTGCAAGCGAATCCATATGTAAAGTAGTCTAGGTTGTTGTTGTTGTTGTTGTTGTTATTTTTATCTTGTATATACTTTGGTTCTTGGTTTTTAAGGATGAGGATGTGTCAACCAACCTGTTGGCATCCAAGTTATTTGGATAGATTAGAAAAGTAACAGATGACTTTGAGCAAAAATAACTTGGAGTTTTGACGCACAGCCTTTGACCTAAACAACAAAAAATATGGGAAGGGTTTTCTTCTCTTTTGTAAACATCAACAAATCTTTCTTTTGATATCCTAACAATGCACACTTATATTGTTAGTTGCATTTTATTACTTGCATGTAGTTTTGCCATGCTCTTCGTGATCCTATCAGAACAGTCCTGTGACCTACCAATTGAGAACCACCGGCATATTGAGAATGAAGTATATTAGAATTTCTCATTCTTGCATTGGGTACATTTAGATAAGCAGCAAATAGAGAAATAATCTCTCAAAAATATCCAAAAAGATATTAGGAGTGGACATTGCATACAAATCTCTTCTTGCTGGGGTCAAGTTTTGTACTTTCACTGGTGAAAGAAATGCTTGTGCCAGCTGTTTTGGCATCAGACTGTTTTTGGGAATTTCTACAAGACTTCACAACACTCCAAGCCTCTGGTCACCACCGCTCCCCTCCCACCTAACAGCCAGAGGGCTATTGGCTGTAACTCAACATTTCCCACTCACTGCCTTGATGAATAGGGGAATCTATGTTCAAACAAACCCAGTGCAAGAACTCTGAAAATTCAGCTGCCATTTGTTCTACTGTGAGTCACTGCAGCTCGGAAAACCAAATTCTCTCAGTGAAGAATTATTGACTGTTTTACAGCTCTCCATTTTGCTTAGAGTACTAAATCACAGTTTAATATAGTCTCAAGGACCTTTAACATCAAATGTGAAATGAAAAACAAAAGCAAAACAGATCACTGACCAATGTCGTAGAGCAAAACAAAGTTTCATCCTAAAACTTAGGCTACACAAGTCATCCCATTTTGTTGGCTGCATGCCCTCTGATATAAATCTGTGATTGTGGGGTTATTTGAAGAGCTATGATTTTGTTGCACACCGGCCTATTATTAAGGTAGCATCTATGACAGATTTAGTAATGTAAACATTACAAAATGCTGCGGTTGTTGGTTTTACATGTCAGATGGCCAGAAGGTCAGGCACCTTCCGGTCTATGTGGTGGTTCTTGGCCAAAATAAACTACAATGTGCACCTGGCTTGACTATGCAGATAGTCAATTCTTGCTTGCAAGACTAGTTCTTCGCTACCTTCTTATAGAAAGTCATTTAAGATCCTTTTCTTAAACTCAGCAGTATCTTTCAAAAGATGCTTACAAAGAGAAATCTAAATTTCCTTTACAACCTTATTTAATTAAGCTTGAAACCTGGCAGCCACTTAGCAAATCCAGCACATTAGAACAACTATATTAATTTTGGGTGCACACACTGGGCATCATTCATTAATCTTTCGTAAATATATGAGTAAATAGGGAGTAATTTATGTGTAAAATTGATCTTCCCGAAAACTTTTCTCTGTGTTCACAAACTCAGTGTAATAACCCGATGCGACGACACACAATAAAAGGTATCTTTTACATGTTAAACAGCGTTTTTGTCCTAACCAGCGACACGACAGCACCGTTTTCAACGGTTTCAAATACTGCGACGTCGCACCTGCCTGCGCAGTCACAAAATGGGTCTAAATGAATATTGCTGTACATTAAAGTCAGCATCTCACTAGCCAGTTCACAACAACTTGATTTTGGCTGAGGGTGTCAATTCCATGGAAATGTCAACCATAACATGGAAAAGTAAAATTAAGCAAAGGAACAAGCAAACAAGCCCTTTTAAATAGTTCATTTAGGTCTATATTTTACTGTATTATAGTACTAAAATTATAATTTTTTAGGAAATATCATTGTTTATACAGGCCTTATGAGGGGTGCAGCATTTCTAAAATAACATTTTTAAACAACCATATTTCATGGTTGCAAAAAAGGAATCAAAGGACTCTTTATTTTCACTTTGTTAATAATAATAATAATGCTCCAGAAAGACAAGGAAATGTCTGAGAAATATTTTGTCATAAAAGTGCTTCAAGCACTTAAATTATAAGAGCCACATTAATGATGTTGCTGCATTTTTGTGCAACGTCTGTAACAAGTTTATATCACTCAAAAATATTAATTCAAATTAGTTGATACTTTCAATACAAAGCCAACTTATGTCGAAGTTAAGTATGATGAACAAATGGTCTCTCTTCTGTACTTTAATGAGATCAATGAGAGAATCAAACATCCACTGCTAGTTCTTTAACCATCATAATCCTGATAGATCGCTTACTATTGCTTTTATCTGTGGCAAGTTCTGTATCTATAGCCAACATTTAGGAAGGGAACATTTTGACTTTAATTGTAATTTGATAAACATCATCTAATATTGCTGCTTTCCTCAGCGTGTGCCACACACAGCTGCTAGAGGGCACTGCTCACTCACGCAGTGCTGACTGAAGCGATGAATGCAGACTATATTTTAAAACGCAGCCTTCTGCTGTATAGTAATCGTGTTATCGGCAATATGCCGATTTTTAAATATTAAATGTTCTTAGGACTGCAAACCTTACTATATTCTGTGGCTATTATTATTCCTGGAATGTGCATTTCAATTCACAGAATTTTTACAATGTGTGTGGTCTCCTAAAAACTTGTCACATACTTAATGCAAGTTACATTCCCAATCTAAACTGAAATTTTTTTAAAAAAAAATACAACTTGACTATACTGAATATTTTCTGATGTCTGGACTATCTACAGCGGTCTGTATAAATATATGAATAAATGCACAGTGAATCAAATTAAAATCGTGATATGTCCTAGTGTGATGACTAAACCAAAAAAGACAGCTTTAATTATTTAAATACAGTCAGCATGAGCGGAGTGCTTCAACAGTAAGTGAATGTGAGAAGCCACTGCTTAAACACCAACCGCATCATTAACGTCACACGAGGGAGGGGAGGACAGGGGAGTCAGACATTGTTGTGACTCAGCAGGAGCCTGTGCTCCTTACTGAGACAGTTTTAGTGGAGAAAGAGAACCGAGAAAGAGCAGGAGTGGCTGTTGTGAGCATGCCAGAGTGGCAGCAGAGTGTGAGGCCGGCCCACCGCAACCCTTCATTTACACTCCAGGGTGAGCATCTATAAGCCACTATGGCCACCATGACAAGCACACATCATATCAGAGGCAAGCTTGTTGTGAAAATAAATGCTAATAAATGAGTTAATGTTAAAGGAATGGTTCAGACAAATACTGTCATCATTCACTCACCCTCATGTTATCCCAAACCCACATGACTTTCTTTCCTGTGTGAAACACAAAATGAGTTATCTAGCAGAATGTCCATGCTGCTCTGTCCCTGGTCACCTTTCATTTTCATTGTATGAAAGAGAATTACCATAAAGTGAATGATGACCACTCTGCTAAATATATCCTTTGACGTTCATGGAAGAAAGACAGTAACTGGGTGTGGCAGCGGGGGCGTGGACGAGCGCCCGTCCGGGAGAGGAAAGCGGTAAGGGCGCTTACACCTGAGCTAAATTATGTCTAACACCTGTGTCCAATTTCAGTAAGCATGGGGAGAGCGGCATATAAAGCAGCAGCGACAGAGCCTCGGGGAAGAGAGAATGACAAGGGAACCCAGTGTTCCCACGAAGACATTATTGTGTACCCTGAAAAAGGAATAAAAACCCTGTTACCTGAAGATGTTTTCCTGTGTTTTCCCTCTCTCAGAGCGAGAGCGTTCCACACTGGTAGCGAAACCCGGGAGTCAATATATATATCTATATATATATTTTTTTATTTTTATTTTTTTCCGCTCTGTTCGTTCCCGAGACGATGGAAGGTGATCGCCACGTAGAGTCCTCCCAGTTGGCAGGGGTCCTCCAGTCCCTCGCTATATTACATCAGAGCCACCAACAATCCCTGCTTGAGCTCCGGCAGGACCAGGATCGCCGATTCTTTGAGATCATGTGGGCTCAAGCAGAGGACCGACATGCGATCCGGAGTCTTCTGAGCCAGGAGGCCGCCCCGGCTGCAGCCACGACGCCGGACCCCCGTGCCTTGTTGCCCCCGCCCGCGTTACAAAAGATGGGGGAGGCAGACGATCCGGAAGCGTTCCTGGATCTCTTTGAGCGGTCCGCCGAGATCTGGGGCTGGCCGCACGATCAATGGGCAGCTCGCCTCATTCCTCTTCTGTCCGAGGAAGCCCAGCTCGCGGCGCAACAACTGCCGGCGGCGAACCTCCTGGCCTATGCGGATCTGAAGAGAACCATCCTGCAATGGGTTGGTCGGAGCCCGGAGGAGAATCACCAGCTCTTCCGAAGCATGAGGCTAGAGACTTCCGACCGCACGTTTGCCTTCGCTCAACGGCTCTGGAACGCCTGCTGGAGGTGGCTGCTAGTGGGGGACCGCGACATCGAGGGAATCATCGACCAGGTGGTGCTGGAGCAGTTCGGCCAACGCTTGCCTAGGAGAACGGCAGAGTGGGTCCAGTGCCACAGCCCGGCGTCGCTGGAGGCAGCAGTCTGGCTTGCGGAGGACCACATTGCGGCGATCCCGAGGGCGGAGGAGCTCTCTCTCTCTCCCTCTCTTCCCCCTTCCCCTGTATGTTCCCCTGTTCCCTCCCCTTCCTTTCTGCCTCCCCGTTCTGTTTTCTCTCCAGGTCCCGTTCCTGCCCCACATAGGCGGGGAGGCCCCCCGAGACCAGCTTCCCGGCCGTGGGAAGCAACACACTACCCTTCCTCAACCTTCAGCCGCTCTCCCCCTCAGGTGGGGGTGCCCGCCGGCGCAGGTACAGACGTAGCGCCTGGGCCGGCCTGCTGGAGATGCGGAGACCCAGGCCACTTCCGGGATCAGTGTCCGCTGATGGAGGTGGGGACGGTGGTGCGGGTCCCCGATATCCAGCAGACTGCCCCCGATCGGGCTGGAGCGTACCGGTTTCCGGTAAGGATCAAGGGGGGTACTTACCAAGCATTGCTGGATACAGGGTGTAATCAGACCACCATCCACCAACGCTTGGTTCAACCCGGGGCTTTGGGTGCAGCTAAGCTGGCGAGGGTGAGATGTGTGCATGGGGATGTTCACAAGTATCCTATGGTGACCTTGCTGATAAAATTCTGGGGGGAAAAACATAGCTTGGAGGCTGCGGTTAGTTCCCGCCTCACTCATCCGCTGATTTTGGGGACTGATTGGCCGGGCTTTAAGAAAATGTTAAGGGGAATTTGTGCGGATGGGTCCTGCACTAAAATAGGGAGGTGTGCGATGTGCTGGCAGGGGAGGCGGAGCCGGGGCCGTCCTCGACGGCTTCAAGTCAAAATGACGAGGGAAGGGCCGAGGTTATCGCCCCTCCTCTCAGGGAATTCCCGGAGGGGGACTTTCCTTTGGAGCAGTCGTGGGACGAAACCCTCAAGCACGCCTTTGACCAAGTGAGAATAATTGATGGTCAAAAACTCCGGACGGGCATCGCCATTTCATACCCTTATTTTTCCATTATAAATGACCGGTTATATAGAGTGACGCAGGACACTTTAAACAAAAGAGAATGTGTCACAATTGTTGATTCCACGGAGCCGCCGGGAAATGGTTTTCCAGGCGGCTCATTATAATCCCATGGCAGGTCACCTAGGGGAAAGGAAAACACTGCTCCGTCTAATAGCCCGTTTCTATGGCCGGGCATTGGCGGCGACGTGCGCAGGTGGTGTGAGGCGTGCCGCGAATGTCAGCTGGTAAATCCGCCGGCCACCCCAAAAGCGCCATTGCGCCCCCTTCCACTGATCGAGGTCCCCTTTGAGAGAATGGGAATGGACCTCATCGGGCCATTAGAACGGACAGCACGCGGACATCGCTTTGTATTAGTCCTGGTGGATTATGCAACACGATATCCGGAAGCAGTGCCCCTGAGCAACATCTCAGCACGTAGTGTTGCAGGGGCACTCTTCAAAATAATCTCCCGGGTAGGGATTCCGAAAGAAATCCTCACCGATCGGGGCACGACGTTTATGTCACGTACACTTCGTGAGCTTTACGGACCTGTTCGGCATTAAATCGATTCGCACTAGCGTTTACCATCCGCAGACGGATGGCCTAGTGGAACGATTTAATAAAACACTCAAAAATATGATTCGTAAGTTCGTGCACGAAGACGCTAGGAATTGGGATAGATGGCTCGACCCCGTTATTTGCAGTACGCGAGGTCCCGCAAGCCTCTACGCGATTTTCCCCGTTTGAGCTGCTGTATGGGCGGCGCCCGCGCGGGGTGCTTGACGTCATCCGCGAAGCATGGGAGGAAGGACCTTCGACTAGTAAAAATGAAATTCAATAAGTTCTTGATCTTCGAGCAAAACTCCACACACTGGGGCAATTAACACAGGAGAATCTGCTCCAAGCTCAAGAACGCCAACGCCGGCTGTATGACAGGGGTACTCAGCTAAGGGAGTTTGCACCGGGAGATAAGGTACTTTTATTGCTCCCAACATCGAGCTCTAAATTACTCGCCAAGTGGCAAGGACCCTTTGAGGTCACACGACGAGTAGGTGAACTCGATTATGAGGTTAAACGTACCGATAGAGGGGGTGCACGTCAAATTTACCACCTTAACCTCCTGAAATTGTGGAGGGAAGAAGCGGCCTCGGTAGTTCCGGAGAGGGCGGAGCTCGGGCCGGAGGTAAACAAAAACCCCAATCTTAACATCCCGGTTACTTGTGGTGATCACCTCTCACCGCGCCAACTCGCGGAGGTTTCAGAATTAAAAAAAGAATTTGCAAATGTGTTTTCCCCTCTGCCGGGCCGTACAGATCTCATACAGCACCACATCGAGACCGAGCCGGGGGTGGTGGTTCGTAGCCGCCCCTATCGCTTCGTATTCCGGTTCGTACCGGAACATAAAAAAAAAATAGTTCGGGAAGAATTGGATGCAATGCTTGAATTGGGAGTAATAGAAGAGTCCCACAGTGATTGGTCCAGCCCGGTGGTTCTTGTTCCCAAGAGCGATGGGTCTGTTCGATTCTGTGTGGATTACAGAAAAGTCAACGCGGTGTCTAAATTTGACGCGTACCCAATGCCCCGTGTTGATGAACTGCTCAATCGGTTAGTTACTGCTCGGTTTTATTCGACCTTGGATTTAACGAAGGGTTATTGGCAGATCCACTTGACACCAATGTCCCGTGAGAAAACTGCCTTCACCACGCCGTTTGGATTACACCAATTTGTGACACTTCCTTTCGGTTTGTTTGGAGCACCGGCAACATTTCAGCGTCTCATGGATAGGATCCTCAGACCTCACACCGCGTATGCCGCTGCCTATTTAGATGATATCATCATTTATAGCAATGACTGGCAGCGGCACATGCAACATCTGAGGGCCGTCCTGAGATCGCTGCGGCGGGCGGGGCTCACAGCAAATCCTAAGAAGTGCGCGATTGGGCGTGTGGAGGTACGGTACCTGGGGTTCCACTTGGGTCATGGCCAGGTGCGTCCCCAAATTGACAAAACCGCGGCGATTGTGACTTGCCCTAGACCCAAGACCAAAAAGGGGGTGAGGCAGTTCCTGGGGCTGGCTGGCTATTATAGGAGGTTTATGCCTAATTATTCGGATGTCACCAGCCCGCTGACTGACCTCACTAAAAAGGGGGCTCCAGATCCGGTCCAATGGTCGGAGCAGTGCCAACAGGCGTTTATACAGATTAAAGCTGCACTTTGTGGGGGGCCGCTTCTGCATGCACCTGACTTCTCTCTCCCTTTTGTATTGCAGACAGACGCTTCAGACAGAGGGCTGGGGGCCGTACTCTCGCAGGTGGTGGAGGGGGAGGAGCGCCCGGTGCTGTACATCAGCCGGAAGCTCTCCTTGAGGGAGACCAAGTACAGCACCGTAGAGAAGGAATGTCTGGCCATCAAGTGGGCGGTCCTCAAGCTCCGATACTACCTGCTGGGGCGGGCCTTCACCCTCTGCTCGGATCACGCCCCACTCCAGTGGCTTCACCGCATGAAGGATACTAACGCCCGGATCACCCGTTGGTATCTGGCCCTCTAGCCTTTTAAGTTCAAGGTGGTCCACAGACCGGGGGTGCAGATGGCTGCCGCTGACTTCCTCTCCAGAAATGGGGGGGGGGGCGGTGGGGGTATGTGGCAGCGGGGGCGTGGTCAAGCGCCCGTCCGGGAGAGGAAAGCGGTAAGGGCGCTTACACCTGAGCTAAATTATGTCTAACACCTGTGTCTAATTTCAGTAAGCATGGGGAGAGCGGCATATAAAGCAGCAGCAACAGAGCCTCGGGGAAGAGAGAATGACAAGGGAACCCAGTGTTCCCACGAAGACATTATTGTGTACCCTTAAAAAGGAATAAAAACCCTGTTACCTGAAGACGTTTTCCTGTGTTTTCCCTCTCTCAGAGCGAGAGCATTCCACACTGGGGTTTGGAACACGTGAGGGTGATTAATAAAACAGAATCTTCAGTTTAGGGTGGACTACACTTTTAAGTTTAAAACAAACAGCAAAGTGCTTAATAAATCCTGAAAATCAATCTCTATATTGCTGAAAATACTAGGCATGTGTAGGAGAACACAGCCCTTGTGTTGACACTATGATCTAAACATACAGTGGACTAACAGGTTTTATACTCAATAATGGTTTGAAAATCTGAGATTTGGGAGAGATCTGTATAAACATAGCATCTTCAAAACACACTCTCTAAGCTAACTTATTTAATCACAACACTAAAAGCTTTACACTGTAAATGTATATGGACATTATGAATGAAACACTTAGTCGACAATAAAAAATTGTTGACAAAAAATTGTCATTGAATAGTCGTCTGATTTAATTTAACACAACAAGAGATCTTTTGAAACGCTAATGATGATGCTGGAGAGCAGTACTTCAGCTCGCACTCCAAACTTTCCAAACACATTAAGGTAATGTAGATGGCAGAGTATTATAATACAAAAATGCAAAAGAAGTAAATACAGAAGCAGTGTCATTGTGAAATAAAGCGGAGCCGTACCAGGTGGTCCGCTTGAGCAAAACTTGCCTGTCAGAGCATCTAAAAAGGAAACACTGCGCCTTTATATACTGAATTTAATGCATCCTTTATTAAAGTTCAAACAATAAGGAAACGGGCTGTATAAATAAACCCAAACTAGAAATGGCATTTGCCTGAGTGGTCAGAGCCGCTTATATGAGTCAAAATGTATGAGTCATGTGAAAAACAGCACAAGAGAATTTCACACTTCTCCCGGCTGTTAAAGGGGTCATGACATGAGAAACCAAATTTGCCTTGATCTTTTGGTATATAAGAGGTCTTTGTATCATTAAAACGTCCTGCAAGTTTAATATTTTAAGACGTCCTCCCCATTCTAAACGAATCATTTATTTAATCAAGCTCAAAATACAGCTCGTTCTGGATTCATGGTTAGAAGTGACGTGTCGGTTAGAAGTGACGTAACAGCGTTTGCATATGACCGCCTCCAGCACAAGATAACTACGCTTTAAGCGCAAGACTACGCTCATTTCGTATCGCCGTGCGCCTCACAAGTGTTCAGTCGATGGACAGCGAGCTCTGACAGAGACTACTTGTGCACAGGAAAATTACGATGCCACACAGATGTGCTGTTCCTGGCTGTGGTCAAACAAAACCTCTGAATAAGCTGCCGAAAGATCCAGACGTCAGGGAAAAATGGATGTAGTTTATTTTTTGCGGACGACCCAGTCACGGCAGTGTTAACTTAAGCGTTTGTTCTGTACATTTTAAGGATGACTCTTTTGAGAACAAATCTCAATATGATGCTGGCTTTGCCAGAAAACTGTTGCTCAAAGAAAAGTCCGTGCCGACTATTCTGGGAACAACGACGACGCAAACTGTAAGTAATCTATTTTAAACTTTAAACTACTTTTTAAAGCGCAATTTCATTCATTATGAATAATCACAGTGTTTTTACTTAGTTTACGTGCATATTGTTCTGGCTGGGAGCGTCAATAATTGATACATAGGCACTGACGTTAGCCAATCATAACAGTGGGCGTTAACACTGAAGTCTTAAATGGAAAACGCCCCCAAAACAGACTGTTTGAATCAGAGGATGAGAAACAGGGTGGGAAAAGGTCATAAATCACTAGATTTTAAAAGTTTTTCTTAAAAAAAAATATATTAATACTATAATTGCACCTAAGGGAACATAATAATACAATAAAAAAAACCATGTCATGACCCCTTTAACACTGTCTTGCACAGAGACACTCATCACTGGCACAGACTTGCTGCAACTAAATTTTGTTTATAGTGAATACAAACAAACGCGATATAGTGAATTATAATACGAGTGTCACGGTGTGTATCTTATGGTGAAGAAAAACAGCAATACTGTAACGAATGCAGGAGTGAAGGCAGACGAGGAGGTGCGGATCCAAAAGCAGGTTCTTTATTATAAATCAAAGTGAGGGCAAACAAACAGGAACAAAGAAATATCCACGAGGGGAAAACAACATGAACATGAAAAACATCCACAGGCAGGAGAAACAACCATAACATTCACGTGCGACAACATTCAACGACAGACAAGGACTAAACCAAAAACCAGGATTTAAATACAAAAACATGGGAAAAAGGGGCCAATGAACAAACAGAACACAAACTAGGTGACAAGGTGATTAACAGAAACCAAAGGCAAATTAACAAGGGCAGGTGAAAACAATGAACAGTGAACACGAGGGAAAACAAGACTATGGAGGTACAAGGGTGACAAAAGTGAAAACTAAGGAATAACAAAAGTGACAAAATTACAAACAAAGGGCAACAGTGAGACAAGACAGGGTAACCGTTACATAGCCCCCCCTCAAGGATCGGATACCAGACGATCAACAAAACAAAAAACAGGAAGAACAACTGACAAATGACAGGGGGCACAAAGGGCAGACAGGCAGTCCAGGGGGCAACGAGAGGCAGACCGGCAGTCCGGGGGGCGACGAGGGGCAGGCAGGCAGTCCAGGGAGCAATGAGGGGCAGGCAGGCAGGCCAAGGGGGGCACAAGGGACACGGAGACAGACAAAGGAGGGCGAGAGGGCAGATTAGCAGTCTATGGGGGCTCAGGAGGCGGAGCTGAGGGAGGCTCAGGAGGCGGGGCTGAGGGAGGCTCAGGAGGCGGAGCTGAGGGAGGCTCTGGAGGCTCAGAGGAAGGCTCAGGAGACGGAGCAGAGGAAGGCCTAGGAGGTGGAGCCGAGGATGGCTCAGGAGGTGGAGCCGAGGGCGGTGGCGCCGTAGGCAGTTCTAGAGGCAGAGGCCTGGAAGGCTCCGGGGACGGAGCTGAGGAAGGCTCAGGAGGCGGAGCCGAGGAAGGCTCTGGAGGCGGAGCCGCAGGAGGCTCTGGAGGCGGAGCCGCAGGAGGCTCTGGAGGCGGAGCCGCAGGAGGCTCGGGAAGCTCTGAGGGCGGAGCGTCAAAGGCTCGGGTGGCTCAAGAGGCGGAGCCGTAGGAGGCGCTGGAGGCGGAGCCCTGGAAGGCCCGGGAGGCGGAGTCCTGGAAGGCCCGGGAGGCTTGAGGGGCGGTGCCCTGGAAGGCTCGAGAGGCTTGAGGGGCGGAGCCATGGTAGGCTCGAGAGGCTTGAGGGGCGGAGCCCTGGAAGGCTCGAGAGGCTTGAGGGGCGGAGCCCTGGAAGGCTCGAGAGGCGGGGCCCTGGAAGGCTCGAGAGGCTTGAGGGGCGGAGCCCTGGAAGGCTCGAGAGGCTTGAGGGGCGGAGCCCTGGAAGGCTCGAGAGGCTTGAGGGGGGAGCCCTGGTAGGCTCGAGAGGCGAAGACCTGGAAGGCTCGAGAGGCTTGAGAGGCGGAGCTCTGGGAAGCTCGGAGGGCGGAGCTCTGGAAAGCTCGGGAGGCTTGAGAGACGGAGCCCTGGAAGACTCGAGAGACTTGAGAGGCGGAGCCCTGGAAGACTCGAGAGGCTTGAGAGGCGGAGCCCTGGAAGGCTCGAGAGGCTTGAGAGGTGGAGCTCTGGGAAGCTCGGAGGGTGGAGCTCTGGAAAGCTCGGGAGGCGGAGCTCTGGAAAGCTCAGGAAGCTCGGAAGGCGGGGCTCTGGAAAGCCCAGGAGGCGGAGCTCTGGAAAGCTCAGAAGGCGGAGCTCTGGAAAGCTCGGGAAACTCGGAAGGCGGAGCTCTGGAAAGCTCGGGAAACTCGGAAGGCGGAGCTCTGGAAAGCTCGGAAACTCGGAAGGCGGAGCTCTGGAAAGCTCGGGAAACTCGGAAGGCGAAGCTCTGGAAAGCTCGGGAAACTCGGAAGGCGGAGCTCTGGAAAGCTCGGGAAACTCGGAAGGCGGAGCTCTGGAAAGCTCGGGAGGAGGAGCCCTAGAAGACTCGAGAGACTTGAGAGACTTGGGAGGCGGAGCCCTGGAAGACTCGGGAGGAGGAGCCCTGGAAGGCTCGAGAGGTGCTGGCTCTAGGATGGGCACGACCACTGGCGCTGGCTCTTCGACGGTCGGGGCTACAGGCGCTGGCTCAGGGATGGTCGAGGCTACAGGCGCTGGCTCAGGGACGGTCGAGGCTACAGGCGCTGGCTCATTGACGTTTGAGGCTACAGGCGCTGGCTCATTGACGTTTGAGGCTACAGGCGCTGGCTCATTGACGTTTGAGGCTAACGGCACTGGCTCATTGACGTTTGAGGCTATCGGCACTGGCTCACTGACGTCTGAGGCTACAGGCACTGGCTTGGGGACGGTCGAGGGCTCAGGCTCGCTCACAGTGACATGCGAGGGCTCTAGCTCGCTCACCGTGGCTGACGAGGACTCAGGCTCGCTCACAGTGACATGCGTGGGCTCTAGCTCACTCACCGTGGCTGACGAGGACTCAGGCTCGCTCACAGTGACATGCGTGGGCTTTAGCTCGCTCAACGTGACATGCATGGGCTCTGGCTCGTAGACCGGGGCTGGCGCGGGCCGGGAGGCGGAAGCCCGTCTTCTCTCCCTCCTCCGGGCAGACGAAGTGGACCGTGCAGGCTCGATGACGGCAACAGGCGTGGGGGTTTGCACACTGACCGTAGGGGCTGGCGTGACAGGGAGAGCTAGGGACGACTGGAGAGTCACCGCCGTGGGAGGGGAGGCAGGGTCCTCATCCACAACATCCACAGTAAGTGGCGAGCCGCATACCAGCAGCGTCTCCGCCACAAAATCACAGAGCGTCCAGCTGCGTGTCGCCGGTGGCAACCGCTCCTTCAGTGAGGAGTTCAGGTTACCCCAGAAGAAAACCACCAAGGCCGAGTCCGGGAAGTCGGAGATGTTTGCCAGCTCAAGGAAGTCACGGATGTGGTCCTCCATCGGTCGGTCCTCTTGCTTTAGGCAAAGCAGCTGGTAGTTCGCTTGCTGAACCGCTGGATCCATAGTGTGGTCTGTCGTTCTGTAACGAATGCAGGAGTGAAGGCAGACGAGGAGGTGCGGATCCAAAAGCAGGTTCTTTATTATAAATCAAAGTGAGGGCAAACAAACAGGAACAAAGAAATATCCACGAGGGGAAAACAACATGTACATGAAAAACATCCACAGGCAGGAGAAACAACCATAACATTCACGTGCGACAACATTCAACGACAGACAAGGACTAAACCAAAAACCAGGATATAAATACAAAAACATGGGAAAAAGGGGCCAATGAACAAACAGAACACAAACTAGGTGACAAGGTGATTAACAGAAACCAAAGGCAAATTAACAAGGGCAGGTGAAAACAATGAACAGTGAACACGAGGGAAAACAAGACTATGGAGGTACAAGGGTGACAAAAGTGAAAACTAAGGAATAACAAAAGTGACAAAATTACAAACAAAGGGCAACAGTGAGACAAGACAGGGTAACCGTTACAGATACACAGCTTTATATAGAAGTGTTTTTTTGTGTTAAAGATGGATCGAAATCAAGTGAACAAAAAATGTGAGAGGGTGTGGTCTTAGCCCATTATACAATGCAAAAAGATTTTTTTGGGATTTGTCTTTTTTGGTTTGTTTTCCAATATTGAAATCTAAAATGCCTTACGTACATTTACTTTAGCAGCTATACTGCAGGAAAAAAATTTGTTATTGGAGAATTTTGAATATAATATTTAATTTATTTTTATATTTTTATATATCGAAAATCCTTAAAACAAGATGCATTTACCTGAGAGGCAACATAAGATATTTTATTTAGACTTGCTTCTAGAGCATATATTCAACATAAGAGTATATTTTATTCTTTACTGCACTAGCAGAAGTATGAACAGGTGAAAAAATACATGTATATTTAAGATATATTCTCCTAAAGCAAGTCTAAATATCTTATATGTTGCTTCTCAAGTAAATATATCTTGTTATAAAGATTTTTAGGTAATATTAAATGGAAAACAAGACAAAAACACTTGATAACAACAGGGATTTTTATTGTTTAATTAATGAAAAGATGTCACTGCAAAAAATCAAGTAGTTTTTCTCCTTTAATTCAGTGAATGTCATTTAGAGGTATTTTTAAAAGATGACTTTGTCCTCTTTATTGTTAATAAGCACATTTAATACAACATTTTAAGTCAAGGCACAAGCTGAATAGTCAGTTAAGAGCTAATGATTAATCTTTGCAATAATCGCCCGAATAGTTGAATAAACGTTAGATTAATCGATTATAAATATAATCGTTAGTTGCAGCCCTAATGGACCTATTCAAGTAGGCACATTTAAACGCACCTCCCCCAATCCTCAGTAGCCTACTGTAATGTGAAAGAAATCGCATTCTAATGTAAACTGTAAAGTGAATAAAATAACTAAATCTAAAATTATATCATTATATATTTTAACCTCTTCAACTCTGAAGCATTTTTGGGCTGCCGCTTGCAGTTTTTTACACTCAAATTTAAAAGCTGCCCATTTACTACAAAAAATTGGTTAAAAAAAAAAAAGACTCCAGTTATTTATTAATAATATTGTATTTGTTTACAATCTTATGATGAATAGATATTTTAGATATTGAATCTTTTTTTGTCCTAATTTTGTAAGCATGTAATTCTTGTTCTGTTCACGGCATCTCCCTCCAAAAAGTCTTATTTTATTCCACTTTATTCCCCATTGCGATGATGTATTAAATGTCATCATCCATAGTCGATAACATATATTTCTGATTATTTATTTAATATGCTTGTACTGCTGGACCACACATTTTGTTCAGAACATCTAAAATATAACATTGAATTATTCATACAAGTAAGTTCACAGACAATGTTTTTAGAAAACTGTCTAAGGTCAAATCAGACATTTTTTAGCTATTTGGGGCTTACAGCAGCATTGAGCGGTGCATAAAAGAGACGTTTGTATTTGATGTCTTACAGAAAACATATTTTTCAAATCATATCTTTGTGATTCTCACCCAGCAGCATGGCTATTTTAAGTTGTGACTGGTCTGTTTATCACCAATGAACAGGAAACATGTTTCACTGAGGAAAAACTCAGAAAGTGTAAGGGAGGAACACAAACTTAATTCTGCTACACACGCGTTGAAATGTTACAAGCGTTGAAATGTTGTTTAATACATCATAATCAATGTTAAGAATATTTCAATTAATCTAATTTTGACCTATAATTATCTTTTTTGTCAATGTCACAATTAATGACCGCTAATAAACAGAAGTTCTAAGCACCTACCATCAATGTGTGCAATGCTAATCTGCATAAACTGACAAATTGTTGCTTCATTGTTCAATAATATGAAAACAATTTCTCTGTGAAACCATCTGCTCAAACTGTTAACCAAACTGCTCACACTAGATATATTTCTAACCTGCGGCTGTGGATATCCTGTTATGTCTTAGATGAGATTTTGCAATTTAAGGGTGAGAATAAAAAAGGTCTAGACACAAAGCGTCTACACATGACTTTGAACTGTCATAACTTCAGGATTACAACATCTCTGCTCCAAGAACAATGCGTGGCTTAAGGTAACAAAGGACGCATTAGTCGCATACATGGTACCATACAATACATCATCTACAGTGATAACAGATGATATAAAAACCACAGCAACAAAAATCATATAAAACCAGGTCTAGGTGGCCCAATCGGAGTATTTTTTAATCCTAATTTTGGTACCCTGCTGGATGGACATCAGTGAACGCAAGGTAGTACAAAAACACTACACATGCGAAAGCGAACCTCTCCCTCTAATTTAACTTCAAATGCTCTCGTGTTTCAATGCCTGTTACAGCTGAAAGCACATCTGTCATCGCAAAGATGTCTAGACTATGCACTAGACAGTCAACCGGTCTGCCATTCCCCACTGACGTCAGTGGCAAAGACCTGTGAGAGTTGCTTGAATAGCCCAGTCTACCACTAGAGGACTCAGAAAACACTCGGTTGAATTCTTTCACTGACATGGTCCTTTTAAAGCCATCAAGAGTAAATGGTAGGTGAGTGTAGAACAAATAGTGGTTATTGACACGTTTAACTTTCCCAAGGCTCTTTGGTTTCCACTAATCACATTCTATGAAAAATTCTGAATAAGATCAATTGCAATTGACAGTATGATGAAGTTAAACAAGACTTCTCACACAATTTGTGTCCCAATCCCAATTTTACATTTGAACATTATTATTCTTTTATCATTTATATATATCTATTTATTATTTTTGTCACAATTTCCATGTATTCCATCAATAAATGTCTTGAAATTGCATTTATTTATATATATATATATATATATATATATATATATATATATACACACACACACACACACACACACACACACACACACACACACATACATACGTTTAACGAAATTTGCCATCTTCCACTTGTTTCCAATCAAATGGCCTTTTATCGATAAAAATGGTGGATATTATGAGGTCATGCTTAAAAAATGCATGTATATCGCTAATGGTGTACCTTTTCCTCCCAGATGTACCCAATTTTGTTTTTACACAATTTATTGAAATTAGACAGCTTACTATCATTTTAATCTCACAAATAAATGCAATCAGAAGACAATGAATTGCAGTTGAATAGGAAGAGCTGCCCTTCTGACAGGACTGTAATATTGGTCCTGATGTTGCGCCTATTGCAGGTTGCCACTGGTTCCAACCTGAATGCGAATAGTCATGGCCGGTTCAAGCTGGCAACCTGCAGCAGTAGTGGGGTAAACTTTAGTTTTTAGTATAAGGATCATCCATCAATGTGTATATGTAGTGTGCATAGCTATTAAAGAAAAATGGATGCAGTGTAATATCAGGGTTTACATATATGATACAGTCCTGATATTCAATTGGCTATTTTGAACTATCATGTAATCTAAAGCATTGCCATCACAACTGCATTATGTCCCGCACATTTGTCCAGCAACTTTTACAGACCAACTGAACTTGATTGTCATCTTAAATTGATTTTAGCGTCATAATGCAATTTACATTTTCTGAAGATGCTCAGCAAATGTGATCAGAGGTAAATAGTGTTAGATTTAAAATATTTAAATGTTTTAAAGCATTGTATAAATAGTTCTGATAATTTATATTCTTGAATAGTGTAGAACATGTCATTCAGCTGACTTTTTTTCATCTACAGGCCTAACAATATTCTTTTTTCATTTGGTAAATTAGTTTTTTAATTTACTGCTTTTTTTGTTTGGTAATTTATTTAATTTAATACAGGGAATTTTGCTGGCATTTTTTCAAAAGTAAACTAAACAATAATTTTATAGAATCGGGTTATATTAGTGTTTAATATAAACATTTCTCCTAGTTTTGAGTATTTATTTAAAACATCTTTGTGAACAAAAATTCTATGATTTTTGTATTGTGGGCTTATTCAATGACTGACATCTATTATTTTGAATAGTGTGGAAAAGGAACTTAATAAAAATAAAACGGATGACTACCATGATTAAATTAAATCGCAAAAAGTGGCCATTCATTTGTTCTCTGTGCACTTGTCGATGCAAAGTTCATGATACGAGATATTTGTGTTGGCACTTCTGGAAGTGTCATAAGGGCATAATGTGTTTGCAGCATCGAACCTGTGCAGGTATGCAGTTAAGACCAATCCACAACAGTAATGCATACAATAAATTGTCTTTCAAGGATATATACCTTGTCATCATGATTAACACAGGCTAACGATTGGGGTCAATTCTGTCATGACACTATATTTTTGTATTAATGTCAATTTTCTCGAAAAAAAAATAAAAGTGTTTCCAAACCAGTTTTTCGTGACATTTGAAGTATCTACAGAGCATATGCGCTAGACAAAAATGGAAAAATATTATGTCGACACAGCTATATTTTGCGTTTCCATCAGCTATAGAGTTAAAATTTTGATGCACTACACCTTTTGTCGCAAAAAAACTGGTTCTGAATCAGGAACACAAGCAGGTGTTTGGTGGAGTGATGAAATTATTAAACGAAATCTCCAAGGTTTTGCTTCATGAAAAACAAGGGCTTGTGGGTTTAATCATTTAATCATCAAGCATTAAAATAACGTATGAAAGTGAAATATTTTACTACTGCATATATCGTAATTTTATTTAAAAAATATATAATGTAAAATATATTTGATATGTTTAAAAAATATTAAAGTATTTACAAGTATTTTTATATGTAAAACTTAATTTTTCATGTCATTCATAAGGTTTTATGAAAGGGGGGTCCTCATGGTGGCATTGGGACTCGCCTCAATCCGGGTGGCGGAGGACGAATGTCAGTTGCCTCCGTGTCTGAGACCATAAATGCGGGCATCTTATCACGTGGCTTGTTGAGCGCGTTACCACGGAGACTTAGCACATGTTGAGGCTCACGCTATTCTCCACGGCATCCACGGACAACCCACCACATACCCCACCAGGAGTGAGAATCACATTATTGTGACCACAAGGAGGTTAACCCAACATGACTCTACCCACCCTAGCAACCGGGCCAATTGGTTGCTTAGGAAGCCTGACTGGAGTCACTCAGCACGCCCTGGATTTGAACATGCGACTCCAGGTGTGGTAGTCAGCATCTTAACTTGCTGAGCAACTCAGGCACCGTAAAAATGACTGCTTAAGGAGTATGAAGCACACATGCGGAAAAAGAAAACACCTTAAGAAATATGACAATTAATCATGAAAAACCCAGACAATTAATTGCCATAGCCCTAAAACAGACAATTAACCGTCATAATCGCAATTATTTGTTTGACAATTAATCATCAGCCAAATTTCATAAAAATGACAGCCAAGAATCAGACTTAATGACCATAAATCTAAATTAACTGCATCACACACAAATACATACATGACACTTAAACCAATAAAAGCTGTTTGGGGTTGACATACAGTAGCCTAGATTGCATAAATAAACAAATAGCAAAGCTGAGAAGTCTCCACTTAAGTGCATGGTAGAAACATCCCAAAAGCATCTTTGTCAACAGTCTTGTCTTCAAAACACTGAACACACAACATACCTGTCAGTGAATGTGGACCGTGAGTCGCTCATTTGGCTTCTGTTTTTAGCTTTTATTCGTCCAGTTTTCGATAGTCATTTTCAGATGCTTGAGAAGCAACATCACTTTCTGCATCCGTCTTCAGTTGTGTAGATGTGTAGGGTTACTAATCACAAAAGACACGAAGTTATTAAAATCTGCATCCAGTTATTCCCAACAGCAATTAAATCCCAATGTTTCCAGCCAGACGTTAAAAAAAAGAGGCAGTTCTTTTTAAACGTGTCCAAAATTTCATTAGAGATTATACGACATGAAAGCATTTGATATTTGAGCCACTATTGCTCACGAGAGGTGGCGAGGACAAAGTCAAATCAGCACAGAGACTGCATTCATCATATTTTCCAGCACGAGCTAGCAAAAAAATCCAGTTTTCGTCCCATAATCATAATCCTCTCTGATGCCAATTTATCGTAACTACATATCTTGAAGTAACCTAAAAAAAACCATTTGGTTCGTACAGCACTTGTGCTGTTTACAATAAACAAACAGCTACTATCAGTCACTAACAATACACACTACCTATCCTACTCTTCGCAAACCATGCATATACATCGATATGAATCACAAAATTATCATGTTGGGTCAAACTAGACAACTTTCCCAATGTTTTCGTATATTTTGTCGTATATTGTAGTTTAACCAATATAACTCTCTCAATGTGTTCGTATCTTTTCCGTTCTCGTGCAGCTGCAAATTTACCGTCATATCCAGCGGCAGCTCCCAGATGATGCCGAACACTTCCGACAACAACTCCCTCGAAGTTACACTCCTTTGGAAATCAAACTTCAAAATATGGGCAATGTGACTTCCCCAATGCTGAAGGTGTGCGTGTATGTCCACGGCCAACACAGCAGCAGTGTGAGGGTCGTGCCGCAGTCCGGACTAGGGCAAGGCCTTTTGCTATGCTAAAGCTAACTGCTGCCTCGTCCACTCAAAAGATGAGACGCGATATTTTAGCAACCATAATAAACAACAGCGTGCATCCACGCCAATCACATAGTAATCCAGGCAGGGGGATTCTTGCACTCATACACGTGTCAGCCTAACGATAGTTCCCATGGAGCCGCAACAAAATCAGTTTTATCGTCAAAATAAACTTAAACACGCAATAAAGTTCGCGTAGGTCATCCGAAAGCACTTTCGCAGACAGAAAAAGACGACTTCCTATGAAAGCGACAGTCCACGTACGTTAATAACCCAGTGTGGCGGTTGTAGGTTCCGGATCATCAAACTGAGTGAGGAAAGTTGAGAAGTGCCGGATCGCTGCCGTGTCTCCAGCACTGGGACTGTGGCTCAAACCCTACTGAGCTGCCTACCTAGACTGCATTGAACTCACACGTGCACACTCAACTGGGGTGACTCGAGCTTAACAGGTAGGCATCTCACTAGGATTAGAGGCACTGCCCATGTTTCAGCGATAGTGATGATTCAAAGTTTTTTCAAAGATTCACTCAAACTTTTAAAGGACAGAGGACACAGAATAGAGCAGTATTTCCTGAATGGGGTATAACATAGCAGTTTTCGGATGGAACTGTGTGTAGTTTATATTTTGTTCATTATGTCTTATATTGAGATTTTATATATTTATGACTGTCAAAAACATTGTGCAACCATAGTAATTCGGACAATACATACATTTAGTATTGTCACTTTCGAGATAATGTAATGTGTATATATATATATATATATATATATATATATATATATATATATATATATATATATATATATATATATACACACACACACTGGCGGCCAAAAGTTTGGAATAATGTACAGAAAAAAAGTACCAATTATTTGAAATAAATTGGTACTTTTATTAACCAAAGTGGCATTCAACTTATCACTATTTATAGTCAGGACATTAATAACGTGAAAAATTACTATTACAATTTAAAAGACATCTTCAGAACTTCTCAAACTTCTGCAGAGTTCTCATCAGAAAATCCTCCATGTGCAGCAATGACAGTTTTGTAGACCCTTGACATTCTAGCTGTCAGTATGTCCAGATATTCAGGTGACATTTAACCCCACACTTCCTGTAACACTTGCCATAGATGTGTCTGTCTTGTCGGCAACTTCTCACGCACCTTACAGTCTATCTGATCCCATAAAACGAATCGGTTACCTTACGTAACCTCGGTTCTCTCTAGAAGAGGGAACGAGTATTGCGTAAGCTAGCTTACGCTACGGGAAAGATTCATCTTTTCTGAGATATTGAAGCCAAAAAATTATCCTTAATTTTGTATCCATTGTCAACGCAGTGCAGCAACTGCATACCTTGAGCGGGCTAGCTAGCGAGCTCATAGGTTGCTCTGCGGCAACTGCTGCAGCCTATAGACGAACTTGAGTGAACTTGCGTCCAATGACAGCGCCAGCGCGTCACTGCATCAAAGCCCGCCAAAATGGGCGTGGCTAGAGTTCATATAAGCGTAAGTTCAGTAGGCTGGAACCCTGGTTTTCATTGAATGAAGCGAAAATCGCTCGTGGCGCGAGCACGGCCGGCTACGCAATACTCGTTCCCTCTTCTAGAGAGAACCAAGGTTACGTAAGGTAACCGATTCGTTCTCTTATGAGAGGTTCTCTCGTATTGCGTATGCTAGCTTACGCTATGGGAACCCATTGTCAATGCCGTGCGCGCCAAGCATCCACTGCATGAGCCCCGGGGGTGAGGGGACCCGGGGGAGCCCTTGTGAGTGGTTAAATAATATTTGGCCAGCAAGAGTGCGGGCCAGTGTGTGTGTAATACATAAGCACATAGTGGGAAGGAAAAGACAGAGCGGCGGTGCCGGTCTGTGTGGAATGTGTCCCATCAGTGCAGCTCACCAGGGGAGCTGTAGCGTATTAAACTGCTAGTAGTTTCGCCTGCAGGGCGGGCACTTCCAGATTGTAAAATCTGACAAAGGTGGCGGGGGAAGCCCAGCCCGCTGCCACACATATGTCGTGAATGGAAATCCCGCTGGACCATGCCCACGAGGAGGCCATGCCTCTAGTGGAGTGAGCCCTAATGCCTAACGGGCATGGTAGGTCCTTTGACGCGTAAGCGGCAGCAATAGCGTCCACTATCCATCTAGACAGTGTCTGTTTCGAGGCGGCGAAACCCTTGGTGCGCCCTCGAACTAAACGAAAAGCTGCTAAGAGCGCCTGAAAGAGGCGGAGCGCGCAGTATACA
Source organism: Xyrauchen texanus (assembly GCF_025860055.1). NCBI lineage: Eukaryota > Metazoa > Chordata > Actinopteri > Cypriniformes > Catostomidae > Xyrauchen > Xyrauchen texanus. The sequence goes on from NC_068311.1 coordinate 18,800,175, forward strand.
ATCTCAGTGCTCTGAGTGGGCAAAGGAGATTGGCGTCGCGTTCAGCTATCGGATGCTGGCAGCGCCGATAGGGAAATGATTTGTGCTCTGAAAGGAGTACCGATCACCTTGGGGACATAGCCGTGTCTAGGCTTTAAAATGACCTTGGAGTCACTTGGTCCAAACTCAAGACACGCAGCGCTGACAGACAGCGCGTGAAGGTCTCCCACACGCTTAACTGATGACAGGGCAGTCAGAAAACGGTTTTGAGTGAAAGGTATTTCAAATCCACGGATTGAAGCGGTTCGAAAGGGGGCTTTCATAGCTTCGAGAACTACGGAAAGATCCCAGATAGGAACCGATGGGGGCACGGGAGTTCATCCTTCTAGCTCCCCTGAGGAAGCGGATGACCAGCTCATTTTTTCCCAGTGACTGGCCGTTCAGGGGTTCAGCGTAACGCCGCGATGGCCGCCACGCACACTTTGAGCGTGGATGGGGATCTGCCCTTATCCAGCAGCTCTTGTAAAAACACGAGCAGCGACGACACCCCACATGTCCGTGGGTCCAGGTCTCTGTCGGTGCACCATTTTGAAAACACAGACCATTTGGACGCATAGAGTCTTCTCGTGGAAAGGGCTCTAGCGTGTATGATAGTGTTTATTACTCCTTCTGGCAAAGCGACGGGTAGTCGTTGATCACCCACGCGTGCAGCGCCCAGCGCTCTGGGTGGGGATGCCAGATCGTGCCGCGAGCTTGAGAGAGGAGATCTGCTCTCACTGGAATGGGCCACGGGCTGTCAGTGACAGCCGCGTAAGCTCCGGGAACCATGTCTGATTCTCCCAGCGCGGGCTATGAGGAGCACCGAGTGACGCTGCTTCCTGATCCTCTGCATTACCTGTGGCAATAGCGAGACGGGAGGGAAGGCGTAAAGCGGGTGGTTGGGCCAGTCCTGGGCCAGCTGCCCTCGCTCGAGAAAAATACTGGGCAGTGAGAATTCTCTTCTGACGCAAAGAGGTCTATCTCTGCTCTGCCGAATATACTCCATAACTTCTGGACTGTTTGAGCGTGCAGGGACCATTCCCCTGGGGAAATATTGTCTCTGGACAGTCTGTCTGGGCCGTCGTTCAGGTGGCCTGGCACGCGCGTCGCCCTCAGCGAGCGCAGGTGGCACTGGGACCAACTCAGTATGCGTTTTGTCAGATGGAAGAGGTTCCTGGATCTGACACCGCCCTGACGGTTTAGATAGGATACCACAGATCTGTTGTCCGAACGGACCAGGACGTGGTGACCCTGAATGACCGGGAGGAAGCGCACGAGCGCGCACTCGACCGCTATCATTTCCAGACAATTTATGTGAAGGAGCTTTTGATACCATTCGGCCACTGCCCAGGGCTGCAGAGCTGAGATACAGGTCTGAGTCACTCTGATCGTCTGGCGCCCGTGGCCCAAGCCCGGCGAGACGCGCGGGTGTTTAGCCAATGCTGAAGCGGGCGATGCACAGTAAGCCCAGCTGAAGTACTGCTGCGGCTGAAGCCATGTAACCTAGCATTCTCTGAAATTTTTTCAGAGGCGTGAGGCTGTTCATCTGAAAGGACGCGGCTAGTCGCTGAACACGGCGCGACGCTGTGTAGATAAGCGAGCCGTCATCGCCATGGAGTCTAGTTCTATTCCAAGGAAGGAAATTGCCTGACTGGGCTGTAGTGAGCTCTTGGTCCAATTGACTGCAAGGCCCAAACTGTTCAGATGACTGAGGAGAACTGTCCTGTGAGACAGAAGCTCCGTATGTGACTGTGCCAAAATCAGCCAATCGTCCAAATAGTTCAGAATTCGCAAGCCCTGACTCCGCAGGGGTGCGAGCGCCACATCCATGCACTTCGTGAAAGTACGGGTGCTAAAGACAGGCCGAACGGAAGGACGGTGTATTGATAAACCTGGCCGTCGAGGCTAATCTCAAGAATGGCCTGTGACGGGATTTATCTGAATCTGAAAGTAGGCATCTTTCAGATCGAGAGAAATAAACCAGTCCCCCTGGTGCACATGCGCGAGGAGTTTCCTGATTGTAAGCATTTTGAACGGTCTTTTTGCGAGCACCTTGTTCAAAACCCTGAGATCTAATATTGGTCTGAGGCCGCCGTCTTTCTTGGGGACAAGAAAATAACGGCTGTAAAACCCCGACTCGCTCAGAGAAGGTGGCACTCTCTCTATGGCCCTTTTGCACAGAAGGTTTGCTATTTCTGAACGAAGCATGCAGGCTGCTTCCGTGTTCACAGTAGTTTCGAGCCGCGCTCTGATGCGGGGAGGGCGGCGATCGAACTGTAGCAAATAGCCCTGTTTTATTGTGCTTAACACCCATTTGGAAAATCCCTGGGATAGCTTTCCACGCTTTGAAGCGTAACGCTAGAGGGTGAATGGCCAAGTCGCCCTGATTGCCGCACACAGCAAGCTGAACAGAATGTGTGAGCGCGCTTACTGTGCTTATGCATGTCTGCTCGCAGACAGCAGGGACAGGCTGTTCTGTGAGTGACTTCCCGATTGAGGTGAATGGGGAAAGAGTCACATCTGTGAAGTGATTCGCGAGCATAGTCACGGCATGGGACTTACATACAGAGAGGTGTTTGCTGGCCGTGTGACAGAGCGGGCAGAGAAGGGGCGCGCGCACGGATTCGTGGGCGCGTTTATTGACTCTAACACTCGAGCTGGCTGTGCCTGCTTTATGTGAGTGGGCTCTGATAGGGACACAGGAAGTGTAATGCTTGTGTGTAGGGGTGAACACTGGATTGTGGGCACATTTTCTACACATAAGGCATGTTTGCTTTTCACAAAATTTCTTTTGTTCGCCGTGAAAACGGCATTTGAGTGCAGGCAAGCGGGCAGTATCACCGGCTTGTTGGCTGCTGAATCCACCACTGCAGTAGCCTGAGAGAAGGGGACTGACAGGGGGCAAAGCTTTGACGGTGGTCCGGCCGCGGCGGGACTGAGCCGTCGTTTCCTTAACAAAGCTAGGAGGACTTCGGTTGCTCAGGTTTCAGCGCAATCTTAGGCTGAGGCCCGCAGGGGGGCGGCGGTCTGCGGCGGCTGTCTGAGCGCGTTCTAGGGCGGCCGCCCTGTCGACGCTGAGAAGTCTGGCTTTGCTGAGCTCTGAAGAAAGCAGCCGTCGAGTCTGTTGGGAGCCTGCTCAGAGGGCGGTGACCACTCGAGCCCGAGGCGGTCGACGGCCTGTGTGAGGAGGCGCGTTATTTCTTCCTCGACTCCGGCGCGGGTCCTGCTGGATTCCTGGGCCGAGGAGGAGGCTTGGGAGCCTGACCACTCCTCGCTGTCCGAAGCCATGATGGAACAGCAGCCCTTATCCTCCGCCTCGTCATCCGAGATGGCAACAGTGCGGCCGCTCGGCGGCAACTGCGCGTCCCGGGAGGGCGGGGAGGGTGAAAGCGAGGCTCGAGGGAGAGGCTCCGGCGAGGTAGTCGCTTCTAACACCGGTTCCGGCAGCCTTTGGGAGCGGCGCTTCTTTCTGCGCGGCGAACGAAGGCGGCGCGGTGGCTTCGGTTTTGAGTGCTTCGAGTCGAGCCCGCAGGGTCGACATTGGAAGCTCCTCGCAGAGGTCGCATCCGCCGTCAGTAAGGGCGAGCTCTGCATGTTCCAATCCCAGGCAGAGAGCGCAGATGAGGTGGCGGTCTCCGGCGCTGAGAGGGGCGCGGCATGAGGCGCAGGTGGTGCGAGGCATCTTAAAAAAGATGCTCGTTGCTCTTTTTGTGAAGTTCGCTGAGGAACTTGCTTGCTCTAAAAAGGATACGTCGCCGGATGGCGTAGCTCGCAGGATGGCTGAAGGTGGCGAAGACGGCCGGCTTCTTCGAGCGCTGTCCAAGCTTGCTAGATGCCCCTCGAACGGCGATGCGGCTTCTGCAGTTCAGAGATGCGAAGAGCTTCGCTGAATAGATGAAAATCAGGGTTCCAGCCTACGAACTTACGCTTATATGCACTCTAGCCATGCCCATTTTGGCGGGCTTTGATGCAGTGACGGCGCGGGCGCCTGTCATTGGACGCAAGTTCAGTCAAGTTCGTCTATAGGCTGCAGCAGTTGCCGCAGAGCAACCTATGAGCTCGCTAGCTAGCCCGCTCAAGGTATGCAGTTGCTGCACTGCGTTGACAATGGATACAAAATTAAGGATAATTTTTTGGCTTCAATATCTCAGAAAAGATTAATCTTTCCCGTAGCGTAAGCTAGCTTACGCAATATGAGAGAACCTCTTGTAAGAGAACTCAATGGGGTTAAAATCCAAAACACTCTTCTCCAGTTAGCTGTTGTCCAATGTCTGTGTTTCTTTGCCCACTCTAACCATTTCGTTTTGTTTTAAAAGTGTCTCTTTCTTTGCAATTATTGCCATCAGACCTGCACCCCTGAGTCTTCTATTTATGGTTATATATATATATATATATATATATATATATATATATGGTCTTTACTGGTTTCTACATGAAACTGGTGTTGAGCAGGTAGAATTCAATGAAGCTGTCAGCTGAGGACATGTGAGGCGTCTATTTCTCACACTAGAGACTCTGATGTACTGATCCTCTTGTTTAGTTGTACATCTGGCCTTCCACGTCTCTTTCTGTCCTTGTTAGAGCCAGTTGTCCTTTGTCTTTGAAGACTGTAGTGTACAACTTTGTATGAAATCTTCAGTTTTCTTTTGGCAATTTCAAGCATTGTATATCCTTAATTCCTCAAAACAATGATTGACTGACGAGTTTCATAAGAAAGCCATTTCTTTTCTTTTTTTTTTTGCCATTTCTGACCTAATATTGACCTTAAGACATGCCAGTCTATTGCATACTGTGGCAACTCAAAAACAAACTCAAAGACAATATTAAGATTAATTCAATGAAATAAATATCTTTCAGCTGTGTTTGATATAATGGCAAATTAGCAATTTATTATGATTACTCAAGGATAAGGTGTTGGAGTGATGGCTGCTGTCTAGATTTGATCAAAAATTACTTTATTCAAATAGTGATGGTGCTGTTTTTACATCAGTAATGTCCTGACTAAACTTTGTGATCAGTTGAATGATGCTTTGGTGAATTTAAGTACCAATTTCCTTCCGAAACAGCAAAATCTGTACATTATTTCAAACATCTGACCGTCAGTATATATATATATATATATATATTATAACAGTTGACTAAATAAGTGCTATTAATTCATTGGAAAATGTGAGCCAATCTTTGTTTAAATTAAAAGAATTTCAAGTTAATGAGTACAAAAATTTTTAATCATTATGTTAGTTTGCCTCCACATGGATGTTTAAAAAACTGCAACTCATGTATAATGCTTTACTTGTTGGACCTCTCACATATATTTGATTTATTTGTGTAATTGTTCTACATATTAATAATGTTAATAGTAGTATTATGATACACTATTATTATTATCCTTGCCATTTAGGCATAGTTTAATCATTCGGTCTGAAACTTTGTATGTAACAATTTCACACATTATTATGACATATGGCATGATCTATTTGGCAGTAATTGACATACACAAAGACACTACACCCTTAAATAAATTAATAATGAAAAATAACTGATTTATTGTAATAATGATGACAATGTTTATTGATTTCTTCCAGTGGTGTGGTCAAGATCACTATGACAGATGATTACTGATGCAAACAGGCCCCAAAAGTCATTACTCAACAATTTTAAAATGATTACAGAACAGAACTTTATATTTCTCTCTGGATTTGTTTTGTTATTCGAGTCATTAATCTTACACAGATTATTTAGCAATCTTACACACAACATTTAGTGTTTCATGGTTATTTCAGAAATGTTCACACACTGAAGTATAACGAAAATGTATAATAGCAACATTAATAAAACAATTCATTTATCACAAGTAGTATTGCTAATTACAAAAAATATCAAATATTTTAATTGCTGAGCAGATTAAAGACTTTATGCCATATGAGTACACATATATAATTTTAGATTTGATTGTAAGAGGTTTGTAAATCTTGAATTAATCATACAAATACAAACTGAAAACTGTTTAAAGGGATAGTTCACCCAAAAATGAGAATTCTCTCATCATTTACTCACCCTCACCAAAAAATGTAAGTTCTGGCCACCATCCACTTGCACAGTATGGACATTCAGTGGTGAAATATTCTTATAAAAATCTTAATTTGTGTTCTGCAGAAGAAAGAAAGTCATACACATCTGGGATGGTATGAGGGCGAGTAAATGATGAGACAATTTACATTTTTGGGTTAACTGTATCTTTCAGGATTCTAATACAGCACAGATGTTTTTTTCATGTGTATATTAAAAGTATAAATTTAAAACCATAAATACATTTTGTATTGGTCGATATCATGTTTAAAAAATATGTAAACATCTAAACATTAGCTCTTGAGCTATATTACTTGAGCTTCCTCGCCAGCTGAGGAAGCTCAGCCTGCCACTGGAACTGCAGACACAGTTCTACTCGGCCATCATTGATATGTCCTGTGTACATCTATAACTGTCTGGTTTGGTTCAGCCACCAAATCAGAGAAGGAAACTACAACAGTCAGGACTGCCGAGAGGATTATTGGTGCCCACCCCCCAAGACCTGTACGTCTCAAGAGTGGGGAAACGTGCAGGTAGAATCACTCTGGACCTCACACACCCTGCCCACTCCCTCTTTGTGCTGTTGCCCTCTGGCCGGCGCTACAGAGCACCAGGACATTCAGACAAGAACAGTTTTTACCCTCAGGCCATTCTCCTCATTAATAATTAAACTGTCTAAGGACTCCCATAGTGCAGTAATGTATAAATATTTCATTAACATATGTAAATTCACACATATTTAATTCAATAACTGTATACATTTCACATAGATTTCCATTTGCACATGTACATATGGCATTCTATGTAATATGTCCTATTATTTTTTATGTCTACCTTGTTTTATATTCTGTGTCTCACTGTAATGTTCTAAGTGCACTTGTTTATCCTATCACCAAAAATAAATTCCTTGTGTATGTGAGCACACAGTACATTATTATCATTAAAGCATTCTGATTCTGATATTAGCTGGAATCTCTGTTCTGATTCCAATTCTCACCTTTAGTGTTAGAAATGATAGGCCGATCAGCTGGTTGTTTATAGATCTTTCAGTCTCTCTTCACATCCTGCCCATTGACATCTGCCATCCTCTGCCGATTCATCCAGCGCTGGTATTTGACCTGGGATTTGCGGTATGCGAAACGGGCAATGTCAGCCATGAACACCCAGGACAGGGCGTACATGGCCAAACCACCACATTTAATGATGAATTTTGGTCTCGGAGAGATCAATTCATAGTACAGCATGGTGCCTCCAACGAAAATCCGCATGATCGCAAACAACAGCACAAACAGAACATCAACCATGTCTCCAAGGAAGCTGTCATAGCGTCCAGAATGTTTCAAGAACCATCGAGTCTGGAGGAGGGGGTTGGTGATCTCACTGCCAAACAGCACAGCGCAGGACTCGATACCTGACTCACCCAGCCACAGTGTTAGCAGTATACCCAAGATGCTAATAGTGTGATGGGCAAGCATTACCAGGCCCTCTGTACAGAAGTACACACACCAAGCCATGTCAAAGATGAAGTAGCCCAGACTGACCACCAAAGCAGTGATCTGCAGAGGGGTGTTATTTGTACCTGCAAATGATGTACACAGAGTAAAAAGTGAACAAAAACATTTTAAAGGAATAGTTAACCCAAAAATGAAAATTCTGTCATCATTTCCTAACACTTACTTTGTTCCAAACTCATATGAATTTCTTTTTTCTGTGGCACACAAAAGGAGATGCTAGGCAGTGTTACGCCCGTTTCACACATGATCCATATGCAGTACGTATTTGTAAACAGTACCTGATTACAATTCAGTAGTAATCTTCCCAGCACTGAAAACAACAGTTAATAATGTGGAAAATGCCAAAATCATGTTTTAAGCAGTAACAGACCAAACTTTAACCAAATATTCAAATATTTTTTATTTTAAATTACGTTTATAAATTTAGTAAAGCAAGATATTACCAATAAACCAATTGTTGGTGTACTGTTTAAATCTATCAAAAAACGAAATTGTTATATTTTTGTCAACTGTATGTTTTAATTAAAACCGTTTGATTATCGTTATGATGGCTCTTTTTCATTGGGTCTTCATTATCGTTGACAAATTCAAAAAGTAATTTGTTGACCAGATTAACATTCACTTTTATTGCCTTGCAAGTTCTCACTGGAACCAAGATTTTGCTCTTTTTTTTACAGAAAAGGAGGGACTAGTCAAAATGTCTTTTTGTTGTAATCAACATTATGCGACAAATGCTGTAAATTGAATTTGACTTGTGTTAAACCAAGAATATTCCTTTAAGAGCTCCTATAAATATTTCACATAATCAGTTTGATAACTTGATCCCTACATCTGACACTGTCAGTACTAGGAATTGTGTTAGTCAGTCGATAAATACACGAACCAGTACATTTACAGGCAGTGTTGGGGAGTAATGGAATATATGTAACAGGATTATGTATTTAAAATACAAAATATAAGTAACTGTATTCCACTACTGTTACAATTTAAATCATTGGTCATTAGAATACAGTTACATTCAAAACAAATTTGGATTACTGAAGAGATTACTTTGCATTTTATTTGTTTTATTTAATATTTAGTCCTTTCAGATGGAAAACATTTATACATATAAATTATGCTATCCAAAGTGCATTTGAGCAGCAGCTTTCTTATGATGAGAAATAAACCTTGTGTAAATTGTCAGCTTTACGCTAAGCTAAAATGCTATTTGTAGCCAATTTACATGCACGTTACAAGGCACGATCATAATTGTTTATCAAAACAAATTCACATTAGATCATAATTTCTTTTTTCTAGTAAGACCTTTGATATTAGGGCAACAATCGTATTCTTGATAATAATGTTTGTATTGTTTTCCTGTAAGAATATGAAAAAATCCTTAAAACAAGATCAATTTGATTTATCTTGTTTTAGAAGCAACACTACATAAGATATTTAGGTTTTTCAGAGAATGTATTTTTAACATGTGTATTTTGTCTTACTGTGCTGACAGAGTTTTATAGTCAAAACAACAACTGAAAATATTTGGAATACGTTGATGATCTAAAGTAATCTAAGGAATATGTTACAAATTACAATTTATTGCATGTATTCTGTAATCTGTAGTGGAATCCATTTCTAAAGTAACCCTCCCAACCCTGTTTATAGCCAGGGTAATTTATTGGTCTCATGGTAAAGTTTTCACCGCTACTACAAGGAGTTCCGGGTTCTAATCCACCTTAATTGAATGTTTTATTTTAATAAACGAAAAGTGCATCTGTACATCAGTGGATGTATATCTTGAACGTGGACACATTATGCTTTGCGATTTAACTGGAAAGTAGCGCAAGCTGAAGTAAGAGTAGAGCGCTCGTCTAGATGCATGAAAGAACATTGCCACCCGGTGTCACTCAACGGCACTGGTAACATCCGCAATGAGCCATCATATTAACATTAAAAATAACATACTCTGGGTCATGTGATGCCATAAAAGGTCGGAGCTCTGATAAAAAATAAAGAGCTCTGTGCACTTTGCTAGTTTTAATACTTATGACATAAAGAGTTGAGATTCGATACATTCTGTTCCATAACTGTTCTAGGAGGACAATATGTAAAATAATTAAAAAATACTTCGGCTCTGCAGACATTAAAAGACACTCAAGCTGACACCCCCGAGTAGACCGTGGGTGTTATGTATACCCTGTCTTGTTTTTCCGTTGCCCTTTGTTTGTCATTTTTGTCACTTTTGTAGTTCCTTAGTTTTCACTTTTGGCACCTTTGTAACTCCATAGTCTTGTTTTCCCTCGTGTTCACTGTTCATTGTTTTCACCTGCCCTTGTTAATTTGTCATTTGCTTCTGTTAATCACCTTGTCATCTAGTTTGTGTTCTGGTTGTTCATTGGCCCCTTTGTCCCACATTCTTGTATTTAAACCCTGTCTGTTTGTTTAGTCTCTGTCAGTCGTTGTTTGGTATGGTTGTATGTTGTTAGCCTGGTATGGCTCCCCTGCCCGTGTTTTTCTAGTTTTGTGTTTGTTTCCCCATTGAGGGTTTTTCCTTTCTGTTGGTTTTTTTTAAATAAAGTTTAACTGCATTTGGATCCGCACCTCCTCGTCTGCCTGATTCATTACAGAACGACTGAACCACCATGGATCCAGCAGTACTACGCGCCAGATACTACCTGCTCTGCCTGAGGCAAGAGGACCGTCCTATTGAGGCCCACGTCCGCAACTTCCTTAAACTGGCGGCTGTTGCGGACTTCTCGGACACCTCCCTGGTTGTCTTCTTCAGGGAAAACCTGAGTGGCTGGCTGAAGGAGCGCTGCCGGCATCGCGGCTGGACTCTCCGCGACTTCCTGGAGTTAACCTTGCTGTTGTGCGGCTCCCGTTCACGCCTGCCCGGTCTGCGAGCTAGAGCCCACACCTGCCCCGGTCTGCGAGCCAGAGCCCACGCCTGCCCCGGTCTGCGAGCCCGAGCCCTCGTCAGCCACGGTCAGCGAGCCTGAGCCCGAGCCCTCGTCAGCCATGGCCTGTGAGCCTAAGGCCACGATGACCAGGAACAGCTTTCCAGCCTCGCCAGTCGCATCAGCCCGGAGGAAGAGGAGAAGGGGAAAAGTCTCTGCTCACCAGCCTCCGCCTGCCGCAGTCCCGTGCCCTAAACCCCCCGTGGCTCTGCCTTCAGCGCCCAGCAAACCCAAGCCGGCACGTACCATGACCGTCCCCGAGCCAGCGCCTGTAGCCTCAGACGACAGTGAGGCAGTGCCTGAAGCCTCGACCGTCCAAGAGTCAGTGCCAGTAGCCATGACCGTCCAAGAGCCAGTGCCAGTAGCCATGACCGTCCAAGAGCCAGTGCCAGTAGCCATGTCTGTCCAAGAGCCAGCGCCAGTATCTGTGACCGTCCAAGAGCCAACGCCAGTGGCCGTGACCGTCCAAGAGCCAGTGCCAGTAGCCAGGACCGTCCAAGAGCCAGCGCCAGTGGTCGTGCCCGTCCTAGAGCCAGCGCCTCTCGAGCCCTCCAGGGCTCCTCCTCCCGAGTCTTCCAGGGCTCCGCCTCCCAATTCTCTCAAGTCTCTCGAGTCTTCTAGGGCTCCTCCTCCCGAGATTTCCAGAGCTCCGCCTTCCGAGTTTCCCGAGCTTTCCAGAGCTCCGCCTTCTGAGTTACCCGAGCTTTCCAGAGCTCCGCCTTCCGAGTTACCCGAGCTTTCCAGAGCTCCGCCTTCCGAGCTTTCCAGAGCTCCGCCTTCCGAGCTTTCCAGAGCTCCACCTTCCGGGCTTTCCAGAGCCCCGCCTTCCGAGCTTCTTGAGCTTTCCAGAGCTCCGCCTCCAGAGCTTTCCAGAGCTCCGCCTCCCCAGATTTCCAGAGCTCCGCCTCCCGAGCCTTCCAGGGCTCCGCCTTTCCAGTCTCTCGAGCCTCCTAGGGCTCCGCCTCTCAAGCCTCTCGAGCCTTCCAGGGCTCCGCCCCTCAAGCCTCTCGAGCCTTCCAGGGCTCCGCCCCAAGCTCTCGAGCCACCCAGGGCTCTCTCGAGCCTTCCAGGGCTCCGCCCCTCAAGCCTCTCGAGCCTGCCAGGGCTCCACCTCCCAGGCCTCTCGAGCCACCCAGGGCTCCGCCTCTCGAGCCTTCCAGGGCTTCGCCTCTCGAGCCTTCCAGGGCTCTGCCCCTCAAGCCTCTTGAGCCACCCAGGGCTCCGCCTCTCGAGCTTTCCAGGGCTCTGCCCCTCAAGCCTCTCGAGCCTTCCAGGGCTCCCCCCCGGAGCCTCCTACGGCTCTGTTCCCAGAGACCCCAGAGCCTTCTAGGGCTCCTCCTCTGAAACCTCCTACGGCGCCACCCCCTTCGGCCCCGCCTCCAGAGACTTCTAGGTCTCCGCCTCTTCAGCCTCTTACGGCGCCACCTTCCTCGGCCCCGCCTCCTGAGCCTTCCTCGGCTCAACCTCCAGAGCCTCCCACGGCTCCGCCTCCTGGGCCTCCTGAGCCAGCATCGGCTCCGCCTTCCTCAGCCCCGTCTCCTAGCTCTTCCAGGGCTCCGCCTCCAGAATCTCCCGAGCCTCCCATGGCTCCGCCTCCCGAGCCTCCTTCAGCTCAGCCTCCTGCGGCTCTTCTCCTCGAGCCTCCCTCGGCTCTGCCTCCAGAGCCTCCGACGGCTCCACCTCCAGAGCCTCTTAAGCCTCCTACGGCTCCGCCTCCAGAACCTCCCACGGCTCTGCCTCCCGAGCCTTCTATGGCTCTGCCTCCCGAGCCTCCTACGGCTCCACCTCCAGAGCCCCCTACGGCTCTGCCCCCAGAGACTCCAGAGCCTTCCAGGTCCCCGCTCCTAAAGCCTCCCATGGCGCCGCCTCCCTCAGCTCCGCCTTCTGAGCCTTCCAAGCCATCACCCCCCTCGGCTTCGCCTCTCGAGCCTCCCTTGGCTCCGCCTCAGAAGTCCCCTTTGGCTCTGCCCCTCGCGGCTCCGCCGGCCTCCCCAGTGGCCACTCCTCCTCCCAGGCCCCCTGAACCGGTCCTTGCACCACGGCCATCTCCTAGGCCACCAAGACCGGCCTCTGTCCTGTGGCCACCTCCCAGGTTCCCCAAACCGGCCCTTGGCCCACGGCCTCCTCCCAGGCCACCTGAACCGGCCCTTGCCTTATGGCCAGCCCCCGGGCCATCTAAACCTGTCCCTGCCCGGTCAATACCACCCCGGCCTCCTAAACCTGTCCCTTTGTGCCCCCGTGGACTGCCTAATTGCCCCTTGTGCCCCCATGGACTGTCTCATCTCCCTTTGTGCCCCCGTGGACTGTCTCATTTCCCCTCGTGGCCCCCCATGGACTTCCTGCCTGCCCTTTGTGCCCCCTTGGACTTCCTGCCTGCCCTCTGTGCCCCTTGGACTGCCTCCTTGTTCTTGTGCTCCCCCTGGTCTGCCTGTCTGCCCCAGGTGCCATCATTTTGTTCTCTGTGGGTTTTCTGTCTTTTGTCTTGGGTTTTTAGGATCGTCTGGAAGCCGATCCTTTGAGGGGGGGCTCTGTTATGTATACCCTGTCTTGTTTTTCCGTTGCCCTTTGTTTGTCATTTTTGTAGTTCCTTAGTTTTCACTTTTGGCACCCTTGTAACTCCATAGTCTTGTTTTCCCTCGTGTTCACTGTTCATTGTTTTCACCTGCCCTTGTTAATTTGTCATTTGCTTCTGTTAATCACCTTGTCATCTAGTTTGTGTTCTGGTTGTTCATTGGCCCCTTTGTCCCACATTCTTGTATTTAAACCCTGTCTGTTTGTTCAGTCTCTGTCAGTCGTTGTTTGGTATGGTTGTATGTTGTTAGCCTGGTATGTCTCCCCTGCCCGTGTTTTTCTAGTTTTGTGTTTGTTTCCCCATTGAGGGTTTTTCCTTTCTGTTGGTTTTTTTAAATAAAGTTTAACTGCATTTGGATCCGCACCTCCTCGTCTGCCTGATTCATTACAGTGGGCCCGGGAGTCGATTTGGTCAGAGAGATGGAAAAGCACTGAGCGATTCTGAACATGTCAGCAATGCTGACTAAGGTCGCTGCTGACTGGAGGATCTTACTGTGATACGTCGATTGAACATTTAGTCAAGAATAGATTTTTATATCCAAGTCCATAATTTGTCTGTTGTTGATTGCTCAATTGGAAACATTTTAGTTTCAGATCACGCCCTGGTGTATTTAGAGGTGTTGCCACATACTGAGAAAAATAAATCATATAGTTGGTGCTTTAATGTGTCCCTTTTGCAAAATCCTGAATTCCAACAAATGCTAAAGGCTGAAATCAGTGTCTATATGGGGTGGGTGTGGCTTGGGGGCCAGATCATATAGTATGCCTCATTCACCAAAAAATCCAAAGCACAAGAACTTGTGGAATTGGAAGAGAATATTAAACGTGCAGAGGTTGAACTGAAGTGCCGAATGTCGTCTAATGGCCTCAATTGAAATACAGATATAATACTGTTCTGTCATGGAAGGTGGAGTTTTGGCTATTAAGGGCAAGACAGTCAGGAGTCGGGGGACAAAGCAGGGAAGCCTCTGGCTAGATATATAAAACAGAGAGTCTTTTTCTACCACTCTCTCAGTGAAATCTGTTGGTGGTGAAATATTTACCTCAGCCATCGATATTAATAATGCTTTTAAAGAATTATATCTTGAAATCTATAGTATGAAGGTATTAGAAACTTTGTGGAAATTAGTTTAGGGCGGTCATTAGTTTAGGGGATAAATACATCCGAAATTGGGTTCTAGCCAGTGTCATGATCAGTGGACAGATCATTCTGAGGGCATGGAAGTCAGCTGGTGCACCCTCATTTTGGGACTGGTGCATGGAGATGGCAGGGTGGCGGCATTTAAGCAGTCAGATATAAGGCTAGGCTTAATATGAAGTGGGATCTGACATCTTTGGAAGGCTCTTTGATAGGGGCAGTAGAGAGTATTTTTAGTTTAAATGTGTGTGATTAAAATTATTATTATTTTACATATATATATATATATATATATATATATATATATATATATATATATATTTGTGTGTGTGTGTTTGTAATTTGGCTTTGACAACAGGGGTGTTTGTTGTGGTCAGGGTGGGGTTGGGGATTGGGAGGGGAATAATGGGGGTTAAAAGTTGATTCTATGCATAAATGTTTTTCTTTTCCGTTTCATTTGTTAGAATCAATAAAAAAGTGTTAATCAGAAATGTTTTTTTATAAATAGTCTAATATTCATAATTTCATAAAACATTAGAATTTTGCCTCACTCCTGCTTAAAATTGTAATTGCTTGTTAATTCTCCAAATAAAGCTATAAATCAAGCATTAGTGCCAACAGCAAAGATGACAGTAGTTGGTGTGAAGCACCAACAGGTTTTTTTTTATATAATATGAATGATGATGATCTGAACACATGTCATACATCACACGTTTGCCTTAAACCTCTCGGCTCTTTTTCTGTGTATTTGATATGGCTGTTTTTATCACAATGGGATGGAACTGTCATACTACTGGCCAGTCAAACACTTGGTGTGTTATGTTGCATCTGCAATGGTGATAAAGCAATTTTAGTGCAAGACCTGATCATATAACAGGCAGGAACATTTACAATACATTACATATGCAATATATAGTAGTTCTGATGACCACAGACACACTTTGATCAACACCATGGAACTGAATGATTACCATATTCACATACCATAGTATTAAATGATGACATACCCATTTACCATGGTATGTATATGCCACTCTTAGGTACTGCAATAATACAAAGGTATTACCATGGTACACATGGTAATACCTTCATAGCAATCAGAGCAATACAATATGGATATGTTATGCATTTTAAACATCTGTCTCTAAGCTACTTGCACTAGGATATATTTAGTTTAATGGAACATTGTGAAATGGAATATGACTTGCATGTGGGTTTCTTGATGTAGGCAACTGTACATTACACCCACCAGTGATTTTATAATAAAACTAAATGTTGACTTCCAAAAAAAAAATAAAAAATAACATACTCCTGTGCTGGATCGACACTAATAATAACAACACACATGTACAGAATGGAAACTCCTCAAGAACTGGAGAGGTTTCTTCTGCATTAGACGCTTGCCTGATAAAAGCTATGTCAAAAAGTGGTGGGGACAAAAGTTACAAAGGCAAGAATTGGTAGGGATATGTCTCACCCATAGATTACGCCTATGACTGAGGCCGTCATGGTGCCTAACATCTCCTTTTGTGTTTCACAGAAGAAAGAAAGTTATACGGGGTTGGAACAGCATGAGGGTGATTAAATGTGACAGAATTTTAATTTTTGAACAAACTATCCCTTTAACATGCTAATGGGAAACATATTATATATATACACATGTTATTCATCATACATATTCATATTTGAAAACTCTTGCCTGGGTTGGTGAAAGGCCACGGTCCATCTATGTATCCAATATAAGCAGTTATACAGACTGCAAGGATGCCATGAAACAGTGTAACTAGCCGACAGTTCCATTCATAGCCACAAGAGCCATTTGTGTAACACAGCAAAGCATACAGAGTGATCCACGCAGCTAAGCATACTCCGACTGCCAACACCAACGGCGACATCTTTATTTTGTAAACCTAATAAAATACAATCAGGTGTCTATTTAGATACTACATCATGCATGCATAAGAGTACTCACCACAATGCTTAAGTAACTGTGTATTAAAATTGTACTTTTGCAAGAAGTAATATTGCTTCTCTTTGATTCTTCTGTAGAATAACCACTAAAACCACTCAAGTGTGTCTGGAGGGCTAGCACTGAATTTCACATTAACAGTTGAGAAAGGGTGTGTCAAAACTAGACCAACTGTTACTGAGGCAATCTCATTTTCCTAAATGCAAACAAATATTGCCACCCACACGCATGAGTCATTTGAACTAGCCATGTCAATATTAGGCTATTTTATACTCAGGATACTGATATGAAATTGTTAAACAGTTAAACAGCTTTATCAAATGAATCAATTTATCAAATTAAGTTTTCAAATGTAGTGCCTGCAGTTTCTTAAAATAACACCAAATAAGACTTATTTTTTTTCTAATTCTAGTATAATTATACAGGCAGTTTGACCTTATGTAAATTGAGAGACAAAAATTTATATTTGCTCTTTTAAAAATTAATTTCTCACATCACAGGACTATGTAAGGGCAAAAAAACTGAAAATGTACTAGTGTTTATTAGAAATCTAGCAGTTTTCGAACCATATATATATATATATATATACATATACATATATATATATATATACATATATATATATATATATATATATATATACACAGTGCATCTGGAAAATATTAACAGCACTTCACTTTTTCCTCATTTTGTTATGTTACAGCCTTATTTCGAAATTGATTACATTTATTATTTTCCTCAAAATTCTACAAACAATACCCCATAATGAAAACTTGAATGAAGTTTGTTTGAAATCTTTGCAAATTTATACAAAATAAAAAACGAAACAAATCCCATGTACACAAGTATTCACAGCCTTTGCCATGAAACTCAAAATTGAGCTCAGATGCATCCTGTTTCCACTGATCATCCTTTAGATGTTTCTACAACTTGATTGGTGTCCACCTGTGGTAAATTCAGTTGATTGGATATGATTTGGAAAGGCACACACCTGTCTATATAAGGTCCCACTGTTAATGGTGCATGTCAGAGCACAAACCAAGCCATGAAGTCCAAGGAATTGTCTGTAGACCTCTGAGACATTATTGTATCGAGGGACAGATCTGGGGAAGGGTACAGAAAAATGTCTGCAGCATTGAAGGTCCCAATGAGCACAGTGGCCTCCATCATCTGTAAATGGAAGTTTGGAACCACCAGGACTCTTCCTAGAGCTGGCCGCCCGACCAAACTGAGTGATCGGGGGAGAAGGGCCTTAGTCAGGGAGGTGACCAAGAACCCAATGGTCACTCTGACAGAGCTCCAGCATTTCTCTGTGGAGGGATGTGCAACTTACAGAAGAACAACCATCTCTGCAGCACTCCACCAATCAGGCCTGTATATTAGAGTGGCCAGACAGAAGCCACTCCTCAGTAAAAGGCACAGGACAGCCCACCTGGAATTGGCAAAAAGGCACCTGAAAGACTCTCAGACAATGAGAAACAAAATGCTCTGGTCTGATGAAACCAAGATTGAACTCTTTGACCTGAATGGCAAGTGTCATGTCTGGAGGAAACCTCATCACCTGGCTAATACCATCCCTACAGTGATGCATGGTGGTGGCAGCATCATGCTGTGAGGATGTTTTTCAGCAGCAGGAACTGGGAGACTAGTCAGGATCGAGGGAAAGATGAATGCAGCAATGTACAGAGACATCCTTGATGAAAACCTGCTCCAGAGCGCTCTGGACCTCAGACTGGGGTGAAGGTTCTTCTTCCAACAGGACAATGACCCTAAGCACACAGCCAAGATAACAAAGGAATGGCTACAGGACAACTCTGTGAATGTCCTTGTGTGGCCCAGTCAGAGCCCAGACTTGAACCCGATTGAACATCTCTGGAGAGATCTGAAAATGGCTGTGCACCGACGCTCCCCATCCAACCTGATGGAGCTTGAGAGGTCCTGCAAAGAAGAATGGGAGAAACTGCCCAAAAAAAAGGTGTGTCAAGCTTGTAGCATCATACACAAAAAGATTTCAGGCTGTAATTGGCGCCAAAGGTGCTTCAACAAAGTATCGAGCAATTAATACGAGTAATAGGAGTGGTGATGGCGTAGTGGCAAAAACACAGGGCTGTTAATCAGAAGGTCGCTGGTTCGAACCCCACAGCCACCACCATTGTGTCCTTGAGCAAGGCACTTAACTCCAGGTTGTTCTGGGGGGATTGTCCCTGTAATAATTGCACTGTAAGTCGCTTTGGATAAAAGCGTCTGCCAAATGCATAAATGTAAATGTAATACATTTGCAAAGATTTCAAACAAACTTCTTTCACGTTGTCATTATGGGGTATTGTTTGTAGAATTTTGAGGAAAATATTTAATTGAATCAATTTTGGAATAAGGCTGTAACATAACAAAATGTGGAAAAAGTGAAGCGCTGTGAATACTTTCCAGATGCACTGTATATATATATATATATATATATATATATATATATATATATATATATATATATATATATACATACACACACACACACACACATATACATACATACATACATACACAAATTTACAGTTGAAGTCAGAAGTTTACATACACCAGTCAAATACATTTTAACTCAGTTTTTCACAATTACTGATAAGTAATCATAGCAAACATTCCCTATCTTAGGTCAGTTAGGATCACCACTTTATTTTAATAGTAGAGAGAATTATTTCTTTCAGATTTTATTTCTTTCATCACATTCCCAGTGGGTCAGAAGTTTACATGCACTTTGTTAATATTTGGAAGCATTGCCTATAAATTGTTTTACTTGGGTCAAATGTTTTAGGTAGCATTCCACAAGCTTCTCACCATAAGTTGCTGGAATTTTGGCCCATTCCTCCAGACGGAACTGGTGTAACTGAATCAGGTTACTGGGTTCAGCCATGCTGAAGCATCCCCAAATAATCACTGATCCTCCACCTGGTCATCTAATTGTTAGACGGAGACCTGGAGAAGCCTTCAAGCCACAGTGTCTCACACCCACTATGGAATTTCGTGGAGGATCGGTGATGATTTGGGGGTGCTTCAGCAAGGCTGGACTCTGGCAGATTAGTCTATGTGAAGGACGAATCAAGCCATGTACAAGGTTATCCTGGAAGACAACTTGATTCCTTCTGCTCTAACAATGTTCCCCAACTCTGAGGATTGTTTTTTTCTGGCAGGACATTGCTCCATGCCACACAGCCAAGTCAATCAAGGTGTGGATGGAGGACCACCGGCCAGCCCAATCACCAGACCTGAACCCCATTGAAAACCTCAATGTGATCAAGAGGAAGATGGATGCCACAAGCCATCAAACAAAGCTGAACCGCTTGAATTTTTGCACCAGGTGTGGCATAAATTCACCCAACAGCAATGTGAAAGACTGGTAAGAGAGCATGCCAAGACACATGAAAGCTGTGATTGGAAATCTGGGTTATTACACCAAATATTGATTTCTGAACTCTTCCTAAGTTAAAACATTAACTTGTTTTCTTTGAATTATTCGAGGTCTGAAAACAATGCATCTTTTTTTGTTATTTAGACCAGCTGACATTTATTGTCTAAATGACAATATTTTTATTTGGAATTTTAGATAATGTTGTTAGTAATTTATAGAATAAAACAAAAACATTCATTTTACTCAAACAAATACATATAAATCGTAAATCCAGAGAAACTGAGAATTTTGCAGAGCTGTATATACATATATACCAGTACTGTGCAAAAGTCTTAGGTACATAAGATGTTTCACAAGAACATTTGTCTTAAGATGGTTATTTATATCTTCAGCTTTAGTGTGTCAATAGGAAATATAAATGTTAGACTCCCAAACATTACATTTGCAAATATAATATAAAAGAAGAACAGGGAACCCTGCAACAGATGGCATGACCCTCACAAATGCCCCCACTTAACACCGAGCTAGTCTGGGATTACATAAAGAGACCGAAGCAGTTGAGACAGCCTAAACAGATAGAAGAACAGTGGCAAATTCTCCAAGATGCTTGGAACATTGTCTGCCAACAACCAAGAAAACTGTGTCCAGGTGTACCTATGATAATTGGTGCTGTTTTGAAGGCAAATGTGGTCATGCCAAATATAATGTTCTTGTTCTTGAAATTGATATATGAAAACTATTTATGGCATTATTTTTTGAAGACATCCACACTATGCAACTGTTTTCACAAGTGCCTAAAACTTTTGCACATTACTGTGTGTGTGTTATATATATATATATATATATATATATATATATATATATATATATATATGAGAGAGAGAGAGAGAGAGAGAGAGAGAGAATTTTTAACATAACAAATATTGAAAAAAATATTTTGACAGTGCATAATTTTCAACAGTGCCGTGTTATTTATCCATTAATGCATGAATGTAAACTACATGAATTATTATTAATAAATATGATAAAAAAAAAACAAGTTAAATAAAATGTACTCCAAATTATAGTAATATTAGAGAGCAGCAAACAGTCAAAGTAGTTGCAAAAAAAAAAAAAAAAACTTCTGAGCTGTATATTAGGCTCATGTTAATGCCACACTTCATTTAAATGAAGACCAGCAGGCTAAATCTACAATCCAGTTGAGAAACATAAAAACATCGCCGTTGAAATATTCACCTCAATAACATATTCATAGGCCGAATAGTTATTCAGTGCTCAGCATGGGTGCTCTCGTCCTCCGTGACTCTCCTCTCTCTCAGCAGCATCTCATCATGTACATAAAGTGCAGGAGAGCAGCAGCGGACCTCGCGTGAGGCCTTGAGGGATCTCAGTGCTCAGCTCCGGCATCGTATTGGAGATGGTACGCAAATCACCACACAAACAAAAGCCGCATTTCAGCCGCTCGCTCAGTCCCTCAACTGGATTATATTATCCAAAGAGAACACATTCTTACAGGAGGACGACACCTGCTGGTACGGACCGCAAAAGACAGGCAAATTACAATGGTGACCATTGTTACCATTGTAACCACTGTTTCTCCAGCAATTATAACTACGGTACAATACAAATGTATTAAAATGTGATGATCTTCTAATTGTGAAGTCGTAAAAAGTATAAATTTAACAGAAGCTTCCCTAACACTGTAAATCAGCCAAATGGCAAGAGGCTAACCAAGGCCCCCACTTTGACCCGGCCATGATGCTAACCGTAGTTCCCCTCAAAACGCCATTATTACGGGCCGTTCACAACGAATGTGTTATTGTGCTGAAAACAAAAGAACAAAACAGAACGCAGGTGTCTCGAGACGCGTTTTTCAAATGTACTTTAAACTCGACACTGCGTCTGAACAAGCGGCGCAACGGTCTACCGTTTACACAGACGGGCGTAAAACAATTTTTGGTTTGAACGACTCCTTAAAGGAATAGGATATTCCGGGTTCAATACAAGCTCAATCGACAGCATTTGTGGCATAATGTGGAATACCACAAAAAGGTATTTTAGGAATTAAAGGCAGAAATATCAAATGTATCATAAAAGCACTTACATATATTTTTCAGTTTAATCATGTATTATTTGAACTGTAAAGTTGTTTTTAGGGTTTGTTGACATTACAAATGTATGTAACTTTACACAGAAAAGGCTAGTAAGCAATTTTATCACACTAAAATCATGTTAACACACATATTGTTTATATATTTGGCTTTACTTTTGAAAAGGAGAGTATTTTAATGTTTACACATTGGCCCCATTCACTTCCATTGTAAGTGTCTCACTGTAAACCAAATTTTTGCTTTTTTTTAAAGAAAGGAGGGGCAAGTCAGAATACATTTTTTGTAGTAATCGATATTATGCTACAGATGCTGTTGATTGAGCTTAACTTGTATTGAACCTGGAATATTCCTGTAATAGTACAGTTCCATACTGTTATTATGCAATTTTAATTATTTAATTATTTTGTAATGACCTGGTGGCTAACACCAAGTTTCCAGTTATATTGTAATAACATGACTGTATGTTTTTTTTAATGATAAATTATGATTACCATGGTAAAATATAATATGATTTTTTTGTATTATTAGCAAACGTCTGGAATGTTTGTTTTAATCTAAAATATTACATTGCCAGCAAAAAAATTGATAATTGGTTAACACCACCATTTTCATTATTACATTTTTTACATTCAAATATTTATATGAAACACTGATTTAGTTATTTAGAAATACTTTATTAGGAAATCTGAATGTACATTACCCAAATTTTGTAACAAAAATACTCTGCTTAGCCACTAAAGCCATTAAATGAGACAGGTTATTACAATTGTAGAAATAACTTTTATTTAAATTTACTTCATATTATGCTCATAATCATTTTCATAGGAAAATAGTTTTCATACTTTATTCATAACAGCTTTATCCTTAAAAAAATCAGTAAACACTGAATCACCAAAGGCACTTATATTCCAAACAATGGCTGTTGTTTGGTGTGGTTTCAGTTTACTGAGATGTTAGGAGGTATAATCTCAAACAACACTTTTAACATAACAGAAACAAAATTTTTGTAAGTCAGTTTGAACATTTTAGTACCATGAACTACAACCAAGTCAAATGTGGTATGTTAAATGTGAACGTTCTCATTGTGGCATATCATGTTTTGAAGATAAATGAAGGGATATGGATAAAAATTATAAAACAGTTTTTCTTCATGATGGTACTCAGTATGTGGATTTGGTCCCGTTTAATGAAAGCGATTTCTTAAGCTGAGAAATCTTTAAGGGCATTTAATACCACACAAAATGGGTGTTCCTGCTTCAATTATATTAACCAAATTTAAGAAGGTTTTACAGCTCTGCTGATGGTCTGAGGTTCAAACTGATATTGACAGTAATGTTGCATAACCAGAAGATGGCAGTGTTGGCTGTACAGTAGCGAAGATCTAAGCAGATGTTTTATCAGTAAAGGATAACTATTGCCTTGTACCTCTTTCTCTGCATGTTCACGTCTCTGTGTTTTGTTAGAACATACACTGCACTGGACATGTTACTTTGGTTTCCTTGTGTTATTTTACAAAGTTTACTGTTCCCAACTGTAGCGTATACAGCTACTTATCCATACCTCAAATTGTTAACTTTGTTTAAAGGGGTACACACTACACAACAGAGCTCATATTCATCCCAATGGTCCTTAAATTATACTGTTATGATATCATACAATGCAAGCACAAATACACAAGTCTGTCCATGTGAAAATGAACACTCATTCATACATACACAAGTACACACAGTCGTAAGAATCCCAAACTGTTGCCAGCATTAAGACTTGAGGTGAAATAATTCACATGATTGAATCTGACTGAATCAAATGAAAACAGAATGACTCAAAGTGTTTTCCATCTGTACCAAAATAAATCAAAGCATGTATCTACAATGAATGTAATACAGTTCCATTAATCTAACAGTCAGAACATACTATCAGCATACAAGGTAAATGAGCATGGAAAAAAAGGGCATTTTATCTGAACATGTGCACTGTGCTTAAAGGGATATTTCACCTAAAAATACAAATGCTCTCATCAACTCACTCTCATGTCATCCCAGATATTTTGACTTTTCTTTCTTCTGCTCAACACAAACCATTTTTTGTGTGTGTTAATATACTGTTGGTCTATACAATTCAAGTGATTTGGTACCAAAAAGTTGAAGCCCAAAAATCCCAAAGGCAGCATAAAAGTAATCCATAAGTTAAACTTCAATCTCCAGTGGTTAAATCCATGTCTTCAGAAGTAATATGATAGGTGTGGGTTAGAAACAGATTAATAATTAATTCCTTTTATATGATCAATCCCCACTTTTACTTTCACATTCTTTTGATTTTCGCAATTCGTGTTCTTTGAGCATATCGCCACCTACTAGGCAGGGAAGAGAATTTATGGTAAAAAAAAAAAGGACTTAAATATTGATATCACTTCTGAAAACATAGATTTAACCACTGGATTACTTTTATACTGCCTGTATGTGCTTTTTGGAGCTTCAAAATGTTGTGACCCATTCACTTGCATTGTATGGACCTACAGAGCTGACATATTCTTCTAAAAATCTTTGTGTTCAGCAGAAGAAAGTCATACACATCTGGGATGGCATGAAAGTAAACGATGAGAGAATTTGAATGTTTTGGTGAACTAGAAGTGTCTTCAATCATCTTCAACTGCAAAATAAATAATACCAGTTTCTTAAAGGGGGAAAAAAAAGAAATTGGCAACCTGACATGATCCAGGTAGATTAAAGATTACATCTTGTTACATACTGACTAATTCACAGTTCGCTTATCCCAAACTCACTTGGGTCTGCATTTCAAGAATCACTTTTTATTTTTTATTTATGCTTGTTGGTAAGAACACGAATAGCTACCTAAATCCTACTGACCAGTTTGGATGCAGTGCCGACCATGAGACATACTGCCGGACTGACAGTTCCCAATAGTGAAAAGCCTGGCCGACTGCTCTGAATAAACAAAATTAAGAGCATTGTACCACTCAAATGTCATAATGACAAGTCCGCCTTTAATCATGGCTCTATACATCCTCTGTCCACCCATCCGTTTGGAAAAACACAATTTCAATGTCACACTTCTTGGTGTAGAAACTCTGAGTCTGAAGGCTTTGAGGTGAACAAACCCTTAGGTAAAGGTCACATTAAATACATTTTTCTAGAAGCATAGTCTTAAAAGAAACCAAGCATGTTACTCTAGGTCTCTTCCTCCCATAGGCACAGTTGTTTGTGGGGAACATGGTACGTAAACTGGTAGCCCTTGCTGCAGCTTTTAATGCCACATTTATAGGGGCTTCCCCGACCAGAGACATCCCTGTTGCGACAGTATTTCAGCAGGCAGGGGAACCACTCCAGTCTGAGGTTGTAGCTACAGGAGCAAGGCTGCCACAGGTCCTTCACTGTCCCACAGCTTTGCAGGCCTGGTACCTCCACTGCTTGGGACTCGAACATGGAGCCATCCACGCCTACACATAGAAGAATAGGAAAAATTATTTATTGTAGTTAACGATCATTATGCTTCAAGCTATGTAGTTCAGTAAAGAGTTAAAATTGCTGATGTGTTCTTATTGCAACATTAATGCATCATCTGTACTAGGTTAGTTTACATTAAATAAGATTTCCTACAGAATGAATGGATATTTCTCCCCAAATTTCCACATTCGATGTGGAAAAGGGCTTTATAAGTTTTTTAGACCAGTGATATATTTAAGCCTGTTGGGCTTGGTAGGATGTAATTAAGGGACGCAGTAAGCATGCTTGCCTCTTTCCAGCCAATGTTTGACGTCAGCCTCACACGTGTACACAGCCTCCCGGGCGACACTGCACATGTTGTGGATGTGGGCGCTGAGCTGCCACGTTCGTGTTAAGTTGACCGCTACATCCATGCTCAGCATCTCTGTGCTTCTTTTCTCTTCCGCTGTGCGGATGGCTTGGGGATTTTTCTGCAAGGTTAGTAGGATAAAAAAGGAAGCTTTTAGTGTTAATAGAAGCATCACTCTTTGAAGCTGGATGTTTCCAGTCTTTTGTCACACCTTTCATTCATATTCACACTTTCAAGACTTCACATGGCCTCCCAGGACCTACTCATCAAAAGACTTTTACGGCCTTGTTCCTCTGAGATCTCCCATTTAAAACATCACACCCCTATGCAACACTTACCCAGAAATGCTGTTAACCCATGTGTGACAAGGGGGATTAATATGGGAAATGAGGCGGCGGGAACCGGACGAACAATCAAAGTATTATTTTAACGAAAACATAAACAAAAAGACACGAACATAAACACACACATGGCAGATGCGTGTGGCTCTCTCTCTCTCGACCTACTGCATCTGACTCTTCTTTATCCCTTTCCTCGGCTGATTAGCCAGATTGGGGACTGGGCGTGTGCCCCACCCCCCCCAATCACTTCTGATTACATCATCTTCTAGCACTTCTTCATGACAGCAACACCTCAAATGTGAGTGTTGCCACCTTGTGGACCCACATTTTCCACGTGCCATTCAATCTTGTGCACTGTCTAGTGCTCAGCCATTCAAAGTATACTCTTTTGACTGTGAGCCCAAAAAGTGATGCTGTCGATGCATGTGCACTATGACTGCTTTTTATACTCAACACAGTCAACAGCAGGTGCATGTGCAAATGACACGCAAAGACGTGGACTATATGCATGTCTAGAAAAACTAGGTTGTACACAGACAGTACTGTGCAGATGACGAAGTCTGCGTTATGCACGCTGTGCATGCGGAACACCGCAGTATACTTTGGCCTTAACTTTACACTTTACCCTAATGACTAGGACAAGACAGAATTTGTGCACGCAGAACTCCAAAGAAAGCTCTGCAGAATCGCAAAATCGGTCATTCATAAAAGTTCTACACATTCTACACCCTTTGCATGCTTGTTTAGAAAATGTTTTGGTTACTTTGATAAAGTTTTCAGCTAACAAGAGTATAGTATTCTCCCTTTACCTTTCAAGGCAATTCAGTCCACTCGGCGACTGAGGTTGGTCAAGATTACAATCAAAGGACATGTTTAAAATCAGCAGTAAAATCTGACAACAATGGTATCATAAATTGTGCGAAAAACGTTATTTCCAAGGCTGGTCCAGCTAATGCAAATGCACATTCTCGAGTCAACTGACAGGCCTTTTCTGTATCTAAAAGGTGATTGGCTCTTTTACAATTAAGGCGGGATTAACTTTTCTACACCTGCCATATTGGGAGTTCTAATTTTCCCCATTTATTTTCATACAAGTGGTCCGTCTCATCTAAACTATCTCTGATTTAACAAATTTTACATGTTTATATCCCTTTCACAGAATTCTGCAGATCTTCCCCAAAGTCTACAGATTCTGTCTGGGGCTGAATGACTCCTTCCTCCCCTTTTTAGTAGCCTCTGAGCGGTCCTGGGTGAAACAGACTGACCTGTCTGAGTCTGGCCATGGACTCGCTGGGGATGATATCATTGTGGTTGAGGCGTGTGATGAAGCAGAGGGCCTGGTACTGGCTCTGCCCTCTCTCCAGCTCTCCCAGGATCAGCGCCCGAAAGATCTTCACATCCTGTGTTTAAAAAAAAAAATACATTTATTTATTTGGCAGATGCCATTATCTAAATAAACAGCCTATGTGTGTTCCCTGTGACTCAACCCTATGACCATGGCATTGCTAGCCCCATGCTCTACTAGTTAAGTTACAGGAACTACATCCAAATATGCCAAACCTTCATTCTATTATTGACGTTTAACAACAAATAATAAAATCTTGACGTTGGCTATGTGTGTGGCTTCAACTTTCTCTGCATTTTATTCTGTTTGCTACTTAAAATAATGGTTTACAGAACTTTTTAGCAATTCTAATTTAGCTCCTGACTATCATGCTTACAGTCAGATCCCTTATTAGAATATTTTTTTAATAGCATATCAGCCCAGAACAACAGAAAGACACTGTATATTTCAACACATCACTGGGTTGCTGTTGGCAACCAAACCAGAGCTCTGGCAGCATCTCTGTTCCTATAAAGACTTCCATGTAAAGGCATTATGGGAAATCCCAGAGAGAAGAGCAAGGCCACAGACCAGTCTACCATTCATCAGCAACTCCTTGCTCTGACACACACACACACACACACACAAAAAAAACACCCCCTCTTCTGTTTTTCACACTGTGGTGTCAAGCACAGAACCGACAGAAGGGTGCAAGCTTTCAGGGTTGCGCTCGAGACTAGGAGGTTTTCTTGGACAATCAAAACAAACAAGCCCAAGCTGTCTTTGTTTGCTCTGGAGCTCTTATCCCATACTCATTCTAGAACCTTCCATCTGGTTTCAAGTGTTGGTCAACCGTTGGTGATTCAAAATTTTAATTTTTATATAAAGGGGGGAAGAAATACCTTATGCAGGTATTATTTACAACACAACCCTAGTGCAAATAATGGTAGAGATTATTTGAACCCTGGTCCAAATAGTGGCAGATGCTATTTTAACTCCAATTTAAATACTAACATTAACATGGTGTGTTTAAGTGTCTGTTTGTTGTATTTGGAATCCCACAAAAACCCTACACCAAACCCTACCCCTAAAACTACTGAAAATTAACAATAGTTTTACTAAAGTAACCATATTCTAATATATATATATATATATATATATATATATATATATATATATATATATATATATATATATATACACACATACATATACATACACACACACACACACAATTACATATTGTACCATGTACCATGGTATTTTTAGTAAAACCATGGTAACCACTAAATTAACCATGGTTCCTACAGTCATGGTTATTACTATAGTAAAACCATGGTTAATATCTGTTAGGGATTAACCCTACCCCTAATCAAAGGAGCGAAATAATCTAGAAACAACCGATATGCAGAAGACAGCCATCATTCCTTGCACCTCGACCTTGCGACCGACAAATCCCACTCCTTACCCTGAATCAAACCCTTCTCTGAACCCGTTGACACTGTGAGGATCTTTAGAATCATTATGGCCCACTTTTTCAGCCACCTGGGTTCCTGAAGTATTTTTCCCACTAGTTTTTTGCATAGGCTTTTCATTAAAAAACTTCATAAGAGTTGTAATCCATGAACCAAAGCCACCAGCTCCGAGGTAAATCACATCATTACAATCTTGGTTGAGGAAAAAAGTATTTGAAAATCGGATCAATGCACAAAGGTACAAGACTGTGTACTTACCGTCTTTCATGAGGGTACGAACTACAGTGATGTAAAAAAGTATTTGCCCCCTTCCTGACTTCTTCTGTTTTTTTGTGTATTTTTCATACCAAATTGTTTTATATCTTCAAACGATATATATCATAAAACAAAGGCAACCTGAGTAAACAAAAAATACAGTTGTAAAATATATATACTTTAATTGAAGAAAACAAGTTATCCAACTCTTATATCACCCTTGTGAAAAACGAACTGCCCCCTAAAACTTAATAGCTGGTTGTGCCACCTTTAGCCTCAGCAACTGCAACCAAATGCTTATGATAACTGGAGATCAGTCTTTCACAGCGCTGTGGTGGAATTCTGGCCCACTCTTCTTTGCAAAACTGCTTTAGCACAGCCATATTGGAGGGTTTGAGCATGAATTGCCCGTTTAAGGTCCTGTCACAGCATCTCAATCGGGTTGAAGTCAGGACTTTGACTAGGCCACTCCAAAACTTTAATTTAGCTTCTTTTGAGCACTTCAGAGGTGGATTTACTCCTATGCTTTGTATAATTGTCTTGCTGCATAATCCAGTTGGCACCAAGCTTCAACACACAGAATGATAACAGGAAATTCTCCTTTAGGATTTTCTTGTAGAGTGCAGTTCCCTTAATTATTGGAAGTCACCCTGGCCCTGAAGCAGCAAAGCATCCCCACACGTCATACTGCCACCACCATGCTTGACCGTAGGTATGATGTACTTTTTGTGGAATTCGGGACCCCTGTCTTCAAACCAGTTCTACTTTCCACTTATGAGTCCACAGAACATTCTCCCAAAAGGTTTGAGGATTCTCAAGGTGTGTTTTGGCAAAATTCAGATGAGCCTTAATGTTCTTTTGGGTTAGCAGTGCTTTTTTCGCCTTGCCACTCTTCAACAGATGCCATTTTTGGCCAGTGTCTTTCTGACAGTGGAGTCATGAACAGTGACCTTTATTGATGCAAGAGAGGCTCCAAGGTTCCTTGGATGTTGTCCTTGGCATTTTTGTGACTTCCTGGATGAGTCGTCGCTGTGCTGTTTGAGGACTTTTGGAAGGTTGGCCACTTCTGGGAAGGTTCACTACTAGTCCAGCTGAACCCCATTATAAATGTAGTTTCATAGATTTAGGGATTTAGTAACTAAGGGGGCATATACTTTTTTACTCAGGCCCAGTTGGTATTGGATAACCTTTTTGCTTTAATAAATAATATTTGAATTTAAAAACTGCATTTTGTTTACACTCAGATTGCCTTTGTTTTAGGTTAGATTTTGTTTGAATTTAAACAATTTATTATGAGATTTACACAAAAACAAAAGAAATCAGAATGGGGCAAATACATTTTTGCACTGTACAAACCCATGAAGCATTGCAAATGATGTAACAAAACCAAAAACTATGGAGACCACTTGGTTCGTTCATTCACAATGCGTGACTGGAGTGGGCAGTCGCTTCTGGGCACATTTTGCGGGCTATGTTGGCCGTGGTTCTCTGATTGGTGGATCTCTCTCTCTGCTGTATTATAGGTAATGTAGTTGTTTACAAGTAATTCTGCGATCAAACATGATTTTTAAACAATGAACTGGAAATAATGAAGACTGATTGCTTCAAAAGAAGCTTATAATGTCCATAAACCACCTCGGAGTTCACGGTAGTTCTGTCTTTAAAGGTTTATAAGATATCATTGAAAATAAATTAATCTATGGAAAAAATTTATAGGATTTTTACTTCTGGAACCCTACTGTTGCACTGTATAGGTGGACTCTGAGTCACTTGCACATAAAAGCATTTTTGTACTGTCATTACTATCTGCACCACTGCAGCGATACGATTGACGCACTTTGTCAAAAATGTCTATTGTTCCAACAGAATATTGGGGTGCAAATAGCCACACTGTGGCAGGTGCTATTTACACCTTGGTGCAAATAGTCACTCCTTTAATAATTCCTGAGGTGATTTACTGAAGTGTGATTGCTTCTCTCTTTGTGTTTGCATCCGGTAGGAAACAATGACTGTGCCAGCAATAGTACCCAAGGGAAGCGGGGCATAGTGGAAAGTCAGCCACATTACAAAGTACGCAACTTTATATTAGAAACGATACACAAAATAGAAACGCAGCAATTATAAATATACGAAAATTGCAGTTAAGACATTTCTATACATTTAACCGGCATATCACCCACCTCCCCAAAAAAGCTGATCTTGATGTTTTTTGAGAACTTGAATGGGAAGCCAAAGGAATTTATGGAGGCTAGATAAAATTGACGGAGGCAGACCTGGTAGAATTATCACTTGGGTGACAGAACAATCAGCAAACACAAGAGGGGGCGAGTGAGTTGGCAGCTGTTATTTTAAGCTCAGACACTATAAGGACCTCCCAGTCGGCAGATAGGCAGCTTGGTTTAAAGAACGGAGAGAGAAAGGGGCGTTTGCGAGGGGAACTGCTCTTGGCACTTAATTACAGGGAAGTGTTGGTGTCACTCCTTTGCAACCACCTTGCTGACAGCAGGGAGAAACCCAGGAGCAAAGCAAATGGGCTACAATTCTCCTTTGCAAGCTGACAATACACAGGTAGACCATTCACACCTGCTGACGTGCAACAATCGCACTATAGTTTACAAAGTTTGAGCTGATATCAGTAGCTCAATCATTGATTTCACTTTAAACCTGCCCTTTATCTTTACTGCTTGTCAATTTTCTTTTTTCTTATCTGGAGTGTGTATCTTTTTCATTGTACCACAATTCCGAGAGCTTGGGATCCCGTTACAATTCTCTCTGGTTGACCCCCTTCCATGTTGGGACATGTCTAAGCCAGGTTAGTGGGTAAACACTTCAGTCAGGCTGGTCCACATTTCATCTCTCAGATTCTTGAATCTCTCAAAAATAGTAAACACAGGTTACTACATACTCACCCACTTGAGTTCCACACCTTGAGCAGTTCCACCAAAATAGTCAGAAAAGGGCCAGATTAGAGACTAAACATAGATTTTGGCATAAAATAAAAGTTTATTTTGACAGTATTAAAGAAATGTATGCCATCTCAGAGCAAAGCAAACATTAGTTTCTGTTCCTGGTCTGGATTCCTCCTGCAGGATCACAGTGTGTTTGTTTGGAATATACTAACGTCTAACTGGCTGCTACAGCAGTGGCGCAAGCACAAAGCTTGGCACTACTTCCAAATGCTGCCTATTATACCATAAAATCTCGCATCATAGATAGAATGTTGATTGTTATCACAAACAATAAAGAAGATGAAAGGTTATTGCTGCTGTACCTCCAAGCTCTACCTGATTCACAGGTAAGATGAAGGCTGATAAAACTGAAGACATGAATGGAGTGACAGGTGGAGAACTGTGTAGAAATATTTCCTGTTGGCTGGGGCTGCTATTGGCCTCAAGTGACAATTGCTATTACCAATGTATACCATGCAATTCACACTACATAAGGTGTAGAGTCTGCGTGACTTAATCAAAACACATTTGTTCAAGCACATCCTTAAAATTAGGCCTACTTATAAATGGATAGTTACGGTAATAAAATATGATTGGATGAGCTATGTTTAACCTGCAACATCATATCAATAGCTGCGGGAATTACAGGTGCTAAGGGTGCTGCAGCTCTGTTGGTGTTCCAGCCCACCCTGAGAACTTAGTGCTGTCAAAATAGTGTATGCATGAGAAATTGATGACAATTCATTAATATTATTTGAAAACAGTCATATTCTGTATTAATATCATTAACAAAAAGGAATGACGAATATGTATGAGTATTTTTATTTCATAAACGATAACGAAAGCGACAAGAAAAAGATGATAATGACAAAAATGTAATGATTTTAAACATCTTTACCAAAATGTGAGACAAAAATAATACTGAAAAGAAATGAACAGTGGACTAACAATGTTTTCAGAGAGAATTATCAAGAAAGACAAAAAGAGCTGATAACAATCGCCTGTCTAAAACATGGAAAAATAATAACCGTTCCTAAAACGATTAACACCACCATAACGTCTAAAAAGATAATGCTAATACTTTATACTCTTTAAATGCATGCTATTATTTCAGGAAGGCTGGTTTTTACAAGGAAATATTCATAGAAACCTTTCAATAAATGCTTATAATTTTTTTTATATCGGGTTAAGAGCTCTATAGGGCATTATAGCGCAAGTTTTTATTTTATGCTGATTATGTAAAAATGGCACTCCATGTGAAAAAAGTTGCTGACCTCTGTGTTAAAGATTGTAATGTCTTACCTCACGATATTGTAAGGTCAATGTGCACACAGCACATAATGCACTATCTGGCTAAAAACACGCTAGCTTTCCTGGATCAGATGACATCATAAAATTATATAGTATGTTGTCCAGCATCATGGAATGCTAAACCAAACATATTAGGACTCAGATCGCTGCAACCAAAAGGTGAACGTCATCCAGATATGGGCAGAGAGGATCGTTCACTCCAATTACATGTGGCCACCCGGAGATGGTGCAAAGTACATGGCACAAACGGAGTGATGGTTCAAATTACAGCATGGAACTGAATGTGATTTCATTACTCATGCCTGCAGGCTTTGGAGAGAGAGCATACCTTTAGTCATTGTTGTATTTGAATGTGTAATATGTTTAATTTGTTTGAAGAGGCTATTGGACACTTGGAGATGTTTTTGGACACTAGGATAAATTCTTTTTGTAATGCTATAACTTTTGATTGATATTTTTTTCAGTTACAGATGACATGACAAAACGAAAGCAGTTTTTCAGAGCTACCTTATTTACACTCTGAGATATATACAGTTGAAGTCAGAAGTTTACATACACTTAGGTTGAAGTCATTAAAACGAATTTAACCACTCCACAGATTTCATATTAGCAAACTATAGTTTTGACAAGTCGTTTAGGACATCTACTTTGTACATCACAGAAGTTATTTTTCCCAAAATTGTTAACAGAACGATTGTTTCACTTTTAATTGACTACATCACAATCAGAAGTTTACATACACCAAGTTAACTGTGCCTTTAAGCAGCTTGGAAAATTCCAGAAAATGATTGTCAAGCCTTTAGACAATTAGCTTCTGATAGGAGGTGCACTGAATTGGAGGTGTACCTGTGGATGTATTTTAAGGCCTACCATCAAACTCAGTGCATCTTTGTTTGACATCATGGGAAAATCAAAAGAAATCAGCCAAGACCTCTGAAAAAAAAATAAAAAAAATAAAATAAATTGTGCACCTCCACAAAACTGGTTTATCATTGGGCGCAATTTCCAAAAGCCTGAAGGTACCACAATCATCTGTAGAAACAATAGTATGCAAGTATAAACACCATGGGACCACGCAGCCATCACACCACTCAGGAACAAGATGTATTCGGTCTCTTAGACATGAAGGTACATTTGTGGGCAGAACTGAAAAAGCGTATGCGAGTAAGGAGGCCTACAATCCTGACTCAGTTACACCAGTTCTGTCGGGAGGAATGGACCAAAATTCCAGCAAAATATTGTGAGAAGCTTGTTGAAGGCTACCAAAAATGTTTGACCCATGTTAAACAATTTATAGGCAATGCTAACAAATACTAACAATGTGTATGTAAACTTCTGACCCACTGTGAACGTGATGAAAGAAATAAAAGCTGAAATAAATAATACTCTCTACTATTATTCTGACACTTCACATTCTTAAAATAAAGTAGTGATCCTAACTGACATAAGATAGGGAATGTTTTTTATGATTAAATGTCAGGAATTGTGAAAAATGAGTTTAAATGTATTTGGATAAGGTGTAAGTAAACGCCTGACTTCAACTGTAATATATCAGAATAATCTGGAAAAAAGTAAATTTTTAGCTAGTTTTTTGTTTATTATTATTATACGAAACACTTTCTTGTCGATTTATAAGCATTAAAGCGTTAGTCTATATTACTTGTGCATTATATTTAAAGTCTCTTGAAGCCATAAAATAGTTTTGTGAATCACAAAAGGATGTTTAAAAGGTAAACATACATGCGCAGCATGCTTCAGTAAATAGGCGCTGCTCTGTTGTTGACACACACATGCATTTAGCACATGCACGACTCGTGATCCACAATATGCGAGTGCTCCACTGAACTCCATCTCAGATGCAGATGCTTAATAGTTTGGGAGTATTTCACCTTTGAGAAGTATAAGATATTAAAACTACTGTACTAGCCTACAGACAGAAACTCAAAGTTCTTACAGCAGATTTTTGGCAAAAATAATTAGTATTAAAATAATAGTAATAATTAGTAGTATAACTAAATTATAATAATAATTAACAATAATAACTATAATAATATATTACAAATAAAAATATTTAAATTGAGTAATGTGATATCTTAACTAAAGTTAACACGAAAGAGATCCACTAAATGTGAATTAGAGGTAGACATATATATCGGTTTTACTGAGTAATCAGAGCCGATTGTTGCTTTTTGGAACTATCTGTTATCAGAAAAATTATATGGCGATAGTTTCCAATAGTTTATCATTTTGTAATTTGCAGTGGTGGTGGTGTAGTGGTCTAAACCACATAACTGGTAAACAGAAGGTCGCTGGTTCGATCCCCACAGCCACCACCATTGTGTCCTTGAGCAAGGCACTTAACTCCAGGTTGCTCCGGGGGAACTGTCCCTGTAATAAGTGCACTGTATGTCGCTTTGGATAAAAGCGTCTGCCAAATGCATAAATGTAAATTTTCAAAATAAGAGTCCCCAGTGTGTTTCGGGCTTGTTTATACTTAAAAGTCCTACGTTATTCACCAAATCTTTCCTTTTTTTCTGGATAATATTGGGATTTTGGTTGAACAAAAAACTGCCTCTGGAATTTTATTCATTACGGACTCTGTCTTTGCCTGCCATAGTAAAGAAATAAGAGATTTTTTTGACATTCTATAAATCGATTTTAAAAACTATCAACTAATTAATTGGTTATCTGACTTTTCCATCACCTTAGTTATCATATGGGCAAAATACACTATCAGTCGACCTCTAATGTGAACATTTAAAAAAATATATATGTATTATTTGAGGGTCGGTATTGTTTATGTTCACAAATAAACGGTTCACATTCAAAATATTCCAGGGATTTTTGTATCAATTTAACAATGCATTTGGTAACAGTTCTCTTAAGTCCTATAAAGAAGAATGAGAAAAAGTGAGTAAAATATCCCAATACACCAATAATAAAGAATTGCAATAATATTGTATCATGACCTTGATATCGATGGTCCTAATAAAGTGCACAACATGGTCTTCTGCTGTTGTAGCCCATCTGCCTCAAGGTTCAACGTGTTTGAAGGCATTTCCATCCGCAGAACTGTTGCTCACTGGATGTTTTTTGATTTTGGCACCATTCAGAGTAAATTCTAGAGACTGTTGTGTGTGAAAATCCCAGGAGATCAGTAGTTACAGAAATACTCAAACCAGCCCGTCTGGCACCAACAATCATGCCATGGTCACATGAGATCTAATTCTTTCCCAATTCTGATGGTTCATGTGAACATTAACTGAAGCTCCTGACCCGTATCTGCATGACTTTATGCATTGCACTGCTGCCACACGATTGGCTGATTAGATAATCACATAATTAAGTTCCTAATTAAGTGCTCAGTGAATGTATAAGTAGTTTATGAGAGACCGACTCAGTCAAGTCATTTACAGTGCATCATGAGTGGCCGATCGCTGCACAGCTCAGTTTGTTTGCCATAATTCTCGGATTAATGGATAATTTCCATTCAGGATCATGGGTAGAGTCTTCACCAGGAATTTTGCTGTTAAACGTGATTTTTTTAAAAAAGTTGAAATAACACGGACTCATGGTTTCAACAACAATGCCTGAGTTGTGGTTAAATACATAGTGGAAGGTCTTTCACACCTGCCTCACTAGTAGGCCCTAAATAAGTCGCCGTGTATAGAACTGAGAAAATCTGTTTTGGTAACTTCTTAAAGTAGATTTCCTCTAAATATGACACCAAAAACCAAAGAGCATGGCAAAAATAGAGCCACTTGGCCAAATGGTAACGAAAGGCCATCGCTTCCTAAGGGCTGCATGCGTGTGACCTTATGACTTGTATGGCTAACTTAAGCTACACTGCAGGAAGACAGAGACATTTTTTCCCTGTTACAGCTGTTTGATTGTGATTCAAACTCACTGGAGCTCTGATGATATACACTCTTCTACTCAAGATCAAATGAACGAGGAAGCAATGCACTACATGCTATGGGCTGTTAACTCCTTCCACAACCAGTTGAAATTAACAAAACAACTTGATTCAGCACAATGGCATTGGTATTGCACAAGACACAGCAAGAGACATCAGAGCATGGGAAAGGAACAGACAGACCTTTACTCATCAGGGAAGACTCATACTATTCCTGTGAATAAAAGGAGGAAGTATATTTAGTTTATGCAAAGAAGATATGTGTCATCAAGAAAAAGGGGGAAATAATTAACCCTAGGTTTTAAAAAGTCGTTCACAGTGAAGTTGAACCCAGCAAGAACTGATGTAACCCAAGGCTTGATTCATAAAGAAATGAATCAAACAGATCTTGTAGCTGTTAAAACATGCTGTTTTGGAAAGGCTTTATGGAAACAGTGAAACCTGTATAATAGATAGCAAAGGTATTTACTATGCAAACTAAATCTCTCCCTCTATAATTCCAAAGTGTAAAAATTAACAATAGTTATATCTACACTCACGGAGCACTTTATTAGGAATAAGGTCCTAATAAAAGTGACCAACATGGTCTTCTGCTGTTGTAGTCCATCTGCCTCAAGGTTGGGCATGTTGTACATTCTGATGCTATTCTGCTCACTACACTTGTACAGAGCAGTTATCTGAGTTACCGAAGCCTTTCTGCCAGCTCAAACTGGTCTGGCCATTCGCTGTTGACCTCTCTCATCAACAAGACGTTTTCGCTTGCTGGATGTTTTTTTAGTTTTTGGAACAGTGTAAACTCTGGTGCATGAAAATCCCAGGAGATCAGCAGTTACAGAAATACTCAAACCAGTCCATCTGACACCAACAATCATGCCACGGTCGAGATGAAATTTTTTCCCCATTCAGATGGTTGATGTGAACATTAAATGAAGCTCCTGACCTGTATGACTGTATGCATTGTACTTCTACCAAATTATTGGCTGATTAAATAAGTGCATGAGTAAGTAGATGTACAGGTGTTCCTAATAAAGTGCTCAATGAGTGTATATCTTCCCTTTTTCTTTGGAAACCAGTGATTGAGAAAAAATTATTCTGTGCACTATATAATTAGGTAATATAAAATAATTAGTCAGTAGTTTAATAGATGATATGGAATTTAATTGTGAAATCGGAAGACAGTCCATGAGTTCACACAAGGATTTCCTAACACAATTTGTGATATGATTCAAGGGTTTTACCAAAAGAAAAAGCCTGTTGTGATTAAAAACTGAGGTACAAAAATTCCAATATCTCTCTGCTTGACACATTCTATCACTGTCACTGTTGGAATGTGCTGTGGATCAGCTGAGTTGAACGGTTCAACGTACTTTGCATAAATGTGTCTGTCACTCCCTCTGCGGGAAACAGAGGCCTCTTCCTTCACAGCAGTGTTCAAAAAGTCAACATCTGCCTTATTCTGGGTTGAATAAAGACATCAGCCAGTAGCTTAAAGGACTGTCAAAGATGTTCTGCCTGTACCCTAGACAACAAACATAAAAATGTGAACTGAACTTGGATTTGTTTGAAAGATGTCAGAGTCCTGTTTACTGTATTCTGTAGCAAGTATATTGAAAATACAGTTTTTACAAGTGATTAAGTGTCAAGTGTGTATTTTTTTTTTCAACCACTAGCATCGCCAAACAGAATCACAAAAATTACAGTTTTTAACTGGATTTACAGAACACTCCCCTTATTTGAAAAAAAGGATAGTCGCACCCCAAACTTACATAATTCGTTGAGTATGTTTACATGGACACCATAAAGTGTCTCATTGCGAGAAAGCGGCAGGTAATTTCCCTGTGACACTTGTGTAAATAACAAACATTGTATGCAGGGAAGACTTCAATATCTGTATTGCCTGTTGCTTCACTTTATTTCCAGATATTCCAGAGTTGTTTCCGTGTTTGTTTTCTAACTTTTTATTGCAGCACGCAGCGGCACTGCGCTGCAATAGTGGGGTTTCCCTATTGCATAAAACTTGGGGGTTCCCCCAATGTACAAGCGCATATACGAAACGTGAGGGACTGTTAATATTTTACATTAGAGTGCATAAATGGGTATAGTTTATAGTGCATGTGCTTTTCCCTCTGTACTCTAAAAACGTTTAACTATTTCCACCACTTTGACTCATTGTTGGGCTCCATCCTAACTTGTTGTTGGGCTCTATCCAGTCTGTTCACGCACATGTGCACTCTTTAAAAACCTGTAACAATGCCGCTTAT
This sequence comes from Xyrauchen texanus, assembly GCF_025860055.1. NCBI lineage: Eukaryota > Metazoa > Chordata > Actinopteri > Cypriniformes > Catostomidae > Xyrauchen > Xyrauchen texanus. The sequence continues at coordinate 18,839,551 of NC_068311.1, forward strand.
GCATTTACATGACCACATAAGCCGCATTCTCTGGGAGAATCCTGGATGCGCTAAACCTAGGGATGTGCCATGATGGTCGACTAATCGATTAGTCGTCCAACAGCTGAATAGTTGTGGTTTTAATGGGAGATGCAATTTTCAGATTAATTGAGACACAACTTCTCTAAGAGCGTTTATGAGTGATTATAGCTTGCTGTGCTTAAAAGTGAATAGCCCGCACAGTAAAACACTCTGCAAGATCTTTCGTCTCTTTAATGCTTTAGTCCATTTATACACCACTGCTTATACTGACATCAAAGTGCTGCATCAACAATACATTACAAGATGATAACTATTGGACATTAAATCCTCTGCTGTGAGTAACGTTGCTGTATTTTAGGTGTTTTGGAGAGATTAATGAAGAATACAGGTCCAAACAATACAAGTGAATGGTGATAAGACATTTGTAGCTCCAAAAATCACATAAATCAGCGTAAAAGTAATCCATAGGTTAAATCCATGTCTTCAGAAGCGATATAATAGGTGTAAAGCAATATTACGTCCTTTTTTTACTCTCAATTTCACATCTGAAAGTGATATTGGAGATTTAAAGTGGAGATTTAGAAATGAATGCAATAAAAAAAAATGCAATGCAATATTTCTATTGCACCAGTCGTGCATCTTAATTCTTGCATTGCCCTGTAAAACTAGTCTACATGGTGGATTTGGTCTTTCATTCTCATTAACATTAATGTTTTAAAAGTCTTTTGTGTCACGACACAATGCTTCACAAGAGAAGTTCAGGTGTTTGTGGTGTGTATTTAAGGTCACATCCATCTCACATGACTCAGTGGGCCGTTTCTCAAACAGGTTGTACAGCCCAGGTTTAAGTGGGCAGGTTCAAACACCTGGATGCCATTCAAACAGTGAACGCACATTGAAATGAAATTGTGAAACCAAGACATAAAAGACAGACATGCTTCCACGTGTGACATGTGGCAAGATGACACGTTGTTAAAGAATCCAAATCTGAAAGAGAAGCTTCAAAATACCATTTAGTTCTTGAGTCACAAAAAAATGAAAAGAAATAATAATCATTTGCCACAAGAAACGTTTGACCTAAAGTTCATTACAAAGTTTCCTAGCTCAAACTTGCGGGGTAATAACATTTCAAAGTAAAGAGGAGGGCTGGCTCACTGCCAAACACATCACAGATATCCCAATAGGGAGATGAGCATTAAAGCAGACCACTCTGCTCCTCAGTTGGCAGCAGATGCAAACTGAGATGAAGTTATCTTCACTGCCCATGGGCAGAGGCAGAGTGCTAATGAACACAATACAACTAAAAAGACAAGGGTACGGATTAGGAAAATAGTTTGTGTTAATGATGAAATATTCATGCATAGATATGATCAAACATTGCATACTTCTTTCCCCCCTCCAAACACTTGCTGCTGGTTTTTTATGCATCACTGTTATTCCTGCAGCACAAAAGCTGAGTTTAGGCAGGCCAACTGATTGAAGAACCTCACACAACCCACATTTGAAGTTATGTCTATTACTCAGACAATCCTGGTTTGTACTTTCTGAAAATGTGTGAAAAAAGGTAGAAAGCCGATGAAATAGGAAAACTGCTAATAATAACCCATTAATCTGAGGTTTAATATACAGTTCAGAAGATAAGTTTGGATTCCCCTTTTTGTCTCATAAATGTTCACACACTTTTCCTAATTTATACAAATATAAGATATACATTTTTATTTTTTTTTTTACTTAGTACTGCCCTTCAGAATCAATATTACAGATATTTACATAAAGTGTAGTATGCATATAGTAGTGTGTTTTCTTCTTGAGCATCAATTAATGTTTGCACCTTGTGTAATAGTGGTGTATGAGTTCCTCAATACACACGCGCATGCACACACACACACACATTATATATATATATATAACACACACACACACACACACACGCAGCCAAATATTTGGAATCATTTTGCCGTTTCGGAAGGAAATTTGTACTTTAATTCTCCAGTGGCATTCAACCAATCACAAAATATAGTCAGGACATTACTAATGTAAAAAACAGCACCTTAACTATTTGAAAAAAGTAATTTTTTTATCAAATCTAGACAGGTTCCATTTCCAGCAGCCATCACATCAACACCTTATCCTCGAGTAATCATGTTAAATTGCTAATCTGGTACTAGAAAATCACTTGCCATTACATCAAACACAGCTGAAAGCACCTGCCTAATATTGTGTAGGTCCCACTCGTGCCGCCAAACAACTTTGACCCATCAAGGCATGGACTCCACAAGACTTCTAAAGGTGTCCTGTGGTATCTGGCACCAAGACGTTAGCAGCAGATTCTTTAAGTCCTGTAAGATGTGAGGTGGGGCCTCCATGGATCAGACTTGTTGGTCCAGCACATCAATCGGATTGAGATCTGGGGAATTTGGGGGCCAAGTAAACACCTTGAACTCTTTGTCATGTTCCTCAAACTATTCCTGAACAGTTTTTGCTGTGTGGCAGAGCGTATTATCCTGCTGAAAGAGACCACTGACATCAGGGAATACCGTTTCCATGAAGGGGTGTACGTTGTCTGCAACAATCTTTACGCAGGTGGTATGTGTCATCCACATGAATGCCAATCACATCCACATGAATGCCAGGACACAAGGTTTCCCAGCAGAACATTGCCCAGAGCGTCACACTGCATCTGCCGGCCTGCCTTTTTCTCATAGTGCATCCTGCTGTCATTCCTTCCCCAGGTAAACGACACACACGCACATGGCCATCCAATTAATCTAAAAGAAAATGTGATTCATCAGACCAGGCCACCATCTTCCATTGCTCTATGGTCCAGTTCTGATGCTCACATGCCCATTGCAGGCGCTTTGGGCGGTGGACAGGGGTCAGCATGGGCACTCTACACTCTGCACACAGACTGTGTAGTCTGCGGCTACACAGCCCCATACACAGCAAGCTGACTACTTTCTATCATGGCCAGCATTATGTTTTTCAGTAATTTGTGCTACAGTAGCTCTTCTGTGGGATTGGACCAGACAGGCTAGCTTCCGCTCACCATACACATCAATGAGCCTGTTGCCGGTTCACCGGTTGTCTTTCCTTTTGGTAGGTAACCACTGCATACCGGGAACACCCCACAAGATCTGCCGTTTTAGAGATGCTCTGACCCAGTTATCTAGCCATCACAATGTGGCTCTTGTCAGAGTCACTCAGATCCTTACACTTGCCCATTTTTCCTGCTTCCAACACATGAAATTCAAGAACTGACGGTTCACTTGCTACCTAATATATCCCACCCCTTGTCAGGTGCCATAGTAACAAGATAAAAAAGGTGGTTAGCGTTCCACCAAAATAAAGGCTTAAGGATTTAACTGGACCGTATAGCAATGCAGCATGCAAGAAATTACTACATAAATATGGTACCATTTTAAAACAAAAATAATCATTATTACTATTGTTGTTGTTGTTAAAAGAATACAAAAATATATTTCCACAAAAATCTATATTATTATTGAGTTTCAAAAAATAATGATGAAAAGTGGGAAGAGACCCTATCACAAAGTGAACAAAATTAAGTACACATTGAATTGATACAATGGTTCTTTTTAAGTGGACTCAAGTGTGAACAACACCCCTTGAACAGTAATTATATTGGCAGTAGAGCATCTTTGCCCATGACTTAATTTTGTCCAAAAAAAAAAAAGTTAATTATCATGTCACAGATCAAATAGCAACATTTTTTTAAATAATCGCAATTACATTGTGTCCAAATAGTTTAGCTCTACCTCTTACGATGCCCATATTCTGGTTAATAACAATCCAGCTGGACAAAGTTCTGTGCTCTGCAATACAGCTGTGCCATCTTCACCCACTGTTCTGAAGTTAAAGCATGTGTGCCATGTACCACAGCTAAGAAACAATGAATTGAATAATAACAAACAACAAACCTTGGTTGAATTAGATCTAAAATATGCCAAGGTCTGCATTCCAAACAACTGAAAGCCCTGCTTCTGATGTGAGGAAATTAAAGGGGTCATGAATGCTATTTTGTATTAACTTATTATCTTCACTGAGGTCCACTGATAATGTTATGAAAGTTTTTTTGCACCAAAACAGTCAAAATGTAGTAATATATGATCATTTTCCACCTTGCTTTTGGCCCTCTGTCTGAAATGCTCGGTTTTGGCTTTAGCACCTCCTTTAAACTTCAATATAAACGCTCACTGTTGTGATTGGCTAGCATCATGAAGCCCCTCAAATTCAGCAAACTCAATCGGAAAAGAATGAACAAGCCCCTCAGAATTATACAACAAAATTGCAGGGTTTACACAATGCACATCCAACACTTGCATTCGAATTTATTAAACTGTTAATCACAAGCACAATTGTAAAAACTCAGTACCATAAACTATCAAACAGTCATGACATTTGAAATATTAAGTGAATTATTTACTTACGTTTTTTAAGTGCTTTTAACTGTTCCATCTTTCAATAACATTTCCTTTCTAAAGCTTGAATTGTCTGTTCACAAGAAATCCATACTGACATGAGCTGAAAAAACCGCACATACATAGTCCAAAGAACGGTGAAATTACGCACATACACGTGTCCGCTGAAGGGTTGATTATGTTTTGTTCACTGTAATAAACTGTGTCTTGCTCACACAGCTGAAATTCCACTTAATGCCCCCTCTGGAGTAAACAGGTGGTACTACATGCTTGCATTACTCAGGAATTTCTCAGGAAATCACTATGATTAAATGCGTAATTTTTTTTTAACGCGTTATTTTTTTGTACAATTAAATCGCACGTTATTAATGCGTTAAATCGACAGCCCTAATGAATATATTAAAAAAGAATCCAAAATAGTCCAGACGGGTCCCCTTAGGTGTTATGTTAGGAATAGTTAGCCACACAAGACCTGCTCTCTTGACTTGAATTGCGTGCCAGTGTGCGGGCCAGGGGTTCGATGACGCATGTTGTGGGATGTGTAAATACAAATGATCAATGTATCATGACGTCACGAACGGATTTCAAAATGAGACGTTTCAGCAGGGTATGAGTTCTGAAACTGACAGTATTTTTAGAGAACAGTTACCTCTTATATGTCTAAATATCAAGAAAAATGTGATTCTCCATTTCATGACCCCTTTTAATTTCTCTCTAAACAAACTGAGTTGTGTTGTGCCAAATCAGACATCAAATGCTCAAATCAGGCTAAAAAAAAACTAAAGAAAAGATTGGCTTTTCACAGGTCAAAAGACAACCCACTTGGTTCATTCAGCCCCTGGTAAGGCTGATGCCAGCATAACCATACTTCATTCACTAATATTCCAGAAGTATCAATGAATATCTGTCTTTTTCCATCCCTGTTATAAGCATAGCAGAACGCAGTAAATCCAAGAAGGCAGCTGGAAGTCATCGTTAATTCTACTTTCCATAAATCCCTGAGATACGGGGAATCTTAGATGAGAAACACATGTGAGAGGAATGGATACCGGCCTGCCACTGGAACTGATAAAAAAACTACAGGAACAGTCCAAGCCTTCCCCCATATAAGAACCAAACCCCCATGCTGACCACGTCTGTGCAGGATCAGGGGACGTGAGGGCTGAACCTAGGCTGATGTGAACTCAGCAGTGGCACTGCTAATCCTGATGGTATGATCACCAGTGAAAGAATCTGACCTCAGTTCAGAAGTTCATCACAGATTGTGGCTGATTGTATGGAGAGGCTGGATTTAATGAGGAAAATTACCAACTTCACAAATGAAGAGCCAACTTCTATAATTTGATCACAATATATGTCAAATATGATCTGGTTATTTCATTAAAATTCAATGGGAACATATATTCTGATTAGAGGTTTACCTTGAAGTTGCTTTGGAAAAATGTGAGTGTAAGAGTCTCAAATGTAAAAGTTAGGATTTGTCACACAAACTTATCCACAAACAATTCACCTAGTATGAATACAATAATATACTTGGACTGTATACAGGCGATGTATTTCATGTCAGCACACTTATGTTGCAATCAGATAAAGTAAATAACTACATGAATCAAGCCTGGCCACAGTTGCATTTAATTTACCTGTCTGAAATCTGCCACAAATGTTATAAGAGTCCCATCTGCTTGTTTGTACTCCACAGAGATGGAGTCTTTCTCATTGTCCGCCTCCAGAACTTCATCTGTGATCTGTCCATCGGCCAAACGAACCCTCACCTTCAGTTCTGATCCAGACCCAAGATTTATTGACAACGTGAGCACCCAAACCAAAACAGTTAATCGAACTGAACCCGACGAAATCCACCTCGCCAACATTCCAGATTATCCTAACACTCAAAATCTGAGCTCAGAAGGAGAACGCACTGGAATAACAGTCCAGCGGTTATAAAGTAGCGTTGAATCGGTCCGACTCATTCCACAACACTCAGATAGACTCAGCTATCTCCTCTAATATCACTCGTCTCGCGCCTCTCATTGAGCGAACTTTGATTTGTGAGCTCGCGCAGATTCGTGCTTATGCCATTCACGCTCGTGCTCACTCAGGACACTACGCTTCACGCTCACTTCAATTTTAGTTTCTGTTTTTCTCCTCAGGAGTTTTTTCCCCCCCTCTCTCTTCTAGTATTGCGGATTCGTCACTTCCTTCATTATCCAAAGTGCAGCAGTCCAACGGCCTCCCAGTCCCAAAGTTTAGCTGGCAGCACTCGGAAACTCTTAAAGCCACAGCGCCCTCTCTAATAAACGTCGCGTCTGAGTACCCTAGTCAACAGATACATTTCTAGCGTTTACCTTGCATTTATCACCTTTATGAGGTGATATATCGTCTTGATTAACCAAGCATAAAATGTGTTGTGTATATTATGTACAGGGATGGGAGGGTTACTTATGAAATGTATTCCACTGCAGATGCCAGAATATAGTAAAAGGTAATTTGTAACATATTCCGTTCAATTACTCAAGGTCAGTAACGTATTATAAATACTTTGGATTACTTCTTCAGCACTGGTAGATGTTTGCACTTGTTTTGACCATACAAACCTTTTACAACAGTTGAATTTTGAATGAGAAATAAAAATCTCCAAATTATAATTTAAAGGGAGAACTGCTATACAATGTCTAAGTTGCTCCGCCAGCACAGTAAGACAAAATACATGTTAAAAATACATTCTATGAAAAACCTAAATATCTTATGCAGTTTTGTTTCTAAAACAAGATCAAGGTATGAATTGATCTTGTTTTAAGGATTTAAAAAAAATTTTTTTTACAGAAAAACAATACAAAAATTATTGATCTTGTTTTAAGGATTTAAATGAATATTTTTTTTACAGAAAAACAATACAAAAATTATTATCAAGAACAAGATTTTTGCCCTAATATCAAAGGTCTTACTAGAAAAAAGAAATTATGAACCAACATTAATTTTCTTGATAAATAAATATGATCGTGTCTGGTAACATGTACATGTAAATTGGCTATAAATAGCATTTTAGCTTAGCGTAAAGCTGACAATTTACACAAGGTTTATTTCTATTTCTTCTGCTCCAAACTTACTTCAAACTTACTTCTCTGTCTGCTCGTATGAATGTAACACATTATAAGAAAATGTTTCAACGCTGTTCAAATGCACTTTGGATCACATCATTTATATGTATAAATGTTTTCCATCTGAAAAGACTAAATATTAAATGAAACAAATTACAATAAAATGCAAAGTAAACTCTTCAGTAATCAAAATACTTTCTGAATGTAACTGTATTCTAATATCCAGTTAGTTAAATTGTAGCTGTAGTGCAATACAGTTACTTATATTTTATATTTTAAATGCATAATACCTTGATTATGTTAAATAACAATAAAAAAAAGTTGTAAGAAACTCCAAAATCACATGTTCAATTTAAGTGTTATTAGATCAACACTTAAATTGAACATGTGATTTTGGAGTTTCTTACAACTTTTTTTTTTATTGTTATTTAACAATATATATAATGTCAACTGAAAGACAGTTAGACCATGTGGGAGTTTTATGTTTGTATGTGTTTCTCCATATTAGTCATGTGGGAAAGATGTTTTTTAGGAGTTCAAGTATAGTTCACCCTAATGTTTTTATTCTCTCATCATTTACTCACCCCATCCCAGATTTGCATAACATTCTTTCTTCTGCTGAACACAATTGAACAAAATTTAATAATAAAAAAAAATAATCTCAGCTCTGTAGGTTCATACAATGCAAGTGAATGATGTCCAAAAATTTCAAGGTCCAAAAAGCACATAAATGCAGCATAAAAGTAATCCATAAGACTCCAGTGGTTAAATACATGTCTTCAGAAGAAATATGATAGGTGTGGGTGAAAAACAGATAAATATTTAAGTCCTTTTTTTTACCTTCAATTTCCACTCTTACTTTCACATTCTTCTTCTTTTGTTTTTGTAGATTCAAATTCTTTGTGCATATCGCCATCTAATGGGCAGGGAGGACAATTTAAAGTAAAAATATTAATATGAAAAAGATATGAATTCAAATACTGTGATGGTATGGATTCATTTTATGCAGCCTTTATGTTCTTTTTGGACCTTCAAATTTCTGGTCACCATTCACTTTCATTGTATGGACCTACAGAGCTGAAATATTCTATCTAAAAATCTTAGTTTGTGTTCAGCAGAAGAAAGTCATACACATTTGGGATGGCATGAGGATGACTAAATGATGAGAGAATTGTCATTTTTGGTGAAATCAACTATCCCTTTAATGCCGAAGTATGTAATTTTTACTACACAAGCGGTGCTGCATGGAATTGCAAAAATAAACTGTGTTTTCAAAACTTTCTGAATGTGCAGATTTGGTTGAGTAACATTGTTGGGAGGGATCTAAGCTCAAAACAAACAGGAATCTTTATAGTGTCATAGAGACACAGTGTTGAGTGATGTCAATTTAGACAAACCCAGAAGATTGTTCATCATATTTCCTATGTTTTCCAAGAACAGAGCTAGCTTTTTGAATTACGAGTAAAATCAGATCTCTGGAAGAAAAATTTCTCGTAGAAACATTCACATTTTGTTTTAGAACATAAGTTGCACACAGTCATACCTCAATTTTGGATTTTGAATCTGTTGTGTTTTTAAAATTCATGTCGCTAACCCGTTGCTAAAACTGCAAAAGTTGTCCATTTCATAAAGCATGTAGCTCCCATGCTCATGCTAGTTGTAGTCCTTATTTAGAATTGTGATAGCAACATGCGTTTTTTTTAAAAAAACACAGTAGATTCAAAATGAACATATGAATGTAAGCATGACTGTGTAATAAATGACATTTATTTTCTAGAACAAAACATGAAAGTCTCCTTTAACCACAGGCCTTATTTTACTCATATGTCTAAAACTGCCATCATAAAAACGCCTAGGAAATTCCTGAGAGAACCCCATGGCTCTAAAATGCTAATGTCTAACGTGTTTTTGGACTACAACATGAACAGCTCTATAGAGCATTTTCCTCCAAAAGCCTTGCAGAAAAAACAACTAAAACCAGCCTAAAATTGTTGGTAGGTCATAGTTAGTCACCAAGCTGGTCTAGCAGGTTTCAGTAGCCTTACCAGCTAAAATGTTCCCAAAACTCCTCTAAAACTAGCATTGTTGACCAGGCTGGATGACCAGCTAAGACTATCCAGCTAATTTATTCTGGTTTTAACTGTTTTACCCTTTTTTCCCCTTCCAGCAGGATTTGAATTATCATTCAATTATTATAACACTTTGACTTATGAGTTGCTAAAATACTCTGAAGAATTTAAGATATGATATATTTCAAATGAATATATTGAAGCTTTGAACAAGTTATTTTTGAGGGCACAGTCCTCATAATATTTTACTTTAAAGTCTTGTGATCCATCCCTAGGAACCCCCCAAATCAATAATTGATCTGTTTTTATCAGATTATGCCACAGGATATTTAAGACACCTCATAATATGGAATGGGCATAGTGTTTTTATTTTTCAATCTGACTAATGCGTTACAAACCTTTACAAGGACCTGAATGGAAGCTTTAGAGAGTAATGAGTTCCACACACTGAACCTGGAAATCTTTACGGTGTTTGAAGTGGCACATTACACAATCAATTGGCTCTTGAGGAGGAGATACTCCAGCTGGGCCTCATCAGATTTCTTATATCCAGGTGATGTGTTTCTTGCTGGGTGGCCCAAGTATGTGACCTCCACAGGGAGCACATAATTGCTAGAGACTCGAGAGCTTCACTGGAGGAGAAAGCAAATAGACAGCCTATGGCTTGAGTCAACACTGTCAGATGGGCCAGGGCACTGGTCAATACAGGTGATAGATTGGAGTTCAGGTAAACATGTTCTTTTGTGACAGGCTAAACTAAACCATTTACAACTCTGGAGGAGGTAAAAGAGGGCAGGTCTCAGTCACTTCCATTTGACCAGCTGTTACTTCACTTTTTTAGTAACCATGATCAGAGACTATTTAGCAGAGATGGACCACTTCTGTTCAAATGAATGGGAGAAATTGGAAGGCCCAACAGTCAATAGATGTAGAAAGGAAGTCCCACCTTACAGGTAAAAGGGCCAATCCCCTTTTAAATACATACATCGCCTATCAATCAAAAGTTATAATGAAAGTCGGAATGAAGCACAATTTATGATTCCAGTGTTGTCAGATTTGACTGCTGATTTGATATATGTTCCTTGATCGTAATCTTAACTAACTGATATTTCGGTGTTCCTCCATTCAAGTAGATAGGAGCTGCACTTCCATGACTGGAAATAGCTTACTGGACTTACTGGAAAGACTTTGCCATGATGCATATTGGCTAAGCTTATTTGTAAGGTATGAATGTACAGTAGGGGTTCAAATGTCAGAGACCACTTGGATCGGAAAATAAGTTTTGGGATTTTGATCCAAAAAAAAGAAATAAGAAAGAAAAAGAAAAAAGAATAAACGTTATGAAATAAAATTAAGCATAAAAATGAAAAAAATAAATAAATAAAAATGTATATATATATTTTTTATGTCTATGACCATGTTTAAGGGGGACATATTAAGTATATCCGTGGACTAGAGAGGCCTTCAAGCCACAGTGTCTTGTACCCACTGTGAAATTTGGATAATTGTACAGTTTTTTTTTGGAAACCAAACACTATATAAAATGTGAATTCGTTTCTTCAGAGTATTTAAGCAATACTCAATTCAGAAATAATAATAGCTACATAATATAGAAGGGTTGGCATTCCTCAGAACATGTTATATAAAATAAAAATTTTTCATAATTTTCACATTAATGAGGAAAAACAGCGTTGCTGACGTGACAGTTGTAAAAGTAGCACTTACTGTTCATGATGAGGAGAAAAATCATCAAAAACGCTCCAAACCTGTAGACTTTGAGCTCTGAGACATCTATATGGTATCCATCAAGAATGCAAGATTGATTACATTTATGAAATTGCAATGTGGCCTTGCACGATTACTACACCGCAAAAGGCTGCATGTTCTGAAACAGTTTCCATCCATTCCGTGCTTCAGTAAGCGATGCACGATAGTGGGTCTCCCTCTAGCTGTTAGCTCTAGCAGCACATGTTGGGAAGTGCAAATTATGCTTTTATATTAATATATAAATCGTCTTGCTTGGTCTTGCCTCATTTTGCCAGACAGCGAAAGACGCATTTGATGGTTCTGGTTACCTTCTCACCCCCTGTGTGCAAAACAGCTGAATGTCAAACCATACTTCCTTACAAGCATTATGGGTGATTAATACAGGGCTGATCAATGAACACTATTGTCTTTTCTGTATTTCCTGTAGCACCTTACAGTTGAATTTAAGACTGCACTGCATGACTTGATGTAGTTTTGTGATGTGATGGTTAAGCCCAGCTCTAAGACTATATTTGCTTCCTGAGGTCGTTTGATCAGAGGCATAAAATTCTTGCAATGTATCATTACGGAGGACAGCAGAGTATGTGCATTAATTTGGAACGTTGATTGAAACTGACTGGAACTCGGTTTGAACCGCACACATTCCAGCCAATCAGCATTGAATATTCAAAAATGTTTGCCATTTTTGACCGCAGAACTGCCCCTCACTGGATGTTTTTTGTTTTTGGCACCATTCTAAGTAAATTCTAGAGACTGTTGTGTGTGAAAATCCCAGGAGATCATCAGTTACTGAAATACACAAACCAGCCGTCTGGCACCAACAAACATGCCACAGTCCAAATCACTGAGATCAAATTTTTTACCCATTCTGATGGTTGATTTGAACATTAACTGAAGCTCTTATCATGCTTTTATGCATTGCACTGCTGCCACATGATTGGCTGATTAGATAATCGCATGGATGATTGTTGGTGCCAGACAGGCTGGTTTGTGTATTTCAGTAACTGATGATCTCCTGGGATTTTCACACATAACAGTCTCTAGAATTTACTCCAGTCCAGTTTCTCGCTGTTTTTTTTTTTCTCAATATGTAGTCCAATGACAGAAATATGGTGAGTGGGACATGCTTCAACGAGTTCTGCAACTGTTTTTGTTCCTCTGTAATCGGTATCTATACCACCTTAGAATCATCATTCCCCACTTTGGGCTTGCCTCACAATTCAAAGATTTAGAGCTCACACACACGTATGTAATGAGGGCTTGTGGAAGCACAGCTCCCATAATGAGGTGACAAACAGGTATAAAGACAGTTTGTGTGTCTCTAACGGATACACTCTGTCTAATGATCCAGTAAAGACGTCTGCAGGTGCATCCGTTTAAACTGAATTCCTCTAAACACACATCCCTGAGGTGTTTCAATGAAATAATAACTTGGCAAACAATACCAAAATATTGCATTCTGCTTCTAATTTCCTCTTTCTATAGGACTACAAAGCAATGTTTGTCTTCCTTAAGAAAATGTCCTAAGAAAGTTTTCCTTTCGTGATGCCAGGCAAATCTCAGCGTTTGAGTCTAAAAGATCCCTAATGCAGAATTCCTCTCTTTAGAGAATGTAGAGAAAATGGCTTCACACGCTGATGATTTACGCATTAACAAGATTTTTTTTTTGTGCCAGTTTAGGAAGGTTTAAGATTAGCATGGGCCATACAGAGAGCTTATTGTGTAATAAGCTTACATCACATTACTTTTAAAAGATAAGAATTTTAACAGGAGTACGTTGCTATTATAATGTGTGCTATTAATGCTAAATGTCCTTTACTTGACCTTTATGAATTTTGTATGTAGCTCAAACTTTATATAGGCAATATAGCTCTATATTTTTTAAAGGTGCTGTATTATACCTAGTACCTTCTAAAACAGTGTTTACAAAGTGCTTTACAGAAGACATATTTCAATGGTCACATTCAGTACATACAAATGGAATAGAAACAGAGAATACAATTTTATGAAATAATAAAATACATAGAAATAAAAAAAGAAGAACATGAAATGTGAGGAACGTACATTACTTGAGGAAAACATGATCACACAGGAAAGCGACATGCTACTTCCGAATAGTAATGTACCCTGAAATCAACACTATTCTGCTGAATTACTGACAAGCAGCATCTCCCTTCAAACATTTTTGCATCAATTCAAAATTTCCTTGCACCTTTTCCTGTGGTTCTACTGATAGCGTGTCAAGTGAGCAATCTCTGAGACATGGGATCTGTTCCCATGGAAACCAAAAGGTAATGGTGTTTACACTGAGACATGATTTTTGGTCCCGTGAGAACCAGGAACTATTTGCGTTCACGCGAACAATGGTGAGTACAATTCGGAGGTTGCATTTTCTCAACTGACGGTTCAATTTGGGGTTGAGGTTTGAGTTAGGGAGTAAAGCCCAAAGTATACTTTGGTTGTCTGCATTGGTGATCACTCTGTGCACAGTATGTGATGCAAAATTCGTCATCGGCGCAGTCTGCGCGGACTGTCCGCACACGGCCCAGATTTTTCCGATAGTACTTGTCTGTACTAAATAGTGTCTCAGAGTCATAGTGTGCAATACATCAGTTAGAAATGACTTTGCACAGTAAGTGTGAGTCTGATAAATCATGTGTTCTATTTAATAATTTGCAGAGTTGGTGAATGTACCTTTTAAAGTGTACTTACGTTATTGATATTTCTGGATGAGAGCAGCAGACCATGTCTGGTGATCTCTTTCCTGCTCACACATACAGCCTGCGTGCAGGCGAGAGAAAAAGTACTTTGAAAGAGTACACGCTGCTGCTCTCAGCCAGAATAATCACACGTAAGGACATATACGCATTAAATGGATGTGTAGTATCAAATACACAGAATGTATGATAGTACTAACCATAGAGAGCAGATCAATATGAAGACAAAGCCAAATCCCGGACATTTAGAAGCAATTTTGAAATCCCGGCCAGATGCTGCTTTGAAGTCTGAAAAAGAGTACATGTCTGGGAAAAAGAGGAGGTATGGTCACCCTATGTTAAATCATTTTTTTCAGTGAATCACAAATGCCATGGACTTGGACGGACTCAGAAAATAATCCCCAAGTCCGAAAGGCTCGAGTCCGAGTCAAGTCTGAGTAAAAATGCATCTGAGTATGTGACAAGTGCAAGTCCATTAAAATTGGACTCATGACTCAGACTCGAGTCCAAGTACAAACTCGAGTACCGCAGTTCCATATATTTCATCATTTAGAACAACAAATAAAACTTGCTTTTGACACCGCCTTGTTGACATGTCAACTCAACAACACTTCCAGCTTTGGTCACTGGGGGCAGTGGTTCAAATTCCGGTAAGCACAGAGTGATTTTAGCAGCAGAACTTTCAAAAACGTATTCAAAGTTTTCAAAGTCAATATTTTAAATAATCTACATAATCTGTATTAATAGTCCAATAATATTATCATCCATATCTATAGTTAGGCAACAATTGTTTTTCAAAATTACAAGATTCTAAACCAACAAGATTTACATTTATAATGAAAGTACTGAAAATAAATTAGATAAGGGCTGCACATGGGACAATGTTAAAAGCACAACTCTTAAAAGCACATCCTGCTGCTTCAAAAATCAGGAAACCTGTTTCTGATAAAAAAAAAGGTGTCTCCTGTTGATAAAGTCATCATGTTCTTTGAATAACTTACATTGAATTATATGTGAACTCATTGAATCAACATGATAAAAGAACTCCCCTGACAGAGCTTGACAAATATGAAAAAGTAATTGTGTGAGTTCAGCTGTATGACTCTTTTCTCCCAGAAACTCTGTGCTGTATGGAAGAGAACTGAATTCTGGAGCATGATCATTATTCCAGAACAGCATAATGGGGCTGAAAGAGTGTTTGTTATATTTATATGAAAAAGACCTTTTGGCTCTGAGATTGAGCTGCTTCCACATGGTGGAAACTTCTGTCTGTGCAGCTTAAGCGCTCAGATCTGTGGATCCAGTATGGATGAAGGGGTATCCCCTTACATGTGTGCTTCTGTAAGAACACTTCACCCCCAGGAATACAGACCCAAACGGAGAACAGGTCTCAATCCAGACGAAAAGCAATGTGTGTAGATCTACTGTCATTCTGTTATACTGTAATGAGGACTAACTCCTAAAGCTCTTGTTTGTGTATGAGTAAACAGCACAGGGAGGTCTAAGGGGGTACAAAATGTTCAATGCCACCTCAGTCATCTCCACCAAGAGCCTAACATCTGCACAGCATATGCACGTCACATTCTCTACTTCAGGAAACCGTGACAACTGTGTTAGGTCTGCATGCCTTCAAAACACAGATATGAGGTGAAACTCTATCCCAAGGACTTGACTTGACCTCCGAAGCAGAGAGACCAAAAGATGGTCATTGAGGAAGTAAGTCATGACTATGGGTATTTTTTTCCTTCCATCCTCACTGTTTTTCATTTGTTTTCCTGTGTAAACATTAGGCATGGCATAAAATAGCAATATATTGATTATTGATCGGCACATTATTTTATCAATATATTTTTGAAGCACTGATATATTAACATTGGCTGACATTTAAATCAGAAGCCTAATTTGCATGCTTTCCAATTAATTTAGTTGGGCTCTGTTGAATGTGTGGTGTTATAGCATTGGGAGACCACAAGGGGGTGATATAAAGTTTTCTGAAGCAGGTCGCAAGGCACAGGTATCAAATCATAGAATGGGTATTTTAGAACTTTTTCCACAGGACGCCTACACATTAAAGTTAAAAAAGGTTTTTGTTCTTCGAGAATGAACGTGATGTTGATGAGTTTGCAGGTTAGTGTATAAAACTGGTTTAAATCTGCAAACTGAAGGATTAGAAATTATTATGCAATTTCTCTGTATGCAGATTTGAAGAGTTTTAAATCAAGCTTTCAAACCACAAAAAGACATATTTGTAACTGAAAATACATCGTGTAGGCTCTATGAAAGATGCATATACGCAATATATCATTCACTGATGGATAAAGTAAATAATCTTTGTCCTTTGATAATGATTTGGGTCAAATTTAATAGAAAACTATGCAAGTTGCATTCTGTGGCACTGCACATTTTTTAAAACTGCCTCCAGAGATGGTGATTCCCTGATGTGTCTGTACCTTCATAGAAAATAATTTTTTAATTTTAGAATGTTCAATGTCGTCCATCAGACACGTCTGGTGTACAACGGGTTGCCCTATTAATATCTGAAAAAATCCTGATATATATCGTTAATCATTAGAAAAATCTTGCGATTAACAATGCATGAAAAAGGCATCAATACCAAACATAGTAAACATGCACAGCAGAACTCGCACAGCAGAACTGCGTATTTTAGATGCAATGCCATATGTTCGATGTCAGTGGCCACTAAGTCTCCTAGCTTGTTGTGGACAAATAATAGTGAATTTATTAGTCTGTTTGGACAACTCAAAAGTTCACCTACGTGACAGACCCCTCCCCCTGCACTTATTTGTCTCTGTATCCAAACAAGTGGCTTCCAGATGGGATTGTTCCAGCATAACCAGTTACAGTTCAAAGTCTGTTTGAGAAAAGTGCATTCGAGTGGCTAGTGAGATTATTTTAACTCCTTTCCTGCTCGACAGAGAGCTATCTGTCCACACAGACTCTTGAATTCTTCCTTTGTGGAAATTCCCAATGTGTAGGAAGCGAGGAGAGGGTCTTTAGAATACGGAAACAAACAAACATGTTTGGACTTATCCTGGGAAAGCATTAGAAACCTCAGGAGTTGCTCTCGTGTCAGACCGAAATGAAAGATGAAAGACAATCCACATTCAAACATGGTCACAGGCATATCATTTATGCCATTATCATTCAAGGCCCAAGCACTTATGATGGAATGGCTGGTGCTCCTCTTCAAGCCTGTCTTTACAATAACACGAACGAGACTTTTCTTTTTGTAATTACAGAACTGGAGCTTAGCTGTCACAGGCCTGTGTGCACACATATGGCTGGCGCTCTATCACATCAGTCTGCAAATGATTATCTCCACTGACACACTGGTTATAAATAAGAGCTCCCTGCCGAGTTTGAGGGAACAGTCATCTGTGGCAGGATTGCATGTGAAGTCATCGCGGTACCCATCAATTTGCTATGTTCTATCCCTCATAAAAATTCTTGCAGCAATTCGGTTTGGATGCTGCAGGCTCATCAAAAAAATCTCCAACAGATGAACAGGTGCTGTTGATTAACTTTGAGTCCTCAGGAGAACATGACCCCTGGCCATCTGCCGCAAGAGTGCAAAGAAGATGCGTTTATGGAAAAAGTTTTACCACAATAATCCTGGCAAATCCCCCTTTTGGAAACAAAAAACACCAGAAAATTACTAGACAATTTCTCAAACAATCTGAATCATTCTTTCCATATCTACATTATTTAACTGTCTGTGATTATACCCTGCCACCCTAATTGTTTCCACAATTCTCTTAAAATGTTAATACCTGGCAATAAAAAACTAAAAACAAGGTGATGATGTGCAGAAACCTATTAAATTACCTGTACAGTATGTGTTTGCACAAACTGCATCTCGGGAGAACAAGTTTAGCACATCAGTACAGATTATTAGGCTTAATATCAGCGCTAATGTTTGGTGTAGGCATAGGAAATTGCAGCCCTATGTAGTGACTTAAGGCACAGCTGGCATACAGCTGTTGATCTGCTGCCAAACAGCAATCAAGTTGCTTGCTGGAGATAAATGTAGAAGTGGGAGATGTAAACACATATGGTCTGATGTCTCACTGACAAACTGATTACTGCTACCTGGTCTCCTAAAATCAAGTTACTATACCAATTTTTTGGTAAAATGATTTTTATGTGCCTCATTGAACGCATTACGGCAGTTTCATGGTGATAGGAACTCTAAAGGCACTACAACAACAACAACAACAATGGGCCTCATTCATAATTTTTGTTTTGTTTTAAATATTTGAGTAAATTGGGTGTAATTTACATGTAAATTGAAGCTGTCCTCCAGATTCGCACACGCTTCACACCCCCCCAGATTTTTTGTTAAATGTGTGTATGTTTGTGAATGCCAATCCTTCGTAAATTGAGCGCATGTGCACGTCCATTAAAATGCCATATTTGGAAGTCTTCAGACTCACTAGAAAATGAAAAAGGAAGCGTTTTGAACATACAAAAACTTTCATGAATCTTGACATTTTTAATGTCTTTACGAACGATTTACTCAAAACATCGTTTCGCTGGTGTTTCGTGAATGAGGCCCACAAATCATGAAAAAAACCTTAACGTTCACAGCCACTTTCTTTTTGCCCTGTTCTTCACACAATGCTATCTCATGACATCTAAACACTTTTAACATTGAACACTAACGTTTGAACTACATAACCAACTACCTTTACGATGTAAATGTTCGAATGTGATCAAATTGCACCGTAACACAACTAATATCACGTTGCACTTGCTATACAAATGAGCTGATTCTGCAATATTGCAATACACGTGAGTCGACACGTGAGCTGAAAGTCTCATAAGTAGGGATGATGGAAATCGTATGGATTTTACGATTCCGGTTCAGATTCCTCTTAACGATTCCAAATCCTCTTAATGATTCTTTCAGTACTTTCAAGGAAGGATTATTATTTTTTAATACTGTAAGAATTTAGTTCAATGTTCGGTCTGCATCAGAGAAAAATTGCATGTGCGAGAACCGTTAACCGAACGGAAAGTCATGAAAGTCAAACGGTTTCTGTATTTTTTTTTTAAAACGGTTCTCGGTTCCTAACCTTACATGTACTGTAAGCATTACAAAATGACATGGTTGCTTGAACAGTTGCTTTTTTCACATGCTTTTAAAAGACACTTTCGGTTAGGTTTAGGGTAGGGATGTACATTTTGTATATTTAAAACTTGATAAAAGTTTTAACCTTAAAACATTATTTGTTTGGGAAACAATTATACTCACTTTTAGTGGACATTTAATCTTGAAACTGCTACAATGCGTCTAATGAACCATGTATCGTGATTTTGCAATTTTTCTTTCAGAGTGATGTAAAATTAAATGTGAGCTATAAAGTGTTTTTTTTTTTTTTTAATGAAGAACTCATTAAAGTGTGTATGGCAGCAGACTAATAAACCCTAAGAACCTTGTAAATAAAAAGTTATGGAGTCTTGTGGGACATCTGGTTTCATCTCAATATGGAAAAGCAAAAATGTAGGAAAAAAAAAAAAAAAGAGTAAAGACTGAACAAAGAAAATGCTGTCTTAAGAAATTCACCAATCATGTGCTGTTGTTTTATGGAACTGAGATCTCTTGATACTATGAGGCTGAGATTTTAAATATGTTTAAAGTCTACTTCACCCAGTTGTTTTCAATATGCTGATGAATTGTCTACTGTAGTTGCTTCAAACAGTAACATCTTCAAATGCAACACAGCAGAGGCTCATGGGGGTGAAACATTTTTTAGCAGTCGAATGGCTGAGATAAGCCAATTCTGCAAGGACATATTGCCAAAACATAAACTTTGCTCTCCTAAATCAGGGTTGAGGCATGTCTGGCCACTATGCTGGAATCTTCAAGCATTAATTATGGACACACAGTGAATACATGATATGTTGTGTGCAGGATGATCTCATGAGAAAGTCTTTGTGGTCAGTCTTAACAGTCTTTTTGAGGAAACTAGCAAGTCTGTTCCATCTCCTCTGAGGCATGTTGTTTTTTCTCTTTTAAAAACAAAATGTTTATCACCACATTGTCTGGACTCAACTGTCAGTTTGTTGATAAAAGTTTTGAGATGTTCCAGATATCTGCAGACAGTTGGCTTTCATAGTGACACGAATTATTTTAAAGGTACAGGTCACACAAATATGACATTTCCGTCGTAATTTATGGAAAACCTGTGGGTTTGGAACAACATGAGGGTGAATACATGTTGACAGAAGTTTCATTTTTGGGTGACCTATCCCTTTAACTGTTTAGACTGCAAATGACCCGATGAGCACTACAGATGTTGCGTTGTAAGGTCCTGTCTGGGAAGTGTGAGGTGTCCTGTAAAACACTGTCTGTTTAAGAGATTGCGGTTTGACTGTATCTCAGGAATGCCCCTGCAGCCGTCTGTGCGTACCTCACAGGATGATGATTCTCAACTTCTCAGTCTTATTTGCCTTCTGTCTGACTGAGAAGGACTGGACATTCTTGCCTGTGAGGGAAAGCAGAGCTCAGTGTGTGGGTTCAAAAGTATACAGACAGTTGTTTTGGTTGAAGAATTACTTTTTTTAATGAGATTGATCTAGACAGACTCTTACATTGTAAAAATGTTTTGTCCATGTGATAACCACACAATTAACAGGGTTAAAGTAAAAAAAAAATATATATATATATAATTTAATATGACTGAAACAACCTGATTTCATAAGGTTACACAGAAGCAGTTTTTAAGGTTCAGATCGGGTAGAAATAACTTCTTAAAGGGAAAGTTCACCCAAAAGGGACAATATTGCCATCATTTACTCACTATCATGTCTTTCCAAACCCATATGATTTTCTTTCTTCATTGTAACACAAAAGGAGGTGTTAGGCAGAATGTTGGGGACTGAATGCCTCCATCATCATTCACTTTCATTGTACAGAAAAATGCAATGAAAGCGAAAGGTGACTGAGGCTGTCAGTCCCCAACATTCTGCCTTAAGTGTTCCACAGAAGCAAAAAAGGGTTTGGTGCAGCATGAGGGTGAGTAAATTATAAAGGGTAAACTATCCCTTTAAAGCTGAATGTGTTAAATGCTTTTTTCAAAAAGTTTATGCAGAGAAAACTAAACAATAGAAGACAGGGAAATGTTTGGGAAACCAAGGCCTAAACAATATTTTCACTGGTGGTGAAGAAATTACACATTTTATTGAAGTTCTTGTTCCAAGTAACAAATGCCTATATTTAAATTTGACAGTGTATTAACAAAGACGAGTGCCCTTGAATTTAAAGAGACAGTGATGATATAACTGATCAAGCATCTATGCAATAACTCATTCTTTTATGTAATATAAATACTTGAAGGGGTCATGACATTAGGAATAACATTTTCCTTGATCTTTTGACATCTAAAAGATCATTGTATTGTAAAAACATACTGTTAAGTTTCAGAACTGAAAACTTCCTCCTTAGTAGGAAAAGAGCATTTATTTAAACCAAGCTGCGAAAACGGCTCGTATGGAATTCATGAAACTTGTGATGAAACAAGGACCAAATGCATCTGCATACGAAACATGCCAATTTTTCCGTCATTGCACCCTTGGCTCCGCCCACTGGTGCTCAGTCAGTCCCACAGGTGTAGAGGAGAGAGATGGGGCCTGTCATTGGAGATACATTCTAAGTGGACTTACCCTTACCTGTATGGATTAAAGTTTTTCTACATAAACATGCACAGACAGACATCTTTGACTGCTTGATACATATCTCGGGCCACTTTTAAAAGATGCTGTGTCAAGTTACAACTCTAAAGAGGAGAAGCTCTGTGTCATTCAGCTGCAGCCTCCCGTTCTTTCACCAATCTGTGCTATTTTTAGTTATTGGTGTATGAAAACATGATGGAATGATACTGGAAACTGGATGTTGATGTGTCTTCAGTTTAATTTAGAGTGGATTATATGTTTGGCTCATATCAAACCAGTCATATGATTCAAACTTTGCAAAGGAACTGTTATTGAAGGATGGGGCAGTAAAAACACTCTGCCCCAAGAGTAAACTGATTCATTCATGAATATTTCATATGTTATGACTGTGTGTCTGAGTTTATGGTGCTGACACCGTGTTTACACCAGGCGTCTACACAAACTTTCTAAACCAGGGGTTTTCAAATTGCATGCCTCCGCAGGGGGGCGCTAAGGAGGGAGACGAGGGCAGGGAAAAACAAAACAAAAACAAAAAAGAGGAGAGGGAAAGGGCAAGGCGGAGAGACAGCGAGAGAGAGAAAATAAACTTGCTCGCCGGTTTCCCAGACACGCCGTCGCCTGGTCCTCGATCACTCCTCCACCCTCTGGCAGACGACAGCCGCTTCTCCCCGGGTGGACCGGAGCCAGTCCTCTGACCCCTAGTGGTCACTGTCTCATGTGGCTCTCTCCTGAACTGCAGGGATACTTATCCCCCTCCTCGGCTGATTAGCCCAACTACGCACGCCCGGCCCCGCCCTCCTCCTCATCACATTGAAAAACTTGGACATTCAAGAAGTTTGTGTTTAAACCCTGACATTTAGTTTTTATAATGTTGTTGAGCTGGTTCATTCTCTTCTGATTGAGTTTCAGAAATGCTGTATTCCAGGGGCTGCAATATGTTAGCCAATCATAACAGTGGGCATTTACATTTAAGTTATAAGGAGGCGCTTAGACCAAAACTGAGTGTTTCAGACAGAGGGCCAGAGACAGGGTGCACAATTATCATATATGGCAAAATTTTAGACAGTTTTAATGCAAAAAAAAAAAAAAAAAAAAAAAAAACTTTACTAACATTATCAGTGGATCTCATGGAAGATAATAAAACTATATATATATATATATATATATATATATATATATAAAAAAAGAGCATTTCATGACCCCTTTAATAATGTCACATACAATTAGAAGAATACGAATCAAAGGAAAGGAAAAATTGTGTTAAACACTGTTTCATTTTCCAAAGGAAAATTATACATCAATTCGTGGGGAACTGAAAGCTAGATATCCCCCCTGAAGGAGAGGCCCATGACAGCCCACACAATGACCCTTGAGCTCAGGCCCCCTCAAAGAAAACACAGAGAGGAGTTGGTGTCTGGAGGAGACCTGTGTTTAGACAAAGACAGTATCTGGAGAGAAAATACAGTAAAAGAGGAGAGTTCTGCAGCTTTGATGTTTAAAAGAGTTAGTATGAGGAATGTTGTTTAAGCTACACTGCCTTTCACATCAGTCACATCACTGTAAATATAAAACAAACCCCCATTTAAATAAAGCCCCACTTTAAAAAAAATGAGCTGTGGAATCGTTGCCACGTAACCCACAAAAATACAAACAACTTCAAACGGGATTCATTGAAGGAAAAGCCTCTAATTAGCAAAGGGAGATTTTGAAACTAATGACAATAAAGGAAAGAAAAACAGAGTTGCCCTTTTAAGAAAACCCAAATCACTTTTAATTTGACGGTACTGTTTATACCACATCAACCGCAATGACACAAAGCAGATTTAATCTGTTTTGGAAAAACGTTCCAGGCAACTTATCTCCAACTCACTTTCACTGACAAACATGGTTTCAAGTGAGACAAATTGAGATAAAGAGGCAGAGAGAGAATTTTAGCCGACTCAAATTACCAGAGGGCCCGTTCTTTGCACAGATAGTGTGTGCTGGTTTCCAGGACACTATCTCAATCACACTAATTGTTCTTTTTGTGCTTTTTTTGCAAAACAGAAACTGATGAGTGTCAGCTACTGAACTTAATCTCTTTGATATTTGAAAAAGGTGCTAGTGTTCCAGTTAAAATATTGTACATTACTGCATGACATGTTTATCTATTTAATGGTCAATGACATAGCATAATATTTATTTAGTCCAATTCTACTTAGCTGTTAAAAGTACATTAAAAATGCAATAAATAAAAAAGCTATTTCTTGAATACACCTCTACTACACATTTTTTTAAGGAGCAAGGAACGTATTTTAGTACATTTAACTGGATGCCCTTACAAAAATCGAGAGTTTATGTCAAACTTTGTCCATTGTTGCCAAAGGTTTGATGGAGGTTTACTTCTACAGGTGAAAAGCAGCAAACTTAGGGCAAACATTTGTGGCAAATCAAAAGCTCATTTGCATGTGAAAATAACAAACAGCACATTTGAGGCAACTTTGTGGCTAGTTTATTTATTTTGGAAAAATCTATTGTTTTAAAAAAATTTATGAACCCAACATGGACTCAGATTTATACAAATTTGATGCATGTGTTTTAACTAGCTTAGACTTTTAAAGGATTTCTATTTTTTTTTTTACATGATCTCAGATAATCTTGTTGTCAGCGACCCATATAGGCTACATAAATAGAGCTAATGTATATAGGCTAACCCATTTTAGTGTGTTAATAATGGGTAGTTGTTGCAAAATGTGTCCATGATACTTTTTGATCAACATTAAGATTTCAGGTGAACATATTTGTACAAGCAAACTTGTATTTCTAAGGTCCAACCTGGTCACCATTCAATTTCACCAGTCGATTTTTAAACACCTTTTTTGCTTCACTAGTTCATACTTAATGGCCCTGCGGTATAGCAAATATTCATTTTAATCTAGCAATTAATATAAGGTCATCAGCCTGCATGCTATAGAACAATTAGCAAAATGCTAATAGTTAGCATGCCACACCTCAGGATATGTCAACTTCAAGCATTGCATGTCAACTACCATAAGATATATTTAATAGGCATACAAAGATGCACTACCACTTTATACTAAGAGATACGAAATGTCACAATGTTGAAAGCAGATCTAAAAATTGGAAAAATGTTTTCCACAGTTTTCAACAGTCAACAGAGTGGGGGAATCAGTGCCAAATACTTCACATGGTAGTTTGTTATGACCAAAATCAGGCTTTTTAACAGCTGGGTGTGACTTTACTTACAGTTTTCAGTTTCCACACTTGAGGATTTTTCTTTTATCATCTAATTGCTCCTCTTCCAGTGGTATGAGTGGGAAAATAAAAGAGCTCTTCAGAGAAATATTGCCACCCTGTGAACACTCTGTGGAGCACAGTCTACACGAAACCTAAAGGTGCCGACAAGCAAAAAAACACTTCGTAATGGGTCAATACGTGCCTTTTGGCAACTAAACACCTCAGATTATTTCAATTCTGCTTTGTTGAACCCCAATTAGTAAGGATAGAAGAAAAAAGTAATGTTGGTACTTCTTTGAACATGTCAAATGATTTAAAAGAAGCCTCTTCCACTCAAGAGCTATTTGAAAATGCAATTAAAGTGTAAATATATCTTGAAAGCAGCTTTAAGCAAGGGTGGGACTAGATGCACTGGAATAAGACAGAGCAATGTTTTCATTAAAATGAATGTTTTCGTTTCTCTGAAGTGGGTGATGAAACAGGCTTTCATAATCTGTGAACGCAATCTCACAGCCATTGAAGACAAAGCGAGACACGCCAGCAGATGGATAATTGAAAGCTAAAATTAAAGCTCATCATCTAATAGAGACAACAAGATGGAGAAATTCATTTGAAACTATGCAATTTATCACAAAGACACAGTGGTAAGGGCCAAAACACAAGCAGCCTCTACAGCAGGGATGGAAAACAGCATGACTCTAAAATACAGGTTCAGACTTACATGTTCCAGTCAGTGCCAATGACAGGCAAGGTGTTTTTCCATGAACTGCACTATGTAATTTGTGCTTGTGCCCTTCAGCGAGCAATGTGACCCCAATGATGGCATGTGACTTTAGTCTAATTATGCATCACTTTCCATTCACGTCTTAAAATCGGCTTTAACTGATAGCTTGCAACTGCAAAATGTGAATACAAATTAGTTACTGTAATCTATTCTTTTTCAGACAAAAGTAGTATAGCATTTATTTATTTTTACTCAGATTAAATGTTTAATCTGATTACAATTTTAGAATTACTTTGATCTCTGATCTACAGAGGAAGGCTCCAAACACTGACAGTGAAACATATGAATGAAATGGTGCATCCAGGCCTAGCCTTGTTATAAGAGCTAACTCATGTGACCTGCTGGCAAGAGAGCATTTATTTCTATATATTTTATTACTATAACTTGATAAAAGATAAAAGAACAGTATTGCTCAAGAACAACCAGAAGGCAGAACTCTCACAGACTTTATTGTGTCCTACTTTGAGGAAGTATTTAGAAACAAACCATAGCAGATAGGATACAGAGTATTTGAGAGGAGAACATGGACCCACAGGGTAGAAATATTGAATGTGGAAAGTTGTTATGCCTTCCAGCATTTAGTCATTTTTCTGTTCACACTAAAAGTGAAAATGCTGCATTGCTCAAAACAATTACAGCCAATCAGACAAGGAACTTTGGATCAACAAGATTTCTCTGTGAGTAGAGCTACCCAGCACGACACAGCAGAAATAGAAACAAATAGACACACTTGTGTCCGAAATCACATACTGTCAGAGGACTGTATTTGATCAAAGACACACTTTTTGGCCAGTAAAAGTACATTATTTAGGTGCGCATGGGAGTAGTATAAATAGATTCTAGACTTACTTCATCCAGTGACGTGGTTATTGACCCATGACCCAAATATATGATTTAATAACAACAACCACAGAAATTATTTACTCTGTGTGGCAGGGTGGAGGGCGGGGCCGGGTCGTGATCCTACACACCCGGTCCCATATTAGGCTAATCAAGCCTTTGAGAGGGATAAAGGTCGACTGCAGAGGATCGTGCAGGAGAGAGAGATTGTTTACGGACATGTCCGTCATGTGTGTGTGTGTTTGTCCTTTGTTTCAGTTTATTATTAAAATATTATTTATGTTGAAAAGCCGGTTCTCGCCTCCTCCTTTCCATTGATCACTTTACACTCTGGTTTTGTTAAAGGCCCAAGCACCATTTAAGCAAAAGGAACATCTTTCTTGGTATACATACTACTCCAATGGCATACTGTCTTTGGCATACTGTATAATAGGGAAGTATATTCGGATGCAGGGCAAGAGACCGCCAAAATGTCCTGTCGCTCGTTGCTGGTTAGGAATTAGGATTTACATGGAAGAGATTGTTTTGCTTGTAGCTTTATTGCACTGATTAAAAGGGGGAAAAAAGTTAAAAGTTAAGTTGTAATAGTTATCACGTTTCAAAAATCAAAAGAAGAATGCCTGAACTTTGCTTCCTAAGAGGCTTACTTCTTGCGGCAAAAAAATCTAGACACAGCACAATGACTGGAAAAGAATACAGGTGTCTCAAGACGTGTTTTTAAAACTTGAATTCTTTTTAACCTGACAAAATGTCTAAAAACCGCGGAACTCCTGTGCAAGGTGCTGAAAAATCAGGGATGCAGCACAACAGTCAAAGATGTCCATCTAGTGCAGGGCTATTTAACTGGCTGCCTGCGGGACAGTTCTGGCCCATTTGAAATTTTCAGTTGTCTTAGGGGCTGTTCACACTGACCTTCTTTTGTGTTCGTTCATGCTGTTTTTCAATTGTTTTCGAGCTAGATGCATGTTGCACCACCAAGATTAAAGAACTAAAATCATGGCTGACTGAGAAGCGTGAGTTTGGAGAAACTGAAAAGTTCCGTTCATTAATTTGTTAAGGAAAACATTTGATTTGAAATTGCATATATAACAAACTTACATTTGGAATGCATAAAACTTCACCAAAAATAACAAATTCACTGTTGTTGTTTAATAAAATTTGTATTATTAGTTTTAATTGTTCTCTCTGTTATTGTCATGTTTTTTTTCTCCAGACTTTTCTGCTTGAAAATATTTCTCATGAAAAAAAAAGCTAAAATCTATGAACCCAGACGTTTTATCTATATAGTAAACACATATAATAGACCTACTATAACATGATATCTGATAGAAGATTTATGTTAAAACATTCTTGGCCCGCATGCATCAGAGACTTTTTCCATCTGGCCCACTTGTCGATGAGGCTGAATAGCCCTGGTCTAGTACATGTTTACATATAAAAACAATTTAAAAAACAGCGCAGATGGACACAAATATGTGTTCGGTGTGAACGGACCGAAACTGTATAATTCTTTGAAGACATTCTAAGACAAATTATTAGATAAAAAAATTTAATAAAATGTCTCCATGAGAAATAGAACATTTACAGGTGGTTTGGAACATTTACGAATAGCTATGGGAGATCTTATGTATCCTTAAAGACTGATATTATGGTTTATAGTGGTATTGTATATCACCACAAAAAACACCTAAAAATGTGAACTTGAGTGTTTTAGAGGAACTCATGGGAGAACGGCTTGACAATGGACTGGTATTATATTTTGCTGACATTTGATAATGATCAAAAAATATTTCCAAAGGTACTAGTTAGTTCTCAAAAGATATATGTCATGCTGTAACCTGGTATCATAACTGCTTTGGGAGTACAAACCTTTTATATGATTACATACTACGTAGATGCAATAAAAATTTGATTTCACCATTGATTGCTAAAGATAGAAGTTTTTTTTTTTTAACAACAAACAAAATCTGGGACAAAAATCATGAACAAAAATAAAAAAAATGCCCTTTTCAGCCAGAAAGGCTTTATAATTGATTGATGACAAAGACAAAGAATCAGACCAGCCTTGCAGTCTGATACCATGTAGCATAAAGAAGCAACTCCTGATTTCATAAGTTGATTAGATGACCTTTAGATTCGGTGGGCAAACACCAGCCCAGCATCAGAGCTTTCACAGATCCTCAAACTGGAACTTGATTCTCGCAGTGCAAACAGGTCGAAAAACTTTACCCCTGAAATTACACATGAAAACAGATCAGCCACTTGAACCAAAAAGCCCTTTGATTTACATCTTAAAAATTAAAGTAACCAAAGGACCAAAACTTTGAAGTAATCCACAGTTGTTTAATCCTTGTCTTCTTTAGTGATCCTATCAGTTTTGGGTGAGAACAGACCCATGAATCTTGACATCTGCAGTCTCCTTGGTGGTCATGATTTCAAGCTCGATTTCACTTCCTAGCGCCATCTAGCGCTCTGCAAATGCATCAAGCACTAGGAAGTGTAATGGAGCTTGAAATCATGTTCGGGCCTAGAGACTGCTGATGTCAAGATGTACAGTGAAAGATAAGTTACATTTTGGTCTGTTCTCACCCCAAATGCATTAAACCACAGGAGTCTTATGTATTACTTTTATGCTGCCTTTATGTGTTTTTTGGAGCTTTAAAGTTTTGGCCACCATTCACTTGCATTGTATGGACCTACAGAGCTGAGATAAAAGTTATAAGAAAGAAAGCCATACACATTTGGGATGGTATGAGGGTGAGTAAATGATGAGAGACATTTCCTTTTTGCGTGAACTATTCCTTTAAATGTGTATATGGGGGAAAAAAGCACACCATTCTCAGTGTGTGGTGAATAAAGTATACTTACGTGGAACTATTCAGCTTGCAGTAGTGCTTATTTCTTCTTCCCTCCTAATGACATATTTTCTGTTTTTTTCTTCTTCACCTCAATTAACAAAATACACACCTTTAAGTTAGCAAAATGGGGCTCCATCGATAATCTGTGATAATCCAGTTGCACACTGGATCACTGCATTTGACTAAAATGTTTCAAACACATATCTTTACAGGCAAACACCCAAAAATCTGAAAGCAGTACTATTTGTGTAACGTTTTGTCATCTTAGGTCCAAACCAACCACTACAGTTTATCAGGAAAGCTATCCTACATTCTAGGTTATATCCTGATATAAGGCCCACATTAAATCGGCTCCTACTGAACTCCAGAACATTCAGTCTTCTGTTTAATCAGCTTAGTTTAACACATTTTTATCATGTTTAAAGTCCAAAGTCAGCAAAGAAAATGCAAAAAAAAGTCTGGAGATTCCGTCTAGGCTAAGTCATTGGTAACTTTTAACAACATTACTATCAACTCATTTACATATAAAATCTGGAAAGCTATTTATCCTGTCATGTAATTCACAGAAGGTAGTCTGTACTGTATCAGCCACAACATTATAACCAAGTGCCTAATATTGTGCAGGTCCCCCTCGTGCCGCCAAAACAACACCAACCCGCATCTCAAAATAGCATTCTGAGATTATATTCTTCTCACCACAATTGTACAGAGTGGTTATCTGAGTTATCGTAGACTTTGTCAGTTTGAACCAGTCTGAACATTCTCTGTTGAACTGTCTCATTACTCAAACTAGCCACCTGGCACCAACAATCATGCCACACTCCAAATCACTGAGATCACATTTTCCCTCCATTCTGATGGTTGATGTGAACATTAACTGAAGCTCCTGACCTGTATCTGCATGATTGCATGTTGGTGCCAGATGGGCTGGTTTGTGTATTTCAGTAACTGTTGATCTCCTGGGATTTTCACACACAACAGTCTCTAGAATTTACTCTGAATGGTGCCAAAAATAAAAAAACATCCAGTGAGCAGCAGTTCTGTGGACAGAAATGCCTTGTTAATGAGAGAGGTCAACAGAGAATGGCCAGACTAGTTACTCAGTAAATCTGCATTAACTCAGATAACCGCTCTGTACAATTGTGGTGAGAAGTATATAATCTCAGAACGCTATTCTGAGATGTGGGTTGGCGCTGTTTTGGTGGCACGAGGGGGACCTACACAATATTAGGCAGGTGGTTTTAATGTTGTGGATGATCGATGTAGAATATACTGTAGGTCAAAAGCAACAAAGAGGCCACGACTATGAATGATATAAAAAACAGGAGCATTTACCTCGGTCATGGCATCGTCAATTTGCTTTAGCTCCTCGTAGTGGTCTCGTGAGTCTCTGAGAGGCTGCACCATAATCTCTTCAATCTGAGGGAAAAGCTGAGAGAAAAAAACAAACATTCACACCTACATATTCAACATTGTAGACAATACAACATATGATGTATTTCAATCATGTCATCATTTAAAGATTGACTGATGTTAAATGTTCATATACAGATATAAGATAACATATATATATATATATATATATATATATATATATATATATATATATATATATATTATACAGTATATACAGATATTAGGTAATATACATATTTCTTCAGAACTTGTCTCATATACCTTCATGACAGTTTCAAACATGGGAATAAGGACAAACTTAATGAAGCCAATCTGTGCCGTGGGTTTTGTCACTTTTTCTCTGTCCATGAAGGGCGCCACAGGAAGCCCCTCTGACTTCTCTCGATCACTCTGAACACAGACAATGGTTTTAAGTTAATTTCTGCTTGCTTTGAGGTCAGTTATATGCTAGTGTTCTCCAACAAGTTGACAAAATGTACTTTTAGCTATTTCCTTTATTTATAATTTTTTTTCATATTTTCTTTTCTGGGAAAAAGAACCGAAAATATTGATGACTCATACTCCTCTCACTCATTTCGCCCAATAATGTTCTCTAGAATGAGAATGTCCCTTCCCCTAATTA
Source organism: Xyrauchen texanus (assembly GCF_025860055.1). NCBI lineage: Eukaryota > Metazoa > Chordata > Actinopteri > Cypriniformes > Catostomidae > Xyrauchen > Xyrauchen texanus. Next base: position 18,871,114 of record NC_068311.1, read on the forward strand.
TACCAGTACTTCTAACAAGCAATAGAAAGTAGCAAATTATGTTCATGGCTGTGATGTAACCCTTAGGCTAATGACTGTTTAAAAAAACTGTCTGCCTAAAACAAGGAATGGGCCCTTTGATGTCCCATCCCAAACATCCTGTTTCAATCATAAATACGCCAACACACTGCACTTGACAAGTTTTTTTCATTTTCAAATTATCACATTGATAACTTTAAATTAGTGAGCCATTAGTATACATCAGAACCTGCATGAAGTATTCCTCCAGCAGACAGTCCACCCATGGCTCTGCCACCTCAGTGGGCCTGACCTCATTGGAAATGTCACAGCATTTGATAAGGACCATCTTCATCTGAAAATATAACAGGGGAACATGAAAACCCCATTTACACCTGGTATTACTGTAAGAGGCATTTAGGTAGATCGGATCACAAAACCACATATGGAGGTAGTCAAAAACGCATGTGACCACATCGCATATGAGGTGTAAACACTAATCCCTCCTGAATGCGTCCTGGACTGCAGTGAGTGCACCTGCACTCACCTGTCAATTGACGGCTGCGCTAAAACAAGAGTTTAACTTTGCCAGATACAAGCAGTTTAAAAAAGGATATAACCGTCCTTTCATATAATTTAAAAATAGCTAATGCATATACAAGCACAAGATCGTCACAGGTCTTCTTTAGTGTGTCTTATATAAACATGCAGTGACATAGATGACAAGCACACACATATTCCATTAAGCTCAGGTTAATATAGGTACTCCACTAAAACAATGGATAATTCTGCTCGAAATGTTGCGTTTGTGCTTAGACTGAATTTCAAGTGCATCTGGGAGAAACAGTGTGCTGGTTTTATTAGTACTTTCTTTGTCTTGTATGACTTTTATTATCATGCAGTAGCACACTGACAAAGTAATTGCTGTAAGTCCACTCGAAATCCAAACACAAGTGGTCACAGGAGGAGGCAGGTGTAAACAGATGTGTCTCGCTGACCACATGTGATCGGACACATCTTAATACCAAATGGGGTCGAAGAGCGGGTCAACAAATCTTTACCTGTCAAATTGCCAAATGCCATCTACACCAAACCAAAACCAAAGCCAAAAAAAGGTCTTATCGCACTGTGTTGTGTTCACTGCTGATTTAAGCCATGTGATGTTCAGTACATACAGAGGTCACGTGCTCCTCGTTGGTGAAGTCAAAGTAGTCCACTTTGTGCTTAAACGATTCCAGAATTTCACCATGCCTCGCCATGTCAGTCGCCAAAATCAGCGTGATGATAGCCTGCCAATAAATATTCATTTAACACAAATATTTAATATTAATTGTAGAAAAGATGTCTTAGATTGTAAGATAAAGTGATAGTTGAATTGAATTCTCTCATCATTTACTCACCATCATGCCATACCAGATATGTTTGACTTTCTTCTGCAGAACATAAACAAAGATTTTTAGAAGAATATCTCAGCTCTGTAGGTCCTTTCAATGCTAGTGAATGGTGGCCAGAACTTTGAAGATCCAAAAATCATATAAAGGCATCATACAAATCATTTTAAACTTAAATATTGATCTGTTTCTCACCCAAACAAAGCTGAAAAATTCTTCTAAAAATCTTTGTTTGTGTTCTATAAAAGAAAGAAAGTCATATACATCGATGACATGAGGGTGAGTAAATTATTAGAGAATTTATATTTTTGGGTGAACTATCCCTTTAAATGGCGGACATTTCATGGCTGTTCTAGGGAATAAATGGTGTACCTGTCGAATCTGTTTAAAGGCATCAGGGTCCACGTTGGCAAATATGTTACACTCAGGCAGCGAGAGTATCTGGAAGGCCACAGCGCAGTGATGGTTCTCCAGGGGAGATATGTCATTGTAGCGCACAGCCAGCTCAGTGCGAGCATTGATCTGATACCTGTCAAAGGACAGCCACTGAACATGCTAGATTATCGCATTATATATCAAGCCAGTGATTACTAAAATAAATGGCAAAAATGTATTACTGTAAAATTGACATCACAAATGTGGAGGAAAATACCTGTGTACACCTGTATGGTTTTTATAAGAACTAACTTGAGAACATAATGACACAGAAGCGAGGATCTTACGTGTTGTTGTATCCAGGGTGGTCCAAGTCATGACACACTGCAGCAGTCATTAAAATGCCCAAATCTGTCAGCGAAAGCTTTTCCTGGAGGCCACACACACAGCGATCCACTTTTACTGTTCCAGAGTAATTGCTGTGCTAATTGCTATGTATGTAAGAGAGTTCTCACCTGCAGGTTGCAGAGGTGGATCATGCCATACATCATCTGACTCACGCAGAAACAATGGCGAAAATTATGGAATGGGTTGGTACGGTAATTTTCCTGAATGCCCAGCTGAGAATATATAAATAGAATTATCATAGTTAAAGCTATACTGCATTAAGCTGGTAATTTATTTCACATGGAATTTCAGTTGAAGTTAACACATTTTTAAAGGGGTAATATCATGAGGAATGAAAACTTCCCACCAGTCCAAAAAGAGCATTTGTTGGTACTAAGCTCTCAACACAACTCATTCCAACCACAGTGAGTGCAGAAAAACGCTGTTGCTCATTTCATATGCAAGGAGGGCATTTGTATCTTGGGATAGCTCACCCAAAAATGAAAATTATCTCATTATTTAAACACCCTCATGCCATCCCATATGTCTATGACTTTGTTTCTAATGCTGAACACAAATTAAGATTTTTAAAAGAATATCTCAGCTCTGTAGGTCCATACAATACAAGTGTATGGGTCATAAAAGCAAATAAACACTAACGCCTAAATGTAATTCACAAGACTTCAGTGCATAAATCTATATCATATATCTGCAGAAGCAATATGATAAGTGTGGGTGAGAAACAGATCAATAAAAATGAAAGTGCAAACTGATAGTAAAAAGGACTTAAATCTACTGTTGTATGGATTCCTTTTTTTGCTGCCTTTCTGTCCTTTTGGAGCTTAAAATTTTGCCCATTCACTTGCATTGTATGGACTTACAGAGCTAAAATATTCTTCTAAAAATCTTTGTTTGTTTTCAGCAGAAGAAAGAAAGTCATAAATATCTGGGATGAGTACATTATGACAGAATTTTGGGTGAACTATCCTTTTAAGGCCAAAGCGTACTCTATTCAAGTACCTGAACGCAGACGCTAATAGTGACTCAAGCTCGAAATTGTGCGTTGTTGAGAATGACATAGGTACAGGCAGAGCCCCAAAAGGGCCGGGAGCTTCAAATCGCCAGCAAAGATTTAGGGAGTCCCTAACCTGACCTAACCCTTTCCCTAATCCTAACTGTGAGTGGAAGTAATGCCCCCTTTGGAGTTGGCACAACCCCCTTTTGGAGTAATCTGGCCTCCTCCTGGAGTAAACCCAGCCTCCTTTTGGAGAGGGGGGGATGATGATAATAATAATAATAATAATAATAATAATAATATATTTATTATATGGCTCCTTTAATATTATATTCCATTGTCTTACCAGCCAGCGTTTGAGAGTGATAGGGTTCATGTTAAACTCCTTCACAAGACCTAAGTCATGATACATGTACTCTAGGCAGCTCAGCATCTGAAAAATACACACAGTAAAGTCACTATCAAATATCTATCAAAGCAGAAATGTGAACGGCCCAAACATCATTGAATCTCTAAATGTTTTTATTGCACCAAGCTGACTAACTTCATTGTGCTCCCAATGCCAGACATCAAAGGTTGGTTTCTTCAGAGCTTCAATGGTCTCTTGAGAAAGCGTGTACTGAGGAAATAAAGACAGGGTTTGCAAAAGTAATTAAATTTAAACAAGACAATCAGTGAGTTATCCCCTAGAGTACATTATTCAGTCAAAGCATGTTTTTTAAAATTTAAAGCACCTTTGGGTAGCTGGGCACATCACGCCTAGGAGTTAATTTCTTTCCATCGTCTGAAAAATTGAACTTGCATGTACAATTCACTCTAAAAAGAAAGTGAAGAAGTATTAATTTTACAGCCTTACTGCTGTGATGCCACTTTAAATGGATAAGCAAATAGACTGTAACACATGTGTTGATTTAATTGGAAAGCATTACCTTCCTCCTGCACTGGACATCATCTCATCTCGCAGCTTCTTTAGGTCATTTTTGCACTTTTCAATCTCCACAACCTTCAAACCTTCCACTGTAGAGAAGATGTGAGAGATGCTTGCACATACAAAACACAAAAATGCTAGGGTGTTGCCAGGCATTGCTATGCTGTTGCAAAGGTGTGCAATGCAGTTTCTAGGATGTTCTGGCTTGCTATAGTGTTTTAGGTGTTTGCTAATATGTTCTGGGTAGTTGTACAAGGTGTCTGTAATATTTTGGTCCATAGATTGGAAGTCTATTCATATGTCTGAGCACTTTGAAAATTAATTGCATACCTCGCCTCAACAAGACATGCAATTTAAGTTATCATTCATTAAGCACAAAGGTGCTGGATGAGTAATGCCCTGAAGTTAAATACTTAGGGTAATGGGTTTGTTTACATCCTAGGGGTTTGTTAATGCTAGCACAACTACTAATACTAATACAAAAGAAGACAAGACGAATATCTTATGATCATCATGTCTTTCTATCAAACAATGTCAAGCACATTATGAGCATTTGTAGATGACAGCAAACAGTCAAACTTCAACATTTCCAATACATACATTCTACTTTCTTCTCCAGCATAGCCAGTCTGTTGGTCACTTCCATTTTCAGTTCATTGATCCTGAATGCTCTGTGTAGTATTAGAAAAAAGATCATTTGTCCTGGTTTCAGCACAGAATCATTGCAGGGATTGTTCGTAAATCTCCTATCCATGGGAAAACAAATATGTCTGTTACCTGCTGAACTGCTCTGCTACCTGTGAGAGCACATTCTGAAACATATCTTCCTTTTCTGTGGAGTTAAATACACAGGCTGTAAATCAAGGCACAGTAACTCTTGGCTCAAAACAGTGGTATTGTTGTTAATGAAAACAAAGATGAAAACTATATGTGTTTGTGTGTGTGTGTGTGTGTGTGTGTGTGTATGTGTATATATATATATACATATATATACATAAAAATGATCACCAATTAAAGGGTTAGTTCACCCAAAAATAAAAATTATCTCATGACTGACTCACCTTTACACCATCTCAGTTGTATATGTCTTTTCTTCTTCAGCAGAACAGATATTTGATTTTAATAAGCACATTTCAGCTATGTATGTCCAAACAATGCAAATAAACAGGTGCCATCAGGCTGCTGGCTGTTTGATGGTTCAAAAGGCTTATTTAGGCAGCATAACTTAAAAAAATGCTTCCTGCTAGCAGTTGATGCATCAATGAGCTCTCGCGTTCATGCGAGAAATCGGAAGCGCACGCTTTGTTCAGAACAGAGGAATAATGTCACGTGAGAGTTAGGTGATTATATACAGATTATATACATTTTAATTATCGATTTGTTTCTTACACAAACCTATTGATTTGTTTCAGAAGACATTGTCATGAATACTGGTGAAAGCTCACCAAGTGGCCACCGGAGATCTAGCTCTCCTGAATATTGACTCAAAGACTACATTTCCAATGTGCCCACACTCCTGGTCTGATTCATCCACAGCTGTTTCCTATTATCTTCCTCTATTTAAGCCCTGTTTGTTTATTCTCTCATTGCGAAGTCTTGTTTGCCCCGGCTGCACTTATTCGTGTTTTCGACCCTGCCTTGTACCTCCGATTACGTTTGATTGCCGCCTGTCTTTGTATTGTTTTGCCTGGAACTTTATTATTGCTGTCTGCTGCCTGCCCTGAACTTTTGCCTGTCTGACTACGATTCTGCCTTGTCACTTATAACACCGTTTGCCAGGTTCTCGATCTTTACCTGTTCCACTGAGATTATCCTTGTAATAAAACTGCATATGGATCCCACTCAACCTGAGTCTTCGTTACAGAAGACTTCGCCACTTACCGATCTAGCGGTCTTCGCGCGGGTGTCCGAAGAACTCTCTGCACAAGCAAACTTACTGGCATCTCACCAACACCAGCTGGGCCAACTTACCTCGCTGATGGAGGAAGTAATGAGATCCGTACAAAGTCTCCACCTGCCCGCACCGGAACCCATACCCGCAGCGGCAAAACCCATTCCGATACCCGTCGCTGTGTCTCACAACACTGCAATCACCAGCCCACGTCTAGCATTTCCATAGAAGTTTGACGGAACTTCGTCCAAATGCAAGGGCTTTCTAATGCAATGCTCCATGTTTTTATCCCAACAACCCGCGTCATAGCCTTCTGATGAGAGTAAAATTTCTCTACTGTGCTCGCTACTCACAGGAAGAGCGCTTGAATGGGCGACAGCTGTCTGGTCAAACCAAGGTTTAAACCGAACCACATTCAAAGCCTTTACTCAACGTCTGACAGAGGTTTTCGATCATTCTGAGGGAGGAAGGAGCGCTGGGGAGCAACTGCTAACACTCCATCAGGGAAACCAGACAGCAGCTGATTTCACGCTATCCTTCCGCACTCTGGCAGCGCAAACAGTTTGGGTAGAGGATACCCTGAAACTGCTTTTCCGCCAGGGTTTGAACGTGGAAGTACAGTCCGAGCTGGCATGTCGAGATGAATGCATCACTCTGGACCAATTCATTGACCTAGCTATTTGAATTGACAATCTCATTCACTCCAGGAGACCGGGTAGATGGAACAAACCTCTCAGCCCTTTGCATCATTTCAGGGAAGACCCCGAACCTATGCAAGTCGCCCGAACACATCTCTCCCAGGAGGAGCAGGAACGCCGCACTAACCACCATCTCTGTCTATATTGCGGTCAAGCGGGACATCTGAGAGCAAACTGCCGGACGTGACCCTCACAAGCACGGGGTGAGTTTACCTATTCTCTCTATTCAATCCACTACCTGTCTAGAAGTACCAGTAAATATAACTTGTGCAGAGGGAAATATTCTCACTAAAGCATTGTTGGATTCAGGGGCGGCCGGTAACTTCATTGATGAAGCCTTAGCTGTTCAACATAATATCCCACTAATTCCATGTAAACCTCCTTTGACAGTGGCAGCGTTAGATGGACGTCCCCTAGGCACCGGCCAGGTGCTTTACTCTACAACCGACCTCTCATTACGAGTCGGGGTTTTACACACCGAGACCATTAGTTTTTTTGTTATTCATTCTCCTCACAATCCAGTCATTCTTGGCTTACCCTGGCTGCAAGTTCATAACCCACAAGTCTCTTGGCGAGACAAACAGATCATACGATGGGGATCAGACTGTTTAAATAGATGTTTAGAACCCGTCACCCCTATTTCCGTGCGAATTACCAAGGTATTGGAGGAAACTGGCGGAACTCCACAAATACCTTCAGAATATGCAGACCTGAGCGAAGCATTCAGTAGATCCAAAGCCTCACAATTACCGCCTCATCGTTCGAGTGATTGTGCTATCGATTTGATGCCCGATGCTTCACCACCCAGAGGCAGAATCTTTCCCCTATCAGAACCCGAATCTAATGCCATGAAGTATATCGAGGAAGAGTTAGCCAAGGGATTCATTCGTCCATCCACCTCACCGGCAGCAGCGGGGTTCTTCTTCGTGGGTAAGAAGGACGGGGGTCTCCGTCCCTGTATTGATTATGGCGGCCTGAACGATATCACAATCAAGTTTTGATATCCGTTACCTCTGGTCCCCGCAGCCTTAGAACAACTACGATCTGCTAAGATTTACACTAAGCTCGACCTACGCTGCGCTTATAACTTAATCCGCATTCGGGAGGGGGACGAGTGGAAAACAGCCTTTTCTACCACCAGTGGCCACTATGAATACTTGGTTATGCCGTTCGGCTTGTCCAACAGACTTTCTGTGTTCCAGTCCTTCGTCAATGACGTGTTTAGGGATATGTAGAATCAGTGTCTGATAGTTTATATCGACGATATCCTGATTTATTCCATTTCATTGGAGGAACACGTCCAACAGGTCCGGGCTGTATTAAAACGACTCATGAAACATCAGTTATATGCCAAAGCGGAGAATTGCGAGTTCCATCAGACTTCAATTGCCTTCCTCGGATACATCATCAGTCCTGACGGGGTGGCTATGGATGAGAAGTATGCGCCGTTCTTAACTGGCCTCAACCCTCTACCGTGAAAGAACTCCAACGCTTCTTAGGATTTTCCAACTTTTACAGAAGGTTCATTAGAAACTTCAGTACCGCCGCTGCCCTGCACTCTGCCATGGTAAAAAGGGGAAACTCCAAACTGCACTGGTCTACCGATGCCCTCCAGGCCTTCAGCCAGTTAAAAAACCACTTCACCTCGGCTCCGATCCTGCATCACCCTGACCCCAACACTCCTTTTGTGGTGGAAGTTGACGTGTCTAACACAGGCATTGGCGCCATCCTCTCTTCTTGTCTCAGAACCCATCATCTCTCCAGCACTGATTCTAGCCCTGGTTCAGTGGGATATTATGGCAGAAATCTCCCAGGCCCATACACATCACCCACCCCCATCTGGATGCCCACCCAATCGCACGTTCGTACCACCAAACCTGAGGGAGAAGGTAATTCGCTGGGTACATTCCTCCACAAACTCAGGACACCCAGGCATCAACTCCACGGTACGCTTATTGAGGAATCGATTCTGGTGGGAGACTCTACAGGCCAACGTCAACATGTTCGTGAACGGCTGTCACACTTGCAATACTGCTAAAACCCCTAGACAACCTCCGGCAGGCCTGCTTCAACCTCTACCCATCCCACAATGACCATGGTCTCACATCGCCATTGATTTCGTAACAGATCTACCAGTCTCTCAAGGTCACACCACCATTTTAACTGTAATAGATCGATTCTCCAAAGCATGTCGCCTAATACCCCTGGCTAAACTCCCTTCAGCCTTTGAAACCGCGGAACACCTCTTCCACTATGTGTTCCGCTATTATGGGCTTCCAGAGGACATCGTCTCTCGTTAATCAAGAAAAATAACTAAGTTTCTACGTATGTACTGTCATTGCAACCAAACTGACTGGAGCTGTTTCCTTCCTTGGGCTGAATATGCACAAAACTCGATCCTCAAGCCCTCCAAGAATCTAACACCCAGTGCGTTCTGGGGTACCAACCTCCATTGTTTCCTTGGTCCGGTGAACCCTCTGAAGTTCCTGCTGTGAATAGCTGGTTCCAGCGCAGCGAGGCTGTGTGGGACCAGGCCCACGTCCATCTACAACAGGCCGTAAACAGGTCTAAGGAACAAGCGGATCGCCATCGCTGTCAGAATCCTAACTACGCTCCAGGACAGTGGGCATGGCTCTCAACCCGAGATCTTCGTCTCCGCATGCCCTGCAAGAAACTTAGTCCCAGGTACGTAGGTCCTTTCAAAATCCTAAAATAAATCAACCCTGTGTCTTTTCGCCTTCAGTTACCTGCTAATTATCGCATCTCTCCTACTTTCCATGTCTCTTTGTTGAAACCTGCCGGTGGTCCGAGAGCTGAGGAGGAAGGCGTTAACTCTGGCCCCCCTCCCATGATAGTGGATGGCGAGGAGGCTTTCCTGGTGCGAGATCTACTAGATTCCAGACGTCAGAGAGGTCAGATCCAATACCTGGTAGACTGGGAGGGGTACGGTCCGGAGGAGAGATCCTGGGTCAGAGCTGATGACATCCTCAACCCCAATCTCATCTCGGATTTCCATAGGCTCAATCCGGATAAGCCGGCCCCTCGGTGCAGAGGTAGACCTCGACGTCGGATGTGTCCTCTCGTCAGGAGCTGCTCGCAGGAGGGGGGCTCTGTCACGAATACCGGTGAAAGCTCCCCAAGTGGCCACCGGAGATCTAGCTCTCCCGAATATTGACTCAAAGACTACATTTCCCATGTGCCCACACTCCTGGTCTGATTCATCCACAGCTGTTTCCTATTATCTTCCTCTATTTAAGCCCTGTTTGTTTATTCTCTCATTGCGAAGTCTTGTTTGCCCGGCTGCATTTCTGAGCATTATTATCTACCTGCATTACTTATCAGTGTTTTCGACCCTGCCTTGTACCTCCGATTACGTTTGATTGCCGCCTGTCTTTGTATTGTTTTGCCTGGAACTCTACTATTGCTGCCTGCCCTGAACTTTTGCCTGTCTGACTACGATTCTGCCTTGTCACTTATAACACTGTTTGCCTGGTTCTCGATCTTTGCCTGTTCCACTGAGATTATCCTTGTAATAAAATCGCATATGGATCACACTCAACCTGAGTCTTCGTTACAGACATAAATGAATTGACTGGAGTCGTGTGGATTACTTTTGTGCTGCCTATATAAGCCTTTTGAACCATCAAACAGCCAGCAGCCTGATGGCAACCATTCACTTGCATTGTATGGACATACAGAGCTGAAATGTGCTCATAAAAATCTTCATTTCAGTTCTGCTGCAGAAGGAAATGTAAATATTTTAAAAATATCTGCATGATATCAGTTAATGCAGTAAAATGTTTTCTGAAACAAAATAAAACAAAACTGAAACTATAAAACAGGGAAAATCTAAAACTGAATGATAAGTAACAGGGTGAAACTAAATGAAAGCTAAGTAAATTTCCAAGACAAATTAAATAATAATAGCATTAAAATACATTTAAAATTATAAGCTAGAATAATCCTGACTGGAAACAGTATGAGTAAATGGAGATCTAGTGATCTAAAGGTCATAGGTAAGAGCCAAACATAGTGAGAAAAAAAAGTGTAATATGATGTACGTTACCCCCCAACTGGCCAGTAGATAAAGGAATGACTTTGTACAGGGAGCTGAAAGGACAGCATAGGAATGAAATTAAATGAAAATTAACAATTCCTTATACAAACAAAGAGCAAAACTGCTTTGTACTTGCGGGTGTTGGTGGGCATTGTGGGATCAATGGACACAACAGCCCCTTCAGGGTCCACCATCACTATGGCTGTATTCCTATAGAGAGCAGAAATAAAACAGAAACTGAAATGAAATTCTATGGATTTATTAAACATCTGACACTGAGCTGTTTTGTCAGGTATAGTGCCCAAGCATCATGCACATAAAAGAGATTTCCATTTTTGATCACTGTATGTTTTCAAGATGGTGTGGTGTTAATTAGTAGTAAATTACAGTAATATACTGTACAGACCTGGGGGTGTTGGAGGAGGAACACAGAAGTTCCTTGATGTCACATGGGCTGCAGTGACGGCTAAACAGCACCTATACAAAAGGACAAATTAGGGTGTGTCAGCTGTAAAAGCTGTATTTATTGTCATACATGTATGTAGTACAATGTGAACAGCAGACTCAAGCTATTACACTCTAACACACTATCACAATGCAAAACTCAAACATGTATTTTGAGATATGTTTGTAGCCTACTTGACTTAATATACCATTGAAAATGACATGGGATTTAAAAAAACACCTTACTACATTAAAGGAATAGTTTACCCAAAAATTTAAATTCTCTCATCATAAACTCACCCTCAAGCCATCCCAGATGTCTATAACTTTCTTTCTCCTGCTGAACACAAATAAATACTTTTAGAAGAATATCTCAGCTCTGTTGTTCCTTGCAATGCAAGTGAATGGTACCAAAAGTTTGAAGCTCCAAAAGCATATAAAAGCAGAATAAAAGTAATCCATATGAGTAAAATCCATTTCTTCAGAAGCGATATAATAGATGTAGGTGACAAACAGATCAATCAAGTCCTTTTTTTACTATGAATCTCCCTTTTCATTTTCACATTCTTCTTCTTTTGGTTTTGGTGGATCACATCATTCATGCATGTCACCACCTACTGGACAAGGAGGAGAATTTATATTAAAGAGGACTTAAATATTGCTAGCTGTGCCCACACCTATCATATCGCTTCTGAAGACATGGATGAAACCTCTGGAGTCATATGGATTTCTTTTATGCTGCCTTTATGTGCTTTTTGGGGCTTCAATATTTTGGTATCTATTCACATGGATTGATATCTTCTTCTAAAAATCTTAATTTGTGTTCAGCAGAAGACAGAAAGTCATACACATATGGGATGGCATGAGGGTGAATAAATGATGAGAGAATTGTTTATTTTTGTATGAACTATCCCTTTAAGTCTCCCAACCTGAACTATTGTATAAAAGAGTAGCATTTGAGAATTTTTTTTTAAATTCTAAATATGAATGGTTTAAGCATTATTTATAAAAGAAAATGACAGTTTTGTTGGTATTGATGAGTATATTAATTGAATGAAGAATAAGGTGGTGCAGCAGGGGCAGGTGTGCTAGACAGGCTCCGATCAGTAGCAGATTGTGTCCTACAGTAGCCATATGTCCACTTGGCATCTCTGACTGAACTTAGCATGTTGAGTGTGCTTCACGATAGCACTGATAAAGTTCTGCCACATACACTTTTAGACATGTAATGAGTAAGAAAATAAATCTATAATTTCTATATGGTGTAAGAGCCCTATTAATTGTTCTTCAGGCAAAGGGAAAATGACTTGGGGAAATACAATGCAGAAAACATTTATGCTCGTCAAGTGTCACAACATCATGCAATGTCAGTTACACCTGTGGAACACGTCATCTTGAGCTGTATTTTTAACCTGTGCACATTGACTTTAGTGCTCTCTTTTTGACACCCAAACTGCTTAACATCTTGTTTAGTGGCTTTGATTAAGAAATACGCAGCATATGATTTGGCTTATGTGCACCAGGGACTGTAAAGAAAGGATTTTGATCAAACTGAATAAAGTCTGTGATTTAGATGGAACTGGAAATCTGTATCTGATACTGGAAAAAATTACAGAAAAACTAAAACAAAATACAAGTATTTGTAAGTGTTGAAGTGGTGAAAGATTCAGCATAGCAAAGTCCAACATAACAAAAATATCACAAAAAAAGAGTAAGAAATACTAGCATATTTCATGCGCTTCATTACTATACTCTTTGTCATCTCAAGCATCCCTACTGTGTATATGTCAATGAGTAAAACATTTTGAGGCTCAGTAATTATACACTGCTTCATATCATTTTCAAAATGAAACTTTTAGCACCCTTATCGACTGTTCTTTAGATTAAAGTCTAAAAAAGTCTAAAAAATTATCTCATCATTTATTCACCATCATTAGAAGAATATCTTATCTCTGTAGGTCCACACAATGGAAGTGAATGGTGACCAGACCTTTGTAGCTCCAAAAATCACTTTAAGGCCACATAAAAGTAATCCTTAAGTCTCCAGTTGTTAAATCCATACAGTATCTTCAGAAGTGATATGATAGGTGTGGGTGAGAAACAGATCAATATTTAAGTACCATTTTTTTTATATAAATATCCACTTTCACTTTCACATTCTTTTTCACTTTCACCCACACCCTTCATGTATCACTTCTGAAGATACATTATGGATTTAACAACTGGAGACTTATGGATTACTTTTTTGTGGCCTTAAAGTGATTTTTGGAGCTACAAAGTTCTGGTCACCATTCACTTTCATTGTATGGAGATATTCTTCTAAAAATCTTAGTTTGTGTTCAGCAGAAGAAAGAAAGTCAAACATATCTGGGATGGCCTGAGGATGAGTGAATTATGAGAGAATTTTCATTTTTGGATGAACCATCCCTTTAAGCAAACTAAATGTAAAACAATAACTACATACAGGCTGGTGAGGTATTCAACAACACAGCAGTATTTTATGATGCACTGCAGTCATTTATATTTAACTTAGCCTTGATTTCGGACATAACAACCAACAACCAAATCTTGTTAACCAATGATCTGCAACTAATATTTTGAATTCTGGTAAACACGAGTCCCTTTAAACATGATGCTCACCTTCTGCACTTTGCCATCTACGTCCAGGTAGATGGTTTTAGGGGCATTGGAGGAGAAACCAGATCCCATGTTGACAGTCTCACCAAGAGAATAAACTATGTGTGCACCTTTTCTTCCGTCCAGGTATCACTAACCAGGAACAAACCACCTAAGACAAATGTTTAAATGGCCTACCACACCAGACTTCCTCTGCAAATAAATGTTTAATCAAATAGAAAGACATTTATTGAACCCTGTAGTCTTGGTACTGGCAATCAAATATTTAGTAACTGTAGCAATCAGTGTCCATTGTTGGGCTGTTTACACTTGTGTGTAATCCTGGGTTATCACATTAAATGTTTCACACTCTTCATAATTTACCTAGTGTTAGTAATTTACATAGAGGTTATTTTAATTCTAAAAATGCAAAAAGTTTTCTGATAGATTTAGGTTGTGTGTAAGGGTTAATCTATAGTTATTATAATTAGCTTAATATAAAAAATGTAAACATCTGTGTGGAACATTTGATGTATTCCATAACATTGTACTCTCGGTCTAGTTAATTATTGTAATTATTCAAATGGAGAATACATTTTTAATGAAATGATTAAATTGAAGTATTTACTATGGAAGCCCTGAAATGCAAGTTAGAAAAACAAATGTACTAGGTGATTTTTTAAAGTGTCCTAAAGTGTGTTATTTTCTCTGATATTTTTTTCCTGAATAGTTTTTTTCTCTCTGAATGCACAAAGTTTGTTTTTTATACAGTTTCAAAAATAAGTCATCATAGAGGAAAATAGGAATTCCCCTAAGTCAACTCCAGGTGGCAAATATTGACCCTTTGAAAAAATTTGTTAATTAGTTTAAAAAGTTAATTTCTGACAACACTGATGGATATTATATACAATAATTGTATTTACGCTAAATTACTCTCAAACACATCATTTCATTTCATGGCAAACAGACACAGGCTTTCTTGGAAAGTGTCTAAAGACAAGTGGAGACAGCCTTGTGGCAGGCTATATTTATTTTTGACCATGCCATTTAATCTGTGTGTAATTAAATGCTTCTATTCATAGCATTGCTGATTGAATGTTTGAGTTAGAAAATAGCAATCTTGCCTGAGCAGTGTCAGCAGTTCCCCGTTCTTCTCATGTGCAGGCAGCAGACGCTCACTGTCCCAGGTGCTTAATGGAGACAAATCAAGTGAGTGAGCAGGGGAACCTGGGGGTATTGAAGGACCCTGAATATAATTGTCACTCTCCACTGTTGTCAAGGGGAACTGTAACTATGGTGAAAAAGTGCCCAACCCCTTGATGTCTGTTGTAATCATTTAATTTAGCAGACTTAGGCTTTTGTTATCCCTTGCGCTTATTTTAGCAGTGATCCCTGAAGTTTATGTTTATGTCTGAAAAAATGATGCCTCTTTGTATCCTATGCAGGATTGTTAAAACTTGAACTTGATAAGATTTGTGGGTCTTCAGCAGAGTAAAATAATGCCCTGCTAACAGCATTTTCTCTTTAATGGATAACAAGATCTCTAAGGTCAAACGAATGGTCTATTTAATGGTATGCAAAAACTTTTAGTTACAGTGGTGTCAAGACATCTGTGACCACATATAACTTTTGTCATTTAGAGAAGTTTTCGATTTTCGATGTTTAAAATATAAGGCACTATTTCACAAATCAAATATAAGCAAATTTGTGATATGTTGACCACGTTAACTCCTTTGTACAAAACGTCAGCTCATCAAGTCCATGACTGCTCAAATGCATACTTTTATTAAAGCAAAAACAGGGCATACCAAATACCAAGAAAATACTAAGGGGGTGTTTAGGGGTCCGTGGATAATTTCAGTAAAAGAAAAAGTGTTCATAAATGTAAAAAAGTAAAAACAAATTAAATAATACAGAAACTATATATATACAGAAACTATATATATATATATATATATATATATATATATATATATATATATATATATATATATATATAAATATATATATATATATATATATTTTTTTTTTTTTTTTTTTTTACAGAATTTGACATTATTGCCATTTCAGTTTACTCAAAAATGTTCTCTTCGGTTTATTCATTTAACATGACCCAGTTATTGGGATGAAAAAACATACTCTGTCAATGTTTTAAAAACTAGCTAAATATTTTTCAGATAAATACAGATGAAAATGAAAATTTTTGGCAGATACGATACTGATCTTGACAAAAGAAAAGAAAAAAAAACTATAGACCGATACCAATAATTTTCCATTTACTTACATTATTTTGTCATCGAATCACTGTTTTGCTTAGGAATTATGCCTTAAAAATATACAAAGATGCACAAAGCTATTAATTGTTTTAACAATAAATAATTTTCATTGAATGTGGATTGGTGCTGTTAAACACGACAGGCCAACATTTTAAGAGAGCCGCAATGAAAGATAAATACAACATGTAAAAAATATATAAAACATATAAAACATAATTGAACATGACAATTTATGTGGGGAATAAAGGTTATTTGATAAAGGTTATTAATAAACCATTGTTTTTTCATATCAGCATTTTCTTGTGTGATCAAAAGCATTAAAACGCAGATATGAAAAAACTATTGTTGACATTGGCAGTTTATATAGATGGTTATAGCCAGTGGTTTTAATTTGGCCGATATATCGGCGTATCCTTACAGATAACATTTTAATTATTTATTTTGGCTTTAGTACAATAACAATATGAAAGATAATTATTTAAAGATTTTTTTCATAATATATTATATTCTCTTATATTCTCAGGTCTTTATACACAAAAATAGAAAGCGACCTTAATAGATTTGAGGAGGGGATCCCTCGCAAGGTGAGTATCATATTTGGGGGTGGTTGGCATTAAAAAGTTTTAAAACCCCTGATCTATATAATATATTTTTAACAAGAAAATTACATTAGAAAAGATGCAAAATAGAATAATTTTAGTAATTTACAATTGCTATGCATTGTGGAAGTAAGAAAGTAAATGTGGGTCACCATGATGAGCTTTACATTCTCATGTGTCCACTCAGACAGAGCAACAGATGTTTTGGTCAGCTGAGGAAAGAACAACGGCTAGAAAATATCCACTTTGGCCCTTCTGCTCTGTGATGCATGCATTTAAACAATGTGCAATCTCAGAAACATTGGATCAAGAACATTATTAACATAAATTGAATTAAAATTAACATGTCAGGCTCAGTCAAGTCTGCAATGAAGCAATGACGTATTTGGCATGTGTGGCTAGATCATTAACAGCACTAGCAAACATGGGATGGAAGTGTGAACAGTGCAAACAAGAACAAACCTGTTCACAGCCTCCTCCATCTCTAATCTCATCCCTGTGGGGCCAGAAAGGCTTCCTATATCTTAATTCTCTGAGTCTCATGTGACACTGACTGCACTCCGCAGCAGAAACAGATTAGCAGCCCACCCAGAGGGGCTCTTTTGCTGACACAGGGGCACACCTTTGATAAGAGCACCAGACCTGGACAGACCATAATGTGCATGATAAGAGATGCAAGTGTCAGGATATAAAATAAAAAAAATTGGTTTTCACATTTTTAGATCCCAATTTAACATCTGAAAACACAATTAAAATAAACTTTTTGCAGGTTCAATTCCACAAAAATGTGAACTGTGAGTCTGTGGTGATTTCAGTCATTGATCTGTTTTTTTCAGTGGTTAAATCTATGTCTTCAGAAGTTATATGATAGGTGTGGGTGAGAAACTGATCAATAATTAAGTCCTTCTTTACTATAAATCTCCACTTTAATTTTACTTCCACGTTCCTCTTCTTTTGTTTTTGGTTATTCACATTCTTCATGCATATCCCCACCTACAGGGCAGGGAGGAGAATATGTAGTAAAAAAAATACTTAAATATATCATATCACTTCTGAAGACATTGATTGAATTGCAATCAAATTATTATTTTTTTTTTTTTGCTGTGACCGTAGCCAATCATAGACAGGTCTGTTGCTTACATCTGAGTATTATTTTTTGAAAATTTCAGCTTTGTTTTTATGCTTCATTATTTGTGTTCAGCAGAAGAAAGAAAGTCATACACTTCTGGGATGGCATGAGGGTGAATAAATGATGAGAGAATGTTAATTTTTGGGTGAACTATTCCTTTAATATGAACCAGCTGCAATTATAATATAAAGAGAAATAACAATCAGAAGAAATTTAGGCAAAACTCCAACTAGGCTTGATGACATATTTCAAGAATAATATCCAATATACGGTATCACAGAAAAGGAAAAATTAAAGTTTGCAAGGCATAAAAAAACATGAAATTGTTCAGCCATGACTTCCTGTTTCACATACATATGTAAATATGTACCTTATACATAAATATGAGGTAACACACAGGCCAAATACCCTTAATCTTCAGTCACAATGGTTAAGATTTAAGAATAAAGTTATGATGTGCGGCAAAAGGTTGTTGAGCTTCACAAAATGGGAATTGAAAATACCCATTTCCACCCTCAGGGGAACAATTAAGAAGTGCCAATCAACTGGAGATGTTATGAATCGGCCTGAAAGAGGACGCGTCTCTATATTATCTCCACGCACGGTGAGGAGGATGGTTCAAGTGGCCAAAAATTCTCCAAGGATCACAGCTGGAGAATTGCAGGAATTAGTTGGGTCTTGGGGTCAGAAAGTCTCCAAAACTGCAATCAGACATCACCTACATCACAACAAGTTGTCTGGGAGGGTTTCAAGAAAAAAGCCTCTTCTCTCATCCATCAATAAATACAAGCATCTGCAGTTTGCCAGACACTAATGGAACTTCAAATGGGACTGGGTTCTGTGGTCAGACGAAACAAAAATAGAGCTTTTTGGCAGTAAATGCCAGTTTGGAGCACACAGAGAGGTAACCACATGGAAAAGTACCTCATGCCCATGGTTAAATATGGTGGTTGATCTTTAATGTTGTGGGGATGTTTTTATGCCAGAGGTCCTGGACATCTTGTTTGGATACATGGCATCATGGACTCTATCAAATACCAGCAGGTTAAAAAAAAAAAAAATCAAGCTTCTGCCAGAAAGCTTAAAATGGGCTGTGGTTGGAATATACAGCAGGACAATGATAAAAAGTACACATAAAAATCAACACAAAAATGGTTCAATGACCACAAAATCAAGATTCTGCCATGGCCATCCCAGTCCCCTGACCTGAACCCCATTGAAAATCTGTGGGGTGACCTAAAGAGAAGAGTCCAGCACTGTGGACCTCAGAATTTGAAGGATCTGTAGATATGCTATATGGAGGAATAGTCTCAGATCCCATGCCATATGTTCTCCAACCTCATTAGACATTATAAGAGAAGACTCATAGTTGTTATCTTGGCAAAGGGAGGTTGCACAAAGTATTGAATAAAAGGGTGCGAATAATTGTGCCACACATATATTTGATACAAATATTTGTGTTTTGATAAAACTTGTGTTGTGTTTTAATTGTTTGATATCTATTTGAGGATAGATTTTTGTGAATATTTTAAATGAAAGACCAAAAGGTCAACAAAAAGAATACATTTTTCACAGCCGTCTTTTCTCATATTTACCAAGGGTGCCAATTGTCCCAGGCCATTGGGTCATCCACAGTGCTGGTTGAAATAGTTTTAAGAAATCAAAATTGTTTTTCCAAACCATTTGCCCAATGAAGTTCTTTTCCAACTTTAAATATTAGCAAAGGTGGTTCAGAGTCCAATAACATGCATGAAAACAGTAGAAGCACAATAGAACCCACATTTAAAAGATGTTGACAGGAAAAGCTTACGCAACTATCTGAAAAGGAAAATCACACCTCAGGTAATCAGAAATGCATATGCTTGCTGCTAATCAGTGGACAAAAGAGAGGAGTCCAGTCATATTTCAATAATAAAGGATCTAAGAGAAAGACATTATCCTGATAATAAGAGGCTTTAAGGCTGTTCAGTTTATGGATGTGTGTCCGTGCCAGATATGGTAGGAATATGGAAAACTCCTCCATTAGGCTCCTTTCATCTTCTCCTATTGCTTTTCAGCATCCTTAATGTTTTATTCTATCTCTGTATTTAGAACTTGAAAGTCTTCTTGAAATATCCATTTTAATTCTCTTATTCATTAAGTTCCTTTTCTCCAAGAAAGCTTAAGAGAAAATCAGTTTGTATTTTCTCTGACCTGCTAAGTCAAGGTAAACACAACCGCTGTCTATGACCACACTATACTGACTTCAAATCCACACAATATATGCTGGACTGCTGATAACTGTACAAAAATAAGCTGTTTGCATACAGCAATTGACTCTCTGATGATGTTGCTTAAGACAGTACTGCTGTTATGCAAAGCACACATGATTTCATAATATTCATGAGTGAGTGCTGCATTGGTGAGACTTTATTTGTCCTCTACTGTATTTAGAATCAGACCTAGTGATTTGGGATTCTGTGGTTTGATTAGAAGATCTACTCCAAAAGGTTTGTATAAGCCATGATTGCAACCATTCTGCTATAGTATGACCACAAAATTAAAATTCACTCATCATTTACTCACCTTCATGCCATCCTAGATGTGAATAACTTTTTTCTTCTGCTGAACACAAATGAAGATTTTTAGAAGAAAATTTCAGCTATGTAGGTCCATACAATGAAAGTGATTGGTGGTCAGAACTTTGAAGCACCAACAAATTTAAGGCAACATAAAAGTAATACATATGACTCCAGTGGTTCAATCAATGTCTTCAGAAGTGATATGATATATTTAAGTTTTTTTTTTACTACATATTCTGCCCTGTAGGTGGCGATATGCATGAAGAATGTGAATAACCAAAAACAAAAGAAGAGGAACGTGGAAGTAAAATTAAAGTGGAGATTGATAGTAAAAAAGGACTTAATTATTGATCAGTTTCTCACCCACACCTATCATATAACTTCTGAAGACATAGATTTAACCACTGAAGTTGTATGGGTTACTTTTATGGTACCTTTATGTGCTTTATGAGCTCCAAAATTATGGTACCCATTCACTTGCATTGAAAAAGTGTTTTTAAAATTTTCATTTGTGTTCAGCAGGAGAAAGAATTCATACATATCTGTGACAGAGATTTAACATTTTTGAAAATGAAAATTCTATGATAATTTACTCACCCTCATGCCATCTTAGATGTGTATGACTTTCTTACTTCTGCAAAACACTTTTGAAGATATGTAGAAAAAGATTCAGGCTCAGCAGGTCCTTAGGATGGGAGAGGATGGTGATTAGATATTAGAGGTTTCAAAAAGCACAGATAGTCAGCATAAGAGTAAACCCTCCTATCTCCAGCGGTGACAATAATGTCTTCTAAAGTGAATTGATCACTTTGTGTGTGAATAAGAACACTATTTAAGCATGTTTAAACACTAAAAGATCACTTCCAGTCAGGTGTTGACGAATGACCAAAGTGACCTGAGTGCTCCTGTGACGGAAGCGCATTGGCACGTTCCTTCGACTCACTGGTTGTGTGTCTGTCACGCGTCAGTTCACATGCTATCGCTTTATCATGGGAGAACTTGGGTAAATTTGTCTATCCATTTAAGGACTAGTGTTTAAAAGAAAAGTAGAGCAATAGACTTGCTAAACCTTGAGTGGAAAAATCTAACGTCATTCATTTAAATAACACTGTAGAAAATTCCATCATTCTCATACATTTACCTAACAGGTCCATGCTAAAAATTCTGTCATCATTAAGCTACTCATCACCCAAGCCATATGACTTTTTCTCTTCTCTAAAACACAAACTCATACTGTTGATGTTAGTGAAAATGTCTGAGATATGTGAGAGCTTCAGTCACCATTCACTTTCATTGCAGTTTTTGTTAAGACAGAATTATTGTGAAATCTTCAGCTTCAAAATACCAGACATCTGATAGGATAGTTGACTAATAAAAGAGAGGAGTTATGATGTTCATGCTGAAATCCTTCTTTAGCAAAGATACCACTAATGCTAATGCTAAAACATACAAGTATGTTCCTAAACAGACCTGCACAGCACATTAAAAATGCAATACAAAAAGAACGTTTACAAATCAACTACACGTATTGTTTTGAGAAAATTTAATTGTGACACATACTGAGATTGCATAAGAAAGCTCAGGCGTGGTCATGTCTGAATGCATGTCGCAGAAGGTAGCCACAGTGGTGTAGCTATTGAAAAGCTTGACACAAAGATATGTCTTACAGGCTCAAAAGGAAAGACAACCTAAAGCAAGCAACAATAAAGAAAAAGACAGAGATGAATATTCATTTGTCTTCAAAGTGAGTGACTGTTATATACAAAGGGTTGATGGTTGATACGGGAGCAACATAATTACAGACATCGGAAGTTTGACAATGAGTTCCAGGCAGAAAAACACTTCACTTAGCTGGCAGATGGGACAAGAGCAAGTGCCGTGGAGCTGAAGAGAGGTGACGCGGAGGCTTGTTTGATTGACAGCGTGGGGCAGTGGGTGAGCACAGTGCTGACGAAAGTGCTGTACTTTCCTTCGTATCCACAAGACATCTTCAATGTTAAAGCAGCGACGGCCAACGGAGCCTCCATCAACCTCCAACAGGGACATGACAAGTTTGTCCATACAAAGAAAGCGAATGGGTGCCATTAACCTGCTGGCTATTTGAAAGTCCAAAAGGCTTATTTAGGCAGCATAAAAGTAATCCACACGACTCCAGTTGATCAATGAAAGTTTTCTGAAGCAAACCGATAGGCTTGTGTAAGAAACAAATTGATAATTAAAATATTATAGTTTTAACTTTAAATCATTTCTTCCGGTCAGCGCAGAGATGCTGAGACTCATGTGTGACATTCGTTCCTCTGTTGTTATCTATCAAGGAATTTGTCAGGAGGATATTTGTGTGCATTTTTTCTAATAATCTGTCCTGGCTGTGAAACTGGACCGGCTTGGGACTGTCGATCTCTATGCGGCTGCTAACTTTAAAAAAACATCACTGTAGGTTATTATTCATTTATTAAATAGATTTCTGGTAATAAATCTGGAGACAATTTTGAAACTGAAACTAGTTTAAATAGCTTAGTTCTTAATCTTTTATGATGAGCAAATATTGATAAGAATTGTTCTGTGAATTCAGGAGCGATAAGAAACTTCTGTTGCCTCCCTTTACAAGAGAGGCAACAGAGGGAAGCTTCGAGAACTGCTTATCGAGAAGAGGATAGGAAACGAGACCAAATCAAAAGTGATCAGCAGTTACAGAAATATTCAAACCAGTCCACCTGGCACCAACAATCATGCCATGGTCCAAATAACTGAGATAGAATTTTTACCCCATTCTGGTGGTTGATGTGAACATTAACTGAAGCTCCTGACACGTAACTGCATGACTGATTGTTGGTGCCAGATGGGCTGGTTTGAGTATTTCAGTAACTGTTGATCTCTTGGGATTTTCATACAACAGTCTCTAAAATTTACTCTGAATGGTGTCAAAAACAAAACTACATCCAGAGAGCGGCAGTTCTGTGGATGGAAATGTCTGGTTGATGAGATGTCATTTACAGTTTATATAAATGTTTTTACAGTTTTATATATTTACAGTTTTTCTCAGTCGATTTTACGCATTTCTCTAAACTCAGTTCACTGCTCTCAATACAATTAACATGGCCATCTGAACACTTTGTAATTGTCATAAACAGACCTCATTTTCTCAAAACACTACATACAAATTTCTCTGATCTAAAATTCATGCTTTTAAAACAGTGAACACAAACAACTAAATTAAAGTCATATTCTCAAATGCACAAATCAGCTTGTCAGATGCCTTCATATTGATATCTGCTGTGTTAGTAATGCACACAACAAAGTAAATGCAATTTATTACAATTTTCACTCAACTGTCATGACTTTGCTATCTATAAAAGAGGTCAAATATGAAAATTCAGAGCAAACAAATGATGAGGAGGAGGAAGAAGAAGAACAACAACACGAGTTGGTAAAGGAAGAGAAAATAGGAGGAAGAAGATATGAGAAAAGGGGAAGGAGGTGAGCACTGCATTGAAAGTGCTGAGGAAAGACCAAATGGAGATGGTGTAATGATGGTGAGCAGAGAGAAAGAGGACAGCAGGATGGAAGAGTAAATAAGACAGAGAAGAGGCTCAATGATCTGAGAGTCATGGTCTCTCTAAGACACTCGAAGTCTTCAGCCTAATGTGAGCAGATCAACAGTGACTTAAATCTCAACAAAAAAGAAGAGGGAGAAATGCCATTCCTCTGCATGCCACAATCAGTGCCCATAATTACTGTACCATCTGTGCTTATAGTGCTTTCTTAGGTCCATACAAAAAAGTAAGACTGCTATTTGTTTGTTTGTTTGTTTTACAGTAAACTTCATCATCCTTCCAGAGAAAGAGCAGGGCATTTTATGAAAACAGATGGAAAAAGGTCTCGATTTCATTTAGTTGGATCTATAGCTGAAAATGTTATGAATTCAATAGAGAACATATCTATAGTTTTGATGTTTGCATTTACTTTTAATAAATGCATTATCAAGAAAGACTATGTTGCTTCATTTTGCAGTGAAATTGAATTGTTTTGCCAAACTGAGTTTGAAGAACAATTCACTGCTGTGTGAATTGTTTTGAGAGCACTGATTATAGTTTGGAGAAATGTATAAAATCGACTGAGAAAAACTGTAATGTGCCTACAACTTTTGCACTATATATGTATTTCAGTGAGGTCATTGGAAACGTGTTTCTTTTTGCAAATGTTGATTGTTGATATTATATTTTATTCTTGTTCATATACAGTATATCTAAAAAAATATATCTAAAATGTAGGCTATCAAATATGTATTGTTACCATGTATTTATTGAATAAATATATTTAATTAAAAGTTTGGTTATTTATTGTATCTTTAATCTGTACTCTGAAAATACGAATATATTTGCTATGGTTATTCAGAGTGGTGTTTATTTGATTTATATGTATATACCAGTATATGTACCAGTAATGAAAACCTCTTTATTTATTTCAAGACAAAAAGCAGAGAGAGAGACCCAAAAGCAAAAGCTACAATTTGTTGCCCACGATGTTGGATTGATTGATAGTGATATGGCAGCCTCTGGTGGTTATAACGTGTACATTGTCTAATACTGTTTCATTGAAGCTGGTGTCTCCTTTGGAGTGTCTTTGTTAATTTGATTATTTAAAGGAATATTCTGGGTTCAATACAAGTTAAACTTAATCGACAGCATTTGTGGCATAATATTTATTAACACAAAAATTAATTTTGACTTGCCCCTCCTTTTCTTTAAAAAAAGCCAAATCTGGGTTACAGTGAGGCACTTACAATAGAAGTAAAAGGGGCCAATCTGTAAACATTAAAATACTCAAAAGTAAAGCCACAAAACATAAACAATATGTGTGTTAACATGATTTTAGTGTGATAAAATCACTTACTAGCATTTTCTGTGTGAGGTTAAAGCCAATTTTACAACTTCGTTGCCATGATGTAGTCAAAAAACCATAAAGTTATTGAATGAATGCTGATTTTTACAAATTAACTGCTCAGATATTACATGTGTTAAAGATTGAATGTAAGTACTTTTATAAAATTATAAGCTTCAAATTTCTGCCTTTAAACCCTCCAAAAATTGTCCCATTCACTTTAATTGTGAGTGCTGTACTACTGTAACCTCGATTTTTGCTTTTTTTTTTTTTTTTTTAAAGGAGGGACGAGTTGAAATGATCTTTTATGATAATTAATATTTTGCCACAAATGCTGTCGAAAGAGCTTAACTGAGATGAACCCGGAATATTCCTTTAATTAAACATTCAGGAAACGGATGATATTATTTGAATGATTCTTATCATAAATATATATAAAAAACATTATAATAATTGTAAAAGATTTCAAGAATCAAATTCTTTATTTAAAAAAGAATGAAAATTATTTTTAACACTGAATACAGGTGTATTTTATCCAGATTTTCCAATAATGACAAGTTGGTCTAATATAGAATTATAACTGCAATTGAATTGCATATTTTTTTTTATATATTTTTCAGTGTATGCTATTGCTTTAAAGAAAACATCTGAATGATAAAATTAAATTACATTTTACTATTTTACTATTAGTATACAAAACAGTTAATCCATCCAGTTCTTTACTTTACAACTAGAGATCTGTAACATGTGGTCTTTTACATAATTCATTCAACTATGTTCTTTAAAAAACAAAAACAAAAAACCACTAACATTTACAAAAGATGTTAAAATAACTCATTTCCCCATATACACAAACATACTCTCATTCTGGGGATTTTACATTCAATGCTCTCCATGTGTTTCCATCTTGCAAATCACGTTGATCTGTGGTGGTGCATATTGTTTTTCTGTTCAACAGGAAGTTCTTCTTACATGTGGAGGGGAGGGGCTTACTCTTGGAGGGTGCGGCTTGCGTGTTAAGCTGCCCAGGTGTAGGGGACAAGAGAGGGGTGGAGAGAACATAGGATGAGAGGTTAAAGGAGGAGAGGGTACAGGGGTGCGGGGGTATCTTCTTCCGGAGTGCATATAAGCATCGGGAGAGTGTGCTGAAAGTGGTTCCATGCTGGGATAACAGGGTGGGCTGAGGGGATCAATAGGGTTGATAAAATTACAGGAAGACTCATCTGGTCCCTCAGGGAAATCCTGAAACAATGCAAAGATTTATTTGTCCTTCATATTGTCATTGACACAGCAATATACAAAGTGAGACTACAAAAGTTACTATATTAATGTCTTTCTTACTGTTTCATTGAGAACATATAGTCCCCCTGGGTTCCGATGATTATGGTAACCTCTTGAAGGCACAATATCAACTACAGCAAAGAAAGTATTCTTTAAAGTAAAAGTCAAGTGTGTTGTACAATGATTTAGATTAATGCACAAAAAGAACTTAAAGGTGCACTCAGTGAATTTTTGTTTGTGTTGCACTGGCCGACTTATACTGCTATTTACTGGAATGAATGCAGCATCGTGCAAAAGCAAATATTACCAGTTACCAATGCCATTGTAGAAATGCACTATTCACGGTCAGACATGGTTAATGTATTCTGCAAGTGAAAGTGTCCAACACTCAAAAAATAAAAATGTTCAATGAAATTAAGGAAAACTTGTCCATGCAATTAATTAATTCATTTGAGGCAACTTAATTTACTGTATACTAGTATTTTTTAACGTTTGTTGCTGTAAGTTCTACAAGCAGTGAGTTTGTAGTGTTAGCAATAGAGGATGACATCTTGCAGATGCCACAAATCCCAAAGGAACAACAAACACAACACCACCAGTGCAAATACTGCAATAAAAAGCAAATATTAAGCAGTTTTTACTCATGCCATGATGCATGCTAGGAACCTGACATCTTATGTATATCTGGTTATGGTCAATGGAAATGATTTAAGTTGTTCTAACACAAATGGATTAGTGGACTTCCATTTTTACAAATTTAAATGAACTGCACACAATGAAATTTAAGAATTGTGTTACATTAGCTCATTTTAAGTAACTAAATTCAACAAGGAGCAAAACTTCCTTTTTTGGAGTGAATAACAGCGGTGTAACTGAGATAAAGTGAGTAGCCTAGTATTAGACTGGTCATGTGATCTCTACATGGCAGCTCCCATGAGGTGACCCACTCCATGTAAAATATTACAGATTTTGGCTACTGATATGACTGGAGTCTTAATTTCTTCTTATTTTTAAATATATATTAAGTCATTCATACTATTAATTTCTTTATATGTAAACCTTTTTTGATGAAAAAAAAAACCAAACAAAAAAAAAAAAACACTGAGGGCACCTTTAAATTTTAAATCTTATTTTCAAGTGCAAATGTAACAAGCAGACCAATTATTGATGAATTAATGATGCTACCCTCATGATTGCCATTGCTTTGCTCTGCTAAATTTTGTCCGCTCTGTCTGGCAAGCTGTTCCCTTTTTCTGTAGAAAGATAAACAACAATAGATTTGTATTTGCAACATAAAGCTTACTGTTAATATCAAATCCAATATAATTTTTACTTAAAGCAAGAATAAGCGAAAATATAAAACAGATGAGTCATTTCTAGATTACTGTGCTGCCTTAGCTTGCTTTGGTCTTTGTTTTTCTATCTGATCTGTGGAACTTTGGCCTCCTAACATTTGAAGCACAGACTTTTCTTACAAGAACAGTGCAACCTGGTGAGATTTATTGTAGCTTGCTTTGGACCTATCAAAGTGAATAGCTAAGAACAAAAGAGCTTGTACTTTCTGGAGGGCTTCCAACAGGCACACACTGTCACCAAGGTGATGAGTAAGAAAATGCCTCCCATGGAGAGGATGATATAGAGAGAACTCCGTCCTGCAAAATTGAAAAGGGAAAAAACAGGATGACATAGTACATCTTTAATTTCCAAAACACAAACAGTGCTCTGAACAACCAAACTACTCTGTTGAAAAGGTCCAAATTAACTAGACCTCAAATGGAAGATTGGTGGCACAGGTTGCCAGGAATACTAAGTGTAGGAAAGAATGGGATAGCAAAGGTTTTTTTTTTTGTAAAGGGTAGATTGTGCAGAGGGAATGCAGAACCCCACTGGGCTAAAGTGCTCTGACAGAAGTGTATGGAAGTGGAGCAGTAGATGGGGGATTAGTTGGCTGAGATCTACTGAAGCAAATCTCTGTTCATAAACACTCTTCCCCACCAGCCCTTTTCATAAATGCTCACAGCTAGCCAAAGTTAAAGTGCTCAAGACATTGCAAGTTCTTGAAATTGTTCAGGGTCAGAAATTAACCTGGGCCTAGGGCAAAAATGCCAATTTTTACTATATACGTTTCTCCAATGAGGGTGGGTAAAAATATATTTTTTTCCTGATGCATTGTGATCTTCATTTGAACAATCTCGATATTTCTTTCTTAAATCCCAAGATCAGTATTTTAATCTGTGCGCAACCCTCTACTACCATGAGAGAAAATAATTTGCATTTGCAACCAAATTTTGCACTATGTAACTAAAAATATATATATTTCACTACTGGCTGGTAAATGTTTAAATTTCACTTACAAGTAAATGCATTTAGAAGTATAGTGTTGGAGTATTCAGCAGTGAGATCCTTTAACTTCATAATGAGAGTAAAAGGTTTCCATACAATGCGTGTCCAAAGACGAGATCCACGCAACTGATTTTTTTTTTGTCATTGAATAATGTCTCTTTTAATACCCTTTTTGTTCTTTACAGTCCATTGTAGATCAAAAACAAACAAAACATAATTGTAATCAGTCTTAGCACAGATGAGATAAAGCCATTTGAGTCTCTCTCATTTACAGACTGTATTTACAGAAATACCAGGTTTCCTTAAAGAAACAGTACCGGTTTTTAATATGTGTTCAACAGTTCAGTGTAAATACCTGTAAACAGTACAAATTAGGTAATTAAACAATACACATGTAGCAAAATATAATATATGCAATATAATATCATATTTATTGATCAAATACATTGACTTGATTATTAAAAAGCTAAAATTTGTCCAAAATGCTAATAAAATATAATTAGTACATATTTTCATAATGTACCTAGTTAGAAGGTCGCCTATATAATTAACAGCATTAGCTGGGAGAGAATTGATTTCATAAGCAAAAGGGACTTTATAACTGAAATCTAACCATGTGAATTGATATTGAATCGAATCGGAAGCGAATTAAGAGTTTGTGTGAATCGTATCGAAACGTTGAAAACTGTATCAATACTAGTAAGTGGAGATTTATAGTAAAAAAGGAATTTTAATTTTTGGGTGAACTTTCCCTTTAATTCCTCTTTTTAAAATCTGTTGTCTAATATTTTATATATTTAATTATTTTCCAGACCCATATAGATATGGATTGAGTGGAATTGTCATAGTCTTTATAAAGTAGATATAATATGTTCTCATAAAGACAAAAATGCCCCTGAAAATCAACTACAGGGGACAAATATTGCCTCTTCATAAAAGATTAATAGCTGACTCTGCACTCAAAAAAAGATTTTAGCCTAATTTCAAGATGTATCCATTTCAATTGAATAAAAATATTCCATCTAATTGAATTGCCTAATCTTTAACTAAATTAAATGTACAAATCTTACAAGTTTTATTAATTACATTTGCTTCAAGACTATTCAATTCAAATAGATGGAAATTTGTTATTCAATTGAAATGGATACATCTTAAAAATAGTCTTTGAGTGTGTTAAATACACAGTATTCCTATTATACTGTATGACATCATTATTGTACTGTATCCGCACTGTCCAAGATGCATGGGACCATATAAATGTAAAATGACAATAGTGTCACATCACCTACTGTAGACAGTGAGTTTGACAGGCAGACTCTTCATACTGCTGATGGGATTCTCCACCCTGCAGCTGTAGATGTCATCATCTGACATCACAACACGGGAGATGGTCAGGACCTTCTGGTCATGTGACAGGAGGAGATGTGAGTCATTGGTCAAAGATTTCCCACCTTTCAGCCAACTATAGGTGGGTTTGGTGCCACTGTCGTGAGTGCAGTTAAGTATAAAGAGTTCAGTCAACTCCAAAACGGATGATGCCACCATGTGCACAAAAGGCCTGGACACTGGAACTGTGATATGGAAAAATTACCATGATAGTATTCATTTAAGGACCTTGGAGCACCACATAAATCCCATAGTATATGAATTTGTCAATAATTTCATATCATAATGTTACTATCTAATACCATCACTGTACCATGGTTAAGCAACAATACATTTTGTAAGGGTAAACATAAAGTACACTTTCATTAGTACATAAATCCACCTTGCTTACCATCTACGGTGAGGTTTAAGTATCGTTCACCAGTGAAGGTATCATCAGTGATGGAGATCTCCACCTCGTAGGCCCCCTCATCAGAGAGCTGTAGCTGATGGAGAAGGAGGGATCCATTCTCAAACAGGAGGATTCGGCCACGGTACTCTGGCCTCAGGTTTCCAATGATGTCTGTGCCAATCGACTGAACTACAGTGACAGGTTTGTCCCTTTTCAGCTGCCACTTAATGACAGGCTGGTCGGAGCTGGTACTGGTATAGGTCACAGAGAGTAGGGCGGAGCTTCCTAGTGTACCTCGAACTAAAGGAGATGGACTGCTGATGTTTACCCCAACTACATCTAAATACATACAGACACATATGGAAACAAGAGACAAATGAGACCTCAGTTGTTTATCCTAGAGAGCAATGAGATTAAACGGAAATCAAATGGAGACTTTTGCATAACCCTTAAGTTCTGTTCAGTCACTTTTGACAGATTTGACCTTTTTTTTAACCAAAATCAATGGAAACCTGTAAATACTTCATATGGAATCCCTCAGGTAGCTTAGTCTTTAAGACTTTGGAAACCCCTGCTCAGTACTGTATGTTAACAATTTCTCAATTTGTGCTGCCACATTTTTATTTCTCCTAAGGAATTTTAGACAAATCTGGGACAAAGTTGATACCCAAATTACACATACTGGAAATCTCCATCTCATGAACTTTTGAAAGAACAGCCTCTGAGCAATAAAATTGTCCTCATGGGAACAGACAGTGCGTTTACATGCACGATCTTACAGCGATTGTGCTTAAAAAGCCGACAACAAGAAAGGTCATGTAAACACTTTAAAAAAGGTTTTTCTTTACAGTTTTTCTCAATCGCTTTGGCTCATTTTTTGAAACAGTCATAACATTCTCTAAACTGTAAATGCAATTGTTACAACTGTTTAATGGGACATCACAACTCTATTGCATGTCTGCGAAATGTAGTTGTGGCAGGGCGGAGGGCGGGGCCGGGTCGTGATTCTACACACCCTTATCAGGCTAATTAAGCCTCCGAGAGGGATAAAGGTCTACTGCGGAGGATTGTGCGGGAGAGAGAGATAGTTTACGGATATGTCCGTCGTGTGTGTGTGTTTGTCTTCTGTTTAAGTTTTATATTCTTAAATATTTCTCGCCTCCTCCTTTCCATTGACTACTTTACAGTAGTAATTCATCCAAAACTTTGAATTCATGCTTCAAAACCTAGTTATTGTGTCAGTAAATTCACCAATGCCACCAAAATGAAAAGTTTTTTTGTCATCGTGTGAGCCGTACTAGTCACAATTTTAGATGTTTTTTCACCATGCCAGTCAACCCTGGAAATGTTTGTTGACACTGACTGCTTACTGTACTATACAAGAATGTCATTTTTGTCTAGCTGAATGCTATTGTGTATCATACTGAGCTTTTTAGATATAGAATTCAACAGCAGGTAAAAGTTTACTGGAAAAAGTCAATACTGTAGTAAACAGAAAAATGAAATGCACATTTACTGTATTTTACTGTAAATTAATTTACTATATATATATATATATATATATATATATATATATATATATATATATATACAATACATTTATTTTTGTTGCAGTGTGTTACATGTAAACAGAAAATTCACATTTGCATGTCCATTTTTACCCATTTCTTACACGTAAAGCCATATATAGTGACCAGACAATTGCCACAAAATTACATCCATGCAAAAAAAAAAGCCTGCGGTAGTTCTTTAAAAAAAACAGCATGTAACACTACAAGTTCCCATCTTCTTCCCATCTGGACATCATGTCGCTCTTGTTGGTCTGGCCAGAGATTGAGCAGACATTACAAACTTTCCATGTTATAGATATTTATGGATAATTCCTGTGTGTCTGACAGATTTTGATAACTGAATGGATCATTTGGCATGTGATGGCTCACACAATGAAAGAATGTTTAGAAGTTGTGAAGAGTATGACAGTTTCACTGAGAATCAACTCATCAGTTTTGATCAGCAAGCCATGTGCATTTAGTTATTGTGCAAATTGTAGACAATTGTACATACTCTTTTGCACACGTGCCAAAACACATGCAATTTACTTACATGAATAAGAAATTCAAATCTGGTGTGAACAAGAAACTAGTTGTTCAGGGATTTGAACTTATTCGAGAATTGAGCTGAAGCAATTGAGAAAAACTGTATTGGGTAAGTCATAAAACCAATTTGCCTTTACCGGCATTCTTACAGGCTTATCCAGTGTGTGCAAGTGTTGTGTGCATGACAAAAGTCAATGCAGTTTTCTTGCTCTGTCGTATTTGCTGATTTTTGGTAGCTATTGATGTGCATGTTAAGGGGCCCATTAACCCATGAACAAACACATTATGTAAAATTTAACTAATACTATCTTTACACCTTACAGTATATTCTGAGCATCAGCATTATTGTCAAATATGTGTCTATATTTTAATTTCAGTATCACATTGTGCATGCCCCTCTGCAGTATTCAACCATAACAAAGCCAAAAGATTTGTAACTGTATTTGTTAACTCAAGATTAGTTAAATTGGACAGGCTTCACAAGTAGTATCTCTCAAGGCTAATTTGTAAATGCATATAAATTAAATTCTCTGCAGGCATACTGTAGGTTACCTACTGTAAAACAGGACTGTGCATATTGCTCCTGAGTGAGCAACCACGTCTTTGCCCCCTTTGCCATGGCAGTGCAAGTCAGCGTGTCATGGCTCTATCGCTGTGGTAACAATTCTCAGTGCTAAGGGCTTGCCAGGATGAGCTAACAAAGGCCATGATTGTAGGCCTGCTCTCCTTCAGTCAGGGGCAGCTGTGCAAGAGACATGCTCTTTTGTGGTTGGGGGGCAGTAGACAGTAGGCCCCAGTGATTCTGCTAATCAAAGCTCACCACAGTGACACAACAGCAGTGGTAGGAAGGCTAGGCTTCAGTTGGAACAAACTGTATATTCTTATGGCCATACATTTGTCCTCTTCCCTGGCGCATCTACACATTATCTTACTGTAAGAAAACTTAATTTCACCAAGCTTGAGACAACTTACAAAGTCATGTGAAGGTTCTGAACTTAGTGTCCTCACCACCAGTACAAATGCTACACTAAAACAAAAGAATGCATGGATAGATATGCAAAAAGATCTAATTTATTTGGCCAAAATGTACAGACAACTGACTGGTGTATGATGCAAATGAATTTTAAGTGTGCAAATTATATTTTTTAAGAATCTGTGCAATATTGTAACCATTTAATGAACCTTCCATCATTCTTATCCTAACATGCATACTTTTTTGTTGTTTTTTTTTTAGCTCCAAAAAAAACAAAAAGTGCAATATTTACAATTAAAATGAGTGCATTGTATTGCTAATTCTTTTATTTGACTGTTGCACCATTTGTGACATTTCATACGACCATCAACAAACAATACATAAAATGAAAAGCCTGAAACTCTGACAACAGCGCACACTTTTTCTTCCTTCTCTTTAGAAACTTTTCTTTCAACGCTCTTCTCTTTCAGCATGCATGGTACAAAAGTTCACTCATGTTGTCTTACCTGCCAAGGAAAAGATGAAAAAGCATAGCAGAAGATACACTGAAGGTACAGCTGTCTCTTTGGATGATGCCTCCCTCTCTGCCTTCATCTTGGGAGCAGCGCTGGGTTTGTCTTCCACACAATCAGCATGATTTGTCCACTCCAGGCACGTCCCTGAGAATGCAGAAAGCTTTCTGTCAGATGGGACTCTGAACCCCACTCTCAGGACCCCAGTCTGAACAACAGCTCTATGTGTGATCCTGTGCAAAAATGTGTGTGTGTGTGTGGGCTGTGTGTGGTTCTCCACAGTGATCATCTATTTTCAAGCCCCTTTGTGTGTGTGTGCAGTTGTGCATGTGTGTGTGTTTGT
The DNA here is from genome assembly GCF_025860055.1 of Xyrauchen texanus. Lineage (NCBI taxonomy): Eukaryota > Metazoa > Chordata > Actinopteri > Cypriniformes > Catostomidae > Xyrauchen > Xyrauchen texanus. The sequence continues at coordinate 18,905,684 of NC_068311.1, forward strand.
CTTTTCAGTAAAGTCACCCGGATGGGACTCTAAGATGTTTTAAGACATGAAAATAGAGATAGCTGTCATGTTAGTGTTTTGTCGTTTTTGCTGTTGTTTTGTGTATTGTTTGTTGTTGTTGTCAGCCCCCAACACATGACAGATCTGAATATACAAACTGTCAAATATGCCAAGATACAACATTACAGCTGTTAAAGTGACATATTACACCCACTGTTAAAGCTGCATATATATGTTTATTCTGTAACACAAAATAAAATAAATAAATTAGATGAAGAATAACTTAAGAAAGAACTAGAGAGGGAAAGTTTGTCCATAAAAACTTTGATGTTGGCTTGACAAAGCCTTGTCTGAAAGTTAGATGGATGGATGGATAAGATGGATGGATGGATGGATAGATACATTCCATCAATGTAATTCTATGGGGTTTTGGGATTTTTGATCACCCCTATGGGAAAGTCATTAGTAGGATCAGTAAGAATAAACATTGCTACCCAAGTCAGAACAGTCTGAAGGTCAGTGCTCATTTTGGTCGATTTACAGTCAGAATTTGTGGTCTTTTTCATGAAATTTTGGAAAACCCCTACACCATGTTTGTAGAATAACAGTATGTTGGCTTTAATAATTTAAAACTTGCCAGAGAAATTATCTCCAGTCTCTCTTTTAATGAGAGTCCAGTGGGCACTACCTCAAGATACTTTCTTGAAGTGTGCAGTGTATGAATGAAAGGACACTATCCTTAAAGCTACTATAAAGCTACTCAAGGACAAGTGCTCAGGCTGAATAGACATGCTTCTTCTAATAAACAGTTTTCTACTCCAACACCCCCCACATCTTCCCTCCCATCTATGCCTAACCGGGCCCTCCCACATAGGCATGGAGAACAGAGTTATTTGCAAGCCCCATATATCTTTACCCCACCAGGAATTAAAATGACCTACAGGTTGCTAAGGCATCCATCTTCAGTGAAAAAGGCTTTGTCTGCAAGAGTATAATGTTTACGGTAGAATAAATTCTCCAACCTGGCCCTAGATACATTGCCTGATTTCAAAAGTATTTATTTTCACAATTAATTGTATTAGTTTTAACTTTGAAATAATTGTTCAATCCAAAATTTAAATTCTGAAATGACAAAGAATGTCAATAACAACTTTCAAAGAAATAGCTTTTCACTGAACATACAGTCTCTTCAAGAGTATCCTTTGTTCTTTTTTTTGTTGCAATCAACATTTTTTATTGATTCAAATAAAATAACACAACAGAGAAAAACACAACACATACACATTGAATCAACATTTAACTTTTAACCCTCACTAATATCCTTCCCCAAACACCAACCCCACCCAACCACATAGAACACCCCTGTGGTCACATAAAATAATACACACACACACACACACACACACACACACACACACACACACACACACACACACACACACACACACACACACACACAAACACAACAAAAACTACAACAACAACAACAAAATAAAATATGTAATAAACATGCATAATTAAACTAAACTTCTCTCTCTCCTCATCCCTTCAACCTAGAGTCCCCCCAAAAGTCTGGATTAAATTGTCCTTCGGTCCGGATCCGGACCGGAGTCCACCTATTGTGTACCCTTGTGCTACAGTATGTTGTGAAACAAGCTCCCTCTACTGGACATCTTAATGTAATGCCAACAGGGCCCAAGTCAAATCTGCAAGAGCCAATTATGCAAATTATGTAAATAGAATGCTTCAAAGAGTGTTCAAAGAGGGAGCTGAAATAATACAATAAGGAGTTATTCCAACATCAATCTACGAGTAAGATGTTATGAAATTCATGTCTACAGATGTAGCAGTTAACTTGGTATGTTTCTACAAAGCAAAATAGACAGCTGTCACAGTAACAGTAAGAAAATCCACTGTTACAATTTGTATTAAGGACACACTCATAGATTTTATTGTAAAGTGATTTACAGGCTAGAAATATACAGTATAACTGTGTTCCGCACTGAACTGTGTTGTACTGAATGTTTTCAGAATATGTATGGCTGCTGTAAGATTGGCAGTAATGTGTTGTCAGCAGCTGTCTGTAGGGGGCAGGAAGCATGGGACCCACAGCAGCAGACTGAGAGAAAGCAGTCTTATGACACTGGTATTGCCATAGGCAACCTGTAAAAATGTTGTTAGGAGACTGTAAGTCCTGGAGCAAGTGACAGAATTAATTCTGAGCAGGTTACATTGGACCCCCTAAAGCTGAGCCCTGCGTGTGGAGGAGGAGACGTGGGCGACCGCTGAGCTCCAGTGCTCATTTCTCAAATGGGGAAGAAGACGAGCCACAGAAAATGACAATTATTTCAGGTTTTGTTGCTGATGTGCAAAAAAAAAAACGTGTCCTGTTTCTCCTCCTGCCTATCCAAGTTTAGAAATATTAAAATCTGTGCAAAAAAAAATTGACACAAATCAGCTTCAAATGTACAGTATCACTCAATGTGAAAAAAATAAATAAATACATTTGTTGTGATAAATTTTCATTGTATGTCAACCGAGACATGATTGAAAAACCAGATTAAGAGAGTGCCATATGTTTTTAATTGTGATGTACAGTACACAGACTAAATAAGTGCAGCTCTATGTAATGGCTGAGTGAATTTTATTATGTCGTGGGGAAATAAATGCATTATTTATGCTCTCAAATGTATTATAAATTTATTTATATATATATATATATATATATATATATATATATATATATTTTTTTTTACAAGGAACAGGGAGGGGTTACTTTTATTCCAAAGTTCTTTATTAATTTAATTTGGATAGTTGTGGTCCAGCCATGCTAAACACAATTTTACAGCTATGACATGGAACACGGCTTTACCTACGACTATGCAGGGGTGACTTGTCACACAAGGAAGTTGTCAAAAACGCTATATATTAGTAACAATAAGATATGGTCAAAAGTCCAAATGCACAAATGTGTTTTCTCTAGCAGAGGATTATTTATGTTGCTTTCAAACACCTAATTCAAAACCCTCTTAAATTAGAATAAGTTTTGTGATTTCTATCCTTCAAAGTACAATTTTCATATATTGTCATATAAGGGTCAGCAAGGGTCAGCTATATTATGAAGGCTGATGTTTTACCGAAGGCAGGGCATCTTCTGAGCATATATGGGCCATTGGGCCCTAAGCAAAATCAAAAACGACCTGGTTTACAGGGCCCCCTGGTGGCTCTGGGGCCCTAAGCGGCCACATATACCCCTTACAGCTAGAAAAGGCCCTGACTAAAAGTTTTTAAAGTTTTCAGGTAGGGGTATAAAGTCAGGTAGGGGTATGTTGCCACATTTTGTTCGGGGCAGGTTGTCTCATAAGTTTTAAATGTCATAAATGTATTAATTGCAATATTCGTTGTTCAAAACAACGTTTTGATTTTTTTTGTGTGTTACCTTTTGCATTTTCATTATTTCATAAATAATTTTGTGCATAATTTTTTTACTTTTTACATTTTGTTGGTTGCAACGGTTACCCTGTCACACCCCAATGTTCACATGAAACATATGCCACTGGTTTAATGCCAGTTAATTGTGACATGTTTTCACAAAAGGGTTTTTCCTGCAAGAACGGTGTGGCAGGGCGGAGGGCGGGGCCGGGTCGTGATCATACACACCCGGTCCCTTATTAGGCTAATCAAGCCTCTGAGGTTTAAAGGTCGACTGCAGGGTGTCGTGCGGGAGAGAGAGATCGTTTACGGACATGTCCGTCATGTGTGTGTTTGTGTTGTCTTTTAAGTTTATCCACTAAACTATTATTTATATTGAAAAGCCGGTTCTCACCTCCTCCTTTCCATTGATCCCGTTACAAACGGTAAAAATGTTCAATAGCTTTTTGTTGCAAACAACAATAATGAAAAAAAGGGAAAGCAGCTGTATTGAAAATACTAAACCAGTACCCTTGAAATCAACTTAAAACATTTATGTTTGAGAGGGAAAAATTATATTGCATAAAGTCCAAAAAGTGATACTGTCACATTGCTATGAAATGTTGAAATGGATTCAGACTTCTAATGGATTTTGTTCACTCAATATGTCTTTACTGTTTGCTCAAATCACTAATTTAAAATGAGCTAATGCAACACAATTATTTAGCATTTTTCCTCAACTTAATTTAATTGTGTACAATCCAACTATGTTCACTTAATCCAATTGCTTTGCATGGGACTGGTTTTGGAGAGTGAGATGTAAAATTAAGTGTATTGTAATTTATTTCTATGCAAAATTTAACAAGTAGGATATTTGTTAGTGTTTAATTGTCACAATCCCCGTTGTCTGCCCTGTGTTTCTCCCGTCACCTGTCCCAAACTACATTTCCCATAATCCCCTACCCTCATCACTGCCAGTGTCATTGTTCTCACCTGTTTGTAATTTAATTATCATTTCTGTGTATTTAAGCACTGTTGTTCATTCATTCGTTGTCGGTCGTTGAATGTTATGGTTGTCCTTGATTGTGTTCCTGCCCATGCCCTCCATGGATGTTTTTCATGTTTATCCTTTGTTTTCCCCTCGTGGATGTTTTGTTTGTTCCCTGTGTTTTATTTTTAGTTATCCTGTTCACTGTTTGTTCCTTCATTAAAGAAAACGTATCGGTTACCTAACGTAACCTCGGTTCTCTCTAGATGAGGGAACGAGTATTGCGTAAGCTAGCTTACGCTACGGGAAAGATTCATCTTTTCTGAGATATTGAAGCCAAAAAATTATCCTTAATTTTTGTATCCATTGTCAACGCAGTGCGGCAGCTGCAGACCTTGAGCGGGCTAGCTAGCGAGCTCATAGGTTGCTCTGCGGCAACTGCTGCAGCCTATAGACGAGCTTGGGCGAACTCGCATCCAATGAGAGGCATCCAGCGCTCACTGCAACAAAGCCCGCCAAAATGGCCGTGACTAGAGTGCATATAAGCGTAGTTCAGTAGGCTGGAACCCTGGTTTTCATTGACTGAAGCGAAAAGTCGCTGCGTGGCGCGAAGCACGGCCGGCTACGCAATACTCGTTCCCTCATCTAGAGAGAACCGAGGTTACGTTAGGTAACCGATACGTTCTCTTACGAGAGGTTCTCTCAGTATTGCGTAAGCTAGCTTACGCTACGGGAACCCATTGTCAACGCCGTGTCGCCAAGCATCCACTGTATGAGCCCCAGGGAATTAAGGGGGACCCGGGGAGCCCTTATGAGTGGGGAAATAATATTTGGCCGGCAAGAATGCGGGTCATTGATTGCGTAATACATAAGCACATAGTGGGAAGGGAACGACAGCGCGGCGGTGCCGGTCTGTGTGGAATGTGTCCCATCAGTGCAGCTCACCAGGGGAGCTGTAGCGTATTAAACCGCTAGTAGTTTTGCCTGCAGAGCGGGCACTTCCATATTGTAAAATCTGACAAAGGTGGAGGGGAAGTCCATCCCGCTGCCACACATATGTCGTGAATGGAAATCCCGCTGGACCATGCCCACGTGGATGCCATGCCTCTAGTGGAGTGAGCCCTAATGCCCAACGGGCATGGCAGGTCTTTGACGCGTATGCAGCAGCAATAGCGTCCACTATCCATCTAGATAGTGTCTGTTTCGAGGCGGCGAGACCTTTGGTGCGCCCTCGAGCGAAACGAAAAGCTGCTCAGAGCGTCTGAAAGCGGCAGAGCACGCAGTATACAATCTCAGTGCTCTGACCGGGCAAAGGAGATTGGCGTCCCGTTCGCTATCGGGTGCTGGCAGCGCCGATAGGGAAATGACCTGTGCTCTGAAAGGAGTACCGATCACCTTGGGAACATAGCCGTGTCTAGGCTTTAAAATGACCTTGGAGTCACTTGGTCCAAACTCAAGACACGCAGCGCTGACAGACAGTGCGTGAAGGTCTCCCACACGTTTGACTGATGACAGGGCAGTCAGAAAACGGTTTTGAGTGAAAGGTATTTCAAATCCACGGATTGAAGTGGTTCGAAAGGGGGCTTTCATAGTTTCGAGAACTATAGAAAGATCCCAGATAGGAACCGATGGGGGCGCTGGGGTTCATCCTTCTAGCTCCCCTGAGGAAGCGGATGACCAGCTCGTTTTTACCCCATGACTGGCCGTGCAGGGGTTCAGCGAACGCCGCAACGGCCGCCACATACACTTTGAGCGTGGATGGGGATCTGCCCTTATCCAGCAGCTCTTGTAGAAATACGAGCAGCGACGACACCCCACATGTCCGCGGGTCCAGGTCTCGGTTGGTGCACCATTTTGAGAACACAGACCATTTTGACGCATAGAGTCTTCTCGTGGAAGGGGCTCTAGCGTGTATGATGGTGTTTATTACTCCTTCTGGCAGAGCGACGGGTAGTCGTTGATCACCCACGCATGCAGCGCCCAGCGCTCTGGGTGGGGATGCCAGATTGTGCCGCAGGCTTGAGAGAGGAAATCTGCTCTCACTGGGATGGGCCACGGCGCTGTCAGTGACAGCTGCGTAAGCTCCGGGAACCATGTCTGATTCTCCCAACGCGGGGCTATGAGGAGCACCGAGTGACGCGTTTCCCTGATCCTCTGCATTACCTGTGGCAATAACGAGACGGGAGGGAAGGCGTAAAGCGGGCGTCTGGGCCAGTCCTGGGCCAGCGCGTCCTCGCTCGAGAAAAATATTGGGCAGTGAGAGTTCTCTTTGGACGCTAAAGAGGTCTATCTCTGCTCTGCCGAATAGGTGCCATAACGTCTGGACTGTTTGAGCGTGCAGGGACCATTCCCCTGGGGGAATATTGTCTCTGGACAGTCTGTCCGGGCCGTCGTTCAGGTGGCCTGGCACGTGCGTCGCCCTCAGCGAGCGCAGGTGGCACTGGGACCAACTCAGTATGCGTTTCGTCAGATGGAAGAGGTTCCTGGATCTGACACCGCCCTGACGGTTTAGGTAGGATACCACAGATCTGTTGTCCGAACGGACCAGGACGTGGTGACCCTGAATGACCGGGAGAAAGCGCATGAGCGCGTACTTGACTGCTATCATTTCCAGACAATTTATGTGAAGGAGCTTTTCCTGAACCGGAACTTTTCCTGAGGCCGAAAACCGGAGAGCCCTCGCAGACCGCGCCCCAACCCGTGTTGGAGGCGTCTGTCGAGATGACTTTTCGGCGAGATACAGCTCCCATTGTCACTCCCCGCTGATACCATTCGGCCACTGTCCAGGGCTGCAGAGCTGAAATACAGGTCTGAGTCACCTTGATGGGCTGGCGGCCTGTGGCCCAAGCCCAGCGAGACGCGCGGGTGTTTAGCCAATGCTGAAGCGGGCGCATGTGCAGTAAACCCAGCTGAAGTACTGCTGCGGCTGAGGCCATGTAGCCTAGCACTCTCTGAAATTTCTTCAGAGGTGTGAGGCTGTTCATCTGAAATGACGCGGCTAGTCGCTGCACACGCGCCGCGCTGTGTAGATAAGCGAGCCGTCATTGCCACTGAGTCTAGTTCTATTCCAAGGAAGGAAATTGCCTGACTGGGCTGTAGTGAGCTCTTGGTCCAATTGACTGCAAGGCCCAAACTGTTCAGATGACTGAGGAGAACTGTCCTGTGAGACAGAAGCTCCGTATGTGATTGTGCTAAAATCAGCCAATCGTCCAAATAGTTCAGAATTCGAAAACCCTGACTCCGCAGGGGTGCGAGCGCCAGCGTCCATGCACTTCGTGAAAGTACGAGGTGCTAAGGACAGGCCGAACGGAAGGACGGTGTATTGATAAACCTGGCCGTCGAGGCGAATCTCAAGAATGGCCTGTGACGGGATTTATCTGAATCTGAAAGTAGGCATCTTTCAGATCGAGAGAAATAAACCAGTCCCCTGGCGCATCATGCGCGAGGAGTTTGCTGGTTGTAAGCATTTTGAACGGTCTTTTGCAAGCGCTTTGTTCAAAACCCTGAGATCTAATATTGGTCTGAGGCCGCCGTCTTTCTTGGGGACAAGAAAATAACGGCTGTAAAACCCCGACTCAGCTCAGGGAGGCGGCACTCTCTATGGCCCTTTTGCACAGAAGGTTTGCTATTTCTGAACGAAGCATGCACGCTGCTTCCGTGTTCAAAGTAGTTTCGAGCCACGCTCTGAAGCAAGGAGGACGGCGATCGAACTGTAGCAAATAGCCCTGTTTTATTGTGCTTAACACCCATTCGGATAGCCCTGGAATATCTTCCTACGCTTTGAAGCGTAATGTTAGAGGGTGAATGGCCAAATCGCTCTGATTGCCGCACACAGCGCGCTGAACAGAATGTGTGAGCGCGCTTACTGTGCTTATGCTGGACTGCTCGCAGACAGCAGGGACAGGCTGTTCTGTGAGTGACTTCCCGATTGAGGTGAATGGGGAAAGAGTCACGTCTGTTAAGTGATGCGCAAGCATAGCCACGGGCACGGGACTTACATACAGAGAAGTGTTTGCTGGCCGTGTGACAGAGCGGGCAGAGAATGGGCGCGCGCGTGATTCGTGAGCGCGTTTATTGACTCTAACACTCGAGTGGTTCAGTAACTGCTTTTGAGTGTGCTCTGATGGGGACACGGAACGTGTAATGCTTGTGTGTAGAGGTGAACACTAGATTGTGGGCACATTTTCTACACATAAGGCTGGTCGTGTGACAGAGCGGCCAGAGAATGGGCGCCGCACGGATTCGTGGGTGCGTTTATTAACCCTAACACTCGAGCGGGTCGTAACCGCTTTATGTGAGTGTGCTCTGATAGGGACACGGGACGTGTAATGCTTGTGTGTAGGGGTGAACACTGAATTGTGGGCACATTTTCTACACATAAGGCTTTATTTTGAGTCAGCCGTGGAAACGGCGTTTGAGTGCAGGCAAGCGGGTAATATCACCGGCTTGTTGGCTGCTGAATCCACCACTGCAGTAGCCTGAGAGAAGGGGACTGACAGGGGCGTACGGGACTTACATACAGCTGGCCGTGTGACAGAGCGGGCAGAGGAGGGCAGCGCATGCGGGCTCGTGGGCGTTTAACTCCAACACTCGAGCGGGTCGTAACTGCTTATGTGAGTGTGCTCTCATAGGGACACGGGATGTGTAATGCTTGTGTGTAGGGGTGAGCACTGGATTGTGGGCACATTTTCTACACATAAGGCATGTTTACTCTTTACAACATTTCTTTGGGTCGACGTGAAAACGGCGTTTGAGTGCAGGCAAACGGGTAGTATCACCGGCTTGTTGGCTGCTGAATCCACCACTGCAGTAGGGGAGGGTGAAGGCGATGCTCGAGGGAGGGGCTCCGGCGAGACAATCGCTTCTACCACTGGTTCCGGCAGCCTTTGAGAGCGGCGCTTTTTACTGCGCGGCTGAATGGAAGGCGCGCGGCGGCTCGGTCCTGAGCGCTTCGAAGTCGAGCCCGCAGGGGTCGACATCGGAAGCTCCTCGCAGAGATCGCATCCGCCTTCAGCGAGGCGAGCTCTGCATGCCCCAGTCCCAGGCAGAGAGCGCAGATGACGTGGCGGTCTCCGGTGCTGAGAGGGCGCAGCATGAGGCGCAAGTGGAGCGAGGCATCTTTAAAAAGACGCTCGTACTCTTTTGTGAAGTTCATAAGAACTAGCTTGCTTTAAAAAGGATACGTCGCCGGATGGCGTAGCTCACAGGACGGCTGAAGGTGGCGAAGACGGCCGGCTTCTTCAAGCGCTGTCCACGCTTGCTTGATGCCCCTCGAACGGCGACGCGGCTTCCAGTTCAGAGATGCGAAGAGCTTCGCTGAAGAGATGAAAATCAGGGTTCCAGCCTACGAACTAGGCTTATATGCACTCTAGTCACGCCCATTTTGGCGGGCTTTGTTGCAGAGTGCGCGGACGCCTCTCATTGGATGCGAGTTCGCCCAAGCTCGTCTATAGGCTGCAGCAGTTGCCGCAGAGCAACCTATGAGCTCGCTAGCTAGCCCGCTCAAGGTCTGCAGCTGCCGCACTGCGTTGACAATGGATACAAAAATTAAGGATAATTTTTTGGCTTCAATATCTCAGAAAAGATGAATCTTTCCCGTAGTGTAAGCTAGCTTACGCAATACGAGAGAACCTCTCGTAAGAGAACTGCATTTAGATCCTCACTCCTCGTCTGCCCTCGTCTGATTCATAACGTTAATGTTCTGTTATGTTGAATTTTTTGGAGGTTACTATTGTGGAGAACATGGTTGTTCTCCACAAAAGTAGGTTGTTAGGTTGAGGTTGGATACATTACTACTGAAAAATCAGTGTGTATAACTTTTCTCATGAAGGAAATATTGAGGGATAATCATATAATGACTGATTGGGGATCTGTAAACTCACAGCAGCACCATACTTGTCATTTAGTACAAATATGTATATAAGTTGTTAGCAAGCAACAAGCTGCAATGTTCAATATAAGGAAAGATCAAATCTAAGTTAGGTTAACTCAATTCATTTAGTTTTCGCTACCAAAGTATTTGAGGAGGATACGTTTTAATTTAATATCAAAGAAACAAATTTTTATTGTGTGGAACCAATGTCAACAATTGAATCAAGTTATACCAAATTTTTTCAGTGTATAGATAAAATATATATATATATATATATATATATATATATATATATATATATATATATGGGGTGGTGTTGACATAGTGGGCTAAAGCACATAACTGTTAATCAGAGGGTCGCTCGTTCGATCCCCACAGCCACTATCATTGTGTCCATGAGCAAGGCACTTAACTGGTTGCTCCGGGGGGGATTGTCCCTATTTGTTCACAATACAGCATAGCCTCTTATACTGCACCTTGTTGTTAAATGATTACAAATCATAAGTTATGTTATGAGTAATTTCATATTAGCTCTGCCAAATGCATGCAGAGGAAGTATACAATATAACATAATATTCAACAGTTAGTGCTATTATAGGCATCCGTAAATTCTGTTATAGTGGGAATACACTGTAGCAGGGGAATGTGGCAACTGGACCTTGATAATTGACTAGCCAGGTCTCATTAGCACAGCCTTCCAGCTGTGAGACCCCGGGTAAGATGCTCAAGCAGGTCTAATGAGACTGAAGTGTACTGTAGGTTAATATTTCAGTTTCAGCAGCATATATATATATATATATCTGCTTGTTTCCCATAGCTTTAGTAACTCCGACTCTCTGTATATAAAGACTTTAAAAGACTAATGATCACCCGCTGACAACATGAAATCATTTTCTAAGCGTGCACATTTCTGACCATTTATTCACTTTTCAACCGATACAGAGCTTAATGATGCTGATGTCAACATGCAAGGCAATCTATCACTCATTAAGCAGTTTTTAATCTTTGTCACACACTTAATGAAACTCTAATATGCACTGCCTTAAATGACTTCTATGAATAATTGCACTAATTAAAGGCAAAATAAATGAAAATAAATTGATTTAATCTTGGCATGCCATATGCTGCTTTGGAAGCTCTGATTTCTGTTAAAAAGACTGAGAAAAGTCCACTTACATATTACAAGGAGCAAACCAAACAAGTAAGTCAACCCAATTTTAAACAAAGTATGTTGTGACTGATAACAAATTGCACATCTTATCTTGATAGTTAGGGCTACATGGTAAAATCAGGGAATTCATAAACACACCACCACAGCAAAGAAACATATCAAGCAATATCAATGACAAAACTCAACTTGATTGTATGAGTGAAGAACGCTGTATTCTATGGCATCCATTCTCCGATTCAAACAAATATCTGAATAAAACATTATCAGGGAGTATATAGATATCTGTTTGAGGGATGCAAAAGCATTTTTAATCAGACTGGATAAGAAGCAGAAGAAAAGAGAAAGAGTTCACACATCAGATGACATATCCAGCCTAATTTTACAACTTTTTTCGACACAAAACGTCCCTCAGGATAAAGCGTCCAGTAAGCCACATTGAGAAGGTCTTCACTGGTCTGGTCCAGATGTGGCATCTGTCTCTACTCCCTCTGTTCCCCCTGCTTTCAAAACAAACAGATTTTCAGGTTTACTGTATAATCATGCAGTTTACAAAGAACATATCTCTTGACATATCACTATGAATCACTTGATCTGACTTGATTTATCTTCACAAAACTTATGTCATGAAATGAAAGCATTACTTATTGATCAATACTGCCAGAATATGGGTTCATCCTATCTGGTCTTTTTTTTTTTTTTTTTGTCCTAGTAAAACGAAGCACATTCTCCAAGCCTCATTTCAGTGATGCAGATGCACCTGAGGATAAAAATAACACTAACATATATAAAATGCTTAGCAACTGAGAACTGGGTTGATGTTTCTCAGGAAGGGCCTAAATTCGGCACAGAGGTGGGGTAGAGTTGGAGCAGCACAGCTGAAGGAGAGATATTTGGGCCTGGCTAGAGGTTGAAAGGACACTCATTGCTTGGCCCACTTTCTGCATCAAATTACCAGCTCTGCTTCTTCAGTTTCATTAAAGGTAGTTCTAAAAATCTTTGCGGAATGGAAGCTTTATGTGTGAGAACATTATTGTTATAGGTATGGTCTTTTCATCAGTGTTGGCCTATTTGTTGCTTCAAAGTAGAATCTATGCAGAACCTCTGGGAATCAACTGTTCAAAAACACTTTGCATATCTGCTGAATCTAGGAAGATCATTTACCCAGAATCTCTAGAAAACGATGCAATTTGGTGCCGAACAAAACACATTACCCAAGAGAGAGGCTTTAATATTGAGTTTTAGAGTTTGTGGAGGTTTTACACCCACAAAGGAAAATAGATTTGAGAGATTTGTGTCTAAACATACTGCGAGATAAGCTAAATATGCTGCATTTGAGAGGAATATAAAGTGACTCTGCACCCTCTTTTAATGATCAGGGAAAATGATAGATGTCTCCATTTATAATGACTTAATTCAGAACATAATAATCGAAAGCACTCGGATAACAATTAAAAAGAAGCCTAAAGTATGTCTTACCGCAATTATTAAGATATGACTCATTTAACATTATTAATGGGCTTTTCATTATATTTATTTATTTAGTTTTGTGTGTGTGTGTGTGTGTGTTTGTTTGTCTGTACTATTACTGTGATAGACACAATACTAGTATACATTTATTTTAGATCCTAGGAACACATAACTGTGAAAAAAAAAGACTATTATTCCAGTAAAGACTCTGTGAAATCGCTTTTTTACATTTCAAAAATGTTTGGTCAAATTTTCATTTCAAAACACCAATACATTCTTTATTATAATTTTTTATTTTTTCCACATTTTAGAACAACAACAAATAATTGTGTATGGTGGCACAATTATATTTTTGTCTACAAAACTAATTTCAAACATTTAAGCATATGCCTTCAGATCAAAAGATGAGAAAAATTTAATTTAAGTGTTTCAAAAGATTTGACCGGTAGTGTGTGTATATATATATATATATGTTTATATATGTAAGCCAAAACATTATGATGACCTGCCAAATATGCTGTTGGTCCTACAAAACAGCGCCGACCCGCAGAGGCATGGACTCTACAAGACCCCTGAAGGTGTCCTCTGGTATCTGCCACCAAGAAATTAGCAGCAGATCCTTCAAGTCATGTAAGTTGCGAGGTGGAGCTGCCATTGGACTTGTTGGTCCAGCACATCCCACAGATGCTTAATCAGAACAGATGCTTAATCAGATTGAAATCTGGGGAATTTGGAGGCCAGTGCAATACCTTGAACTCTTCAGCATAAGTGCAGTGTGGCAGGGCATATAATCCTGCTGAAAGTGGCTAATGAGCTTCTTTCACTGGTCCAATGTCCAGTTCTGATGCTCGCGTACCCATTGTAGGTGCTTTCCATGGTGAACAGGGGTCATCATGGGCATTCTGACCGGTCTGAAGCTACACAGCCCTAAATGCAGCAGGGTGCGATGTTGTGACAGATTCCTCCTGTTACCATCCTATACATTTTCTTTGACTTGTGCCACAGTAGACCTTCTTTCGGTTCAGACCAGACATGATAGCCTTGTGCATCGATAAGCCTTGGGTACTCAACACCCTGTTGCTGGTTTGTCCCTCCTTGGACAAGTGAACAGTTAAGGATGGGCAAGGAGGAGGCGGGAACCGGCTGAACAGTAAACGTAACTTTTAATGATATAAATTATCTTAAAACAACAAAACACATAAGAACACACAGACACACATGCAGTGCGGCCGAGTGCGTCTCTCTCTCGAACTGGCATCTCCGGCTCTCCGGTGTCTTGCTCTCCCATTGATCAGCTGATTCAGCGCCGGACGTGCACCCTCACGGCCTGGCAACACCCTCCTACTTGTCAGACTCCTCCCCCGCCTGGTTCAGGCTGGGGCGCCAACCAGACTGACCTACTCCAACCCCCCATTTCTGGAGGGAAGACACTGCCCTTCCGGCCGTTCTCTCAGCCGGTGGTCCACCCTGCCTCCTGGGAAACCAGGGGACGAGACAAGGGGTGGCGTGGGGAGAGGGAAAGGATGAGCGGAAAACACAGAGAGAGAGAGAGAGAGAGAGAGAAAGAGAGGAGAGAGAGAGAGAGAGAAAAACTTGCTTGTCTGTCCCCAGACACACTGTCACCCAGTCCTCAACCGCTCCTCCTCCCTCTGGCAGACAACAGCTTGCTCCTCCCCTGGTGGATTGCAGCCAGCCCTCCGACTCCTGGGGGATGGAACCGCTCCTCCCCTTCTCGGCAGACAGCAATGGTTCCTCCGGCTCTCGGCGGCCGGAAGAGACCCCACTGTCCCCAGGCAGACGGCTGCGGCTGTTCCTCTGGTGGACAGCAGTGGCGAGGACTCATGAACAGCGCATCCCTCCTCCTTCCTGGGTTTCAGCACCAATGTAACAGTTAAGAGCAGGCAAGGAGGAGGTGGGAAACGGCTGAACATTAAACCTAACTTTTATTGATATGAATGAGCTTAAAACAACATAAAAAATAAGGACACACATGCAGCACGGCCATGTGCATCTCTCTCTCTCTCTCTTGAACTGCCGTCTCCGGCTCCCCTTTATCTCACTCTCCCACTGATCAGCTGATTCAGTGCTGGCCTGTAAGTGCACACTTACAGCCCAGTCATGCCCTCCTCCTCGTCGCAGGGCCATAATTTAGGCTGTACTAAAAAAACATTACATCTGAATATAACTAGAAGTAAGAAATTAGAAAAGTAGCCTGAGATTGTTTATCGTGCTGTAAAACAGTTTCTGGATAATTAGAACACAGAGAACAAACAGAGTGCTAGATGAAGAGGATATTTATCTACAAAAAGCTGAAACAAAGGCTACTTATTTTAACTTCAAGAAACGTAGACTATTGCTGTTTCAAGAGAACATGTCTTTTAGAAATGTTTTGAATGAAATAGTTACATGAATGTAAGTAAACATACTGAAAGAAATATAAAATATATCGCTATTTGCCTTCTTTTGTTAAGAATGACGATGGAGGCAGGGACTTACCTATGTCCCTTTGGCTGCCATTGAGGGCCTCACCACTGCTGCTCACCTCTTCGTTGGCCTTTTCACCAGGTTTCATCTTCTTCCGGGTCATATGACCACGGAAGCCAGCCTGGATTTTGGCGGCTGCCTTATTGGCTTCTGGGTCATCCAAGGGGATGTCCATGATGTCCTCCTCCTCCTGTGGCTGGCTGCATTCCTCCTGACAGGCAAGATGAACACTTTTAACTAGCAGCACAACAGGCACTGTGTATACTCTGTATTGATTTTACCATTGCCTAAAAATGATTCTGACTATCCTCTGAGATCTTTACACTATACTGTACAGCATCTTAGTGAGTTTAACATGATGTATCTACTGCCCACTAAAGGCCCCTTGCAATGAATCACTATTCAGCAGCTCTGACACAACATTTATCAGGACCAACTTGCTTTGAAATGAGCCTGAGCATTACATCTACAATCAGTGTAGCAATTCAGTTGAAATCTCTGCTTCTCCTTTAAAGGGAAAGTTCAACCAAAAATGCAAATTCATGTAATTCAAAACCAGTATGACTTTCTTTCCTCAGTGGAACACAAAAGGAGATGTTTTTTGCGTCTTAGTCACCATTCATTGCATAGAAAAAGAGAGTAACATACTACCTAATTTTTTTTATTTTGTGTGCCAATAATTATTATCATTGTGAATCATTATTATGGTGAGTGAGAGAATTTTCATTTTTGGGTGAATTATCCCTTTAAGAAACAATTCTACCACTACAAAATATAAATAAATAAAAGGCATGAACAGAGAACAGAATAGTAATAAAGCCCCCAAATTGCTTTACAAGGCATTTAAACTACATAACAATCCTAACATTATAAAGACTGTTTCTAGCTATCTGCAATCTGTGAAGCATGTCACCACCTACAGTATTTGTCCTTTTCATCAACTGGGTGGTGGTAAGTGGCGTTTATTGTCTCATTACGTCTTTCTGAAAGCTGTGC
Source organism: Xyrauchen texanus (assembly GCF_025860055.1). Taxonomy (NCBI): domain Eukaryota; kingdom Metazoa; phylum Chordata; class Actinopteri; order Cypriniformes; family Catostomidae; genus Xyrauchen; species Xyrauchen texanus. The sequence continues at coordinate 18,922,073 of NC_068311.1, forward strand.
AACCACATGCCTTCTCCCACCACATCCGACTCAGCATATGTAGATGGCAAAGTCCGCTTGGCAGTCTTTAAACAGCTTGTGTGAGGTGATTAGCACAAGTACATTGTAAAACCCTGGCAGGAGCATTGTCCACCCACTGTTGAACTAAAAATCAGCCTCTTTTCTTTTTAAACAAGAATTATGCCAACAAGCTTATCTTGTGTCCACAGGCAGAGGCATTTTACAATTCACCTATAAATAAGCTGTTCATATTAATGCTGCTTCATCAGCCTGTTTTAGGATTAGCCTACCTATGGATAACCACTGATGAAAACTGAGCAGTCAAAACCTAGTCTACATATCTGTCATTAAAAACAATATAAAAAGCTACTTTCTGTCTGACTTACCATCTAAAAACAGTCATTCTGCATAGAGGAAAAACACGCGTTTAGAGTTAAATAAATATTTGTGTATAAGGGGCAGATCAACGAACACCTTTTTGCGCTAAACGAATGAATCAGAAGGCGGATGTCTCGAGACGCGTTTTTAACAGTTACAATTAATTTCAATTGGACAAAGCGTCAAAAACACGTGGCACTCCTGCGCGAGACACTGAGCGCAAACGTCACGCCTAGCGCATGTAGACATATAAAAATAAAGCACGGAAAGATGCTAAACGCGTTCGGTGTCAACGGCCCCTAGATACGCAAAAGCCATGTACTGTTCCTATAAATGTACTGTTCTTAAAGTTATCGTTTACATTTAAAAAAAGTTTCAAAATACAACCAAGTCTTTGTAATAAATGTGATTTTTTTTTTCTCTCGCTTCACTAAACAAGTGAAGAAAACCACAAAAAGTTAAAGGATTTCAAACCTTCGCGCTTCGTCTGAATAAGCCACTTAATTTTGAATGTATCAAAGATTAAAAAGTACAAACGTTTTATTCTTCTGTAATTATATATAATAATTATATGTCGATTAAAGTGACCAGTACTTACGATATGACAATCCATGACGCGCAAATACAGACGCTTAAAAAGTTTTTTCGTTTCGTGATAGACGGCAAACCACCTAGCAGGGAAAAATGTCTTGGACAAATACCCTCTCCTCCAACTATCCTTAGAATTCCGAGTCTTAGGGTGGGAGGAGAGAGAGTGAGAGAGAGAGCGAGAGAAAGAAAGAGAGAGAGAGAGAGAGAGAGAGAGAGAGAGAGAGAGAGAGAGAGAGAGAGAGAGAGAGAGAGCATCATCACTGCTGCTGACGATTATAGTGTCATTCTTCTTACTTTCCTGTCACCTGTTACCAAGGATCAGAGATGCTTTATTTAGAATGGCAGAGTAAATAATGAGTGAGAAGAGAGAAATCATGGTGCCAGTTTACAGAATTGCAAATCAAACTTCACTTCACTAGTTCAGAACAATTATATAACATCACTTTAAATACAGCACTATAAATAAGCAGTCCAAAATGTTCTCCAATTGACAACTACTGTCATCATCAACTCAGAAAATTCTGGAAGCCAGCTCCCAAAATCTCAGTCAGACCCACACAGACTGTGCCTCCTCCACCCAGTGGCAGCAATACATACAAAGCAAATCCATTGCCTGTTATTTCTCTGGAACATTGCTGTATCTCCTGCCTCCTACCCTACCAAGATTAAAAACAGAAAAAATGCAACTCTCTGCCATAATGGTATCAGTTCTCTTTGTATATGTCACTTCTCTTCTTTAAAACAAATGAACTCAGTTCATAGACCACTCAAAAGTTGAAAAACTCAAGAAGATGAGGTGACTTTACAGTCGTGCCAGAGATTGATGATATCCATGAATATTGTTCCTGAAAATAGCAACTACATGATTCTCTTGCTCCTCCTTCAGCGTGTGAAGTCATTGGACAAGAGTTTATATAGGTCAGGTAAGATGACCTACATTGGAGAAAGAGATATAGAGAAAGAGGAAGAGAGAATTGCTTTCATGTATTTCTCTAATTAACCTCTGCAGAACTTGAACACTACTTCGGACCGAGGATAAATCAGTCAACCAGGTGAAGCTAATTCATTCTATTTCCTCAGAAATATTGCTTTAAAGGAATTCCAGGTTCAATAGTTAAGTTAAGCTCAATGAACATAATTTGTGGCAACAATTTAGGTTGCAGTGAGGCACCCACTGTTTACAGTCACCCCAAAATGACTGTAAAAATGACGATTTAAACAACTTTAAAGCTCAAATAATATGAGTTTTAAGAGAAAAATGAATCTAAGTGCCTTTCTCAAATTATAAGCTTCACATTTGTGCCTTAAACCCACCAAAATTTGGCCACATTCACTTCCATTGTAAGTGCCTCACTGTAACCCAGATTTAAGCTTTTTGTAAATACATTTGTCGAAATGTATTTTTGTGCTAATCAACATTTTGCCACAAATGCTGTCGATTAAGCATAACCTGTATTGAACCCAAAATATTCTTTAAACTCCAAAATCTAGATTAGTTTCACTCCAAGATGAAGGGAGAAAAATGGTTGGTAGAAATTTTACCATGGAAACACCACCAAATCTTTCCCCTTCGAACCCCCTTAAAGAAACATGGATATTCTTATGACCTCCTGTTGATGAATCTAAACATAAATTTTTCTGTATGAAATGTTGCAGTCATTTGTTTGAGTTTATCATGTATATGAAAAGTAGTGTTCTGATATCATATGTATGTACAGTTTGAGGTTTTTTGACTCTCCGTGGCAGGCTTGCAGTCTTGTACTCAAAAGCTGAACTATTTCAGGGACATCTTCAATCACTGTTCTCCAGAGACGGGCGAATGTACAGAGCCATGCTGTTGATAAGACATGTCCTTGAAGGTTTAATATTTACTTATTAACTTGGAACAAAAAAGGGAACAGTCTGAATCCAAGGTAAGAATATCTCTGCTATCACATTGCACTATAATCTGGCCACAACAATCCATATTCTTTGAATACAATACTTTTTATTTATCAAATCAGTTGGAGGAGCATAGGGGGAGAAAATATATAAGAAAAAAGAGCAAAAATCTTGTACCTTTTGTTTACTGCTTTCAGGATTCTTCGGGTTCTCACTTTGAATTGTCAATTCTTGACTTTTATCTCTTTGTTCCTCCAAGTGATCCTCCTGATCTGCATCAGTCTCAGTGTTTTCAGTCAATTCATGTGACTCTGTAAGATCTTCATCAGTTATGACCTCTGTTTTTCTCTCTGTTCCCTCTGACAAAGGCCTAAAGACCACAGCTTCCTTGGTTTCAGAGGGCACAAACCCTTCCTTCAGTTCTGCATCATTGATTTCATCATCTGCCACATCCTCAGTTTTCACAGTATCTTGCTGATGCATGTTTGAAACGTAATCAAAAGACCTCTCATCTTGACTGTTGCCTTTGGTTTGGTCAGCTTCGTCTTTCTCTTCTTGGCCCATTTCATCCTGGTCCATCTCTTCAACATCACTGTCAAGATCACTCCCTTCCTTTACATTCCCTGTGTTTAGATCATTCTCAGAGGTGTCCATTACATCAGTATTTAAAATCTCATTGCCTGTCATGTCTTCTGTTACTTTGGAGTCACTGTCATTGTCGTTCAACTGTGAATCTGGCTCCAGAGCATCAGTTTGAGCTTCCAAAAGTTCTTCCTCCACCATAGCGTCCATAATTTTAGACGTACTCTGTTGATCAGATTTGTGCTCATCTGTATGGGCAGAGCATTGATGATCAGCGCTCATAATGACTTCATCCAGTACATCTATGACTTCACTTTTACTATCAGTTGTTTCATCACTTTTGTCAATGCATGCGTCTTTCATTTCGATCAGTGATCTGCTATTAATATCAGTTGCGGAAGTGGTTGTTTCCGCTGTTTCTTTAAGATGTTCTCCTATTTCCAGCCCTTCTTCAACTCTGCTTGTGTTATCGGTTTCAGTTATGTCTTTTTCAAGAGCAACAGTGCTTTTTGCTGACTCCTCTAAATAAAACTGGTCAGTGCTCTTTTCCTCTGGGCCAGAGTTCTCCAATAAATTGTCAGTAATTTCTGAGACTCCCTGCTCAGCATCTTCACTATGACCTTTTGACATTTTGTTGGGTTGTTTGTCTATATACTGCTCAATATTTGAAGGGGTTTCAACAAAAGACATTGTTAACTGGTCTTGTGAATCCTTGGAGGGGTTTACCTCTTCAGCACATACATCCACATTTGCAAGACCACCAAAGGATGGCACAGGTGTAGGCTCAAGTTCGGATCTGCAGATATCAATATCTTTTGACTCTTTTGCTGCCCCATCATCTCTTGGTAGCTCTTTATTTTCTAATGTTGGTTCTGGAACCTTGCCGGGGTCTTGTGCACATACATCAACATCGGCTGTTCCCATATAGGCAATATCTGCAGGTGTCTCACCGAATTCTTCATCTAACTCATCGTTTTGCTCTACCTTTGTGGAAAAATTAGCACTGTGGTCTTTTAATGTGGAGCGTTGAGTTCCATTGTTTCCAACAGTTTCTGAATTACCAGCTTTGTTTCTGAAAATTGACAATTTACATTTATTTAGTGAAACAGTGATTGATAATGTAAGTAAATAGGTACAACAGGAGTAATAAATGAATCCTACAGTACAACTGCGACGTGTATCTTTGCTCTCACTGCTCTGGCACTATAATCAATCCTCTTCAAGTCGTCTTCTACTTGATCAAATTCCTGTCTCGAGACAGAGAACCTGCCCACTGAGCTTCATCTTGCTATTAAGTCCTAAAACTGCACTGCCACAGAATCTACTAGCAGCATCAAGAAAAACACACCGAAACAGTAAGTAATACTGTGAGTCATTCTCAGTTTTATTGTCTAAATATTCCTATCTCGCTCTTCCCTCTCTTTAATCATGTCATGAAAGTAGCTGCAGGCTGCTCTTCTCGTCTAACAAAGTGTCAGGGGGGGAAATCACACTTCTCATTCACAGACCTCCTATTTGCCTTAGGTGTGCTGGAGTTTCCTTGCGTTGATGTATTCTGTTTTGAAAAGAACAAACAAAACATAGTTTAGAGGAAAAGCATAATAAATATATCATCAACTATAGTGTATAAGTATTTTATAGATTAGTCTAAAGCCTCAAAGTGTCACATTAATGTAATCTCAATTAGTCTATTTTCAGTTAAGCCAAAAAATTAAATTCGGGCATTCAAAAATTGGTATTGTATCACTATGAGGAACACAAAAGGAAAAATATGATAAAATATCCCAGTCCGTCGTTACAATAAAATGGCAGTTAATAATGACCCACATTAAAGTTTTAAAAAGGGCCCAAAAGTAACATAAAAGTAGTCCATGCAGCTTATGTGTCATATTACATATTACATATCATTGTGGTGGTGCGGTTACTCACCTCAATCCGGGTGGCGGAGGACAAGTCCCCTCGCCACCCTGATTTGGTAAGAAATAACGCAAAATGTAAGTTAAGTTTCAGTCTGTTGCAAGTTATGAACACTATGAGAGAAGCACAATCTTGCATGTTCCTGTTAATTAAAGTTCTCTAGTGAGCACATGCTGCAATTTGAACACGCTCCTTTTAGGCACTCATGAATGCGCAACAGACGGCAAGATTTCCACTAAAAAATTACTTACATTTTGGGTTGTTTCTGACCAAAACACACGCAGCCAAAAGATTCGGAATATAACGCACAAGCCGCATGGACTACTTTAATTATACTTTTGGGTCCTTTTTAAAGCTTTAAAGGGGTCATATCATGAGGAATACATTTTTCCTTGATATTATGAAATATAAGAGGTTATTCTACTATAAAAACACTGTATATTTCAGAACTCAAAGCTTAATCCCCAGTGCAATAAATGCATTTATTGAAATCAAGCTGCAAAAACACCTCGTTCTCTACTTCCATGACTTCCCTACTTCACTAGTGTGCCCATTAATTAATGACCACCTCTGCAACAATAAAACATCAATGCCTACTCTACATCATTACACCTTGAGCGTGCCTACTGGTGCTCCGCTTGTGCACAGAGAGAGAGCAGGACAGACAGGCCTGGTGTCCATAATTAGGTCCATCAATGTACCTGCAGGAATGGATACAGACTGTACGTGTGAGAGTGGATGAAGTTGACTGATATGCCAGTTAAAAACATGCCTCTTCGGGTCCACCTCCTTCCCAAAGACAGACCCCTTCTAAGGTTCTTATGGTGGGACCTTAAGACCAAGAAACCAACTGCCTGCAGAGCACTGCTTCTTCAGTTGAGGCCAGTGAGCTGATCGACTAATTAACATTGCTGTTGGCTTCAGGCAGATTTGAGATCCGACAGTGGGTGAGCAACAAAGTGTCAAATGTCAGTCATCTCCCAAAAGATGCCAGATGAGAAAGCACTGAGTTGTGGATCTCACACATTTTAGCAGACCCTCAAAGAGATGACCCTGGGACTAAGCTGGCACTGCATACCTGAAACTCTCCATTACCACCATCATTCATTAGTTAACCAGGAGGAAACAATGAGGAACATATACCGGGTTCTCGCCAGTCAGTACAACCCCTTGGGCTACATACTTCCTTTCACCACTAGGGCCAAATCCCAGTGCGACAATTATGTGTAAAGGAACGAGAATGGGAAGACCCTCAGCTTCCCTCTGAAATACTCCAAGCCTGGCAAAGCTGGGAAGCCGAACTGGAGCATCTACCACTGATCGCAATACATCGTTGCTATGTGTCGGCTTCACTAGATGTGCCAGAAGTCAGACGAGAACTTCAAATAATTTGTGACGCATCTGAGGCAGCCGGCGGGTCAGTGGCATACCTCCGTACTGAACACCAAGGTGAGTTTTAGCTGGCATTCATCCTGGCAAGATCCAGAGTGTGTCCAAAAAGGCAGCAATCCATGCCCAGGCTGAAACTATGTGCTGCGCTCACTGGAGCACAGCTAGCCAAGCTGCTTGAAGGTGAGCTCTAATTAGAAATCAGGACCACATTCCTATGGAGTGACAAAACAACAGTACTCACCTGGCTGAGTCCTGCAGATTCAAGGTGTATATAGGAACAAGAGTAGCAGAGATCCAAGACTTCCACATGTCACTAGGATGTCCATTAATTAATGACTACCTCTAAAGTGGTCATGTCCTGAGAAATAACATTTTCCTTGATATTTTGACATATAAGAATTCATTCTGTTATAAAAATATACTGTAAATTTCAATCCCCAATGCAATAAATGCATTTATTGAAACCAAGCTGGAAAAACGCCTCTTCCTCTACATCCATGACTTCCCTACGTCATTTGGGGACCCATTAATTCATGACCGTCCCTACAGTGAAAAAACATCACCGCCTTCTTCACATCATCACAACCTTGGCGCCACCCACTGCCGCTCCGTTCCTACTCAGAGAGAGAGCAGGATAAACAAGCTTAGTATGGCCAAACTATTCCTGAACACCAAAGCAGACCCTTATGGACTATTTTGAATAATTTGTTTATATAAAAATAGACCACACAGATTTTGACCACTGTTTTGTATCTGGCGTCGCTTTTAAAAGATGCGGTGTCAAGTTATAACTCTGAAATGGGGACGTCATCTTCATCAGCTGCTATGCCTCTTAAGTATAACAGCGTCCTAGATGCCTTCTTGTGCCCATCTGCACTAATTTTAATTGTTGGTGTATGTAAACATGTGCTAGAAGGACCGTCTTTGATTTGATCCGTTTCTGGCGATGTGTGCCTCAGTGCAGGATGATACTGTACAGAATGTGTGTGCATGTCTAGTTTCATCGTGCTTTGGACTATACATGTGTGTTTTTCTGGCTCATATCAGCGTGGATTGCTTATGAACCAGTCAATACATCTCAAGCTTTGCAAAAAAAAATTGTTATTGAAGGATGGGGCAGTTAAAAAACACTTGGACCCAATCGCAAAACCATAAGTAAACAGTTTAATTCATGAATATTTCAAATGTCATGACTGATGCTGTGGAGCTGGTACATTCTCTTCCAACTGAGCTTCAAATACGCTGTATTTGAGGGGCTGCACGATGTTAGCCAATCAATACAGTTGGCATTTACATTGAAGTTTTAAGGTGGAACATAGACCTAAAGTGAGTGTTTAAGTCAGAGGGTCACAGACAGTGTGGAAAATGATCATATAGAACTAAATTATGACATTATTTAATAACATTATCAGTGGACCTCAGGGAAGATAATACAATTTATAAAAAACAGCATTTCTTGACCCCTTAAACTGCCATTGTATTGAAAAAATGGACATGGATATTAATATACATTTAATATTTTTCCTTCTGTAATCTGCATAAGAAATTAAGTAATACGATTTGGAACAACATGAGAGTAAATCATGAAATCATATTAATTTCTGCATTAACTATTCCTTTAATAACCACTTGATTTTAGATACCTTAAATGTATGATTATTGTAGAACCTGTCTTCCAACATTGCACCCCACTCTACTGGATCTAGGCCACTTTCTAGAGCAAATGACATGTCAAATCATTATTTGCCCACAATGTCAATCTTAAAGTTTAATTAGTTCAAATAATACAAGATCTTTCCAAAGGGATAATGCCTAATGCTTTAGACAAAGGCTTATTATGAAAGTAATGTCTATATGAGTCACTGAAACATTATGTCATTAACAACTATTAAAGGACTGGATGGAAAGAAACCATGTGAGTCACCCTGTCTGGCTTTAAGAATCCCTGCAAAGTAGAGGGCAGCAAAGGTGGGGATATTCTCAGGCTGGTCTCTCAACACCTCTCTGGCAAGTCCCTCCAGTAAACTTCCAAAACCTCTAGGGATCCGCAGGTTTGTGTTGGAGAAGGGAACAGACATCTTCCACTGTGCAACACCTCAGATCTGATCAGTTTAGCAAGGAAAGAGAGACATTCATAAAAAAGACATTGCGTTAACTACTGTATTTTGGAAGCTAGTTTACATTGTAACGACTGATTTATCTTAATTAAATAAATAAAATAGAACAGTTTCCCATAATGAGTGCCAACAACAACGCATTCGTTCTTATGCCCACAAACATTAACACGATGTCACCTAACTGAGAGAAATTGTTTGTTTCTGACACAGAACGTGAAATTAGCAACATATAACACGTGTTATTAAATCGCAATTTACAATATATCTTTTAATAATTTTGCCAGATAAGCTGACGTTTTTTACCGTCCCAAGATGAATGTTGTCAAACGTTGCTAAGCAACCGCTATACGGTGCTAACTACGGAAAGCGGAGAGGGTAAAAGTTATATAAGTAGCTTTATTGACATATTACAAAATAAGCTTTACATTGCCAAATGATTATAATAAAATATATACGGTAATACAAATTTAGTTAACGCACAATTTAAAATAACTAGACCAAATAAAATGAAAATTTTAAAAATAAAGTAAATATTTTTAAAGTAAAAATAGATTAAAAAGTATATTAATGTTTGTTTACTTGTTGATGTCATACTGTGTATGAGTAATGTTTATGTCTATTTATGTTATACTATATAATGACATTACATAAACATAAAGTATAAACAGCTTTAATTATAATAAAAAAAATTATAAAAAAATAATAAAATATTTAGTTTAGTTAAAAACAGTTAGTAAAAGAAAACAGAAATTGGTCAGGCAGCTAGTGATTTTCCAAACATTTTTCCATTCTATCATTTTATCAATGTCATAGAGTTATTTGAAGTAACTAACTAAGAGCCCTGCTGAAGTAAGTAATTACAGCATATTCAGACGTTGTGCTTAATTTCCTGGTGACCTCGTTAGAGTTGATGTGTTAGCCTGTCAGCTGAAGCATGCCTGCTCTGGCCTCATCTCTCTATCTCTGCAAAACACATTCACTCTGTCAGACATTTAAGATCCCTTGGGATTAAACAATAAACCTTCAAAAAGAAACTTAATTATCTGAATATGTTTTTTTTTATTGCAATTTTAACAAACAGAGAATACAATAACACACAATCTTTCAGATAACAAACAAGATATGTCTCTATTATCTTAATATGTATCTATGATATTTCTCTTACAGGCCTTTGGGTTTTTGAAGTCTGGCTAAAGGTGTCAGATAGATCTAGATTGCTGGATCCTCTCACCGAGATCACAATGTCAGCATAAGGGACTTCATAATCACTCTGGGTGTCTGGAGTAAATAAAAAATAATGTTTTTGCAGCAGTTAAACCTTATCATTAAGTTTGCTGACGATACGACGGTGGTAGGTCTGATCACTGACAACGATGAAACAGCCTACAGAGAGGAGGTGCACACACTGACACGCTGGTGTCAGGAGCACAACCTCTCCCTCAATGTCAGTAAGACCACGGAGCTTGAAGTGGACTTCAGGAAGAAAGACAGAGAACACAGCCCCATCACCATTAATGGAGCACCGGTGGAGAGAGTCAGCAGCTTCAAGTTCCTCTGTGTCCACATTACTGAGGAACTCACATGGTCCATCCACACTGAGGCCCTTGTGAAGAAGGCTCACCAGCGCCTCTTCTTCCTGAGACGGCTGAGGAAGTTTGGAATGAACCAACACATCCTCACACGGTTCTACACCAGCACAGTAGAGAGCATCCTGACTGGCTGCATGACTGCCTGGTACAGCAACAGCACCGCCCACAACCGCAAAGCCCTGCAAAGGGTGGTGCGAACTGCCAGACACATCATCAGAGGTGAGCTTCCCTCTCTCCAGGACATCTATAACAGGTGGTGTGTGAAAAAAGCTTGGAGGATCATCAGAGACTCCAGCCACCCGAGTCATGGTCTGCTGTTATTGCTACCATCAGGCAGGCGGTATCGCAGCATCAGGACCCGCACCAGCCGACTACATGACAGTTTCTTCCCTCAAGCAATCAGACTTCTGAACACTTGATCTCTCACGATCAAATATATCAGCACTGCACTTTATTAATCTTCATCTTATTATCTCACACTGGACTGTCAAATATATTCTCCACAACACAACTAATGTATATATATTTTTATTGTATTTGTATTCTATATTGTGTGTATTGTGTGATGTACATTTATAACAATGCGTATTGTTATATTACTCTGGAATTGGTTAAAAAAATTAGCCTAATTACCACAGCTGTGAGGGGGTTTCGATAACAGCTGCTGAGAGAGTGATAGTAAATTTGGCATCTTCTCCCTTTAACTGTCTTAATCCAGCACCCTCTATATTCCTTTTCTGGAAAGTCATTCAGACATGATAGTGGAGTTTCCCTTTTGGTCTTGGAGCAAATGGGTAAGTGAAAATAACATTTGCTGTGATCTCCTATTCACCGCTGTCGAAGTTTACCCTGCAAAAGTTTACTTAAGCGTTCCAAAACCCGGAGTGTGAAAAAGGTCTATGGACTCTTAGACTCTTAATAATGGAATATTGTGGATTAGGCTACTTACTGCTCCTGCAAAAACAACCGACAGACGGTCGGATGGCGAAATTAGAAAACACTTATGACTAATTTAGCTTTCCTTGCTAACATGATTTTCATGTGGGTCTTACCTTTAAATGCTTCTTTAAATGATATGCAGGGTCCTTGGAAAATCACAGTGTCTTCACAGCTGGAAGGTTAATTAGACTGAACTGTAATGGTGTTTCCATTTTCTCCAATGAAGAGACAAGTATGTCGGAATTTCCACAAAAAAATATAAGTCTTTCAATGGCCATTAATGGTTTGACCTTGTTTGCCTCGAGAGCGCAGCGTTGATGTGAGTCAACTAACTAACATTAACAAAGATTAATAAATGCTGTAAAATATATTGTAAATTGTTAGTTCATGTTAACTAATGTTGTTAACATGTTAACATGACTAACCGAAACAATAAAACAAGGCTTGTTTTAGCAGCAAAAATACACATTCAACAAATATCCAAATAAACAATTATCCATTCTCAGTCCATTCTTTCACCACAGTCTCTCGGCTTCTTCCCTACTTGTACGTCTCTGAGCAATTTGAAACTTTGAATTGCAGCTCATGTTTTTGCCTAAGGAAAAACTGCTGTTGCTGTATTCGTCATTTGTAAGTCGCTTTGGATAAAAACGTCTGCAAAATTAATAAATGTAAATGTAAGTAAACTATAGCATTACACTAACTGCTGTCTCATATACTACACAAACATGTAAATGTATTGTCCATTAACATAAAAATCTTTAGCCAAGGAGCTGCAAAAACCTCCCCATGATCCACTACACAGCCTCCTCTGTTGAGATTCCCCTGATTATTTCAAATTACACTTCCTGAAAAAAAAAACATGGAATTTACATGGTAAAGTCATGCTGACATTTACTGCCTTTAACATGCATTTACATACACATTCACAACTTAATAATTCAGTCCAAGTAGACTGAGGATGAAGTTCAGTCTTATTTCTTAATTTTAATTTTCACAGGTGTCTGAAGATTAAATTCTGCCATTTCTTCAGAGTCTTCAGTGATTATTTCTTGATTATTGAATATAAAAACTAGCACACAGCATTAGACATGACATGAACATGTTGTCTTTATCAGTTTGTACAATGTTAAGAGAAATAGTTGCAGTAATTTGAAATTAAGGAATGTTGTATTTATAAAGCACTTTTCTCTGACACTACACTCAAAGACCTTTACACAGTGAACAGGGGACTCTCCTCACCAGTGCGGAGCATCCACCTGGATGGTGTGATGGCAGCCATAGTGCACCAGTACACTCACCACACACTAGCTAATTGTGGTGAGGAAAGAGTATAGTTATAGAGCCAATTTATGGATGGGAATAATTAGGAGGCCATGATTGAGAAGGGCCAATTGGGGTAATTTGGCCAGGACACTGGGGTTTTTAATGACAACAGAGAGTCAGGACATCGGTTTAATGTCTCATCCAAAGGATGGTGCCTTTATACAAAGTGCATTGATGTGGTTCTCGCCTGTCTGAGTCTGAGCGGCATGCGCATCTTGAACTACCTCGATGATTGGCTGTTACTGCAGCAATCAGAGGCTTTGTTATGCCAGCGCAGAGACGTACTGCTTCAGCCATTCTACAGTGTCTGTCTCAGTTCAAACTGGGGAGAACACTTCCACTGAAGCTGTTTCAGAAGCATTGGGGTTTATGGCAGTGGCATCCGCCATCATTCCATTAGATGAGAACTCTTCAGTGCTGGCTGAAGCGACGTGTGCCACGACGTGCTTAGCGCCAAGGGCGCATGCGCATCACTATATTCCACCGCTGTATAGCTGCTTTAGCACCATAGACAGCTCCTATATTTTACCAGCGAGGTGTCACGCAGGGGCATATGTCCCAGGCCGCCTGAAATACAGTGTGGGCCTACTGTCACACTAAGGGGTGATACCAGGCGAATGGAGACTTCATCCTCAAACTGTATTGAGGATTTGGGAAATATTCGGCAAAGCAGAAATCGATCTATTTGCCTCAGTGAAGAATGCCCACTGTCCCCTCTGGTATTCAAAGTCCCAAGCCCTGACAAACAAAAAATTAGCAACAATTTTTGCATTTGTTATGCCCTACATGCATACATTGAGCATACTTGCCAGTTCAGACTGTCTGATCAGCTCTTTATTTGCTATGGAGGATGCACAAAAGGAATCTCTGTCTCCAAGCAAAGACTTTCTCTCTGGATTGTCGATGTATTACCCTGGCTTATTTGTCGCAGGGTAAAACTTGCCAAATTGTTATTAGAGCACACTCAACTAGAGGCATGGCCTCCTCATGCGCATGGATGAATGTTGTGTCCTTATAAGACATATGTTTTGCAGCATTATGGTCCTCTCAAAACACATTTGCAAGGTTTTACAATCTAGATGTAACATTTATTTTCTTTCTTTCTTTCTTTCTTTCTTTCTTTCTTTCTTTCTTTCTTTCTTTCTTTCTTTCTTTCTTTCTTTCTTTCTTTCTTTCTTTCTTTCACAAGTCCTTTCTCTTTAGAGCACTTGCTATTCATTATCCAAATATAAGTACAGTATATATACTGTACATATGCCCTTCCCTTTAAATACGGGCTCCCCATCATTTGCACAACCGCCTATATTCAGGCTGTTATAATTTACCATAAAGGAACAATATATTGTGAACTCTAGCCGCACTACAAGACTCAGATTTCTTGAGGCACGAGTGATGCACTCCTTGTTCTCAGTCAGATATTCTGAGGAGATGGTGTTTGTGCACCTATTTTTATAGCGGAAAGTTTCACACCAAGACAGGTGGGGCTCAAATAGCCAATATGATGTTTAACAGACCCAAATCTATTTCGTTATTCACTCTCAAATCAAATCATTGACAAACTCATGTATACAGAGCTCAAATCAAATATGGCGACATTTCTATAACAACAAATTTCATTGGTTCTTACCTAACATAATGACCTCATTGGAAAGCAACATAAGACTGAGTATATAAGACCTAATTACCAGTTTTGCATGATTTATTGCTTTAATGTGATATGATCTTGTAATATGACATAGTATTATTACTAAAATCATCACACAGGATTGTTCTGTGCTTCTGCTGCCTGGAACGCTCAGCCTTTTGACCTGGACTACTACACTAATGCTAACCGCTATCTGCCAATGCCCTGGCTCCTCCACCGGGGGCATTAGTCAGGAGGGCTTCTACTGTACATTAGGGAGCTCTGAGCTTCTGTCCTGCCCTCCAATAATAGTGAATAATCATACTGATGCAAAACTCACCACTCTGAGACAATGTCCATGTGTGGTGTTATAAAAACTCTATTGCATTAATACAACCAACATTTTCAGGTCTATCCCTACCAAGTGGATCATGCTCGCTGGGGTATTACTGCACAAGAGAAGCATCTTCATGCAAACCTACAGATATCTTCCCTCCTGGGACCTACTCTGGTAATAATTACTGTTTACCATGTCATCTGGCTCTAGCTGTCTATTTATGTCTCTTGATGTTTATGAATACATTTTCGTTATGATATCTTTTTGCCCAGATGAGGGCTTCAATGTACCAGAGCCATGTCCAGCACGGACTTACTCACCAGTAGCAGGTCTGGTGAGTGCGGATCAGTGTCAGTACTGAAGAGCAGGTTACTGCTGCATCACCAGAGGCATTCAAGCTCCTACTGCCAGCAGAGTGAGAAATAAACATTATAAATCCTCATATTGAAAGCAGTTTTGACTATTTATGTGTTCTGTCCTTGTCCTTTTTGTAGGTTACTGGAGCCCCCCTGTCAGACAGATGACCTAGCTCTGTCACGTCTGGTCAGTCATTTCTGTCCCCCAGGAAGTCCTGCCCCAATTCTTTGTTCCTCTGGGACTTATCAGGACAAGCAAAAGCAGGCAAACTGTACACTTTGTGAATCAGGCAAGCAGCAGTTTTCTAAAACTTTTATTTCAGAAATAATTATTGAAAATTGCATCCTGTTTTTTTGCTTTTCTCCATACTGTCCAGATATGGGATTAGAAGAACCTGCAGGTGACACTGACATGCTAATGATTTTTTTACTTTCATCTCCAAAACTTAGATAACATTATCACTTAATGACTCATAGATGACTTGCTTTTAGAAGCCCTGTGTTCAAATGATGCCATATGTAGGACTGTGCTTGGCTGGTTTCTGGTGCAGAGAGGACTCCCTCTCATTTAGCCTGTACACAGTCTGTTGGGTGCTATGTCTAGTTGATCACTACTGCCCTAAAGGTATTGCAATAATTTCATCAGTCTTCATCAGCTCAGTCTCATGCAATATTTCATACAAAATAAGACACAGCTTATAAAAATGAATGTGAGTATCTAACATACGAGTGTCTAACAAATCAATAATCTAAATGTTATTATGTACACAAATAGTATTTGCTGTTCTCTATCCAAAAATAAAAATGTATGTCATCATTTATCCATATGATTTTCTTTCTTCCTTAAAAACAAAAGGAGATGTTGGGCAGAACAGACTCAGTCACTATTCATTTTCATTGCATCTTTTTTCCATTCAGTGAAAGTACATGGTGACTGAGGTTGCCGTTATGTCAAACATTTCCTTTTTTGTTCCACAGATGAAAGAAAATCATACAGGTTTGAAACAACATGATAGAGCTAGGCGATAAAACGATATTTATATTTAGCCTATGTTCTACATCAAGATGATCAGATCAGGTGCATGTTGCTGAAAACGCAAGAAGTTTGGCAAAGTTGAATACACACAACTAGCTAACTGCTATCGAATGAACACAACAACAACTCAGACAACACCATTGCTGTTTATTTATGAACTATTTAGTGAATGTTTTTTTTTTTTTTTTTCATGATCCATAGTGCTGTCACAGGCAAGAAAGTGTTTTTTCTTCTTGTGATGTTTATTGGTGGTTGGCAATCCAGCTCATGGTGCATTACTGCCACCTACTGGAGTGTGGAGCGTCACAAAGCGGTGTCCCAAATGACACACAACACACACTGTGCACTTACAACTTGTGCATGCTTTCATCACCAGCAGGGTGGATCATTGTAATGGACTCCTCACTGGCCTTCCCAAAAAGACCATAAGACAGTTGCAGCTCATACAGAACGCTGCTGCCAGGATTCTGAGCAGAACCAGAAAACTTGAACATATCACACCAGTCCTCAGGTCTTTACACTGGCTCCCAGTTACATTTAGGATTGATTTTAAAGTATTATTACTGGTATATAAATCACTCAATGGGCTAGGACCTCAATATATTGCAGATATGCTCACTGAATATAAACCCAACAGATCACTCAGATCATTAGGATCACATCAGCTAGAAATACCAAGGGTTCACTCTAAGCAAGGAGAGTCTGCTTTTAGCTATTATGCCAGCCAAAGCTGGAACCAGCTTCCAGAAGAGATCAGATGTGCTCCTACAGTAGTCACATTCAAATCCAGACTCAAAACACATCTGTTTAGCTGTGCATTTACTGAATGAGCACTGTGTGTCTGACTATTTGTACTGTATTTTATTTTATTTTATATTCTAAACTGTTTCAATTATTCTTATTTTTTTTTTATTCTTATTTTAATCTCTTCTATGTAAAGCACTTTGAATTACCATTGTGTATGAAATGTGCTATATAAATAAACTTGCCTTGCCTTGCCTACAAAATACATGTGCATCAAAAACAATTATTGTGGAAAAGTTGATTTTACCCCTTAATTTAGTTCAAAAAGTGGATCTTTTGTAAATTCTAGGTTCTTTACACATAAAGTGATATATTTCAAGACTTTTTTTGTTGTAACTTTGATGACTACTGCTTACAGCTCATGTAAATAAAAAATCCAGTATCTCAAAATATTAGATTAAAGAATTTATAATACAGAAATGTCGACCTTCTGAAAATTATGTTAATTTATGCACTCAATACTTGGTCGGATCTCATTTTGCACGAATTACTGCAAATAATTATTGCTCAGTAGTCCAAAATCCTCTTTTCAGATGAAAGAAAATTTTGCATTTCATTTGGAAATCAAGGTGTGGAGGAAGAATGGAGAGACACAGAATCCAAGTCCAGTTTGAAGTTTCCGCTGTCAGTGATGATTTGGGGTGACATGTCATCTGCTGGTGTTGGTCCACTGTATTTTCTCAAGTCGAGAGTCAATGCAGCAGTCTACCAGGAGATTTTAGAGCACTTCATGCTTCCATCTGCTGACAAGCTTTATGGAGATGCTGATTTCCTTTTCCAGCAGGACTTGGCACCTGCCATCAGTGCCAAAACTACTAGTTACACTTACATACAGAAAAATTTTATACTTTGAAATGTATACAGACTATATACTACAGAAATATTAAGAGTGCTAGTTTGCCATTTCGAACATAGAAATGTTTAGGATACTACGGCACTTTCAGCTATTCTAGATATAACTTTTTATGTAATATGAAAGGCTTTAAGAGATAGTTCACCCAAAAATGCAAATTCTGTCATCATATACTCTCCTTCATGTTGTTCCAATCCTGCATGACTTTTTTTTTTGTCCTTGGAAAACAAAAGTAGATATCAGGCAGAATTTTAGGGGCTAGTAGCCTCAGTCACGATTTACTTTCATTACATGTTTTATTTATCCGTTCATTGAAAGTGAATGTTGACTGAGGGTAACTTTTCCTCCTTTTGTGTTCCAAGGTAAAAAGTAATACAGGCAGGGTTGGGAGGGTTACTTTTGAAATGTATTCGACTACATATTACTGAATACGTGCTGTAAAATGTAATTTGTAATGTATTCCGTTATATTAATCAATGTCAGTAACATATTCTAAATATTTATGATTACTTCTTCAGCACTGGTATATTTTTTCACTTGTTTTCACTATAAAAACTCTGCCAGTACAATAAGACAAAATAAACATGTTAAAAATACATTCTCTGAAAAACATAAATATCTTATACAGTGTTGTTTCTAAAACAAGATACATCTAACTGATCTTGTTTTAAGGATTTGTTTATATTTTTACAGGAAAACAATACAAATTATGAATAAATGTCTATTTTCTTGATAAAATTATGATCGTGCCTGGTAACATGTGAAATGGCTACAAATAGCATTTTAGCTTGGTGTAAAGCTGATAATTAACACAAAGTTTATTTCTATTTCTTCTGCTCCAAACTTACTTCAAACTCACTTCTCTGTCTGCTCGTATGAATGTAACACATCATAAGAAAATGTTTCACCGCTGTTCAAATGCACTTTGCATCACATCATTTATATGTATAAATGTTTTCCATCTGAATGGACTAAATATTAAATAAAAAAAATGACAATAAAATGCAAAGTAATCTCTTCAGTAATCAAAAAACTTTTTGAATGTAACTGTATTCTAATTACCAATGATTTAAATTGTAACTGTAGTGGAATAAAGTTACTTATATTTTGTATTTTTAATATGTAATCCTTTTACATGTATTCTGTTACTCCCCAACCCTGCAAACAGGTATGGAGCAACATGAGGGTTGGTATATTATGATTTCATTTTTGGGTGAACTATCCCTTTCAGAAACTTGATAGCAAACAGCACCACACAGTGGGAAGACACATCCCACAAACACACACCTTGATTTCATTCCATTCAGAATATACAGCAATCATGTTTAAGCTGTTATCTATTTTCCTGTAGGTTTCTATTGTCCTGAGGGCACATGTTATGACTGGGGGCCTTGTCCAGCAGAGACATCTCTCCCAGTGTAGAGAATGTGACAGAGAACACAACTGCTCTCTTCAGAACTGCATGTCAGTCTCAAGAGAGTGCTTTGAGGGATATTACACAGTCTGCAGGTAACAGTGATCTGAAATTGCAACACCAGGCTGTTGTTTTTTAATATGAGGGAAAGACATTATGTTGAGGCTCAGCCATAATGAATAAAATATTAAAGGTGTGCTCATTAATATTCTTAATAATATTCTAAACATAATGGTGTAGATGCAGCATCACACAAATCACAAGTTCTCAGTTACCAATGTCTATTAGCCATTATTCATTTATTCTGCAAGTGAAAATGGCCTATTACAGGGGATTATTGGGATAAAACGAACAATATTTGGCTGGTCATATGATCTTAACTTGGCGGTGCTCATAAATGTGCGCCCAGCACCATACAGTATGTAGAATAAAGCAGCCTTTTATCTAAGACTAATAAAACAAGAGTCTTGGGGCCCTATTTTAAGAGCGCTTTAAGTACTTTAAGTCATAAGCACAAAGACAATGGGCATGGCCATGAAGTTTTGGTATTTTCATGCATGCATGTGCTAAGTCTAGGCGCAAAGCGCTAATGGGCTGGGTCAAGTGCATTTTGATTCTGAGGTGTTTCTCCGCACATACGGGTTTATGCGTACATACACCCACAGATGGCACAAATACTTCCAACTACTCCCACTTGCGCTTTGCGCTGCCACAAAAATTGTGCTCAGAATTAGTGCTCTCTCCAAAATTAGGTAAGACGTAGCATGCGATCTTAGCACGTTGCGCTTTGCATACTCATCAAAATTGAGCCCTTCCCTTATGAAAATCGAGAGTTCCTGGCAGATCTGCCTCTGATAATATTCACATGCCAAGGAGCTTTGCAGAAAACTTGCGGCAAATTGTCCATTGTTGCTAAAGGTTTGCCAGAAGTTCACCACTACCAGCGAAGAGCTGCACACTTCTGGCAAACATTTGTGGTGAATCAAAAGCTCATGTGCATGTGAAAATGACAAACTGAAAATGTCTTAAGCCAACGGATACTGTTCTTCTACAGGAGGAGTTTTTGCCATGCCTTGCCGGTCATTATTGTTACATATCTGGGCTGACTGCACCCAGAGTAGAATGCTGGGAAGGTTTTTACTGCAATCAGGGTCATACTTCCCAACAGCCCGATCACAGATCACAGAGGAGGACCCTGTCCAACAGTTAACTGACAGATCCCCCTATTTATTGTTAAAAACACCTACCTTTCCCTCAAAATGGCCCACCTCATCCTGTTTTCCACTCCACTAGCAGGTTATTTTTGCTCCAGAGGCTCAGCCGCTCTTCAAGCCAGTCCAAAAGTATCCATCAGCAGTAGAGAAAGACGAGCCAGCTGCAACCTGTGTCCCCAGAGGTAAATGCACTTATACAGTACACAAGATCTCATAAGCTCATATGATCGCATTGTATTTTACTCATTATGCAAAAGTTCACAAACATTTTATATTCAAGATTAATTTAAAGACCACATTAAATCAAATCAGGAGTTTTGTGGCTTTGTGTCCATCTATTATGTTTGAAGCCATCTACTGTAAATGCTGGTGTACTCCAAAAATGTGAAAAAAGTTATTTTTAGAAGATATACTGTACATCTCTTGCCTTTGAAGTATCTATATTATATTACCTGTATCTATACCATATTCTAGGGCGCTCCTAAATGTTGACAAAAGTAACTTTTAGCAGATACTGTGCATGCATTTAAAATGTCTCTTTTTCTCTTTTCTTGTCACGGGTAAACAGACTAAAATAACTGATGAATCATGTTGCAGTACACAGATAGAAATATCGTAACACAGGACAAAAAAGTGGGATTTCATGGGGACTTTCATATAATGTTATTAGGGCTGAGAAATTGACATTTAAAAAAGATAAACACAATTAATGCAGCATACATTTTTTTTACACACTCGACTGCACATCCTATCACAGAAATTGATTGTGTGCAGTAGTGCACGCGTATTAATTATGTGTGATGCATGTCCATAATAAAAATGGGAGCAGATTTACTGTGGGAAGAACAGACACTTCACCAGTAAGTGGCGAGCCAGGTGTGGGAAAGATACAGGCAAGCTGCCGTATCTCTTTACATTGCCATAAAACGCTTTGTCACTGTCACCTAAATAAAAGAAATATTATTTATTTTAATCATACAAGGCCCACAGAATTAACATTTGAATGTTTTAACATCTCTGTTTCAGAGGCAGTTACTACTGTTCTACCAATCGATCCTCCTCTGAAGGCATTGAGTGCCCAATGGCCCATTATTGCCCTACAGGCACCTTTCAGCAAATCAGCACCCTGTCCACTATAGTCCATGGGGACTATTAATCCCCATACAAGGATGACCAGCCATGAAGACTGTTTACCCGGCCCTCCAGGTACAATTTCTAAGAAAAACTGAACTCCTATCGAGCCATTTCTCATGTTACACATCTTTTATTCTCACAGGGTGATATTGACCTATTTTTTTCACAACATTTTTTGTCACACAATTTTCAGTCGCAGTCCCTAGTGCTTTCAGCATCTGTCAAAACTCAGCTGCCGAATAGAATGTCCCACAAACATTCTACCTGGTAGGTTTTTTCTGGACTCCTGGACACCTTTGTCTCTCAAGAGCCATGTCCCTTGCACCCATGGATGGAGAAACAGGTGGCAGATGTCCTCCTGGACATTACTGTCCAACAGTGTCCTCATCCCCTGAGCCTTGTCCAGTGGGATACTACAGCAACTGCAGCAGGAACACTAAGCTATGCAGGTCAGTGTTCCTTCTGGCAACATTTTGACCTCCTTTTAGATTTTCCTTTACACTAAATTTTGGACATTTACACTCTTGTAGGATTTTTCTTGTTCCAGTAGGGGTCTCTCCTCCCATTCTTAAATGTGTCAGAGGGGCTGCTACTACCCACAGGGTCAAAATTCCAGCCAGCCTGCCCTGTACATTTGCTCACCTGGGCATATGCGTCCACCTGGGAGCCCAGCTGAGATCAGATTAATATTTCTCACTTTATCTCATTAATCCCCTGTAATTGAACGCTTTCACTTTCAAAATATATGAATAATGGCTGTCTGTAAATTGTGCATTTTTACATTGACATTTTTTGCATGATGCTGCATCTACAGTACGACACTAGGTGTCAGCACAACATAAACTCAAATATTACTGAGTGCACCTTAAATAAATGCTGTAAAAGTATTGCTTATTGTTAATTTATGTTAACTATTGTTTACTCATGTTAACAAATACAACCTTATTGTGGGGTGTCACCAAAAATTCTTACACGTAAAATGTAAATTGCACTGTCTCAGCTTAAAGGGATATTTATCCCAAAAATGAAAATTCTCACATTTACTCACATTCATGTAAAAATTAACAAAGAATTTTAGA
Source organism: Xyrauchen texanus (assembly GCF_025860055.1). NCBI lineage: Eukaryota > Metazoa > Chordata > Actinopteri > Cypriniformes > Catostomidae > Xyrauchen > Xyrauchen texanus. The sequence continues at coordinate 18,944,636 of NC_068311.1, forward strand.
AGAATATTTCATCTCTCTAGGTCCATAAAATGCAAGTGAATTGTGACCAGACCATTCAAGCTCCACAACTCAGATAAATGCAGTATAAAAGAAATCCATATTATTGCAGTGGTTTAATGTATGACTTCAGAAATTAAATAGTTATAGGTGTGGGCGAGAAACAGATAAGTCCTTTTATACCATGAATCTCCACTTTAACAATCTGAAAGCAAAAGTGAAAGTTGAGATTTATAGAAAAAAAAGGATATTGATATTGAAATTGATTCTCATCCAAAGTTATTGCATCGCTTCAAAAGACATGTAGTAAACCATTGGAGTCATATGGACTACTTTTATCATTCATTTATATGATTTTTGGAGCTTCAAAAGTTTGGCCACCATTCATTTTCATTAAAAGGACCTACAGAGCTTAAGTATTCTTCTAAAAATCTTTGTTTGTGTTTAGCAGAAGAAAGTAAGTCAAACAGATCTGGGATGGAATGAAAGTGAGTAAATGATGAGAGAATTTTCCTTTTTGGGTAAACTATCCCTTTAAGGATGTACATCTACTCTTTTTCCATATGCTGAATGTTCTGTTTGTATGGCTGGATATTTTTGTGCTGGTTCAGACACAGTGATAGGCAGAACCTCCACACATGTTCCCTGCCCTTAGGGATATTACTGCCCATTAGGTACTGGCAAAATTGCTCTGAAAGCATGATGAGGACATCTGAACCCTTTTTACACATTATTTTATGTGTTTTCAACAGGCACAGAGTCAGGAAAGAGCTTTACCTGCGGGCACTTATAATGGTCAGTTAGACCTGTCCAGTGTGGATCAGTGTGTCCCCTGCCCCTCTGGTAAATATTGCAGCTCCTCTGGCCTTCACATCCTTACGGGTAACCGGTCTCCTGGGTGAGTGAGCTTGTTAGCTTCCTCAGCCCACACAATGTCCACACTTCCCTGTCTTGTCGAATAACATAGGCCTGTTTTCTCATGCATGGTTTGAGCTAATCTTTTTTATTTGCAGAATTGTGTGCATACAGGTTGCCTCGATCTCTGAGCCAGAGATTCTATTGCAGATGTATTGCTGGCTTCAATTGCCCAACAGGTGCCAGTCATATGGAGCCTTGTCCGCTACGCACATTTGGCTCATTAGAAGGTATTATTCCAACCAGTGGAGTATTTGCGATGCAAAAAAATTATTTTATAAAACAAGTATTTTTGTCTTATTTTCCAGTTAACATATTTATAAGTGTACATATAACATATTTTATTTACTTGACAAGGAAACTGGCATAAGATTTTAAGTCTTGTTTTGAAAGAAATCTAATCAAATTTAGCAAGATTTTATGCTTAAAACAAGAAAAAACTGTTTGCCAGTGGGGTAAGCAAAAAAAACTTAATAAACAAGTTACCCCATTGGCAGATTTTGTTTTCTTGTTTTCTTGAAAACTTTCATTTCTGGGTAAACTATGTGTAACAAGTTTCTTGCTTCGTGGGCAAAGGAGGAGACAGGAGACAGTCCATGGTGAGTACTTTATTACTCTCTCTCAATGATTTCCAAAACTAAAACAAAAGGGCTCTAGGTGGCCAAACACATAAAGGTCAATATTAGTATGCAGTTCAACGAACAGGTTCTGGTCTCTCCCTCCCCCTCTGACTCTCTGACATGCCTTTTTAATACTCCCTCCTCCATCACTATAATTAGAGACAGGTGTTAGAAATGATTATGACCCATGTGGCGAGCCTTACTGCTCTCTCTCTCCCGCAGACCGACACATGACCACGCCCCCCATGTGATTGTACTCTATTACAGGTTCCTTCCTGAGCCAGCGTCGTGCTATATCTCAAATAGACTGTCATGCATGTACCCCTGTATTCTACTGCCCACACTGGGGCCAGAGCTCTGCAGAGCACCACTGTCATGAGGGCTGGTTCTGTCTGGCAGGTTCGGAAACAGTACACCAACCTGATAAGATCTAATACTAATAAGGCAGAAATCCATTATAGAGCTCATGTACTACAAGTAGGTTGCATAAACAGAGAGAGACACTGTCTACTTCCTTCAACCATTTATCTTAGTGACTAGCCACAGCATTTCAATAGGGGTGCCCAAGTGCTGTCTGAATTATTCAGCACTGTTGCCATGAGGCGTCTAGACATAGCCTATTTATATACTGCCATTCACTTACCTTTATGGCCTGTCTGCTAAGACATCCAGTGTCTGTCTGGTCATGCATGTCTGTATGGCAGTGTCGAGCCTGCTATCTGTCCACCTGGTACTTAACAGTCTCTGCCATCCCAGCCTTCCTGCATAACCTGCACACCATGCAAATATAATTCTATTAAGTTATTTCAAATACAAATGTTAAAAGAAATATATATATTTTTAAATGGTAGTTTGAGTTTTCTCTTCTAATACTGTAGGTTTTTGCTGTTTGGAGGGTTATTGCGTCCCCCTCCATTGCTCTACAGGAACTGTGAATAACATTGAGGATTTGCACTCTCAGCTGGACTGTACTCCTTGCCCTCCTGGATTCTACTGTAAAACCAGCACATTAACCAGCCCCTCAGGACCCTGATCTGCAGGCCAGTGCCACTGAGATCCACATTAGAATCTGTTCTGGTGGTGTGTAGCTCAGTTTTACATTTGGTCCTTCCTCTTAAAAGGAGCCATCCCCAATCTCTCAGATATATGTATATATCTGTCCAGCAGGATATTACTGCCCTGAGCAGAGTAGTGCTCCAATTCCCTGTTCTAGTGGGTTCAATCTCATAGACAAGGGGGGTACCTCCTCTACAGACTGCTCCCCTTGTTCTCCAAGTAGATATTGCATTTAATCTTAAAAATTATGCTGTATACAGGGTTCCCACATTTTTTGACTAATTAATTTCAATTATGTTTTCATGATTTTTCAAGTCGTTCATGATTACTGGAAAAGACATTTAAATATATATATATATATATATATATATATATATATATATATATATATATATATATATATATATATATATATATATATATATAAGTCTCTAATCATTTACTCCCGCCATTCCAGATATGTATGTCTTTCTTTGACTTTCTTTGATATTTGACTCTCTGAAAATATTTCAGCTCTGTAGGTCCATGCATTACAAATACAAATTTCGAAGCTCCAAAAGGGCATAAAGGCAGCATAAAAGTAACCATAAGAAGACACCAGTGGTTAAATCCATTTCTTCAGAAGCAATATTATAAGTGTGGGTGAGAAATATTAAATAGATAAAAGATAAATAGATACATATTTAAGTCCCTTTTACCATAAATCCCCCCCCCCCCACCACCACCACTGCCCAATATATTATTTGAAGGCATTCTCCCCCAGAAACTAGGAGTGTCAATAGATTAAAATAATTTTTTGGAAATAATTTTGTGATTCCAGAAGTTTCAGGAACTGTCCATTTATAAAGTGTAGGCCTCTATTTGATTTCTTTATCAGTTTTACAAATTTTATAATTTATTTTAAAATTACTTCACGAGTACCTCTGGTTGGCCCCTTTCCCTATGTTGCTCTACACAAACATTCAGAATAGTAATTTCAACAAAATTTTTGGAACAAAATATATATTTTGCACTAGAATTTACAGTGACTTTTCCCTTAGTTTTTAAAAAGTTTACTTTTACTTTTAATATCTTGTAAATTACAATCTAACTTGTTGTCAAAGATGACAAGAAGGTGATGATGGATCTGTTATCTGTGGCCTGCTTCAGGGTTTTCTACTCCTGGTCACTATTGCATTATAGGTGCAGATACTGGTGCACCTCAGACCATGCCCTCAGCAGAACTGCTTCTGTGACCTCATACCAGCATCCTACCTACAAAGGTATGATCTTTGCCTCCAAAAGCACAACTTAACCTGCTCAGTTCACACTGCAGGTTGAATGCCAGAATGCTCATCCATAAGATTATGGATGAGCCTGTTACACTATTAAAACAAAAATAACACTTTTTCTGGGAGATATTTCCAAAGACTGAACTGGACTGATATGGATCCCAGATCTGGTTAGGTGTAGCCCAATCTGAGTGTTATATGGAATTGTCTCTGCAAATTACAGATGTGTGTGTTGGCCTCAAAGGAGATATTTGTTGTACAGGTACACAATGCACATTGCTGATACATGATTTTTCATTATTGAAATATTTCTTCAACATTGCATTAGGGGATATATTCCGTGAAGATTGGTGATTATACAGTATATGGTGATTAGTCAACATTTGGTGAATTTGGTGATTTGGTGAATCTTCTTTTCAGGGTCTTATTGCCCAGTGGGGTCACCCATTCCTCGGCTTTGTGATGCAGGAACATATTCTAACCAGACTGAGTTGCACATTCCCATGGGTCTTTGTTTTGCTGGGTTCTACTGCCCCATAGGCTCCTCAAATCCAAATGCTGTGCTTGGTCCCTCTTGACACTTCTGTCCCCATGGCACATCATTACCCATGTTCTCACGAGGAGTAAGTACATATTAGAGGTAGACCGATAGAGGCTTTTGGAACCGATCAAATATGCAGATTGTTGTTGTTGTTTTTAATCAATAAACAAAACTCTTTATCTGTTGCATATATAGGCTATAAAAACCTAATTTATTAAATACAAATATTAATTACATCAATAATTTTAAAATAAGAGACCCATAAGTATTTCTCTCCCCTCTCGGTCTGAACTGCACCTTTTTATCCCTCTCCGCTCTCACTGCAAAACACAAACAGCTGTTAGAGATAACACTCATAGGTGGGACTCCTTACTGCTCTCATCTCCTGATCTCGCTGTCCATTCACAAATTGGCGCTTGGCCAAGCCCCGACCTCTACACCTTCAGTTAAACTTAAATGTCTGCATTGCATCATAGTAACATTGCACAAATCTTCTTATAATCGTAATGCAGTTTGCTTAAATTCACATGGGGTCCTCTAGTCTCTGTTTTTATTGCCTATTAACATTTTACTTGCCATTAACTAAATAAAAATCTTTTAAAGGAATGCATCTATTGTGGCTGCATGCTTATCAATCACTCTGTAATATGGCAAGTCACTTTACGATTTGAACTCTTCCAGAAGCTTTTTTATTTCCACTGTTTCGCTTCCAACAGGCTTTTTCTGGGGGATCCAGTGAAGAGGATTGCCTCGCATGTCCACCTGGATTTTTCTGTGAGCAAAAAGGCCAAACAGAGCCCTCTGGTTTGTGTTCTGAGGGTTATAACTGCCCCAGGGGACAGAACACATCCAGAGCACACAAGTGTACTTGTGATGCAGGTAATTTCTGTGAAAAGTGTTGCACCCCAGAAAAGGGGATACTTTATCAAGAATTATAGAAAAGGTAAGTTGCAATAAACGATGTTGTCATTAAGTGCACTTGTTTGGTTTTCTTAAACAATACTTATCATATATACATTCATTACTTTTTAATCAACTGATTTAACTACTTTTTGAATTATCAGTTCTATCAGATCAGTTTCATATTATTATAGGCAAAACCATTTCAAATCCTAATATTTTCTTTACCTCCATTACTCGTTCACTATTAAACTTGACACATGTTTATATTCAGTAAAGAAATTAAGATTTTCATTTTTAATGACCATTTTTAATTTTATTTTTAAAAACATACATTTCACATTAACCATTTGGTGCATGACATCCATTAACAACAACTTACATTTATACACCACACACCACCTATTGGTGGAGAGGAGATGGTAGAGTGATGTAGCCAATTCAGGGATGGAGATTATTAGGAGGCCATGATAGATAGGGGCATTTGGCCAGGACACCAGGGGTTAAACCCCTACACTTTACAAGAAAGTGCCCTAGGGGATTTTTAATGACCACAGAGAGTCAGGACCTCAGTTTAATGCCCCATCCGAAAGACAGTGCTTTTTTTTTTTTTTTACAGTATAGTGTCCCCATCACTATACTGGGGCATTAGGACCCACACAGACCGTAGGGTGAGCACCCCCTGCTGGCCTCCCTTATACCACTTCCAGCAGCAACCTTGGTTTTCCCCAGGAGGTCTCCCTTCCAGGTACTGGCCAGGCTCAACCCTGCAATAGCTGCAGTGTGATATGGCAGCAGCCATTAGAGTTGTATCATCTTTTTTGTGATATTTAGCTATTTAGGATGTAATGTTTACATTTCCCATACTCGTCTTACTTAATCCTCTTAATCCCATATTTCATGTGTTTATCTATTTATGACATCATACATTCAGAATGGCTGGTAAAGTGGTGATATACCAAGTAGCCTACCGTACTTTCTGAATTTGCTATTATCTTCTGTTGCAGTGGATGCCCCCCCCCCCTCTTGTAATTAGTAATTTATTCATTAAAGTGTTAAATGGGTAAGAAAAAAATTGAATGGCATTAATGAGGTGAAATTAATTGATGAATTGTTGCCCTTACAGGGAAGCATCATGGAGAGACCATGTTTCCCAGGCAGCTTTCAGCCCAGCATAGATGTGAAGTGAGCCCTGCCCGCTTTTTCTGTCCTGAGAATGGTGAGCATAATATTTCAATTAATTAACAGACACTGATATCTGTAATTTATGCCTTTGCTTAGGGATGTTTTTGTTATTTTAGGTATGACACACCCATTCCCATGTCAACCTGGCTTTTACTGTTCAATTGGAACAGCCAATCAACAGCTATGTCCTTCAGGGATTAATTTAAACCGGTCTGGATTAGCAGAGTCTTCTGAATGCTCTCTATGTGATCCTGGGACCTATTGTATGGGGTCAGGTATGATGCAGGGATAATGATTATTGTCCCCAGATAAAGCATGTTAATCCTGCCTGGGCTTAGGGTTTTGGAACTGATATTTACTGTACTTTATTTGAAATGTCTCTTGCAGTGCTGGATTCTTGTGTTTTGGAGGAGCCTTTCTTCCCTCCCCAAATCATAATGAAACTAGAATATCATGTCTCTCTGGCTCTTACTCTCAAGTTGGAAAATTTGCAGCCATACCTTGTCGCAAGGGTACATTTAGGTAACAACTTGACACACAACAGTACAAAGCAAATTGAAAAGTTAGCTCATTTTATAAATCAGTGATTCCAAACCAGGAGGAGTATTCATACTTAAGCAAATGCCACAGGGTACTTAGGAATGTTTTAATTTTTCTTTTATAAACTTTTGAAAAATTGACTTAAAATAATAAAATATTAGGGTGATCAAATGATTAAAAATAGATATCTTAACAGTAAAATATACTGTATATAAACAGGAAACACTGTTATAAATTATATTTAAAACATGTTGTTTTATAATTGTTTTATAGCAATCAGCATCAACTATCAGATCTTAGTTAGTGCCAAAACTGCACAATGGGGTTTTTCTGCTCAGAACCAGGCCTTACCGCTATCAGTGGACCTTGCTTGCCAGGTAAGAATAACAGCATCTATGCAAGACATTTAAAAATATATATATTTTTTGGCCTTCACATGAAGACGTTTAATGGCATATTTTATTATTACAGGGTTTTACTGCAGTGAAGGATCTCCAACTGCAGCTCCTGTGTCAGAAGTGTATGGTGATGTTTGTCTATCAGGCCACTATTGTGAAAGTGGAACCACTGTGCCAACTCCCTGTCCAGTGGGCAGAAAGCGCTGAAATAGTGGGGTAAAACGAGGCCCTTGTGGTAATGCCCGATACTGGAGATATCGTAAATGCTCCATCAACAGTGTGCCGTTTATTACAGTCAAATTTATATTTAAATGTATAAATATAAATGTATAAATAATATTTATATATAATATTTATGTAATTTCCCTGTGACACTGGTGTGGAGTGGTGGAGGTGTATTGGGCAAAAGCACAGAACTGGTAAGCAGAAGGTTGCTGGTTCGATCCCCACAGCCACCACCATTGTGTCCTGGATCAAGGCACTTAACTCCAGGTTGCTCTGGGGGATTGTCCCTGTAATAAGTGCACTGGAAGTCACTTTGGATAATGAATAAATGAATAAAAGCTGAGGAAGACTTCACCATTTTTGGTCTCTGTTGCTTCGATTATTTCCAGATGTCCCACTGTGTTTTTTTCCTTAACTTTCCATCGCGACCTGCAGTGGCACACATATGCACAAGCACACTCTTCAAAAACCTATTATATGGTAACATAAGTAAGATAAGTCGCATTCTCTGTCAGAAACCTAGGTTTGTTAAATGGCTTTCTCTTGATCCCTTAAACGTCAGAAGGAAAACTGCATTTACATTTACATGACAATTTAGAATGCCACTCTCTTCAAAAACCCTACAATAAGCTGTTTTCTTAAGTGCATGTAAATGTCTTTCTCTTCTGAGAAAAAAATATATTTTAATGAAAATATTGATGACTCATCTTGCACATCCTAGTATGAGAATATTCCTCTTCCTGCAACTGACTAGCAAGTAGAAAATCATGGTTTGTGATACAACTAATTTCTATTGACTAGTTTAAAAAAGGGACAAGAGGGGTGGCTCCTGTTCCAAGAGGAAATATGTTAAGAGAGGACCAAAAACTGCACTCGAGCCATTTCACAGGGTCTTTCGATGCAGTGATTTTTCAATTTCTTTCATAATTCTTGAATTTTGATTAATTTAGGGCAGTGCCCAGTGTGTCCTATAGGCTTTGTCTGTGGTCCAGATGGACTCTCTCAGCCTTCTGGGCCTTGTGCCCCTAGATTCCACTGTTTTGTGCAGGCCACAGATCCCAACCCCACTGACAACAGCACTGGCAATTTGTGTCCACCAGGAGCATACTGTCTTTGGGGAATCAAAGCAGGTGATATCTTTTTAAATTCCTTTTTAAAAAGATTTTAAGAAATAGCACAACAGTAATGTTAAGAAGCACTTGATAAATGCCAGAGTTTGGAGTTGTATGATACAGCGCATGAGTCATGTTCTATTATTGTCTAACTGTGGTGTGTAGGTGAATGCTCAGCAGGCTACTTCTTTGACTGGGGCTCTAGCGGCCCAGAGCAAAGCCTCTGTCCTATCGGCTTCTATTGCCCTACCAGCACACCAAGCCCCTTCCGTCATGGGAAACAGTCATGGAGAAAACTGTGAACCATGTCCGTTAGGGACAGGGTAGGTTTGAAAAGGAGTGAATTTATTCAAAAATATGTCTATGCTTGCTCCCAATTCTAATGTGATAGATTATTATTCATTACAATGCAGGAGAAGGAGTTTTAGAGCCTCTTTCCTGTCCATCTCCCATGCCCTGCTGGAACATTCTCAGGGTTGAATGGGGTGGAGCAGTGCCAGCCGTGCCCTCCTGGGTACTTTTGTGAGCAGCCTGCATTGGTCCATGCCTCAGAAGCATCTCTCTGTGATGCTGGGTAATTACATCTGGGTTTCTGAAACCATACACCGTTATCTGACAAACATACACCCACACCAACTTCAGTTCAGCCAGCTACGTGCACTCATGTGGTGCTAATGGATCTTAGTGGATACATTTGTATGATTTCAGATGTTATAGATTTCTTGTACATTACTGAGAAGTACATTAAAAACTATTATTGATATTTATGGAATGATATTCCGGACATTATTCAAAAGGAATTGCAAATTGTATTTGCAATTGCGTTTTCAATTTGTGGACGCATAAAATGTGACATAATCCAAACGCAATTGCAAATCGCGCATTACGGTTTGCATTTTCGTTTAAGCGAACGCACAGTGACTGCCAGATTTCAAATGGAAAAGCAAAGTCCGTTTGCAACTGTGTTTCCCATATCTTACGAGTTTTGGCCCTGTCATATTTAAATAGCAATTTCAATTACCACGTCTGCTTTTTCACTTTCTCAGCGTCGCGTATGTAGCCAGCCAAAACTCAAATGGAATACTAATTCCTTAGTATTTCCATTTCCGATGCCTTACACGGAAACCTGTCAATCAGGGTCAAGGGTGGGATTATGCTATGGAGCGTGTTTGTCTTGGGAAGTGACGTCACTCACAGTCTATCACGATCAATAATTAGCACTGCACTTTATTCATCTATAATCTCACACTGGACTGTCAACATATTCTCCTCAATATACTACTTCATATATATATATATATATATATATATATATATATATATATATATATATATATATATATATATATATATATATATATATATTTCATATACTCCTACTTATTGTATTGTATATTGTGTGTATTGTTTACTGTACATTGTATATAATTATTGTGTTGTGTAAGTATGTGTACATTTGATTTGTAAATTGTTTTGTGTAAGTATGTTGTTTATTGTAATTGGTATATGTCTCGTCACTGTCATGACTGCTATGTTGCTCGGAACTGCACACAAGAATTTCACCTACTGTTGCACTTGTGTACATGGTAGTGTGACAATAAAGTGATTTGATTTGATTTGATTTGATAAACCAGCGTCTGTTCAGGGCATCACCTCTTGACCGTCGACTGTGAGTGACGTCACTTCCCAAGACAAACACGCCCCATAGCATAATCCCACCCTTGACCCTGATTGACAGGTTTCCGTGTAAGGCATCGGAAATGGAAATACTAAGGGAATTAGTATTCCATTTGAGTTTTGGCTGGCTACATACGCGACGCTGAGAAAGTGAAAAAGCAGACGTGGTAATTGAAATTGCTATTTAAATATGACAGGGCCAAAACTCGTAAGATATGGGAAACACAGTTGCAAACGGACTTTGCTTTTCCATTTGAAATCTGGCAGTCACTGTGCGTTCGCTTAAACGAAAATGCAAACCGTAATGTGCGATTTGCAATTGCGTTTGGATTATGTCACATTTTATGCGTCCACAAATTGAAAACGCAATTGCAAATACAATTTGCAATTCCTTTTGAATAATGTCCGGAATATCATTCCATAGATATTCTCTGGTACAAAAATGTTATGTCAAGTGTAAATAAGTAGAGGAATGGCCTCAAATGAAAACTCACATTTTAAAATTACTCCAGTTTCTATCCAATTGTGGCAGGGAATAAAAACAGATAAAGTGGTTTTGCAATAAGCGCTAATCTTTGCTACATGCTTTTTAGCATATGAATATTAGCTACTGTGACAGGGTTCAATTGAAATGATAAAATGGATTGGTCTGACTCTAATTTCTAATTCGATAAGCCACATTGTAATAAAAATATGTCCTATATTGCTTGACAACCATAAACTGAATAATGAACTGTATTACTTGATGAAAGAATGGTTATTTTTTACATGTAATGTGTTAATAAACACTGGTGTCTTTTATCATATTGCTGATCAGTGGAAAAAGGGTTATCCATCAGACATCTAAAACGTATTATATATTGTCATTATAAGATAATTATTTGGTTTTGAAAAAATAATCTCTTGAAAATTTGTTTGACGTAGCTGATAAACCAAATGTGATGTGACAGCCATATTTTTCAATGCAGATATGTGTGTATTAACGGGAGTCGGAGTGCTTGTCCAGTAGATGGACTGCGGGGTTATATTTGTCCAAGCGGACACAGTTGCCCCATCAGTGCTTCATTGGAAGTGCCATGCGAGCCTGGCACATACAGCAGTGCTACTGGGGCCGCCCAATATCTCTCATGCCCAGCTTGCACTCTGTGTCCTTCCCCTGGCACTCAGAAGCCCTTACCATGTCCTATGGGTGAGTCTTTACCCTGTGATGAGATTATTAATTATGTTTTCCACTTTGCTGCAAATCCTGAAATATGGTGAACCACAAAAGGCTTATGTTTGATGAAAGAGATGGTATTGGTTTATGTGGCTCTCATTATGACCTATCTTTTCTTTGATGCATCAGGTAATTTTTGCCCTACTATCACCGCAGCAGCTGTGCACTGCCCTGTTGGCACACTGGGGCAGGTTACCAAAGCTCAATCTGATGCTTCATGTGTGCCCGGTACTACTTACTGCAGTTCACCTGGCTTGCTGAATTCCATCAGGTATATGAAGGCTACTCATTTGAGAACTTGATGCAGTTTTGAGTGTTGTTTATGTTTGTTGTAGTGTGGACAGCTCTGAGCCATTAGGTCTGAGAGGGGTTGGTGAGGGTGCAGAATCAGAGGAACCTGCTTTGTGCAAAGGAGGTAACTGACAATCATGCATTGTTTAATCTGCCCAAAACCAATGGAAATATCAGTAACACTTTACAATTAGGTTCCATTTATTAACATTAGTAAACAACTTGAATTAACATTAACTAACAATGATCAATACTTTTATAGCATTTATTAATCTTGGTTTATGTTAATTTCAACAAAGTATTACATTTTTTTATCTAAAATTACATGTAATATGCTAACATTAGTTAATGCACAATGAACTAACATGAACTAACAATGAATAACTCTATGTTTACTAACTAGCATTAATAAACATGAATAAATGCTGTTAAAATAAGTCAGTCACTGATAGTTCATGATACCCAATGCATTAACTAATGTTAATGAATAGAACCTTGTGTTAATGTTACAGAAATATCTGACAGCTGAAAAAAATACAAACACTCTTCTGCTGAATCCTGTCAAATAATGTTCTGAATCCACAGTTGAAGGTTTCAGAAATACAGTAATGGAACTGGAGGAGTTTAATGTGAAAATGCTGTACGACAAGTTAGAGGATCAGACTGTCATCTACACCTGTCATCCCAGTTAGCAAAACACTGCAAAGACACACAGGAGTTCTACAGAAACAAGTTCCAGCAAATTGATGCTCTGTGGATAAGATAAAGAATAGACAGATAGGTGCCTCTGTAGCTCAGCAAGAATTGATGCTGACTACCACCCCTGGAGTCATGAGTTCTAATGAGTCATGACTGACTCTAGCCAGGTCTCCTAAGCAACCAAATTGGCCCGGTTGCTAGGGTGGGTAGTGTCACATAGCGTAACCTCCTTGTGGTCACGATGAGTGGTTCTCGCTCTCAATGGTACGTTGCGTGTGGATCGTGGAGAGTAGCATGAGCCTCCACATGCAGAGTCTCCGCGGCGTCATGCACAGTGAGCCACGCGATCAGATGTGCGGATTGACGGTCTCAAAAGCGGAGGCAACTGAGACTTGTCCTCCACCACCCAGATTGAGGTGAGTAACCACGCCACCACGAGGACCTTTTAAGTAGTGGGAATTGGGCATTCCAAATTGGGAGAAAAAGAGGATGAAAAAAAAAATAAAGCATAGACAGATAAGAAATATATTAATAACTTTGTTGATGCTCTTCTAATCAGCATGTCTTGTTTTAGGACACATTAGATAATGTGGAATCCTCAACTGAAAAAAAAAATGCTAGACAAAGAATTATTGATTAAAAGGGAATCTTCTCATGGTAAGACAAACCATAATCCTCATGATCTGTTTAGATAGACTTTTTGTTTGGGATCAGCAATTATTAGTTTTAAATAAATAAAAAAAATTCCTTCCAACTATTTTAATATGTTCTTCTGATATCAATGACAGATGTTATTGAAGTGTTAATCATGGGTTGTATCACAAAGCAGGCATGCATTTTTCAGCAATGCGACTGGTATCTACTATATGGTAGTAATATTAATGTTGCTTCTGTTTGGGGTCAGTTTGAACTCTGCAAAAACATTGTAGAAAATTAGAAAAGAACAAAATCCCAACAAACAATTGGGGGAAGTGTACTGCTACAGTCTAAATGAATCTGAAATGTTTTGCATTGTTAAAATCATTGCATTAAATCATGTTTTTCATATATGGGGTCTCTGAGACACCAAACAGATCTAATTGAAAATTTTTATGATGAAAGTTTTTTTCTAATCAGTTCTCATAAAATAAGGAAAAACCATGACATATAAACTGGATATTTTAAATGTTGAGGGTTTTTTTGCAGAGAAAAAATTATTACCAACATATTAATAACTACAGTCTTGACCAACACAAAATAGGTATAATTTTAAAGCTAAGTATCTGTATTTTACAATGCATGTTGGCATTATGACCAAAACTGAACAAGTGCTTTGAAATTTTCAGACAGTGTTCCATTTCAATAATTTTGCTCTGCACATTTTATTGTAATCGATAAAAACATCAAACTAATCAAATAGCCATGTGTTATATGTCATTGGAAAGCTTTCAACGAGTATACAAACAGAATACAACCAGTTTTACTCAAAGACAAAAATTTTGCGAGTCATAACTCTGTGTTTGACATACATGCTACATGTAAACAGGTGATGCTTATATGCCACGTTTTCACTTATAACTTCACGAAAAATAAACAGAACATAAAATATCACTTACCATTACTTACAGGAGATGATAATCACACACAGTGTAATCAGATGGGTAGATCATTAGATAATCCACGTGAAGCACAATGTGCACATAGCACACAATGTACGAATGTATCTGGATAAAAACATGTTAGTGTTTGTGAAAGTATTACAGTAACTGTGGTCTGACTGCACCAGAGCCGTGGATGGGGCTGATGGAAGCCGTGCTAAAGTCTTTGGAGAGAGTGCAGAATGAATGGACAGGTATGGCAGCAGCAGCACAGCACAGTTACAGTCACAGAGACACCAGAGAGAGTGAACTGCACACTGGATACACTCAGGTAAATTATTCATGAACGCAATGTCCATTTAATCCAGTAAAGCTGCACAGAGCCACATTTATACAAATGTAAATATTTGTGTGATTAAGTGTTTCTGCGTCACTTAACAGTTTTCCCCGGCAGACATGGCAGAGCTCAAAATGAGGGCTGACACAGAGGCAGCTTCCTCAGATACAGGTTCAACCTTGTTAAAGATCAGTTTATCACCCACGGCTGCCGCTCTGTCATTGAGTGCTAACAGTACACGCTCTCATCTCTCAGGTCAACAGCAGAGCACTATGTGTCTCCTATGTGAATGAAGAGGAACTGGCCAGATTTGTGTCTCTGACACTTCTCTCCAGAACACTGCAGGAGATAAATGAGTCTCTCCAGACTCTTACAAACACACCCTGGAAAAAATATGTCAGTATATATATGTGCATTTTGACTCAATTAAATTCTTATTCCCTTTTACTGGAATAGAACTGTTCAGTTCTGATTTTTTGTGTGTTTTAATTTCTATTTGTCTGAGTGAAATACAAAAGGCACTTACAAGATCATGAAACACAAAAACACATTTGAACTGAAATGTATGTTATCTCAAAGAAGGCAGAAAAAGAAGTTGTTAATTTTTTAGTTTTTTTCAGACAATGTCATTCATGTTTGAATAATTTTTTTTTTGCCCAGACTTGTGAAAGTTATACATCAACAGTGTTTAGTTAGTTGCATTATTATTATTTGTCAATAGGAGGTATGGTATAATCATTGGAGTTGTGCTTTTGTCCACAAATTTAGATGCATAGATGGATCGCAAATGTAGTTTCACGGTGTACTAACACAAATTAAATGACATGTTTTCCCCGTTATGCTGCTAGAGCTCTATGCCGTCCATCAATTGGAGTCTCAAATGTGTTTGAGTTTGACAGGTATTTCTTTTGGGGAAGTTTCTAGAATTATGGACAGGTGCCCAGGGGCGTGTTAAACAAACGTGGTCTTACTCTGGCAATTTCGTCATTAAAAATGTAATCTAGGAGTGCTAACAGATCAGACTAATCATATTTGTGAGTTAACGTTACAAATAAAAAAAGTCTCATATTTTATCAGAAAAGCAAAAGTGCATTAATTTCTGGGAGAGTGGGGTAAGATGAGCCTGTGGGTAAGTTGACCCACCCTATGTATCTTACTTTTATCTGGCTGTGAAGGGGAGAAGCACATGGGAAAAGAGGGAAGTATATTGGTCAAGTTACCAGCAAATGGCTCATCTTACCCACTGATCAGGAGCAACTTACCCCTAAACTGGGGCAAGTTGTCCCAATGCATCAGATTTTTTTTTAAAAAGGCCATATGTTTGTGGTTTTCTGTCACAGACTCATTTTTAAAACATCAAGCAGACACCTTAATAAAAATGTATCTCTATTAATTTTACCTCTGTGTAATTTGTCCTTGTATAGGAGACAATATATGTGTCACGAACATCGAGAGCACCTCCCCCTCCAGTCGTCGGAGATCAGATTCACCGGAGTTCTGAGTATAGACTACATTTCCCATGAACCCACATACTTAGGTCTGATTACTACGCAGCTGTGCCTTGTTTGTTATTCTCTATTTAATCAGCCTTGTTCTAACACTCTTTGCGAAGTCTTGTTTTGCTCCGGCTACAATTCCAAGCGTTTGTTCCAGTTTACTATCCTGGCTATTGTGTATCGACCCTGCCTTGTTCCAGTACCGTGTTTGTTAGCCGCCAGCCCTTTATTACCTTTGCCTGTTCCAAGTTCGTTGATTGTTTGCTGCCTGCCCCGATCTCCTGCCTGCTCTCACGTTGATTCTGCCTGCCTCCTATATTCCTGTTGCCCGTGTTGACCTTTGCCTGTACCTCTTCTGTGTCTTCGTTAAAATACTGCTGATGGATCCCAACCAGTCTGTGTCTGCGTTACAGAAGACTTCGCCAAACACCGATCCAGCGGTTATCTCCCGCATGGCAGAAGAGCTCTCAACTCAAGCTGAATCTCTTAACAACGCAACAACATCAGCTCGCTCGACTTACATCAGCTGTCGAAGAGATGATGCGCTCCATGCAAGCGCAGCCCCAGTCTGTCTCTTCTTCGGCGCCGCTATACCTCAAGCCAGCGCAGCTGACACCACTGTTCCAGCACTTCATTTCTTCTACCAGCCCAAGGCTCGGCTGCCAGAAAAATTTGATGGCACGCCCTCTAGATGCAAGGGGTTCATCATGCAATGCTCAGTTTTCCTCTCCCAACAACCTGCACTGTATCCAACTGACGAAAGCAAAATCCTCTTTATGAGCTCTGTACTCACGGGTAGAGCCCTCGATTGGGCCACTGCAGTCTGGACCAACCAGGGATTCGCTCAATTCACCTTCGACTCCTTCCGTCAAGGTCTGATCGACGTCTTCGATCACCCTGAAGGGGGTAAGAATGCAGGTGAACAACTACTGGCGCTCCGCCAAGGCAACCGCATGGCGGCAGACTACGCACTCTCCTTTCGTACCCTTGCTGCACAAACCGGTTGGGTTGAAGCAACCCACAAATTACTATTTCGTCAGGGCTTAAACACTGAACTCCAGTCCGAACTGGCCTGCCGTGATGAAGGGGTGTCACTCGACCAATTCATCGCTCTGGCAATCCGAGTGGACAACCTCATCCGTTCCCGACGTCCTAGTCGTTGGTCACCACCTTCCTCTGCCATGTTCCCGATGAGCGACACAGCAGAACCCATGCAGGTCGACCGCACACACCTCTCACCCGAAGAACGTGAACGCCGCTTCTCCAATCGCCTCTGCCTCTACTGCGGCCGGGCTGGACATCAACGCGCCAGTTGTCCGACGCGCCCGTCACAAATGCCACGCCCCGGGGTAAGTCTATTAATTTCTTCTACCCCGTCTGGAAACTGCCTCGAAGTACCTGTAAAGCTTACCTACCTTTCGGACAGTATTGACACTCATGCCTTAATAGACTCTGGGACGGCGGGCAACTTCATTGATGAGAGTTTCTGTGAGCATTACCAAATTCCCCTGATCGCTTGTAATCCTCCCTTGACAGTGGCAGCGCTAGATGGTCGGCCTCTGGGATCCGGCAGAGTGTGCTTCTCCACCTGTGACATCACCCTGCAGGTGGGCTTACTACACTCGGAAACTTTACGATTCTTCGTCATCAACTCCCCTCGCAACTCTGTTATCCTTGGTTTTCCCTGGCTCCCGAATGCACAACCCACAAATCTCCTGGCAGGAAGGGCAAATATCTCAGTGGGGCCCGGGCTGTTCCACGCAATGTCTTCAAGTAGTCCGACCTATCACCGTGGGCACTACCCACGCTAGTAAAAACCCCGACTCACTTCCTGCGATACCCCATGCATACACTGATCTCAGAGAGGCGTTTAGCAAGTCCAAGGCTGCTCTACTCCCACCCCATCGCTCCAGCGATTGCGCCATTGAACTCAAGCCCGGCGCCACACCCCCTGTTGGTAGAATTTACCCCTTGTCCGAACCAGAGTCTCTTGCTATGAAGTCCTACATCGAAGAGGAACTTGCCAAGGGCTTTATCCGTCCCTCCACTTCTCCAGCGGCAGCTGGTTTTTTCTTCGTTAATAAGAAAGATGGCTCCCTACGTCCTTGTATTGACCATCTGGGCCTAAATGAGGTTACCATTAAATTCTGATATCCTCTACCACTCGTTCCCTCCGCCCTAGAACAACTGAGATCAGCAAAATTCTACACCAAGCTGGAATTACGAAGCGCCTATAATTTAATTCGCATTCGGGAGGGGGACGAGTGGAAGACCGCATTTTCTACCACTTCTGGCCACTATGAATATTTGGTCATGCCTTTCGGCCTTTCCAACAGCCCCTCAGTATTCCAGTCCTTCATCAATGACATTTTCCGGGACATGCTCAATAGGTGTCTAATCGTTTACATCGATGACATCCTGATTTACTCTGATTCCCTTGAAGAACACATTGCCCAAGTCAGAACGGTACTGAAGCGCTTGATCCAACACCAACTATACGCCAAGGCAGAGAAATGTTCGTTTCATCTAAGAGCAGTTTCCTTCCTCGGCTACGTCATCAGCCCGGAAGGATGGACAGCAGCAAGGTTCAGTCCGTCCTAAACTGGCCTCAACCTAACACTGTTAAAGAGCTCCAACGTTTCCTGGGTTTCGCCAACTTTTATCGGAGGTTCATTAGGAACTTCGGTACTGTCGCCTCACCTCTCACTGCTTTGGTTAAAAAGGGACAAACCAAACTTCACTGGTCCTCAGACTCTCTCTGGGCCTTCCATCAGTTGAAGGAGCGCTTTACCTCAGCTCCCATCTTACATCACCCTGACCCTGATATTCCGTTCATGGTAGAGGTTGACGCGTCCAACACAGGCATTGGAGCCATTCTCTCCCAACGACAGGGTAACCCACCTAAATTATTTCCCTGTGCCTTTTACTCTCGCAAACTGTCTGCTCCCGAGCAAAACTACGACGTCGGCAACCGGGAACTCCTGGCTATGAAAGCCGCTCTAGAGGAATGGCGACACTGGTTGGAGGGGGCCAGACACCCATTTCAGGTCTTTACCGATCATCGCAACCTTGAATACCTGCGCTCGGCCAAAAGACTCAACCCCAGACAGGCCAGATGGGCCTTATTCTTCACCCGCTTCAACTTCTCAATTTCCTATCTACCCGGCTCCAAGAATGTCAAGGCCGACTCCCTTTCTCGACAGCACGAAGCCACACCTCAAAACCCCTCCGATGATCCCATAATTCCTCCCGGACTGGTTCTCGCTCCCATCCAGTGGGACATCATGTCAGACATCAATCAGGCCCACACCTCCAACCCCCCCCTCCCGAATGCCCACCCAACCGAACATTTGTACCTCACAGTTTGTGGGAGAGGGTAATTCGTTGGGTACATGATACGTCACATTCCGGGCACCCAGGCACCACAGCTACAGTTCGCCTGCTTCAGAACCGCTTCTGGTGGGAGACTCTGTTGAAAGATACCACCGACTTTGTCAACAAATGTCAGGTCTGTAACATCGCCAAGACACCCAAAGAGTCTCCAGCTGGCCTACTGCAACCCTTACCCATACCCCAACGTCCCTGGTCACACATCGCCGTAGACTTTATCACCGATCTCCCCAGTTCTCAACATTACACCACGATCCTCACTGTCATCGATCGGTTCTCCAAGGCTTGCCGTCTTATCCCTCTACCCAAGCTACCCACTGCCCTCGAGACCGCTGAACAGCTCCTTCAGTACGTCTTCCGCTATTATGGTCTCCCAGAGGACATCGTTTCGGACCGGGGTCCCCAATTCACATCCAGGGTATGGAAAGCCTTCTTTCGTCTCCTAAATATTAATGTCAGTCTTACCTCAGGCTATCACCCCCAGTCCAACGGCCAGACAGAACGCCTGAATCAGGAAATAACCAAATTTCTCCGAACATACTGTCACCAAAATCAGTCGGACTGGAGTCGGTACCTCCCGTGGGCAGAGTATGCTCAAAACTCTTTACTCAAACCTGCTACCAACTTAACTCCCTTCAAATGTATCCTGGGATACCAACCCCCCCTGTTTCCCTGGTCCGGCGAACCTTCGGAGGTCCCCGCAGTTAACGACTGGCTTCGGCGAAGTGAGGCGGTATGGGACCAGGCCCACGTCCATCTACAACGGGCAGTGAACCGATCCAAGGAACAAGCTGACCATCATCGTCGCCCTGGCCCCAACTACGATCCTGGTCAATGGGTCTGGCTCTCCACCCGGGATCTCCGTCTTCGCCTCCCCTGCAAAAAACTCAGTCCTAGGTATGTGGGTCCCTTTAAGATTCTCAGACAGATCAACCCAGTTTCTTTTAGTTTACAACTTCCAACTAACTATCGCATTTCTCCCACTTTTCATGTCTCCCTGCTCAAACCGGCTGATGGTCCGAGGGCTGAGGAGGAGGTGAGTTCCAGGCCCCCTCCCCTGATTGTGGGCGGCGAGGAAGCTTTCCTGGTGCGGACCTTGCTTGACTCCAGACGACACCGGGGTCAGCTCCAATACCTGGTGGATTGGGAGGGGTACGGTCCGGAGGAAAGATCCTGGGTAAATACCAATGACATCCTCGATCCCAATCTCATTGCAGAGTTCCACCGGACCAACCCGGAGAGACCGGCCCCTCGACCCCGGGGGAGACCTCGACGTAGGTCGCATCCTCGCGTCCGGAGCCGCTCACAGGGGGCTCTGTCACGAACATCGAGAGCACCTCCCCCTCCAGTCGTCGGAGATCAGATTCACCGGAGTTCTGAGTATAGACTACATTTCCCATGAACCCACATACTTAGGTCTGATTACTACGCAGCTGTGCCTTGTTTGTTATTCCCTATTTAATCAGCCTTGTTCTAACACTCTTTGCGAAGTCTTGTTTTGCTCGGCTACAATTCCAAGCGTTTGTTCCAGTTTACTATCCTGTCTATTGTGTATCGACCCTGCCTTGTTCCAGTACCGTGTTTGTTAGCCGCCAGCCCTTTATTACCTTTGCCTGTTCCAAGTTCGTTGATTGTTTGCTGCCTGCCCCGATCTCCTGCCTGCTCTCACGTTGATTCTGCCTGCCTCCTATATTCCTGTTGCCCGTGTTGACCTTTGCCTGTACCTCTTCTGTGTCTTCGTTAAAATACTGCTGATGGATCCCAACCAGTCTGTGTCTGCGTTACAATATGGAACAATTGGCTCATCTTACCCAACACTCCCCTACATTTTTAAAGCAAAGGAAAAATAGCAAAACTAAAGCTAACTTTACTGCACTAATGCAATCGGTTTGGCAATTATGTGTGGAATAGATTGTGAATCTGAAATGACATGTTTTGGGGCATTTTGATGCGTTTGATGGACAAATCCTTTTAAATACTTTGCAACACATGTTTATTTTACACACAGAGTTATAATTCAATTAATAATCAAAATGTGTTCATTCGGAGGTGGTTAGATATGCAATTTATGAGCATATCTAACCTTCTTTAGATATGACATGGAATCTTTTGCAGTGGATTAGGTATTACGTTTTTGAAGACAGAGTTTACATTGCACAGTAATGTTTTTGCACTGTGTCTCCTTAAAAGTGAAATTATTTTTGTAAATCCAGTGATCAAATGCTGAGTGAGACCACTTCATCTTCAGTGTAGAAGATGCCACCCACTAGCCACCAGGCTAGTGTCTAGTATCAGGACTGTTTGCTCAGTTCCACCCTTGGCAATTTGCCATGTAAGGTCTCCTCTTTGAGAGTTGTGTAATGGTCTGCGTGTACTTCCTTTCCCCTTCAGTGTTTATCAACAGCCCAATGGAGAGTGAGCCAATGCACCTGATCCCGGTTGCCCTTGACAACCTTTCACCACAGCATTTTGCAGTCTTCCTGTTTGACTGCCACATTGTGCGTCTGCTGAACAGAGCTTGTTCTTCCTCCCTGTCCTGCTACTATTGGCCAATACAGTGCCAGTCTCTCATTGTGATAACCTGCTGGCCTACTGCAACAAAGACTTGTATTATGACACCAAACCAAATTCTGTACATGCTAGAAAATAACCTCAAAATGCTGGTCAGTTCATCACTATTCTGTTACACTCCATGGCCTTTATTACCTTAGGTAAAAGATTGCTTTAGCCTTTCATTAAAGTCATGGCTTTTGATAGTAATTTTAATGTGAATTCCATGTAACAGCATGTTTATTTAAATTTTTCATGCTCAAAGCCTCTTGAGTTCATGAAAGACTTCCATTTGGCCATATCAGGATTAAGCATACATTTGTTTCATCACTCTTTCACTGAGAAACATAGCGATGTACAGGTTAGGCATGTCTTGATGTTGAAATCAAGGAAGAGTTCTAACTGGCTTTCTTTATGGCTTAGATGGATGAGAAGTACAAAGAAAAGGCCTTTGGAACATTAGTGGAGGACTTCTTCAGTGTTAAAATACCTACAGAAACTCATTTCACTCAGCACATGCTAGCAGATAGGCTATATCCAACCCTAAGTGTGCAATATTGAAGACAATATTAAATGGAATTTGCAATACAAAATGCAAATAACTTCCATAATGTTACACATTTCTGAGTGAAACTGGATATTTAGCTCCAAATACTGTAAAGCAGGAATTGAGTATTGAGTATTGAATTGAGTATTGAGCAGAATTAGATGAACTGGGTGAAAACATGTTATTGTGCCCATGTGGCCATTGGTTACATTAGCAGAAAATAATTTTCAGGATTACATTTTAATTAAAAACTATTGTAATTAGCACATTTATTCTTTAACAATGATGAATCATGCACAATAAGATCAGGGCCATTTGTTAATGGGATGGTCCACCTCAACCTCATGCCATCCCAGATGAGTATGACTTAATTTCTTCTGCTGAACACAAATGAAGATTTTTAGATGAAGAATATTTCAGCTCTGTAGGTCCATTCAATACAAAACTTTGAAGCACATAAAGGCGGCATAAAAGCTATCCGTGTGAATCCTATTGGTTAAATCCATGTCTTCAGAAGTGATATGATAGCTGTGGGTGAGAAACTGATCAATATTTAAACAAATTTTTACTGTAATTCTCTACTTTCATTTTCACTTTCTTCTTTTGTTCTTAGCAACTCACATTCTCTGAATATCGCCACCTACTGGGCAGAGAAGAGAATTTATAGTTTAAAAAAAAAAAGGACTTAAGTATTGATTTTTTCTCTCTCACACCTATAATATCGCTTCTGAAGGTAACTCTTCTTAAGGTAACGCTTCTGATGGTAATGCTTCTGAATGTACATATGTAACCACTGGAGTCGTATGGATTACTTTTATGCTGAGGTTATGTGCTTTTTGGAACATCAAAGTTCTGGCCACCATTCACTTAAATATCTTTGTTTGTGTTCTGCAGAAGAAAAAAGTAATACACAATGATAGATGCTGAGAGAGTGAAAGACAGAATTTTTGTGTGAACTATCCCTTTAAGAAAATATGC
This sequence comes from Xyrauchen texanus, assembly GCF_025860055.1. Lineage (NCBI taxonomy): Eukaryota > Metazoa > Chordata > Actinopteri > Cypriniformes > Catostomidae > Xyrauchen > Xyrauchen texanus. The sequence continues at coordinate 18,968,154 of NC_068311.1, forward strand.
AGGATGCAATTTAATTTCTCATTGTGTTTTAAAACCAAGAATATCAATGGACTCATCTTTTCAACTGATTATAGACTTCAAGTGTACTCCAGTTCCTCCAGGAACTAAATCCAACTCTAAAAGAACGGCTTGAATTCTTTACAGATATTATACAATGCTTTATTAGAAATGTGTCTCTACATAATTTATTTTGTTGGGTAATTGTATTGGTACAATATATGTATAATATGTATATAGTTGCAGGATGTGGGCAAACAAGCCTAACAACTGAAGCACCAGAGAATTTCATACAACCTCTGCAAAATAGTGTTTAACTGAGGTTTTGCTACATGTGCTTCAGGTGTCGTGTTTGGAGCGAGAAATAAAAAGACTTTACGAGATTTACCAGCAGCTCTCCTCTGAGTTCCACAGGAAAACACACTTATGCAACCCACCAGAGAAGAAACAGTCTAACCTTGACAAACCTCTACAGGCAACAGCCAGTCTGACTCACTTCATTATTCAGAGCAGTGCCTCAAAATTGTGCTTTTGGCCTCTGGCAACCGTTTAGTTTGAGTTGCACCATTTTGGTCTGTGCAGTTCATCAGCAAGGACACTTCGGTCCTACTCAAACTCTTCGCACTCTTCATTGTCAGTGGCTAAGACAAGCATCACTCTTCACAGTGACACAGGTTGGGACAAGAGCCATATTTTGAGATGAGACTATCATGAGGGCGAGTTCTTTTGACTTGGGCCAGTAAGAAACCATCCAGATGTGGCAACCACACTAACAAATGGATGGCACTGCCCTGGCAACCACCTGAGACACCCTAGCATTGTAGCAGTGAGTGCTTTCGCAGGCAAGCGCCACACATATTTTCTTCTGAAATGGGAAAAAAATAATCTCATGCAGGAGCATGGAATGATGCTGGAACTTCAGAAATGGACAGTGGAGCAGAGACTGAAGGAGATGAAAGAGACTGTCTAAACTCAGCTCAAGTCAGAGAGTGAGTCCTAATAAGGATAGATCAGCTCAAAGCACAGTACTAGCTCAAGACGACAGCCAGTTATCCAGCAAACACAAACCAGACAGAAGTGAAGCAGAGAAGCAGACACCTGCCACAGCACAGTCCAGCAACAAGAAATGAAAGAGCAAACATATGGACAAAGATGACTGCTTAATGAATAATGTGTGAACATTTTCATTGTTATAAAAATTAACAATATTAAATGTAACCTTACACACTGTCTTTGCCCTTATGCTAAATATCATCACATTAAGGGTCCACAATGATACACTTAAAGGAATATTCAAGGCATAATTTGTGGCATAATGTTGATTACCACAAAAACATTCGTCTGTCATTTTCTTAAAAAAAGCACAAATTATAGTGTTATATAGTTATAGTTACAATGCAAGTGAATATGGAACATTTTTGGAGGTTACAAAGGCAGAAATTTGAAGCTTTTAATTTTATAAAATCACTTACATTCATTCTTCTGTTAAAACTTGTGTATTATTTGAGCTGTAAAGTTGTTTAAATCTTAATTTTTACAGTCAATTTATGGTTTGTTTCATCGTCATGGTAACAAACTTGTAAAATTTTATAGAACTTAACACAGAAAAGGTTAGTAAGCAATTTTATCACACTAAAATAATGTTAACAAATATATTGTTTACAGTAGTATTTTAACATTTACAGATTGACACCATTGACACTGTAACTCATTTTTTTTAAGAAAAGGAGGGGCAAGTCAAAAAATATTTGGTAATCAACATTATGCCACACATGCTGTCAATTAAGCTTAACTTGTATTGAACCTGGAATATTCATTTAAGCAGTAATAAGACAGGAATTGATAATTAACTGAATGTAGACTAAGGCTATCTAGTTTTTAAAAGTCATATTTTGTGTAGAAAGTAATCAGTTTCAGAGATCATATAAAACATTTACTAAATAATATTAAGACAATAATTAAGGATAATTAGTATTGGCTTTACAAAGCTGTTACTATAGAATTAATAACAACTTGACCGCAGATTAAAGGGAAAGTTTAACCTACCGATGTTATGGTTTGCACATGTTTTAATTACAATAAATTACGTTTATTGCAAATAGTGTAATCACCTAATAAATGCCAAACAAATTTTTAATTTGCGGAAGTAAATGTTTCACTTCAGAAGTCAAATTGTCTTTAAAAGTTTTGCAATTCTTTAGTGACAGTTAAATAAAGCCAAAACTATTTAGTCATAAATATTGTTTAAATATATTTATTAATAAATAAAGTTTCAATTTATTATTCAAAGAAATGAAATACCACCTTAAAAATTAAAAACAAACCTATAAATGAAATAGGTCAAATTGTCACTTTTGAACAGGGTTTCCAGTTGTCTTTAATCTAATATTTCAGTAATTTATTAGCAGGGTTGGGAGGGTTACTTTTGAAATGTATTCGACTACATATTACTGAATACGTGCTGTAAAATGTAATTTGTAATGTATTCCGTTATATTAATCAATGTCAGTAACATATTCTAAATATTTATGATTACTTCTTCAGCACTGGTATATTTTTTCACTTGTTTTCACTATAAAAATTCTGCCAGTACAATAAGACAAAATAAACATGTTAAAAATACATTCTCTGAAAAACATAAATATCTTATGCAGTGTTGTTTCTAAGAAATATAATTTTGGCTTAGCATAAAGCTGACAATTTACACAAGGTTTATTTCTATTTCTTCTGCTCCAAACTTACTTCAAACTCACTTCTCTGTCTGCTCGTATGAATGTAACACATTATAAGAAAGTGTTTCACCACTGTTCAAATGCACTTTGGATCACATCATTTATATGTATAAATGTTTTCCATCTGAATGGACTAAATATTAAATTAAACAAATGACAATAAAATGCAAAGTAATCTCTTCAGTAATCAAAATACTTTTTGAATGTAACTGTATTCTAATTACCAATGATTTATATTGTAATCTGTAGTGGAATACAGTTATTTATATTTTGTATTTTTAATACCTAATCCCATTACATGTATTCTGTTACTTCCCAACCCTGTTTATTAGTAACTGCTTCAAAAAGCCAATACTAATTAGCCTTAATTACTATTAATTATTATTACTTAATATTGTTTAGTAAGCTTCATATATGATATATATTGATATCTGAAAAAGAGCATTCACTGCATTACTTTCAACACAAAAAATAAGATGTTTCATAAGTTGGAAATTATGGCAAAGATAGCCTTACATTTAGTTATGCATTAATTTCTAGGGCAAGTTATTAAAACAGATTTCCCGATTCGATTCTGATTCACAAGCTCTCGATTCGATTCAATATCGATTCATATTTCTTATTTCATATTTCTACATTTCTTCCGACATCCAGTTTGCTTGCATATAAAAAAAGCAAACCTTCTAGGTACAATTGAAAATGTTAATTAAAAAAATTATATTTTATCATTAGTTTTTTATTAAATTGGTCAAATTTTAGCTTTTGAAATATGTTCAAATTCAGTCTATTCCATCAACTAATATCTTAAAATATTATGTTGCATATATATATATTAAAAAAATAATAATTTTAAAAAATTTTATTGTTTACTTGCATAATTTGTACTATTTCCAAGTATTTACATTGATATGTAGAACACATCCTTTATCGGTACTGTCTCTTTATCTCTTTCCCCGCCAAACACGGAATTTTCCGTGTATCCGTGTTTTAGGTGGTATACGGTAAGGAAGACCCGCGCGCATGTTTTGAAAGAGTACGCAACTCTTTGATCAAAGAAACAGACTGAGATCGTCTCAAACGTGAAGTTGAACACCATACTAATACCAAAGCACTTGTTTGATAAAAATGCCTTTTTCTCAGCTTTTTGTCCGAAATGTTGTTTTTGACAAAACCTACCTCTGTTCAAGTGGCAATAAAAAAAGAACAAATGAAGATAAAATAAAATCGTTTTTTTTTTTTTTTTGCCTAAAAGCAGAGGCTCAGATCTTTATTTTGATATATAGCATCTTCATATATTCATGGAAGAAAATATTCTGCGGGCCATTAAAGTTTAGCGAAAATCTTCAAAAACCCTGGCGGTGGCTGGCAACTTTTTTTAAAAACGCTGGCGGGGAAAGAGTTAAGACTAGCGGCATCAGCTAATGAGCGCATATAACAAGAGAAGATGTTCGTAATTTCTTCAGCGCATCTTTGTGAGATTAGAATTAAATGTTTCTATTTTTCATTTATTTTTTTATCAACAACAGACTGTAAAAAACAAAGGGTATTAAAAGAGACATTAAATGACATATGGATCTTTGGACACACAGAATGAGTTAAACCAAACTTTTACTCTCAACACGCAGTGAAAGGACATCTGTGCTAATAATTTCTCCACTATTCTACACAATCACTTATGAGTGAAATCTAGACATTTTTAGTTGTGTAGCATGAGATTTGGTTGCACATTCAAAGGATTTACTTGCATTGTAAAGGGTTACCACATAGAGTGTAAAATCGAATTTGGGATTAATTAACTGATATTGAGATTGTTCAACAAAGATCGCGATGCATCTGAAAATCTATATTTTTACCCAGCCCTTATTTATGCTTAACTGCATTATTGTGGATCTTTAAATAAATAGTTACCAAATGTTTTGCTAGTGACACAAAGCCACAGTTTTTACACTTTCAGGGGGATCAACATATGAATGGTTTACTCATTGTTGTCTATCCATATGAAGTTGGGATAGTATTTTAGCATCAAAAATTCCACCACCTTTTAAAAAATGTAATCTTTATTTTATTATTTTTACATTACATTTGCATATATTATGTATTTTAAAATTATTCTCTCTCTCTTTCTTGTGAGCTACTGTAACGTTAGTAGGTGGAGGCAGACGAAGGCAGACGAGGGGTGAGGATCTAAATGCGGTTTTAATGAAAATAATAGGACAAACAAGACAAACAAATAAAACATCCACAATGGGGAATACAAAACAAAAACACAAAAGACATCCAAGGAATACAAAGGCAGGATTAACCTCTACGGAGAGCAAGGGTGACATTCACATAAATCTACATTCAACATCTACAAACAACGATCGACAGAGACTGAGCAAACAACCGGGCTTAAATACAGAGGGGTGATGAAGATCAAATGACAAACAGGTGAAAACAATGATGAAAGCTGGCAGTGATGAGGGCCTGGAATTGTGGGAATTGTAGTTCATGAGAGGTGACAGGTGAAACACGGGGCAGACAACAGGGGGATTGTGACAGCTACTTTTTAACATCTTTTTTGTTGTTGTTTTTTTTATATAAAACATTAAAATAGATCATAAGAAAGGCCTTTATGCTTATTTCATTGACTATTTCTACAAGGCAATACAAGAAACAGACAAAATATTTCATTGAAATCAAACTTGCTAAGCTTTTCTTATCAACACTATATCTGCATGCTGCTCTTTTCCAGTCAGTAATCTACACAATTCATGTGCGCTCATGCTCAGAGCAGAGATAACTCTAGGCGTGAACAGATTGGCAGAGAGTGAGCTGCAGCTATCATCACCTGCTATCAGTGTTACATCTCTGTGTCCAAGCTAGTATTTATGTGAGCTGATACACTCGAGAAAGTTCCATTGGCTTTGTGCCGCCTGCCTCTATCATTTAGATTATACAAACAAACAAATCCAAGGCAGTTTATCAACTTAACATACCTATCAACCACAGCTAACTGTTTGTTTAAAGTCTTATTGTGTAGTCGACATAAATAGGAAGTAGTAACAGTGCTTGACTGGCTGCACTGAAACCGCTCATTTCTTATCCTCATAATTTTTTTTTATTTTCTATTAGTTATTCACCACTATTTATCACTATTCTTTTGCTGCAGACCCTTGCAAGCACCATATTTCCATCAGGAAATGCAAATCTGTTGTTTTTGTTCTTGCTCTGCTGGTTTGTTTAATAAACCATAGGTCTTAGCTGAATAACACCATATACAGTATATATTTATTCACAAGTTGTTATGCTTTGGTTAGGGTTGCTGTGATCATGCCTATTTCTGTCTTGATTCTCTTCATTGTAAATGGACAGCTGCTATACATGAGAGGACTTTGCTTGTTTAGTCTACTGTGCTGTGTGTTGCTTACAGGCAGCACAGATGTTTTTTTTTGTAGTAAATATTGTGCCCTTGGTCTTCTAAAGGGCTAGACAGAAGATCATCGAGTCTCCATTAAGTTGGGATTGTCCTCCTGTAAGTGATGTCGTTTATTATTTATATTGTTGAATATTCATATTTCAAATTGAAACTATGATATTTCAGAAAGATTCATTGGTTCATGATTCATGTTAAACAACAAATATGACATTTTATTAAGAACAGTATGAACTATGAGCTGTATTTATACATTTTTAAGGTGAAAAATGTAGTGAACAACAGTCTTCATATTTCAGCCTGACATGTACAAGACAGTATCTTCAAACAAGAAGGATTTCTCAGAATAACCAATGGATAACCACACTTTTTACTTCTAGAATACGTAATAATACTGTCAATGAATGAAAGCTGCCAACTGTCAACTATATTGAAGTCCCATCAGTGTGAACATATAATCAAACTTACAAAATCAAGCCAACATGATGCATTAAGATTTTTGAGTTATCTCAACAACTGTATTAATAATCCTTAGTAACATTGCAAATGCAAAACGTCTAGCTGAGAGAACTGCTATTTTCTAGTTCAGCCCCTGAACATCTACTTATTCATGGGATTATCTAATCAGCCAATCGTGAGGCAGCAGTACAATGCATAAAATCATTCATATATGGGTCAGGAGCTTCAGTTTATGTTCACATCAACCATCGGAATGGGTAAAAAATGTGACCTCATTGATTTTGACCGTGGCTTTTGGAATGGTGCCATAAACAATAAACATCCAGGGGCAGTTCTGCGGATGGAAACAGTCAACGGAGAATGGTCAGACTAGTTCAAACTGACAGAAAGGCTACGGTAACTCAGATAACCACTCAATTGTAGTGAACAGAATAGCATCTCAGATTGTACAACACATCAAACCTTTAAGCCGATGGGCTACAACAGCAGAAGACCACGTCTGGCACTTTATTAGGACCATAATGTTCCTAATAATGTGCTCAGTGAGTGTGGACACACAAGAGACCTCAACCCTTAACACACAATCCTCAATATCAGTGACAGTTAACAAGCCTCTTTAAGTTAAAAGATGAGCTGCTACCATTAACACACAATAATTGACTAACAGTGGCAAAAAAACAACAACATAACAGCATAGTCAATAAACGGCAAAATAATTTTATAAAAAATAAAATAAGCCTATTGTATAACATTAATGTATAATTTATTCTGTCATGACCCCTTTAAGCATATATTTGTTTTTGTTGAGATTCCTTAATTTGGCTTTAGTATTGCGTTTATGAGAAAAATAAGATTAACAATAAAAATAGATGGACTTTGTTGACAGTGTTAAATATTCAAAGAATACTAAAGCTAATAAACAGAATCACAGGGTTCTATCTTCCACCTTTCTCTCCATGCTGGCATTTTAGATTTCTGTTACCATGGTTTCACTGCATCATGGGTATAACAACCACCAGGTCAGTCATTTTTAGTTTGTGCTGAGACCAAAACTGTTGGCAAAATCTCTCTCGCAAAGAACTCTCGCTATAATTGTTATAATAATAATAATAATAATAATAATATGTTTATTTTAAATAGCACCTTTCTTCAAACTCAGTGTTGCTTAGAGTGAAGAGTAAACAAAACAAAACAACAACAAAAAATTGTTAAGAGTCAGAGAAGCATAGGTCAAAGAGATATGTTTTGAGATTGATTTTTAAATCATGTATGGTGGTGTGATCACGGACAGAGTTCCACAATTGAAGGGGCAAATGTACAAAAAGCCCTACCACCTAGTGAGGTTATCTTGCAACGTGGAATGAATGATAGGCCCAAATCAGATGACCTGAGTAAGTGTAGTGGGGTATAGTGGTATACAAGTTCAGTAATGTATAAGGGGGCAAGACCATGTAAAGATTTGAATGTTGTAAGGAAAATGTTGTATTGGAAATGATAGGAGACAGGTAGACAGTGTAGCCTACGAAGTATGGTAGTGATGTGAGAAGATTTCTTGAGTAGGTGAAAACCCTAGCTTCTGAATTCTGGATGTACTACAGTTTTAGTCAGGAGGCCAGAGAAGAGGGCATTACAATAGTAAAGTCTAGAATTAATAAAGGCGTGAACAAGAGATTCTGCATCTTTGGTCCTAAGAATGGGGCGGAGTCGTGTAATGTTACATAAATGATAGAAAGCTGTTTTTGTGAGAGAGGAGATGTGAGCTTGAGAAAGAGAGTGTGGGGTCAATGATAATGCCAAGATTACGAACAATAGTGAATGGTCTGACCAGGACACAATTAATATCGACCGACTGATCAGGGAGACACGATAAAACACTTGGAGACCCAATTATCAGTACGTCAGTTTTATCAGTGTTGAGTTTTAGAAAGTTACTGATCATCCATGAGTTGAACAGTAAAGAAGAGGAATCCATCTTATCTGTATAGAAAAGCTGAATGGGCCAAAATTGGCAATGATGCATAGGGATATGCTATGGTAAGCATAAATGTACAGTAATGTATATCAAATGGTATGGATTACATTAATGTGGGAAACTAGAAGTTGATCCTAAGTTGATCCTAATTCTTGCATACAGTCTTGCAAATTGTATACAGTCTATACCACAAATTATATGTTTTAATTAAAATATTAGAGAGCTTGTCTTTGGTGTTGAACATATGCCATATTTCAGCCAAAAATTGCTTTTTCCATTTATCAGTGCCTTCAAAAGTCATCCATATTGTAACTGCAAACTGGAAAGTTTAAAGTCAGTGTGACTCACATAATAGCAGTAATTGCAATGAAGCTGCTTTCATCTACCACACAAAGGTTAAGTAGGACCAGTGTGTGGGTTTGAACACTGAACTACTGATCTTGAGCAGAAACAATTGAAGCATGCAGATTAATTCAGCTCAGTGTGCAATTCTCTCCAGGCCTTTTTTGTTTGAATCCGTGTTTATGAGGAGGGATGCTACTAATGCTGGAAGCAGAAGCTGAGACTGGATGCTAATGTACAGCTCAGTGATCTTTGTTAAATGTGTGGGCTCTGACTAAGCTTCATGCTCGCATCTGTCTCTCCCTCTCTGTTGCATTCATCACTGACATGAGGTCACTCAGACTCCACTGTCGTCTATATGAACTAGTCACACATTAGGCATGAGTGCCTTGAATTTTCTGATCCAATATGTGTTTATCATATGTAATTAGTTATATGATAAAGTTATATGACAAAAATATGATAAGAATGTAAAAGGGCTGCTTGTTTATTTGATAATTTTTTAATTTGTAACAAACAAACATGTAAAAAATAAAAAAAGCAAAGCAAAAGCAAAGAGTTTTCCTACAAATTGATGTCTACATCTGTGGACAGTGGGACTAAGTTGTGAAATTTAAAAAAATACCAAGCTATAGAAAGTCAGATTACATTTTTTTATTTGGTCAAATTGATTATGTTGTCAGGGGTGTTGGTTATTCATGTTCTTGAGACGTTACAGACATTATAGCTGATTTTCTGTAAAGCTACTTTGGAACAATGTGTCAAAATAAAAGCACAACTATAAAACTATACAAATACAAATAATTTAATTTAAATGTTCAAATGTTTTTTCTACTTTGGCAACAAAATCTCAATGTTCTCTTGTTGCACTGCCAAACAAACAAGGGATAGCCAGCGCTGAAGCATTCTGACAATCAAATATTAGCATAATTATTTCTGATACAAGTAATAGTCAGCATTATCCAATCACTGCCAACCATGTTATAATAAAATTATACATTATACATTTTTAATCCATGTACTGATTACCACTGTCCCATGTCTGTAAACCATGTCGAGTGGTTCAAACATCATCTGCATACTGAATCCAAGAAAACTGGATTTAGTGTATTCAATGGAAATCTATTGTATGCTCTCTTGCTCCCTATTTAGTGAATGAATTAACCTCAGTGTGCTGTCTGTCTGCAATGGTTTCAGAATAATTTGAAATGCACCATGTTTTCATCTGAACTCCATACAAAGCCTCTGAAAGTGAAATCTGAAAATGCTCAGTGAATATAGGATTTCTAATGAAAACCTTATGCTATTGTATACATTAGTGTACATTGTGTTTAGCAGCGTGGCGTTTTTCACGATAAATCGCTCAAATTTATAAAAAAATGGCATATTGGATGAAACTAGAGAATCTTTTGACTCAAACAGGTTTCAATGGAAAAACTAAATTAGGTTTCTTACTAGATGTAGTTTTGTTGTCATTTCTCCCAAAGACAAACTCTGCTGTGATAGACGGCATGTTGTTTTGTCGCATGACTCTGTACGTCAAAAATGTAACAAATTACTGACAGCCTAGATTCTTTTGAACTGAGATCAGTCAGTTGAAATTAATTTAACTTATGCCTTGCGCATAGCGGAGCCAAAAGGCAAAGTCCACGCATGTGTATGCAGAGTCGCAAAAGGTAAAGAAGGTTGCTCATAAAACTGTTTTGTGCTCCCTTGGTAAGGCCCTTTTGTCCTGTCAAAAAACTAAATTAACACTAACGTATCAGTTTGATACTTTATGACTTCTAATCTTATATGAACTGATTTAAACCAAAATTTTAAGTTGAAAAAACTAATAAATAAATACAAAATGCAACAAAAATAAATAAATAAATAAATAAATCTGTTTGGTGTACACACTGTAAAAGTGCAATCCTTCCAAATGTTTGCTTTGATTTGCTTTATTGTCTTTTTCTACAATGTGTTTATGCTATAGCCTATAGGATCAATATGACCCCAAACAGAACCAATGTTCCTAGATAACAACCACCTTTCTAAAAGTGCAAGCTAAAACTGAGGGATGAAGATTCAGTAATATCTGTCTACTACTTTTTGATTAGGTCAGAGAATCATATGAAATCATTTGAAAAGACAATAACACGTCAGTCTCGAAATGGCTATTTTTTTTCTACTACAGGAATTTCAATAGAACATAGGGGTTAAACCACACTTTAATATGACTTTTAGAAATGATACACAGCCCGTTAAACGCTGATTGTAAAACAACTAGTTCAACTGACAGGGTAAGCTTTTATCTTTTCACAATGAAAACATAATTAAAATTATTATTATTTTTTTTTAATAAACATAAATTTGTATAGTTATTGCTGTTTAATGACTCCTAAAGTATTAAGTACTTACGTTCAATGTAACCCCTCTACGAGACCTTCATTCGCTATGTGCACAGGTGACGCGACGAACGTTCGAAATCTGCGTGGTGGGCGGGGGGACTTCCGGTTTAGGTTACTACCGGTATTTCCGATGTAGATGTTGTGGAAGAGTGAGTGGCAAGCTATCAGTGAGTACCGTATGTAAAATGTTAACAGTAAATAAGAAACGTCTTACATATCAGTATCAAATTGGCAACTCTAAATTACATTGTAGTGTTCCTCGATGTGCCGTTTCATCGAGGTATAATTCTGAAGTTTTCATCGTTTTCCGCATCAGCCTGAGGTACGAGCTCAGTGGCTAGTCAAGATAAGACGCGAGAACTTCACTCCTACCGATAACACCCGGGTATGCAGTCGACATTTTAAGCTAGAAGATTTCATCATAACCACAGGACGCCGAAAACTTGTTCAAGGAGCTGTGCCATGTCTTTTGAGTGGAAAAATTTTTGTTTACCAGCGCCAAGGACTGTATTTTTCTCTATGAGCTTCCATATACTGCTTATATATTTTGTAATTTACTATGCTGTTTGTTTTTTTTTTGTATCTTGTGATATACCTTTCAGAAAATTGTCTGAAATATTGACAATGTTTACATGTCATTTATTGTCTTTTACACTGCCAGGAGGAACACAAATACATGAGTTAATTCAGACATTTATTATACAAAGACACAAGCTGTCATACTACACTCAACAATAACATGGCTCCTATAATTGTAACATTGTGATGCAACGTTTGACATTTTGTATGAGTTATGAGTTTGTAGATAACTAGTCCACATAACTGCACATAATACAGTACTCAACAGTACTTTAATGCTTCTTTGCATTTCTGGTTGGATGTCAACTGCATTTCATTGGCTCTGTACCTGTACTCTGCTAAATGACAATAAAATTTAACGTAATCTAATAACTACTAACACTGAATTCATAATAACAAAAGGTACCTTGTATAGGTTTGTTGTTTATGTACATACATGTGCATTTCTTAAAGAGAACTATTTACATTGATTTTCACACAAACACATGTTTTGTACAGTCTGATACAGTAATGCAACATTATGATTAAGGCTCTGCCAGCCACACAGGAGCACTCGACCTCATAGAGCTGAACAGGAGTGGAGTCTTCTAGGACAATCTTTTAAAAAACAAAAAAGTGTGTTATAATCAGCAGAGATCACAAACTGATCAGATATCTCAAAGTCAAAAGTGCATTTTGCATTATTTTTCAAGTTAGCTACTATGAGTTAGAGAATGAGGTTACTTTAGGGTTAGTAAGAAAGTAAGTTAAACACAACACAATATAAACAGCAAAGCAACTGTCTCAACAACCAGCTTCTGGGGTTTCATATAGGAATGGTAGGTCTACTAGAACACTAATAGGGCAGGCACGTGTCATCATAGTGTTACCTACTTCAAACGTTTGGCTAGCTAGATAGTTGTCTAAGATGTTCAACTTGTTTAGGTAATTATACATTTGTTTGCCAGTTTAACCCATCATTGCCAAATTGAAGCCCCAGAACAGAACTGGTTGGATCAGACGAACAACTGAACTGTCTTTCATCCTACTCTGATGGTGTGAGGTTTGTCATGTTTCCTCAAAGATCTATGACAGGTAGCACGGATGCTGACTCTCCCTGTCTGTCTTTACTTGATACTGGGGAAAACTAAATACTCTCAATACATGTAACTGAACAACACAAGTCATTAGTATATGGGTGATTCTTAGACTATGGGCACTTTTATGTACTTTGTAACCAAAAATATCATTTTTTAAAAATATGACCAAAGTACAATTGATATGGATTGCAAGAGTAGATTTGTGTAATACTTTTTATATTATAATACATTACAATACTTTTATATTTAGATTATAATATTATTTATATTTCTAAATTATACTTTTATATTAATTGATTTCATTTAGATGAATGAAAATTCAATTTTGTTGCATCATTTATTGCTTATATTTTGTGCATTGTGGAAAAACTGATAAAACTAGTTACAAAAATGATCCTAGACAATTCTTGACTGACATAAGTTATTCTGTTTTTAAATAACAGCATTGAGATGTGGTGGAAATGACATTTCAATGCTGTTATTTAAAAACAGAATAACTCATAACTTCTTAGTTATGAGACTAACACAGTCTCATAACTTCTCTTGTAATCTAAGTTTGTCCTCTTACAGACCTTAAAACTAGACAAATAATTTAAACATATGAGATGGTGTTACGTGACTTTTGAACAAGTTTATTTATTCAACTTCACAAGCCTAAAAGTGCCCCTTGTTGAAGAAACGCCCATACATTTATTCAATGTCAGATAGTAAAATGAACATATAATAAACCACATGTGACCAACAACTAAAATTAATCGTTTAATAAGTATTTTGTAAAGGTTACTTTCTAGCCTAACGTCACCTAGCATCATCGCTAACGTTAGGGCTACAGCTAGCTAAAGACATAGCATAACTTACCTTCATAATTGTCAATGAATGAAGAGACGTATATCTTGAAACCCTTTTCCCTCTTGCCCTTGGGAGCCGATGATGACGCTTGAATTATTCGGTGTACGTCATTTATCGTTATCCTTGGCAGATGTTGAAGGGATTTGGTGTAGAAAGCCATGCTTATCTGGTCCTAGTCTTACCTGACAGTTACCGACGTCGTCGATGAACCTAACGTAGCGTTAGACCGGAAATACCATCGCCCACCAGTGACGTCTGACAATCATGGAACGTTCGTAAAATCAACTAGCCAATAGTGGAGCGATTTTGGCAGTAGACACGGTGGCGCACGCGCACTGCGTGTCTGTCATGAGTTGGTGGCTACTTAGTAAGAAAACAAAGACAGGCGGCTGTTATTCTCAGCTACGGAGGGGGCAGGTTTGCAGTGGAGTATATGTACCACTCATGTGGATGGGAAAGGAAACGCTTCTATAGAAACAGCTCGATTCGGAGGCGTTGGATTTCTGTATTATGCGAGAATTGTCTACAGGAAACGTTAGGAATCCACAGGTCTTTAGTTTGCACCTTTGATTCACGAGAATCGCCATGGAAAAAGAGCGCACGCGTTTAGTTTGAGTAACGGCGCGTGTTATTTACAGATTGACTGGATGTTTCGATCTCGGTAAGAACAATCAAACTTTTCTTAAAAAAAAAAACATGAAAACCTTTATCCCGAAGTCTGAGTTCAAAAAAGCTGAGTTAAACGTAAACAACCGAGTTTTTTCTCGGTTATTAGTTTGCAGAATATAATCTCCAGTTTGGTCTTGACTGGGCGCTGTCCGTGGGGCTGATGAACTCATCATATATCAGTGAGGCGCGGATGACATTCGCATAAATTATTGTCATTTATAGACCAGCATATAGACTTATGAACCATTTAAAAGTGAGTTATGGTCGAATGTACAGTGATTTCTCATCTTTCTTTGATCTCTTTGCGAACAGGAAGACTCTATCTGAGACGCCGCCCTGATATTAGAAGTCCCAGCATGGCAGCTCGTATGAGGGTTGCGTTGCGTTTGCTATTTCTGTACATTTTTGCCGGTAAGTGTTTTGATTGATAAAATATATTTGTTCTTTTCTTTTCAGTGTTATTGTACTGGAAGACCAAAATCAAGAAATTAACTAACTTATAAAATAGTGATATTTAGAGTGTGCTGTGCAAATCTTGGGTCTTTTTTTATTTAACAATACATTATAAAAATACATTTTAAAAACATACAGTGTATAAATCAGTAATTTTGACAAGCATACTAGTTTGTGTTTGTGTGTGTGTGTGTGTGGGCATGTTTATGTGGTTTACGAGGACAATTTTTTAGGTTACAAACTGGTAATTACAAGGGTATTATGCTGTAAATGTGGTTTATGAGGACATTTCTAGTGTCCCCATAATTTAAATGGCTTAAAAACATATTAAACGATGTTTTATTGAAAATGTAAAAATGCAGAAAGTTTTCTGAGAGGGTTAGGGGTTGTGTTAGGTTTAGGGGATATAATCTATAGTTTGTACAGTATAAAAATCATTATGTCTATGGAAAGTCCTCATAATGATAGGTAGACCAACATGTGTGTGTGTGTGTGTGTGTGTGTGTGTGTGTGTGTGGACTTAAACCATATGTGCACTAATGCACAAGTTTAACAATTAAATGAATGGGTATTTTATCACTCTTATATATTCGGGTCTTTAAAGACCCAACATGGATATCTATCACAAATGTATCTACAAAGTTCCCAGATAGTGTAAAACTTTCCAAATATTTTCAAGACAATTAGAAAGTAATAGAATAAAAAATATTTGTATGTTTTATTTTTCACATTTCAAAGAGACAATGCAACAAATCAGGACATATCTATAACAGAATTCATTACTTTCACACTGAAATTTCAAGAGATAGAACTGGCTGTCAAACACATACTGTATTTAGCTACATATAACACATGAACTACATGAGTATTTTCTCAAGCATGAGAAATAGATGCACAAAATTACAGTAGTTCACCCAAATAACAATAGTCATATCAAACTGTTCATGTGTTGTACTTGCTATAGTTTACTTCCATGTTGTTTCTTCTTCATATAGCAGTGTAAAATGTAATTCAAATCAATCACTGAAACAATTATTTTTTTTTATTGAAAAATAAATAACATATGTATGTGCACACGCATATGTAACATTGATGTAGGGTATTTGGTATGCTAAATTTAGAAGGGAACCGTTAAAGTGCCCACATTCTCACACCATTATGAGCTATGAACTAAATTAAACTGTCCTTTTTCTACATTATTAGGTAAAGAAATGTATAACGTAATTAGTCGCGTTCGACAAACATTATAAATTAGATAAATAACAAATAACTAGATTATTTGTCTTAATAGATTCTCCACCATTAAAATCATAATATCCGCTCACAATTTCTACTGCAAGGAATTAGATTTAATAAGGGAATTATGATTAATTCACTTATTGGAGTAATATTATTCTCTTGGCTTATTGAAAATAATATCACATGTATTTAGGTACAGCTTTGAAGCAAAATCTTTTAGAAACAGGGATGAGATTATTTATCAAAATATACCACAGTCAAATCATATTTGAATACAGACAAACTTTATTACTATTCTAAACATATATCTAATCTAACACATATATACATGAGACAGTTGGTGTAAAGTGTGACAGAATGTGAAATAAATTATCAGTACAGTGAAAATGAACTTTATGGAGTCTGATGACAATGCCTTAAGAACCATTTATCCATCTTTGAGTCTACATTGATTTGCTATCCAAATAGCAAATTATCCAAATTAAGATTATCCAAATTATTAAACTAATTAATACACCAGCACTTTGAGCACAATATTGGAGATGTACTTGCATGTCTTTGTGGTGTTTCCTTGCATTCTTCTTGGCTCTTGGTCAAAAGTTTGTTTTCGTCGATGTATATGGGCCTCTGTAAGATTGGAGAGTTATTGTCTGTATGAATGATGAGGTTGGCTTTGAAGCGAGGCCTTCTCATGTAGGATCCGCGACTCCCGTTGGGTGTGTGAACCGTAGAGAGCGACGCTACCTCATCAGGACTTCGAGTCCCGAGTTTTCCTTGGACCCTACATGGCAACATGCAGTTCCAGAGAGGAGAGTCAGAGAACTGAGTCCAGTCCGAAGCAGCGACAAGAGCCAGCAAAGAGAAGAGGCAGAAGAGGAAGAGAACGAGGAGAGTAGAGAGCAAGAGGAGAAGCAAGTGTTCTTCCTGTTTGGAAACATTTTAACTGAAATTGGCCGCATCCCCAAAGGTGTCCTGCGCCAATCAGAAGTGACTTTTCAGAGTCACATGGTCAACTGGGCTGTCTTTTCCGACAGTTGATTTTATGGTCCTTTGTTTTGGATTCTTACAGAAACTCCCGCTCAAAAATAGTGTATATTTACTCATTAAATTTGATATCTTGACAATGGTACAAGAGACATGATATTCGTTGTTATCAGCTTCCTCTATGTAACCAAGCAAGCTTTTGCATACTAAACATAACATTCTTTCATGAATATTTTACGTGTAGGTAACAAAACATGAAAATCCCTGGTTACAAATCATACTGGTTAATTCCTTGGTTATACAACATGGATCAAACATTACACACATTTTAAAGAGGTACATCAGGCTATAACCATTAATTTGTCAGTTATACAAGTTCCCACAGTTCAAAGCAATTGTCAGAATTACGTAGCAAGACTAGGTCTTGTATAAATTGTGGATTTAAATGCATTCTGTACATTTTAGAAGGCTAAATCAGTAAAGTACTATGACTTTGTGTAAAATATTCCTGGATTAACATGAAACGTTTTAGTATTAGACCTTTCAAAGAAAAGTCTCTTTTAACTCTGTGTGGAAGTTCAGAAGGTCATGCTGAGGGGCCTTGATGACCAATGACTCTTTTGCTTTGAATTATGGTGTTTAGAGTGTCTTGACCATTTTATTGTCCAAAGACAGGCCTTCTGTAGGATTGTTGATGCTTGGTCCTTTAATTTATGATGTTGAGGAAGTAGGACCAGTGCAGTCCTAGATTCAAATCATGTTGCAGCAATTCTTCTGCATGTATATTACTACACTGATAATTCACCATTGTTATTAATTGTTGTACAAAAAATAGATGTGATATAGTATTTATTTGTATGAATAAAGTACTTATTACTCTTGAAATAAACAAAGAAATAGATATCATGTGATAGTAAACTTATATAGATATGTAATAATCATAAAAATATAATTCATGAAAGTGCAAAAACAAAATCGACACTATTACATTCCTAGGGTCTCTAATGACCTAGGGTCTCTCTCTCTTGGGTCTCTATATATATATATATATATATATATATATATATATATATATATATATATATATAGCAAGAGGATATGTTCATAGTCAGGCGAACACTCCAGAACATGTTTTAGTCTTCACATTACTGAGCCCTCTACAAATGTGCGAACGCTGGTGTCAGTACCGAACACGTGTCTGCAGCACTAAGTATAATGTGTATTTTTGTCTGACAAGGAGTCAGGTGTGCTATGAATGTGAGGCTGGGGAGACAAGCTCAAATGGATCTCTTTCTGGAATTGGAGCTTGTAATGGATAATGATCTCTCGCTCTCTCTCTCTCTCTCTCTCTCTCTGATAGTTCTGAAGTAATGTCCAGCATCATCCAATCACTGCCAACCATATTGAAATACAATTTAGCATTATAAATTCTGAATCTATGCGCTGATAACCATTGTACCATGTCTGCCAAACATGTTGAGTCGTCCAAACATCATCTGCAGACTGAAACTGAACCTTTTTGTCTGATTTCAGGAGTGAATGGACTTATAGAAAGCTATAGGAGGTCCCCTTGCAACCTAACTTGTGAATTACTTAACCTACAGTGTGCTGTCTGTCTGCACTGGTCTCAGAAAAGGTTGAAATTCACCTTACTTTCATCCTACCCCCACATAAATCCTCAGAAATATTTTATTTTTTTTAGCTTTTGGAGGAACCCAATATAAATAGCTAAATAACTTACATATTTGTTCATGTGGAAAGCTATTCAAAATAACTAACATGTTTTTTCAAATTTTGTGGGAATATTGTCCCACAATACACGTATTAGTTGTTTAAAGGGGCATTTCAAATTAATCTAGAGATGCTACTCTTTACGCCTAAACAGTTTTCAATTAAAAACTTGAAGAGGTTTCTTACCAGAAACACTTTTGTTGGATCTACACCCGTAGAAGCACTTCACAGAAATCAGCGCTATGCTGTTGTGTCACGTCAGAAATGTAATCCTTAAATAAAGTGTTGTGAACAGTATTCAGTCTGTTTTAAGTAATTTAAATGTGTTGTATATAGTGAAGCCAAAATATCACGTACACGCATGTCGCACGAGGTTAAGGGCAATCTTTTCCTATATGAATCAGATATATATTTTTTTACTGTATATTAAATCTCATATATACGTAATTTGAATCAAAGAATTGAAATCAATTCTTCAGGGGGAAAACTATGGATGTTACCAATAAAATAAAATAAATACTTAATTCAAAGTATCTATAAATATTTCACAGGCTATCATAATACAATAAACATTTTAACAGAGTGAGATCTAAAATTAGTTCATTTTTGATCAGGCGTTAAGTCAGATTACACAGCTGTACTGTTAATTGTCATGGTAGATTTTGATGTATTTAGATTTTTGTGTGAAGTGAAAAGTGTGTAAAATTGTGTGTTTGTTTGTAGGTGTAGTACTCTTTGTCTTTTCTGCAGTGCAGGAGGGCTGGCCAGTGTGTGTGGACGTGCCATCTGACACAGAGGCTGTTGTAGGGAATTATATGAAGCTAACCTGCATCTACTGCATGAAACGAGAGGAGATCGCTGCGATAACCAGAGTGAATTGGTTCTACAGCGGTCCAGATGACAGAAGAGTGCTTGTGAGTTTACCTCTTAGCTTATTTTTGAAAAAAGACACATTAGTTTGTACTGTGCTTAAAAGGACCATTATCTGTGATCCATAATCATCTCCCCTCCTCAGATCTATCAGTACGATGGTAACCCACGGGAGCCAGAGGACATAGAAGATTACTGGAGGGGTCGTTTGGCATGGAATGGCAGCAAGGACCTGCAGGATGTCTCCATTGTCATCCAAAAGGTCAATTTAAATGACACTGGCAAATACGAATGTGTGGTATTCCGCCTCTTTGAGTTTGATTCATTCATGCCTTCTGCCACAAAGACAATCGAAATCAAACTGGAGGTCAAAGAAAAAGGTAAGTGAGTGTCCTCACAGCTGCAACTTCCTATGGGGCCATTCACAAAAATGCATATCTTTTAAGTAAACATATGATAGAAAGACGTCTTTGACCTTTGCAATGCTCGAAGATCTCAAGACACCTGCAATCTGTTTTATTTGTTGAGATGTGTCTAGCTTTTTTTTTACTGTCTGAACAGCCTCTACTGGGCCCAGGTTTTTACATCTGTCTGCGCTGTTTTTCCATTGGTTTTCTTTGCAAACATGCTCTTGGCTGATGTCTGTTACCAATAGGCCATGTCTCGCTGTTTATACAGTGTATTGTACGGAAGCACTGCGTTATTTAGACACACTGTTAAGTAAAAAATAAAAACTTTTAGAAACTGCTTTTTACAAACTGTAATATTTGTGGCGCTACCTATATTTTTTTTTATTATGCAAGAACAAGTTTTGTCTGCACAGCCCCTGACCATGGTTTTGCCTCCATAAAAAATTATTAATTAGAACATTAGTCTTTTATATATGTATATATATATATATCTTTCCATACAAATCATTTAATACATTATACAAATAAACATTCCTTTAACTTGTTTAGACAATATATTTTTCCCAATAATTGTTCACTTTTTCTTCTACTTTCTTGTCATTTTTTTTCTTTTGTGATAATACCCTCCACCAACACATAAGAAACCCCCCACTTAAATAGAAACAATTAACCAATAAGTACATAATTAGATGCTTTTACATATATATATATTTTTATTTATATTCACACACACACACACTCTTGTTGTGTTTCCATGTTTTATGGGGACTTTCCATAGACATAATGGTTTTTATACTGTACAAACTTTATATTCTATCCCCTAAACCTAACCCTACCCCTAAACCTAACCCTCACAGAACACTTTCTGCATTTTTACATTTTCAAAAAACATAATTTAGTATGATTTATAAGCTGTTTTCCTCATGGGGACCGACAAAATGTCCCCACAAGGTAAAAAATTTCGGGTTTTACTATCCTTATGGGGACATTTGGTCCCCACAAAGTCATAAATACATGCTCTCTCACTCACACACACACACACACACACACACACACACACACACACACACACGCACACACATGTTTGGTTTCCATGTTTTATGGGGACTTTCCATAGACATAATGGTTTTTATACTGTACAAACTTTATATTCTATCCCCTAAACCCAACCCTACCCCTAAACCTAACCCTCACAGAAAACGTTCGGCACTTTTGCATTTTCAAAAAACATAATTTAGTATGATTTATAAGCAAAAATTTCGGGTTTTACTATCCTTATGGGGACATTTGGTCCCCATAAAGTGATAAATACACACACACACACACACACACACACACACATATATATCAGGCCCTTATAACCAAACATAGTACCTTAAAATAATTCAAATAATAATAATACTAATAATAATGATAAATGAGCAAATAATTAAATAAATACATTAAAAAGGAGGGAGTGTTATATTTACATTTATGCATTTGGCAGATGCTTTTATGCAAAGCGACTTACAGTGCACTTATTACAGGGACAATCCCTCCAGAGCAACCTGGAGTTAAGTGCCTTGCTCAAGGACACAATGGTGGAGGCTGTGGGGATCAAACCAGCAACCTTCTCATTATCAGTTATGTTCTTTAGCCCACTACAACACCACCACTATATGAAAAAAGTTATTAATCTAATGTATATTCCTTTGTTTTATATTATATTATTTATTTTAGAGGTGCCCATATCTTTTCAAAACTATACGTTTGCTCTTAAGTTCTTATTTTATCATCTCCATAGAATGTACTTTGGAAACTAGATCTAACCAATAATTTAAAACTGGGGATTCTTGCCGTCTCCAAAATTGTGTTATAACTTTAAAAGCTGTAATTCTCAGTATTCTAAATAAATATAAATCGTCTTTATTAAGTAGCATAGGTCTTATAACCAAGACTATATGTTGTATCTTTATTATATTTAGTTTTTTAAAACTTTCTACTATTACCTGAATTACTTCTATCCATAATTTTTTTATTGTTTTACAAGTATATAAAATATGTGTATAATGAGCTTTAAGTTCACCACAGCTTCTCCAGCAAACTAAAGATGAATGATTATACTTAGAGGATATTTCTGGTGTTATGAAATATCTCATATTAACTTTCCAAGCATATTCTTGCCAAAATGGAGATTGCGTGGTTTTAAAATGTATTTTATATAGGGGCGGCTGTGGCTCAGTTGGTAGAGCGGAGTGTGTGAATGGGTGAATGAGTCACAGTGTAAAGCGCTTTGAATACCGTTAAGGTTAAAAAGGCACTATATAAGTGCAGACCATTTTAAACTTTGTGTCCAATCTCCTTATGTTATTTTAACTCAACTTTCCATTTTATATTAATATTATGTAAACCCATATCCTTGATTTCTTGAAATATTTTATTTATTCATCCTATCAAATTTGTTAATTTTACTAACTTTAATCATGAAGCGCATCAGAGGGTGAATATCCTCTAAAGTTTTTACTTTCATTCAATCTTTTAAATAACTTCTTATTTGAAGATATATGTTAAATAGTTTCCTAGACAATACATATTTTTTCCCTGTTCTCAAATGTCTCTATCTCATTGTCTCCATAAATTTTATAAAATCTTATAAACCCTTTGCTAGCCCAAACCTTAAATACATAGATATGGATTTAACCACTGGAGTATGGGCTGAAATATGTGCCACCAGAAACTGAATTTGAACCATTTATATTTGAATTTGAATGGCTAAACTTGAATAATTGCATTGAAAAACTGAATTTGAATCACATAATTTGAAATTGTATTGTTTAATTAAAACTGAATTTATTCAAAAACTGAATCTGAATTGTATCATTTGAAATTGAATTTATTCGTTTGGAACTGAAGTCCAATAAAATTTGATCCTCACTGAAAATTAAACTCTCTATATATCTTCACATTCACTTCTCACAATTCAGATTCAGTTCTCAAATTCAATTTCAAGTTACTGAGACAGACATCCGGGTAGTTGGAGGATGAAGGAAGAGCAATCGAGCGCAGATCGATAGATAGCGTCATTGGCACGGACTCTCTTGGGCCAATCAGCACCAATGTTTTGGAGCACAGTACGTTACCCGCCATGAAACAAAGAAGAAGTGCTTGCCTGACTTGCGTGACCACCACCACCATGGATTCGGCTGGGACAAATACGGTAATGATTTTTTTTTTACGATCTAACGATCTTTTGTTTAACTGTTGTTAATGTTATAGCTATTTTGTAGAAACAGGGGAAATTAAATCTTTCTCCCGACGTTGCAAACAGTAGCTATAATCCCACGTTTTTATGGTAGCCTACTAGCTCTTGTAACAACATTTTTGCCTGGTGTTTATTATTTCTAAGCGTTTGCCTCTTCCTCCGGTGAAAATGTTGTTGCAAACGTAGCTAGTGTTAGCCGCCGCCAAGTAGACTGGTCATGTCCGATAACTTCTCCTCGTGGTTGTCATTGTCAGAGTAACGTTACTGCTTACTGAGAGGGAGAGAGAGAGAGTAGTAAGCGTGTAAGTTATGTGTCGCTGTGTTTGGCAGGTGCTAGCATAATGTAAGGCCATAAACTTCAGGGCAATTACACCATAGCACTAGCCCTATTCATTTGAATTGAATGCATAAGTTAGTTAATTCCGTTTGACTAGAACACAAAAATAGCACATTTACACTTCGAAAGAAAGCGATACAGCTTCCTGCACAACAGAGCAGTGCAAGTGGCTGATGCCATCACATGTAAAAAGGTAAGGTGACACTGTATTTTTTGGACACTGTAACTGTAGGCTAAATTATGATGTTAAAATAATGTTTATATTGTGCCCCTTTGGTTACTTAATCAGGCAGATTGCTTGTCTTCATCTAGCCTACATTTCATCTTCTTTTAGGGGATTTTCATTATATTCCATCATACCTAATGTTGGGGATTATTAAATTATTTCTATTCTATATTCTGCCTTAACATGTGTAGCTTGTGACAATGTGGTCAGTCACAATTTCCCTGTTGGACAAAGAGAAGCTAAGACAGCAAAGACCCACATAAACACAGTTTGGCATCTCAATCCTGTGATGATAGCCTTACCTGTTTTGCTCACAGCCATAGGATAAACGCCAGATTTATACTGCATATAGATATGTTATGGTTATGGACCACAGAAATGTGGACTTAATGATCTTCTTTGTGTTAACTTATTTTCAGATTCCTGCTGCTCCAGTAGCTCTGATCGACTTCTCTGCTAAAGCCAAAAAAAAAAAAGCTTGACCGTTCTATTGATGGCAGGACAACTGAAAACCAGGTTGGGAAATCACTTTCATGCCCAAGAGTGAAGAGAGGGTCAGAAACATATGCTAGTTTTTTGAGACTTTAAGCAAAAACTGTCCAAGGAGTGCAGCACTGATGGCTAGGGAGCCTTACTACAAAGAATTCATCCCCAAATCTAGTATGCTTCCTAAAACTGTTCTTGAATACAGAACACCAGAGACTCTACAGCTACCCCCCAAAGAGCTTGGAGAGCTATGCCAGGTATTCCACCTAGAAGAGCTCATCATGTCCCAGGTCCAGGCTGTAGAGAGGGCAACTCGAAGTCAGAGTGCAAGCAGGATTTGGTTTAGGCAAAGAGCTGGACGCATAACTGCTTCCAAGCTGAAACAAGCTATTAAGACCAACCCACAGCAACCATCCAAGAGCTTGATCAAGGCCATATGCTACCCAGAAGCATATAGGTTCACCACAGCCGCTACAAGGTATTTAGGGTTTGAATTAGGGTAAGGCAGAGGTAAGGCCTCGTGTAAACAGTGTTTATGTCCAGAAAAGAAACACTGACAACAGAGGGTATAATTTGGATAAAAAAGAAGCTTGTCTACTAAGTAAATGTATCTTACTGGTGGAATATTAAATGAAATGTATAGTAACACATTGCTTTGGTGCACGTTAGTTATTAGTTATAGGGTTATAAGACTATGGTTATGCAGGAGTAGAACTAAGTATAGGGGTTAGGGAAATGGCATTTAAATCACTGAACTGGCTCTACACATCCAATACTAAGTAATCATTTCCTTTTCATGTTTTGCATGTGTACTGTGTACAGTTATGGATGCAAACATGAAGCACAAGCCAGAGGAGTCTATGAGAAGCTGATGGGTCGGGAGCATGCAGGCTTCTCCTGTATGGACAGTGGTCTCTGGCTGAACCCCAAGTGGCCATACATGGGGTCCTCCCCTGATGGGATTGTTGCTTGTGACTGTCACGGAACTGGCATCTGCAAGATTAAGGTAATATTACAGTCTCTGTTGTAGTAAAGTCCCTAAATCTCGAGACTGAGTCGGTGTCTCAAGTCCTAAACTGAGCAAAAGGCAGAAAATATATTTGTTAATCTATTGTTCACGTGTCCTTCTCTCTGTGATTTTAGTGTCCACACTCTCACCAAGATGAAGCCAATCTGCGCTTGTGTGCTGGGGAAAAGGGCTTCTGCCTCATCAATGATGGGGATAATGTCATGCTGGACCGGACTCATGACTACTACTACCAAGTTCAGGGACAGCTTCACATTGTAGATGCTGAGTACTGTGATTTTGTTGTGTGGAACCACAATGACATTTTTGTTGAAAGGATTTTGCCCGATCTTGAACTTTAGGATGATGTTAGGCTTTTTTAGAAACGGTATACTTCCAGAAATACTGGGACAGCAAGTTACAAACTCACATGTGTAATGTAATGAAAGGATCCAGGCACTCTTGAAAGTGGGCTGTGTGATATTGCTGTTATATCAATACGGTTGTATGAGACAAGATTACATTTTGACTATTGTTATGAGTGTGGTCTTTGTGAGTTCTGGCTGTTGTATAATTTAAATGAAAAGATTAAATGCCATTGAGAAGACAGAATTATACATGGTGGTTTATTTACAAGATTAGATTTTTCAACAATTGTTATAATAACAAGAACATGGTGTGCAATAACAGATTAGAATCCATTTCATTACATATAATACATATAGCCAGTACAATTGGACTAGTGGATAAAAGTATTACACTTGTTGAAAACATATTAACAGACTGATATGTGTCGGGGCTCAGGTACTACTACTCCATGTCCTCTTACTTATCATCATCAGAGCCAAGAAGCAGGGATCAGGTATTGGACACTACATTTGTGAGGGCTCAGGTACTGGACTGACTGATTATTATCCCTCTCCCTCCTCCTTACTCCAATGGGACAATAGACTCCGAAAGATTAGACAAGCGCTAGGGCAACCTAAAAAGCCCCAATCAAGTCCATATTAGACTACCGGTAACTTAATAAGCATTACTAAGTAAATGAGCATTTAATGACAACCTAATGCTATATAAACACAGACACAAAAAACACGTTGGCTAGCTAACATACCTCCGACGAAGTGGTCACTGCAGACACGGGCATTAACAGACTCTGCTCCTCCCGACCGCAGACGTACGTTAAAAATCAACTTTTACGGCGTTGTTCTGTGAGCTTTTTACATTTCTCACCTTTATGAGTGACAATCTTCGGTACTCTATAAAAACCCTTTCCCTTTTCTCGATTAGAACGATTGGAGCAGCCGTAAACTACACAAAACATTGGCATTTTGCCAGACGGCAGATCCTCAGCTATTTCACTTCCTGCCCTCCATCTGAATTGCGCGCTCTCGCGATGCAGCAGCGTGACGTCACGTGAAACCAACCTATGAACGCTATCTATCGATCTGCGCTCGATTGCTCTTCCTTCATCCTCCAACTACCCGGATGTCTGTCTCAGTAACTTGAAATTGAATTTGAGAACTGAATCTGAATTGTGAGAAGTGAATGTGAAGATATATAGAGAGTTTAATTTTCAGTGAGGATCAAATTTTATTGGACTTCAGTTCCAAACGAATAAATTCAATTTCAAATGATACAATTCAGATTCAGTTTTTGAATAAATTCAATTTTAATTAAACAATACAATTTCAAATTATGTGATTCAAATTCAGTTTTTCAATGCAATTATTCAAGTTTAGCCATTCAAATTCAAATATAAATGGTTCAAATTCAGTTTCTGGTGGCACATATTTCAGCCCATACTGGAGTCTTATTGGTTATAAACTCGGCAAAAAAGAAACGTCTTCTCAATTTTTACTGCTTTTATTTTCAGCAAACTTAACATGTGTAAATATTTGTATGAACATTAAAAGATTCAACAACTAAGGCATAAACTGAACAAGTTTCACAGACATGTGTCTAACAGGAATGAAATAATGTGTCCCTGAACAAAGGGGGGTCAAAATATCATTAATAATCAAAAGTAACAGTCAGTATTTCATGTGGCCACCGGCTGCATTAAGTACTGCAGTACATCTCCTCCTCATGGACTGCACCAGATTTGCCAGTTCTTGCTGTGAGATGTCACCCCACTCTTTCACCAAGGCGCATGCAAGTTCCTGGACATTTCTGGGGGGAATGGCCCTAGCCCTCACCCTCCGATCCAACAGGTCCCAGACGTGCTCAATGGAATTGAGATCCGGGCTTTTCGCTGGCCATGGCAGAACATTGACATTCCTGTCTTGCAGGAAATCATGCACAGAACGAGCAGTTTGGCTGGTGGCTTTGTCATGCTGGACAAGCATGCATGTCAGGATGAGCCTGCAGGAAGGATACTACATGAGGGATGAGGATGTCTTCCCTGTAACGCACAGCGTTTAGATTGCCTGCAATGACAACAAGCTCAGTCCGATGATGTTGTGACACACCGCCCCAGACCATGATTGACCCTCCACCTCCAAATCGATCCCACTCCAGAGTATAGCATTGTGTAGCGCTGCCTTAGGCGTCTCACAGTACGGACATTGCAATTCATTGCCCTGGCCACATCTGCTGTCCTCATGCCTCCATGCAGCATGCCAAAGGGACATTCATGCAGATGAGCAGGGACCCTGGGCCTCTTTCTTTTGGTGTTTTTCAGAGTCAATAGAAAGGTCTCTTTAGTGTCCTGAGTTTTTATAACTGTGATCTTAATTCCGTACTGTCTGTAAGCTGTTAGTGTTGTAACAACCGTTCCACAGGTGCATATTCATTAATTGTTTATGGTTCACTGAACAAGCATGGAAAACATTGTTTAAACACTGTACAATAAAGATCTGTAAAGTTATTTGGATTTGTACCCACCAAAAAATGTAACTTTGGCCTTTGCGCCATGTTTCACAGTTTTTTTTATCGTCAGCGTATTTGTTAGATGCTGCGTCAAGTTAAAAGAACTGCAACTTTAAAAAAAAACATCTATATTCTGTTCCATTCGTTGTGTTTTGACTAGCTTTTTTGACACAAGAAGAAATTCTGGGGTGAGATAAGGGGGCTGTTCACACAACGAATATGATTTTGCATCCATCTTTGCTGTTTTTCCATTATTTTTAAGTTACCATGCATCTCAGACGTCTTTGCTTGTTACACAGCATCATGCTGTTAGCGTCTCGCACAGAAGCACCACATTTTTAAGATGCCTTTTTAGGTTGAAAAGAGCACAAACTTATAAAAGCGTGTCTCGAAACACCATAGTTCTAAAATACGCTGTATGTTGCACTTTTTCTAGCTTTATTAGTTCAAGAATCTGCATTCTGTCTGAATGGCCCCTAACGGTTGTGCTGTAGGTCATCTTCATTGTTCTCAGAGTAACTTGAGAAATTTGATAACTTTGACCCCTTCATCGGTGTCCTGACATATATTTGTGTTGTTCTAGTAATGTTCTGTTTTGTTCTGTTTTTATTGCTTTATAAGCTTACTTATTGGGAGGCAGGAAGTTTTCATGGGATGGGTTTTATCTAACCAACAAATTACCTCTCTATCTGTTGTAAGGGGTAATGTAAATATTCTGGTTTTTATGCTGTTCTCTGGATGCCTGAGATTGCTAAATGCAGAGTACTTCCTCTCACTCTTCGAATATACTTTATCGAATGTATATTTGTCAATATTTAATCATGCAACCACAATGCATTATCTCTATCTGCATGTCTACTATGAGTTTCTTGATTCACAGAAAGAAATGGACAATGTTGTATTTAAGTGGTGGTTTTAGAAGATATTTTGAGTTGCAACTGGCATTGCAACTCTGCTTTTACATTCCATGTCATTTTAGTCCTATTCACTGCAGTGCATGAGGCATACATCCAGTATTTATTATGCCATCAAATGACCTTTTTGGCAATTGTAAAAATTCATCATAATTACTTTTATTACATGGGAGATAAATGTGTTTTTCTTCTGAAATGTCACATTCACTGCACTGGTATTGATGTATACAGTGGTTTTCACCTTTGAACCCCATTTTCAGAATGCAGAACAGACTGTGGCTAATTTAAAAAAGTAAAGCAGATCAGTTAATGTATTTTCTGTTGGCAATTTATCTTCAGTGTGGAAGGATCTTGGCTTTATAACAATACTGTTCCCCTTCTGTCGCTCTCTCCACGTTGTGTCGGAGAAGCGACACTAGGGGTCTCTCTTGAGCGCCGATATCCACCTCTGATCTATGAAAAAAGGCCAATGAGAGTTGGCAGCCAGTATTTGCATGTCCCGCCCCCGGACATACGGGTATTTAAGCGGCGCAAATACGGGAGTTCATTGAGGATTTTTCTGAGGAGCCGATGGTCTGTCTGCAGTTTGCTGCGAGTTACACACCACTATAAACGTTCCTGTTTCCTCTGACGATCTGCATGCTGTTGGATCTTGACGGCGCACAACAGCGGCTTTCTCCTTCACATTGCACGCCGTGCATTGTTGCCCCTGAGCGCTTCGACAGCGCAGACACACACACACACACACACACATATTCTGTAAAAAAAAAAAATAAAGAGTAAATTTCTATTAAAAGAGTAATTTCTCTAAAAGAGCAAACACAGCGGCGTTGAACGTCCTTTTAAGGACGCGTCTTTTTCAAGATGCCTTTCCGCCCCTGTGTCGTTCCTGGATCGCGGTAGAGTGCTTTCCGCTTCAGGCGGCCACAGGCGCTGTCTCGTGTGTTTGGGCCGCGATCACACCGAGCGGCGTTTGTGGATGGTTCATGTTCTCACTGCGAGAACGTGACCATGACCACGTTAGCGGTCGCGGCTTGCTTTCAACAGAAAGCAAGCCACCCCAGCTGCACCCGCATTGCTCCTTCTTCCCACGGGATTGAGGACGGTGCGGTTGGCGCTGGGGCGGCAGCGGTGCAGTTTCGCCGGGTAACCCCCGCGAACCTCCCGTTCCCGACACGCTCGATGGTTTCCGTCTACGCTCGTGGCGATAGCAGCTCGCCTCACGGCCTGGCTGTCTATCCTCCGAGTCCGAAGCAGATGAGCTCGCCGCTGCATTGGAGAGTGCGGCGTCTGATGCCGAGGACTCCCCTGGACTGCCGCCTTCAGGCCAGCAGGCCCAGGCTGAGGCCGACGCTCAGATGTCCGACATGCTTGCCTGGGCCGCCATGAGCGTGGGGTTGGATTGGAACCCTCCATCCTCCCCACAGCCTTCACGGTTGGATGATTGGTTCCTGGGGCGGCGCCGTTCGCGGCCTCGCATCCCCGGTTCCTTTCTTCCGGAGGTGCATGATGAGCTGGCGTCTAAGTGGAGAGCCCGCTCTCCGGCTCGTCTAGGTGCCACCCGCTCCACTCTCACCACCCTCGACGGCGGAGAGCGCCACGGATACGGGCGATTCCCCAGGTCGATAGGGCAGTTGCGTACCATCTATGCCCGGTAGCCCTACCGCCTGGCGGGGCCGCCCGTACTCCCATCCAAGCCCTGTAGGACAACATCCTCGCTCAACGCGAAGGCCTACAGTCGCGGCTGGACGCGCTGCCTCCGCCCTGCATGCGATGGCCCTCCTGCAAGTCCACCAGGCCAAAGCACTCAACATGCACGGGGGTGGACCTGATCCTGATGTGCTGCAGGAACTGCGCTCAGTGACCGACCTCGCCTTGAGAGCGACGAAGGCCACAGCGCAGGCACTTGGACAGGCGATGGCCACCCTAGTGGTCCAGGAACGCCATCTTTGGCTCAATCTGGTCGAGATGCGTGAGGCTGATAAGAACCGCTTCCTGGACGCACCTGCCTCCCAGATTGGCCTTTTCGGCGACACCGTCGAGGACTTCACCCAACAGTTCTCCGCGGTGGAGAAGCAGACGGAGGCCATCTCTCACATGATGCCCGCCGCCAGACCTGCCGCTCACGGGCCCTGCCCGTCTGCCCGCCGAGGGCATCCCCCTGCGAAGAAACCAGCTCCTGCTCCACCTCAACCCGGGCCCAGCTCTCAGCCCCAGCGTCGAGCACCCCGCAGGCGGCGCACGCCCCCTGTCTCACAAACCCCTCCAGGACCCGGAAGGCTCCCAAGCGTTCCTGAGACAGCCGACCCAGAGCCGAAGATGTTAGCTCCGGAGGTGGTAAGACCGCTCCGTCCCCCGGTGGAGGGCCGGGAAGAGAATCCTTTGTTTTTTCATGTGTTGCGTCCTCGTGGGCACTGGCCAAGGGCACCTCCCTAGCAGACATCTGTAGAGCCGCGGGTTGGGCAACACCCAACACCTTCGCGAGGTTTAACAACCTCCGCGTTGAGTCGGTTGCGTCTCGTGTTTTCTCAGGTCCGAGCCCGTAGAACTCGGTAACACGTAGACCGACCGGCCGGGTGGATCACTTGCGCCCAGCGCCTTTTTCTGACGTCAAGGTAAATAGTGCGCCTTCTTCCCAGGGCGCCTCACTCCGAGTCGGGACCCTGGTCGATTCCTCCCCAGCCCTCCGGGTCCGCGGTTCAGCGGAGGAACTGGCCGACCCAAGCCACTGCGGGTATCCTGATGGCTACCCTGTACTGGTATAGGTGCTCCACAGGTAAAATAGAAGGCCTCCTCTTGCGGACGCCCCTGTGCGTATTTCCATGGTTCTGTCCCCTTACGAGCGGACCCCGTGTCTCCCTTAAGCAGTTACAGCTGCCCGGTCGCCGTGCTGTAGCAACTCCCCTTCGAGGCTGGGATCTACCACCGCACCATACTTTCCACCACGAGCCCTAAGACGGCCGTGTGGCGTGTCTACCACTTTTCCTCCCCAAGAAAAAGGGCAGGTGTGGTCTCCGCGAGGGTCTGGTAAGACCCCTTCCCTATATGCGTGTAAGGGCCCGGCCGTGATTGCTCTATCGCGAGAAACATAGAGAGAAAAGAGGCCCAGCCAGGCTGGCCCGTTCCCGTGTTGGCAAACATCGCCTTGTTCCCCTCCCAGGGTAACTAGAAGGATCCCGATGTTCGTATGGGGCATTGGGGAAGGGTACGTGCAGCCGGGTACAGACGATGCGTGGCACTGGATGAATCCCTACCCGTCTCTGTATCGGCAGTTCACGTACACGGTTCAGCACATGGCAAGATTGGAATGGGTCCCCTAATGTCGCTTCTCCGACACAACGTGGAGAGAGCGAAAGAAGGGGAACGTTTGGGAGGGAGGGAACGACACGTTGTGTCTTTCCTCCGCCATGTCACTGAACCGAGCCACTGTTGTGGCCGGACCATTTCCGGCTCCTCAGAAAAATCCTCAATGAACTCCCGTATTTGCGCCGCTTAAATACCCGTATGTCCGGGGGCGGGACATGCAAATACTGGCTGCCAACTCTCATTGGCCTTTTTTCATAGATCAGAGGTGGATATTGGCGCTCAAGAGAGACCCCTAGTGTCGCTTCTCTGACACAACGTGTCGTTCCCTCCCTCGGGGAACGGAGGTTACATACGTAACCAAACGTTCTTCTCTGAAGAGGGTAAATCTGAGAACCACTGAACACATAATGAATCTGTGTTGAGATCTTACCTGCAGTTTGTTATTTCATCTACGAGTCTCATTGTCCTCCATGGAAAAGTTGCTGTGAAATATCTGAGCATGGATGTGTTATTGGGTGGTTTTGTGTTTGCATGCAAAATATTTACTGCACTGTATCTCATGGGATGGGCAGGAATATTAAATGATCAAATCATAGAGCACCTACTTCTACCTAATGAACTGACTTTTGCTGACATAAATATTTCTCGATTTGCGCTAAGTTTAGGATTAATGCTAATTACGCAACACCTTTAATTTTAGGTGAATATTTGTTATTCAAGTCTTTCAAGTATGCTTATTCAGTCGTCTCATTTTGATCATATTACAAAATCAAAAATGTTCTGAAATTGCTATTGTTCTATATAAAATAAATACATCTCTCATTGCAACAAATAAAAATGTATCACTGATGCAAAGCAAGATTTAAAGTATTTTATAATTCCTGGTGACTTGAAATATCTGTGAACAAATCTATCCTAGAAATTACAGTTATATTATAAATTAATGCATTTATAGTGTATAGCTATATTCTGATTTGCCATGATAATGCATTCTGGACTTTTGCCTCATGCACACCAGCACACTTGAGACTTAAACACACTTTCTGAATTAATTATTTAATAAAAAACATGAATTCATTATTTTCTCAGCAAGTCAAGACACCACAGCTCTGTATTCAGAGATCATGATGTATGTTCTTCTGGTGTTCCTCACGTTCTGGTTGCTGGTGGAGATGATCTACTGCTACAGCAAGATCTCCAAATCTGACGAGCAGGCGCAGGATAATGCGTGAGTATTGCATTTCCGTCTTGGGTCATGTTCTACATTCACAAGTGTTACTAAAATGTGTTTAACATTAATATGAAAACTATAAATAGGAGAATTTTTATGATCATTTTATGCATTTAGCAGTTGCCACAAAATACTGAATTTTAAACAAGACATTGTCCAAAAGTTAAACATATTCTATGTTGTATTGCATTTTAAATGTAACTTTATTAGAAATTCCCATAGAAATGTCAGTAGACCTTAGTGAGAGTAGACACATTTAATTTGATGCATAGAAAACCAAGTTTGTGAGGTATAGATGTACAGTTAATGTCATACTGTTCAAGGTCAGTCCAAGGCATGTGTAATTTTCGGCAAATTTTGAATGTGTTGTCTGCTGAACAGTTGTTTTATCCCTAGCCTACTCTATCCCTAGTTTACTCTGATTAAAGGAATATTTTGTGTTCAATATAAGTAAAGCTCAATTGACAGCATTTGTGGCATAATATTACCACAAATACATTTTCTCTCATCCCTCTTTTTTTCTGTGTAAAGTTATAGCCAATTTTACAACACTGTTGCCATGACAATGTAATGTTAACAAACCCTAAAATCACTGTAAAATTGGCAATATAAACAACTTTAGGATTAAAATAATACATACATTTTAACAGAAGATTGAATGTAAGTGCTTTTATAAAATTATAAGCTTCTCATTTCTGCCTTTTAATTCCTCTAAAAATTGGCCCCATTCACTTCCATTGTAAATGCTTCATTGTAACTTCCATTTTTGCTTTTTTGAAAGAAAAGGAGTGACGATTCGAAATTATTTTTTTGTGGGAATCAACATTATGCCACAAATGCTGTCGATTGAGCTTAACTTTAAGTGTAGTACTCAGTAGTACTCTTCTGAGAGAGGGGCCCATTTACTGGAGGTCCAGTAAATTGTTAATGCTGAGTCATTAACACAGCTTGACAGGTGGATAAACATGTTCTTACTAGGGGATGTCGTGCACTAAACTTGACATTCCATCATTAATAAATTTGAAAGTAAATCATTAGTGAAGTTAAAGCTGTGTTCTGGAGATTATTGAGCTATTTGAATGCATGGTAGACATGCAAGCACACATACGGTACACACATGCAAAACAAAAAATCACAAGCAAGGACACAAACACACACGCACGCACCCACCCACCCACACACACACACACACACAAACACACACAAACACACACGTGTAATACATCCATAAGTGCTTTAAATGTTGACTTAATGTGGCCTAATCATATAAGTCATGTAATGCAGACAGGAAACAAAGTAGTGCCCCTCCAGGCTACAGTACCTGTTATAATCAGATTCCAAACTGATATTCATTGATTTTTAACTGTCACTTGACACAGCGTTGGGACATTTTAGTCCTCTATTTTCTTCCTACAACTTCTTTCTATAGCTTACAGTTGCTGGTTATTTCTTGTTGATCTCTTTATCAGTCATATAAATATGGACATTTTTGCTGTCTTTAATGCCCTCAGTGCCTTGAATTCCCTGCAGAAGAAAACATGGAGACCCCCAAACTTCAGCTTCTGAAATTCTAACCAAAAATGAAAATTTGTAACATTATATTGTTCTGAACCAGGAGAATTTTGAAGAATCTTCACACAGCTATTTTCCTTACAATGACAGGTTATAGTAACCATGTTTGTCAAGCGTAAACAAACAAACAAACTCCCCAAAAAGCACCATACAAGTAGTCATATGACCTGGGTGTTATATTTCAAGTCTTCTAGGTCATGCAGTTTGATAGTCTGGTATGAGGAACAGTCAGAAATGCTAATCATTATTCACTGATAATCTTCACTATAGAAGATTATGAACTGTTCACTAGAGATCTGTTGCAACCAGTTAATTCAGCCAGTTAAACTCTATATCATTATGATATTCGAAAAGATTATCAGTGAATAATAACTTAAATTTTAGTCTGTTCCTCACTCAATGCTATGTGCAGGTTCAGAACACTTGTAATATAGAGGATGAGTCACATGCACTACTATTTAAGTGCTTTGAGTCCTTTTTGGACCACTATAAATTGTCCTTGTATGGTAAATATGCAAAGATTCTTAAAAATGTTCCTTTTGAGTTCCAAGTGGATAATAACGTCATATGTGTTTTGAACTACACAGGGGTGAGTAAATAATGACCGAATTTTCATTTCTAGTTGAATTAATCCTTTAATTTGGTGGGAGTTGTCCTGAAGTGACTGCTACTTTGCTGAAGGATCCCTATGTAATGGGTGCAGCAGGACACCCTGAACTCCTCAGTTTTGCATTTTTTCTTTTGTGTACCCATGTGTCTACAGGACAGACTACTTAGCCATTCCCTCTGAAAATAAAGAGAACCCGGGCCCTGCTGTAACGGAATAAAAGTCTCGCACCATTTACGGTATTTTGAAATTTACCTCTCGATTAGAAACATCATTAACAAAACGCTCATCATAACTAGCTGACTAGAACACCATCATCTGCTTCTCTCTTTTCTTGTCCATATCCTCTCTTAACACTGCATTAACCGGAGCTCCATTCCCATCCACTTAAAAACATATTGCTCTTCTGTTCATTGCAATATCTGTCCACCAGTTACTAACCTCAGCTAATCTCATCTACAGATAATTAGATGAGAGGTAAAGTACGGCAGAAAGCAGCTGCAATGCTGAGGTCATGGTTTGTTCTTTCTGTAAACTCCTTGCTTGAAGGTTTATTGTTTGTTGTTTAACACTGCAAAATCATTTTGTTAATCAGATTGGTCTTGTTTTCCAGAGAAAAAACTTCTAATCTTTTTTAGTAAAAAGATAAATAGGCATCCATTGGTATAAAGTAAAGTGACAGTTCACCCAAAATTAAAAAGAGAATTCATGATATTCTCTGAAAACAAGACATTTTTCATACAATTTGTTTTAATGAGTACATTTATCCTATTTTAAAAATGACAGTTATACCGGAAAACAAGACAAAATAATTGATCAATAAAATGTATTTTTTTTGCTGTGAAAATTAACTGGAATATGAGAAAGTGTAGATATGGTACAAGTTGAATTAATTTATGCTAAGGAATTTTTGAGTGATTAGTAATTTGAGAAGGACAGTGTGTATTTGATTAGTGTTATATAATATGAATCCTCTTCTGGAGGAGAATAGTGTAGAATGTTCTAGAAACACAATTTTGTGTGGAAGAGCAGATAATGTATTAATGTGGAACATAAAAACTCTATAGACATTCTTTTGTATCACAAATCAATGTTTTTATGTATTTTATAATGTTTATTTTTAACATAATATAACATCATAGGTTGTTGTGCATACAGATTTATGTTACAAATATCTAGACTAACAAATTAGGGACATTTCTTTCTGTTACAGGTACTGATGAGTCTTAATAGCGAGTAAAATGGAGACAAGAGACGGTTTTATTCAAAAACTCCCCAGAGCTGCTCTGAGAAACCAGGAAACCTGCCAAATCAAATCCCTCTTGTCTTGATCATGTGATGTGTGAAACAAACTCTCAACTGGTTCATTATGTACCTCTGTCTCAGTGGAGCTCCACAATTACACAAATCTAATCTCAGAGACCGATAAGGACTTTTGCCTTTGCAGAGAAACAAATACAGCAAACAAGAGCTGAAGAGCTATCATACTGCCTATACATGCACTTTTCTTGATCAAATGTCAATCAAAATGGTCAGAATGCCCAAGTAAGCCTTTCCCTCTTTAGTACACTAAAGTAACACTATTCATACTCTTTTGATAGAAATAGATTAAAAAAATAATAGTCTGGATTCTTATTAGAACTGTTATTTATTGTTGTGTTTTCTAGCAAAAGAATCTCATTATAGTATTTTTTTGTTATATTTGTTTTTATTTTTCAGAAAAGCTTTGAAGTCAATCACATTTGCCACTATGGAATCAATAATATGTGAAACTTTGGCAGGCAAACAACTGTAATGAGGTCATACTGTGTACAGCATATGCTTCTTGTGTGATTGGAAACACATGGTGTGATTTGCTTTTACTGTGCATAGGACATTGCTGACAGTTGCATTTAGAAGTATTTTGCAGCTTTATTGAAAGTGCCTGAGATTATATATATCACTAGTTTGAATGGCGAAATCATTAAAATATTCCACTGGATGCTTGGCAATTTGCACAGAAGCCAAAATCTGTTGATATTGATTAGTGCTTAGGAATGTTTAACTGCAACGGTGGGATATTTTGAAGACAAGTGTGCTTTCACTGTATATACATTTTAACACTTTCTATATAATTTCACAGCTTCATTAAGAATTAACTGTGAACAGCTGGAGTGCAAACAGGTATCCCTAATATACATTACATGTATGCATGTAGTGCATTTCACCTATTAATTCTTTCAATATATTAATTTCCTTGTGTCACTATGTTTGACGTCTCCTACACATAAAATATTGTAACACAGTAAATTCAGATGTTAAGATATCACTTGAAATTTTGCTGTACTATATGTTTCCATTTCCTTTTTCTCACTGGCATTCTGTTATAAATTTATACATTTTAATATTCAAAGTATTTTTTCCTAAATAGGACGGTGGTGCATAATTCTGTCTATGTTAACTTGGCCTTTTGCATTGTTTTATATAGGCCATTGCCACAGTAAACACTGCGCTTGCTCTGGCCTGTTAAACTGGAGCTACTCATCACTTGTGAAAGCTTGTCATATACTATTAAACCAAGGCAATGCATTACAAAAATGTTTGATTGTTCATTATTTTGGGACGGTTTATTCCCCAACCAACAGTTATGAGACATTTTGGTTCAAAAAAGGAAAATTAATAAAATGCATTTAAAATTTAAGCTAATTTTTTTTTTTAACAGCAATAAAATAAGTTATTCAACATTTCAGTCATTTATCACAGTGCAGGTGCAGCCAGTTTTGTAGATATTGAACAATTACTGTAAACTAAAACTAATTTTGTAGCAGGTTAATCTATTTGCAATCAGTGACCATAAGGTAAAAAAAATCAAAAATCCAGGTGCTTTTTTTCTTTTAAGGTGCATTCCTTTAAAGCCATTTTATTGTGTTATATAATTACATAGTACATATGTAATGCATCTGATAGAACAAGACAATAGGAAAACCAGGGCACGATGTCTTGTGAATCTCTGGTCTATGTCTCCCTCTGTAGTTATGAAAGTGAAACTACAGTTAACTCAATTTCAATCGAAAGGTTTACGACAACAACGCGTTTTACGACATTATGAACTCATTTGACTTAAAAAGTCGCATATGAGAGGAAAAGTTATTAATTCACACTTTTTGTTTTAAATGCATAGTTTAATTCTAACCCTTCATCAAAACTAGGATACTAGAAACATAAAACTAGATTTTTATTTTTCAAATTATTGCACAGTGCAATATTGTCCATAATCTGTCCCAACTTTCATAAATAAATGAGACTTTTCTGAAGGAATTTACAGGCAGCGACTGAGTTAAACTATCAGAGTGCATCCTCATTTTCGCCTCACAATAATTGGTAAGATATAATTATTCTTTTATTTTTGATTGTTGTCACACCTCAATTAGGCTACTAACATTAAATCTGAGGGGCACCCAGCACCCCGCTAGATCCAGCCTTGCTCTGACGGAAACATGGTATTACTGTACGAATGTTCCTTTTGCTAACAGTCTTGTTGAAGGGCACTTTGAGAAAAGAGTAATTATCTCACTTTCGGTGAAACGAGCTTTCGAGTGGCGTCCTCTTTCCAAAGTGCCCTTCAAGGGAGAAAGAAATGCCGTTTGGAATTCGTCCACGGCCCCCGAGGTCATCAAATTGCCATGGTCTCAGACGAGTAACAGGTCAGATAAAAACTCCACTCTAAGCATTGAATTGTGAGTTCATCAAAAGTATAAAACTTGATTGCAATCGCATTTCCGACTTCACACACTTGAAGTGTAGACAGCTTTATTAATTATAATGGGAGCGTTCACGTCGCTTTACGAAAAGAAATGAAGATCAGAATGACTATAGAAAGTCAGTGCTGTAAAGAGGATGATGAGGTCAGAGTGAAAGGATGACAGGATGAGAGAAAGTGAAGAGAAGAGTGATGTGACAAGATTTTTTTTTAACCCTAACCAAAAAAACAAAACAAAAACACTTTGCCATTACCAGGGTGATACCATAGAACTGAATGATTACTATATGCATGTTCCATGATAGTGTCATGGTACTTCAAAAATACCATGGTTTTACTGTGGCACATGTCAAAAACATGGTGTTACCAATACAAAAATATAAATAAATAATTAAAAAAAAGAGTAATACGGTAGTGCTTTTTAAGATAAATATAACAGAATAGGCTATTATTTGTGAGAAAGGAAACAATGGAAAAATGTGGGTATGTATATAATAATAATAATAATAATAATAATAATAATAATAATAATAAAATACTTAAATACTCTAGAGAAAATACATTTGTTAAGTATATAAGTACTATTCTTAAAAAAAAAAAAAAAAAACTACTGGTCAATTGTTTTGAAACACTCATTCTTTATTATTATTATTATCTATTTTTTTCTCTCATTTTAGAATAATAGTAAAGTCATCAAAACTATTGAATAACAGAAATGTACCTATGGTAATTATCCATCCATTTTGTGTAGCTGCTTGTCCTGTTTTGGGTTGCGGGTAGCACTGGACCCAATCCCAGCTGTCTCAGGCCAAATGCTGGGAGACATCCTGGACAGGTGGCCATCCATCACAGGGCTATCACACAGACATACAATTGGCAATTTAGAATTTTCAATTCAATTAACCTGCATGTTTTTGGACTGTGGGGGAAACCAGAGCATCCAGAGGGAACCCACACAAACATGGGGAGAACATGCAAACTCCACACAGAAAGGACCAGGGTGAGCCGAAACTTGAACCAGGGACCTTCTTGCTGTGTGGCAACAGTGCTACCCACTGAGCCACACTAACCAAACTATGTTATGTTTTAGCATCTTCTAAGGAGCCACCCTTTGCCTAGAATTTGCCTACACACTCTCACGGCAAATCGTAAGGATTTATATGACTTTTCTAAATTTGGCTAATTCATATGATATGGTACGACTTTCACTACAGCCAATGACGTCGCTGGACATCATCGTTTCCATCTAATACGCGACAAGAACTTGATTCTGTCACACACAACATCTTCCTATCATGTTTACACACTCTTATGGTTGGTTAGATTTAGATAAGGGGTTTAGGTAAGGGCATAATATTAATAAGCATGTCCTTAACGCCTCATGCACGAAACTTGCACTTACTTCCGCATTAGACATCCGGGGATTTGTACGTGATGAAATTGGACACATTCATACAAATAAACTCATATGAAATCATACAAAATAGCCAACTCGTAAAATATGTAAACATTTTCATGAAACTGGGATTAATTTGCAGAAATGCACTTTTGGCATTTTATCATCCAACCTCTTGAGGTATCACTTTGGGATTTTGGGAGTTCTTGTCTATGCTGGGCACTTATTGGCTGCTACTCTTTATTATTCAGTCTAAGTCATCCATTTGAACAACCTTAAAAAAATTAGTAATTTTTTTTTGGAAATTAAATAAATTAACACTAATTTCAAACATTTAAGAATATACCTTCAGATTAAAAGGTTTTTAAGGTCATGATATAGATACAGTGAGGAAAATAAGTATTTGAACACCCTGCTATTTTGCAAGTTCTCCCACTTAGAAATCATGGAGGGGTCTGAAATTGTCATCGTAGGTGCATGTCCACTGTGAGAGACATAATCTAAAAAAAAAAATCCAGAAATCCCAATGTATGATTTTTTAACTATTTATTTGTATGATACAGCTGCAAATAAGTATTTGAACACCTGAGAAAATCAATGTTAATATTTGGTACAGTAGCCTTTGTTTGCAATTACAGAGGTCAAACGTTTCCTGTAGTTTTTCACCAGGTTTGCACACACTGCAGGAGGGATTTTGGCCCACTCCTCCACACAGATATTCTCTAGATCAGTCAGGTTTCTGGGCTGTCGCTGAGAAACACGGAGTTTGAGCTCCTTCCAAAGATTCTCTATTGGGTTTAGGTCTGGAGACTGGCTAGGCCATGCCAGAACCTTGATATGCTTCTTACAGAGCCACTCCTTGGTTATCCTGGCTGTCTGCTTCGGGTCATTGTCATGTTGGAAGACCCAGCCTCGACCCATCTTCAATGCTCTAACTGAGGGAAGGATGTTGTTCCCCAAAATCTCGCCATACATGGCCCCGGTCATCCTCTCCTTAATACAGTGCAGTCAGCCCTGTCCCATGTGCAGAAAAACACCCCCAAAGCATGATGCTACC
Source organism: Xyrauchen texanus (assembly GCF_025860055.1). Taxonomy (NCBI): domain Eukaryota; kingdom Metazoa; phylum Chordata; class Actinopteri; order Cypriniformes; family Catostomidae; genus Xyrauchen; species Xyrauchen texanus. The sequence continues at coordinate 19,010,313 of NC_068311.1, forward strand.
ACCCCCATGCTTCACAGTAGGGATAGTGTTCTTGGGATGGTACTCATCATTCTTCTTCCTCCAAACACGGTTAGTGGAATTATGACCAAAAAGTTCTATTTTGGTCTCATCTGACCACATGACTTTCTCCCATGGCTCCTCTGGATCATCCAAATGGTCATTGGCAAACTTAAGACGGGCCTTGACATGTGCTGGTTTAAGCAGGGGAACCTTCCGTGCCATGCATGATTTCAAACCATGACGTCTTAGTGTATTACCAACAGTAACCCTGGAAACGGTGGTCCCAGCTCTTTTCAGGTCATTGACCAGCTCCTCCCGTGTAGTTCTGGGCTGATTTCTCACCTTTCTTAGGATCATTGAGACCCCACGAGGTGAGATCTTGCATGGAGCCCCAGTCCGAGGGAGATTGACAGTCATGTTTAGCTTCTTCCATTTTCTAATGATTGCTCCAACAGTGAACCTTTTTTCACCAAGCTGCTTGGCAATTTCCCCGTAGCCCTTTCCAGCCTTGTGGAGGTGTACAATTTTGTCTCTAGTGTCTTTGGACAGCTCTTTGGTCTTGGTCTTGGCCATGTTAGTAGTTGGATTCTTACTGATTGTATGGGGTGGACAGGTGTCTTTATGCAGCTAACGACCTCAAACAGGTGCATCTAATTTAGGATAATAAATGGAGTGGAGGTGGACATTTTAAAGGCAGACTAACAGGTCTTTGAGGGTCAGAATTCTAGCTGATAGACAGGTGTTCAAATACTTATTTGCAGCTGTATCATACAAATAAATAGTTAAAAAATCATACATTGTGATTTCTGGATTTTTTTTTAGATTATGTCTCTCACAGTGGACATGCACCTACGATGACAATTTCAGACCCTCCATGATTTCTAAGTGGGAGAACTTGCAAAATAGCAGGGTGTTCAAATACTTATTTTCCTCACTGTATATATATATATATATATATATATATATATATATATATATATATACACTACCGGTCTAAATTTTAAAAGACTTGACTGAAATGTTTCTCATGAAATGTGAGAAACATCTATACACACACACACACACACACGCACACACACACACACACACACACACACACACACACACACACACACACACACATAATGCTGTGGAAATGTATTTGCCCCATACTAATTTCTTCTGTTTTGTGTATATCTCATACTAAATTGTTTAAAAAATTGTTCAAAACAAAATCTAACATAAAACAAAGACAAAAACAGTTTTTAAATGATAATATTATTTATTGAAGCAAAAAAGTTATCCAATACCAACTGGACCTGTTTGAAAAGGTATTTGCCCTTAGTTACTAAATACCCAAATATATGAAACTGCATTCATAATGGGGTTCAGCTGGACTAGACACACCCAGGCCTGATTACTGCCAGCCCTATTCAATCAAATCAACACCTAAATAGAACTTTTTCAGCAGCATGAAGTTGGCTAAAAGGTCTCACCCAGGAGCACACTATTTCACTAGGTGGAAAGAAATTCCAGAAATGATGAGGAAATAATTTCCAAATGGAGAAAACTTGGCCTTGAACCTTCCCAGAAGTCATGAACAGCGACAGTTCATCCAGAGAGTCACACAAATGCCAAGGACAACATCCAAGGAACTGCAGGACTCTCTTTCATCAATAAAGGTCACTGTTCATGACTCCACCATCAGAAAGACACTGGCCAAAAATGCCATCTGTTGAAGAGTGGCAAGGTGAAAACCACTACTAACCCAGAAGAACATTAAGGCTTGTCAGTATTTTGCCAAAACACACCTTGAGGATCCTCAAACCTTTTGGGAGAATGTTCTGTGGACTGATAAGTGGAAAGTAGAACTGGTTGGAAGACAGGGGTCCCGTTACATATGGCATAAATGAAACACAGAATTCCACAAAAAGTACATCATACCTACGGTCAAGAATGGTGGTGGCAGTATGATGTGTGGGGATGCTTTGCTGCTTCAGGGCCAGGGTGACTTTCAATAATTAAGGGAAACTGCACTCTACAAGAAAATCCTAAAGGAGAATGTCCGGTCATCAGTCTGTGAGTTGAAGCTCAAATGAGACTGGATTATGCAGCAAGACAATGATCCAAACATAGGAGTAAGTCCACCTCTGAATGGCTCAAAAGAAGATAAATTAAAGTTTTGGAGTGGTCTGGTCAAAGTCCTGACTAAAACCTGATTGAGATGCTCTGGCAGGACCTTAAACGGGCAATTCATGCTCAAACCCTCCAATGTGGCTGAACTAAAGCAGACCGCGAAGAAGAGTGGGCCAAAATTCCAGCACAGTGTTGTGAAAGACTGATCTCCATTTATCATGAGCATTTTGTTGCAGTTGTTGCTGCTAAAGGAGAAACAACCAGCTTAAGTTTAAAGGGGCATTTCGTTTTTCACACGGGTGATATAGGTTTTGGATAATTTTTTTTCTTAAATAAAATATATACATATATTTAAAAACTGTACTTTTTGTTTACTCGTTGCATTTGTTCCAAAAGATCTAAAAAATGTTGTATGAAAAATACACAAAAGCATAAGAAATTAGGATGGCTCAAATACTTGACACTTGAAGTACAGCACTGTACTGTATATACACACATATCAGTGCCCTTTTTTATCCTTCCACCCTTTGACATGCACAGAATGGGGTCAGCATGGGTGCAAGTAGAAATTTTAATAATTAAATTAATATATTATTATACTTTAATAAAATTAAGATTGTGCCTTAAACAGTGCATACTACAGCAGATCAAGGGTAGATTATAATCTTAAATGATCCTCCCTATGCCATACTCACTGTATACTCACAAGTGCAGAGTCCTTGAAGTGGGTACTCTGATGGGAACATGAAATAAGTGTATGAGTGTGCCCTTCATCTTGTGGAAGGGCCCGTTCATTTTCACACTTTCGGTTGGAACAAGCTTTCAAGTGGCATCCCCTCCCACTGTGGTGCCCTTTGAGGGAGCAAAAATTTTGTTTTGAATTCGACACGGAGCATCAAAGTGGTGTCACGGAGTGACTTTTTTGGACATGTGTGCCACCCATTCAAAACCATGGTGACAAGGTCAGAATGGAAGCAGCAGAGATGAGAGAAGTGAAAAGAGTGATGAGACAAGTAAAAGATTAGAGCCCAAATCTGTGCCATTACCAGGGTAATACCATGGTACTGAATGATTATATTCATATTTCATGATACTGTCATAGTACTCCAAGATACCATGATTTTACTATGACACATATCAAAAACATGAGATTATCCCAGACCATGTCTGAAATACAAAAGTTTAAAATATGGTGCTTTTTGTTAGGAATATAACAGAATAGGCTATTATTTGTAAAAAATAATTCAAAATAAAATAAATAAAAAAAAAAAGGACAAAATTATGTTTATAATACAATAAAAACGCTTAAATGCTCAAAAAGCCACGAATAAATTCAGTATATATAAGTGCTACACTTAAAAGTAATAATAAAATGAATCAAAAAATAAAATATCAGTGCCATTTTTTATCCTTTCGCCCCTGTCAGTGCTGAGGTTTGTGCTCATTGTCCACTGATTGGGACACTTTTGAATCAATCACCTTATACACAATTAAGAGCTCGCACATTAAAACACAGCTGATATAAATCAAAAACATTGCTGTATAAATGACACTGTCATGCATTTTTGTATTAGATATTTAATCGTACCATGTTATTATGAAAGATAAATTACATTAATAATTAAATAAAACTATAAAGGAGTATTTATAACCTTCTTCTAACAACTCTAATATTTAAAAGATTGCTTCCCTTACATGGTCAATATGGGGGGAAAAAAACCTAATTTAATGAGAAAATATGGCTTTAACTTGATAGTTTTACATTTGAAATACTTAAGAAGACATGACAATGTTTCTAATAAATGTAAGCGCAGCGTAGTTCTAGCGGGAAGACTAGCAGCTGTACATCATCGCACCATTAGCTGGGTAATTCCCAGCCAATCAAATGTAAGCCATTGCTTTATAAGTCTGCTCACAATTGCTGTTTCAGTGTGCTAACATGGCAACCTCCACCACCCCACCATCACCAGTTGAGTCCCATCCTGCACGGGGGTTGGCTCCTCGTGCCTGCCTCCTATCTCCGGCAGGATATGATGGTTCCGAGTACAAATTCTTTGGGCCGCCAGACGGGGCCTATATCAAAGAGAGACATTACTTTTCTGTTTTATATTCATCAAATACATGTCATCTTAAATTTCACTCAAGTCTGCAAGTCTTCCTGATAGAAAGGAAAATAGCAAACAATGATACTCCCTGGGATTTATGGTGCATTCTGGGATTTTTTAGGGAGCGAACATTTCACTGCACTGGAACGATTTTGGAATCTGGACAGCCCTAGAAATGCCTGACTTCTTGACCAGTGCCCAGAACTAGTGAGCACCCTTTGTCTTTTTTTTAGACTCATTGTGGAACTAAAATGGGGGGTTCCCAATCAGCAGGTGTTTTCAAACCGGGTCAAGTCAAATCAAGTAGCCTAAAGTGGTTGAAAAAAGCATATCCCAGATTGAAAATGTCCACTGATGCGGAAAAAAAGCATTTTTGTTCAGCAAAAAGTTTATTTTTTTTTAACAGCAGGCTGTTAACTAAAGATTAATTTCTGCTATTAGTACTTTCACCACAGTAGGGCAGTGCTTTTGTTTTGATTAAGCCAATATGAAAAAATATTTTTTTTGTGAGGTCCTAGAATATGTGTCACAAGGAAATATTTACTGTAGGCCTACTCCAAATAGTGGAGAATGACCCAAATCCTGATGCATCTATTACACTTTCCACACACATAGAAGCCACCTTCCACGTCCTGCCATGCCTTGGCCTCAGTGCTGACATTTGTAAAGTTTGTAAAGGAGACAACATCAAACAAATTTATTTCGATTCTAGATTCTCAAGGTGCTGCAGGGGCCTCTTACCTCAGTGTTGTATATTTTGATCCACCTACTTGTGTCAACATCCTCTAAGAGCCTTTGATGTGTCCTCCTGGGGCTTCTTGTATGTGTACTGGAAAGCATTGCTTCTGTGTGTGCTCATCTTAAATGAAAAAGGAGTCTTTGTTTTGTCTTGTAATTGCCTCTCAAAGTTCAGAGATTAGGGAACGAAGGAAGGCAAATAGAGTCCCTCTGATTAAGGTGCTCTTCAGGACATTCATTGCAAAGTACAAGTCCACACTGAACTTGGATTTTAAGTCCTTGGAATGTATTTTAACTGAGAGATTGCAAGATTGAATAATGGCAGAGAATAAAAAAAAGAGGTTGAAATCTGTTTTAAAAAACCCCATACTGAGCCCAGGGGCCCATGGATGATCTGACACACTCCGGGGAGAAAAATCGTCACACCACAGTGATTTCACTCAGATCTGTTTCAACCTGCTCAAAACTGCTGGAGAATTGTCAGCCTTGAAAATTAAAATTTTTGCTCTTTCGATAAGCTTTTCTGACCACCGAGAATGATGATATGCTGGGCCCTGTGATGGGACCCACTAAGGTCCTATATAGAATAGCCTACTCATTGTGCCCGGAAGAGGGAGGGCACAAATAAGAAATTTGTCATGGGCCCTATTAATGTAAGTGGTGACCCTACTTGTGCACATACAGTAAAACTGAAACAACCTAAATATTGCTACAAAAAACGAGATATCTACTGAAGAAACAAATTAAATGAATTTCCTTGCTGGTTTGTGCTGGTTAATAGTGGTTTGGTGCTGGTGTACCAGCATTGCCATGGTATTCAATAGTTGGTGATGCTGATCTACCAGGAGTGTGTTTCCCAAAAGCATTGTTAACCAACTATGGTCACAAGTTCCATCATTACCATATAACATAGTTCAATGATTTTGGTGTTTCCTGAAACCATAGTTCCAAAGAACAACATATAAATCAGGATACAGGATAAATCAGAATCTGAAGGGCACTTCAATGGGAGAACAATTATAAAAGGTATGATGAAAGATGGGTATGTATGTGATCAAGCACGTCTGGGGAACCCCAGTGTGTGACTTAAGGCCAAAATATACTTTGGGTGTGCGCCTTGAGGAATTTATAGCTTCAATCAAAAATGAATTAAACACTGCCTGTGTTCAATGTCAGGTTTTCCACAGGAATGAAATGGGCTTATAGACTTCAGAGTAATTGGAGCCCAATGTCATAGTGACTAACCTTGGGCCTACTTTTATATATATATATATATATATATATATATATATATATATATATATATATACTACATTATATACTACATATATTGCAGTCACTCATGCCCACTGCTTTTGTTGTCATTGCAAACTATAAAATGTAAAATAAGACATTCATGTAATACAAAGATAAACAGTCTAGCACACAGAGTAAGCTGAATTAAGTTTAGAGTCTCAGCCCTCAGCAAATCTATGCTAATGATAATATTGCTGTGTGAAAGACTGAGTTTTGTATTTAACCAAGAAAAACAGTAATCCAGTCGAGCACTTTTTGTGGTGCTACTTAAATTGAGAAGTTTAATTATTTCAAACCTCCTTCCACAGAATTACTCGTTTAGAATAACAGAATTATATGGAATCTGTCATAACCTTTAGAAATGTGTTTCACTCAGATGGTGCTGCAATGTAGCTACTTTATTTATCTGTTTCACACTCTATCAGTTTCACTGAAAGTTGGTAACAGTTTTGCTCGCTGTCCTCCGCTTGTACACAAGGATTATTTTCAAGCTTTGGTGTGTCACATTTAAAATACTTTCAAAATGTGACTACGAGAGGGGGGCATCAAGAGTTTCTTGATTAAGCCAGACAAAGTGGCAACATTTTCTATTTGTAGCACTTTCACCTGCTTTCACCTCTTGCTAATGAACAGGTTCTGAATACTAACATCTCAGTGTGGAAAAAAACAACAATGTTCTGAGACATCTATTATATTGTAGTGTTTCTATGTGGATATTGAATAGGTTTGTGAAATATTCTTTGGAATCGGTTGGGCCACACAGTAATTCTGCATGTAAATGGTTTTGTCATGGTGTAATAGGGAAGTCACTGGCTTTAAGCTGCAGAAAGCACAAATCAGCAGAAGTTAGAAATTGTGCTAGAGGGTGCCAAGGTGTTGAAATGGAAAAATAAGGTCTACTCAATCATGGATATATGCAGGTGCACACATAGGAACACACTGAATTGTGCTTCTCTCTCATTTGTTTTATCTGTATTTAAAAACCAGGGCAGCAATGCCTTAAACAAAAAGAGCATTAACAACCCCGGCAGTATTAGTAATGAGTGTCGAAGGAGCACAAGCAACTACAGCATAGTGACGTATATGCTCTATTGTTAGTATAATGAACACCTGGGCATCAGTGTAGTGCTAAATCAGACACAGTGATGCAGCTATTCTTCAGTGCTGTAGCACGGAACGAAACCCTTGCAATTAAGAAAGCTGTAAAAATATTATTACACTTACTCTGTATTTTGCGCAATATTTTTAATTCTCAAAGTAGTTCAGCACCGTAGGACCAGTGTTGGGTGTAATGTGATTACAAAGTAATTATTTTATGTAATCAAATTTTTTTATACAAAAACAGTGTTTTAAATTATTTTAACTGACTTTAAATTAAGGTTTTATGTATATTAAAACCTTTATTATTTATTCAAATGTATACTTTTGATGTTTAATACATTTAAAATATTAATTCATATGTTCATATGTACATCTCTTTGCATTTCTTTGACAGCTTAAGGATGTGCTACAATGAACAAGAAAGAAATATAGGCATCTGTGGCAGGGTGGAGGGCGTGGCCGTGTCGTGATCCTACACACCCAGGCTAATTATGCCTCCGTGAGGGTTAAAGGTCGACTGCATAGGATCGTGCGGGAGAGAGAGATTGTTTACGGACATGTCCGTCATGTGTGTGTTTATGTTGTCTTTTAAGTTTATCATTAAACCATCATTTATATCGTCAAGCCGGTTCTTGCCTCCTCCTTTCCATTGATCCCTTTACACTGGTGCCGAAGCCCGGGAAGGAGGAGGGATACGCCGTAGCGTTCTTGCCACTACCGTCCACCCCAACGGAGCAGCCACGGCCATCTGCTGGGGGACGAGGAGCCCAGCTGCCTGAAAGAGGACAATGGCCGTTCGGGTGCCACTTCTGTAACGGTGGCAGCTCCAGGAAACACAATTTAAATAAATAATTTTATCTAAATAAAGTTTTTCGGGTGCCAGACAGGAGTAAGCCTGTCAAAATACAATATGATGCCACAGATACGCTCTAAAAGCCACCAGTTACATACATACAAAATAACTTATTATCTTTTTACTTGGTACCTTTTGGCTACACCAACATAAATAATAAGGCAAGAGAAATAGGTTTCAAGTTCACTTTCAAGTTATATATAGAAAATAAAAATCAACATATTACATGCACCTTTTTACACCTTGACTCAAACACTTGCAGAAAAGGAAATCAACAAATACTAACAATGAAATAAATAAATAGAGGTATGGCTATAAATAGAGGATACGCTCCAATCGCCCATTTAATTTGGTAAATTCAAGAGTCCAGATCTCATCAACAACCATAAAAAATAAAGATGAAAAGGGAAAATACAAACAATATTATATTCAAGAATTATTCATTACTAGAAATGAAAAGAAACAAAAAAAGTTTATACTCACTCAATTATTGATGAGGTTCAAGAATCAATGTGTTGGCGGAAGTGGCGTTGGTGTTTGTGTGTGTGTGTGTGTGTGTGTGTGTGTGTGTGTGTGTGTGTGTGTGTGTGTGTGTGTGTGAAGCCAGCCACACAGCCGAACCGCTACTCTTGATAATTAGGGGTCACAGCGTTGATCGGTGAATTGTATGTACAGATTACCAGGAAAATTAAGATATCTGGACAGAAACTCATTTAGCTCTTGAGTTCACCCACACTCTGCACTGGAATTAGTAGCTTGAGCACAAATCCTCGGAACACTCGTGAAATCGCTCCAGCCCTAAACACAGCATGCGCTCAGCTGATGAGACGACCGCGAGGGGAGAAGGGGCTCCTAACCGACCGCCTGGAGCGGTCAGGGCCGCTGCCAGGGGTGCAGGAGTCGCCTACTGGCCGCTGAAACGCAGCAGGGTTTAAGACCGCCGACCGAGAGCGGGGAGGGGCTCAATGGCGACCGCCTGGAGCTGGAGAACCGCTGCCAGGGGCGAGGGAGACCCCTCCTGTTCCCCGAGAACGCGGCGGGGCGTTCCGTCCGCCTGGGGCTGGAGGACTGCCTCTGATCCGCCCGGAGTGGTGCGGCTGTCGCCCGATAGAGGGTGGAGGAGTGGCCGAGGAACAAGCTGCGGCGTATCGGAGAACTGGCGAGTAAGAGTTTTTTTTTTCTTCATCTCTCTCTCCTCTCTCTCTCTCTCTCACTGTCGCTCTGCATTGGCCTTTTCCCTCTTTTAAATTTTACAGTTTTTTGGGGGGTACTACACTGTTACAGGAAGTACCCCCCATTTTAATTATCTGTTTCCCTCCCCTTGTCCCCCCCCTCGTCCAGGTAGATGGGGATGACCTGCCGGCAGACAGCACAGAAGGCGCGCCCTCCCCCAGGGAAAGGGGGTGTACGTCAGGCCGGGGGCTCCCCAGCCTGCGAGAACGAGGGAGGAATGTGGCAGGGCGGAGGGCGGGGCTGGGTCGTGATCCTACACACCCGGTCCCGTATTAGGCTAATCAAGCCTCTGCGGTATAAAGGTCGACTGCAGAGGATCGTGCTGGAGAGAGAGATCGTTTACGGACATGTCTGTCATGTGTGTTTGTGTCTTCTTTTAAGTTTATCATTAAACTATTATTTATATTGAAAAGCCGGTTCTCGCCTCCTTGCCCATCCTTTAACTGCTTTACAACATAATTAGTAATTTATTGAGCAGAAAAACAAATACAAAGGAACTTAAAATTAAAGTTCCCCTTCTGTCACTCACTCGACGTTGTGTCGAATGAAGTGACACAAGGGGTCTTCCTGGGACGCCAAACGTTCCTCTGAACCTGAGAAAAGGCCAATGTCAAGTTGGCAGACAGAATTTGCATGCCCCGCCCGGGCATACGGGTATAAAGAAAAGCGGGCAGCAAGTGCCAGTCAGAAATTTTCTTCAGAGCCGAACGGTTGTGCAACAAGCAAGCTGAAGTTCACTACTGTTTCACTCACCTCTACGGCGCGTTTCCAGCTGACGTTCTCTGCACGCTGTGCAGTCTACGCCCCTGGGCTCTTCAACAGTGCTTTTCACTGTTAAAAGAGTGTTCTCTTCCTAAAAGAGTTTGATTTCTCTAAAAGAGTTTGAGTTTTCCACTCACAAAAGAGCAATACACAGCGGCATTGAACGTCCTTTTCAGGACGCGTCTTTTTGAAGATGCCTTTCCGCCCCTGTGTTGTTCCTAGATGCGGTCGATTTCTCTCCAAGACCAACGGCCACAGAGACTGCCTCGTGTGCATGGGCAATGATCACATTGAGGTGGCGTTCGTGGATGGCTCACGTACTCATTGTGAGAACATGACCATGGCAGCGTTGCGGGCGCTGCTCTCCTTCCTTAAGGTGAATGCCACTTCAGCCGCCCCCGCGTCGCTCCTTCTTCCCACGGGATTGAGGACGACCCGGCTAGCGATGAAGGCGATATGGGGATGACGACGGGCTCGGTTTTGCCGAGTAAATCCCCACGAACCACCCGCCCCCCGACAGGCTCGATCGCTTCCGTCCGAGCTCGGGATGAGTGTGGCTCGCCTCACAGCCAGCCAGCATTCTCCCTTGAGCCACTGGACTTGGATGATGACATCGGCGCTGCATCGGAGAGCATCCAGGCATCTGACGCTGAAAACTCGACTGGGCTGCTGCCTTCGGGCAAGCCTGCCCAGTCTGAGGCGGACGCGCATATGCCCGACATGCTTGCCTGGGCTGCCGTAAGCATCGGCTTGGACTGGAAACCTCTGTCCTCCCCACAGCTTTCGCGGCTTGACGACTGGTACCTCTGCTCCGGGCGCCGCTCACAGCCACGCCCCCCCCGAATTCTATTCTTTCCGGAAGTGCATGACGAGCTGACGCAGTCGTGGAGGGCACCTTATACTGCTTTTTATTCTATTTATTTAATTTATTTGAAAAAGGGAGACATTTTTTTACACATACAATAATTTTTTATTTTATTTATTTAAATTATGCTTAAGAGTTTGCTCAACCAAAAACAAACAAAAAAAAACCTTCTGTTTTCACTCCTTTAAAGGTCATTGTAACTGATAACGGTAATTGTGTAATACGATGATACCGTGAAACAGTGATATTTTCTGAGACAGTTATCTTACCACGTAAAATCTTTTGTTTTAAGCATCGATAACAGGTAAGTATGTACATTCTCGGCTACTCTGTACCCTCAGTGTGTTCATGTTGACTGATCTCGAATGAAGAAAAGGAATGGTTAAAATCTGTTGAACAAATGGCAGTATGAAAGTGTTTAACAGCCTATTTGAATTTTCCTGACAATCTGTGCTGGCAAGCTGTTTGCTGTCACTGCAATGAACTCAAAATCACCTTGTTTTCCACCATTTGCTTTATCATTTTTGTCACACTTGTTCTTTCTTTGATTTTGCTAGAAATATAACAGTATATTGGTGCATTTAGGTAGACTTTCTCAATAGTGTAAACACTGTGGCACTTTCAAAAGTTAGTTTGAAAGGTCCGACATTTCAACTTCTGGCTCAACAAATGGCATGCATTTGTGGCAGGGCAACCTCTTTGTTTGAATTCTAGTAGGAGACATAGCAGAGGGGAGGGTAGGAATTGAACAAACATTATTTTAGCAATTTGTTTATCAGCTAACAGTGGAGCACAGCAGCTTTATTTTGCAGGGATATGACAGTTGAAAATTTTACTCTCACATCATTAAAGGTTACCTAACACCAGCACAACACATAAACCTTTGAAAATTTTATCAGGCACATTCAAAATACTGTGTGACGTAATGAAGCTAGGAAGCAAGTTGCAAGTTGACAATTAGTTTATTGACAGTCAAATTGAGAAGATAGGGGAAAAGTCCGGGGTGATGGTCTAGTGGCGCTGAGTCTCCAATGGTCAGATGATCGTGGTGAGAAGAGTGAAGAGAAGTGTTGAACAGACACGGCTGAATCCGGTAACAGCAAACAGGACACTGAAACAGGGACAACGAGAGAACTGGACTGGAACTCTGAAGAGCTGAACAACACCGGACATCACAAACAACGATCTGACAAGGAGATGAGAGAGTGGTGAGAATTTAAAGGGAATGGGAATGAGTAACAGCTGGTGAGAGGAGTGATTGCGGCAGAGCGCTAATCATGGTACAAACAACACGCCCACACATTCACGCACCCACACAACACACACTAAGAACAAGGCACGAGACAAGGAAGAGACATAGGATTAAATACCGTGACAGTACCCTCTCCCTAGGAACGCCTCCTGGCGTTCCCAGGCTCCTTACCTGCCGATTGTAGTCATCGATAAGGGAGTGATCCAGAATGTCTCTGGCCGGTACCCAACCTCTCTCCTCCGGACCGTAACCTTCCCAGTCCACCAGGTACTGAAATCCGCGTCCCCTCCGTCTTGAGTCCAGAATACGGTTGACCCGAATAAGTAGGTTCCCGTCTACGAGTCACGGCGGGGGAACCGAACCGGCGGGTTAATGCGGGAATAAAAGACGGGTTTTATTTTGGATACATGAAATACGGGTGAATTCTCCTGTACGCTGGAGGAAGGTTGAGGCGGACTGCCACCGGACTAACGATCTTGGTGACAGCGAACGGGCCAATAAATTTAGGTGCAAGTTTATTAGATACGGAGCGTAGAGGAATGTTCTTAGTAGAAAGCCACACTTTTTGACCAACGACGTATCACGGGAGGCCTAGACCGGTGGCGATCAGCTTTGGCCTTGGTGCGTGACCCCACTTGGAGTAGAGTCTCCGGGCCCTAGTCCAAGTGCGGTGACACCTCTGGACCAAGGCGTGAGCGGAGGGACCGCGACTTCGGATTCCAGACTAGGAAAAATAGGTGGCTGGTAACCTACACTACACTCAAACGGAGATAGGCCCGTGGATGATACTGGTAGCGTGTTGTGGGCGTACTCAACAAAAGACAGTTGCTGACTCCATGAGGAAGGATTCTTGGATACCAAACATACGTAACGTTCTCTCCAGATCCTGGTTGGCTCAGCTCAGATTGACCATTGCTCTGGGGATGAAACCCTGAGGACAGACTAACAGTCGCTCCCAGTAATTTACAAAATTCTCGCCAAAATTTGGACACAAATTGGGGTCCTCTGTCAGAGACCACATCTGTCGGGAGGCCATGTAGCCGAAAGACGTGGTCAATGACAATCACCGCTGTCTCCTTGGCAGAGGGTAATTTGGGCAAGGGAATGAAGTGGGCGCGCTCGAGAACCGGTCCACCACGGTTAAAACTACCGTGTGTCCCTGTGAGGGTGGGAGGCGGTGATAAAATCTAGAGCGATATGGGACCAGGGTCTCGATGGCACCGGCAGCGGTTGAAGTAACCCGTCTGGGGGTCGATTGGAACTCTTACCAGTGGCGCAGACTGAGCAAGCCAAAACAAAACTGTGAACGTCACGAACCATCAAAGGCCACCAGAATCGTTGCTTGACTAAAACTTAGTTCGATTAACTCCTGGATGACAAGCCACATTAGAACAATGTCCCCACTGAATAACGCTGGACCGTAACCCTCCGGCACAAACAAGCGGTTCGGTGGGCACCGAGCGAGGCGTTACCCTTCTAAGGCCGTCTTGACCTTCGATTCGATCTCCCATGTGAGTGTAGAGATGAATAGAGTCTCTGGTAAAATGCACTTTCGGGAGTAGACGAGCGTTCGGAGTGATCAAAAATACGTGATAAAGAATCGGGTTTGATGTTCTTGGAACCGGGCGATGCGAGAGTAAAATCAAAGCGACCGAAAAAAGAGCCCACCGAGCCTGCCTGGAGTTTAATCTTTTAGCTGTGCTGAATATATTCCAAATTCTTGTGATCGGTCCAGGCGATAAAAGGTACCCCGAACCCTCCAACCAGTGGCGCCATTCCTCCAAAGCTAACTTGACTGCCAACAACTCTCTGTTACCAATGTCATAATTACGTTCGGCCGAGGACAAGCGATGAGAAAAAAGCAGCGCAAGGGTGTATCTTGTCGTCTGAAGGAGAACGCTGGGATAGCACTGCGCCTACCCCCACCTCTGATGCATCGACCTCCACCACGAACTGACGTGATGGATCAGGGGTTATCAGGATGGGGGCTGAAACAAAGGAACCTTTCAGTTTGGCAAGCGCAGCCTCAGCTGCGTCTGACCACCTGAGCGTTGTTCTGGGGAGGTCAGGGCGGTCAGAGGTGTGGCTAGTTGACTGAAATTGCGAATGAAACGCCGGTAGAAATTGGCGAACCCCAGGAATCTCAGTAGGGCCTTACGAGACTCTGGACTTGGCCAATCTACCACAGCCTTGATCTTCTCAGGATCCATCGCATTCCCTCAACCGACACGATGTACCCTAAGAAAGGAACAGACTGTGCATGAAAAGCGCATTTCTCCGCCTTGACAAAAAGCCCATTCTCTAGCAATCTCTGAAGCACTAGCGGACGTGCTGCACATGTTCCTGGAGAAGAAGAAAAAATCAATATGTCATCCAGGTAAACATATATGAACTGATCAACCATGTCTCGCAGCACGTCATTGACGAGTGCCTGGAAGACCGCTGGGGAGTTGGACAAGTCGAGCGGCATGACCAAGTATTCAAAGTGCCCCTGGGGGTGTTAAAAGCGGTTTTCCATTCATCCCCTCCCTGATGCGGACCAAATGATAAGCATTACGTAAATCCAATTTAGGTGAAGATGGATGCTCCTGCAACCTCTCAAAAGCTGAAGACATCAACGGTAGAGGATAAGTATTCTTTACCGTGATGTTGTTCAGCCCCGGTAATCAATGCAAGGTCGCAGAGATCCATCCTTCTTCCCCACAAAAAGAATCCGCCCCGGCTGAAGAGGAAGGGCGGATGAATCCATTAGCTAGAGAATCAGAAATATATTTCTCCATAGCCTCCCTCTCTGGAATCGAGAGTGAATATAACTTGCCCTTAGGCGGAGATGTACCTGGCAATAACTCTATGGCACAGTCATAGGGACGATGTGGAGGAGAGAAGCGCCCGAGACTTACTGAACACCTCCTTCAGGTCCAGGTACTCCGCGGGCACGTTAGATAAATCCACCGCCTCTTCCTGAAAAACAGGGACAAAAACAGACGAACAGGCAGAAACAAGACAAGACTTATGACATTGAGTGCTCCACGCTGACACAGACTTAGACTGCCAGTCCACTTTAGGGTTGTGATGGGTGAGCCAGGGATGACCAAGGACGATGGGGGCAAGAGGAGTGTCCAGTATGTAGAAGGAGATGGTCTCGGTGTGATTGCCTGGCGTGACGAGAGTGATGTCTTCAGTGGCTAGGAAATGGTGGGAAGTCTCTGGCCATTGAGGGCGTGAACAGCGATCCGGTGAGTGAGAGACTTGAGGGGACTTGGTGGTTGAGTGCAAAAGTGTAGTCCATGAAATTTCCTTCGGCCCCAGAATCCAGAAGTGCTCGACAGTCGTGGACGGTGATTAGACCATTGAAGACTTACGGAAGGAGGGTAGATGTGGATGAGGTCTTCTCGTGGAGATCCCACCCGATAGTAGCCTCATACTTGCTATCGGGCGGATCCTTTTAAAGGACAGTTGTAGGCAAAATGTCCAGCACCACCACAGTACAAACACAGTCCCTGGGATCTCCGCCTTTCCTTCTCCTCCCGGAAAGCCGGGCTCGACCCACCTGCATGGGCTCGGGATCACAGACGGGGCTGAACAGCGTCCCGCCTCCAGAACATTGACCGCCTAATCCTCTCAAGGGGCGGTTGGTTTGTACTCGCTGTTCCATTCTGGATAACCTTGCGCCCACTCTAGCGCCAAGGCGATCAAATCGTTTAGCTTGGTGGGGAGATCCATGGCGTATATCTCCTTTTGGACGCGATCAGCCAGCCCATGCAGGAACATGTCCCACTGCGCCTCCTCGTTCCATTGGCTCTCCGCCGCTAGCGTCCGAACTCGATAGAAAAGTCTGATACAGATCTCTCCCTTGACGCCAAGTCGGCCAGCACTCTGGCTGCCTCTCTACCGGAGACAGCACGGTCGAAAACTTCGCTTCATCTCCGCTGAGAGTGCTTGAAAAGAGGTGCAGCATTCATCTTGATTCTCCCACACCGCCGTTCCCCAAAGGGCCGCTCTCCCAGAAAGTAGCGTCAGGACAAAAGCGACCTTGGTTCTTTCATCACAGAATGTTCTGGGTTGTAAAGAAAAATGCATTGAGCATCGTGTTAGAAAAGCTCGGCAAAAATTAGGTTCACCTGAATATAGCTCTGGAACCGGTAGGCGGGGCTCCGACTGGGAGGGGGCTGGTGGTGGTTGAGGAATCAGCGGTCGCGGGTGGCGCAGTGGGAGCTCGCAGAAGTTGAATTTGCTGGGTGAGTCCGGACACCTGCGCCACTAGAGCCTGGACAGCTGAGCCGTGTCATTGAGATTCTTCTCCTGGTTCTCCATACGAAGTCTGCTGTTCATCACGAATTCTTCTAGGCTGTCTGAATTGTTACTCGCTGCTTCCATCTTGTGGTCAGATCGTTCTGTGACGTAATGAAGCTAGGAAGCAAGTTGCAAGTTGACAATTAGTTTATTGACAGTCAAATTGAGAAGATAGGGAAAAGTCCGGGTGATGGTCTAGTGGCGCTGAGTCTCCAATGGTCAGATGATCGTGGTGAGAAGAGTGAAGAGAAGTGTTGAACAGACACGGCGAATCCGGTAACAGCAAACAGGACACGAAACAGGGACAACGAGAGAACTGGACTGGAACTCTGAAGAGCGAACAACACCGGACATCACAAACAACGATCTGACAAGGAGATGAGAGAGTGGTGAGAATTTAAAGGGAATGGGAATGAGTAACAGCTGGTGAGAGGAGTGATTGCGGCAGAGCGCTAATCATGGTACAAACAACACGCCCACACATTCACGCACCCACACAACACACACTAAGAACAAGGCACGAGACAAGGAAGAGACATAGGATTAAATACCGTGACATACTGTCATAGGAACAGCCCGACTAAACTACACAGAGTATATGCATAATTTATCAGGCCAGAATTTCATTAAGTGCTGTAATTAAAAAATAACAAGCCGTGCTTGAGGGAAACTGATATATCCTCTAATTTTATATAGCTGTTAAATCTGACTTGATTGTAAAGATCATTCAATTGACATAGTGGTCAGTCAGAGTATCCATTTCACCGCAATGTAAAACAAGTTTTAAGATTTAAACCGAGCTGAAAGCCAAACAGCCCAAACCGAAGGGACCAATTAAAAAGTATAAAATATTTCAAATCTTTCAGTAGCTATTCCTTCACTTTCTCAGGCAACTGGCTAATATCACAGCAGGAGAGATAGTTGTAAAAAGTTTCCTCCTTTGATGATTATTTTTTTATACTTCATGTCATGGTCCCCAATAATAAGAATCTAGCACAGATAACCTTATATAAACTTATAGAAAAGGAAGTTTATGGTAGCTAGTAACTACAGTTCCCATTTCTGTCACTCACCCGATGTTGTGTCGATGTAGTGACACTAGGGGTCGAATTGAGAGCCCCAGACACCTTCAGATCTTTGAGAAAAGGCCAATGAGAATTGGCGAATAGAATTTGCATGCCACTCCCCCTGAAATACGGTTATAAAAGGGAGCAGGAATGGGGATTCATTCAGATGTTTTCTTCAGAGCCGAGTGGTTGTATAGCAGTAAGCTGAGTACTATTAATATTCCATTCACCTCTTTAGAAGCGTGTGCTGTTGGATATATGGCACATTCCAGCGGCTTTTCTCCACTCTGAACTATATATATATATATATATAAAATAGAGAGTGACCGCTATATCAGTTTTGCCGATTAATCAGCATAAATAACAGATTTCTGGAACTATTGATTATCGGCAAAAATCCACTCTGATTGTTTTTCCCCATTGCATCTGGTGCTGGAGTGGCTGAGAAGGGTCTGCTATCACTATACAGTATGAGAGCGGCACTTCTCTGATGCCTTGTGGTGTTTGTTTTGACACATGAGACTATACTTTGCATGGAGCGGAACACTTTGGATGTGGATTTAAAACATCTACAATGAAAAGGTAATCATACAGTACACTAATGCACACATTGTCATATCATTATAAAGTCATTAATTTGTTGACTAGAAGCTGCATTATTAGAGAACAGCAGTATGTTTCTTAAACTGGGGTAGGAGAGGTGGTAATGGGAGTACACTAATTATGAGATTTACCAT
This sequence comes from Xyrauchen texanus, assembly GCF_025860055.1. Classification (NCBI taxonomy): domain Eukaryota; kingdom Metazoa; phylum Chordata; class Actinopteri; order Cypriniformes; family Catostomidae; genus Xyrauchen; species Xyrauchen texanus. Next base: position 19,028,730 of record NC_068311.1, read on the forward strand.
GCTTTTAATTTCATCACAGTCTAAAATAACAATCATACCCAGTTCATGTATTTCTCACTGGAAAAAAAATAATTTTGTGTGCCCTCTAGTGTAGAAACACCATAATAGTTGGGTCATAAAGGAATGCAATGAAATAACCCTATCTTTTGTGGTTAAAAAATGCATCTACTCATTTGTGCATCATACAAATATCTTTTTTGGCCAGCCCAGCACACTGTTAGATGACGTAACTTAGTGATAGCAAGTAAAATTGATACTTCATTGTTCTACCTTCTCGTACACGATTTCAGTTAAACTGGTAAAACATAATTTGTATTTAAGTTTAGATGCATAGGGAGTTTTGATTCTGATGATATAAGTTTATAATTTTTGCTGACAGGGGTCAGATATCCGATGTGGCCAAATAATGTTCCACATACACAAGAAGCAATTTTCACTCACATTTGCTTGCATGCTAGAGACCTGTTTTTACATTGCTGCATGAGGTTTTTTCTGCAAATCAGCTCAACCTTGCTAACAGTGTCAAATGTGACATAAAAAAGCACTTTGAGCTGGCCGCGCAATTGCACAGATGCAAAGAACCTGCAATATTCAAAGTCTGCTGGCAATGCCGTACCTGCAATGATGTGCAATTCCAGGCACAAAACCGAATGCTATTCTTGCATACCGTGACGCAGTGAGGGGGAGTTTTCAAGTTGTGCAGTTATATCATATCTATCATATCCATCTCAATTGGTAAGCCATTTATTCAATATGTACAAAACATGTACAAATGTATGATGTTTATTATAAGGGAGTTGTTTTACAAAGATAGTTGTGTTAAAAATACATATTTTCAAAATACCTTGTGTGAATGTTATCTAAGCATTAGTGAGAGGTATGTGAAAGGATGTTGAATGTTTGGAGGGGTACGCCACTGTAAAAAGTTTGGGAACCACTGTTCTATGCAATAATATAACAGTGCAGAATGGTTAATGCATTTATTGCTCCTTCTTGTGGACCAAGCAGGGCTGGACTGGTAATCTGGCGTACCGGACATTTTCCCGGTGGGCCGGCGCACTTTTGGGCCGATCAGGGGCGTAATGGCCATCGGCAGAATCGAGTGGGCCGGTGGCTCGGCTGCAAAATGGACCGAATGGGCCACGATAAGCAGCAATGAGCTGCCGCATTATGTATAATGGACCTCAAAACGGTGCCGCGATATGCAAAAAAGGACATCTTGAAAATATTTTGAAAACATTACACCATCTGGACATTTTGTAGATCCATTTTTGATAGAAATAAATGCCGGGTCTCTAAAGACCTGAATATGTAAAAGTGTTTGGTGAAATTTCTATGCATTGAAGGGTTAAAGATGTTTTTTTGTTGTTTTTTTTCAGCTCTAGACATACAATTAACCTATGGTGTCAATTTTGGTTTGTAATTTTTCTTCAGCTTTTGTTGTCAGCAATCCTTAAGGTCCCCAGCATGTGAGCTGGATGACAGAGGTAGGGATTCATAACATAACATAACAAGCCATGTTTGTTTTTGTTCTCATGGTTTGATGTCATGCTTTTTCTGATAAAACTGAAAATAATGTTTGGTTTTGTAAATCATCTGTTCAGTGCTTTTGTGATGGTTGCACTGATGACTCAGTAAACATCATTTGTCATAATAAAGTGTCTTGACAATTTAGATTTATCACTTCTATCCACATGGTTTGTTCTCAGACAGTGTTTTGGTAACATATGCTTTCTGAATCACAATGCACACTACTGTATCTAAGAAGCCAAATGAATGAAGAAAATGAAATGTGGGGTAATGTGAATAAGACTAATCTTTATAATGACATAAATTGATTTTCCCTCTATGGCAGATAAAATGCATATACATTTGAATGCTGCTGATGACATACAAAATAAGTGCAATAAGTCCCTTTGAAACTCTCTAAACACATCAACCAAAATGTGTCTGTTTCAGAAAATCTCTCTCAACAAGACTGTAAAACTAGATGTCCCTTAGAACGGATCAGTGTTGGGAGATTAACTTTGGCTAAAAATGAAAATGCTGGAGTTCAATTTATTCAAAGGATTACAACAAATGTAAACACCTGGTAGGGAACACATATGCTTCAGATACATTTTGTGCAGCAGAACTATAAGTGTGATTGGATGTTGTCAAGGATGACATATTCCTATATTCCGCTCTCTTAGCACTGGTTCAATTTTAGCATTGACCATTGAACCATAATGCTTTGACCTAAGTTTGTGGGAGGTGATGGATATATCTAACTTCTAGCCCATTAGGTTTAGTGGGATAGACCATTTGGCTTTCTCTAGTGCCCTGCTCAGTGTAAAGTCAGTTATGCACCTGGGGGTCTGTATACAGCACCGGGAGGAACAGATAGAATTAGTGAATGAGAGAAACAATTTTGAATGCACAATAAATCACCAAAAGTGGCAATCAATTCCAACAAAACTTGTTGTTTACTTAGATAAATCTGACTACGTGATTTTTAGCAGGTCATTGATCAACAATGTTTCTTACCTTGGTGAGCTATTGAATTTAAATTTGATTTAATTTTTTTACAAGGGAATGAGTAGTGAGCGCACTTAGAGGAAAAGGTTATCCCTGTTACAGAACTGAACTCCTGTAATTGCTTCAGGAAGGTATTATGAGATAAGAATCTGCACAAGGATGTGACCTTTAGCTACATTAAACATTCAGCCAGTCACCTTGCGCTCAAATATCTCTAATGAGACCAAAGTGCTATAAAAATCACCACACTGGATATCTTTGCCCAAAATGTACACTCAATCTTTTGCTAACCAGAATGACAGAAATATCTTGTGTATATGACTGAATTTGTTCATTAATCATGGTATAAATAATTGGGGAGGGGGGGTACTTGCTTGTTTTGCTTATTGGGGGGAAATCCCATTCAAACCCAAGTCTGTAGAACAACAGTATGGTGGCTTTGTCAAGCCAACATAATAAAAGTGAAACCTTTTGTCTATTACCTTGTGTAATGTTTTATATTTTTCGAGGACGAAGGCATGTCAAGCAACCTGTCTGTGATGGCATCAACCTAGTTTGGCTTAGCTTCTCTTAGCTTAGTTTGATTAGAAGCATCTCCTGTGACATCAACAACCAAAGATATGGAAATCAAAATGATCATAACACTAAATCAATTAAAAGAAGCTCTTATTCAATGCCACACCAACCTCACTGTCTACAGAGCTGACACAGACATTATTCCCAGACTGCACTGGATGAGCAAACACTGACGTCAAATTTTCAAATGAATCTTGAATCCCATAGATTTAAACATGATCTTAACTGCTTGGCCCTCCTTTATCACAGCTGAGTTAGTGCTCCTTGCCCTGCTCTTGAACAACAGTTCACTTCATAGTGCAATAATTACTGGGTTCATTGATCTATGAAAAGTGTGATTCAACTCAAACAGTAGTTGATAAACACTTCACAGCACACAGCGGCTTCATCTGCCTCCCAATTACACAGCGATGTTAAGTGTTGAGAGCACCCAGCTTTCACAGCGCTGAAGGTCATTGTGTTCCCAGTCCATGCCCTCTCACACTTCCATCTGCCAGAATCCCACTGATCTGTTCTGAATGCGCAATACACCAGCCAGACTTCACCAACATGTCATAGCTGTCAGATTGTTGGTATTATCTTCTGTGCCAAAGGCTCAGATGACTCAAAGTTATATTTGAGTTTAGGATGAATCTCTCATAATTGAATTTTTGTTTAGATGTTTTGCTTGAAGCAACTCAAAATTTTGTCCTATTCTGTCAAAAGCTAAATAGCTATGTCAGCACTTCCCCTGCTGACACACAAACCATTAAATCATCTGCCGGTAGCCGAGAAAGAGAAAATCAGTTAATGTATTGGAAACGTTATTCAACAGAGCAGTGCATCTGATTTGCTATAGAAGTGGATGAAAACACCTGTCAGTCACCCATAGCTGACTGGAGAAGGGGAATAGTGAGCTAGTCAATTGTGAATTTTTAATGGCATTCTAGAAGCGTTTAGAATTTTACATCATGGCAGAGATGGAATCTTCAAACTTACAATGTTGTCAAAGTTAGAGAGACATGCAACTTGCATGGCATTTCTGTTGCCATTGCTTTATCACACTCACCTCATTTGCATGCATTAAAGGAATTATTCACCCTCATGTTGTTCCAAACCCATATGTCTTTGTTCTGTGATACACAACAGGAACAAATTTAAAGAATGTTCTGGTGAAATTACAATTTAATAAAAGTGTCATAAAAATGGTCATTTTGTGCTATACACTCACTAGGCACTTTATAAGGAACACTATGGTTCTAATAAAGTGCCCAAAGAGGTCTTTTGCATTTGTAGCTAATCCGACTCAAGATTTGACATGTTGTGCATCCTGAGATGCTATTCTACTCATTACAATTGTACAATTGTACAGAGCTGAGTTGTTATCTGCATTACTGTAACATTTCTGTCAGCTTGAACCAGTCTGGCCAATCTCTGTTGACCTCTCTCCTCAACAAGGCATTTCTGTCTGCAGAACTGCTGCTCACTAGATGTGAAACTGTTGTGCGCAAATCCCAGGAGATCATCAGTTACAGAAATACTCAAACCAGCCCATCTGGCACCAATCAGAGGCGGTGGCAGCCAATTTTGCCGGGGCTTCAGCCCCGAATGTTTTGAGTGTAGCCCCTAATGTATTTTGAAAAGTTGACTGACAAATATGAAACCGGACAAAAGCCTATGTAAACCCCCGAAATCATAAGTTGCCTTATTTCATTGTGCTTTGGCTTTGCACATACTGCATACAGCCTGTAAAAACAGACATAGGCATAATCTAGCCTATAGAATAAGTTCCTTTGCTGTCGGTAGCCTACGGGCGACTCCGTTTCTTCCTCTCTGTTGAATATGCAGCAGGTAGAGGAGGAGCTTGCACAGTCGTTGACATCAACTAACGTTACTTAGTGGCGAGTTAACAGCAGTTAGCAGGAAAGACAGCAACAATTAAGCAAATGAGGCTTTGGGGATTTTTCCGAAAGAAGTCAGTGGGTAAGAAATCACATTCGTTTTTGTCCTTAAAGTCATAAGATCATCATCTAGCTGGCTTTCACCCACAGTAGGCTAAACCTCAAGAGTTGTAGCCTCTAACCTCCTTATTCAGATTGATGCAGCTTGGTAGCTCTGAGTTAACGCATTCGCCTCTCACGCCAGAGACTGCGGTTCGAGCCCCGTTCGGAGTGTACTTTTCTTGTTTATCAGGTGTTGTTTTCGCTAAGGATAACCAATAAGCATTAACATAAAATGTATGTGTGACTTGTTTTGTGATATTAGTTTGTAGGAAATATACACTTTGATTTGATTAAATGGTTTTGTAGAGTGTAGCAAAGATGAGCTACAGACTGAGGAGCAGCAGCAGCTGTGCCAGAATCAGGCATGCAAACGGGTAACAATTAATAAGTCACTTTACTTTAGAGAAAGTTAAAAGTGAAACATTGTTTATCCCAATGATCCTAATGAAAGGATTTTGACAGATGAATTATTCTCATAGAGATGATGAGAATTATATACAGTTCGATGCCATGGTGTGTCAATGAACTTAGACTAAAGTCATTCATGTATTTGCTTTAACTTAGGATCTTATACATCATTTTGACTATTTATGTCAAAAAATATAAATTATTTATATTCAATATTTTTTTACCTCACTTTACTCACTATAATATAACTCTTTTGTGATGACTTTATGGTAATGAACATGAAAATTCAAGAATCATGATAGATCCCACTGATCTGCTCTTCCCAATACATTTTCTTCAATGGTATTGGTCTACACTTTGAAATATGTAGCACTTGATTAATTGCTGATTTGCAATAGGTTATGTGCTGTATCTGTTCTTTTGCATCACAGATGATTCAGGGAGGAGAGAGGATGAGTTAGTCGAGGATAGTACTAGAGTGGAAGATTTAGGAACTGTAGAAACAGGCCCAGCCAGAGCAAATCTCAAAGAATACCCTCTCACCAGCTTTGGACTACAGAGAAGTGGTTGCTTGTGTGAAAATAAAATTGTCTGGGCTAAGCCCCGCATGTCCTTCAATGCTGGAAACGCCTCTGGCACCAACAATCATGTCACGGTTGAATTTGTTTTCCCCATTCTGATGGTTGATGTGAACATTAAATGTAGCTCCCGGCCCATATCTGCATTATTTTATGTACTGCACTGCTGTCAAACGATGGAACCTATTCACATGGTTGCAACAGCGGAAGTTGTCATAGTTAGCTATACTTGAATGGCGGTGAATGTGGGACCACAGCAAATAACAAATGTTCTTCCCTGTTTGATCCAACAGCAAAATAAAATAAATAAATAATGCTTTCACAACTTTTCAAAAGAAGACAAAAATATACAGCACTGGATAACAGCAGTAAGAAGAGAGAAACAGGCCAAATTGACTGTCACTCCCTCATTAGCTGTGTTAGAAGCCTCATTGCATCTATGGTAACTGACCCGGTTAATCATGATAGATGTAAGGATCTCTTGATAATAATTTGATAAGTGGAAAAAATCAAGCATATGTGTTTGTATTATCTTGATCACCTCATCCTAATTTTTTGAGCTTTAATATCTTAGATTTGCTTAGAAAACTCTTTCAGAGTATTTTGTCTGTGCAGATTTATCCAGCTCTTATCGTTTAGGAGCAGCAGGCACACTTTGACAGCCTTGACAGCACAGCACAGCACAGCTAAACAGGCTTAAAAGGCAGATGCATGGTCAGAGCCAGATCACCATGTTCTGGATCAAAGACCTGCATGTGATGTGGAAGATCTGGGGTGCCTGGCAGAGGTTCTCTTATCAAAACTTACGCATGATCTCCACTGGAAAGCTATCCTAAGCAAATTAATACTATTTAGAATGTGATGAGATAAAAATATAGGGCATGTAGGTGAGCCTGTTTAATGATTAACATTAGGATTGATTGATTGATTGATTGATTGATTGATTGATTGATTGATTGATAGTCTTGAATTTAAGAAATGCAGGTTGATCAAATCATAATTTTTAAAGTCAATATGGCTTAAATGGAAAAAAGTAATCTTTAATTATTTTCTTAATTTTTCTTAATTCTTTTGTTTTAAATGGTGAAATATTTTCACATTAAAATATTATATCTTCCCCCAGCTATCAGAAAATTCCCCACAAAGACTCTGAAAACCAAAGGAGTGATTTAATTAAGAAGAAATCAATATTTGCCTCTGTGCCAAATTTATGGTTCTTGGTTTTTGTTTCACTTAAAATCTCTATTGTTAATCCTTCAATTGTATTTTGTTCCTTCTGCAGAAGATTAATTGTCAGGAACAGAATATGTATTATATATGGCTGTACCTTTAGCAAAACTCTTTTTTTATCTCAAATTAATGTCTTTGAATATGTACTGTAGGATCTAATCTGATCATACTTAAACTTGTATATCAATAAACTCGTGAACTGGATGCTTGTAGTTAGCTAATATATCGCATCAGCCATCCAGATGCACTTGATGGAAATAGGTGACTCGAGTTTAAAGGGATACTTCACCCAAAAATGAAAATGCTCATCATTTACTCACCCTCATGCCATCCCAGATGTGTATGACTTTCTGTCTTCTGTAGCACACAAACAAAGATTTTTAGAAGAATATCTCAGCTCTGTAGGTTCATACAATGCAAGTGAATGGTGGCTAGAAATTTGAAGGACCAAAAAGCACATAAAGTAATCATAAAAGTAATCCATTCGACTTCAGTGGTTAAATCCATGTCTTCAGAAGCAATATTATAGGTGTGGGTGAGAAAAAGTCATTTTTTATTATAATTCTCCACTTTCACTTTCACATTCTTCTACTTTAGTTTTAGGCTGTTCACATTCTTTGTGCATATCACCACCTACTGGTCATGGAGGAGCATTACAATATTGATCTATTTCTCACCCACACCTATCATATTGCTTCTGAAGACATAGATTTAACCACTGAAGTCGTATGGATCACTTTTATACTGCCTATGTGTGCTTTTTGGAGCTTCAAAATGTTGCGACCCATTCACTTGCATTGTATGGACCTACAGAGCTGAAATATTCTTATAAAAATCTTGAGGGTGAGTACATGATGAGAGAATTTTCCTTTTTGGGTGAACTATCCCTTTAAGAGCAAGAACTGCAGTCTTGGTTTTAGTCACTGGAGTATGAAAGTTCATTGAGATGAATAGTTTCCTGCAATACTTTTTAGCTAAATACTTAAGGTCACCATGGCCTGTCAGAGTTTGACCTTGAGTGATGACCTGTATCTTTATGAAGATTAGTAATACTGTTTTTTGACTCAGCTCAAGCATTAATTTAATTCACCTTGGAGCCAGACTCTGGAATTATTTGCGCATGTCATTTATATCTATTACGTTTACTAATTATTCCAGCAATTAAGCTAAATTTATTTATATTTTTAAGTGTATCACCACAAAAGTTTGATAGGGTAAAATAAGCATAACTTTTTGTCATGCCAACTCAAAACAAATGTTAAAAAGTGCAGTTAAATCAACTAAAATGATGAAAATCAATGTTAATAGGTTTGTTCAGCATGTCTGTAAAATGCAGCAAATGCTTCTTCTGGATGAAATCAATAGTGAAATTGTTTAAATTAACAAAAAAACAAACACATTTTCTTTGTAGAGTATTTCTTGCTTTTGGTTGAAGGGATAGTTCAGTCACTTAGTACTTTCATTGTAAGGGAATACACAATAAAAGTAAAAGGTGATAAAGAGTAATGCCTAGCATCTCCTTTTTTTTTCTTTTTTCTTTTTTTTTTTTTTTTGCACAGAGGAAAGAAAGTCATACAGGTTTGTAACAACATTATTTTCATTTTTGGGAGATCTACAACTTTAAGATATTTTTAGATTCATATATACATTATTTAGCTAGTGAGACGTTTGAAACCGTGTTGACCGGACCACAAAATGGTGACTTAAAGTTCCATTAAGCTTTAAAATAGATGGAAAGTTTTCATAAAGACATGCAGAGAATGAGAGATGTGTTGGCGTGCTGGCCAAAAGCTCACCACATCTTCTCGCTAGACAGATTCTGGATGTTCTGAATGTGCCATTGTCAACTCTTCACATCCACCGAGTCAAAAAAATTAACTTTTTCAACCATTTGTTCTCCAGAGAACTCCTGCCTCAGCCAATCTCACTTCCCACAGCTTTTCAACCTGCGGTCTCCAGAAGTTGCAACATCAACACAAGACTGTGTATTAAAAGAGTCTTTTCATAGCAATTTATGGCCATTAATAGTATATAAAGTTCAATAAAAAGTTTAAAATCCAAATGGCTCCCATTGAAGTTGGTGTGATTTGTTTTGCATTCTATATAAGCCTGCTCATCAGCAGGAGTTAATAGAGGCCACTCAGCCTGAGTTGTGTTATAATGTTAGCCCTGTGGCTCTCTCTCTCCCATGATTTGTTGAAGCCCAGGGTCAGACATTTAAATTGTGAAGTTTCATTGTTATGATGTAGCCCTTTAAGTGTTGGAAATGTTCCTGATCAGACTTTACTGAATTCTCCGGAGGCATGGCACCAACTCGTTTGGGTAATGTAAGGCCGTCCCTCACACACTTTAAAGGACATCAGTCTCTCAAAGTTCGCAGCTCTGTGTATTGCATGGTGATTTTTAATCTTTCTTAGATGGCATTTTTAGATTTTGAGTCCACACACAAAAATCTCTGTAAAGTTGCTCAACAATCTTATTTTTTTTTAAGGAATTCACTGTTATATGGTGCTCTGCACATACGGTGAACATCAAAACTGCACATAAAACATATATATTTGTATAGTCTTGGACACATGACAATTTAAAGGGTTAGTTCACCCACAGTTAAAAAATGATGTCATCATTTACTCTTGTTGTTCCAAACCTATATGACTTTTAATTACAACAATAGTAATTAATAGGACTGAGAACGCACCACACACACACAGACCCATATCACACACGCACATACACAGACACCAGTTTAAATGTTTGCCGGCACGGACATCAAGTATACACAGATCTGTTTAGCTTTTGAGTGTATTTTGCTATTGTGTAATGTCATGTCTAATATGTTTAACGTGTATGCTGTGTTTAACCAAGGACGGGTTAATAACTGAGAGGACCATGGGCCGGTACACCATGGAGGCACCCCATGACGTGTCATGTGACTACGTTCACCTTTATGCACTACAGGAAGCTTGATTTGGTTAGATTTTTCAAATTGACAGAAGAAAAGTTTGGAGCAGTGTCTTACACGGCCAGTTATATGTATTTTTTAATTGTGAACCGATCCAAAATCATGAGGTAATAATAGGGATGTGCATGGATTTCAAATATCAAAATCACTATTCAGTTATTCTGGACTGTTTAGAGGTCTTCGACCCGAGCTGAGTCCCACGGTACCTGACAAACCTAGAGGTTTTGGGCCAGGTTCGGGTCAGTTGTTTCAAGTAGGCTACAGGGCGAGTTACGGGCTGTTCACACGTGCGTCGAGGCAATGCAAACATGCACTGGGCGGACGTCTTTGATTGTGCCAAAACTCACTTTTTTTAGCATTCCACGTAGGACCGTGGCATTTTTTTAAGAGACTGTTAAGTTTAAAATAAATATAATATTTATAAACTCATAAGCATTCTGTTTTATAATTTGTTGCATTTTTTAGACACTGTTAACTTAAAAATAATTTCAAATTTTATTGCATTAAGCTTTTTCAGAACTGGTGTCACAAAGCGCCATTCTGATGAAGTTCAGGGTGCAAAGAGGACTTAATGTGACTGATACACATGATTCCAGATTGTTTTTCACCTGGCAACTTTTCAGCACTTGATAAACAATGAGTGATTTTTCCTTTTTTTGCTCTGGTCTGCAGACAATAATTGCACAAGTTAAATGATTAATCATTCAAAAATCAAAACACCCTGAAGAAGTCCTATAATCCGTAGCATTCGCTGTCTCATGGAAAGTGAACCTGCCTGGAGAGATTTACGCATTTTCCATTGATTAAGGATAGGCCTACTATGTTGCAGGCTGTGACAGATTATTTTTGTTCGACTTTAATGTCATTTTATCATGTATTGTGCTATTTAGGATCATAGCTCACTGTGCACTTTATTCCCTGCCCTATCTGAGATTGTGTTTGACACATCCATGGCAATAAACATTCTTTATTCCCAAATAACACAATAACCATTCATGAACTCAAATTTAGGGTATTAAGGCATCTTTCCCTTTATTATTAAACATTATATGCATGCAGGACTTAAACATTTTAAAGTCCTGTATACTGTTGCACAAATTCTGTCGCTTATGACCATCAGTTTTGTACAAAGCCAGGGTAAACAGTACCTTATCTTTGTTTTTGGAAGCATTTTGTAAATCAGACACTGTTCTCTGTAGTCCTTCAAATAATCGCTCTGCACCTGTGAGACGCAGATTCCCTGAGCGTGCACTTGACTGTCTGTGCTTGCGTTGCTGTTTTCCAGCACGCATTTGGCCGAACAAATGTTATTTCATATAAGACTGACATTTATGTGGATTTATAACAGATAAATAAATAATAAATAAATAATTAATTGAGAGCTTGTGGCCCTTTGGGTTTAGAGGCCCCTGGGCAATTGCCCAATCAGCCAATCGGTGGTTAAAGCTGTCATGTTTATTCTGTTGGTTCCTGTTTTTCATGCCTCTTATTTTGAAAGGTTCATGTCATGTTTTGTTCCTGTTTACTTGTCATGTGATCTTCCTGTTTCCCTCCATGTTCATGTGTCTTGTTTTCATTGGTTCATTGTTTGATTACTTTGTTATCAGTTCTAGCTTGTCATTGGTTTTAGTTTATTGTCTTGTTATCTTGTTTAGAGTTCTGTTTGGTCATTGGCTTATGCTTCCCCATGTCCATGTATTTAAGCCCTCATGTTTGCCATTGTCTCTTGTCTAGTATTAATGTTTGTTTGGTAGCATTTTCAAAGTTCATGTCATGTTTAAGCCATGCTAAGTCTAGTTTAAGGTTGAGTTTAAGTCAGGCCACGTTTATGTTTAGCCATGTTTTATTCATATATATGTTTATGTCCAGTTTAGTTCTCATTTAAAGTTAGGGTTTTGGATTTCATGTTTATTTAATAAAACTGCACTTGGGTTCTACACATAAAAAAATATATATATTTCTAAATGTTTATGTATTTTTGCAAATTATTCTGGACATTCACTATCTTTGCACCAAGAAATAATCTTGGGACTATATCCATTGGCTTTTCCCTGTCACTTTTTGTCTTCATCTGCCGGTGCACCCTAACAAGGAATTTTTAAGAATGTTCACACTGATCTCTTCCATATAATGAAAGTGAATGCTGACCAGAGGCTGTCAATCTTCAAAATGATAAACACCATTTCAAAAAACACCATTCAACTCATGCAATACTGTCACGAACCCCACTCCCTCGCTCCGCCCCCTCGAGCTCCCACGCTCGTTCCGCCCCCTCGAGCTCGCACGCTCTTTTTGCTCGCTCGAGCCCTCACACCCACTTTGCTCCTACTCGCTCACATGCTCGTAGGCAATCTCCCTTCCTCGAGTTTCTCACGCGTTTCCAATCCCCCAGAACATTATGACCACCTGCACTCGCGTCATCTGCACTCCTGCACATTAGTTTCACCTGCACTCGTCTCATCACCTGTCATGGTTTACACCTGCACTTGCCCCTATATATATCACTACCCTTTCGTCTCACGGTTGTTGGTTATTGTATTTAGTTTCCTGTGTCTTTGCCCCCGCTAGTCTCGTCTAGTTTTGACCTCCTCTCGGTCACCTCTTAGCTTGCCAGCTCCCCTTGTTCCTCTGTCTTTTGCTCCCACTTGTTATTCTTATTCTGATTACCCCAGCTTTGACCCCCTACGCTCTCGTTGACCACTCTCTCCTGGATTTGCCCCTTTACCCTATCTTGATTCCCTGGCTTCGATTTAATGCTCACCCTGACCATTCTTCACTGGATTTGCCCTGTTTTTGTACTGTTGCCTGCTTTGTTGGAATAAAGCAGTTTTCTCCGACATTGTGACTGTCTCGTCTTGTGTTTGTGTGTGTGGGTTACAAAATAATCAACCTCACCGAAGACAGTCACAATGCGTCGTGCTGGGGATTCGCGCAGCTCACTAGAGCGGAGGAATACGTCACATTCAGCGCGAGGAGCTACGGTGTGGAAACTTGACCAAGCGCTCGCGGCCCAGGGGCAGCAGGTATGTTCTATGTCTGAAATTTTTCACCCTGTTTCACCTGTGTCTGCCCCTGAGCCCGTTGATGCTTTCCACGCATCCGCGAGCGCCGTATGCTCTCCATCCCCGGAGAGGTTTTATGGCTCATCGGACGCGAACCAAGGGTTTTCCGTGCAAGGCAGTGGTTATGTAACTCATAACCCCGTCCTTGACATTATGGAGCCAGCGGCCCGACTCTTGGGTTTGCGCCAGGGAGCCAACCCTTGGAGGCTTATATTATGGATTTTTGTGCCCTGGCGTACCAGGTGAATTTTGATGAGGTGGCTCTGAAAGACATTTTTCAATTTGGACCGAATGAGCCAGCCTCATCATTCATGCCTGGTGGTCGCTGCTCTCTCAACCTGGCTCAGTTTATTGACCTCGCCCTACTGTACGCTGGTTCCTCGTTTACTGTGGGGGAGGCAGAAACTGAACCAGCGTTCCATACCACGGCCCCCGTCTTGAAGCCTACCACCGCCCCCGTCTTGAAGCCTACCACCGCCCCCGTCTTGAAGCCTGTCGCGGCCCCAGCCCCGAGGCCTGTCACGGCCCCAGCCCCGAGGCCTGTCACAGCCAACGAGCCAGCGCCCATGCCCGCCACGGCCAACGAGCCAGCGGCCATGCCCGCCACGGCCAACGAGCCAGCGGCCATGCCCGCCACGGCCAACGAGCCAGCGCCCATGCCTGCCACGGTCGGCGAGCCAGCGCCTGTAGCCTCGACCGTCCCCATGGCCACGTCCCCTGTTGGCCGAGGATGCAAGAGAAGGAAGAGGGCCCCTTCTCCCCAGTCTCGTCTTGTGCTCAAGACCGCAGAGGTTCCCTCAGTCTTCCACAGCTCTACCGACCTCTGCTCCACCCCCAGAGTCTTCCACGGCTCTGTCGGGTTCTGCTCCACCCCCAGAGTCTTCCACGGCTCTGCCGGGTTCTGCTCCGCCCCCAGAGTCTTCCATGGCTCTGCCAGCCTCTGCTCGCCCCTCAGAGCCCTCGCGGCCTCCGCCTCTCGAGTCTCCCAAGGCTCCTCCTCCCAAGCCTCCCAGGGCTCCTCTCAAGCCTCCTAAGGCTCCTCCTCCCAAGCCTCCCAGGGCTCCTCTCAAGCCTCCTAAGGCTCCTCCTCTCGAGCCTCCCAGAGCTCTACCTCCCAAGCCCCCCAGGGTTCTGCCTTTCAAGTCTCTCGAGCCTCCCAGAGTGCCGCCTCTCAGGGCTTCTCCTCCCGAGTCTTTCAAGGCTCCTCCTCCCGAGCCTCCCAGGGCTCCTCTTCTCGAGCCTTCCAAGGCTCCTCCTCCCGAGCCTCCCAGGGCTCCTCCTCTCGAGCATCTCAGGGCTTCTCCTCTCGAGTCTTTCAGGGCTCCCCCTCCCAAGCCTCTCAGGGCTTCTCCTCTCAAGTCTCTCAGGGCTCCTCCCCCCCTCAAGCCTCTCAGGGCTCCGTCCCTCGAGTCTTTCATGGCTCCACCCCTTAAGCCTCTCACGGCTTCGCCTCTCGAGCCTCTCAGGGCTCCTCCTCCCCTCGAGCCTCTCAGGGCTCCGTCCCTCGAGTCTCTCATGTGTCCACCCCTCAAGCCTCTCACGGCTTCGCCTCTCGAGTCTCTCAGGGCTCCTCCCCCCCTCGAGCCTCTCAGGGCTCCGTCCCTCGAGTCTTTCATGGCTCCACCCCTTAAGCCTCTCACGGCTTCGCCTCTCGAGCCTCTCAGGGCTCCTCCTCCCCTTGAGCCTCTCAGGGCTCCGTCCCTCGAGTCTCTCATGTCTCCACCCCTCAAGCCTCTCACGGCTTCGCCTCTCGAGTCTCTCAGGGCTCCTCCCCCTCTCAAGCCTCTCAGGGCTTCCCCTCTCGAGTCTCTCAGGGCTCCTCCTCCCCTCAAGCCTCTCAGGGCTTCGTCTGTCGAGTCTTCCAGGGCCCCACCTCTAGAGCCTCTCGAGTCTTCCATGACCTTTTTCCCCGAGCCTCTCACGGCTCTACTCCCAGAGACTCCAGAGCTTTCTATGGCTCCGCCTCTCGGGCCTCCTACGGCTCTACCCCCCGAGACTACAGAGCCTGCCAGGTCATCGCCTCGGCGACCTCCCATGGCGCCACCTCCATTGGCTCCACCTCCTGAGCCTTCCAGGCCTTCCCCCCTAAAGCCTCCTTCGGCTCCACCTCTAGAGCCTTTCAGGCCTTTGCCCCTAAAGCCTCCTTCGGCTCCACCTCCAGAGCCTTCCAGAACCCCACCTCCAGAGCTGCCTACAGTGCCGCCTCTGACGGCACTGCCTTTCACGGCTCAGCCCGGACTTCCTGACCCTCTCCCTGTCCTGTGGCCTCTTCCCTGGCCTCCGGACCCTATTCCTGTCTGGTGGTCACCTTCCAGACCCCCGGACCCAGTCCCTGTCCTCCAGTCGCCTTCCAGACCCCCTGACCCTGTCTCTGCCCTACGGCTGCCCCCTAGATCTCCCGACCACCTGCCTGTCCGCTATGTTCCCCCAGACCTTGCCTTGATACTGCCCATTGACCCCATGGACTGTCTCATTTCCCTCTGTGCCCCTTGGACTGCCCTCAATTTTGTTTGTGTGTTTTGTGGGTTGTCTGTTCAGGATTTTTTGTTTGTTGGGTTCGTCCAGCACCACTTCCTCGCAACCGAGCGCGGCCGTCAGGAGCCGTCCGTTTTAGAGGGGGGAGTACTGTCACGAACCCCGCTCCCTCGCTCCGCCCCCTCGAGCTCCCACGCTCGTTCCGCCCCCTCGAGCTCCCACGCTCGTTCCGCCCCCTCGAGCTCGCACGCTCTTTTTGCTCGCTCGAGCCCTCATGCCCACTTTGCAATCTCCCTTCCTCGAGTTTCTCACGTGTTTCCAATCCCCCAGAACATTATGACCACCTGCACTCGCGTCATCTGCACTCCTGCACATTAGTTTCACCTGCACTCGTCTCATCACCTGTCATGGTTTACACCTGCACTTGCCCCTATATATATCACTACCCTTTTGTCTCACGGTTGTTGGTTATTGTATTTAGTTTCCCGTGTCTTTGCCCCCGCTAGTCTCGTCTAGTTTTGACCTCCTCTCGTTCACCTCTTAGCTTGCCAGCTCCCCTTGTTCCCCTGTCTTTTGCTCCCACTTGTTATTCTTATTCTGATTACCCTGGCTTTGACCCCCTACGCTCTCGTTGACCACTCTCTCCTGGATTTGCCCCTTTACCCTATCTTGATTCCCCGGCTTCGATTTAACGCTCACCCTGACCATTCTTCACTGGATTTGCCCTGTTTTTGTACTGTTGCCTGCTTTGTTGGAATAAAGCAGTTTTCTCCGACATTGTGACTGTCTCGTCTTGTGTTTGTGTGTGCGGGTTACAAATACACTAGTTTCATAAAAAAACACTCAGAAATTATTTTCAAGTAAATGCTAAGCACAGTTTTAACTTTAATTAGAAAATTTCAAGTAAAGTTGACTTTTAATACAATTTATTAAGCAAATTTTACTCACTCTTTGTTAGCGCATTTTACTTCAAATGTAGCACTGAATTAAGCCATGCTTTTAAAAGTGCTAACATTTCAATCCTTTTTTAACATACTTAGTCATGTAGCACATGACACACGTAAGCCTTCCACAGGGAAGTTTCATGCATGCTACATGTATGCAGTCTATTAGACTTCACCTAGCTTTAATGGCAATAGAAAGAAGAAGATCCAGCACTGCACACAAAGACCTGATAACTTGGTGCACAAAAAACATTGACAGTAACAATCAACAGATAATTTCTTTGATCATGAAAGGGTTATTTTGAGTAGAAAATCAACTCCAGACTTCACAAAAGTGCAAACAGTGAAACCATTCAAGCATTCAATTGCTGGGAATACCAGCTTCGAAAATGTATGTAAATTGTACTTATTTAATTTACCCGTGAAATTTACTCAAATTAGCAAATAATTATTTTCTATTTCAGAATGGGTATTTGATTCACACTGTAAAGATAACAAACTATTATAAATAATATTTACTTATTAGCCAGAGCATTCACTTTTACATGTAAGAATTTAGTAAAAATTTTGAATTTACTTAATATTGTCAAGTTCATGCTTAAACTTATTAAATGTAAATATTACTTAATCTTCTCTGCTCCTTCACTTCACTACACAAACATTATTCAGCTTGTATTCCAAGTTTTCTGAAGCCAAATTATAGCTTTGAGTTAAAAACAGGCTGAAATTTAATTCGTTATTCATTCAAAACCTTGCCTGGTCTTGCTGAAAAGAAAGACCTTTCAAGTATATTAGCAGTGCTTACTCAATGACATCTAATGCACTGTGCCTTCTGTAAATGGCTTTAATTAAGTACTCCTCACTTAATTCATTCACAAACCTCTGACACTCTCATCTTATTGAGAACGTCCTTGCATTTACAACATTAATTTATGCATAGAGTTCCAAGGAGGCCAATCAAAAGAAGGCTCTTCATTCATACCCACTCTATTTGCTTGAGTAACTGATAGATTTGTGGTCTGAATTGCCTTTTCCAAAGGAAAGTGAATGTCAGAAGTCCATTTCAAATGTGACTTTCAGAGCCTGCTGACAAAATTTTTCATCAGGCTATTTGAGCACAGAACTTTTCAACTTACTGGAAAGCATTAGGCCACTTTTTAATAGTTTACAAAATACAGTATGGCTTTAGTTATAAACAAACTACATCTGAGCTGTTTGAACTGCATTCTTTATCTTGGTGGCATTTTGGATTGTGCATAAAATCAATGGTATCAGAGAAATATAAAATAAATACCAATGGGTATTTGTTGTTGCCTGTTTCTAAGGGAACAGGCTTGTTTGATTTATCCACATCTTCTCATCCTTCTAAGAAAAATAGCTTATCCTCTGGCTGACCAGTGATGCAATGAAGGGGGATGATTACATACAGTATGTGACAGTATAAACCCTACAATAAAATATGATTAAAAAATCTTTGAAGTACCTTATTGTACACATTAGTCTTACACAAGGTGTTGTTATTTACTTATACAATTACTACTGTTTCATTCCATTGGCCTTGTAGTCCATTAGCCCAAATGTCACTTATATTAAGGTCATGACACCATATCTATTTTTTGTGAACTTTAACACTCACCATGTCCAAGGTCCATGCACTCAGATTCAGCCCTCAAATCAGCTTTGTGTACTCTCTCACATCTTTGTAGGGAGTGGGGGCTTGTTTTTTTTTTGTGGTTGTGAGAGTGTGTGTGTGTGTGTCTCAGAGTCATGAAGAGCATTTGAGGGTATGCAATTCAAACCTTCCTTGCCCGTTGCCCCCAAGATAATATTTTTGATAGAAATCAAAATATATTTTGAGATCCAGGTTATAGACCTTATCTATCTATCTATCTGTCTGTCTGTCTGTCTGTCTGTCTGTCTGTCTATCTATCTATCTATCTATCTATCTATCTATCTATCTATCTATCTATCTATCTATCTGTCTGTCTGTCTGTCTGCCCGTCCGTCCGTCCGTCTGTCTATCTATTACACTCAAAACAAACATATTTGTATGTGTATTTATACTGTATATCGTGTTACGACATCCATCCTCGTATTCATTTTAATATCAAGTTTATTTCTTCTATAGTGATGTACTGAATCTGAACGTTGAATAAACATTGAGTTGAATTTAAAATTTACTCTATGTTGATGCATGTAGCGTAATAATTCAGGTATTAAGTTAAAATGTTGAGTTTTGTTTTTGTTCTTTTCTTAAGGACCCTAACGAAAATTAACCATGGCTTTACTATAATTATACTGAAGTAACAAGGACTGAAGTAACAATGACAGCTGTCACCACTGTTTTCTTGGCAGAAATCATTTGATACAATTAACTATTGTGTTACAAGAGTCATACTGTAGTTTCCATATAGTAACCTTGGATTTACAATAGTATTGTAACCATGACAGTCACCATGTTAATTTTGTGGTTACTATGATTTTACTACAAATACAATGTTTTAACTATGGTTACTGTTGTAAAACTATGGTGATTTGTGTGGGCAAATCACTTTAAGTGTCTGTTCCCAAATAGTTTATTTTTAAACTATTTAACTATCTAAATATATCTATCTATCTATATATCTATCTATCACACACACACACACACACACACACACACACACTAAACAAAAGACAGAGTTTACAGTCTGTAGGTGAAATATGCATTATTGAAAAAGCAGGAGAAAACAATACAAAGCTTGCTTACAGGGTTGTAAAATGAAAAGAGATTGTGCTTTAAAAATGTAACTTGTATTTTATTCTCACTGCCCCGCCTCGTTTTTGTACCTTCTCATTCTGAATCTGATATCGTCCCTGCTGAAGGTTACACCGCGTGCGTAAAGCGCGCTCAGATGCTGCTGCGCTCACACGCGCATGTTGCACACACGATCTGCTTTGGACCGAACTGGATATGCTCGTGTTCCTGCACACTGTACTTTAACACCTCCACAATATCACATTTTCACTTGGTTCTAATAAACAAAATGACATTTTTCCATGGAAGTAGTCACGATAGCCGGTTGACAGTGGTTGTATTCACCCGTGGAGCCGTTATTGATAGAGAAGAGGAATACAGTTTCAGTTGCTTGGATGGACGAGTGTATACGATGGAGAAAAGTGGATTGAAATGTTAAGGAATTGGATACTCCAGCTCTTGGATGAAAGTTGCGACTTGACGGTACGTTTCGTTTGTGAACTGTAGTTTTCCAGTTACTTATTAACAGCTGTTTATTAGTTATTAAGCACATTATACAGACACTTTCGGACGAACTTTACACCACTGCTTGATAAAAAAAACAAACATTCGTTTTGGAATTCGTATTGACTGACTGTAATCTTTTCCAAATAATTCAAGCGCTTTCTGAAGTAACAAAATAGCTGTTATTTATCTTTGCGAGCGATGTTGTGTGTGTCTGTGACAGAAAGAGGGAGAGACTATATGATATAGAGGGAGAGAGAGAGACTAGAGCGCAAGGGAGAGGCAATAGGGCTGAAACAATTTGTTACGATATTTACTACTTTTCGTTTCTAAATATGAATTCGTTTTTTAAATTATCGTGAACTTTGCATCATTAAAGAATAATTACACACCACTCAATTTGCCTCCCTAATTATTATTTTGTTTCTTAGTTTGAGCGTGCTTAAGTGCTCTATTTCGTTAAAGCCATCAGTAAACAATCATTATTTTCTAATTGGCCAAAAACAACACGTTATAACGGATACAAGCCTAGCGAAAAGTGTAAGACCCTCTCTCAGCTTTTGATTTTATGATTTGATTAAAATGTGTTTGCACACTTATCTAGAGATAAATGTAGCTACTAAATTGTACTGATTCAAAATCCTGTCATAAACCCAACACACATAAACTCAATCACAAATTATAATGCAAGCCAAATGGTTGAAATTAGATTTTTATAAGCCTGAATTTTGAGGAAAATAAGGATGAAAAAGCTTGATGTAGTTTAGCAGTGATTCATATTTCTTCCTTTGCAGGCAGTGTCAAGATTTTATGATCAAGACTGACACTTGAGAAGTCTAAAGAGGCAATTAGGTGGAAAAAAGCCAATAAGGGTTTAGTGTTGGTCCATTTACACAAGGGCTGGTAACATCAGAAATACTGAATATTTTAACAGGTGATATATTGATATTGCAGTTCTGCCTTCTAACATTTGTTCATATACACATACCTGACCGATGTTACATTTCAGGTTCAAGTCATCTTGCCTCTCTCTTTTCCTTTTTATATCCTTCTGTTTGACATAAAAGCAGTCAAGCCTGTGTAAAATAATCAAAATCACTATACTGTATTCATATGTGCATTGTTCAAATTGCATTTGCTACAGCAATACACAATTCTTAAAACAAAGAGTCAGGTGTTGCCATCAAAATTAGCTTTAGTCACTGTGAGAAAATAGATATGGTCAGGAAAGCATATTAAAAATGTCAGTATTCATCATCCAGCACTGTTTTATTGCCACACAAGCCTCATGTTAAAATCATGTCTGACTATGTTGCATAAAGAAGGTTTCCTGTGATGATAAACATTTATCCATAGTTGATTACAGGAAACTGTTTTGCTGCATCCAAACATGTATAATGCAAGCTTATGAGTTAAACAGACACATTTTTATGTTAACTATGGAATTATTTATTTTTCTACTTTATGGAATGATATACGCTCACTGAGCACTTTATTAAGAACACTGTGGTCCTATTAAAGTGCCCGAAATGGTCTTCAGCTCTTGATTACCATCTGCCTCAAGGTTTTTTTGTCTTGTGCATTCTGAAATGCTATTCTGCTAACTGCAATTGTACAGAGGGGTTCTCTGAGTTACCGTAGCCTTTCTGCCAGCTCAAAATAGTCTGGCCATTCTCCTTTGAACTCTCTCATCAACAAGTTGTTTCTGTCTGCAGAATTGCAGCTCTCTGGATGTTTTTGGCACCATTCTGAGTAGACTCTAGAAATTGTTGTGCGTGAAATTCCCAGTAGATCAGCAGTTTCAGAAATACTCTAAACAGCCTGTCTGGCACCAACAATCATGCCACGGTTGAAATCACTGAGATCACATTTTTTCCCTGTTTTGATGGTTGAAATGAACATTAATTGAAGCTCCTGACCTGTATCTGCATAATTTTATGAATTTCACTACTGCCACACGATTTGCTAATTAGATAATTGCAAAAAGTGCTCAGTGAGAGCATATAGCCAAAGCATTATCTTGTCCCTGTCACGTCTAGATGTGTTCATGTTCATGTTTTGTGTTAATGTCTTTTATTTTGAAAAGTAGTTCCATGTCATGTTATTCCCTGTTTCCCTGCCATGGCATGTGATTTCCTGTTTCTATGTCAAGTCATGTGATTGATCCTGTTTCCCTCATGTATTTAAGTCTCATGTTTCCATTGTATCAGGGTCAGGTATTGTCATCATCTGTTCCTGCCTGTCATTGCTTGCCAGCCTATGTTACAGTCCCTTCCATATTAAAGCTAAAATAATTGACCACAAAATCTATTTTGACATACAAAATAACTTGAGTAGACAAGTAGACCTCCGTTCTGAGTTTGATATCATTGTGATGGCCAGAATGGATCCATTTGTCATCCAATGCAAATTCATTCCATTCATTTCCTCATTATGGCTATAATAAGGCACATGCTGATCTCACTCAAATTTTGTAAAATCTGCTAAAGCTCACACATCCATATATGTAATGATTAACAACTGCTCACTGTAGAGCACATTTTTCCTCCAATTTACTGAGACAGCATGTAGTACAGGCTCTTTTGTTGCAATATTTTATGAAACACTTTTTCCTCCCTGTGTCCAACAGTTATTTAGCTGATGCTGCTTATGTTTCCATATGTATGCTTGGACAGCATACAAGGAGAACAGCAAGGAGGGAGGAGACTTCTGTCCTAGTTAGTCAAGTCACATCCAGAGCTCAAACACTGGCTTTCCAGGACAGCTGCGTGAACAATTAACCATAAGTAAAGGATGGTCTTTGCACAGTGTATCTGCAGTGTAAGGCCATGGCCCTGTGCCTTCTATTGAAAGCTTGTACTCCGGTGTTCATATAGAAGATTGATTTTTCATGGCAAAACATGGTGGGTTATTCTGCTTAATCTGGTGAATGTGACAAGAAAATGTGATTTAAAGGTGCACTCAGTTATATTTGTGTTTATGTTGCGCAGGCAACTAGCAGCATACATGTAGCATCACACAAAAAAAGAACTTCTCAGAGTTATTGATACAATTGCACTTTTTTGCAATTAATTAGCCATGATTAATATATTTCGTGAAAGGGTCCACCATTTCTCTGACAATTACAGGTGAAAAGTAATAAATTACAACTACTCTCTTTACAGTACTTGAGAACATGTTTAAAATTTTTCTACTTTTTAAGTATAAATAAATAATAGTACATTTATTTGAGTTGATTAAAAGTGAAGTATTCAACTTCGCTACAGTTATTTATCCCCATAACTACAAAGTAAAAACAACAACAACAAAAAAAAAAAACATGTTTTTTGGGAAAAATAAATCTCCATGTTCCCTTTCTGTCACTTACTCGATGTTGTGTCAAATGAAGTGACACAAGGGGTCTTCCTTGGCAGCCTCGTGTACCTCTGAACTTCAGAAAAGGCCAATTGGCAGACAGAATTTGCATGTCCAACGCGCGGATATACAGTTATAAAGGGAAGCGGGCATATGTCTGTCAGTCAGATAAATACCACTTAAAAAAAATATTTCAAACCATAAAAATTATTTGCAGTTAATGAATTTGGCAGTATTTTTGTTCAGTTTTATGCATCCTTGGTGAAAGTCATCAAAAATGTCTGTGTGTTCTAAAAATGGAAGCGTATATATTATATATAATATAATTTGCAAAAAGTAACTTGTAACGTAATTGAATAGTTTTTCGGCAAACTACATATTTATTCTTACTTGAGTCATTATATTTCCCAGTATTTCTACTTGTAATGAAGTGATTTATTTCTTCAGTAGCAGTACTTTTACTTAAGTAAAAAAAAAAAAAAATCAGTACTCTTTCCACCACTGGACAAGCGCTTGCTTTTTACAATGAGAATCTGTAGGAGTAATGTTTGTTTGAGTAGTTTTATTCAGAATTTTATAGAAATTATCCAGGAAATAATTTTTTTAATAATTTTTTTAAATGTTTTCTTTTTTAAATCTTGAGAAGAGCTTACTGTAGATTAAACTGTGTCAGCCCTTATTCCCAAATGAACATCAGCAAGGACACCTGTTACGCTGAGCAGAGATAGCGGAGAGAGACGAAGGTTGAGGATCCACTTGCAGTATCTTTATTAACTGATAAACACAAAGGAACACCCGCAATGGGGAAGTAAACATGAACAGAGCACAAGGGCAGGGACCACAGACCAGGCTAACTACAAACCTAAACATTCACTAACAAAACAACGATTGACAGTGACTGAACAAACAGACAGGGTATAAATACATGAAAGGGCCAATGAACAAACAGAACTCAAAATAACATGACAAGGTGCTAAATAGAAACCAATGAGAAACTAACGAGGACAGGTGAAAACAATGAACAATGAACACGAGGGCTAACAAGACTGTGGAGTTACAGACGGGTCAAAAGTGAAAACTATGGAGTAACGAAAGTGACAAAAATGGAAGACAAAGGGGAAACAGTAGAACAAGACAAGGTCATACATTACAACACCAAGCTATATTGAAGCTAATAACTTAACTTAGTAAAGGCGATAGTAAATAAAGAATTCACAGCATCATAGTGAGCGTGTTATGAAATGGTATATGCAGTTCTGTTCACTTACACTAATATTATCGGGTGTGTAGTCTCGCATAGCCAGAACTGGGCTCTATAGCTGTTTAAATTTTCAAAGAACCGCCCACTTAGACAGGAAAAGCCATCTAACTGAAACGTAAAGCAACCAATCACATTAGGTTTTGTCATTACAGGGTGTTTAGGGGCGAGGTTGTCTGAGATCTATCATACTATAATAAAAGACGACATGGGGGAAAGATAATTTATATTCACCTTATTCAGCACCGCCCCTTTTCAGTGCTCCACACTTCCATGTTTTGTCTCTTAACCTCAGGTTTGCATTGAAGCTTCTGAGAAGAGTCGATCAAAATGGATTAGGTGTGAGAGCAGAGAAAGTATTTTTCACCAAGAGTTGACAGTGTGAGTCTACATCACCCCTTTATTACATGAAAATGCGAGTGAGGTGTTTTTCTGTCACTGTATATGTTAGTTTTTCCTGATGCCCAATGATGTAATTTGGACCAGGCAGATCACATTCAGACAGCTATGACACATTGCACTTTTTCATGATAAAAACTTTTTATTGTTATCTGTGCAATTCTGCTTAATTTTTTAGGTTTCAACTTGTTAATAATTTGCAGCTCATATTATTTCACATGCATGTTCATAACATTAAAGGAAATTACTTTTGTAATTTTCAAAATTAATTTGACACCCTATATTTTAAAAGGCTTGAAAAAATTTAAGAGTAAATATAAGATAATTAATACTAAGTTTGGTGCCAGTCACATGAATCCTCTAGGAGGAGTATTCAAAATTTCAGGGCCTGGAATTTTCAAATAATGCATATTCAATCCATAATGGTTGACTTCCTGTTGGGTGGAGCTAATGACTGTAATTTTGAAAGTTGTCCAGCTTGATGAGATCAATATATGTAGCAAGTTTGGTGACCGTAGAAGAAATTGACCACACCACTTTTGTCAAAAGGTTGCATTACAGTGCTCCCCAGCAACGCCCATGTGTTAACATTTGCCCAGGCCTAATGGCTGACAACTCTGATGGGAGTATATCATAAAAATTCAGGCATTCCAAGTACCTCAAAAACATGTGAATATACATAAAAAAGGAATAATTGTATTTAATGAATTGCCATGGCAATACTGTTTAAAATATCAAGTATCACTTCAGAATTTTAAATCTGCACTGTCTTGAGACATAAGAGTGATGTAAGTCTGTTAAAAGTGCCACACTTCCACCAGTTGGTGGCGTAACGACCGTAACCCACAATAGCCAATCAATGTAATCAGCCCATAAGGCCAAAAATGTGGCTCAATTTTGATGTAAACAGAACATATGAGACACTTCCTTTTTCCTTTTTTTACATTATCATGTTGCCATTGCAAAACCATTCGATAAATCAAAAATCCATTCACATTTTAGCATCATCACTGTCTTGGCATGATGTCACCCACATTTGTACCTGTAACATGAAATCCCTAGGAGAAGTATTTCAAATTCCAGAGCATGCATTTTTCCAACAATCCAAAATGGCCGACTTCCTGTTCCTGCTTATGACTGTGAGCACGAAAGTTGTCCGGCTTGATGAGATCTATATGTTTTCAAAGTTTAGTGACAGTAGCTCAAACGGAATATGCTACAGAGCACCCCAAACATTTTTTATTTTTAACAAACTTCTTTTACGTTGTCATTATGGGGTATTGTTTGTAGAATTTTGAGGAAAATAATTAATTTAATCAATTTTGGAATAATGCTGTAACATATACAAATATGGAAAAAGTGAAGCGCTGTGAATACTTTCCGGATGCACTGTAAATTGTCCATGAGCGATTGCGGAGCTTTAATGGACGCGAAAAACACGTCTTGTGTAAACTTCCCCTAATTTACGTGACACAGCACAAGTTGCAGTTTTATGAAAGTTACTTCTCAAAATGTTGCTTTTTGTTTCTGTTGATTTTAGGTATCCAGTTCATCCAACACCGTTTGTTCTCTGTGTTGTTAAGTATCCCAATACTGTTTTACTGTCCAGTTTAACTGGCCAATTCACTGGACTCAAAAGAATGATTCATTCATGAAACAGCCAACAGAAATATAGGAAACATGTAATAATTGCTGCAATATTGTCAGTGAAAATGTCTCTCAGGTAGGTCAAGGTATGAACAGTGCGTACAGCCGTACAGCTGCAGGCACCACTGAGTTGCACCAAAAGTGAGTAGTATTTTTAGTTGTAAATTATGTAATATAGTCAGCAAGATTGTATGTATAATTAACTTCATCCCCTAATGCAAATCCCAACTGTAAACCTAACCATCAGTGGAGTAAAAATGTTATTTTAGAGCAAAAATGCTTCATCTGAATCACACTCACCAGGGCGATAACCACCATAGATATATAGGGGGACATAACCCCCCAATATTCATAATAGTGCTCTTCTAATAAGGGTTTCTTTCCATAGTTGATTATTAAATTCTGAATATGTGGGTACATCCTTGGCACTTACCATTGTTTATGTGAACACAATTACTTCCTATCAGCAGTGCAAGAGGGAAAGGTGATCACAGCGGAAATGAGACAAAAATTTAGATGGCCGATGTCGTTTTCAGTAATTCGGACGTATTTTTGGAAGCTGCATGTTGATTTCATATGTGATCATGTTTGGAAAAGAAAATCACTAATGTGATTGTTTCAACTAGATGCAATTAGATTAAATGGAGAGGAAATAGAGATGTTTGCTTAAGTCTCCTGCTTTTCAGATTATACTTTGAAAAAGACCCTAGTACTCTCATATGAAGAGATCTCAATAATGACACAAACTGTACTCAGGTTGGTCAGGACTCTTAAGTCTGCAATCAAAAGTCTGAGATTTCATTATTAATACGATTATAACATGAAACATTTCTCATCAAATACTTAAAAAAACAAATTGTATGCTACAGTAATGTTGTAGCGCTGTACTCCTACTCTTATGTCAGCTATTGTCTTATTTGAGTCTATTCTTAGTTCTCCTGGGGCTACGATTATGTCTCTTGAACTA
The DNA here is from genome assembly GCF_025860055.1 of Xyrauchen texanus. Taxonomy (NCBI): domain Eukaryota; kingdom Metazoa; phylum Chordata; class Actinopteri; order Cypriniformes; family Catostomidae; genus Xyrauchen; species Xyrauchen texanus. The sequence goes on from NC_068311.1 coordinate 19,056,330, forward strand.
AGAAAGAGCAACCTCCGAGCACTAAAGTTTCCTCTGTTAAAATACCATAACATCGAAAAAAAATTACACCCTTCAGCTGTAAGAAATAATTAACTGGATTTCTTAAATGAAAAATCTAATTTGTCTATGATTTTAGGGCCTCTACGTGGCCTTAACCATCTACATCTGATGGAAGTCTTCAAAGAGTATGCCTATAATGAGAGCTTCTTTGAAAATGGATCCCAGGACTTCAATGCTACGGAACAGGGGAGGAAGCACCAGTACAATTACTATGCCATGCTTCTCACGCTGCTCATTTTCGTCATTGTTTTTGGCAACGTGCTGGTGTGTATGGCTGTCTCCAGGGAGAAAGCCCTGCAAACCACCACCAACTACCTGATCGTCAGCCTGGCTGTGGCAGACCTACTCGTGGCGACACTCGTTATGCCATGGGTGGTATACCTTGAGGTAGGTTCCAGTAATAATTTTACATTGAAATGAAACCTATTCCAAAAAGTAGAACCTGTGTGGTCTGTAATAATGCAAGGGAATTTTATCAGATTGATTTCTGATTCTAAGACTGTAATTTCTTTTGCCATCTGCTTCATAACTCATAAGAGTCAATCTGCATGAGAATTAAATAAGAAGAGCTGCAGGCACCAGAGTGTATTAAACCTCATTGCAGCCAATCAATTTGTAGTAGCCGCTAGCACATCTCATCATTTCCACAGGTTTTGCCATTATCACAATGGTTGTATTAGAGAAACCTTCCTTGTGTATATCATTGAGCCATACTTATTACTAAAGCTATCAAATTACAAGCAAAATCTATAGGCTGAAATGTACATTCAGATCATAACCATGACTCAAGTTTTTCTGATCCTAATGCAATCAGGTTGATAATGCTATTTAAACTGGGCTCCAAGTCTGAACTATAAATCAAAAGTAACACTTCATATGCAGCACATACAATTTACAGCTTTTTCATTGTTATAACATGTATATTAAAAGGATTCTACAACATGTTGTTTTCTTTTATAGGTCAGAATTGTGGAACCACATTCTCAGTCATTTGTTTCAGTCATTACTTATTTAGATAGCATTACTCAAAAACTGCTGAGAGTTGGTTGAAATGAAATGTAATAATTGTATTGCACTGAGAAGGAGTCTTATTTATTAGCTAAATTAGAAAACATTGCTGCGTTGTGTCTTATATAAATCCTCAATTATTTTTTTAGGACTGATAAGATATTTTTGTATATTAGCTGTCACTCCAGAAGATGCTTGGCTTTGTGTAAACAACTTTTAAAAAATCTTCAGAACACGCTGAGATATGAGTCATGAAAATCCTTATCCATCAGATTTATCGTGTTAGATTAGCTGTTTATTATGCACAGCTATGTAAAAAGGTTTGCTTGTTGGATGGACCTCTCTCTCTCTCTCTCTCTCTCTCTCTCTCTCTCTTTCTGTCCCAGTGTTTTTATCAACAGCTATGTCTGAGAATGAGAGTAGTGAGGCTCATTTCATCTGAGTTAGGCGATATGGTAATGAACTGATTCCGGCAACACACAGCTGCTTTCATTAGAGGTGTCAAATAATTCTTTAATCAATGACAGCGATGTAAACTCCAGAGTCAGGGACCTATAAGCCCATCAAGAGGTATGCGTGTCCCTCAGCTTGCCTGCGGACACACATTAATCAGAAGCAGCTCACAGCTCAAGAGTTCTGCCAGCCAACTTGGGAGCTGCAAACTGTGCATGAGGCTGATCTGTGCTATATTGCTTCTCTGCCAGTGTTATCGCCTAAACCAGAGAGAACGCCAATATTTTATTGGTTAAATCATCATTACCTAGTGTAGTGGCTGAAACTATTGCAAATTGACTCCCAGACTTTTAAACGAGACAAGCAAGTGGTTCCCATAGGAAAGAGCATTCATAATCTCCGTTGTTTCTACAAAATACTGTAGCAGCAAAACCAAATTATCTGAGCTATGCTATCCACATTCATTTTATAGCTCCATACTGTTACTGTGTGTCAGTATTTGTCTTGTTTGTGTCTATTTTTATTTCTCCGATAGAGAATGACATAATGTAAATTTTTTGTTGAAGTATCCCATTAAATAAAACATATTTAGGAACTCCATTATGACTCCTGAGCCATATATATATATATATATATATATATATATATATATATATATATATATAGTTTATTATGGAATGCTTGCAGAGTGTTTCTGGCAAGTCACTAACTCTAGTGTCAGTAAAGTCAAAAACATGTGTGCAGTGTAGGTTTGCATTCAGATCTATTATATTATAATTAGAAGAGCTTTTTGTCATCCATTTCTGTTCTCCCAGGTGGTGGGAGAGTGGCGGTTCAGCACAATCCATTGTGACATCTTTGTCACCCTGGACGTGATGATGTGCACAGCGAGCATACTTAATCTGTGTGCCATCAGTATTGACAGGTAGGTGTTGCTTCTCTGATATTACAAGTTCAGACTAATGCTGACTGAGACTAAATTTGGTTCCTCTACCCAAAAGGCCGAAAAACTCAGCTTTTACACCTAAAAATAAACAAATTCTGGTGCTCAGGATGTATTTATGTGGACTGTATTACAAACTAAACAATATTATATAAGTTGATGAAAATACTTATTATATAAATACTATATACATATATACAGTACATGTGTCCTTTATTGGTATTCAACTGGTAAATAAAAAACCCAAAATGGGTCGTTGGTCTGTTCTGATAATAAATGCAACTAAATATACTAGCATGCATAGATAGGATAGCAACTATCAACTTTAAATCAAGGATAAACGGTTACCATATATTTTGTTGTTTATGTCTAACGCTGGCATCTGATCAAACTCTTCAGTATTTTGGTGCAAATGTTGATTTATTTACTTTACTTAATAGAAGTTAGCCAAATTAGGCATCTGCTAAAATAGACAGGTTGTATGACATCCTGAAAAACCACAAACAAAATTACCGTATAAAGAAAATAAGACTAAAAATGTAAAAAGAAACAAATGACCCAAAATGCATTAAATATGCGTTCACTTTTGAAACTTTTTGCTTCAAAAGCAAGTTTTCTTTTGTTTCTTCTCCTCTGGGGAACACCAACATGTAGTGTCATACAGGTACATCACAGTTCACATGCAGAGCTGTGAAGTCATTATAAGCAAGTTGCATGCAAATGGGGAAATATGTTACAGGTCAGGGCTGTAAGATAAAAGTAAATCCACCTTGTCTGTTATCTTCCACAGGTATACAGCAGTAGCCATGCCTATGTTATACAACACACGGTACAGCTCAAAGAGGAGGGTCACTGTCATGATTTCTGTGGTGTGGATTTTATCTTTTGCTATATCATGTCCACTGCTGTTTGGACTGAATAATACTGGTACGTATAGGAAAAATATTCACTTTTGACTAGTTTGTCAATATTTCAGTAGAAAATTCTGTCATTTACTCAACCTCATTCCAAACACTTATGACTACCTTTCTTTTGTGAATCCAAGGGACACTAGACCCCCAAATATATATATATATATATATATATATATATATATATATATATATATATATATATTTGTTTTTAAATTCATATTTTTTAAAGTCTGTTCTCAAACAAATCGCACCAAATTTGTGAAACTGAGAAAATAAAATAAAGAAACATATATAAATGGCAATTTGATTTAATTGGCTGCATTGCTGTCAATCAACTCCACTAGAAACATCCTCAGCACAGTTGTTATGAACGTGTGGAATGCAGGAGAAGGCAGACGGGTGGTTTTGATCCAATTGCGGTTTTATTAAATAATAATAGAAGGAACACAAAACACTGGAACAAAATAAAAGTTCCACGATGGGAAAAGTAACTCAAACACAAACTAACACATGGGTGAAAAGAACACTAACACTGGAACAAATAAAAGGTCCACAGTGGGAAAATGAAATTAACACACGAACACGAAACATCCACGAAGGGCAAGGCTATCCTCGAACGAACAAACATGGGAACAAGAGCAGGCATAAAACATTGGAAAACATGAAACATCACTGTAACACAGTTAAAGGATGGGCAAGGAGGAGGCGAGAACCGGCTTTTCAATATAAATTATATTTTAATGAGAAACTTAAAAGACGACATAAACACACACACGACGGACATGTCCGCTAACGATCTCTCTCTCCCGCACGGCCCACTGCAGTCAGCCTTTAAACCTCACGGAGGCATAATTAGCCTAATACGGGACCGGGTGTGTAGGATCACGACCCGGCCCCGCCCTCCACCCTGCCACATTCCTCCCTCGTTCTCTCAGGCTGGGGAGCCCCCGGCCTGACGTACACCCCCCCCCCCTCTTTCCCTGGGGGAGGGCGCGCCTTCCGCACTGACTGCCGGCAGGTCATCCCCATCTACCTGGACGAGGGAGGGGATAAGAGGAGGGAAACAGAAATGATTAAAATGGGAGGGTACTCCTGTAACGGTGTAGTACCCCCCCAAAAACGCAGAGCGACAGTGAGATAGAGAGGAGAGAGAGATGAAAAAAAAAAAAACTTACTCGCCAGTTCTCCGATACGCCGCAGCTTGTTCCTCGGCCACTCCTCCACCCTTTATCGGACGACAGCCGCGCCTCTCCAGGCGGATCTGAGGCAGTCCTCCAGCCCCTGGCGGATGGAACACCCCGCCGCGTTCTCGGGGACTAGAAGGGGTCTCCCCCGCCCCTGGCAGCGGTTCTCTCGCTCCAGGCGGTCGGCAGTGAGCCCCTCCCCACTCGCGGTCGGCGGTCTTAAACCCCGCCGTGTTTCAGCGGCCGGTAGGCGAATCCTCCGCCCCTGGCAGCGGCCCTGACTGCTCCAGGCGGTCGGCTAGGAGTCCCTCCTCCCCTCGCGGTCGGCGGCCATCGTCCTCGTTCAGGTGGCTGGGCTCCTCGTCCCCCGGCAGATGGCCGCGGCTGCTCCGTTGGGGTGGACGGTAGTGGCGAGAACTCTACTACGGCGTATCCCTCCTCCTTCCCGGGCTTCGGCACCAGTGTAACACAGTTAAAAGATGGGCAAGGAGGAGGCGAGAACCGGCTTTTCAATATAAATTATATTTTAATGAGAAACTTAAAAGACGACATAAACACACACACGACGGACATGTCCGCTAACGATCTCTCTCTCCCGCACGGCCCTCTGCAGTCAGCCTTTAAACCTCACGGAGGCATAATTAGCCTAATACGGGACCGGGTGTGTAGGATCACGACCCGGCCCCGCCCTCCGCCCTGCCACAATCACATACAACAATCGACGAGGGAAAGGAAAACAAACAGGGTTTAAATACACGAGGTGATGGAACTAAACGATAAACAGGTGAAAAAAATGAGTGAGTGCTGGAAGGTGGTGAGGGCAAGGAAAGATGGGAAGTGTAGTTTTCTTAGACAAGGACTGGTGAAAACACGGGCCGGACAACAGGGAAACGTGACATGTAGTGTGACGTGCTGAGTGAAACAGAAAACACAGTGCGGACAACAAGGGATCGTGACAACAGTAGTCTGCCGGTGTAGAGAACAATTGAGTTCCCACGGATAATTCAGTTTCCGTTGCGATTCTATTGACTGAAATACATTTTAATGGGTACTCTATTCAGTGCCTTATTATAAATCCTACAAAATTGCTTCATCATGTATATAACTATGTATATACAACAATAAATTTTCTTTAGATGTTATACATAATAAAATCAATAAACCCACAATTTTGGAAATCTGCTCCACTTTTTTTTATTTTTTTATTATTATTGATCAATTGTCACACATTATACATACATTTCTGCATATACATGGTGAAATTATTTATTTTTCACATATCCCAGCTAAGCTGGGGTCAGAGTGCAGGGTCAGCCATGATACCGCACCCCTGGTGCAGATAGGTTCAAGGGCCTTGCTCAAGGGCCCAATAGTGGTGTCTTGGTGGTGTTGGGGCTTGAACCCCTGACCTTCTGGTCAGTAACCCAGAGCCTTAACCACTGAGCCACCAAAGCCCATAAGTGGGCAAGGGAGGTTTCTGCTGACAGTCCCTCAACCCCTTGATTTTGAACGGGAGTGAGCCTACACATATGTACATTTCAGGAGGCTCCATATCCCAAAATGTAACTTGATTGTGACATGACAGCAGATCATGCTTAACCTACACACACCCCACACAACTTTAGTGTATGATGGAAGGGACAGCTGTAAGTGAAGTTAGGTAAATTAAACTATTTAGAGGAGTTATATTGAGATTGAACTGCACAATACTTGTAGCTACCTTAGGCTGACTGTTTGATACACAGTCAAAGCCTTTGTGTGTCCATTGTAATGTTACCATTTTGTGTTTTCATGTTACCAACAGACAAGATTTATATATTAGCCTCTAAATTTACAAAATTACATTAGCCTTATTGCACGAGCAGATCAAGGGATTCCAAGTAGGTATTTCTGCAACCCGGAGATCTCCAAACAGGAGTGGAAACTCCAACAGAGGGCGGGGAAACTCCAGAAGGGGCAGGGTTAAACCAGAAGGAGGTTGGGCCCAATCCAAAAGTGGGCAGCACTTCCAACCATGGTAAGGGTCAGGGCAAGGGTTGGTTTAGGGGCTCTATATGTCTTTCAAAGTCACCTTCAGCTTGCTCTCAAGAGATCTAAATACAATTATTTAATTATAAATTTGTATATACAATTTACAAACTACACAGTGATCACTCTAAGACTTTATAGTTTCATTTTTTTTAATGCATGATTTCCTGTAAATCTGCTATGTGTGCTGTGAAAAGTGCTATACAAATAGAAATTACTTGACTTGAATATATCCATCTCAGGGATTAGGCCATTCCATTTAAACTCATTGCACTGGTTCCATTAGTAGTGGGCACTCATGCAGCGTAAACAGTAATCTACTTCCAAGTCCATGAGATGGAATGAAGTTACAGAGGAAAGGGCATACAAATTTTTTCTGGAATGCAACCCAAGCAGACTTATTGTTCATGACACTGGTAAATGACAGAGCGAGCATGGCATACTGGCAAAGCAAACAACAATTGAGTTATTTTAATTATTATTATTATTTTTTTTAAGACAACTGTTTAGTTGCATAACTAACATATTTAGTCAGATTGGTACTGGACATTGTCATATTGTGCACAAAATGGATGATCTCCCCTCAAATGCACAGAGAGTAACTTTACAGAAATCAAGAAGTCTGTTTGTATTGCACTTTTGAAGATACACATCATACGAAAGCTGCTTTAAAGAAAGAACCTCATGCCTTGGAAATATTCAGACTCACTGTGAGATTTGAGCCCAGCATTAAAAACATACTAAAGACAATACCTCAAAATGCCACTCGAGTCCCGAAATTCAAAACGAACAACTTTAATGTGCTGCTTCTCTGTTGTGGAAAATTAAAGCTAAAGTGCATGAATGTCCATTCACTCTCACTGTAATCTCTGGAAGTCCAGACGCCTTCAACTCATTCAACCCATACAGCCCCTCAACAGAATAAAGATGCAGATCACAGGATTTTAGGCTTTTTTTATTCATATGCCTGCTAAGTCATTTGTTTTTATACAGTGTTTAGGTGACTGAAGATAGCCTCTGAAATGATTGTACTCACATTATTTCATTGGAACTCTTGCTAGTTTGGCATCAGTGCATATTTTATAAAGTTGTAGAGAGGCTACTGCATATTTTTCTTGCAAGCTGCCACTTCTCCTTGCCTATTCGTACTTATGTGTTTGTATTTCTTTTTTCAATCCATTCAGTATCATGCCTAATTGTTATATAGGTAGGCATTTGTTCAGCTTATGTCCAAATAAAGTTATACTGTATGGAAAGCTAGATAGCAGTTCACTATTGATAAAAGAAACAGAGATGTTAACAGAAAACACATGCTTTGTGTTTTTTATAAAATAAGATTTTTAGTTTTTTAGTTTTTTGCATGTTTTAAGTTTTGTAGTGTAGTGTTTTTCTGGCTATGCTGCTTCATATAACACAAAAACATTCTGGAAATCTGTAGTTCTTAAATCTAATTCATACTTGCACATATTCAAACATCAGTCATCAGGGACCAGATTCACAAAAGTTCTTAAGAAGAAATTTCTTCTTAACTACCATTTTCTTCATAATTTGTAACTTAAGAGAAAAGATACGATTATTTTGTATTCCCAAATAAACTTCTTTAGAAAGTTCTTATTTTTTTCCTAAGATTGTTCTGAAGAAAAAAATGTAAGAAGCACTAAAATTCTTGAATAGAACGTTCTTAAATATCATTGTAAATAACATTTTAAAGTCAGGATAACCTCGCAGTTGTCTTAAATTCTAAGTAGTAAGAAGTTTAATGAATTTACTACTTTTCATGTTGAGTCTGAAGTCACAGTGGGCTGTTAAGTACAGTAGAAATTTTATTTTAGACCAAAAAAACGTTTTTGACTGTTTTGTTTAATTATATTTTAATTTTCAGCTTGTAAACAATGTAAATGTTTTCACAAAATTCAAACAATAAATGTTGTTTTAAAGCTTCTTGATGTGGTGACCAATCACGCTAATTAAAACGGATGCGCTACATAAAGCGCTCTCTCGCCGTGATCTTTAGAGTTCATAGAAACATAATAATTAGAACATTAGAAAGCATTAGAGACTTTCATTTTCACCCCCCATCCACATCCCTATCGGAGCTGGCTACAGCAGAGACAGCCTCTGCCACCCTTTCCCATTTACCCGCCTCTTCATTTCCGACGTGATTTAATTATCAAGCTTCCTAAGGAGAACTTTTTCATTTCCTCAACTATAACTTCCTGCTCTTGTCTATTGAAGTTTTTGTTTATTTTATTTTCTTTCTTTCCTCCATGTCAAATTAAAAGTTAGCAAATGGTTAGCAGGAAGTAAATTCTCCTTTGACGTTTAATGTCGTAAAACTAACCCATCTCACACACTCACAAAAAAATTAAGATGTTCTTAAGAAAACATTCTTAAAGAACTTTCTTAATTTTTTTCTTCCGAATATTTTCGTGAATCTGGCCCCTTGATTGATGTCAGTAATGCCAAACGCCATTGGATCTCACTTGTCTCACCAGTTGTGATGCACCATGTTGGAATATTTTGAAGTGCAGATGAGATTTGAGGGATATTACAGAGGTATCAAAGCTATCAAATGTCTTCATAAGACTTGGAATATAGTAAATGAGTCATATGGACTTTTATTGTACTTCTTTGGTACTTTTTTGTTTATGATGGTGCTTGACAGAACCTTGTCATTATGCCTTCATTCTATAAAAAAGGCCTGCGTGAAGATTCTTTTAAACATCTTCTAAAAAACATTGTATCATTCAGTATGGGTTTGGAACAACAAGAGGGTGAGTAAATAATGACAGAATTTTCAAAGACAATGCAACTTACAATAACTCACATTAAAATGTGTCTTTTTCTGATGTCGTATGAATTATCATTCTAATTAATAACCACAAGCTAAATGCCGGATAAACTCTGTTTAGTAGATTTAATTATCTTTAGCTTGAAGAAATGGCTTGTGCTTAAAAAAAATAATGTGGTACAATGTAAAAGCTTGAACTTGTGTAGAGTGTGTATTCATAAAGTATTAGTGTCATTATCTTTTGCACACACTGGTGGTAGGAGCAGCTAAAATGATGTGAGGTCACCAATTAATTTGAAAGTTATATTAGAGGAGGTAATTTCATCAGCATTCTACTGCATCATGGCTCTTGGTGGGAGGAGGCATCAGGCACATGTAGAGATGTAAAAGACAAATCCTACTGCAAGATCCTACTCAAGAAATATTGTTGAGGTTTAAACTCATTAGGGATTCTGCAGAGTTAGATTACAAATATTAGGACTGCTGCCACATTGATACCTTTATGCTGTCTCTCTTTGGCTTTGTTGGATAGATTCCCTCTGCATAAATTCTAGCTATCACTTGGTAATTATTACAGTACACACTGTTTACATAAATCATGTTAACACACATACATTTATTGATTGTTTAAAAAACTGTTTTCTTTTGTTTCTTCATCTCTATTTGATAGCAAAGATGGATAAACATTGTGATAATGCTGGGTATCTTTGCCAACAGCTATTTTTCACTCTATCTTATATTGCAGTCACCCATGACGATGCCCTATGTGTGATTGCAAACCCAGCCTTTGTAGTGTACTCATCAATTGTGTCCTTCTACGTACCCTTCATCATTACACTGCTAGTATACGTGCAGATCTACGTTGTGCTGCGTAAGAGACGGAAACGCGTCAGCAACAAGCGCACCTTCCCAGTTACGGATGTGGATATGAGCTCCACTTTAAAGGTACTACTACAACCAGAGCTAGATTGTGAAGAATATTGAACGTTTCTGCTTTCTTCTCTTTTTTTAAGGGGGGGGGTTCACTTTTTGAAAGGAATTTCTAAAGGTAATTCTCAGGCCGCAATCTGTTGAAGTTCATCTTGCGCAACCAAATTGTTTTTTACAGCCCCTACCAAAAATTATTTAACTATCTTAAAGGGATAGTTCACCTAAAAATGACAATTCTCTCATCATTTACTCACCCTCATGCCATCCCAAATATATATGTCTTACTTTCTTTAGCAGAAAACATTTGAAGGAAAATAAAAAAAATCTCAGCTCAGTAGGTCCTTATAATGCAAGTGGATGGTAACACGATTTTTGATGCTCCAAGAAGCACAGACAATCAGCATTAACGTCATCCATATGACTCCAGTGATTAACTGAATGTCTTATAAAATGATACGATTGCTATTTAAGTACCTTTTAACTATGAGTCGTTGCATGCGTTAAGCAACAGTATGCACATTCAAGAGAGGGCTGAGGTCATGTTGTTCTTCCAGCGACGACATGGCAACGCTCCATTCGTTGCAGCAGACTATCTCAACCTCTGTTGGCATTGCCTGACATTGTCTACATGTGCACCACCATGTCTCCTGAGCTCTCAGGCTCTCTCAGTCTCTCAGAGGCTAGTTGTTGTGCTGCTGTTGTTCCAGCCTCCTCCATTTCCTTGTGCTCTTTGTCAGAGTACTCAGTTTCAAATAAATAGGTCTGTGCAAAAACTTGTATCTCCTCTTTTACTCTTAAATAAAAAACTTCTGACATCTTTGTTTAAATTTGCTTCAATTTGTTTACAGCATTTGGTCTTTACAGTGTTCCTCCTACTCAGTTGTAAACAACGCTGGTCTTTTGGGGTGACTTCTCGCATGAACATACCAATGCCAATATGTCACACGAATCGACCACATCACCTCAGCCCTCTCATGAACGTGCAAACTGCTGATTAAAGGAAGAAATAATTTAGAGTAAAAAAGTACTTAAATATTGATCTTTTTCACATGTGGTTACTGACCCTTACCCTCTTACCATCTTAATTTTTTACTTTGCACACCAGTTCAGTTAAGTGAATTGGGATTGCTTAAATCTGCAGTGCTGATGAATTACAGTACTTTGATAATCATCAGTTCACTAAACTAAGCTGGTGAATTCCCATAGCAAAATAAATCCCATCTGCAGTATAACAGTTGGACAGTATTCAACAGACTCAGGAAATGTACAGTATCTGGGCTCTGCATAGCTCATACCCAGGGTTGGGAGTGTTACTTTTATAATGTATTCCACTACAGATTACGGAATACATCCTGTAAAATGTAATTTGTAATGTATTACGTTCGATTAATCAAGGTCAGTAACTTATTCTAAATATTTTGGATTACTTCTTCAGCACTGGTAGATTTTTTCACTTGTTTTGACTAAAAAACTCTGTCAGTACAAGTAAGACAAAATATACATGTTCAAAATACATTCTCTGAAAAACCTAAATATCTTATGCAGTGTTGTTTCTAAAACTAGATAAATCAAATTGATCTTGTTTTAAGGATTTTTTCATATTCTTACAGGAAAACAATACAAAAATTATTATCAAGAATCGTACCACACCTGGTTTCTAGAATGGAAGCTTCCCTGTATCTGTGAGCATAATGTGTCTAGAATGACCTTTTTTTTTTATTGATTCTCCCGACAAACTGCAAATCAATGGGTACCCTGCAGGAAATGACCACTGCTTCATATCTCTTTATTATAATACATTGTTTTTCTGTGCATTGTTTTAAACCGAGCAGACATACACAGGCTTCTCAACGGAGTATATGCCCACTCCAGAATAAATTCAATATACCATTATTAAAAAAAAAACCTGATAGCTTATCTTCCCACCCTAAGACTCGATAAGGGCATCAGTGCATTATGGAGAACTATTTGTTGTTAGGGAGTTCTTATAATGTATCCTGCCAGCATAAGTAAACATCACATCTTCTATCAGTTGATTCCGTCACTGCAGTGTCCCCTCTAAAGCATTCTGATGTGGAAACTGGCTTTAGATCAACATCATGATTATTTTAGGCAAGCTTTCACTGTGAAGTGCAAAACTTGTTGTGGAGCGGGACATGGTCTTGCCTGTCACTGGGAAGACAGGAAGTGGTAAGGGCCATCACCTGGTGATTGTTGATATTAAAAACCTGTGTCTCGTTTCAGTGACAATGGAGACAGGCTTTAAAAGGCCGCCGGAGCGACACATCGAGAGAGAGTGTATGAGGCACACAACTAGAAGCGCTGTGCTGAGAATCTGCGTTATTGTTTTGAGTTTATGCAGACTCTTATAATTGAAGCTGTGTGTGTAAAGTAAATGACTGGCTGAAAAGCACATTTTGAGTTAAACCTGAGAAATAAAAAGCACACTTACTTGGACTGCAACCCCAGCTCCCGTTTCCTTCATATTGGAACCCTCTACACTTGTTCTTATACCTCTATATATAAAGTGCCTCAAAATACTAAACTTGTGTAGGTTTAGTTCTGAAATTATTTTAGATTTGTCACATCTCTGCCTAATATGAGTCCACATTTATGCCTTTTAAAGTGAGATTACAATGCTTTACCTGCTGTGTTTTGAAACATACTATCTGTTTTTTAGCAGGTCCAATTTTGTCATTAGCTTATTCCAGCTGGTTACTAGCTGGTTGACCATATGTTCTATAAATAATCCTGACCAACTTGACTGGTATGACCAGCTGAAGCTGGTTTGTTTTTGATCAAAATAGCCTACCTGCTTGGTACAACTAATAACCAGCTAATAATAATAATCTGGTAACCAGTTTGGATTAGTTAGAAATCAGATACCATGTTCCAAAACACAGCTACCAGCATAAAATGTAGATTTTTCAGCAGGGCTAGAGTTCTCATTAAGCAGGTAATTTAAAATTATAAAGAATTTGCAAACCTCTGCTAACATATTACCTATTGGCTAAGCATTACTTTTAAGCGGACATTTACAAAGATATCAGTGTAATAGAATGGTATTACAAACCTTTCATTTACATGAATGGATGTCAACTAAGGAACAACAAATTCCCTTCTGGTCCTAATGTGTTAAAGCAGTCTGGTGTGTCTACCTTGTGTGTTTCAGAAATGCACCCACCCTGATGATGTTAAACTGTGCACTGTGATTGTCAAGTCTGGTGGGACTTTTCCTGTGAACAACAGAAATGTGGTATGGCTAATTGAGCTCTGCTTTTCAAAATAAAGCTCTCAAAAGGATTTTTTAGCAGCTAACTGTCTTATTCATCCCCAGTAGTTATGACTATGGATGACACATGAGAAACAACATTGTTTAAGCAAATATTAAAAGTTAAATTCTAAATCCTCTATATATAATGATAATTTGACACTCTGATTTAAAAAGCATTATTATATTACAAGCATTAGGGTTCCCACGGTCATGGAAACCTTTTCTATAAATGGGTACGTACAACATCCCTTTAAGGCAAGTTGGTTGGTTTTAGAGAATCTTTGGTTCCAGAGTAGATGCTCTGTTCCCTCTAAAGTAGGTTCAAAAGTAGGTTCTACAGTTTGTTATATGTTCAATTCTAGATTATTTTCTAGATTTGGTTGTAGATTATGTGCTAGATTACGTTCTAGGTTATGTTCTAGATTAGAATCTAGATTTCTTTCTAGTTATGGTCTAGATTATGACCTAGAATTGGTTCTAGAGTAGGTTTTAGACTGCATTTAAGGTTATGTTCTAAATTACGTTATAGTTTCAATTCTTCTTTGTTCTAGATGTTCTAGATTAAATTATAGATTATTTTCTATGTTTGGTTCTAGATTACGTTCTGCATATTTTATATTTTTGTTCAAGAGAAGAGTATGTTCTAGACTGAGTTCTAAATTTGGTTCTAGATTTGGTTTAAGAGTGGAGTAGGTTCTAGTTTACATTCTGGTTTGGTTCTAGAGTAGGTTCTACAGTAGGTTCTTTATTTAGTTCTGTCTAGAACCAAACATATTCTAGAACAGTGGTTCCCAACCCTGTTAATGGAGGCCCCAACACTACACATTTTGGATATCTCCCTTATCAAACACCTTATTCAACTCATCAGCTCGTTAGTGGAGACTCCAAGACCTGATTTGGGTGTGTCAGAAAAGGGAGATATACAAATTGGCAGTGTTGGGGCCTCCAGGAACAGGGTTGGGAACCACTGCTCTACAGCTCTGCCCAAAGGTATTGGCAGTGACATACATTTTGTGTTATGCAAAGCTTGCGTTTTTCAGTATTTGTAGATTATTTTTTCAAATGTTTTCTATGCTATACTGGAATACAATGATAAGCATGTCATGAGTTTTAAAGGCTTTTATTGGCAAAAACATTCAATTTATGCAAAGAGTCAATATTTACAGTGTTGACCCTTGTTCTTCGTAACCTCTGCAATTCACTATGGCATGGTAGATATCAGCTTCTGGGCCAAATCCTGACTGATGGTGATCCATTCTTGTCTTATTTATGCTTGGAGTTGATCACAATTTTTGGATTGACCACAGGTTCTCTATGGGATTAAGATCCGGGGAGTTGCCTGGCCACGGATCCAAAATTTAAATGTAATGATCTCCGAGCCACTTCATTATCACTCTTGCCTTGTGACATGTTGCTCCATCATGCTGGAAAATGCACGGATCATCACCAAATTGCTCCTGGATCGTTGGGAGAAGTTGCGCTTGCAGGATGTTTTGATATCATTCTTTATTCATGGCAGTGTTTTTGGGCAGAATTGTGAGAGAACCCACTCCCTTGGATGAAAAGAAACCCCACACATGGTGGTCTCAGGATGCTTCACTGTTGTATTTCTTCCTTCCTTTTATAGCAATCAGTCAGCTCATATAATCCAATCAGAATGCGATTTCACCTTACTTGTACTCGTTTACACTTTCCCAGGTGCTGCTGGTATGATTAGTGAAATGATTTTAGCTGGTCATTTTGTGCCAGGGCCAAAAAACTGTGACATTTGGGTTTTTGTGATAAATATTATTTTTGGCCAATGAAACTTTTTGCAATTATTTAAAATGCATCTTATCACTCTGCACGATAATCTAGAAACAATGTGAATCAACACCACAACAACTGAAGCAGAAAACTTTGCGAAACACAAACTTTATGTCACTGCCAATACTTTTGGCCACGGATGTAGAACAAAACAAAGGATGGTTCTTGAGGAGGTTCTTGGTATGGTTCTGTCTAGAAATAAACATAATCTAGAATCAAATAAAGGATGTCTCTATGTTTAGTTCTATATTATGTTCTAGATTACATTTAAGAATTCAGTATGTTCTAGATTGTGTTTCAGATTTGTTTCTAGAGTAGGTTCTAGATTTGGATTAAGAGTAGAGTATGTTCTAGATTGTGTTCTAGCTTTGGTTCTAGATTATGTTCAAGGATTCGCTCAATGTTACGTTCTGCATGATGTTCCATGGATAAGTTTAAAAATAGAGTAGGTTCTAGATTATGTTCTTCTGTTGGTTTAGTTCTAGATAATGTTCTGTAATTGGTTCTATCTAAAACTGAACATACTTTAAAACCAAATAATTTTTCTAGGTTTAGTTTTAGTGTATGTTAGATTCCATATTAAAACTGAACCAAGAATTTTGAATCATGAACCAGTAATTATGAACAAATGAGTTGTGAAAAGCATATTGCCATCACAAGGCTTGATATTGTGCACTTCAGAACTATATTTAGCACAAATTACTTTTGTCTATCAAGTATTCTTTCACCTCTTTTTGTTGGCAGATCATCATAAAGGAGGTGGTAAACAATGGGGATGATATCCAAATGGATGAAATCACAAACTTAAACCCTCCAAGACAGAGGAAGCAGGGTCAATCTGGTGCAAGTCATCAACACAGCAGGCTTGTTAACTCTAATCTAAAAGAGACTGAAATATTACCTCCATTACCTGAAGCTGGTGTCAAACATGAAAGAAATGGAAACACCAGCAATATTCCTAAAGTGGCCAAAGCATTTGAGATCCAGGTCTCCCCAAATGCCAAGGCAAAGACATCGGTCAAGAGTCTGAACAAACGCAAAATCTCCCAGCAGAAGGAGAAGAAGGCCACACAAATGTTAGCTATTGTCCTCGGTAAGCAATTTTTCCAGTACTTTGATACTGTATATTTACACATTGTTAAAATGTTATTGAAAATATTCTGTTTAGTAGGGTAGTTCCATCCATCTTCCACTTCCATTTCTTAGATCCCAATATTAAACAATATTTAAAAAACCAATAACCCTGGATAAAACATTTAATCAGTTTTTTCTACAAGTACTTTGTCAACTTTAAAATATAATTCTTTTCTTAAAGTTCTGTCACAATTCGGAACTACTGTAGTCTAGCATTCAGACTGTTATTTTGCTTTGAGAAGTGATACAAATACACTTCACCTACTCTGTCTGCATTATTTGCAGGTGTATTTATCATCTGCTGGCTGCCGTTCTTTATCACACACATTGTCAACACTTACTGCCAAGTCCCTCCTGAACTCTACACTGCCTTTACGTGGTTGGGCTATGTGAACAGCGCAGTTAATCCCATCATATACACCACTTTCAACATAGAGTTTCGCAAAGCTTTCATTAAGATTCTACACTGTTGAGAGCGGACTCACTTCAAGGGAGCAAAGGGAAAGAACAATACCTCATCTGCAGTGGGCACATCTTTATTTTAAGATTCAAACTTGCATCCCAGGTGGACTTTGGTCTGGGAGCTACATCAGTTACATTTTGAGATTAAAACTATGGACAAAGAAATGTATATAAATCGTCTGTATTATCCAAGTTATTTGTTGAATGATGATATACCATCCAAAAAGGAAAGATAATCACGGGGGGTAATAGATTTTTCTAAGCAGTATCCTCAGCACAAAAGAAAAAAACTTGAAATTTCTGCTCCACTACTCACACCAATGGAATTGGATTGTTTTCAAACGGTTTCCCAACACATTCCCCTACCATTGATCGGCCAAAGAGATAGTCCCGCCCAAAACTCACACCATTGGTTTAGCTAATGTTGCTGTGTCTGGCTGTTCAGAATGTAGCCTACCAAATCTGTACTTGTAGTTGTCTCTGTATATTAATATAGGATACAGAATTTTAAGATCAACAATATCAATAACACCCTTCAGATTTACAGCAATGCTTTAATGCCTAATTCTTATCTGTGTCAGAATTATTTTAGTTTCTTAATTTGATAATTTGCACAAACCTAAATATAATTAGGTGTAAGAAACATTAAAATCATGGTAGTCACAAACTGTGATTTTGGTAGCTTTTATAAGCCATGCATTGCATGGGAGTTGTACACTCACCTAAAGGATTATTAGGAACACCATACTAATACTGTGTTTGACCCCCTTTCGCCTTCAGAACTGCCTTAATTCTACGTGGCATTGATTCAACAAGGTGCTGAAAGCATTCTTTAGAAATGTTGGCCCATATTGATAGGATAGCATCTTGCAGTTGATGGAGATTTGTGGGATGCACATCCAGGGCACGAAGCTCCCGTTCCACCACATCCCAAAGATGCTCTATTGGGTTGAGATCTGGTGACTGTGGGGGCCATTTTAGTACAGTGAACTCATTGTCATGTTCAAGAAACCAATTTGAAATGATTCGAGCTTTGTGACATGGTGCATTATCCTGCTGGAAGTAGCCATCAGAGGATGGGTACATGGTGGCCATAAAGGGATGGACATGGTCAGAAACAATGCTCAGGTAGGCCGTGGCATTTAAACGATGCCCAATTGGCACTAAGGGGCCTAAAGTGTGCCAAGAAAACATCCCCACACCATTACACCACCACCACCAGCCTGCACAGTGGTAACAAGGCATGATGGATCCATGTTCTCATTCTGTTTACGCCAAATTCTGACTCTACCATCTGAATGTCTCAACAGAAATCGAGACTCATCAGACCAGGCAACATTTTTCCAGTCTTCAACTGTCCAATTTTGGTGAGCTCTTGCAAATTGTAGCCTCTTTTTCCTATTTGTAGTGGAGATGAGTGGTACCCGGTGGGGTCTTCTGCTGTTGTAGCCCATCTGCCTCAAGGTTGTGCGTGTTGTGGCTTCACAAATGCTTTGCTGCATACCTCGGTTGTAACGAGTGGTTATTTCAGGCAAAGTTGCTCTTCTATCAGCTTGAATCAGTCAGCCCATTCTCCTCTGACCTCTAGCATCAACAAGGCATTTTCAGCCCACAGGACTGCCGCATACTGGATGTTTTTCCCTTTTCACACCATTCTTTGTAAACCCTAGAAATGGTTGTGCGTGAAAATCCCAGTAACTGAGCAGATTGTGAAATACTCAGACCGGCCCGTCTGGCACCAACAACCATGCCACGCTCAAAATTGCTTAAATCACCTTTCTTTCCCATTCTGACATTCAGTTTGGAGTTCAGGAGATTGTCTTGACCAGGACCACACCCCTAAATGCATTGAAGCAACTGCCATGTGATTGGTTGATTAGATAATTGCATTAATGAGAAATTGAACAGGTGTTCCTAATAATCCTTTAGGTGAGTATATTTCTTCTGTTAAAAAGATAATGCCAGTAATGGCTGCAACATTAACTCCCATTTTTAAAATGTGTTTGTTAGATGTTTAACTAACCACACATAAGAAACATAAAAACATTAAATTCAACACAATTTAAACTGTAATCAATTGTATTTTCTGTACCAAAGTAAAAGCATTTGTGCCACATCTTCAAATGCAAAGCAATAGTGCATTAACAAAGTGCATTTACAATAAAACATTTAAAGATGGATAAACAGAAAATAATAATAATTTCATGAAATCCTGAGACTTGCAATTAAAATAGCATTTACCATTATTGACAGAGTGAAGGGGGAGGCTAAGGACAAACTGCTTTCAGTCCCTGAGGAATGGCTTGTGAAGAAGATGGGCAAGAGCGCCATCAGCCAAGTGTGCAAATGTGTCAGCAAATCTACTGTGATTTTTAAAGTTTCTTTTTACTATTTATTACTGCTTATATGACTACATAGATTCTCATGCTTTATATTACAAATACTGAATGTGATGGGCCTGCCGTTGCAATGTAATGCATGTTACAGTATGTTCTCATAAAATGTATGTCACACAATGATTTAAGTTTATGAATAAAGTAATTGTGCACTGGCAGTTGCCACATTGTGGCAGATGTTTGAATGGTTCAAAGCTACAATATTTGTTACCCTTCAAAATATCTTTGCAAAACCTTGCAATGTTTCCTCACGAGAACTCTGGGGATCAGCTTTGCTGTGTTCTTTATGCAAGTAAAAGGACACTGGAGCCATAAAACAAAGTTATTTTCTGACCTGAGGGCTGACTCTAACTGATGTGGTACAGAGCATCTTGATTTGCATGCATGTTCTACGGACAACAGAATGACATTAGCCCCATGGCACCCATCTGTGGTCAGACACAGCTGTTGAGCCAACCCACTGCTGTTTGCTGACAATGTCTATATGCATTCTACAACACACAGTTCTACAGTACAAAAAATAATTACTTCAATCAAGCATGCCACTTTGCTTTAAAAAGTGGTGGGGACGTTTTTTTTGGCTGAGACGTCACAAAGTGGCGAAAGTCATTAATATTACTTAGGTTTTGTGCGGATAATTTCAAATAACATTTGACTGTTTTTAAAAATGGTCATTCTTGATTACCAATTCAAGAGCATTATTAATACACAAAAATGAGGATAACTGACAATATAGTGTAGAAAACAGAGCAATCACAGACGAAACAGTCTGTTTATTGAACGCAATTCATTTTCTCACTGCAGCTCAGTATGTGAATTAATACACAATCACACACATACACAGGGCACTTTATGAATCGGATCTTTATTCAGTCTGTTACAATTGTTTATGTTCACTTGGTACTCCAGTTGTTATTTTGCTTATCTCCATGTAACAGGGAAGCGGAGAGAAATTTTGAATGAGCCAGGATGTCTCCCCTCTGCCATTCTGAATCTGAACCGGTGTGTGTGTGTGTGTGTGTGTGTGTGTGTGTGTGACAGCGACGGCTTAAGAGAGCAAAACTTAAGAACAATATTCCATATTCCACCCTTGGCCAAAATCGAGTTATTGTGAACATGCTAGTGAGATACCGACTTTAATATAATGCAGTAAAAATAATTTTAGACCACGTTTTGTAACTGTCTTGGCCGGCGCGACGTCGCAGAAATAGAAACATTCCAAAAATGTAATGCGCTGTCACTCTTTGTGTGTTGCGTCTGGTTAGGAAAAAACTCTGATTAACGTGGAAAAGCTACCTTTTATTGTGTGTCGTAGTGTGGCATCGCATCTGGTCAGGACACGTTGTTACACCTCACAGCAGATGGACTAGAGAACAGATTATATATTATCAAACATATAATGTGATTTTTAGATGTTTATAATGATTGATTTTGATAATGAATATAGCAGCTATGCATGCTGCCACATTTTTTTAATTGCAATGCAGCATGAGATTCTGAGATTGTCAAGCATATGTGTTTCTTAAAATATAGCGCTTCCATTTGTTGCACCGGAAGTGGTGTGAATGTGTGATGGCTGGAATGGGAGAAGGCTCAAGTAGACTAACTATTTTATAGATTCTTTGTTTGACGTCAGAAAACATGGCTGCATCGCTGAATCAAAACAGTCAGCTCCAACGGTATCGGATTTAAACTTTTAGTTTGTGATTCTTTGAATTTTTGAAACATAAGAAATAAAGATATTGTGATTCTGAAAAGACTATTTGAGCAGATGGTTCATTATGAAAAGCACTTCAGCCCCTCTTTGTGGGTAAAAATAAGCACGGACATAGATTGTACCAGTTTGATTGTATGCCTCAGAGCCCTGAGAGAACATCACCGACCACTGTCACTCAACATCACTGATAACAGCCGCAACGAGCATGAAATATTACATAAAAAAATAATGCATTTTAGCATCAGATCGCAACTTATTATAACACACACAAACTAAATGGAAACTCATGCTCAAGAACTGGAGATGTTTATTCAGCATTAGACACTTACCTGATGAAAGCTATTATAAAAAGTGGTTTGGACAAAATTGATAAAGGCAGAAAGAAATAGGGACATGTCCCACCCGTAAATTACACCTTTTTTAATTTTAACCTGATCAAACCCTTCTCTCCCTGACTCCCTTCACAGCGACCAAATCACTGTGAGGAAACTTTAGGTTCCTCACGTAACCCTGTGTAACGCAATTCAATGGAAAGGAGGCGGCGAGAACCGGCTTGATAATATAAATAATATTTTAATGCTCAACTTAAACGAAAGACAAAACAAACACACATGACAGACATGTCCGTAAATGATCTCTCTTTCCCGCACCACCGACCGCAATCGGCCTTTATCCCTCTCGGAGGCTTAATTAGCCCGATAAGGGACCGGGTGTGTGTAATCACGACCCGGCCCCGCCCTCCACCCTGCCACACCCCGGTTCTCTGATAACTGGAGTTAGGTATCTCACTATGGGAATTCGCCTTAGGCGTATCTGTCACTGGAATCAATGACACTACGCCTGTCAGCTGACAGAGCAATCACAGCTGTGATAAGGGAGCCCCACCTCCCTGTATAGGACAACGCCACAGGTCTCTTCTTCATTCTCCACATATCTCTTTTCCATGCAACTGCAAGGAGGGAAATCTGGTAAGATACCTCACCTCTTTTATCAGAGAACCATGGTCATGTGAGTAACATAAAGTAAAAAAGTAAACCTGTAATCTTTCTAACATTTGTTCGGTATTTCACTATGGGATATTGCAAACTCTGAAGCAGACCATCAACCGACTTGTAGTGTCCAATGTACACCCACCTAATAAATATGCATAGAATCGATATGGGGGAAACAAAATAACATACTTGTGCTTCACTGGGTTATTGCTGATTTGTGTGTGTATATTTTTACACATCGGCAGATTGACTACCCACACCAAGGACTGAATGAGCCAATGAGGGCTCTGTAACATCCAGTCTATAAAATCGGACAAAATTTTGAGGCGATGCCCAATTTGCAGCCGCACAAATGTCCTGGACTGAAATACCCTTAAACAGCACCCACAAGGTAGCCATGCCTCTGGTAGATTGAGCTCTCAAACCCTCTGGATGTCGCAACCACAGACTATTATAACTTAAGATAACAGCTTCCAATACACAATGAGACAGGTGCTGTCTTGATATGCCTGCTTGCTGCCTTTATGAGAATCAGCCCAAGAAACAAAAAGCTGATTACTCATCTTCAATGGCTTAATTCTCTCCATGTACAAACTTAGAGTATGAACTGGACACAGACAATTAAGCCGCTTGTCCTCCAACGAGGAAAATGGCAGCAGGTGAAAGGCCAGGAAGTCCACCAGCTTACAGCTGAGTGTGGAGTCGCTCACCTTAGGCACAAATGTTGGATCCATTTTAAGAGACACTCTCGACAAATCCACCGCAAAGCACATACAAGAGTGATGTACTGACAAAACATGGAGTTTACTAACTTGGTTCGCAGTCGCCAGAGCCAGTAACAAAGCTGCCTTTAGTGAAAGGAGCTTCAATTCCATACTTTCAACTGGCAAAAATGGAGGCTGAGAAAACGTGTTCAGAACCATGGACAGATCCCATGATGGAATTAGTGATTTTGACACACTGTTCAAATGCTGAGCACCACTTGTAAACCTGCAAACAAGCAGGAGTTGACCTATTGTACTCGAGTCAATTCACACATGTCAGGTCGATATGGCAGCAAGATAAACGTTTATGGTAGAAAATGCCCTGGCTTTATCCAAAAGTTCCTGAAGAAAACACAAAATGTCTGCCACTGAACATAAAATGGAACAATTTGTCTGTGTACACAACACTGCTCAAACAAACTCCATTTCGATCGAATGCATAATGTGTTGAGGCAGCGCTCACACTCCGAATCATTTCAGTCTGGGTTGGTGTGAACTATTTTCCCTTATCTCTGCTTGCTGCCATGATGGAACACAGAGCAACGATGGAACACAGAGCATTAGATCGTCTAAGCAAGCAGACACTCTGAGACCCATTAACCTCAGCGGCGCTAGTGGTACTTTCACACTCTTGCACACTCTCTGTGCTAATGACAGTCTGAAAGAAACCGTCAAAAATGTGTTGATTACTCCCTGATAAGCAAACCTTAGGAAATTTCTGTGTGACAGTTAAATGTCAATGTAAAAATATGCATCTTTCAGATTGACTAACATAAACCAGTCTCTGAGACAAACAAATTGAGAGAGTGTTCTGAGCATGAGCATTTTGAATTTGTACCTTCTGAGGTGTTAGTTGAGGTTCCGCAAATCCAGAATGGGACAGAGACCTCCCCCTCATTTGGGGCTGTCCTACGCTGGCACCATCCTTATAGTTCTTTTGCTCAGCAAATTATCTATTTCTTCTTCCAAAAGAGCTGAATCCCCCTCCGCTGTTGACACAAACACCTTAATGAAAAGAGCTGGTTTTACAGCAAATTGCAGGTGATAACCCCAATCTATAGTAGATAAAACCCAGGAGTGGACTGTGCATGCACGCAAACTTTCTGCCCAGAGCCTGGATGCAAACTGTCTGGATTCAAACTGTCCTCCTTTCTCTTTTCTGACCCTGTGGGCACTGGGGGAACTGGTGCCAATACTCTCCTTAAACTCTTTTTGTAAGAGTTGTGCAACACGAAAACCCTGCCAGCTGGAGGGGGAAAACAAACTCTCTTCTTGAGGAAGAAATGGAACAGAGGCTCCACACGTGCTGTTCACCCACCCCATGTCCCAAACAAGAGCACTGGTTAGGTTGCCACTGGTTAGACGTGCAATGTTTGGTAGCCGCCATCACAAAAGAATCCTTCGTTCTCGGCTGGGGCTGATTTGGCTCTGCCCATCCCTGCATTGACTGCTGGAACCCAGAATGTGACATCTGCAGAGCTCAAGCAGTGACTTTTCATTCTTCCTTGAATCGCACTACCCCGAAAAGGGCTTTCAGTTCCACCGTGGCATCCAGGATGTCTGTCTTCTCTCTCTCAACAAACTCAGCCAAAGAGCCTGTTCGCTCACGATGCAAGACTCATACTGGGGCCTCAGCTATGGATTGGCTCTTGATGTACACAGGTTGAGATCTGCCATGACGCAGATCTCCTCCCACAACGGCGCGTCCGGTGCCCCACCATCAATTTCAGCCTGATAAGATTTGAGGAGTGAGGTGGCATTAAGAGCCCTTAGGGCTAAGGCTGAAGATCGGCAGATCTTCTGATATATGGAGGCCGACAATCTCACCGTCCATCCCGACAATGAAGAGGGAGCAGAGGAAGATCATCCATCCTGTGCATATCCAGCTTAGAGAAACCTTTAACAGGCACTCTGTAAGAAAACGGCTTGTCCCTAAAACAATGCATCTCCATGACCCACGCTGGGACTGCAGGAATCAATTGTTTTACAGGGGCAGTGCGAGACGGCAGCTGTTTACTATCATACAGGTCTCTCTCTGCACCCTGGCCCACCTGCTGTGATGGCTAGTTGATGGAGATTTTGGCTGCTGCCCATTTACACATTTCATCTAGATCCAGCTTTCTCTAGACAGGAGAGGGAACACGTCTATCGCGCATTATCCTAATCCTCCTCGCCATCGTCCTCCAAAAGGCGAACATCATCGCAATCCTCTTCATCGTCTTCCCTGTCTGTCGCCAAAGGGGCAGATTCAAAGAGGTTGAATCTATTACTGCAGCTGGGTGTGGGGTCTTTCTCCGCTGGCAGCAGAGATAAACAGGGATCCCCATATTATTTGATTATTTGCACCAAACTCGCAGTACGAACAAGGAATGGTGTGGGCAACACTCGGAATTAGTGAGCACAGCCTGCACATGTCTGACACCAAGACAGGCGAAACAAAGCGGGTTGGAAACGTTGGGTGAGATCATAGATCCACATGAGCATAGAAAAGAGGGGTCCTTCCCCTTTGTTCCACTGCTCGTTGAACTCACAGTCGCAATTACAGAATCCTGAGCTCAAGAACACATAGCCAGTTAACCACAACGTGCCATTAGATTCTGTGTTAATCCCCGGATCTCTCCTTACAGCACCACGATGTGCAGGAGAGGGTTGAAGCTATAAATGCTTTTAACTCTACCCGCCTTGACACGCTGGTTTATGCCCGGAGAAACAATATCGACACAGCAGAAAAGTATATTCACTTCGACAGTGAATATATTTGCAAAAGAAAAAAAAGCAGCACTCTGCAATGTACCTGAAGGGCTCATCTAACATACTGTTTAGCGACCACTTCTTGCAAGTCCTGCTGAGGATTGTTTCCAATAATCTTCATGGGGGAAGAGAACGAGAATGAAGAAGAGATCTGTTGTATTTTCTTATATAGGGAGGTGGGGATCCCATATCACTGCTGTGATTGGTCTATCAGCTGACGGACGTGGTGTCGTTGCTTCCAGAGGCGAATTCCTATAGTGAGATACTGAACGAATGTTACAATGTGAATTAACCATTATATTAACTTTTATTTCTTAGTATAAGTAGTATTAAAGGAAATATTAAGAGTAGAGACATGAAAAAGGATGGAAAAAGTGGGACAAAATGCAGAATCGAACCCGGGTCATCTGCATAAAAAAAGCACATTCACACCATTATTACACCCCATGCCACTGCAGCAACATAAGAAGGCACAGTTTGTCTTCAATTTGAGTGTTTCTACTAGACTATTGCAGTGCAAATAGTCGTGCTATGTGGCAGGTCACGCTGTTAAAACACCCTTATGCTGTCTCAAATGCAGACTTTCTTTTACGAAACCCAAACGAATGTGTTAAAGAGTTAATTATGACAACTCTAATATATATATATATATATATATATATATGTGTGTGTGTGTGTGTGTGTGTGTGTGTGTGTGTGTGTGTGTGTGTGTGTGTGTGTGTGTGTGGATTAATAATTTCTAATAGCCATTGTACCCAAGTATATTCAAAATGTTTAATTAAATAAAAATCTACTTAAAGATAGTGAATGCATGTTTTCTTCTAAATGAACACAAGAATGGTATTGAATTTAGAATATAATAAAAATAATATCTATGCTTCAATACAGTAATACAAATCTATATGTACTTACATATATTGTATACAACACGTTTTTTTTTATTAATATGGTGTGCAAAAACTACAACTTTAATCACTTATATTTTGAAATCTAGATTAATATTAATATTATTGTCCTTTCAAACTTATTAATATAAAATGCTACTGATTTATTATTATTTTGAGGATTTTTTTCATACAATAATAATATATTTCCATCCTATTTACTTCACCTTCACCTGGAGCTTTTATTTTGACTGAACAAAAGGGCCATTTCTGAGCATCTGGGGGTCCTAAGTGAAATCTTACTTGGAGGCCCCCACCACATGGACCCAGACCCCACATAAATGATGCGAGAGACAGCTTTAAGTATAAAAAACAACCTTGATTTGAGGGACCCCGGTGAGTCGGGGGCCCTAAGCAGTCGCTTATACCGCTAATAGCTAGAAACGGCCCTGCTGAACAATATAGTGCACTGCAGTGTCAAACTATATTTGACAGCTTACAATCTTCCTCATTACAAATCTGGTGAAATGCTGTAACCCCCAACATTTCAGTGATTCTATGAGTTGCTTTTTTAAAATATTAAATTAAATTTAAACGGCCTCAAATGTTTGAAATTGTGCAAACGGCTACACATGCAACACTTTGCTTTACAATGCATGTGAGCCCATACAAAGACGGCTGAAAAAAGTGTTTTCGTGCATGAACACAGAACACACAGAACAATATGTCACCCGTCACCCCTTGAGCGTTTTGCTTAGCTTTCTGAAACGTTTTCTGAAAATTTCGTTTGACCGTTATCAACATTTTCTTTGGAATTAGGAGTCATCTTACGGTCTAACAGCAATAATAAATGCATTGAAAATAAAATAAATAACATGGTTGAAGGAACAGGGTCACATTATAATTCATATGCCTGCGTTGATTGTGCCACACAGAACACTGTCAGAATTTCCAAGGCCACTCATTTAGACATGCAATAAAGGCCTTAAAGTCAGATTAGATCTTTAAGATGCTTGATGCACAATGTTTTGGAGACTAGTCATATATTTCAAATTTTTTAATAATGGATATCTTCTCTGCATTGCAATCACATATGAGGATGGATGTGGTAGAAATACAAGTGCTGCATATAAAGTTTGAGAAAATGAGTGTCCTCTAAAAACAGAGAGCCACTAAAGAGAAAACTTTATACTTGGGAAGCTGACGTTTATTCAATATAAAAAGATTCAGCAAATAACTGTTTCACTTAAAATTCTTCAAGCCTCATTAGCAGAGTAAATTGCCTGTTAAAAATAACTTAACTTTTAAAGTGAGTGAGCAGCTCCGTAAATTGCACTAAATGTTCCTGATTGAAATGTATGCCATTCTATGTAAGAACAGTCATCAATCTGGAAAGTTTCTAATTATTCAAAATGCTTGTGGAGCTAAATTCATGACTAAAGTCTTTGAAACATAAAATCATGGTGAATTGCTCTAATCGAAAAAAAAAAATCCATTGTATTATCAGTACTTGCATTTATATGCGTTGCATTTACAGTGCTTGCGTTTTGGGAGGCAGCAATTTAACATGCTTGTATTTTTAATCATTGAATATTTCATTTGGAAACATTTCACAATTTCATTATTAAAAATTTAAAATAAATACTCATCTTCAAAAAATTGTTTCCAAAATATTCAGTTCATTTGAAAATATCATCAAGATTTTTCGACAGGTAAAATTCAGCCTGTTCTATTTCAATTAACAAAATTTGCTTCCTCAAATTCAGTGGCTCAAATTCGGTTGGAAATTCAACCTTCCACATCCGGGAACTGCAGAAAAAGCAGCAGTGTGCCGATGCAAAATCTCAACCTGGTGCTATTCATTCTCATAGGTGGTGCAATACAATCAGGTGATGACTGCTGAAGACCAAAGTTACAGGTAGAGAACAGCCGTGTACATTTTTATAGTTTGTTTTTCAATTTGAAAAGAAATTATCAGAAACAAGAAAACAAGTAAATAATATATTACAATAAAAATAATAAACGAATGAAAGAAAGAAAAATTAAGTAGGGGAAATTGTTTATCTTGGCACGTCTTCCCACATTCCTCTTTACAAACTCTCATCTTTCTCTCTGACACCGAAGGGCGCTGTCATATGCACATTGTTATGCACTGATGATCAGTTTGGACGCAAAGTGCATATATCCACTTAATCAGTTAATGTTTGTACACTAACCCTATAAATTGGCCTGCCAAAATGTTAACATTTTTATACTTTTTATATAGTCCTTAGAAGCTTTCACACTGATGGTCGACCCACAGATGATGAATAAAACATTGCAAACGCACATTTGATGAACAAAGCAGTGATTGTGTAAAAACAGTAGATCGTAGAGTTCAGCAGAAAAACAATGACAAATCTATATATTTATTTATGTAGTTAATTAGTTTGATTATTTAAGAAAATAACTTTGAACATTTCTCCGCGAGCAAAATTACAAGTATTTTTAAAGTTATACACAAATCTATGAATGACCGACACTATACGGTCATATTTCATCACTTCACAATGGACGGCATCTGTTAAGAAGCACTCAAAAGTGTATCGCGCGTTCGTGTTAAGTGCAGGTTTGGGAAACGCACGTGAAAAAGGAAAGAACAGAGCTAAGACCCATAGTTATCGGAAAAGACCCATAATTATCGGAAAAGCAAGAAGCCTTTGTTTCTCATGATTAATGCGCTGGGAGTGCTCTCCATTTCAGTTTTAAGTGCTTAGAAGCAAAGCAAGCTTAGAAAGAAATGGTATGCAAAGAAAATAGTGTAAAACAACGAACATAAATTAAGAGAAATGTATAAAGCTTGCTCCCTCAATGTACATGCATTTTGTGGGTCGCGGTTGCGCCAAGTCACACACACATATTTGTATTTACTAAAACCAACGTAAGTAAACACAAATTTTGTTAACCAAAGTCGTTTTGGATCAGTTTTACCTGATCTCAAGGAGAAGTGCCCTGTCAATACTTTTTAATTAAGATGCAGTTGACCCCAAATTTTAAACTGGGCTCACTTTGTTCCTTTAACTGTTGCAATTCATATAATCAGCAGATAGTAAGATAAATAATAGAAGTTAGTTGAATCATAATCGGTTGCTACATGAGCTAAACAAATGATAAATAAAAAAACAACACTTGAATTTATTGTTGATTTGTTTGTTTTTGATTTGCATATACTGTAAAAAAAAATCCTGTTAAATTTAAGCTGAAAAACTGGCAAATGTGGTTGCCAGAAATTCACTGGAAAAAATACGGTAACCACGCCTCAGGCTTTACGGGAAGTAATGATGCCTGTATATTTTAGGGTGCATTACCGTTTATATTATTAAACTTAATACTTTAACCTTCTGAAACTGCAAAAATCTGCCTTTCAATTTATAATGTATTGTTATTCACAGCAGTATATACAGAAGGGCACATGATGACATGAAGTTCATCAGTAGTGGCCTCACCAAGAGCAATGACCAATCAACATATAGAGAGAGTGCTCAGTCTCACTCACACAAACACTAAACACCATCAGGATAACACATGTGAAATTTAAATAATGCAGTAAACATTAACTAAACTACATCAGATATAACACAGAACACCCAATTTACATAACTGATATAAAAAATAAGAAGAAACAACTTATCCCATAAAATATAATGACATTTTTTGGTTATGCAGGGAATTCTGGGAAAGCCTGACTATTGTTTTTTTTAACCGTCATTTTAACAATAATTCACAGTACAATGTACATGTACTCTCTTGTTAAACATAATATACATTTTTAACGTTAATTATAATATACATTTTTAACGTTAATTTTACAGTAAATTCCAGATGCAAATTTAGTTTTTATTTGTTTTTTATAATTTCATTAAAATTAACTGAAATATTTTTAGGTATGGTTTATGATTAGCTTTGTCATCCATTGAAATAATTTCATTTTTCAGTTTATTTTAACCTGGCTTGTGTACTTGTGTACTCTTATGCTCCCAAGCCATGGCTTTCAAATAATATATTTTTATGAGATTTTCGAAGGATCTTGTAGTTCGGGACTTTTATCTTTTGTTCCATGTTTTCAGCAATCTGATATGAGCACAGTAAATTGTTGCATGATTGGCTGTGAATCATTCTTTTTTTCTCTGATAAACTGTGAAAATGGGAGAAAGATACATTTAAGTTGCACTTCTGACATTAGAGTGGTTCAAAGCCCTCTTTAAATATTACTTTGTAGTAATGTTTTTACTTTACTACTTTGATGCTTTTTGGGAAATGCACCGAAGAGATTAAGTAATACTTTAGTGATACTAATTTTCTACTTAAGTCATTGACAAATAAGTGAAATGAGAAAAAAGTTTCCAATTTGGGACTGGTCACCCTACATCATGCCTACTTACACAACAATCAGCTCTTCAAACATCTCAGTTATATAATAACCTGGACAATGTATCGACATTTTTAAAAGCCAATGCATCCATAATGATCAGCACTTCACTACATCATAAATGCATCCACTCTGTGTAGTCCAATGTATTGTATTGCACTGTATTGCAGCTTCACCACACCTTTTGATAGAGATTTTGATAGCTGAAAGTAGGCTGTGTGTCTAAGAAGTAGGCTAAGTAAATTTGCATGCAGATGTGAAGGACATCAATAGGCTATTTCTAAAACAGACAACTAATATTTCTCTGGCACAAGTAGGTTGAAGAACCCATGCCTGCGCAGAAGAATGTTGGCACGAAGACCTGTCTATAGACCCTTCCCTAACTACTACGGTTTGTGTCACAGGCATTCCTTAGACCGATTGCTTAATGAGAGAGAGATAATATGTAGTTGCATTAAAAGTTGAGCAGTGGTAGATAATTATTCTGTTGCACGGCTTTGAGGAACTGATGATGATGTGGGGTAAACAGTCAGTAGAAATACACACCCACATGTGGAATATTTATCTATTTTCTACCCATAAACAATTATATCAAATATCAAAATGCACATGGCTGTTCTCTCTAACTGTAGTTTTGGTCTTCAATAGTCAACACCCGATTTGTAACACCCGCATTGCACCACATACTGGTGAGAATGAATAGCACCAGGTTGAGATTGTGGATCGGTACTCTGCTTCTTTTCCTATAGTTCCCGGATGAGGAAGGTTGAATTTCCAACTGAAACTTGAACCACTGAATTTGAGGAAGTTAATTTTGTTAAGCAAAATAGAACGTGCTGAATTTTACCTGTTGAAAAATCTAGATAGTATTTTCAAATTAACTGAATATTTTTGGAAACGAACTTTGGAAGGTGAATATTTATTTTATTTATTTTATTTTTATTTTAATACTGAAATGAGTTGTGAAATGTTTCCAAATGTAATATTCCATGCTTAAAAATACAACCAGGTTAAATTTCAGCCTCCCAAAATGCAAGAACTGTAAATACAATACATTTAAATGCAAGCACTGTAAACACAATACATTTAAATGCAAGTACTGTAAATTCAACGCATTTAAATACAAGCAATAATAATACAATGCATTTATTTGTCCAATTAGAGCAATTCACCATGCTTTTATGCATTAGACTTTAGTCACGAATTTAGCTCCATAAAATGCTCCTTAGATGGCATGTAATCAAACCCATTTTTCTTGTGAATCAATTGAAGAACAAATGCGAAGACAGGTTTCATCATTAGATACACAGCTTTCAACAGCACATTTATTGCTGTTGGCAGTTAATAGAACCTGAATGAGGTCAGGTGGGTGGAATATGAAGTCATTTGGAGATGTGACGAGAGATGTCAAAAGTACAGATTCCTCTGTACCAAGTTGATACTAAAATAAAAAAGATGTCACAATACCAGTGTTTCTGTGGTACTGAGCACCAATTCGATACCCATGTTTGACTGACACACGACTGCTTTGAAATGCTTACACACATGAATTTGACATATTTGGGGGATAACAATAATGCACAATTTATTAAATTAAATTGTGATATGTCCTTGTGTGATTATTTAACCACCCTTCAAAGTGAATGTGTGGAACCAGCCACTAATACCCTGAAAACATATTAAGAAAATCATGCACACTTTGAATGTTGTAGGAGATGGCAGAACAGAGTGCTCAATCATTGTGAAGCAAGCAGCACATGCATTGTATATGTTTTTATATAATTAAATTGCAGCATAATAACGCTGGGCCTTGTAGCAAACTGTTTATCTGAAAGTGTGAAGCTTCCATCAAAAACACAAGTCAAAATAGAAGCTTGAATCAAAATGAAAGCTAGACACTTGAAATTAAAGAAATTGTCGAAGAAATATATTACTGTATGAAAACAACAACAACAAAAATTTATAATAATAATAATAATAAGTAATAACTACAATAATAATGTGAATATATCACAAGCATTAGTGCTGTTGTACTGAATTTAAGTTTTCATTAATGTATTAAAAGGAATATTTCTTTTCATTATTCCTTTAATAATGTGATGCTCTGTTTTGCAGCACTTTATATATATAAAAACAAAAAATTTTATGCTGTGAGGATCTTTACAGAAGCGCTTCATTTGGTAAAAAATTATTTTAAAAAAAATTATATAAAAAATGATTATTCTAATATTAAATTTGATTAAAATGTAACTTTAATAAATACTGTTTACAATGTTTACTTATTTGAGAAACACTTAAGGTGCTTTCACATTAGTCAAGTCAAGTCAATTTTATTTGTATAGCGCCTTTCACAACACACATCGTTTCAAAGCAGCTTTACAAAAGATCAGACATTAACAGACGATAAAACTAATGTCTATAATGTCGATTAATCATCATTGTGTAATTAGATAAAATATGATTGTTTATCGTGTTTAAAAATAAGTAATTAAATACTAATTGTATTAATAACCCCAGTGAGCAAGCTGAAGGGGACTGTGGCAAGGAACATAAAACTCCATGAGATGTTGATTAATGGAGAAAAATAACCTTGGGAGAAACCAGACTCACTGTGGGGGTCAGTTCCCCTCTTGCTAACATCATGAATATAATGTAAATAATAATACACATTATTATTATTAAAAATGGGGCAGTGGTGGCTCAGTGGTTAAGGCTCTGGGTTACTGACCAGAAGGTCAGGAGTTCAAGCCCCAGCACCACCAAGATGCCACTGTTGGGCCCTTGAGCAAGGCCCTTAACTCCAGGTTGCTCCGGGGGGATTGTTCCCGTAATAAGTGCACTGTAAGTCGCTTTGGATAAAAGCGTCTGCCAAATGCATAAATGTAAATGTAAATATTACTTATGTATAGTTAAAGTCATGGTTTAAAATTATTAATCTAAGTAAGTGTTAAGGGTCAGTGTTTAAACATAGATTTTGTTTGAACTGTAAGATTAATGACCAATGTCTTTGAAGTCCATCCTGGATTAACTGCAGAATTTCACATAGGTGCAATAGTCCTTGTTAATTGGCTGATGAAGGCTTTTGTTGGCAATTGTTAGTCTATGTATTCCATTTCAAGATCATAGTCCATTAATAGACCGAGGTGGTGCGGTGCAGGGTCCACTTCAAAAGGTGGTCTGGTGTACGGTTCATGTGAATGCAATCTTACCAAATCGCGGATGTGAACTGCTTATGATGATGTATAATTCGCTTCTTTGCAGGCTCTTGATCGCAATTATTATGATATAATGTATTTCTCCTACCTGCTTGTGTCCAAATACACTGCCTTTAGCGAGCAGTTCACATTGAACCCGTTTGCATGCACACCAATACACTGATTACTCTCTAAAATCAGCCTATTTAAAAAATCTGACAAGGCAAGAAATCCATATTTAAATTTTATTTAAAATAATCGTGTTATTTTTTACATTTGACATCAAACTTTGAAGAGGCATGTGCTCAACACATGCAAACATTGGATGAGCTGGTAAGAACACCAGGTAAGGTCTTTACATGACACGACGACCATGTCAGTCGGGTTATTCTTAAGCCATTTATGGCTTTAAGGAACGAGGTTAATTGCATTTACATGACCGCACACTTTGTCGGCTTATTAAGCATTGTCGGCTTATTAAGCAAGAACATACATTTAAATACGCTCACACTTCATATCGACTCGGTTACTAACGTAACCTCGGTTCCCTGAGAGGAGGGAACGAGTATTGCGTAAGTAGCTTACGCTATGGGAAAACTCCGTTTCTCAAGAAATATTGAAGTCTTTATGTAAAACGCATTGCAGCTGCACAGCATACAGCAATGAGCGAGGCAGCTCGGTCATTGGCTGTGCTGCGGCAACTTGCTCGAACCAATGACGGGGCGACTCTGAACGCGCGACCAATGGGCGCGCGCTGCGCGCTCAGAGCCCGCCAAGATGGCCGTGGCTAGGGCTATATATTAGGCGCCCCGTCATGAGAGTTCTTTAGGTTCAATCGACTGAAGCGAACTGACTTCAGGATTGTGTTGTGATGCTGCTATGGCAGCCACATAGACTTTGTGCGTGGAGGGTGTGCGGCCCGCCTCCAGCAGCTCTTGCAAAAAGGTGAGTACACTTGGTATCTCGAACGATTTGGGATTCAAGCTCTTGGTATCACACCAGTCACTGAACACTTTCCACTTTTGGGCATATAAGCGTCTCGTAGAGGGCGCTCGCACCTCCGTGATGGTTCTCGGGAACCCGTTGGGGGGCCATGCATGGAGGGCCCACAGATCGGGGCGGGGATGAAGAATCATCCCGTTGGCCTGCCTGAGGAGGTCTAGCCTCAGCGGAATTGGCCAGGGGGCAGATTGCATCATCTGCATCAGTTCTGGAAACCACGTCTGGTTTTTCCAGAGAGAGGCTACCAGGAGCACTGCACATTTCACTTCCCTGATCCGACTGATGACCTGAGGTAGCATCGCGATCGGGGGAAAAGCATACAAGGGGCGGCTCGGCCAGACCTGGGCGAGCGCGTCCGTGCTCTTTGAGAAGAAAAGGGGGCAGTGCGCATTTTCCCTGGAGGCGAAGAGGTCGACCTCCGCCTTGCCAAAGGTTTACCATAACCACTGAACCGTCAGGGGGTGGAGAGACCATTCTCCTGGGAGAACCTTGTCTCTGGACAGCATGTCCGCTCCCTGGTTCAGGACGCCTGGCACATGCGCTGCTCTCAGCGAGCGCAAGTGGTGCTGTGACCATGAGATGAGCTCCCTGGCCATAGAGTGCAGGGAGCTCAACCTGAGTCCACCCTGGCGATTTATATATGATACTACCGTCATGTTGTCCGTTCGGACCAGGACGTGTTAGTTTTTCAGGTACGGAAGCAGGGCTCTGAGAGCCAAGGCGACCGCTTTCATTTCCAGACAGTTTATATGTAGGCGCTTTTCCGGGTTTGACCAAAAGCCGGAGACAGGCCTGCCCTCGTAAAGGGCCCCCCATCCTATTTTGGAGGCATCTGTCGTGATCATTTTTCTCCGTGTGTTCACGCCCAGACTCACGCCGGTTCGATACCAGTCGACGGCTTTCCAGGGCGTCAGGGCTTTTATACAGCCGTGATTTGCTCTGATTAAAAAGTGGCCCGAGCGCCACGCGTGAGTGGGGACACGGCTCTTGAGCCAGCATTGGAGAGGACGCATGTGCAACAATCCTAGCTGGAGTACAGCTGATGCCGAGGCCATGAGACCGAGCATCCTTTGAAATCGTTTGATGGGACGCGCGCGCCCGGTCTGAATGATGTTGCAAGGCGTCGAATAGAGAGCGCGCGCTCTGATGAGAGGCGCGCCGTCATCTGCACTGAGTCTAGCACTATTCCCAGAAAGGAGATATTCTGGCTGGGGGATAGCACGCTCTTTGCAAAATTGATTCTCAGATCCAGGCATTCTAGATGGCTGATAATCCAAGATCTGTGCGTCGTTAACTGACTCTCTGATTGTGCTGTGATTAGCCAATCGTCGAGGTAATTCAGTATTCGCACTCCCCGCTGTCTCAGGGGGGAAAGTGCTGCGTCCATACATTTTGTGAATGTACGGGGGGCCAATGATAGGCCGAATGGTAGTACTGTGTACTGGTCTGACTGTCCCTCGAAAGCGAATCTCAGAAAAGGCCTGTGATGAGGCGCTATCGGAATGTGAAAGTAAGCGTCTTTCAAATCTACTGATAGAAACCAATCCCCGGGGCGAACTTGCGCGAGGATATGTTTGGTCGTTAACATTCTGAACGAGCGAATCATTAAAGCTTTGTTCAGATGTCTGAGTTCTAGGATGGGGCAGAGGCCACCGTCCTTTTTCGGGACGAGAAAATAGCGCCTGTAAAAACCTGTGTAGGGACCCCTAAAATAATTATGCCTTTTATTTTGAAGTATTTTAATATATAGAAATTTGTGCTTTTCATTTTATTTGTTTATTTTAATGTGATACAACTACATGTTTTTGTTTCATATCCAATGAGAATTGTGTTGAATGTAAATGTACTATTGTTGACCAGTGACTGTTGAGCATGATAAGTTTGCGTCATAACGTGAGTTACATGAAGGGGGAGGAGCAAGACCCATGGCATGAGAAGACGGTAGAAAAATTTGACTGCTTGAGTTAGAAGTGCGTCATTTTGGAGACTTCATATATTCTTGGGGAGAAACTCTAGGGGAGTTTCTTGGCTCGCGCGTCGCATCCGTGATGCTTGCGGCATGAGACAGAGAAATGTTTGAAACTGTATAGACAGTGTTTACAGGTGGGGGTGTATACATTGTTATAGGCACGCGTGCCACTTTCATAAAGCTTCCCGCTCTTAGAGGGGAGTTTCTTGGCTCGCGCGTCGCATCTGTGATGCTTGCGGCATGAGACAGAGAACTGTTTGAAACTGTATGGGCAGTGCTTATGGGTGGGGGTGCATATACCGTAGTAGGCACGCGCGCCACTTTCATAAAGCCAGGTTTTTGGCTATGCATACAGTGTTTGTGTGTAGGGGTGCATGCAGGACAGCAGGCACACGCGCTACCTTTATAGTATTTCCCGCTTTTACTGGGGAAGTGTTTATAACTGTGGGAACAGTGCTTGCGTGTAGTGGTGCATACATGACAATAGGCACACATATATGGTGCGTCCAGCTGGAGCTGGGGAATATTCGGCACTGTTTGGACAGTATTGATACGTGGGAATGCACACTTTAGGGTGGACACGTGACCCCTTAGTGACACAGGCAGAAAATGACTCTTTTTGTGATTTCTGTGTGTTGCCGTTAAAACGGCGTTTGATTGCAGGTGAGCGAGTTCTGTGACTAGCCCATTGACTGCTGTACAGACATTTCCAGCCGCCTGTAAGGGGACTGGGTAATGTTTCACACATTTAGAGAGAGTGGTCCGGCTTTTGCGAGACACGCACTCTCTCTTTTTCTTCCTATTGCTAGGAAGACTTACGAGGCTCCGGGTTCAGCACGATCTTGGGCCGAGGACCCCGTTGCTCAGGCGGCTTCCTTCAGTTAGCGGAATGCGAGCGGCGTCGAGCATCCATTTCAGGTCTGCTCTTTGGCTGGGAGACGGGAGGCGCCGCCCTGGCTCGCTGCTGCTGCTGAGGCGGTCTCTGGCGGCTCTGAGACGAGCTGGAGCACTTGGGCAGGAAGTGACGCATAGCCTGCGAATCCTTCCGAGCTTCAGTGAAGCGTTCAGCAAACTCTTTTACCGCCGATCCGAACAGGCCGCTTGGAGCGATAGGCGCGTCAAGAAATGGCGCCTTATCCGCGTCCTTCATCTCTGTTAGCGTCAGCCACAGATGGCGCTCAAGGACAGTCAGGTTAGCCATGGCCCGGCCGATGGATTGGGCGGTGGCCTTTGTGGCTCGCAGGGCTAAGTCAGTGGCGCTGCGCAGGTCCTTGAAAGCCTCAGGTTCAGGTCCCGACTCGTCCATGGTGCGGAGAAGTTTGGCCTGATAAACTTGTAGAACAGCCATGGAATGAAGCGCTGACGCAGCTTGGCCGGCGGCGGCGTATGCGCGGCCGGCAAGAGCTGAGGTAGATCGGCAGGGCTTCGAGGGATGAGAAGCTTTGGCTTTCCATCCAGCGGTGGAGGGTGGGCACAGATGGTTGGCCACAGCCTCCTCGAGGGGCGGGGTTCCCTAGTAGCCTCTTTCTCTAGTGCCGTCCACCGAGGAGAGCGAGGAAGAGAAAGAAGGCTTCAGGCGAGCAGAGTGCGGGGCTTTCCAAGACTTTGTGAGTTTGTCGTGAACTTCGGGGAAGAAAGGGGAGGGTCTCTGTCGAGGGGCCTGCCGGCGCCCCTGCAGGAACCACTCGTCCAGCCGGCTGCGGGCGGGTTCTTCCGGAGAAGACCAGTCGAGGCCGAGGTCTTCCACGGCTTTGGACAGGATGCGGACGATCTCAGAGTCCATGCTGGTGCCCGTGCTAGTGTCCGCTAATGTCGACGGCGCGGGGTCGAAGGCCGAGCCCGGCCAGTCATCGGATGCAGCGTCAATAGAAAGGCTGTCATCCTTTTCACCGTCGTCCCCTGACGCGCCGAACGAGACGAGACCCACCGCTCTGTTGGAGGGGTGCTGGTCCGCCTGCGTGAAATGGACTGGCGGCGGGAGATCTTGGGTAGTGGTGAAGCACGCGGGACTGGCCCGGTGTGACGTCACTGAATTCCGCGTGCTCTGGCAGCCTCTGTGAGCGGCGCTTTTCTTGCGCGGCTCGAACGGAGGAGACGGCAGCACGGTGGAAGCAGGCTCGTTTGCGCCGAAGGCGCAAAGCGAAGCGCAGCTCGGCGAGGCCCAGGGAGTCACATTCGGGGCATCCGCCCTGAATGAGAGCAGCTTCTGCGTGGTCAGGTCCCAGGCAGCGAGTGCAGATAACGTGACGGTCCCCGTCAGGAAGAGGGCCTCTGCACGAGGCGCAGGTTAAAGGCATTTGGAACAACGCCTCGAAAATTGCTCTTTTACTTAAATCAAAAGCGTCACAGAGGCGAACACTTGTAAGTAAAAAAAAGGATATCAGTGATGCGCTCCGGATGGCGTAGCAGAAGGCTTCGAAGGTGGCTGAAGGCGCCGGCGTCCTCTTAGCAGTCCTGCTGTAGGCTTGTCAACGGCGGGCGAAAAGACTCCAACAATCCGGAGGATCCAGCGAAGAGAAGGTCTTTGCTGAAGGAGATTAAATCTAAAGAACTCTCATGACGGGGCGCCTAATATATAGCCTTAGCCACGCCCATCTTGGCGGGCTCTGAGCGCGCGAGCGCGAAGCGCGTGCCCATTGGTCGCGCGTTCAGAGTCGCCCCGTCATTGGTTCGAGCAAGTTGCCGCAGCACAGCCTATGACCGAGCTGCCTCGCTCATTGCTGTATGCTGTGCAGCTGCAATGCGTTTTACATAAAGACATCAATATTTCTCGAGAAACTGAGTTTTCCCATAGCGTAAGCTACTTGCGCAATAGGAGAGACCTCTCGAGAGGGAATTCTTGCAACACATCCGCAGGATCATGGCAGATAAACGCTTACATTCATCACATCATTGCGCATTCAATGCATCTGCGGGAGACAAACACAAGTGTTGTCCTGTGCATGGCAAGTTTTCGTGGTAAATCCAAATAGACAAACTTTAATATTTCACTTAACACAGTGAAGCCTTCTTGAGTTACCTAATTACAGTGGTGAATAATTATCTCTTGTACTTACATTGATAATGTAATCGGACCCAAATAATATGATGTGAACTCAGACCAGTGCGGGCAGCGGGAGGGGGAGGAATTGATCTTGGGTTCGGTCCATGTAGTCGAACCAAGTGCAAAGGCACCCATAAGTGGAAACATGCTTTGGTTTTAATTTATTATTTACCTTGATATTTAACTTGTTAAGAAGCTAAAGTAGTTCTATAGCATATTCACAATTCTTGCTGTGGTATCTAAATTGTTATTGACAATTGTAATTGTAATTGCAATTGGGACAACGCTTGAAGTTAAAGAATGTAAAAAGGGATGAAAGGTACAATTTATGATTCCTTTGATAGAGGTAATCCTCTTACACAGATGAAAACAGATTTTTGCACATGGACATTCAGTTCATACTGTCAAGCATATACAAATTTGGTTTTGGACTAATGTGTTTCTTTATAACAGCATCAAATTATATTTTTTGACTTAAAACTTTGGACTCAGAATGGTGAACTGGGATTGAATTGTCAAGGCAAGTAGAAAGAGAAAAGAGAGAGAGGCTCCCACAGTGCTAAGGCTATAATCACTTGCTTGGCACGTTACCCCCCTCCTATGAGCCCAGCTATAAAGTGAATTAAGCCGGGCCAGCTGAGCCACAGGCAGGTGCTGTGTTTGTTTTTCTGATGTGTTAATAAGACTGCTTCCTTTGCCCACTAGACCATACTCCACACCACGCCCAGTCAAACCACACAGCACTGATTCATTTAAGAGGGTAATGCTGTCAGGAATTGCAAATAGTAGCAATTTGTCCACACAATTATGTAATTATTTGAGGAAATAGCATTGATCCAAGGCTGTCCTATCTCTTTGGCCCACAGTAAAGCCATTTGTCGCATTTGATTGAATAGAGCTGTAAAATGTATTTAACATCTAGCTTTACTTTACAATTATTTTCTATTTTCTACAGAAAATTCCATTGTTGTGGGGCAAATTC
Source organism: Xyrauchen texanus (assembly GCF_025860055.1). NCBI lineage: Eukaryota > Metazoa > Chordata > Actinopteri > Cypriniformes > Catostomidae > Xyrauchen > Xyrauchen texanus. The sequence goes on from NC_068311.1 coordinate 19,097,419, forward strand.
AAGCTCTCATACATTCAAATATGATGCATGAAGACATGTCATGCCAGGGTTTATTTGACATCAAATCGGTAGCTGGGTTTCCATTCCAAGAAATCTTAAATGGAAATGCTTGATATGCGAAAACTCTTAAAATTCGCATAAAATTGAATGCGATAAGAGGAGGTGGATTTTCAAGAGTTTCACATTAAGGAAACAGTTTATTCACAAAACGATTAAGTGTTTTGACCATTCATGCACATGTTATGAGTGTGCGATACCTTGATGTGACTGGCCCAACAAAAGATCCAACATTGGCACATGATTCTTTGTGCATAGCCCTTGGCATTCGGAAGTGTTTAACCTACAGCTGAATGTTAAAGTGGGTCCTCATAATCTGCCAGAACAGTTTGAGAGTGGGTTCTCCCAGGTATGTGAAGGCTGGCGGCGGATAGGCATTGCATCCATTTCAGCCCTTTATATCAGATATTACATTTATTCTGTGGTGTCTCCTGGCAGCATTTACCAAAACAAGGTACAATTGCTCTAATCATGCAAATAAAACACTCCTCGAAGAAAGGAGGTCATTCAACTTCTCCATCAAGAAAAGGCAGGCTCCCTCAAGATAATGCACATGACGTAGTGGATGGAAATGTGCAACGATTCATAATTTCTTTAGTCTAATTTTTAGAAATGCACATAAAAAATGTATGCCAACAGCAGTGTCTTGAATTTGATTCTGGCAGAAATAAGCAGCTGAGGGACAAACCTAAATTTAAGAATTTCTAGAGTTTGAGAAATTCAGGCAACAAGGGTTTTGAGTAGACTCAAGGCTTTGTATGGCAGATACAAATACAGATAAACCAGTGCAATGTCGAATTACGAAAGATATCAGTTCAGTAGTTCATAGGTTCATTTAATCCTGCAGTGATTATAGTGTAAACGAGTTTGGCTCGTTGTCCCTGGAGGAGGGCTCAAGGCTCGAGACTTGACCAGAGCTCAAATACCCCCCCCAAAGAAGCCAAGACCTGTCAGCGAGTCTATAGTTTCGGAGCCTCCTGAAACACAGAAAGCAATGTGTTTGGGTAGGAATATTGAGTCAGTCGCTACAATGCTTCACCACAAAAAGGAATGAGACCTGGTGCGGGGAAAGGGCTAAAGCATGTCGCAAGCCATTAATGGTCCACTTGGAAATTTTAAGAATGGCTGGGTAATTGGACACATTGGAGGTGGTGTTCATGGAGGTTTGAGAAGATCTCGAGGGAGGAGGAGAAGATGTGTTCCTGCGCCAGAGGATAGATGATTCCAAGCGAATGGCTTGGCGACACTGACTCACGTCTGGAGGTTGAGAAACAGCTTTGGGGAGAAGGTGAGATGATCCAGGACTCATCAAGCTGTTGTAAAGTGTGAAGAACTGTCAAGAATTCCTCATCAGAGGCGAAGAGTTCAAGTTCGATGGACGTCTTCAGGTTAGGGTGGGGCTTAATGCCAGAAGAATTGTTTCCACCATGGAGGTAAGGAGCTGTTTATATATGCTTACATTGGCGATGAGATTGGTGAGATTAAATGAACATACTCCTCTCGAACTTTGTTATGAAACTCTATTACAAGAGTGTAGAAAAGCTGAGCACAAGTGGAAATTAGCCTTTTATGACATTTTAAAGGAGCGTTTAACTAACTATCAGAGAGCCGTAATGGAAGCGAAAGCAAAATTTTTCTCTACTTTAATCTCTGATACCGCAAATCGACCAAAAGTATTGTTCAAAACAATTGATTCTGTTTTAAACTGAACTATAAATTATTTTCTTGATGCCACCCAAGAGACCTGTGAAAATGTTTTCAACTTCTTTACAAATTTTGAGAAGATTAAAGGTGCAATTGTACCTGCACAATTTGATCAACCACTGATTCCTTACCCGTCCAGCTGCCTGACTCAATTTGAACAAGTTACGTCAGCACAGTTAGCAGATGTACAGCCATGGCCAAAAATATTGGCAGTGACATAAATGTTTCAGTTGTGGTGTTGATTCACATTGTTTCTAGATTATTGTGCAGAGTGATCAGATGCATTTTAAATAATAGCAAAAAGCCAAAAAAAAAATTACTTTATAAAACAAAACAATTATTGTTTTTTTGGCCCTGGCACAAAATGACCAGCTAACATAATTTCACTAATCATATCAGCAGCACCTGGGAAAGTGTGAACGAGTATAAAAAGGAGGGAAGAAGTGCTTCAAATCATTGTGTTCTTATTAGCAATGGTTACCTATAAAGAAAGGCGTTCAGCCATTGTCACGTTGATTCAAAATTGCCTCACATGCAAGGAAATTTTTGCAAATAATATTGCACCTGAAAGAACCATTTACCAGATCATCAAGAAGAGAGGTTCAACTGCTGTGAAGGCTTCAGGACATCCCAGAGTATCCAGCAAGCACCAGGACCCTCTTCTCCTGAGGAGTATGCTATGGAATAGTGTCACCATCAGTGCAGAGCTTGCTCAATATTGGCAGCAGGTTGGTGTGAGTGCATCTGCATGCACAGTGAGGTGAAGACTTTTGGACAATTGCCTGGTGTCAAGAAGGGCAGCAAAGAACCCACTTCTCTCCAAGTAATACATCAAGTACAGACTGAAATTCTGCAGGAAGTACAAGGATTGGAGAGCAGAAGACTAGTTCAAAGTTATTTTCTCTGATGAAGCCCCTTTTCGACTGTTTGGGACATCTGGAAAATCGATAGTCCGGAGAAGAAAAGGTGAAAACTACCATGAGTCCTGTGTCATGCCAACAGTGTAGCATCCTGAGACCATCCATGTGTGGGGTTGCTTTTCATCCAAAGGAGTGGGTTCTCTCACAATTCTGCCCAAAAACACTGCCTTGAATAAAGTATGGTATCAAAACATCTTGCAAGAGCAACTTCTCCCAATGATCCAGGAGCAATTTGGTGATGATCCGTGCATTTTCACGTCTCAAGGCAAGAGTGATAATGAAGTGGCTCGGAGTTCATTATACTGAAATTTTGGATCTGTGGCCATGCAACTCCCCGGATCTTAATCCCATTGTGAACCTGTGGTCAATCCTCAAAAGGCGAGTGGACAAGCAGATGAGCACTAATAAGGCAAGAATGGATCACCATCAGTCAGGATTTGTCACAGAAGCTGATATCCAGCATACCAGAGCGAATTGCAGAGGTTATGAAGAACAAGGGTCAACACTGTAAATATTGACTCTTTGCATAAATTGAATGTTTTTGCCAATAAAAGCCTTTCAAACTTATGAAATGCTTATCATTGTTTTCCAGTATACCATAGAAACATGTGAAAAAATAATACACAAATACTGAAGCAGCAAAATTTGTCAGTGTTTAGTTTGAGGTGATAAGAAGCCATCCATGATAATGTCACAGCATATTGAGATCTTTGTGATTTTTGGTCAAAATAAAGGGAGATTATTATTATTATTATTATTATTAATATGCAGTTTTGTGCATATTGCCACAGCAGCAGATGGAGAAAAGATTCCTTGCCAAAATTGCCTAATGAAGACTTTTGAGTGTAGAGCCCTTCAAGAATTTCATATTGTGAATATGAGATGCAGGAACTGGCTTTGTCAAAAGTTATTTTATATTAACCTCATTCTGTCATATTTAAATTTTAAATGGATGACTGTGGAGTGAAAAATTAATTTAAAATAGCATGAAATAAAACTATCAAAATGTCCCTAAGGTCTTGAATCATAGCTTTTCTAGCTTTAATCTTGTACAAGTCATTCCTAGACCATTTTCAGTCAACAAGATGAATAATCAGTAACCATCATTGAGAATGGTGTCCCGCCCACCAGACATACGGGTATAAAGGGAAGGATATGCTTCTGTCCATTCAGAATTTTTCTTTGGAGCCAACCGGTTGTGTGATCAGCGAGCTGTATTCACAAGACTGTTCACTTTCTCTCTACAAGAGCGTATGCTGTTGGTTCTATGGCCTATATCAGCGGCTTTCTCCTTCTCAGCACGGCATTGCAGCTTTGCTCCTGGGTGCTTCAACAGCGCATTTCATAAAAGAGAATACACAGCGGCATTGAATGTCCTTTCAGGATGCATCTTTATATAGATGCCCTTCCGCCCCTGTGTAGTTCCTAGATGCAGTTGAGTTCCCTCCACTCCTGACGTTCACAGAAGCTGCCTTGTGTGTCTGGGCCACGATCACACAGAGGCAGCGTTTGTGGATGGTTCCTGTTCTTCTGCGAGAACCTCACCATGGCAACATTACGGTCATGGCTTTCCTTTCTAAAAAGGAACGCCACTCCAGCCGCCCCCTGTGTCGCTCCTTCTTCCCACGTGATTGAGGACAACCCGGCTGACGATGGAGGTGATTTGGGGATGGCAGCGGGCTCGGTTTCGCTGTTTACATCCCCATGAACCACCTGCCCCCCCGAATGAGACGCGGTGGTCCCACCATTGGGGTTGATGCATATGAGACCGCTTCAGCACTGGCTTCAGACTCGAGTCCCGAGATGAGCATGGCGCCGCGGCACACACCGGGTAACGATCACCCCCGCCTGCCGCCAGACATTCAAACCCTGAACAGACCTCTGCTTTCTTCTGGCAGGAGAACCCTTGCAGTAGGTGTCCCGGCGCGTCCTGGTCACAACCGGCGCCTCCAGATTGGGTTGGGGCGCCATATGCAATGGGCAAGCAGCTGCGGGCCGTTGGAGAGGGGCCCCGCTGCGCTTGCATATCAATTGCCTAGAGTTGCTGACCATTTTCTTTGCCCTGTGGAAGTTCCTCCCATTAGTTCAGGACAAACATATCCTAGTCAGGTCAGACAGCACCACCATGGTAGCATACATAAATCGCTAAGACGGCATACGCTCCCGCCACATGTCATGACTCGCCCGTCGTCTCCTCCTTTGGAGCCAACAGCGACCCTTCTACCAGGCAACTTCACGCCCTAAAGTGGCGCCTGTTCACAAATTGGTATTCCTCCCAAGCTGAAGACCCACAGAGGTGCGCTGTTAGGTCAGTGTTCTTATTCCTACAGGAGAAATTGGAAGGGAGGCTGTCCCCTTCCACCTTGAAGGTATATGTTGCCGCTATCGCAGCTCACCATGACCCTGTAGACGGCAAAGTTATGGGTAAGTACGACTTAGTCATCAGGTTCCTAAGAAGCGCCCAGAGGTTAAATCCCTCCTGGCCAAGCCTATTACCCTCCTGGGCTCTCTCGGTGGTCCTCGCCGGTCTTCAGAGATCCCCCTTCGAGCCGCTAGAATCAGCCCTCTCCCTAAAGACGGCCCTGCTGATCGCACTCGCCTCCATCAAGAGGGTCGGGGACTTGCCTGGAGTTCAGTCCGGCAGACACATATGTGATCCTAAGACCGCGACCAGGCTACGTGCCCAAGGTTCCTACCACGCCCTTTAGAGACCAGGTAGTGAACCTGCAAGCGCTGCCCCGGTAGGAGGCAGACCCAGCCCCTTCGCTGCTGTGTCCGGTACACCTATTTGGACCGCACGCGGAGCTTTAGATGCTCTGAGCAGCTCTTTGTCTTCTTTGGTGGACAGCGGAAAGGGAACGCTGTCTCCAAACAGAGGTTTTCCCACTGGGCCATGGACGCCATTTCATTCACCCAGGCCGTGCCCCCTTGCGGGTCCGAGCACACTCAACAAGAAGTGTTGCGTCCTCGTGGGCACTGGCCAGGGGTACCTCCCTGGTGGACATATGCAGAGCTGTGGGTTGGGCAACACCTAATACCTTTGCAAGATTTTACAATCTCCGGGTTGAGTCAGTTTCATCCCGTGTCTTCTCAGGTCCGAGCCGGTAGAACTCGGTGGCACGCTGACAAACTGGTCGGGTGGATCGCTTGCTCCCAGCACCATTTCCCTTGGCAGAGGTAAAACTGTGCGCTTTCTCTCCCAGGAGATCCCACTCTATAGGATCCATGGACTATTCCTCCCTAGCCCTTTTTGGGTCTGCAGTTCAGTGGAGGAACTTGCCGACCCAGTCCACTATGGGTACTTAATCTACCCTGTACTGGAATAGGTGCTCCACGGGTCAAGGACTCCTATGCGGACTCCCCCTGTGTGTATTATCCGCGGTACGGTCCCCTTACAAAAGTGGAACCGCGTTTTCCTTAGGCAGTCCCCAGCTGTCCTCTGGTCGCCGTGTTGTAGCAACTCCCCCCTCCTTGAGGCTGGATCTACCACCACGCCACTTTCCACATGTCGCCTAATAACCCATGTGACATATTCACCACTCTTACCTCCCCTTCCGGGCAGGTGTGGTCTCCGCAGGGTCTTTTCCCCCTGAAAGAATAGGAAACTGGGTAAGACCCCCTTCCCTTGATGCATGTAAGGGCCCCGGCCGTTTATTGCTCTATGCGAGAAACATAGAGAGAAAAGAGGCCCAGCCAGTCTCGGCCCATTCCCAGGTTGGCAAGCGTCACCTTGTTCCACTGTCTAGGGTAACCAGAAGAATTCCGACAACTTTTTTGGGGCATTGGGGAAGGGTATGTGCAGTCTGACACAGCTGGTCGCCTGTGCATGTAAAATACCTGCCCACTCCTAAGTCAGCAGAACACGTACATGGCTCAGCACATGGCATGATTTAAATTGGACCCCTAGTGTCGCTTCTCCGACACAACGTCAAGAGAGCGACAGATGGGGAATGTCTAGGTTACGGATGTAACCTCCATTCCCTGATGGAGGGAACGAGACGTTGTGTCCTCCCGGCCACATCACTGAGCTGAGCCACTGTAGTGGCCGGACCATTTCCGGCTCCTCAGAAAAATCCTGAATGAACTCATAGTATTTCCTCACCTTTATACCCATTATGTCAGGGGGCGGGATATGCAAATACTGTCTGCCAACTTCTCATTGGCTTTTTTTCATAGCTCAGAGGCATATTCGGCACTCAAGAGAGACCCCTAGTGTCGCTTCTCCAACACAATGTCTCGTTCCCTCCATCAGGGAATGGAGGTTACATCCATAACCTAGACATTTTTATATTTTTGTATCACATTAAGAATTTGTTTGCAGAAATCCTCTTGAGCTCTCAGCTGCTGCTGCTTCTTGTTGTGTAAATGATTTAATTGTTTCATAATTTTACAGTTATCCCTTGTAGTGTGTAAATCATGTGTTTTAAATGTTAATGATTTCATGCTGAACTCTTGAGCATTGTAAATGCATTTGAATTTTAAAACAATGTCTTGTGCACAGTTTAAATTAATTTAAATTCTTATTTTCAGAATCATCAGCTTTCAGCAGAGAGGTTTATCCCGCTGAGTCTCTCGTGAGAAGTGAATCACGTTCTCTCACACGATTGGTTGTGCGCTGCAAACGTAACTCATTCCTGTGCACGAGCACGTAATCTATTCTTAAAGTCAGGATTGAAGCCTTAATTTACAGAGAAAGCTCATGTTTTGTGTGACAGGCTTCAATCCTTTTGACATACAGTATAAAAAATACTTTTAAACAGCTCTTCAGCATGAAACAGTTCAAACGGTGCAATTTTCAGAATGTGTCGCCCGGTGTCAAGTTTCAACACAATCAATATATATATAGGATATTAAAATTAATACATGACTATTTTTCCGGCCTGTTGTATTCATATTTATTTATCACCTCTTATTTATTTTAGATACAGTTCCTATATGTTGTTATTTACTCAAATCTACTTTTATTACATATAGTATATTAATGGGGATTTAATTTAATGCAGCTGACAGTTACACGAGCAAACAAGGTTTGAACATCAACCGCAACATGATCAGACTGAAATTCCCGGCTTTTTAACACTTCCGTGTACACATTTCAAGGCTGCTTATTGTATCAGTTAAGTTAAACGTCATATTATGCGACTACGCATTAATTTATGGAGAGCTTACGACCTACTAGTTAAGTCTTGCCTTAAGAACAGGTGGTGCAACCAAATTAAGCACTGACTTAGTTAAAAACTATCTAGTAGTTACTAAGCCCTTAGTGTGTACATTACATCCCAACTTATGTGAGTACTTACACAGAGCTGGTGCAACCCTACCCTAAAGTTTCATTAACACAGAGCCATGTCATGACGTTCACAGCGTGAAGGTAGGATCTTGTAGAATTATAAATGAAGTACACTTGTTTTAAAATCTCCCCTCTCTGCTTAGTTGTTATGACATCCCTGAACACTCATGATACATTTTGGCAGCTCTACAATCTATAAATCCACTTCGCTAGTTAATTATTACACTTTGACATCAACACCATAGATATTTATAAAGCAACCGCTAGACCGGAAGTTCCGACAAAATGTTCAAGATGGCTGTGCGCTAGTTTCTCTGGTGCATATGGTGAATACCTCAATAAAGCTAGCAGAATTGCTAATGTTAGATTAATTCTAGTTTACCTTAGGTTTTATCATTTATTTGCTTTGAATGATGCTGCTAACCAACAAACCAATAAATCTATTTTTAGAGAGGCGTCTTTAACCAAAGTACACAGTTAAACAACATGTTACATACCAGTAATGGGGAGTCAATACTTTAATTAAAAGTAGCAATGCAACTGAATATATTTTCCAGTAGCATGGCAGTAGTTGTCATGCTACTGTCCAATAACAATTTTTTCCCATGGTGAAATATAACCAAATGCTATACCCTGCTGTTTTAATGCCTTTTTGTTTCTTGTTAATCGTTTCGGCCATTCCAGTGTTTCATTCAACTTTTATTTGTTCGTTGGGATGTTTTCATGTAAATGAAAAAATTTAATAAACGCTTCACTGATTCAAGCCCCTGCTGGGGATTATAGGTCTACTTGCTTTTTGGTGAAATATTTATTTAAATGCTGTTTAAATTCTGTTTTTTTTTTTTTTTTATTATTATTATTTTAGTTGTATTTAGTATAAATGTATCTGTTCAAGTTTAATTCTGTCACCCAAATGGATACTGTTCAATGTTGAATGTCTCAGACAAGAGTGCAGTGTGTCATTTCAGTATAAATGTTTTTTAACATGGCCCTGCCTAATAGGCCAGCTAAACCAGCATGCATTTCCCATACTGGTTTAGGCTGGTTCTTGCTAGTGAAGCTTGTTGACCAGCATGTTCTTTCGGATGAAGCTGGTTAAGCTAGTTTAAAAGCCTGTAGGGGACCAGCACCCAAAACACAACATGAGATGGTGACCAGCAATGCAGGTCTTTTCGGCAGGGAAATGGGTGACATTAAACAATGACATCCTCTCACAAGTAATTGTAATATAAACAAAACCTTTTATTAATGGTCTGAGTTTGTTATGTCAACAGACAATGCCTTGACAGAGAGACAATGGTCTGATTCAAAGAGGGTTTGGTGCATGTTGGGAAAAATGTATAAACCACTTATTAGTAAAGCTAGTATGTGTGGTTGCCTGAAGAAGCCAAAAGTACAGACAAAGGTATCATTGGTCATACTTCACTAGCCATCTTCTCTAAGAAACGTTACTGTATTTTTCACCACAATTCTTCAGGGGTGTGTTTTGTATAAAATTTGTAAAAAATTTTATAAAATTTTCGGGGAGATTTAAACCTAATGCCCAAAAAGGATGCTTTTTGTGCATTAACAATAGTCCACATGGAATATTTTGTGCGGAGTTATTTCGAAAGATTTTGAGGCCACAAATATATGAAGATTTTGGGCCTCGAACGATTTCTTTCTCAGGATCTGAATACAATTGAACTATTTATGAAAATAAAATAGAGGATATTTAACAAATGTTAGTCATACTGGGAAGCCAGTATTTCTGCTCAGCTTTACAAAACTGTGTAAACAAATACAAACATACACAAAAGAAGAGCAGTCCTCCACTCAGCAGAATTACCTTATGTGGCAATGTCTCTTTTCCTAAGCTAGAATTAAGTCCTCGACATTCAGTTCAATTGTAAATTGTCTTATGTATGTTTTGATTTGTATGTTTCTAATCCCATGTTAGGTTACTGTTTTATTGTGTGTTTATTTACAGTAAAAAATAAGACTTTAATACGACAGAAAAAAAGTTTAATATTAAATAACAGCATATCATTGAAGGTTACATCAAATGAGAAGACAAGCTGTAGATATGTTTGTGAAAGCAATTGTTATTTTTCAGACTTTAATGAGGTATTGAAAGTGTTATGTATATTACAGTGGAGAGGCTGCAGATCAAACTGCAGTGTGATAATTGGGTGCATGTGTTCAAATTCCATCACAAGGAATTGATGTTTTATTAACATACTCGAGGAAAAAAGCAAGGAGGAACCTTGTTAAAAAAGTGCAATTCTGATACTCTGATGTTTGTTTTAACAGCTCAGAATACGCATTACTGGTTCTCTTATATAAAAAGCAAGATTATATGTTAAATTATTGCAATGAAGTGAATGAAAATAATAATTAAAGCTTTTGGACCATATTCATGCATTCAGACATGTATAATGTACTCCAATTAAAATCAGATACAAAATGTCTGTATTTCAGTCATTATTAGTTTATATCACATTCAGTTAAATATGCTTTGCCAGTATAGCAACACTGAAAAAATATTTAGGACTGTACTTCCATGCAAAGGCAAAACAGTAATTACAGATTTTGCCTAAATTTAGATATGACCGAAAACAGGTTTCTTAGCTCTAAAAAGGCTTTTGTATCTTGGGGACAAAAACATTTGAAAGGCTGTGGTGAGTGTGCCAGATTTTTTAGAAAATGATTGAAAAGGTGGTTCTTGCAAATACTGAGGCGATGTGACTTTGTTTAATAAATCTGGCATTAACTCACAATCTATCTCTAAAAGTACCATGGCAGCATTTTTGAAAAGGAAGCTGACATCGAGGCAAATGTTGCTATCTTTCAATATTTTTGATTGATTTCATGAGCTTTCAAAATAAAAGTAAAACCTATCTTTTGAAGAAAATATGAAAATATTTTATTTTTGCCATAGCGTGTTGAAAAAATATAATAAATACATTTTCTGAGACACTATATCTTTGTATTCTTGTCCATTTTAAGATTAGACTATGATCTGGACTGTGACAGAGGGATTTAGCTCAACTGTAAGTACAAAATCCACAAAACCAATACATTTTAAGCTATTTTTCTCAGTCTCAGTGCTGGTGTAGTTATTGCGTTTTACATGTGTAGGGTAGTGTATAATGGCATTGAGAGATTCCACCAAGCTGTTTTAAATGTTTTACATTATGGTTCATTTACTTTGGATTTAAGAAAAACTGTCAGTCACGAGCGGATGCCTGTTAGGAAGCGAGAAGCATGTTGTCGAACAAGTTTTTTTGCTTTTGTCTGTGAAAGCAACATGCTATTTGAATGCCACGAATGGTTGTGATTTTATTCACCATTGCATTATTATTGTACACAGACAGGAGTGTACATGACAGGGCAATTGTAAAGGCAATACATCAAAATAAATTACATAATTAGGTATCAACATTCCATACTTTGTGGTAAATGCATTTTTATATTCCAAATATATATACTATTAGTATAAAATGCAATAGTTTTGATTTATTCCTAATACTAATATTCTGAGAACACACTTGAGCTGTTTACTAAACTCATACAAATGAGTTAAATTGTTGGAATCTAAATCAAGATCAGGCTTTGCAGAGGGAGGAAATCAATAGTTAGTACAACAATTTGTACTCCAATCCCTTTAATGGTGGCGCTGTCTGTCACTGAACATGGCTCGCTCTTTGTGTCTCAACCTGTTTACTAGCTGTCCAGTAACTGCACAGCTTCTGTGTTGTTGCATCGTTGAGCCAAGGTTAAGGCAGTACATCCTTTAGAGTCCAGTATACCTTGCTGTGCATTATTCATTAGTAGAGCTTTGATAATGGGGATGTTGCTGTGCTGGACGGCTAAATGTAATGGTGTTGACTGGTTGTTGTTCAAGGCGTTTACATTGGCTTTATGGGAAATCAGCTGTAAGACACTAGGGAAGTAGCTACTGTTACAGGCCAAGTGAAGGGGTGTCCAGCCATTATCCTCAGCCAGGTTAGGGTCAGCACCTGCTGCTAGTAGGACTGAAACCACTTCTTCCTGTCCATGATGGCAGGCCAGGTGCAGAGGTGTCCAACCATCCTTCCCTTGGATGTTGACTGAGCCTCGGTGCTCCTCCAACACATGAATAATCTCAGGATGGCCCTTTAGGGATGCTAGGTGCATGGCCGTCCAGTTCTGATTGGTTTTGCTGTCAGGGTCCACCCCTTTACTCAACAAGATTCTGCAGATGCCTGTGCATCCTTTAATAGCAGCAAAGTGAAGGGCACTGTAGCATCTTTCATTAACTTTTTTCACATCAGCATTGCTATTCACCAGCATACGGACCACTCTGAAGTGCCCCTCATCAGCTGCCAGATGTAGAGAAGTAGACTGAAGGTTATCTGTTTTATTTACATCAGCTCCTTGTTTGAGCAAGAGCTTGACGATATTTAGATGGCCATAAACGCTAGCCACGTGAAGTGCCGTACGCCCAGATTGGCACTCTGGCTCATCCACACAATCCAGACGTGGGAGCAAGATCCTCACGATGTTCTCGTGGCCGTTCTGTGCAGCTAAGTGCAAAGGTGTCCATCCATCCTTCTCTTTGGCATCAGCTCTCGCCTTATTGTCTAACAAAAGACGAGTGGATCTGTCATCACCAGCCTGGGTGGCAAAATGCAGAGCAGTCCATTGGTCACCATCGCTGAGGTTGACATCAGCCCCACAATCTGTCAGAAGAGTGCAGATCTCATAATACCTATTCAGGACTGCAATGATAAGTGGGGTGTAGCCTTTTACACTCTGGCAGTTCACCAATGCTCCAAGATCCAGGACCATATGCACACTTTCTTTGTCACCACTTGCCACAGCATGGTGAAGAAGAGAGTTGTTATCTTTGAAGAGCATCGACACATGCTCTTTCTTTAGAGTTTTCTTAAAGGTCTCAAAGTCCTTCTTTTTGAGGAGAGAGAAAATACTTGTGCTAGAATCATCTGTAATGAACAAGAAAAAATGTAATGGAGGACAGATTTACAGTAAATGAAGGCTCATTCATGCTGGCCCAACAAATGATAAATTTCAACAATAGTTTGGTTTTGAAAGGTCAGTGTGTAGAGCTCATTGGTGTTCATTGGGGTAGAGTATAAATTACAGTTATGTTTTCCAACATTGTAAATACAACATCCAACTTTAGGCCATATGCACAATAGGGGGCCATTCAGACCGAGTGCATTGTAGCAAAAATTGCAGAAGTCTCAAGACGTGTTTTTCATCTTTTTTCCAAGAGTGTTTTCAAAGTTTTCAATTTTTGGTGGAGGAAAACACTGTTCCAATGTTGATGAAAGGCAAAAACATAGCAAATAATCTATGTGTTTTTAACCAAAAACATATAAAGGCATACACTACACAACTTTTAATACCAGGCATTATATCCTAACTGACTTTGAAAATCGCTACAGACAAAAACGTCTAGGTTACTATTGTAACCTCCGTTCCCTGATAGAGGGAACGAGACGTGTGTCGAAGAAGCGACACTAGGGGTCTCTCTCATGCATCTCTGAACTTGAGAAAAGGCCAATGAGAAATTGGCAGACATGATTTGCATGCCCCCCCCCAGACATATGGGTATAAAGGGAGGGAAATGCGTCTGTCCATTCAGGATTTTGCCCTGAGGAGCCGAGATTGAGGTTCAGCCATAACAGTGACTCAGTTCAACGATGTGGGCGGGAGGACACAATGTCTCGTTCCCTCCATCAGGGAAAGGAGGTTACAATAGTAACCTAGACGCTCCCCGTCTGTCGCTCACTTTGACGTTGTGCAAAGAAGCGACACTAGGGGTCCATATTTAATCAAGCCATGCACTGAACTGCACGTACCCTTCCCCAACATCCCATAATATCGTCATAACCTTCTAGTTCCCTACACCCCGAAGGGGAGAATAAGGCGACGTGCCAAGCATGCGAGCAGGCAGTGCCAGCCGATGTATCTCGCATAGAGTTAAAGCAGTTGGGAAAAGGCGTTCTTTTCCAATTCCTATTCTTTCAGGGGGAAAAGACCCCACAGAGACCACACCTGCCCAGGCTAGGAGAGGTAAAGAGTGGTGAAATACATCACATGGGTTTTCAGGCTGCATGTGGAGAATGGCGCGGTGGTAGATCCTACCTGTTGAGAGGGAGGAGTTGCTACAAACACGGCAACCAAGGGGCAGCGAGTACTGCCCAAGAGAGATGCGGGTCTGCTTGTAAGGGGACCGTACCGCGTAAAATACACACAGGGGGATAAGTCCACAGGGGGGCCTGTCCTGTTGAGCACCTATTTCTGTACAGTGTAGTTTGAATACTCATAGTGGGTCTGGTCAGGGAATTCCTCCACTGAATTCACAGACCAGAGGGCTAGGGAGGAGTCATCCAGGGAGCCGAGTTAGTAGGATCTCCTGGGATTAGAGTGCGCTAGATTGCCTCAGTGGAGGGGAAAGGCGCTAGATGCAAGCGGTATACCTGGTCAGTTGTTTCTGCGTTACCAAGTTCTACTGGCTCGGACCTGAGAGAACACAGGATGAAAACGACTTGACCCTGAGATTGTAAAATCTCGTAAAGGTATTGGATGTTGCCCGCTGTCACCCCGAGCCTGGGCGGAAGTCAATGAGCGTGTCGGGGGGGTAGATGGTTCATGGGGATGTACCTGGCGAAACCAAGCCCGCAGCCATCCCCAAATCACCTCCATCGCCAGCCGGGTCTTCCTCAATTCTGTGGGAAGAAGGAGCGATGCGGGGGGTGGCTCCTTTTTAGGAAGGAAAGTCGTGACCGCAACGTTGCCATGGTAAGGTTCTTGCAGTGAGAACACGAACCATCCACAAATGCTGCCTCGGTGTGATCGCGGCCCAGACACATGAGGCAGTGCCAGTACCCATCAGGAGCAGAGAGAACTCGACCGCATCCAGGAACTACACAGGGGCGGAAGGGCATCTTTATAAAAACGCTTCCTGAAAAGTACGTTCAACACTGCTGTGTTTTTAAAAGTGCTGTCGAAGTGCCCAGGGGCAAAGCTGCACTGCTGTGAAGAGAAGGAGAAAGCCGCTGATATGCGCCGTAGATCCAACAGCATACGCTCTTTCTAGAAATTAAGTGAACAGTCTTGTGAATACACCTCGCTGATCACACAACCGGTCGGCTCCGAAGAAAAATTCTCAATGGAGAGGCGCATATCCCTCCCTATATATCCGTATGTCTGGGGGCGGAATTCTGCAAATTCTGCAAATTCAGAGATGCGCGAGGCTCTCAAGACAGACCCCTAG
Source organism: Xyrauchen texanus (assembly GCF_025860055.1). Taxonomy (NCBI): domain Eukaryota; kingdom Metazoa; phylum Chordata; class Actinopteri; order Cypriniformes; family Catostomidae; genus Xyrauchen; species Xyrauchen texanus. The sequence goes on from NC_068311.1 coordinate 19,112,657, forward strand.
TGTTGCTTCTTTGACACAACGTCAAAGTGAGCGACAGACGGGGAACTCTGTAGTCGTGTATAGTCGGCTCTAAAATTTCAAACATCCATTTGAGATCCTTTGACTAGATGGAATCATAGTTGGAGGATAATAAATCTGAGTCAGTACTCATTATCCACAAAAAGCAAAATCTGCACACACAAAAAATAAATCTTTGTAAAATCTGCAGACTGCAGCTGACAAGTCTTGACTAGCACTAACACAGCCCGACTTAAAATCTGGGCTGAAATTGCCATTAAGGTCGTGTAGTGTGATCCAGCCTTTAGGGTAAATATGGCCTTAGAATGTTTGAAATGTTAGCATTTGTTGACATTTGTTTGGACAGTGTGAACAAGCTTAGTGCATAAAGTCTGAACAGAAAAACTAAGAACATGACTGCTTCATTTCCTGAAAAGGAAGTCTTTGAATGCTTGTATTTTGAATTTGAAAGTACTTTGTTTAAAATACTTGCCTGAAGTGTCAGCAGTTTTATTTGATGTCTAATGGAAAGAAACATATAAAATCTGTGTTATATCTTTTGTGTGACAAACAAAATTTAAGAAATTAAGAAATGGCTAAGCATGAAGGTAAAGTTTTTATGGATTGCAAACAGCACTTTGTTCAGTATTACTCTTCTTACTCTTTCCTGTTTATTCAGACTCCTTATCTCGCCCCGCAACATCGTGTCTGGGATTTTCAGGACTTTACTAAGGACTTCAGTCAACAAAATGGTCTCTGCAGAGAAATAGAGATGATGCCACTGAATGTCACTTTGGGAAACGGGGCTCTTTTTTCAAGTGTTCAGTTTGATAAATGTGCAATTGGCAAGACAATGATTGACAGACTTTCAAACGCTTTAATGGAGAGGCATCTTAATTGGACAGCCCATAATGTGAGAGATAAAATTGTAGCTCAGGTTATAACCATGCTAATTACATTGCATTTTTCTTAATCTGATGTACAAGTTTAATTGTATTCAGCTCATTATACAACTCTGCAACAAAATTAGCAGAAGCTTTTTCAAGTACTTTAATGCTTGAATATATACAGTGAACTTTTGCTCACTCTTACTTTAGCAGTCCTAACCACAGTAACTGAATTAAATAATTTAATTAGATATTTTGCCCAATCTGACCTGATGAAGATACAAGTACAATCACAGAGGAACTGGGAGGTTGATTAAAGATGCAAAATTGTTGGTTCTTTTCTAATTGGTATTGCAGGAGGTGCATACAAAGCAAAACCAGTAAAGCTACAGAGCCGCTAAAACTTTGTCTGTAGGTAATAGAGCACTATTATTGTTTTCATTAAACAGAAAAGGGGATACAAATCAGATTTGTTACCAGAGAAAGCAGGTCGCTGGTTGCAGTCTTGGTGCCAGGATTGCTTCATGACACCAATCATCTCGTGGCTCTCTGGGGGCTTGTCTTCAGGGATCTTCTCAACACTAGGCCTTTTGCCAGATGACACTCTGATTAATATTTCTATCATACTCAGCCCTGTGAAAAAGAGAATAGAACAAATTGCCTGTGTTGCAGTGTTGTCATTGAACAAATTCCAATTAAAGAACTTATAAATACAAATAATATTTCTGCTTTGAGCTCCCTCATGACAAACAGAGTGTAAAATTAGGAACAAGATATACCTTGATATGAGTGTTGTTGAGAGAGAATTTCCCACATAACAATAGAAAAGCTGCAAGGTGAGAATAGCTCATGTTTATTTCATGGCACTGAATTTGTGTTATAAGTTTCAAATTCATACACATACTTTAATGTTTTGTAAGTCAGGAACTCTCACCTGTATACATCATACTTGGTTCCAGGGGGTTCAGTATTCTGGGTTAAGGTCTCTGGAGGTACATAGTGTATGTTCCCTCGTGCAGTCAGGTGTTCTACGAATTCCGTCTTACTAGAGAACTCCTCCCATTTAATGAGGCCAAAATCTGAAATCTTTTTGGAGTAAATGAAGTCTGAAAATGCTTTTATTATTGATTTTTTTTTTTTGAGAAATGGTTAACCTAAAAACTTTATAATTCTGTCATCATTTACTCACCCTCATCTAATTTCATATCCATATGACTTGCTTTCTTATGCAAACCACAAAAGGAGATGTTTTAATGAATATCTTGGTCTGTCTTTGCAATGCAATTGCAGTTAATAGTGACTATGGCTGTGCCGATACAATCTTATATCTATATATTGCAATACTCTTTCAAACAACATATTACATAGGTCCCTGTATCAATAGTTTTATTCATCTATTTGTGGATTCATATATTGTTCAACGTTTCAGTAATGAAGAAGCAGGTCATCATAAGCGCAAACTTTGAGACCTGAACCACTTTAATGAAGAGCGAGAGAGATCGAAACTGAACCTGCAGATTTACTATGTCTCTTCATGGCATGCTGGGTCTCTTAGACTCGCTCACCGCAGTTTCAGTAGCAATCCAATTATAATACTGTGATGTTTCGCAATTATTTTGAATTGTGACATATGTATTGCAATACATATCGTGTCACGAGGTGATTGCTGTTGCCTTTTTAGTGTTTACTTTTCTTGTGTTAACATGCGTAACAATGTATACTAGCTTCTCTCACATGAAATATTACGCACGAGTCGTATGCACTAATTTGATAGTACTTCTGGGTTGTTGTTAAGCTTTAAAATGAGGCACTATCCACTGCCATGTATTGAAAAGACAGACAGGGCCATGATATTTATTATAACATCTCCTTTTAAAGAAAGAAATTCATAGAGGTTTGGAACGACATGAGGATGAGTAAATTATGACAGAATTAAAATAATGTGAACCATTCCTTTAATGTAAATACATTTTAAAATTGTATTTGACTCACCTTCACATGCAGATGATCATCAAGAAGGATGTTGGCTGGTTTCAAATTCAAATGAAGGATGGGAGGTTTCAGACTGTGAAGAAAATTCATGCCCATGGTCACTTCATGGATCATTTGAAACTTCTTGGGCCACATTAAGACATGACTGTTCAGGATGTTGTCCAGGGATCCTTTGCTCATATATTCCATCACTAAAGCAGGTGGATCTTTGCTTATTCCGTAAATGGAGATTAAATAATTGAATTTCACTTTGCCAATTTTGGACATATTTATCATGTTCCTGTTGGGACACAAATATAGTACTGAGTTATAGATTATGAAGAAAATAAAGGCACATAGTATTTACTGTAGTTTAATGTTGTCTACCAAAAACAGGTCGACACAACTTTCAATACAACAGTAAGTTAAAACACATTAACACTTCTTTCAAATGTACTGTATGACAGCTACTACATTACCTACTCATGATCATCATAGTTTTAACTGTGTATATGTACCTGTAGTCACTGGTTGTCGTCTTTAGGGCACATGTTTCCCGCCAGAGTTTAAGTTTCACCTTATAGACTCGACAAAACTTGTGCTCAGCCACTTTGTCCCAGTCATTTTCAAAGTCATCTTTTGTAAAATAATTAAATCTCTCCAGGCTGCCATCTCTGGAAGGATCCTTTTCACTGGAATGTGTTGCTGTCATTTTCCAGCAGCAAATATACCTTTAGTCTCAGGAAATGAAGAGACGTACTTCTACATTTCTCTTTGGCACATAGAAACCAGGTCAAGGAACATACTAAACAAAAACGCCTGCTGGTTTTGGTAGGAGGAGTCAGTGCTCTGATTATCTGAATAGAAATGTAACATAGCCAGTTTTGAATGAGTTACACAGGAGAGGTTGAGTGATTTAAAGTGAGACACCAGATAACTGGATATACCAGCTTCATTCTTTTTACATAATTACAAGGATGTGTTCTTAAGGCACGTGTGCATAGTTTCATTGTATAATTCAAAAAAGTATGTGAATAATTAACTTTCTCACAGTTCACCACATACATTATATAAATCATAGGTCACATTTTCATTACACTGTACTGTAAATACTAGTAGTCATCACAAATAATAGTTTTCTCAACATAAGCTAATGTTTTTACTATTCTTACTAGTTTTAATGAAGTTAATGTTACACTCTAAATCCTAAAGTAAACATTAATAAAACATTTAAAACATTTGGCTTTGAGTACTAGTAACTCAAAATGATCAAGTACAAAATACCCATAAGCCCTTGTGCTTCAATAAATTATGTACTGTATGTTTGGTCAAGACAAAGGAACTTATGTAGAAAAATAATAATTTTTTATTTAAAATGTATATCGTTTTAATTCTTATGACAATATTTATATCTATATCTATAATATCTATATCTATCTATCTATCTATATCTATCTATTGTTGTGGTTTTGTTTTAGTCACCGTTAGGGTAATTAGTGTTCCCTATCTGTCACTCACTCGACGGTGTGTCGATGTAGTGACACTAGGGGTCAATATTGGGAGCCAATGGGAATTAGCGTGTGGAATTTGCATGCCACTCCCCCGGGCATACGGGTATAAAAGTAGTCCCCTTACAGCAAATGTCCAGGCATGTCGTGGTTACGGCTGTGTGCAATGGGCAAGCAGCTGCTGGCTCCAGGAACGTGTCTGCTTTAGCTTATCAATTGCCTCGAGTTGCTGCCAGTATTGCTGACCCTGCAGAGGCTTTTGCCGTTGATCAGGGGCAAGTGCGTGCTGGTCAGGATGGACAATACGACAATGGGAGCGCATGTAAACCACCAAGGTGGCCTACGCTCATGTCGCAACTCGCCCGCCGTGAGGTTGATGCAGGCCACTCACATTCCAGGCGACCTCAACCGTACAGTGGAGGATCTGTCGCGGCAGGTGACACTCAGGGGAGAGTGGAGACTCCACCCCCAGGTGGTCCAGCTGATTTGGAGTCAATTCGGCAAAGCACAGGTAGACCTGTTTGCTAAGAACACCTTCCCCGACGCAAATACATTTGGCCCCAGCCAAAAACAAAATTCACTCTGTGGGGAGAAAAACGAGAGAAAAGGCTGGTGCTGCCTGTTCCCATAGTAGATACTTCATGGTATACTGTATAAGATGTGCTATAACTCAATTTAAATCATTAAAAACAATGATAATCACAGATTAATTAAGTTTACTTGTATCTAGTTAATGTTACTTAAAAAAATTAAGTTCAGTTTACTTGAGCCAAATAAGTACATTTACTTAGAAAAACATGCAAACCGATTTGATTTTACAGTACATAATCAAGAATATTTTCTGGAAGTTTATCCAATTGTTAATTACTCATTCATGTGCTACTTGAATTTCTTGACACACACCACAGTAATTGTGGTGTGAATGTTTTTCTAAGCTAAAACTTTAATCACAGGCTTTCAAAAAACTAAAGGAATAGTACTTATAGCAAAATGCATCATGCAATCATGCATTGAGTACCACTTTTGAACTGAGGTATATGCTGTTCCTGTAACAGTTTGGAGAGACTTGGCATGCAGTCACAGTCATTCAGGTTTTGTGTGGCCACCAGAAGGGACTCTTCATCCTTAAAGTGCTGCACAGAGAGCCAGTCAATGTGTTGTATCCTGAATACAGGACATGTTGATTTTCTGCTTGGGTATAAAGTATATAAAAGGGCCAGGTGCAGTCAGGCATGTTAAGACATGTCATAAATTATTACTTGTATTGATGCAGTGGAAGTGACTTCATTTACTGTGAAACGTGGAAAGCACTGGAAATTTGTTGTAATGCCATTTTACTGCTTAAGATAGTGTAATCAATAAGATAATTACCTTACTCATTAGGAGAGTAAATATCAAGCAACCAGCTTCATCCTTTGCATTTCTTCTCGTTCAAAGATCATTTTCTAAGCTTTGATGTTGGAGCTTTTTTCTTCCAATGCTTTCATTTTAGATCTGTGATATCTGTGAACACTTTCAATTACATGAAACCATTATGTTTTTTTATTAAGTGATCTTCAGCACTATTCCCCTCAGCCATCTTAATCTGCTTCACCCCTGGGTTATCAGCCTAGTGTGGTGATTTACATACGGATGCATCTCAAAGTCAATATATGCTTGTTACTACTTAATTGCAGCTCTCTTTTTTTATCAAATAGTGACTATTTGAAGGGGAAATGCATAATTTAAACCTTATGTGCAGTAGTGCAGAAACTGAACATGTCCAATGTGTGTGTTGGGAAGTGATAGTCTCCCTACTATATAGAGAAGCATCAGCTTGTTAACAGCAGCACATAATGATCTCATGAAATGGATTGATGATTGCATTTTTCTACTTTATTTTTTTCTTATTAAAATAGGAAGTTCGGGCAGGACATACAGTATTGAGTTCTCGTCACTTTTCTAAATAGCCATTAGGCAATTATTTTCTACTTGATTTGTTGGCTGCAAGTGGTATAGAGCACAACAGGTAAAGGGTAAAAGGTAAAAATCACATTAATTTTTTACACAGAGGAATTGATATTTAATGATAACCTTTATAAGCAGACATACCGTGAGCTCCAAGATTTAAAATTGATTATTTATGTTTCTGTTGTTGCCATCAATCCATGCTAATTAAAATTGTGTTTAATTGTGTTTTTTTGGAGAATTACTACATTACCCATGATCCTGAGAAAGATCCACCAATCAGAGAATGGAGGCAAACAAACTGTGACAAAAGAGCCCAGCAGCGACCTCTTAATTCCATGACACACTTTGAATGACGCAATCTAGGCGGTCTACCCTTCACTTTAAAACATATATATTTGTATATATGAATATTTTGCAATGAACTTAAAGGGGACATTTTATGCCCCTTTTTAACACAATGTAACATAAGTCTCAGGTGTCCCCAGTATTAATCTGTCAAGTTTCAGCTCATATCTCGCAGATCGTTTATACTACCATGCCTTTATACCCCTGTTTTGTAGCCCTTATCCAAACAGACTGTTTTAGGATCTGTAGCTTTACTGTAAATGCAAAGGAGCTGCTGCTCCCCACACCCCTTTCTGGAAGTGGGCTGTGCCTTTCCTGCTGGTGCCATGGAAAACAACAATGCAGGAGAACCAATATGGCTGCTGCTGAAAACAATGGAGTTCAGCCATACATGTTTGAACCTGAGTCGGACCCTGATATTGATCCATCCTTGATCCTTAGCTTGAAAGCAAATCTAGCTTTGTGTTGACCCTCATTGATGAAGCAGTCTGACGTAAAATGGCTTGCACAAATAAGGATTTTCCTATTTTTGTGGGTACATTGCCATCAAAAATAACACTAATCCACTGGGTCTGTTTCAGAAAATTATGAATTATCCGTTCCTTTCAAAACAAGGCAAAAAGATATCTGATTTTCTGTGCTGCTGAAGATGGCCCCTGCTTTCTCAACAGGATGTGCATTCTGACGCTGAACACACTGCTGCGATGAGAAATGGATAACCAATAATGTCATGATTCAGGAATCAAGCCATTAAACAGTGTAGAAATCAATTCACTGAAATTCTGCATACTGTAAACTTGTTTGCAGGCTCAGAGAGTTATTCTGCTAGACTACGAAAAGCCTACTACTTCACATTCTGACTGGTGGTGACAGGGTAACAAGCTTAGGGTAGATCATTTATATAGCAACTGCAGGCACCATCATCAAAAAAGGAAGAGTAATGAAAAGTAGAAAATGTTTCAGGAGAAATATTGAGACCTGTTCAAAAGTGATAAATGATCACCAAGTTTTCATCTGTGAGGACTATTTGAGTCATACGGTTGAGACTCACCCTCTTGCACTCAGAATGGTTCTTCAAGCAAACACTCAGGTCGCAATGCAGGTAAGCAATGGAGTAATTGATCATCTGGAAGAGACTGATGGTAAAGCTGGGCTTTTTTGACAGGACACTTGGAAGCAGTCTAATTAAATGAAGGTCTAAAGGCAGCGTAAGGAAGTTCACATCAGAGAGACACATTAAGGAACATCGATGTCACATACAAAACTAAAACAATGAACCCGTCGAGTGGTGCAAACAGAGTTGAAGCATCTTGCACTAAAAAGCAGGAAAATTAAGTCCTGTTAGGTTTGCTTATGTTTGTTCAAAAGAGTGCTGTACGCAGATATCTGACATTCCTGTCATTGCGAGATACTTTTGCTGAACAAAACAAAAGCATGGTATATACTGTACAAAATGAAATAGCTTGTCTCCTGTAAACAGACTTTTGACTACTATGGCATAATGTCCGGTTTGTATTGCAGCTTATGGAGTGCAACAGTATGGTTCTGGAAGTAAAATGTCCTTTAATTGTTTCCATAGACAAATTAGATTTTCAACAATAACTTATAAACCAGACACATCTATATTGAACTTCAATGTTGTTCATCAAATGATGTATGCTCCCATTGAAAGCTTCCGACATTTTAACTTTGTGTTTGATAGCTGAATTCATGGTAAACAACTACATCACCCATAATACAGCAGAGAGATTCACCAATCAGAGTCCAATCAAGCCTGCAAAACGTGCCTCAGAGCAACCACCCAATCCCATGACACACAATGAATGATGTCAGTGGCGCCTGCAGCTATATGGCCGTACGCACTGTGCATACAATGAGTGCTCTGACTGACCTGAGAAATATTTACTCCACATATTTCACCAATCATGAAATGTGTCCCATATTTCTGTTGGCTGTTTAACCCTTGTGCATCAATTAAAAAAAGTTACACATAGGTTCATTATGGACAAAAATGTCCATGTCCAAAAACTGTCATAAAAATATTATAGATTTATATTTTTTTCCACTTTCACTGACATAATTTTTTTAACCAGCATCAGCTCTAATCATAATGACCAAACATTCATTCATTTTTAGAATTTTAACCCTTTAAACGCTGGTTTGTTTACATAATGCCACTGTTGTTTTTTAGGAAAAAATGAAAAATAGTAATTATTTTCAATTTAATAGATGCTAAGCAGAATTTTTTTTTCTTTGATTATTAGAGCCTCGGATATGTCAATGATTAACAACAACATTCATTTTGATGCTTTCATATTTTTTATGCAGTATCAGATTTAAAAAAAAAGCTACCACTTAGGTCCATAATGGACAAAAATGGCCATGTCAAAAAAGTGTCCAACCAGAATCAGTTCTAATCATAATTACCAAACATTCATTTATTTTCAGAATTGTAACACTTTAAACGAAGGTTTGTTTACATAATGCCACTGTTGTTTTTTATAAAAAATATAATAATTATAATTATTTTCAATTTAATAAATGCTAAACAGAATTTTTTTTATTTTTATTATTAGAGCCTCAGACACATACAAACCACACTCTGAAATCCATACCAACACACTCACACAATTATATATTCATAATGTATCTAATTGGCTCTATAATATGCATAAGCCAAAAACAGCAGAAAACAACAACAAAAGCGATGATATGCCAAACCTGAAAAAATGGCACGATCTGGTAAAAAATATTTAAAATGTAAATTTTTAAGCCTTGCCAACATAATGAAAGCATGTTAAACAAGATTGCATAATTTTATAGTTAAATGGCACTGGGATTAAAAATCGCAGTTTTAATGGGTTTCAATGTGCCATTTTTGTCCAAAACGACGCTAAGACTAAGAGGGAGTATTTTGTGTAACTAGTGCAAAAAATATTTTTTTAAAGAAAATAGGGTGAAATATTAAAATTCCAATAAAAATTCACACCTGTGGAAAATTGTATGCAGTTAGCATTAACAGAGACAAAGTTATCAAAAAAACAAAACTGAAAAAGCCAAAAATGTCCACAAGGATGCTCAAGGGTTAAAGAACCAAGTAGCAAATTCTTTTGAGTCGGTTCTTTTCAGTGAATTGGCTTAACGGGCTTGATAAACAGTCTCAATCATTTTGTGATTCAGTAAAATTCGTTTAGAGTGCTCTATCACTGAATATTTTGGAGCGATTTCTCACGCAGTAAAACAGTATCGAGACATTTACAAATATATATAGCGCTGGATACAGTGAAAATACGCCTACAGTCAACTGAAACAAAATGCTGTCTTTTTGAGAGGTAACTTTGAGAAATTTTAGCTAGTGCTGTGTCATGTGAACAAGAGGTTGTTTAAACTGAAAATGTTTTGTGTCAGCTCGCAATATTTTTCAATCGTATTTCTTGTTAACATTCGCTAGATGGATGCCTTTTGACAACTGTGCCATCGCTCACAGGAGTGCTGCATTTTTAGACGCTGTGTCAAGTTAAGAAGAGCTTCAATTGATAAAAACGAGACACTTGCGTTCTGCTCTATTCGTTGTGGTGCATTTTGCTTTTTTATCACAAAAACGAGTCTGTCTGAACGGTTACTGGTAGAAATGCTTTAGCCAATAATTACATGAATGCTACTCATACTCAAGAAAATAAATCAAATGTTTATCTCAAAGTCACCAGAATTGAATGCTTTGGTGTTGTTTTTTGCAACAAAACAAATCTCCCGGGGGAGCATCCACCCCCCTAAATACAAGGATTATTAGGCAGATTTCGGTGCATAACCTAAGATTAAATCCTACAGTACTTATCTATTTGTCTATGTCGGTAATTATTTTACAATAAATGTAAAATATATTGTTTCTATTCTCATAATCAACTAATTAAATTCAATAGTTTTGTATATTCCCATCGTTTTATATTCAATTTCATAATTTGCAATGCATAATGGGATTGTAGTCCATGCACTCATGAAAGACAGTTAATACGCAGTCTTGTACCTTTGTCTTTTTGTCCAATTTTCAAATACTTTTTTGCTTCAAATCAAAGTTTGTGATGTTGTGATTCACTTCAGAGCTGGTTCGTGTTGTTCATGACTTATAACTCTTTTATGAACGATTTATTAAAGTCTATGGGAGAAATTAATGGGAAAAAATACTTCCAGAATCCAGACAGCTGAAAAGTGGGCAGGTACTGTTGTGCTCTATTCTGACCAAGAACCGGCCACTTAAACAGGAAGTGTCTGATTGACATGTAAAACGCCCTACCATGTCATTTAGGCAGGTCTGTACAGTGTGACATGACATTTGCAGAGAATAAGCTAGCTAGCAATTAGCTATTATAAATTTTTGCTTCCAATGATTATGAAAACAAGATAATTGAGATAAAATTATTATTGTGCCACATTCCTTTTTGCAATGAAACACCCCGGCATTATAACTTTAAAGTATCCTTTATTAATGTCCAAATAATAAGGAAGAAGTTTATGAAAATAAACTCAGAAACTGGCATCTCTGTGCGGTCAGCGGCGTGTCTATGAGTTGTGTGAAGTGATCGGTGGAAGAGATTGAATCTTCTCCCGGCTGATGCATACTCTGGTGCAGGGATGCTTGTCACTCACGTGCAGTTGCTGCAGACAGATTATAATATGATGGCTCACGACGTAGTGAATCATAATATATGTGTCACGTTCACTGTCTGTATCTTATCATGAAGAAAATCTGTGATATGCAGCTCTACTAAAAAGAGAAAGTTTTTTTTTTGTTAGTTAGTTAAAGATCGAAGTGAACATAAAGGTGAGAGAATCTTAGCCCATTATACACTGCAACAAAATAAGTTTTTGATTAGTCTTTTTGGCTTGTTTTCCAAAATAATGTCTAAAACAGAAGAAAAAATTGTTAATGGAGAAAATTGAATGCAATGTTTAATCAGGGCTCGACATAAACGCTTGTCCGGGACAAGTGGATTTTTGAAGGGGCAAGTGAAAGAGAATTTGACTTACACGACCAGATAAGCAGACTGATTAAAACATCAATAACCAAAAAAAATAACTGGCTATATTTGTGATAGCCTCGGCCTGTGTCACTTATTAGAAAGTTCATATTCTTATTCTGCTGTTGAAAGTAATCCAGAGCATGTCATTTTAGAATTCACTAGTGATCTATTAAAAGCTGCACCTGTTTGATTGATAGGCGGTGTATGTGTGTGAAAATGCTCACGCTAATGTGTGCCTGAACGGTCAAATGCATTTCAAAATTGGTGAGGTACTCATGTAAACACAAAAAGCGATGTCTAAAGTGAACAGTGGAGAAATATGCGGATTTGTATTAAAATGTCGGACTTGTATAAATGTAAGCTAATAGACCTGCTGCTGTCTAGTGTCATTATAATAATAAAACAACCATAACAAGAAAACTCACTGCTCTTGACTGGGTAACTTTAATAGCTTTAAAACGTATTCATGTATTATAATAATACAGTGAAGAATAGTAGAAGTTTTATGTTGCATTTCAGTCTGAATGTCTCCTTGAATACTTGAAACTGCTTTTAAAAACTTTTATAGCTGTAATAAAAGCTCAGAATTTTCTTAATTTGTATTTTTTTCCTAGTATTTTCAATCTATTTCTATTCATTTCTGTTTTATTGTTGTTTTATTACTGACTGTTTAGTCTTAAATAATTATTTAAGAACCTAAAATCATTCTTCCATAACTAACATATTAGTTATTGTTATTATTTGTTGTGGTTTTGAAGCTGGTATTGACAATCGTCAAATTTCACCACCAACTACTGAAATATTGGTATTTTGATAATGTATAGTCTTTATTGTACATGATAGATATAACTCCACAGACGTGTGTGCACCCCTGCTGTAAATGATGGCGACGGAGGCTTTTCTTTATTTGTCTTCCATATGTGAGTTTGCACATTCATGGAATCCAGTTAAAAAAGAAAATTGTTTAAAGTTCAATAAATGCATGATGTTTCCAAAGTCAATTAGTAATCATGTTAAATAATCGTGATCTCAATAATGACCAAATAATTGTGATTATGATTTTTGCTATAATCGAGCAGTGCTACTAGATTTATTTGGATGTTAAAGTAGGTGTAATGGATCAGATAAAATAATTCTTCCAATTGTGCCTTGCCTTTATAAATAGGCAAGGTAAATAATGGTGGATGCTATTTACACCGTGGATCAAACCCTTATCTTAACCCACCGACTATGGGTGGTCTGTGGGTGTGCCATCTGTGGCGTAGTCTAACTGAAAGTACACAGCGTGTGATTGGTAACAAAGCAGAGAGTTTAACACAGAGAAGAGAGTTGCAGTTCTAGTGCGAGTTAATACTATACACATCAGCAGGGACACAGACATCAGCAGTTTTCTGTATTGCTCTAACAACACAACTTTCCGCTCAATATATAGAGTTGCCCAGGATATGTATAGCTTTCTCAGCTTAGAAATTTGGGGGGAATGTTTCTAAGCCAGTCATTCCAATGCTGCTCCCCTGTGATAATGTGACCAGCTAAAGCTGAGTCATATAAACAGGAAGTTGCTGATGTATTAAATCTGTACATTTAAATGAGGAAGATTGGGCTATATAATCCATTTGGTACTACAGTGTGAAATGTGCTTAGATTCAAGGGCACCGTGTCATTTGGATTAACACAAAATGACCTGAGAAGAGCACATTACCTGGAGAAAATGCAGCAGGTAGTGTTATATTCATCAAGTCTGACGGTGGGCGAGAGGCAGCAGGATTTTATCTTGAGGTTCACTTGATCTCCGGACATGATATCTCTTTCTGGGCTCATCTCGGCTGTGTAGTTGCCAGTGCCACAGATATCATCAGAGATGTGAGCCAGGCTGAAAGAAGACAATAAGGTGGTCAAAATTCAATTGAGTACAGTGAAAATGTATCAAGTTGACAACAGTTTATCACCATGATGGCATCAGCGTAGATTGCATCTGTACCTTTGGAGCTAAAGTTAAATCAGTAAGGTACAAATCTTTCCATCAACAACTTATTTATTGATACAAGTTGATGGTTATGCTCCCAGAATAAAATTGTATTGCTCAGAGTTTGCTCTTCCATTTCTCAGGAGACTTAATGGAGTTATCAGTTATGCTGTATTGATCAATTTCATCACAGATCTTTCTCCTACAATTACTTTGGAGACACAAGCAAGACTGTAGTCGACACACAGTGAGAGTATTGAGCTACCAATTATGAATAACATAAGTCAGATCAATTTGTTTTGGAAAATTTTGATGAGAAATGTTCAACTCTGTCTCATGACAAGTCATAATAATTGTATAAAATGGTTGAAATGCAAAGAAATCGTAAGGGGTGTGGAACGAGACGTGGGAAAAATACTACATGTTATTGATGTACATCAGTCACTTGTATTGCAGAAATAAATATAGAATAAGTGACTACATTTGTTCAGAGGTGTTTCTTTCAGAATGGATGGGGGGCTAGCTAAAATTTGATGCCTGTATTGAATTTAAATTCTGTTTGTTGATTGGCTGATCTCTATGGGAATAAAAGTCCTGAGACATCACAAACAGATCAATATTTAATCCTATTTTACTATAAATCTCCTCTTCCATTTTCAGAATCTCACCCACACCTATCATGTCGCTTCAGAAGATATGGATTTAACCACTGGAGTCATATGGGTTACTTTTACCGTATGCTGCCTTTATGTGATTTTTGGAGTTTGAAAGATTTGGTCACCATTCACTTCCAAGGTATGGTTCTACAGAGCTGAAATATTCTTCTAAAAATCTTTGTTTTTGTTCAACAGAGGAAAGTAATAGACATCTGGGATGGAATGAAAGTGAGTAAATTACGAGTGAATTTTCATTTTTGGGTGAACTATTCTTTTAAGCTTTTAATCAAAGCTGCTAATTGATTTAACACAGCATAAATGTTAATTACAATTTACAACTTTCTGTTTCACAGTATCAAAGTGATGTAAAAATTCTATGTCATTACCCACTGAGAGAGTCTGATGATGTGATCCTGCTCTTCCTCTTTTCACTGGGACATTTGACAGAAACTCAGTCGAGTCAGTTTCCGCAAATATAGTGGTGTTGTCTAAAACACCTTCACTCCCTCCCCTGGACTGTAATGAAACTTGTGGGACAGGTTCTGTCTCTGTACTTGAGGAAATCAAATCTGTATGGACAATGTGAGACAACTTTTCTCTAGTAACAGCAGACTGCCCAATGTGTTTCTGTATATCTTCAAGTGTGCCTGAAATGGGCATTTCATCAGAAGGAAAGTTATGTTGCGCCATTTGTGAATGCTTTTTCCTTTTGAAAAATTCTGTCTGGTTTTCAGATAAGGTCAAATGCTCTTTTTGCAACACAGTCTGCAATTGAAAGAGAAATAAAAGGGGAGTATGTGGTAAGGTTGTTTCTGTGGATGATTTAGGGGTGAAAAAGCAAACACTTACTTAAAAACTGGGGAAACAGATGTGCTGTGTATTGGGAGTATGTTCTGAGGGAGTGAAACAATCTTGGGTGAAACTGATGCCAACAATGACTGATTCATGCCTAAAATTAAATGACTGTTGTGATCACAGTGTTTCAGAGTTGTTAGTTTAACTGTGCCATCTCTCTTCTTAAGTATGTCTCCATCTGAACTCCAGATTGTGATTGCAGTGTTGCTGTGAGGAATGTTTGCTACTACTTTTTTTAGAGATGCCCAAACGTTTTGAGAGACCTGTGGCATTTGTTGTCACGATGTGTGTGATTTACTGAATGGCGTTAATGGCAGCGAGGTCTTCTTTTGTAAAACTGTATTAGCTACAGACATCTAGGTTTCAAAAGACAAGGGCGTAATCAAGGTCTTTGTTGTCATGGCAGATGCGATAGAAGCTGTTCTGGATACATTACTGTCAACAGTTTGATGTGTTGAAATTATTTGTATAAATTGTTGGGGCCATTGCAGCATTAATGCTTATGCTAACGATGGGCCTTTTTGTGACGCTGTATGCTCTCTGTTTTGGTCTGTAGAGTAGAATTTAGTCAAGTCTTGCATATTTGTCATTCTCTTAACTGTCGCAGATGTAAATGAAGATCCATCGCTCAATGGAATCTCAAGTAGTTTGAGCTGGTGTGCGTTCTGTACGATTTGATACAAAATACTTTACAAAAGACTACAAAAGAAATTAGAGACACATGAAACACATGTGCTTTATCAGAGGTTGCAAAGGGGATGCTGTAGATAATTTGTCTTAACTGATCAGGGTGTTTTGAAGTATCTTCTTGTGGTGAAAGGTTTGGCAGAGCAGTAAATCAACTTTGAGACAGTTTCATTAAATTTCCCCTAACACTTGCTGTGCTTGCTTCCTTGGCATAGGTGAACAAGGCAGTACTTAAGGCCATCAGTTTACTGAGCAAAAAAGCCAAATTATATATTTTGTTATGTTATTCTGTCACAGAGATATTCAATGTTCTGGCATTAATAGATGCTTTGATACAAAGATCAAGCATTTGGAGTAAATGCCTGTGATTGTTAGGTTGGGCATAATTCTTATCCTGACAATGAAGGAAACTGGTTGTTGATGTATTTAAAGTAAGTGTTTAATTTGATGCTCTACTTGATTTGGTATGAAAAATTAATTTTCTTTCTAGATAATTTCTTAGAAAGAAAAAAAGAGACAGATATCAACTGTGAGGTCACAATTTGTTTTGTCATGTGCATTTTTCCTGCAGCTGTTACCTTATATGAACAATAATTCAGCGTGGTTGTGTCTGGAGTCTTTGTAGGGGGCACCTTTGAAGCAACAAATGAAAATATTGAGTCTGAGCACTTTTCATCTCTGGCATTTAGTGACACCCCCAAGATGGGTTTCGGTCCATTGGTGCTGATATTTATGCTACTTTCTGTCATTCAATTAACTCCCACTTGGTTGGTTGATTTCACTTGTAGTGGAGTATCAAGGATCACTGAGTTTGAAGAGGATTTTTCTGCTCTTTTGACTCATGTTCAAATCAATTTTTTGGACTTTGACCAACACTTTTCAACTCAGAAGCACTGCCTACTGTTGTTAAAAGTCCTTTATCCTGCAGAACTGCAAAATGCATAATGGTGTTATGGCTCTTATTCAAATTAATCTTATCTAGTTCAATGGCTACAATACAATTCATAGGGTCGTGGGTTGCAAATGACTCCAGAGTCCAATTTTCATTCTTGTTTTTGCCTCGACTTGCCACACTCCCATTTGACTCCCCAAGGACATCAGTTTCTGCTGAATCAGAAGCAGATACCATGGGAATGTCATGTGCGGTTAAAGAGTAATGGGGTCCAAGACTCTTTGATTCTTGCTTTTCAGTGAAACGTGAAGTAAAGCAGAGATATTTTCCGTGACAAATGAGCAGCAGGCATCATGGTGTCATTCATCACTGACTCAAATTTGGCCTTTGCTGAGGGGTGAACATTCCCTTTATCATTAAAGATCAATAGGAGATCTTCTTTGGATTGAAACTGCTTCACTGCATTGCTATCTTTATTGCTGGAAAGGGAACATGTACCATTTGCTAAAATAATTTGTCAGTAGTTGTGTTTGCATTTAATGTACGCAAGTGCTGCCTCTTCCCTGGAGAACTGATTACATACATAGTCTGGCGAGCTGGGCTTTCAGTGGAAACTTTTCCACTTTTGTGACTGGAGCTGTTTTGCTCTTCTAATGGCAGTCACTATGAAGACTGTATGAAGTTTGATAGCCTTGCAAGTCCTCCCTCCTTAGCACTGACTCAAGAAAACAGAGTTGTAACTTTTCTTGCAAAAGTGCTCATAAAATACACATAAATACAATTAATGTAAACAGTTTGAGAAGCAATAAAATTTTACGGTGGGATAAACAAAAAATGCATAGTTGCACAAATATAATTATTGCATACACTGTTATTATTGCAAGTAAAGGTTTGTTCTGTACCAATTTAAAGACAATAATTTTTAACGTTTGCTCCATCTAATGAATATTTAAGAACTCTATAGTACAGTGAGTACAGTAATATGTTATGGTAATTTAAAAAATCTCTGGAAAGCTATCTTGGTTGTGATCTCTGGATATAAAATTTAGTTGCACAGTTAGAATTATTGCAATTATAAAAATGGGTCTATAACATTGTAAGGACAGGTGAATTGTTACATGATATAGAAAATTAAATGATATTGGAGCAATCCAGCCAAAATTCCCCTCATCATGTTGTTCTAAAAGCAAATGACTTATTTCTTCTTTCATTATATGGAAGAAAAGGTGAAATCAAAGTGAATGGAGACTGAAGCTAAAATCTGTCTAATATATTTTGTGTTACATGGAAGAAAGTCATACAGGTTTGGAACAACATCAGCGTGAGAAAATAATGGCAGAATTTTCTTATTTGGGTGAACAATCCATTTAAAGATAATTTAATTGCAATTCCATTTGTTTGTTTGCAAGGAGCAGTCCAATTAAATCTTACTTCTGATATTACTGCTGTTGAGAGAATTTCTTACTGTGCTATCTGACATGATAAGCACCAGCAGTTATTGAGAAAAAAGGTGAGTCCAAAAATTTAAAATAGAAAACCAATCCCCATATTTAATCTTCTCCCTTGGTTTCTTTGAAGGCACACACACACACATAGCATTATAATAAAGTTATTTTGAGATGCAATACACAAGACACTCTCCCAACTCTTCAGGAGTCACAATGTGCCTTACCTTCCTCCCTAGTCATTTATAAGCAGATTAGATTACTGACATGTGAACAAAAGCAAACAGAGAAAAATAAAACCTATTTCTGAGTCAGTAAAATCCCTCATCGCTCTCATTCTGTTTGACTATCATTTTTCATGCGCATAACAGCTTGTGTGAGCTGCTATGATAAGGACGTATTTGAGACATCCATTATAAAACTGATTCAGATAAGGCTCAAATTCAGTGTAAGTTCTATTAATGAGCTTGTAGTTCTTGTATTAATTTGTATTCAGGTGAGCTGGAACATTTACTCTGGTAGACAGATTACAGCATAATCTAAGTTTATGAACACCTGAAAAGAAAATTGCACCAAACTGCTCCACCGTTCACTTGCTTGAAGCCAAAAGAAAAATGAGGGGTTGGTTATGTCTTTAATGTAAGGGATTAAAGGAATAGTTTATCTCAGACTGAAAGTTCTATAATCATTTACTCATCCTCATGTCATTCCAAAGCCATAAGGCTTTCTATCTTCAGTGAAATGCAAAAGGAAAATTTCTGAAGGATGTTCATGCTGCTCTTTTCCATATGACAAAAGTATATAGTGATCAGAACCTGTCAAGCTTCAAAAAAAGTAAGTATTATATTATAATTATTATTTTTATATTAATATTATATATATTATTTAGTAAATATTACTTGTGCGCTATATTCCAAGTATCCTGAAGACATACAATAACCTTTCGTGGGATATTCATGCACGTATTCAAACTTGACATGTCAACATGCGCCACGGCAGGTTAAAAATCAATGTCTATAAATGCAGTCTTGAAACTGAACACGGTGTGCCAAGTCTGAAAAGAGATTTTTGAGACTGAGATTTCTCATTTTATGTTTTCCAAAAAAAAACAAGAACATCATATGGGTTTGGAAAAACATGAGGGAGAAAAAGAGTTTTCATTTTTGGGAGAACTATTTCTATTAGGATGGTGCTGTACTACCTTTCTAACTCAGTATCTTTTAAAATACAGATAAAGAAACAGAATTATATATATGCTCTGGGAAGAGCCTAAAATATCAAAGCTCCATATTGCAGTCCATTTCTGCAAAACCTGGATTACACTTTCATTAACTCACTTCCATTAAAACCATTAAAAATGTTACAATATTACCTTTTTTTCTTATTACAGTACATCATCAAAAGCTTTCTTTAGCTATGAAGTCTGCAAAGATGAACAGATTTTAGGCATAATTATCTTCAAATACAGCTTAATTAATAATTTTTTTCAACACATGAAAGCAAACGTTAATCAATTTATCAACAAACAGATAGCAAATGTTATCAAGGCAACACACTTCCCAAGTGGACCATTTGGGATGAAACGAAACTGAAACATTTTGAATGTTGTCCTGGGGCTACATGTTATCTACCAAAGCAGATAACAGATTCACATGTCAGTGTGAATTCTCTCTAATTAAAATGAACAAACAAAACAGCTGCATAAACAAGCTAGGCCTAAAGGCATGACAATAATTTGTGACCTCACTTAAGATGAGCATCTTAGCTGGGAACCAAAGGACAGCGTTTATCTGTATTTGTGTGTGGGTTTGCATGCTTTCCCTGAGTTATGGGGTCATTGATTGAAGAACTGAATGAGGGTAGAGGCTCATGCGATTAATCTCACACAAGAGTGAAGAATTTCTAAAAAATGCAGCTCCCTGAGATTCACCATGTGCCTGGAAAATCAAAACAGAGATTTATCAAACTAACAGAATGAGGTCCCCTCTCATTCTGACCTCACAATGAACTGAGACAAGCAAAATATAAAATCAGAGCTAAGAATATTACATGCAAACAAGCATAAATGAAAACATCACCCAGCGATTTTCTCTGCATATAAAGAAGGTTCATCTGTTATGTGTAATATTGTTTGCTGATCTGTGCCCTGCCTTCCACTGTTGTCTATCCAGACTCAAGTCTGCACTTATTTCAAAGGCTTGAAACCTATAATGGCAAATAAATGCCAATAATCTGCATCTGTTATTGACGCCCGCATGTGTAATTGATTAAAGCCACACGAGGAAAAAGGAAGAACTTGCATGCTCAAGACGTCCAGCGCATGCAATACAAGCTCTCGCGCACGAAGAAACCTCTGCAACGTGAGCAAAATCATTCTTCTAACTTTGCTTGGACGAACACCTTTTAATTTAGTAAGTTGTAGGGTGGGCTCTTGCTGTTTTGCCTGTAATCTCAAATATCAGTGGTATATCCATTTACCCGGATATTAGTTGTGATTGGCTCCCTTTTATTTTGAAGAATCAGGGCAGTAGCTAGTGGGGTGAAGGTGGTAATGGTTCTAGGGGCCCAAAGGTCCAGGATGGCCCACAGCAAATTATATACTGTACTATTTTAATAGGTAAGTGGCCCAGAGCAATATATATTCACAGGGCCCAGAATTCCTTGCTACGGCCCTGCCTGTTCTTTGTAAGACATGACTTCATCAAGGAACCCTCTTCACAAGAGTCATTATTACTTTATTTGTTGCATTTTTTCATACAGTTTATCTTTGCCAGACACTTTAAAACAACAAGTTTACTACAGTTTACAAGCTATCTGTTGCTTTCTTGTTATGTTAGGTAGAACTACACACAAAAATGTATCTTTTATAAATTGTATTACTCCAGTAATAAAACTCCAGTAATTAGGGGCAAATCGAGACAGTCGATACAGCAAGATGGCTGATCAACAAGGGAGATGTGTGCAGAGAATGTGTGCAGGAGATGTGTGCAGTCGAGGCTACATGCCTGTAGCCTCGACCGTCCCAGAGCCAATGCCTGTAGTCTCGACCGTCCCCGTAACAGCGCTCCCAGCTGTCCGGAAGAAGAGGAGGAGAAGAAAGGCACCCACTCCCCAGTCGGTGCCCGTGCTCACAACTACAGAAGTTGTTCCCCAGTCGCTGCCAGTGCTCACAATTTCGGAGGTCGTTCCTCAGATGCTGCCAGTGCTCACGACCACGGAGGTCGTTCCCCAGTCGCTGCCTGTGCTTACAACCACAGAGGTCATTCCCTGCCCCAAGCCTTCCATGGCTCCTTGCTCCAAGCATCTCATGGCTTCATCCCTTGAGTCTTCCATTACTCTGCCTTCCCTGGCTCCACTCCTCGAACCTCTCGTAACTCTGCCTTCCATGGCTTTGCCCCTTGAGCCTCTCACAACTCCAACTTCCATGGCATCGCCCCTCGAGTCTCTCTGCTCTGCCTTCCATGGCTTCACCCCTCAAGCCTCTCGCGGCTCTGCCTACCATGTCTTCACCCCTCAAGCCTCTCACAGCTCTGCTTTCCATGGCTTCGCCCATCAAGCCTCTCCTGGCTCTGGCTTCCATGGCTCTGCTCTTCAAGCTTCCCACATCTCTGCCTTCTACGGCTTCATCCCTCGAGCCTTCACTCTCTGCCCATCAGTCGTCTATTGAATCCACCCCTCAAGCCTCTCCTGGCTCTGCCCTCACCCCCTGAAACTCCACCTCCTATGGTTCAGCCGCTCTGCCACTATCTCCACCTACTGAGTCACAAATCCCTGCTACTCCTGTGGCTCTGCCTAATCCAGCTCCAGTTCTTCCACTTGAGACCCAAATCCTCCATCCTCCTGTGGCTCTGCCTGACCCCATTCCAGTTCTTACTACTGAATGTCCAGATTTTGATCCTCCAGCAGCTCCACCTCCTGACTCTCAAACTCCTGCTCTCCCTGCGGCTCTGCACGCTTTTCATCCTGAGACTCCTCTTCCTACTGTTCCGCTCACTCCGCCTCCCATCTCCAGCTCCGCCATTGTGATCTCAAGACCCTACTCCTGCTAATCTACCTATGGCTCTGCCCCCTAAATTTCCACCTCCTGCAGCAAAACCGCCAGACCTCGTTCCCTTCGTAGTGCTGCCTCCCAAACCTCCTGAACCTGTTCATGCTCTGTGGTCACCTCCCAGGCCTCCTGACCTGTTCCTGCTCTGTGGTCACCCCCTAGGCCTCCTGACCCTGTCCCTGCTCTGTGACCACCTCCCAGGCCTCCTGACCCTGTTCCTGTCCTGTGGCCTCTTCCCAGGCCTCCTGACCCAGTCCCATTCCAGTGGTCACCTCCCTAGCCCCCTGTTCATCCGCCAACTCCTTAACATCTTCCTCCTGGATCCTCCCCTATCACCTGTTTCCTCCATCTTTGGGTGCCAGCAGTCGTCCTTTAAGGGTGTGGGTGAAGGGGGTCCACCTGTCCATCGTAATCATGCTGATCAGCTCCCTTTATAATCCACTCTCACTTCTCAGTCAATGTCTAGTCTCCACAATGGAATGCAGACTCACTACCTGCTACTTACTTGTTCTCCCGTGATTCTCCATGTTCCACTCCAATGATTTTCCACAATCTTTCCACGTATCCACTCCAGCATCGCCCTCGATTTGTGTGTGTTCCATTCCAGCGATCTCCAAGTTTCCTCTCCAACATCACTCCAGCGATCTCTCCGAGTTTCCCCTCTAATGTCTACCTCAAGTTGTGTGTTTAACCTCAAGAATATTCACTCCCTGCATCATCACAAACTATCATCAGGTTTCTGTTCATCACACCAGCACAATTCTGTTTGTTTGGTACCCATTTGTTGACATCCACAGTTTGTTTAATTAAATACCCGAATTTGGATTCTAACTTCATCTTCGAGTCTGAGTTTTTGATAACACTATTTACATTTGTATGACAGCAATGATCTAAAAAGAGTCATCTCTGAGAAGTATCCCATGAAGAAACTATTAATTACAATT
Source organism: Xyrauchen texanus (assembly GCF_025860055.1). NCBI lineage: Eukaryota > Metazoa > Chordata > Actinopteri > Cypriniformes > Catostomidae > Xyrauchen > Xyrauchen texanus. The sequence goes on from NC_068311.1 coordinate 19,135,826, forward strand.
TAGGTTCAATTTAGGTTTAAAAGCATAGCTGTGGGTGATGTGTAGGTAGGACCCCTTGTACAAGGGATGGAAATCATAATAAAACATTCAACCACTCATACTGACAATACAGAAATATCTTATTTACATGTACACTAATTTACTTTTGTATCTACAGTGACATAAATTATGCAAACAAAAGATAGTCAACTTATAGCAACTTTGAAATCAGTGTTTAAAGTGTTTTACAACAGCAATAACAAAAGTCAGATTGCTTATATATATATTATTATTATATTATTTAAATTAATTAATTAATTAATGGTAACATCACAGGAATGCAATAACTATCTAGTCAACTTCCTGTTTTTAAAGTTTTTTTATTTTTTTTATTTATTTATTTTTTTATTTATTTATTATGAGTTACAGAAATTAGTCAGATACATACAAACACAAATATAACTCAAAAAATTAACATATTTCTCATATCACAAACATATAAATATACAAAAATATATATATAAAGTATATATATATATATATATATATATATATATATATATATATATATATATATATATATATATATATATACACACACACACACACACACATAAGCATACATACAACAGTACAAAAAAAAATAAAATAAAATAAAAAATAGCTAGCCACGGAATAAATAAATAGTAAATTCATCTTACATAAGCAATACATAGAGGGTACATTAATCACTATAATATCAGGGAAACTTACCAAGTATATTTTTATAACACTCTATAAGTCTATTATTTTTCTTATTGTCTATAAGGGTAAGAGAATTGAAGAGTAGTTTAATTCCACTAAAAATAATGGAAATGAGGGTTGAGACCCTAAGAATTTCTGTTTATGAATGAAAAATTTCCCCAGTAAAATAAAAAAATTAACCACATGAATTAGAGACTGATCCTTACTATTATCATAGTAACATATTACATCCTTGAGAGAAAAGTTATAAATTATCATGGGAGGATGGAATATGAAATAATTTAAATCAGACCAAAACTTCTTTGTAGAATCACAATGAAAGAAAAGATGAATAAAAGTTTCATCAGCGCGTCCACAAAAGGAGCAGGAGCTGTCAACATCCACATATGTGGATATTATAGAATTTACAGGATACATTTTATGTAAGATTTTAAAATGAACTTCTTTTACCTTGTTGGAAATGCAAAATTTATGAGGTAAAAGCCATGTTTTTTTCCAATTTATATTATCCAACTGTGAGTTCCAGTAAAATTTTCCTCTTGGAACAACTTTGTTTTTACTTTGCAAAATTCGACGAATATAATTATTGTTACATTTTTTATTAAGTAATTGAATGCCGTTCAAAGACAATGTAGGTTGAGCATATGAGGTATTTACTTTATTAAAAAGAACATGACTCCTAATTAGATGGATCAAACCAGGAGGGATGGCTTTAATGACCGCATTGTATTCCTTAAAAGGAATGGGAAAACTGTGCTTTATCATGAAGGTCTCATATGACAGTATGGAGCCATGTTCATCAACCAACGATAAGATATTTACTGATATTTCTTTGGAACCACTTTGGATAGAAGAGAGAGGAATTTCTAATAGTTATATCAATATTATTCCATAAGAAAGTTCTGTGAGGGGAAAAATTGTGGACAAAACATAGCTTCCATGCAAGAAGTGACTGCTGATGAAACTTAGATAATGCAACAGGAAGTTTGTTTGGATAGTAATTACATATCAAGACAAAAGAGAGGCCACCAATTTTTTCAAAAATGTAGTTGGGGATAAAAAACCATACAGAATTAGGGTTTGCCAGGCATCTTTTAAGCCAGTTAATTTTAAAAGTATTAACAGTATCAATGAAGTTTAAAACTTCAAGACCTCCTTCCGCTCTGCTATTAGATAGCACAGCTTTTTTAAGTTTGTGAGTTTTATTTCTCCAAATAAAATCAAGGAATAACTTATTAATGTTATTGGCCATGGATTCATTAACAAAAGAGAAAGTGAAGGGTAAACAAAACGAGACAGACCCTCGGCTTTTGATAAAAGCACTCTACCATATATCGTTAAGTCTCTTTGAAGCCAGAGGTTAAATATATTCTTGGTTTTTTTAATTCTCTCATTAAAGTTCAAATGTTGCCTAGCTGAAAGATTCCTGGATATATAAATACCTAAATATTTCACTACATTCTTTACAGGAACGCTTCCTATCGAGGTATCTTCACAATCATGCACAGGCAATAATTCACATTTAGATATATTAAGCTTTAAACCTGAGGCTGCAGAAAACTGTTCAACTAGCTCAATAGCTTTTGGTAGCTGATCTTTATCTTTAAGGAAAAGTGTTGTGTCATCTGCCAGTAGCGAAATTTTAATTTCCCTATCAAATATGGAGATGCCTTTAAAATAAGGATTGCATACAATGTTCCTGGATAACAACTCAACAACTAAAATAAAAAGAAAGGGCGAAATAGGGCAACCTTGTCTAACACCCCGCTTTATATCAAATCTAGGAGATGTGTTGAAATGTACTATCACAGAACTATTGATTCCTTAATCATCTCTACAAATGCCGTTCCAAAACCAAACAACTTGAGACATTTTATAAGAAAACCATGTTCAATGGTGTCGAAGGCTTTATAAAAGTCTAAAAAAAGGACGAAAGCTTTAGAGTGTATTGAGTCTGCATAGTCCAATAGATCTAATACAAGTCTAACATTGTTACTAATATGCCGTCCCTTAATAAAACCTGACTGGGGTTCAGCAACAATATGATCAAGTCCGGTCTTTAATCTGCTTGCAAAAACTAAAGCCAAGATTTTATAATCAATAGTCAATAGAGTAATGGGCCGCCAATTATCAATTAGCAAAACATCTTTATCAGGTTTTGGTATTAAGGAGATAACCCCCTGTTTCATTGTGCTCATGTCTCTCTGACTTATGCATTCTTTATACATGTAAAATAAAGGATTTTGAATAAGGTACCAGAAATGAATATAAAATTCAACTGAAAGGCCATCAATACCGGGTGCTTTCCCTTTTTTCATTGAAAAAAGTGCTGCTTTAATTTCATTCAAAGTAATCTCTGAGTCACAAAGTGTTTTAAAGTCATCCTTAATAGCAGGCACATCCTTTATCAATTTAGAGATGAAATTTTCACATTTGCAATCATCAAATTTGGAAGTATAAAGGGCACTGTAAAATGAAGAGATAAAGTTGGAAATCTCTGTTGTATCTGAACAGTGAGTTCCATTAATATCAAGAACATCCAGTGATTTCCTCCTTCCATTTCTTTTTTCCAGAGCAAAAAAGTAACTGGAGTTGGTTTCTCCCTCCTCCAGCCATTTAGCTCTAGATCTTATAAATGCGCCTCTAGCTAAATCCTTATACATTTGATCTATTTTTAGTTGTATCTCCTTTAACTCCATTTCTTCCTCAGAAGATACAGTACTTTTAGTTAAAATAATGTTAATTCTATTAAATAATTCTGATTCTTTTTGATTTCTAAGGAATTTAAGTTCTTTACTTCTCTTAATAGCAGCACATCTAGCCATATATTTAAAGTATTCCCATTTTTGCTTGAATTTGCAATTTGTATTATCATTAAATATTTCTTCAATTATTTTTTTAATACTATCATTGAAGTTGACGTCCTGGAGAAGAGAGTTATTGAATTTCCAGTAACCTCTTAAGTTTGCGGTTTCCTGTGAATAACCCAATTTCAGAATAATTTGTTTATGATCTGATAAAGGGGCAGAAGAATGAGACACGTTTTTAAGAAGATGAAGAGCATTTGTTGAAATTAAAAAAAGATCAATTCTAGATTTACACGACAAACTTCTATTAGACCAAGTAAAATTCAACATATCAGGATTCAAAAAGCGCCATGCATCAGTCAGAGACAAGTCACAACAAAGTTTTAAAATCAGATTGTTACTTTGTAAAGATTGGCAAATTTTGGGAGGATACCAGTCTTTTGCATCATCAGCACATTCATTAAAGTCACCACCTAATATTAAAGGGGAGTTTGAATACTTCTGTAAGAGTTCAATCAATAAGGATTGCATTATCCTGCCTAATAACAATAGTTAACCATCTGCCATCATCAGAAAATACTACCTCTAGAATATCTCCTTTAAATCTATGTAGAAAGATAGAAACCCCAGCTGAGTGATTAGTGCCATGACTACAGTAAATTCCGTTTCCCCATTGCCCTTTCCAAAACTTAATATCCGATTCACAGGAATGTGTTTCTTGAAGTAGAATCAAGTCAGCCTCACTTCTTTTACAAAATAAAAAAATAGCTTTCCTTTTTACAGAGTCCCGTATCCCCCTGGCATTCAATGACATCACAGTAAGAGAATTTAACTTAACATCCATCAAATAAATTAAAAAAACAGAAACAGAAAAACAAAAAAACAATAAGACACAAACTAAAACAAGCTCTCAACTAACAAGAAATGTAAGAAGTGTTTAAGTAACCGTTGAAGAAGGATTGATACACAACCATTAATATTATGGTGAACAAATAGCGACTAAATAAATGTATATTAAGGCACCATATATTTGATTTGGTATAATAAGAAACAGAATTACAAACTACCTTTAACATAACCATGTATATACTTTTTATATCAATTAGTTTAATTATACATATGAACTTAAGGTATTACTTTTAAAGTTACTAACTCCTTTAGGAGAACATATTGTATAAGGTTAATTAGAGAATTTCAAAACCAAACATTAGGACTAAATAATCACAAATAACTATATTAGCCACTAGCCCATATTTGGGTGAGAACTTTTAAATCGTCTCAGGACAAAAACAAAATACTCTTTTCCTTTCCTTTTGTTATTTTCTATACTTTTTTTTTTTAATTACATACCGAAGTTAATGTTTCTTGAACCGAAGGAAGACTCATCATTAGTTCTAAAGGGCCGCAGCTCCGATGACAGTAAGACCGTTAGATTCACTCTGGGATCACAGGGGATGAGAAGTCATACAGATTCCCGTCCAACAAATGTCAGTTCAGAAAGTAGTCAATGTCTGCGTAGTTGATCTTTTTCCCATCAATTAGAGCGAGGGGGCCAAGGAAAGAAGCTTTTTTCCCCTCCTCTCTTGCTTTTTTAACAAGGGGCCAGAGCTTCTCTCTGGCAATTCTGTCCTCTGGAGACAAAGCCTCGGTAAGCCGCAGTTTTTTGTCACATAGGAACCTGCTCCCTTTGGCGCTCTTCCAGACAGCATCACGTATGCGGTGGAGTGCAAACAGAATAATGACAGATCTGTGAGGACCATCCTGTTTTTTAGGGCCGACACGATGGGCGATGTCGATCCCCTCCTCCAGGTATTCCTGTAGCCCTGGAGCAACTTTTCCAATCACAGTAATTACCACCCTTCTCACATCCTCGTTGGCCTCCTCTTTCAGCCCGTGCAGCTTTAGCGCCCATCTCCAGCTATAACGCTTGCAGTCGGCGACTCCTTCCCTCAGGATTCGGTTTTCTTTTTCAGATTTTCAATCTCTTGCTTCGTGTTTTTCAGTACATCTTTATGTTGCTCAACGTCCACCACAAGTTGTTGAACAGTAAATGAGAGTTTCTCAATTTGCTTAGAGGTTTCAGTTGTTGTCAGTTCGATGACCGAAATTTTATGAAATGAGTTGTCAATTTTTTTTCCTAGTTCACCACAATTTTTGGCTAAATCTTGGATAGCAGCCAAAATGTCTGCATGGCCATTCTCTTCGCTGTCACCGTTACCATTACTGTGTTCGCGCTTCTTCTTTTTTGTGACAGGTTTCTTAGAGATATGAATGTCACCTGTGTCAACGTCAAGTTTATTCAATACATCTTCTTTACCTGAGTCTTCCATAGAAACTTCTGTGGTACTGACGTTAGAGTTGTCTTCCATTGTTTTCACCCTCTGGCGTGCGTTACTGTGTTGACAAAACTTTAGCCTAGCTTACCGCCAGTTGTGACTTTCCCTTTTCCCGGTTCTTTTTTAAAATTTTTTTTTTATGTAGGCTATATGGTGAGCATATTTTCACAACACTGCTGCCCCGTAGCACCAAAAATGGTTTCACCTTACTTTCAAGCCATCATTACACCAGTTTCAAGTCAAAGTGATTAGGTTGTGATATCAAAAACCTCCACTTTTCTGACAGAAGAGTTCAAAACAGCCTCCTCAGACCAGCGCCATCTTGGCTCCCTCTCCTGTTTTTAAAGTGTCTGGCAAAGATAGACAGTACTTACATACATTATATAACATTCAATCAGTCCAGTAATTTTATGAAGAATTAGCAACAAATAAAGTAATATAGACTAGCATGCAGTGTCCCTTAATGAAGCCTTGTCTCTCACAAAGAACAGGCGAGTTTGTTTTGGTTCTTCGTAATAACAGAAAGCCAATCACAACTAGTAGTGAATCCTGGCACCTGCAGCAAATGCTCTCTGGGACGGCACGAGAGGTTACCTGCCAGGCCGCCCCAGCACAGAGCTCGCAAAATCGTGATGGGAGAAAGGAGCCCCGAATTGTGCCGCCCCTGGCTCGCAAGTTCGCGATGGGAGAAAGGTGCCCCAAATTGTGTCACCCCGTCCCCGCACAGCTTACAAGATTGCAATGTGAGAAAGGTGCCCAGACAGGCTACTCAGCCTTAAAGGCTCTATATAAGTGCCGCTGCTCCCTATATAAGTACCACCGCAGTCTGCATAGGGCACCAACTCCCTAGGGAGGCACCATCTTACCCTAAGATGGCACCAGAAAGTCCGCCGGCTGCCCTTACTCACATGTTATAAGTTATTCAAGGACCAGAAAGCAGATGATCGCTTCACGCTCATATCACGCAAACCTTAGAGGGAGCGGCAGTACTGATATAGAGCCTTTAAGGCTGAGTAGCCTGCCGGGGCACCTTTCTCCCATTGCGATCTTGTAAGCTGTGCGTGGCTAGAGTGGCACGATTTGAGGCATCCCCATTTGAGATTTTGTGAGCGCGCTTGTCAAAAATGCACACTAATACCTCTCAGAAGCTGAAAGCTCATCAAAAATGAATGCTGTAAGATTTTAATTGTCCTTGGTGGATGCTGACTGGGAGAATATAAGATGCCTCAAGAACATTCAGCTAAAGGACTTGTGGAGCTATTGCTTTTCTTAGCCCTGAATATGTGGACCCAGAGAAAGCCCCTTCATAAATTCAAAACGCAATAGTTTTTAAGGGCAAATAAAAATTGAAAAGGTGAAATATTTTGAAATTTCTCTTCACAGTCCGCCCCTGTCTGAATCATATTGGTTTAATGGGGTCAGAGCATACATTTTTTATCATTTTAGTTTAGGGGTTGTTCAGACTGAATCTGTACTTGCTTTTAAAAAAGCTAGAGGCCATGCAATCTTCTTATTGTGTCCAGCAACAAAGTACTCTAAAAAAGCCCATCCATAGGTTCATGCAGTTCTTCCCAACATCGTTATATTCTGCTAGATCAGTCATGTGGCAAGGTGTGGCCAGCAGAGGGCATGTCAAGAGGTGGTCCATGTTTTGTTGGTCTGTCCCACATTCACAACTGGTGTCTCAATTTAAATATACCCATTTTGCTCTGCTGACCGTACATCTTCCTGTTCATGACCTCAGGCGATTAAGATTCCTCCGCTCTCTCCGCGCAATGAATAGAGCAGAATGCAGTTGTTTCGAGATGCATTTTTAAAAGTTGAAATCTTTCAAATTTAAACAGCATCTTAAAAACACGGGGCATATGTGGGTGACACTGAAAAATCATGCCACAACGTGCAAAGATGTTTGTCTAGCCTAGTGAATATTTACATAGATAAGGGCCGCAATCAGGGTTTGAAAATTAGTGAGAGCCGTGAGAGTGGGGTGCCAAGAATATTTCTAAAATTACAATTATGTTTTTACCAATGATGTTGTGAAACATTAGCTAATAAAGTTAATTAAATATTATAGCCTTCTTCATGATCAGTGTTCGCACATTTGACATATTTCATACTGTAGTCTGTACTACAGATAGTGTACTAATGTAGCGTACTGTTGTTTTTGAACATTTCTGATAATATAATGATGATCATTTGGGTCGGATTAAGTGCCCATGGGCATGAAGATATAGACTTTTCTTATAGAAGAAAAGTGACACATCTGTGACACATGTGCTATTTTCCATGTTTTCTAAAGTCACACAAAAATTGCAAAACAGTTTACTTTGTGACACAAAAACGTTTTCCTAAAGGGGGCGCTTGATGTCGTAGAAAAACAAATCCTCCATTGTTCTTCATTCAAATCTCAGGACATTTTTATATATAATTGGACACTTTTTTACTCTGGTTAGTAATTGCAATGATTTGTACCTGTGGATGGAAACTCGCCACAGCAGTATCAGTATCTATACAATAATTTCTCATCCAGTGATAATAAATTACTACATTTTTAATCCTGACCTTCAATGAGAAAAGTAACAGGTTCACGTGACAGTGCCGTATATGTACCGTCTGGACCTCTGGACAGTCATTTACAGACAATTAATGATATTAAAACTTTGTAATAAATATTCAGTTAAAGATTCAATGCGCCTACACTTTATCATGAATTTGTAAGATATGAACTGACCTGAGGCAATTAAAAAAAAAACGCACTGTGCTTTTCAGTGTCTATAGTTTAAAATTTTATTTTTGAATCTGAAAACGTTACCGAGGTCGGAACATGGCCATGCATAGAAACAATTCAGCAGTGCAGATGGATGCAAAAACACATTAGCACCTGTGATTTGCATTTTTGTGACCCGTTTAACACAACTTTTGCATTTTTGCATCCGTTCGTGTTATTTTTCAACTGTTTTCCTATGCAATCATGTGCTAGACAAACGTCTTTGATCATTGCATCACGTTTTGCTTTTTTTCAGAGTCTCATGCAGAAGTGCTACTTTATTCAGATGCCGTGTCAAGTTAAAAGAACTTTAAGTGTACAAAATGTGCTTCGAGATACCTGCGTTCTGCTTTGTCCATGGTCCTGCGCAAGGATGCAATCAGTCTGACTCCAAAACAATGTGAGAAATTAACTTTTACATTAGGGTCAATATTTACTCACTGAATTTGATTTTCAGGGGCATTTTTTTACCTCTATGAGGGCGTATTATTTTTCTAACCATTTAAAACATAACTGTTATTGTCAAATATGCCAATTTAATCAATTCACAGATACAAATTCTTAAGATTAAGTATTTTTGTTTTCTCTTGCCTATGTATTAAATCAACATAAATCATATTTTATGCCATAGTATTTATATTTAGGACTATAATATTAAGAACTACACACGCTGAGCACTTTATTAGGAACAATATGGTTTAACTGAATAAGAATATTTAACTGAAGCTCCTGGCCTGTATCTGCATGATTTTATGCATTGTACTGCTGCCACATGATTGGCTGATTAAATAATCGCATGAATAAGTACAGTAAGTATACAGGTGTTCCTAATAAAGTGCTCAGTGAGTGTATATCAGATGTTAAAAATAAATAACAGAAGACTTCAATACGAGGACATATTTTGCCCCCACATTTTGAATTTCAGGGGCATTTTTGGGTGGCTCAATAATACCTGGGCTCTGCTTTACGTCGCTGGCAGCATGGCATAGCAGCAGCATTACACAGTTTGTGCCCATGAGGCCAGTGGCAACTCCCTCCACCTTTATGCCTTGCCCCATATACAGAGCTGCATTCCCCACCAACACCTAATCAATACCACCCAGAAGTTTTCTCAAAGTGTGCAGCCCTGAATGAGAAAAACACTTTATTTTACGGTGTCCTTGTTACACATATTTCATGTATTGACTATAGTAATAACAGTTAATTATGCATAATTACAAGCAACTAACCCTAAACCTAGGTACATGTAGTAAATTAATAATAAACACTAATTACTTGTGTAATTACACTGTAACAAGGATGAAACTCCATCACAGAGCGTAAACAGCAGGTTCCTTTATTATATAGACTAATACTTTGGCAATGTCACAACCTATGCCACAGTCGGAAGTGGTGGCAAGAAGGCTGGTGTCGCACCGGTGCGAATAGTAAATCAAACCTGTAGTTAGCTGACCAACAGTCCTCAAAATGTTAGCTGTTACCTTTAAATTGTCTGGTCAAGCTAAAAGAAATATAGTGCTGTACTTTTGGCTATAAAGAATCGCAATGACAAAAACAGAAGGCTTTAGTTTTATTGGATTCCATCAACAGAGTTGACTGGCCTGAGATGATCATTTACAAAGCGACATTTGCAGCGAACATTTTATTACAGGTATGTTATTAACTCATATCATTATAACAATATCATAGATAAGTATATTTCTTTATTTTTGATGGCTTTGTGTCATACTTTCGTTTAATCGATGGTTATAACTAATTGTCTTACTAGCAATAGTGTACTCAAACCTAGCCAGCTTTGAACCTGAAGGCTAATTTTATTCTAAATGATCTTTTGGCGATATTTAGAAGAGCTAGCTAACGCTAGCTGTCAAATCTGTCAAATCTCACACAACAGTTTGCTGGTTTCTGCCACCACTTTCTGCACATGCGCTAGAATGTTAGTAAACAATGGGATTGCTCTATAAAGGAAAACAAAGACAAAGTTTTTTCACCTTAACTGCACGCTGAAATACAGCCTGACTGGAGAGATATGAAGCACTAAGGCGGCAAATCCCAACCAAACAACCTGAAGCCTAATTTACATAGTCAGAGAAAATAGCCCCTGGGCTAGGGCCTGCTACAGTAATAATTATGCAAATGCTTCCTTGCATGCACTTCTCTTGGGGTTGTTAAATGTTAACCATCAAACAACATCTACAAATGTAAAAACTGAGCTTAATTTTTTAACATGCAAAAGCCAAATGGGTTAAATTAACCAAACAGTTGTGACACTATAGTGCATGGTATTTCAGCAAAAAAGAGTCTCATTCACTAACAACCCACAATCCAGTTTAACCAGGCACTAAATGCGCTTCAATAGTGCCATTATTTAAATTAAGTTACTGCCACTGTTTAAGTCACCATCATTCTTTTTAGCACAAATATTTCCTTTCTATTAATAGAATAGTTCATCCAAAAATGTAAATACTCTTATCATTTACTCGCCCTCATACCATCCCAGACACAAACAAAGATTTTTAAAAGAATATTTCGGCTCTTTAGGTCCTTGCGATGCAAGTGAATGGGTACCAAAATTGTGAAGCTCCAAAAGGACATAAATTCAGAATAAAAGTTATTATATGTCTCCAGTGGTTAAATCCATGTCTTCAAAAGCAATATGATAAGTGTCAATATTTAATTTTTTACCATCAATCTCCACTTTAATTTTCAATTTCACATTCTTCTTATTTTGTATTTATGCATTTTTTGTTCATATCGCCACCTACTGAGCAGGGAGGAGAATATATAGAAAAAACTTAAATATTGATCTGTTTTTCACCCACACATCGCTGTAACGTTCTTGGCAGGCAATGACACAGGAGCAGACGATGATGTGATGACGAACCCAAGTGAACATGAACTTGACTAAACATGGCTTGACTATGAAACAACATTACACCAACAGAATAAACGTGACATATCCCCCCTCTAAGTGGTGGCTCCTGATGCCACAACACATGAAAAAACCCACGTAAAACATGACTTAAGTTCAGAGTTCTGTAGGGAGTTGGGTGGTATGGGGGGGTGGAGCCATGAGCGGCTTGAGGGTCAGAACCGATGGGGCTGAGGACAAAGGTGGAGTAGGGGGCCTGGACCGTGGAGTGGAGGCGGGCCTGGACTGTGGAGCAGAGTCTTGCTTGTGACATGGCATGGAGCAGTCCGGGGTTTGGCTGAAACATGGCATGGAGCAGACTGAAGCTTGGCTGTGACATGGCATGGAGCAGACAGAAGCTTGGCTGTGGCATGGCATGGAGCAGACTGCGGTTCGGCTGTGACATGGCATGGAGCAGACAGAAGCTTGGCTGTGACATAGCCTGGAGCTGACTCTGGCTTGGCTGTGACATAGCCTGGAGCAGAATCTGGCTTGGCTGGGACTTGGCCTGGAGCTGACTTTGGCTCGGCGGCAGCCATGATGTGAAACTCTGGCTCGGCATGGCCATGACGTGAAACTCTGGCTCGGCGGTGGCCATGACATGAAATTCTGGCTCGGTGGCGGCCATGACGTGAACTCTGGTACTGCGGCGGCCATGTCGTGGAACTCTGGTTCGGTCTCCACCTCTCCCACAGCAAATGTGGAACCAATGATCTGCAGGGCGAGGTCGATATATTGGGCTAGATTGAGGGGACTGTGACCGCCAGGCATAAAGGAGGAGATGGGCTCACTAACTCCGACCCGAAAAACGTCCTTGAGGGCAAGCTCATTTAAAGCCACCTGACATGCTAGGGCACAAATGTCCTCAACGTAATCCTCCAGGGGACGACCCCTCCTGACTGAGGCTCAGAAGCTGAACTGCTGGGTCCATTGTGAGGTATTCCGTAACATTCTTGGCAGGCAATGACACAGGAGCAGATGATGATGTGATGATAAACCCATGTGCAGCTTATTTACTAAAGTGATATCCCAGAACCCTAACTTTAAACGTGAACAAAACATAAACATGAACTTGACTAAACATGGTTTGACTATGAAACAACATTACACCAACAGAATAAGCATGACAATCGCTTCTGAAGATATAGAATTAACCACTGAGTCCTATGGATTACTTTTATGTTGTCTTAATGTGCATTTTGGAGCTTGCATTTTTTGGTACCCATTCATATTTGTTTTCAGAAGAAAGTCATACACATCTGGGATGGCACAAGGTAAATGATGAGAGAAATTACATTTTTGGGTGATCTAAACTATCCCTTTAAGCTTATTATAGGATGTGCCTTATTCACAAATCACCTTAAGCTTTTACAGACTGCAGAAAGCAGGCAGTAAACAGAATTTTATTTCAGACTGATGGTTGTCTACATTTTCTATTGATCATGGCAGCAGTTATTCATAAAAAGAAAAATGAATTGCATCATGTAATTGTGTACAGCCAGTGGCAAAATCTCAAGGCCAGCAAAGCCTTCTACATGCCAAATAAATAAATATTTTTCAACCTTTCATTCTCAATCACCTTTTTACCTATGTTTTTTTAATTGCTTTCCACTCTTAATAACAAATAGAGAAAAGCTAAAAGTTTATCCAGTCAGAATTTATTCCTTGATGCATACAAGCAAAGTGTGACAAATGTTTCACAAATCGCACGCCCGAAGCAGCGTTTGAGCCTGAGCTCCACCCCGTAAGGCCTTCAGAATTTCTGCAGAATCCCTCAACAGTGCAAATTAATGGGGAACTAAAGTCAGATTGTCAGATTCATCAGCCAATCAGATTGATTTATTTGTTCTTGGTGGGTGTGATCTTTAGGATATGTCCCAATCGAGGCCTTCTAGCTGCCCTTGAGTGACGCAATCACGCTTTAAGAGATGTACATAATTTGAAAGCGAAGAGATCTGTCAAAGAGACGTCTGTCATTACTGCCATTATCGCCATTGAGAAAGAGATTATTATGGATTTAAAAACACAAGATGTTCTGCATGACTGATTTTCAATTCAAGAAAATTCTTAAGTGCTTTTTTAAGTGTAAATTAGGCTGCTGGAGCATTCAGTATCGGATCAAGTTTTGAAAAGTGCTACATTCCATTCACCTCAGAAAGTCAGATTTTACAACTTCTTACTAGGAAAATTGCAATGGAATGTATCTTGAAGTCAGAATTACAACTTGTAGGCAGAAATTCTCAATGCCGATTTCACTGAGATGCAGGTGCGTGATATCACACAAACATGTCAACACTCAGGGAGATATACAAAGTAAGTGATAAACAATCACTTTATAAAGTAATATCGATAAATTCGTTTGTTTCTACATTACACTATATTAAAGCTTGTTTAACAAACGTTATAATTTCTTTTGATAACTGTACACCTGAAGCACAAATGCTAGCGCTGCAGCATTGTTTATTAGTTGGGGTGCTATAGGAGACATCTCTAATGAGAGTGAAACCCCTGCTAAGCTAACGGGAGCGTTGCAGTTTTGTTTCCTTAAAAGTCATCTTCCAAATATCAGGAATGGAATGCATTTATGGTTGGAGTAATCAAGGAGGAATATCCCACATCCAACATGAATGTACCCTGACGAAACGAAATGTATTGCAAGCAACATTTAAATCGCAAATATTATTAGATAGATGTTTTCAGGTATAAAAGACCTCCTTGGTAGATTCATATGTAAAATTATGATTTTTGAATGTCTGTTCAGGAGATGTTCATTTCACAAAACAGTCATGCTGCAGTTAAAATTAGGCTTGCTTGAACATTAAGTGTTGTTTCAAGTTTTGGCTTTCGTGCGTGGACGTGTTTTTAAAATGTCAATTGGTATTACTAGTTAGCTGCAACATAATGTATGATGCCCAAAAGCATAGTGTGTCTTATTCATTGTGAAACTGTGTTTTCTTAATGGCATGCATCACACTAAAGTCCTAGACAGTAAATGCACAGCCCATCACTGAGCACAGCATTAAATTATTGGGCGTGTCTGTGGCATTACCTGATTTGTATAATGTCTTTAATGAATTAGGTGCTTAAACAATGCAGACAGCATGTGTGAACAAACGCTATCAGCGGGCATAATTTATTGTTAGATAATTTCCCCTAGACATGTATGTGTTTTGTTATTCAATGTAAAGATGTTCTTGAAATGCCTGTAGCTATGTTCCAAAACAACTCCATATCCTTTAAAATAAACGTTTCAATAATGTATTTGTAGAAATCTACAATTCAAACGTCAGAGCAGCACCAGCCATCAGAGACTGGCTGAAAGTTAATTTGCTTTTGGTCAAATTAATTCAACTCACTGTAATGATGCCTCCATGGGGACCACTCATCAAGACCAGGCACCTGCTGCTGGCCAGAACAGCAGGCTTCTGTGTTAAAAAATTCATTTGCATTTTTGGGCATGATTTTTGCATGATTGCAACATATAGAGGTACAGCATTCTGCCTATCCAGTTGCCCCATTCCTTTAGCTACAAAAATCAATGATATGCTGACTGAGAACTGGTTCAAAACCCAATGTATCCAACTTCCTGCTTTACCTGGATAACTTGAGAGGGATTTGAGGCTAAGTTGATCATCAGACCCAGGAGGGGATAAAGGACACTTCTATATTCGCAGCCAACGCACTGCTCCTGCAACAAAAACAGTGTTATCTTGACAGTGCTGGAAATGCAATTTCTATCCTTTAGCAGTTTTAGTGTCTGTGGGAATTTCACAGCTCATGCAACAAGATGGCAAATGGACCTTAGAAACAAACCCTCTGAATCAAAATTCACAATGCACTAACATACATTATTCAGTATCATTCAAGGACAGAGCATTTGGAAGCTAGGTCATGCTGTAAAGGGTTATCATCTGAATCAAGCTTACCATGGCTGGGAGACATGCTCCAAATCACGGAGATTAAGGAAGCTAGCATCTTGCTGTCACAATGTTTGACTAAAAATTAAGAATTTAAAGTTATTATAGAAAAAACCAACGTGATCTCTAGTATTCCAAAATATTTGTACATAAAGTTTAGTTCTTGCATATACACTCACTGACCACTTTATTAATAAGACCTGTACTCTTACTTATTCATGGGATTATAATTAGCCAATTGTGTGACAACAGTGCAATGTATAAAATCATGCAGATACAGGTCAAGAGTTTCTGTTAATGTCCACATCAACCATCTGATTGGGGAAAATGTAATCTCAGTGAATTATTAGGACCATAGTGTTCCTTATAAAGTGCTTATTGAATGTACATTTTTGTACATTTGGATAGACACAGAAATGTATAATATCAATGTACTGACAGCATCCAAAACGTAAGCACTTTTAGGTATGGCCAATTTTAGTACAAGACAAATGTTTGTATATCCTTTGATCCATTAGTTTTTAGAATATTGAATTCATAGGTTGATTTTATTGTATTTATAATAACTAAGATTAATTAAATATGTTTAACTGCATTACATTTATTTAATGCAGTAAAAGTATTTACCTAATTTGACATAACAGTTTCATTCTGTTCTGTTTAGGACATTGTGTTAACACATACACAGTAATATCAATGTTGTTTGACTTATATGTCATACTTGTTGAACTTTGATGATTATAACCTTTATTAAACTGGATCTCATTCATTAACCAATCTGTCATTAAAAAAAAATTATCTGATAAATTTTCTCCATGATTTACTGCTAAATGTCATTGCCGATATGGGATTGTGTCTGTGTTACCTGTGGCGGTACCCTTGCTAAAGTTCCAGAAATTTCAGCACTGACCAGTTGTCCAAAATTCATAAAGTGTGTGTCTCTAATGTTCACATTTTAGATGATGTCTATAAATCACATTGTCTATCCAAAAGTCCTAAAATGTATGTATACACTTTATGCATACAAATGAGATCACCCTGGAAAAACAGCGTAATCTATAGAATGAGGACAATTTTAAAAGCTAATAATGTTTCAAGACATTATAATACATCACCAGAGGATGCTCAAAAGGAAGGACAAAACTGCTAAGAAGTTCCCCCTTGACTGAATCTTAAATCTGAAAGACAAACCAAAACAAATTAATTAAATAAATAGGATAACATAATTCAAACAAAGTATATTCCACCACAGACTTCTTTTCTTAAATTCTCAGATAACCCTCCTGCTGTTCTGCACAATGAGCCTTGGGGGCAAGAGATAAAATGTTATAATGTGGTGAGCACTGATCCAATGGCTCTATGGTTTCAAATCTAACATTGCTGACTGCCTGGATACAACATGAGACAAGACCAATATAGCTAACCATCCTTAAATAAAAAAATAAAACATTGAGCAGTTTAAATTCACAGAACACTTTTCATTGACCATCTATCAAACCGTTACACCATTCTCATTTCCTTTTGTGCATGAAGTGGCTTGCTATTTCATTTAATCTCCTGTTCACTGTGAGCAACCTTTCTCTATCTGTAAAATGCCTAGGAAAAGTGTAAGGCTGATCTCCCTCACAGAGATAAATGGAGGGATTCTTGAATGTGATGGATTGTTTTGCCTTAAATGTGTTCACATTGCGTTCTCAAGGGCCCTGGGCTCTTAAGCTGGATGAATTTATATGTGTCTCGATATAATACGAGCAAATGTGATGTATGGAGATCTAATGGGCTTTTGGGTGGGTCGTGTTCAAGATTTCGTAAAATGGATCCGGTTCTCGTTTCTTTTGCCGGCATTCATCAACTTCAAAGGCAAATAGGGAGTGGGATATGGTTAAGGGCAAATGTACTAACTATACATACTTATTTTCTGCAGTCAAGTTCTCCAGAACTGTCAAGTGCAGAGGCAGAGCTCAATTCACGGCAGACGCAGCCCATCAGGTTCTCTGACATTTTACAGGGGACAGAATGCATTCATTATGAGGGTTCATTAAAAGTACCTTAATAAAACATGCTTTAACCATAGGAGACCTTCAGCATGCTAGCTAATGAGATGATTCACAGATACCATATGAACACCACAATTTCAAATAATATCGCCTGCTTTGCTCTGTAAATAACACAGAGGGTTGAGATAAAACTGACGTACAAGTGTACTTAAATTGAAAATATTGTAAAAGAAAACCAGGCACATTTGATAATGAATTTCAAACACTTTATAATATCAATCAGACTATGCAAAGAATCACTATTCTTACAGAGCACAGGAGATAAACAATTCTTACATTTTAGAGATTAAAATGGTATCAATATAAACATGGATCAACTTCAAAGTTGTGCTTGATTGCTAATCAGTTTATGATATGTGGATTTATTACTTATTAACTAGGCCTACATTTCTGAGTATGCACAAATGATATACACCAATCCCATCTGGTTTTACATTTTCAGCAATATCTAAATAGTTCATTTGACTTCAAATGTTTATGTTTTAAATAATTCAATTCATGACACATAATATACTAAAACACACACGGGTATAAATTTAGGTTGTCGATAAGCAAGTCTCTTCCATACGTGTCTGTGAGTACATGCTGAGCAATTCCCGACATTCCCTGTGTATTTCATGTTCTGGTGATGCCAACATTTGGACAATGTATTCTCCACTGGGACACTTCATCAACAGCTGCTGGTTCAGCTCTGAAACAAAGACAATTATGGAGATGGTTTAATTAAGACAAATGCAGATTTAGTTAAGCAGTAAATGAGAATATAACTGAAGGGCACAAACTACATACTAAAGAAACTTTTTTAATGTGGGAGGCAATAACAATTTCACTACTAGTAGGCAGGAACAGGATAACTTGATTTAAACATGGATTCAGACAATTTCACAAATCCTCATTACATTAAAAGGGGAAAAAACAGAACCGGATCAAGTGGTGTCAGTACGTTTGAAGTTATCCAGAGGGAGGGAGTTAACAAGGAAAAAAGGGATGCCATTTCTTCTTACCGTTTCCTCCATAGTCTCAGGATGGACATGCATAGATCTAATGCATATGGTTCTTTAAAATTCTGTGAGAGACCACAAAATATAAAGGGGGAAAAATAATTGAACAGCAGTTGATTTTTAAATGGGCATGTTTTAATGATGTGGGACCACATGCACACAAACTGTATGGAACAAACACAGCAGATCTCCTAAACAAACTAATCAATCATTGTCAGTACAGATACATCATTTCAGTTTCATTCTGGTGATGAAAAGGGAAATCCTGATCACATGGCAGAGTCAAGATTACACATCTGCGGCTTAAATGTATTCACATTATTCAATTAATTTCAAAAGCATTTTTGGTTTGGAGCAAGAAAACTGATAAGGAAAGAGAAAGCTGTTTGGTCAATTTTGAGGATGTAATCAATCATACGAAAATGAATATAGGGTGAATACAGGTAAAGTGGGAAACTTTCTGATAATTTTCTGTCATTTTAATATGATGCCAAATGTCTTAGCCCCTTCCACAATACTATATGAAACAACTAAAATCTCCACTACACTAGAATTATTAAATACAATACGTAAACGTAAGTGTCCCATTTCACCTGTATTCCCCCAACAAAGCACTATGCATTAAGCTTACAATACAAATAAAATGTTATATAATTATGGCACAGTATCTGGAGATCATTACACTGTTTTACATAAACCATGTCCAAATTTTCAAAGCACACACTGACCACAATCTGTCAGGTTCACTTCCTTAGCAACCTTACCTCCTTACAATGTTATTATACTGTAATCATTTATTATTACAATATAATATAATATATATTAATATCATATAATAATATATTAATATTAATGATACTGAAGCCATTGTTTAATCTGAATATGTCTGCCCAGTACCTGTGAAGGACACTAGATAAAGTCAGTGTTATTAGGTGTGCAGTGAGCCCCATATATAAACACTGAAGCACAGTAGCCGGCCTCAGACACACAATACGTTTCGTTCAAGGGCAAAAGAGCGAGCAAGGAGAATAAACAAAAGCTCATGAAGAGAAAGGGAATGTTCTCTTATCTTTACAAAAGCAGAGTTCATTCTGTAGAAATACAAGACATTAGTTCACAAAGACCCATTCGATATCTCACATGTACAAAACATTGACATGAAGCTTTTTGTCCTGGAGAGCTTTCAAGATAAAGCTGCACAGCGTGCAGAAGTTTGTCTAGAGGCCTACACATTAGTAGCAGAGTACTTAAGTCACTTAAAGAGCTTTGAGGTCTACAGTATATAAGGTAGACAGTTTGCTCTGCTGGGAAAATACCAGAAGACTGTGCTGGTCGTTTTTCCTCCGGTGCAATTACAATTGATGGCGACTGGAGCTCTCTAGTTTCAAAAAGGAGAATAGCTTTGTGTGAGAAACAAACCAACATTTAAGTTGTTCAATGATCTTAAAATCTCACATACTCCCAAGTTCTCCTTGTCATTTTCATGAGAGGTGTTGCGATATCCAATTTGAGGCAATGTTTTTTCAATGAATTGGTTCACAAAACAAATCTGAATGTTACGTTCATAAATCCAGTTCTTGAATTTAACTCAATTATTTGGTTGGAGCGGTAAACAGCTCACCAAAGAGGAATATTATCAGTGAATAATGATTCAAATTTCCGCACAAAAATCTGTTGAATGTTTTCAGAAGATTTGGAATATAGCACAAGACTCGTATGGACCACTTTTATGACAATGTTATGTTGTTTTGGATTCATTTTTCAAGGTATCTATCCATTGTAATTGCATTTATTTTTGTGAATAAAATTGTAAAATACCACACCACTTTTGCACTGTTTGTTCAAGTAAAGCAATCTGCTTTTTCCTACATTAATATGTTCATAAAAGTCAGTGGACATACGACCCATAGAGCACAACTGAAGCCATGCTTCAATGAGAATCTATGGCAGATACCTGTACAATTAGATTACAGGTGAGTATAGATGGATGTTCTTTGGACAAGAGGCTCTAAACACATCAATTGTGTTCCACCTGGATACGGCTTTTCTCTGGGAGTCTATCGGAGCTTCCTTGGTGCTATTTGCATTGGATCTGCATCTGAATGACTATTGGACAGTGGGCTTTTAATCAACTTATTTTTGTCCCGCCTGGAAGCCCAGCATTTCTACATGATGATTGGTCGAGCTTCCAAATGGGCAGGAATTCCCAACAAACTGACAATATTTTTTAAACTGTGACTTATGTAATGGACAGCATTTGAAATATAAAACCAGAGCAGAGTGTTCAGCGTTTCTGAGATACTTGTGCAGTTTTTTACAATCTGACATTTATTTCAGCTTTTATAATCTGAAATCATGCCTTGTTTTGAGCTTAGTTAATTATTTTCTAAAAGAAATGTCACAGTTTCACTAGTAGTTTGAGACCCAAAAACAATAGTCTGTGCTTTCCCATTTTTGAAAAGCACCAGCTGCCACTGATCTACACAAAAATGGAACTTGCAAATATATGTTGCACATATTCGTAATTGCCAAAGATTGAATCGAAATGTACTACACTGACCTTTGCAAAGTTATAGTCAGACAAAATGAAAGGTAATGCATACATTCACTAATAGATTCTAAAATCCTTTGGGCTTGTGCTCGTGATAGGGGCTGCATCTGTCTTCTGTGCCTGATCATGAGGATTAGTTTCCTCATCATGAACTGCAAATGAACCGCAGAGCAGGATCAATGAGCCCTCTGCACAAAATTCCTCACTCCTCTCCCCCTTTATTGATCTTGAGTGCAAGAAATATCACCCTGCTTGCTGGAACAATACTCAGTAAACTGAAGGCATATTTTATACAAATCTGAACTTCAACACTTTGGCTCAAGCATTTGTAGAGCCTACCAAAAAAGTTCACTGGCGATTAATGGAATGAATGAGAAAAACAAAAGTACCTCTTCGAAAAAAAGGGAGACTTTGTATCAATCATGTGAACTTACAATCTTTAATAGCCTTTGCAACTCAAGCTCCACCACAGTAGTATATATTGATCTCATTTGGTTTGCTTTTCAGAAGCTCTGGTTCAGCTGTGGCCTGCTCGGTTCCCTCTTGCAGCTCTTCCCATGCTGCCTTTTCCTGGAGAGCCGCCTTCTCCTCCAAATCCACTTGGGTCAGATAAGCTATTGTAATGTATGGTGATCATTCAATAAAAATATTTCTTTTTTGCAAATTCATGTGGAAAAATTCTATTAATATGCACTGGATGTGAAACAGTAATGCCATTCTTCTTCTGGAAAGGTTCAAATTGAATGGAAATGAGCAGCTAATGTTGTAAAACTGCTGATGTAAGCATGTGACACTCTCTGTATGTATAAAAATGCATGAGAGAGAGGAAATGAGAGAGTGAGAATGGGAAACTTATGTGAAAGTGACTAGCTGCTTGATATATACAGCACATATCAGACAGAGCAGACACCATGTCCATTACTAACAGGGATTTAGGGTCTATTTAGGTTTACATTTACATTTATGCATTTGGCAGACGCTTTTATCCAAAGCGACTTACAGTGCACTTATTACAGGGACAATCCCCCCGGAGCAACCTGGAGTTAAGTGCCTTGCTCAAGGACACAATGGTGGTGGTGGCCGTGGGATTCGAACCAGTGACCTTCTGATTAACAGCCCTGTGCTTTAGCCACTACGCCACCACCACTCCGTTTAGTAACTTAATGCGTCTTGATAGATCGTATTGAATCATATCGGGTATGCACATTCTATTAATACTTAAATGTGTACTCATAAATGGTTCACATAAATCCGATGTACTATTCCCTTGCTATATGCAAATAACAGTGTTAACATCCATGTTGATACCGCGCAGCAACATTTTGCTATGATTTCTTAGATGATTCTGTTTCTTTATAGAAAATTACATATACATTTGAAAGTTTTTGTTAAATGCCAGTTTCTCTGATGGTACATCTATGTGTCTTATTCATGATTGTTAGCTCGTGGAATGCAGGGCTCCCAAACTTCCCTATGCTGACAAAGTTCTGTTTATATATTTGGCCTAAACAAACAGATGCATTTAAAATTATCCAAGTCATGTCTTGTATGCTCCTCAAACCACCTCCCGAGCATGGTTGGGAACCAAAAATCAAGAAAAAATATTGCGGAACCATATCATTTTCATGACTTTCGGTTATATTAACGGTTGATGTAATGAGTAATTTTCTGCTGATGCAGAATGAACATCGTACTAAAATACTCCGGCAGTGTTTCCAGCAGTGCAATTCAGCAGCAAACTACCTCTTTACCAGTGCTGGCTAGATTACTTCTGAATTGTAATCTGGTACTGATTACACTGATTAGATTGACAAAAATAGTAGACAATGATGTCATCTCTTGGATTGCATTTTTAAGGATCATTTTGGATTACTTCTGACTGAATTCTTGTTTATTTGATGTCATATGCATTTGAGTAGGATAAGCTTGTACCATTTTGACAATGTTGCTTAAATTCATTAAAGAAAACTTTCTTCATGGATCAAAATATGATCATTTGTATGTGTGTTAACAGATAAAACCAGTTATGCCCCCCCAAAGAGTATGCATGTACATTTTTGAAGCCAATTACAAAAGCAATTTGCTCAAATACAAGTACCTTTAATATTATTATGTGTTCTTTAAAATGTAATTATCAAATTACAAGTAATTATGTTTGTAATCTGATTACATAATACCTATTACATGTAATCTGTTTCTACACAGCACTGCTCTTTACTAAATCTATAGCTTGAAACACACAGAACATCCATGTAGCCCGAATCCTGAAGAAATTACTCTAACAATCCGGTTCTTTTGAATCTACAGCATGCAACATACAGTGCTACCAGTGTGGTCTGTTCCTGAACAAATTTCTCTCATGATTCAGTTCATATAGTGAATCAAAAATATACAGTGCTTTTGAGCTGGCTCTTTTTAGTGAATCAAAAACAAATATATCTGTCAGAGATGAATCTTTCTGATGCAAAAGTCATGACATCGTCATGACATCTGCTTAAGACATGTGAAAGTTCAGGCAGTGCAGTTACTGGTTGTTCATATGTGTGGTCAGGGCTGGACTGGTAATCTGGCATACCTGACATTTTCCTGGTGGGCCGACGCCCTTTGGGGCCGATCAGGGGCGGATTTGCCATCAGAAGAGCAGAGAGGTCCAGTGGGTTGGCCGAGAAATGCTAAATAAGCTAAAATCCCGGATCAGCCCTGTGTGTGGTTAAATGATATCAACATTTGGCATAAGGCTGTTGAGAGCAGTAAATGCAATAAGAATTGCATTTCATATTTCCAAATAATTCTTCCTCAGAAGTAATAAAAACCATTAAAGGAATCATTAAGAAAGAAGAATCATTAAGAGGAATAAGAATCAAAACCCCATCCTTCCACCCAAGTGATCGGTTTGCTATATGCCTCAGATGCATCTTGGAGGGCATTAACACTTGGTCTTTTCATT
Organism: Xyrauchen texanus; assembly: GCF_025860055.1. Classification (NCBI taxonomy): domain Eukaryota; kingdom Metazoa; phylum Chordata; class Actinopteri; order Cypriniformes; family Catostomidae; genus Xyrauchen; species Xyrauchen texanus. The sequence continues at coordinate 19,159,843 of NC_068311.1, forward strand.
ATCTGATCAGTAAAAAAATGTGAAGTGAACAAGTGTCAATATCTCTTTAGTAGTGTTTGTTGTAGAAAAGCATGTTTTTAAAGGACATTGGCATTGCCTTTCCTTGCCTCAGATCTTCACAACATTTTCAGGTCCTACCTTTGACCATAGTCTCCCACTGTGCCTCTATCTCCAAAATCTTTCGATAGCACATCATGGACTGTAGATGAAGCAAAAGAAATACGATAAAAAGAAGGGGACAAATAAGGTGATAAGTGCAATCCAGCTTTAGACTTGAGGCCATAATTTTGAATGATACTAACTTTTGAGAAATTTCTGAGTGCTAAGTGTGATTTCCCCATGTGTATATAAGCTTTAATACACTTCTCATTGCACTGTGGAAAAAAATATAGATTCATTAGCCAATTGAAAACTACAAAGAATTGCTTTGAAGTTATACATAAGACTTACCTTTAAACCTGGCAAAGTCTAAAATATTTAAATATATTTTATTTAACACTTTCTAAAAGGTTTTCCAAAAGCATAGACACTATTTGGCACTGCTCAGAAGGAATTTAAATTTTCAAGTGCTAAGCAACTGTACAGTTCAATGGACGCTGCAGTAACAGAGCCTGCTGTTCTCACCAGACAAGGTAGGATGAGAAACTCTCTGCTTGGGCTGACAATGAAAAATGAGGGGGCACTTTCTTGCCCTCTTTCCTACCATTCTACTCACCCTCAAAGCCCACTCACAGTCTCTTATGGTCTCCTTATATCTCTTCAGCTTCATAAAGGCCTATATAATAGATGACTGCATAAGACAAAAATCACAATAGGTGTAGCTCATGGGAATATCAGTTTTCATACAATTCATCTGTCAATTAGGAGAGCTTGTTCTGAAATGTAGAAGCATAGAGGCACCTGAGCTCTGTTTGTGTAGAGTGCCTGCATGTCCTGCAGATAGTACAGCCCTTCTGTATAAAAGCAGACAGCCATTTTATAGTCTCCTTGAGTGAAAGCCTCATTCTCTTTCTCCCTCAGAGCTGCAGGTCAAACAGGGACAAAGCAAATCTCCATGCTGCAACCAAAAAAGCAGCCAGGCTAAACAAATACTTTCCATTCCCCTCTCCATGTACCCACCATTGGCCTTTTCTGTATTCATCTCTCTCCTATGTCTTTTCTCCTCTGTATCGTTTTCTAATATCCTCATCAATTTCTTTGACCAATAAAATGGTACAACAAAAACAACCGTTGCAATATTTATAATAAAAGAAATGGAGCGAAGATGAAGGTGAGCTAGTTTGTATTGATTTATGAATTATTTGCAAGACTTCGAAGTCAGACAAACATTCAAGTTTTTTCCTTGAGAAGTCATGTCAACAACTGAAAAAACAGCTGATAAGGGACTCAGTGACTCAAAACCTACCTGGATTTTGGCTTGATTCACACTGATCGTACTAAAAAGGAAATGGAGAAGAAAAGAAAAAAATTCCAGTTTAAACAATAAAAATACATCTATTTCTTTCAGATTAATGCGTCAATTAAATATATATTTATGGAATATTCCGGGTTCAATATAAGTTAAGCTCAACTGACAGCATTTGTCCCTAGTTTTTTTAACCCTTTAAAGTCGAACGGGCCGGGCCCGTGAGAATAATTTAGTTTTGTTGTCAAAATATGAATGGCTTCAATCTTCACCAACGCAAAAGGTATTGTTCGAAAGATTAGAAGCTCTACTTTACAATGCATGTAAGCATTATGACCAAAACCAAACAAGTGCTTTAAAATTTGTGGGCAAATCAGAAGTGCTCCCTTTTGATAATTAATGAAAAATGTTGCATTGTACATATTATATTAATCAATAAAAACATCAAACTGATCAAATAGACATGTGTCATATGTTGTTGGAAAGCTCTCAAATAGAATAATGTAACCAGCCTGTTTGTGTATTTACGCACAGACAAAAATATAGCATGTAATAGCTGAGTATATGTTTTTGACATTTATGTTTTGTGACATTTATAACAGAACATAAAATATCAGCACATACCATTAATTAGAGGAGGTGATTAACTTTCAAATGAGCCCCCATACAAGGTAATCGATGCATAGATCATTAGATAATTGACACAAAGCACAATATGCACCATGTGTACACAAAATCTTTCAATCTGGCTGAAAACACATTATCTTTCCTGGATCAGATGATGTCATCTCAAATGATGTAGCATCATGGAATGATAAAACAATTGGATTAGTTTCAGATCGGTAAAAAATATCATCCATATTTGGGCAGAAAGACATGTGTTTGGTGACTGTTACATATGGCACCAAGAGATGGCACCAAGTACATGACACAATCTCAATGTAGACTGACTGATTTAAATGGCACTCATTTTGTGAAATCTTATAACTAAAATCATGTCTGAAAGCTATGCATAACTTTAGTCATTGTTGTGTTTACATGTGTAATTAGTTCTTATGTACAACTATCATTAATGTATTTGTTTGGAGAGGCTTCTGGACACTTTTGGACACTTGAATAAATAATTTTTGTAATGCTATAGCTTTTGATTGCTTTGTCGTATCAACACAAAATTGTACTCAGAATTTATCATTAAAAAAATATGAAAACATTTCTTTATAATGATGCTAAACTATTGACCCTCCTTGTTTTTTGTTTGTTTTGTTTGTTTGTATACGCCTTCAATTTTGGGTTTGCCACTGAATCAGGGAATATTAAAAAACACCTTCAGAGGTTAAAGAGTTTAAAATAAAAAAAAAGCAAAAGGTTACAGTCAGACACTCATTCCGACGAGCAAGTGAAGCGGCAGACACAGAAGGCACATTAACAAGACGCAGACATCACGTTCATTCAGCACGTTATAGAGACGTAGAAGTCACGTTCTTTTATGAGGTGTGATTTGTGCACTTTTTGGCGATCGCTAAGCAAACTGAGAGGTGAACTAACGTGTGATGTGTGATGTCTGCCTAGACGCTTCACTAAGACACACAGGGTTTACGTGACGTCTGTGTTACGTCTACGTCTCTTCTGTGTCTTGAATTTGAGGGTTTAGGACACATGAATGTGCTCCAGGATATCTGCTATAATCTAAATGTAATCCAAAAACAGCCATACTTGAACAGATAAAAATTCTATATTGTTCCTTTCTATTTCTTGCTGTTGCACCAGATAAAAATACTTAATTGATTCCCAGGGGGAATTTCAGGCACAAACACACCAATATACAGTACATAAACAAAGTGCAATCAAACAAGACTTGAATGTATTTTATACATATGGTAAACAAGATTTTGGAAGTTTCATTTCAAGACAAAACAGAAAAAACAGAGACACTTTATGTGGTTTTACTTTGAATAGTTGTTTTCTCATTTAAAATGTTAGCATTATAATTCTAAATGCATAGTATAAGAAGGCTGTTATATCTCTATATACGCTGAATATGTGTTTTTATTTATTGTAGTCATGAAATCCAATATAGTGGTTCCAAACTTTGTGCCGCAGGTCTGTTTTGACAAGGTTGTAGATAACAGGGGAAAATCAATATATTCAAATAATTAAACACAATTATATACTATTATTGTGCATAGTTAGGGTAGCAAAATACACCAAACTACCAATATGGGTTCACTTGCATATTGTTAGGTGTAGGGTATGCAGGTCAGGTTTGGGGAAATGTATAATTAATTTCAATGATCGTAATCAATGATTAATCAGACGATTTGACCCGGATACCCATACACATCTAAAAACGCCCCAAAAAGGACTTATAGTAGTCTGCTTCAAATATATATAGATAATTAAACACCACAAATTATAATTAATTAGGAATATACATTATATGCAGACAGGCTATATTAATTTAATTAGACCCTCAATGGAATTGACCGTGAGGCTACACGAACCAGTCAGTTCGGTCCAGCTGAACAGCTTTGCTAAATATTCCTGATCAATTCCCTTGAAGGTTTATTCTTAGTTATAAGCTTACTCATCAAAGCACGTTAACTTACTTTGATAATATCAGCTCGTAGCTTAAAATCGCACATTAAAGAGGCTTTGTTTTATGATCAACACACACAGACAATCAAGCATATAATTGGGTTTAATACAAGGAACTAGAATATATCACTACACTTGACAAACAGACACTTAACATGTAACATAAAATAAACATAAAACAAACATAAAATAAACAGAGTAGAAGCAATAAGGAAAATAAAGAGATTATTAAGGATAGCAACTTATTACAACAGTTAACCCTTAAGAGCCAGCAAATGGAATTACACACTTTAACGCGTTTGGATTTCAGATGAAATGATACTTGCAAAATGGGCCTATGTGTGGCTGAGCAAGGCTGCGTGGATTTCGCGTCCTCTGGGACGTGACCTTATATTTAAGGTCAAGGATTCTTATCATCCAAGAGTATAAGGCCTCTCTCACAGTATATAAAATGCCTATGAAATCTGCATTCATCATTGACAATAAAGGCAGCACTGTTGGAGCATCAGCTCATGGAGGAGCAGCGTCTTGGTCCTCTGTGCTGTCATTGAGAGACAGATCAGTGTCGAGATGGTTGATCTCCAGCTTCTCTTGAGAATCTCTCAGGAGACTCTCGACTTGGCGGAAAACTGAAGCCTCCCTGTATTTCTGCAGACATCCATGAACCTCCTACCCAGAGAACACCAAACATCCAAAATCTCACACTCTGAAAAGTATTACTTCTGCCACATCCCAAGGCATCAGCTATATCCTGTGAATTACTTAGCAAACAATACTGAGAAAGTGTGGGGCGAATATGGCAAAATAAATCAAACTTACATCCTCTGAGAAACTCCCTGGACTGGGTTTCTGTACTCTCTCCAGAAGAAGACCATCGAGAGCTGTGTCAGAGCCCAAACTATCTTTCAGCCTCCCATCTTCTGTTCTAGAGGTCAGTCCCAATCTGGCTTGGAACAGCTCACTTAGGCCCATCTGTAAAACCTTAAACAAATTATAATATTGGAAATGCATTAATAAAGATTATACAACAGTTAGTTCTGGTCTTCTAAAGTGATTGGCTAAGTGGCATTAACAGAGTCCTTTAAGTAAACAGCACAGTGCTGTTTATGGGAACCAGTGAAGTTAACTACATAACCACCATATTTAATTTAAGCATTTTCCTTTATTTAAGGGATAGTTCATACAAAAATGAAAATTCTCTCATCATTTACTCACCCTCATGCTATCCCAGATGCAAATGATTTTCTTCTGCTGAACTGTAATGTTTTGTCTTAAGCTCCTTGATTTCACCACAAGATGGCGTTATTTCAACCCAGATTACTTCTCCTTTGTTAAATGGTTGTAATGCTCTAACTTGTGTTGAATCACTCCTAATGATCAACCCTATGTAAGGCCTCACTGCCTTTTTGTTCTTGTTCAGTCCTGATGTTTGCCTAAGAGTTGCCATTCTTAAGGATTTTCAGTTCTTGGATAATCAGTTTTTTGTGTTACCGTTTGTGGATTGTGGACTTCTGGATAGATAGAGAGTTGTTTGAGTTACCCTGTGGCACATTCATCTAAAGTGCTACCCAAGACTGTAGTTAATGTTTTGTTTTTCCCTCTGAAGTAAAGAGCATAAGATAAAACTCAAGATATTGTTCCTTATTCCTCTGCATTTGGGTTCAACCTCCTCCAGTGGTGGAGCGGTCAGCATCAAGGACACGCACACTGTAGACCCGAGTTCAATCCCCAGCTGGATCATAACAGTAGGACTGAACCATGAATACAAGCCCAGCAGAGGAAGCTCAGCCATTGTCCAGATACAAGCCCAGCAGAGGAAGCTCAGCCATTGTCCAATGCAGAATGCATCTTAGCTACTGTTTCAAGCCAGGCAACCACCATGGAATGACATGAACAAGTCCTTGCACAACAGGAAGTTGCTGTATCAAAACTGGGTCAAGCTATCTCAGAGATCTTACAGCACCTTCAAACTCACAGCAGAATGCTGAACCTCAACCCCAGGCTCCACCAACATCTCCCAGCACCGCTTCCCACAACCCTGAGATTCACCTGCCTCACCCTGAAAGGTATGAGGGAAGCCCTGGCAGATGCAAAGGCTTCCTCACCCAGTGTTCACTGAACTTTGAGCAGGTACAACATTTTCTCAGCTTTTCCAATTTCTATCAAAAGTTAATACGAAATTTCAGTGACATGGCTGCTCCACCTACGACCCTCACTAGGAAGAACATGAAGGGTTTCCAGCGGACGAGAAGGCTGAAAATGCTTTCTGCAAATTAAAGGACAGATTTAATTCAGCGCCCATTCTCACAATCCCAGATCCTGAGCTGCCCTTCACTGTCAAGGTGGATGCCTCTGAGGTAGGGGCCGGAGCTGTACTTTCCCAGCAGGCCAGAAAAGATGACCGATTGCATCCTTGTGCCTTTTCACACAAGCTCTCTTCTACTGAAAGAAATTATGATATTGGGAACAGGGAGTTATTAGCGGCCAAGCTAGCATTGGAAGAATTGAGGCACTGGTTGTAAGGGGCCAAATATCCCTTTGGACCAACCATAAGAATCTAGCTTGCATCCAAGAAGCCAAGAGACTGAACTCTCGCCAGGCCCGATAGGCAATATTCTTTAATCGCTTTGACTTTGTTCTCTCCTATCGACCTGGTTCTAAGAATCAAAAGCCTGATGCACTCCAGGCAGTTTGGCCCACCCAACTTGATTTCAACCCCTGTGACGATCATCCCCCCTCCAAGACTCTGGCTCCAGTTAGATGGGGAATAGAGACCATGGTTGGAAAAGCACAGCAGCAGGACACTGACCCAGGAAATTGGCCATCTGGCCACCTCTTTGTACCCAAAAGAGTGCGCACTAATGTTTTGCAGTGGGGACATTCCTCATCAATCACATGTCACCCAGGAGTCCAAAGGAATCTAGAGTTCATTTGCAGATGCTTCTGGTGGCCAAACATCGCTGATGTCAAATCTTTTGTTGCTGCCTGCCCCATTTGTGCACAGCATAAGGATTCCAGGTCTCGTCCACAAGGTCACCTGCTTCCCCTCCCTGTCCCTGCTCGGCCTTGATCACATATATCTATGGAGTTTGTCATGGGCCTACAACTCACCCAAGGTAACAAAGTGATTTTGGTAATTGTGGATCGATTTTTTGCCACGTTATACCATTGCCAAAACTTCCTTCAGCCCCACAGACCGCCGAGATTGTATTTCACTATGTCTTTAGGTTGCATGGCTTTCCTCAAGATGTGGTTTCAGACCATGGTCCTCAGTTTGCATCCAGGTTCTGGAAGGCCTTCTGCCAGATGATTGGGGCTCCAGTCAGCCTGTCATCTGGATTTCATTCCCAGTCTAATGGACTGACTGAAAGAACTATTCAAGAGATTGAGACAACCTTGAGATGTCTAACTTCGTCCAACCCAACATCCTGTATCAAACACCTGATATGGACAGAAATTGCCCATAATACTCTTCACCATTCCGCAATGGGTATGTCTCCTTTTGAATGTCAATTTGGCTATCTACCACCTTTGTTTTCTGAGAAGGAGTCTGAGGTAGGAGTTCCAGCTGCCCAACATCTGGTTCAACGGTGCTGTAGGAGGAAGGCCCAAGCTGCCCTTCTGAAAACTTCACAGCTACAACAGCAACGGGCCAACCATTGCCGCAGACCAGCACCATCTCTACGTCCAGGGCAGAATGTCTGGCTGTCCAGTAAGGATCTTCCTCTCAGAATTGAAGCACGCAATTTGGCTCCCAGATTCGTAGGTCCCTTCAAGGTTTAAATCTCCTACTTCCCAAGTCTTTGCGTATACCTTTCATGTTTCCCGCTTAACCTTTCAAATACAGTCCTTTGTCTCCTGCCACCAGGCCACCCTCAGCACCTCCGGTCATTCATGGCCAGCCAGCATACAGGGTCAGGCGGATATTGGACACTCGTCTGGTTCATGGTAGATGGCAGTTTCTAGATGATTGGGAAGGATCTGGGCCAGAGGAAAGGTCTTGGATCCCGACTCACCATATACTTGAGAAGAGTTCTTTCAAGGTCTTTCATCGTCTCCACTCAACCGGAGCGGTTGGGAACGTCAGGAGCTGTTGCTAAAAGAGGAGGATCTGTAATGTTTTGTCTGAAGCTCCTAATTACACCACTAGATGCCGTTATTTCAACCCAGATTACTTCTCCTTTGTTAAATGTTTGATTGTGAATCACTCCTTATGATCAACCCTATTTAAGGCCTCCACTGTCTTTTTGTTCTTGTTCAGTCCTGATGTTTGCCCAAGCGTTGTCATTCCTAAGGATTTTTTGGGTCTGAGATTTTTTTCCTGTCTTCTGCTTTGTTCTTGGATAATCTGTTTTTTGTGTTACCTTCTGTGAATTGTGGACTTCTGGATTTATCTTTTGCATTGCTTCTAAAGGAGAGATGTTTAAGTTACCCTGTGGCACGTTCATTTAACCCTCTGGGGTCGACGGACGCGCCGGCACGTCCTGCTGGATTTTTTTCGTCATTACAGTGGAAACATCATAAAATACTCTGTCATTTTGGGGCATACAGATAAGTGTAAGACATCATTAGAGACTATAAAGGGTCTACTTTTATTTGTATACACTCACAATAACAACAAATCCTTGTACTTGTTGTAAAATAAAGAAGATATAAAGGGTAAGCTTTCTGCAGTCTCTGTGTAAACTAGCATATTTCTGAAACACGTCACAAAAATGAACTGAAACTCTGCGAATACTTATCACACAAACATGAAACATATGTCTATAGAAAGCTTAAAATGTCTACTTTTAAATATAATAATTCAAATTTAAAACAAATATCCTACTGCAATGTAATCGGTATGAAACAAAGTGATGTACAGTTTTCCTGGCTCAGCTAATTATACCTAATATGATCACACCCACGGACAGAGGGTGCTATTCAGTAATGTGCTGAGGCGATCAATGCAAATTGTAAACGCCCCCGACTGTGCCTTAAAAACATCTAGTTCATTCACTTTTCTGTGCATTTGAAAGATAGCACGATACACAAGTGAGGAATCTCCTGGAAAGTGAAGAAGAGTTAACATTTTCCTCAGAAGAAGAGCGGGACTTTGATGAACGTTTGTATTTTGAAGAGAGACTTGATCCACCGAGGATACAATTTCGGATGAGTAAGTCATTTAGTTTTAATTGCATATTAGTTGACATGCTATTTTATATAAACATGCACATATTTTACTAGTGGGACTGTTTCCAGACTTGCCAGCCAGGAATTAGAGTATTGAAATTTGAAATACACTCACCTAAAGGATTATTAGGAACACCATACTAATACTGTGTTTGACCCCCTTTCGCCTTCAGAACTGCCTTAATTCTACGTGGCATTGATTCAACAAGGTGCTGAAAGCATTCTTTAGAAATGTTGGTCCATATTGATAGGATAGCATCTTGCAGTTGATGGAGATTTGTGGGATGCACATCCAGGGCACGAAGCTCCCGTTCCCCCACATCCCAAAGATGCTCTATTGGGTTGAGATCTGGTGACTGTGGGGGCCATTTTAGTACAGTGAACTCATTGTCATGTTCAAGAAACCAATTTGAAATGATTCGAGCTTTGTGACATGGTGCATTATCCTGCTGGAAGTAGCCATCAGAGGATGGGAACATGGTGGCCATAAAGGGATGGACATGGTCAGAAACAATGCTTAGGTAGGCCGTGGCATTTAGACGATGCCCAATTGGCACTAAGGGGCCTAAAGTGTGCCAAGAAAACATCCCCCACACCATTACACCACCACCACCAGCCTGCACAGTGGTAACAAGGCATGATGAATCCATGTTCTCATTCTGTTTACGCCAAATACTGACTCTACCATCTGAATGTCTCAACAGAAATCGAGACTCATCAGACCAGGCAACATTTTTCCAGTCTTCAACTGTCCAATTTTGGTGAGCTCTTGCAAATTGTAGCCTCTTTTTCCTATTTGTAGTGAAGATGAGTGGTACCCAGTGGGGTCTTCTGCTGTTGTAGCCCATCCGCCTCAAGGTTGTGCGTGTTGTGGCTTCACAAATGCTTTGCTGCATACCTCGGTTGTAACGAGTGGTTATTTCAGGCAAAGTTGCTCTTCTATCAGCTTGAATCAGTCGGCCCATTCTCCTCTGACCTCTAGCATCAACAAGGCATTTTCGCCCACAGGACTGCCACATACTGGATGTTTTTCCCTTTTCACACCATTCTTTGTAAACCCTAGAAATGGTTGTGCGTGAAAATCCCAGTAACTGAGCAGATTGTGAAATACTCAGACCGGCCCGTCTGGCACCAACAACCATGCCACGCTCAAAATTGCTTAAATCACCTTTCTTTCCCATTCTGACATTCAGTTTGGAGTTCAGGAGATTGTCTTGACCAGGACCACACCCCTAAATGCATTGAAGCAACTACCATGTGATTGGTTGATTAGATAATTGCATTAATGAGAAATTGAACAGGTGTTCCTAATAATCCTTTAGGTGAGTGTATGTCCTAATAGGTAAGATTTAGTTACATTTAAATGTTGTTTCGGCTAAAGCAAGTATTTAAATTGTATGCTGTATGATATAAATATGATATGTAATATGATATAAAAAATAATATGAATCTTTAGAATATATTTTAGCTCATGTTTATGCTGCCTTGTTATCATCAACAAAGCTTGTGCTTGTAAATTTGTTAGAAAATCAACATATATGCATATTCTGAAGGATCATGTGACACTGAAGACTGCAGTAATGATGCTGAAAATTCAGCTTCCATCACAAATTGCATTTTACAATATATTAAAAAAGAAAACTGTTCTTTTATATTGTAAAAAGAGTTCACAATATCAATGTTTTTACTGTATTTTGGATCAAATAAATGCAGTCTTGGTGAGCAGAAGAGACTTCTTTTAAACAGTATTGTAGGTATAAAATTAAGTAAGTCTTTATAGAAAGAAAATGTATAGTCAGATTACTTATTTTAACTTAAAACTTGATTTTGATCATTAAGTCTCCTCACATTCATTCTCTTTCTGTCACATTCCTCATTGATGGGCCCAGAGGAGGGTCTTTTGTCTCCTCAGGTGTGAATTACAATATTCATGATAATTCACACATCCACGCATATGACCTTTCTAACACTAAAAGTGTCTTAAAAATGTTAAATTACTATATTGATTTGTAGGAATGAGTGATCAGGATGGTTTTCACATCATTTTGTAGCAGAAACTCTAGGCTACAAGATTCAGTTCTCAAAAGTCTTGTGGACAAATGTTTAGTATGTGTTATATGGCCTTATTTCAATAACCTTTCAAAATTGTGTTTTTTCAAAACCCACGCATAAATGTTATTTTCTATAAAAAATAAAATAATAAATTGAACACACATGTTGCTCACATATTATTTTAGCCCAGTTTGTGCTGAATACAGTGTTATCAGACTTTAGCCATTGATATGTTTTTAAGCAACTGAAAAAAGCACAAATGTCAAGGCATGTCAAAACTTCTCCAGGGCCTAAAACACCCTCAGACCCCAGAGGGTTAAAGTGCTGCCCAAGACTGTAGTTAATGTTTTGTTTTTCCCCCTGATGTAAAGAGCAAACGATTAAACTCAAGATTTTTGTGGTCTCATTGTTCCTTATTCCTCTGCATTTGGGTTCATCCTCCTCCAGTGGTGGAGAGGTCAGCACCAAGGACACGCACACTATAGACCAGAGTTCATCCCCAGCTGGATCATATCACTTAACATGGTGGCCAGAACTTTGAAGCTCTGAAAATCGCATAAAGGAAGATTAAAAGTAATCCATATGATTCCAGTGGTTTAATCTATGTCTTCTGAAGCAGGAAACAGATGCATATTTACAGTGCATTCAGAAAGTATTCAGACACCTTTATTTTGTTATGTTGCAGCATTATGCTAGATGCTTAAAATAATTTATATTATAAATCAATCTACACTACATACCCAATAATGACAGCAAAAAACAGATTTTTGTTAACTTTGCAACTCTGCAACACACCACCAATCAGGACTTTATGGCAGAGAGGCCAGACGGAAGTGAAAGACATGTGAAAGCCCGCTCGGAATTTGCAATTAAGCATCTAAAGGACTCTTTGACTGTGAGAAACAAGATTCTTTGGTCTTATGAAACTAAGATTGAACTGTTTTGCCTCAGTTCCAAGCGTCATGTCTGGAGGAAACCAGACACCACTCATGATCTGTGGAATACCATACCAACGGTGAAGCATGGTGGTGGTAGCATCATGCTGTGGGGGTGTTTTTCAGAGGCAGGGACCGGGTATCGGTCAGGGTTGAAGGAAAGCTGAACGCAGCAAAATACAGAAATATCCTTAATGAAAACCTTGTCCAGAGTGCTCTGGACCTCAGACTTGGCCGAAGGTTCACCTTGCAACAGGACGATGACCCTAAGCACACAGCCAAGACAATGCAAGTGTGGCTTAGGGACAACTCTGTGAATGTCCTTGAGTGGCCCAGCAAAGAGCCCGGACTTGAACCCAATCGAACATCTCTGGAGAGACCTTAAAATGGCTGTCCACTGATGATCCCCATACAACCTGACAGAGCTTGAGAGGATCTGCAGAGAAGCATAGCAGATAATCTAAAATTCCAGGTGTGCAAAAAGCTTGCAAAGCTTGTTGCGTCATACTCAAAAAGACTTGAGGCTGTAGTCATTGTCAAAGGTGCTTCAACTAATGTAATTACGGGAGATATGGTCCTGAATACTTATGTCAAAGTGAAATTTAAGTTTTTTTCTTTTCGATAAATGGGCAAAGTTATCAGAAATCTGTTTTTTGCTTTGTCATTGGGGTATAGAGTGTAGATTGATGTGAAACTGCAACATAACAAAATGTGGAAAAACATTAAGGGGACTGAATACTTTCTGAATGCATTGTAAGTCCTTTTTTTTAATAAATATTCACATTCTGAAATTGAATGTGAATATGGAGGTTTATAGTGAAAAAAGGATTTAAATATTGATCTGTTTCTCACCCTAAGCGATTACATTGCTTCAGAAGACAGATTTAACCACTGGAGTCAAATGTGACTTCCTTTATTTGATTTTTGGAGCTTAAAAGGTTTGGCTACTGTAACGTATTCAATGGAAAGGAGGAGGCGAGAACCGGCTTGATAATATAAATGATAGTTTAATGGTAAACTTAAAACAAAGACAAACACAAGACGGACATGTCCGCTAACGATCTCTCTCTCCCGCACGGCCCTCTGCAGTCAGCCTTTAAACCTCACGGAGGCATAATTAGCCTAATACGGGGCCGGTGTGTAGTATCACGACCCGGCCCCGCCCTCCGCCCTGCCACAGCTACAATTCACTTGAATTGTATGGACATACAGAGCTGAGATATTCTTCTTAAAATATTTGTGTTCAAAAGAAGAAAAAGTTAATACAAATCTGGAATGGCATGAGGGTGAGTAAATGATTAGAGAATTTAATTTTTTAGGTAAACTATCCCTTAATTTGATTTGAGAATAAATAATGACTTACATTTCACTAAAGTGATTTCTTGGCTTCAGAAGACTTCATAATGATCGCATAAACTGTGGTTTTATGGTAGATTTGTTTTGTCCTTTTTTGAGCTGGACTGACCAAAGACTCTATTCACTTGCATTATGTTTATATATATAGATATATAGATATATAAAAGAAATTCATACAAGTTTGGAGGTACACAAGGGTAAATATTGACATAATTTAAATTTTTGGGGGTGAAATAATTTTTACAAATTCTATTAGCACGTTCCTTTCAGACTTGGTCAAGCTGCGCTGGTATTTGGCGGTTGCATGTAATACCTTGAAGAAAGCCCTCTGGAAGGCAGGAGTGGAGTCAGTCCTCATATTGTTGGTGGAAATGTGTGCAGCACAGTGCATCATCAGCAGAGACAGACCACCCACCGACTGCAACCTCTGACTGCGAACAAAGAGTGTCCTTTCTTCCTCCTGAAAATATGGGTACTGCTAAGTGAACATTTTTGAGGTTTGTATGACAGAGCACTAAGTGCTTAGTATGAATCACATTTAACCAATTACAAGTTTACAACCCAAGTAGCTATGAAGCTAATTAAATAACAGGGGAAAAAATTATAAAATCTTATTTTCAATATTATTAACCATTTATATCATGCATATTAGTATTAAAGGGAAATATACGTATTTTAACAATACACACACATACACACACGTACACACAAATAAAATAAAATAAAACTGGCTCTATACATAAATTTGTAAATACCTGATAATAGAAGGAGTTGCGGAAAGCATTATTGTGGTAGTCATTGAAAGGAAGACTGGAAGCCAGTTGCAGTTTTACTGCTGGGATCTGTGATAAAGAAATCACAGCTGTGAAAATAAATTTCAGGCTGCATGTCTGTAAATACTACAGCATTTAAAGTGTGCACCAAAGTATTACACTTAGTTTTAGAGGTTTTGAAAAATCCCTAACCCCAAGTATGATTAATTGTAATAGTGATGATACCTATTCAAATAGAATAGAACAGCACCACTAAGGCCACATCCACACTAATACATTTTCTTACGAGATTGCATTGGGCTTCTGTGACAAATCCCTTAGTTCCAGGGAATGAGGAAGCAGGAGATGGCGTACTTCATTCCAATATTACAGTCTTTTTTAACACAACCTTGCAGCAGAAAACGCTTAATCATAAACACACACAGCTTGACACTCGGCTCTCTCCCCTCCAGCGGTCTGGACTCTCTCCCCTCCAGCGGTCTGGACTGCCCTCTTATCCCTCTCTAGCTCTTACTGCAACACAAAACAGCTTTTAGAGATAATTTCCCGCAGGTGTCAATCCTTACCGTTGTTCCTCTCCCTGTTGGTTGCCTCCGTGTTGGCTGTGTGGTTGCCTTCCAGTTCATGGCATTTCAGCTGGGTCTCCACGGAGGACACCTCATCTTTGCCCGTGAGTCGGAAGCTAGATCGCCCTACACTGCTGGCCTCTTTACAGATTGCCCCGGGCACCGTACTTCTCTGACTGTGCTTCTCTGTCATCTTTCCCCACTGCTGCAGCCGGTGCCTGTATCCTTGACATTAACAGTGGCTGCTCACATTTATTATAAATAAATCCTTTGAACTGTTCCTCTGCATTTGGGTCTAGTTGTCTAGCTATCGCTCATTTCAATTTGGGGCCGCACCTGCCCATGATCCTAGTGGAAGCCCAGATACCGTACTTCCACCCGCCCAATTGCGCACTTCTTCTTTGGGTTTGCCTGAGGTCTGTCTGAGCCGCAGGTGCCGTTTCCAATAATTAATGAAAATGATGTAATCTAGATAGGCAGCAGCATAAGCAGCTCTGATTCATATCCAGCGGCTCATGGACAGAATCCTCAGACCGCACGTCTGAGGATTCTGTCCATGAGCCACTGGACCATAGCTGGGGCCCCGAACATACCGAACGGAAGCCTTGTGAATTGGTGTTATCCAAATGGTGTGGAAAATGGCGTCTTTTCACATCTACCAATATCCCTTTGTCAAATCCAGTGTTGATTAAAAGTGAGCTGTGCCTAACTGATCGAGCGGTTCATCAATCCAAGTCATTGGGTATGCATCAAACACTGCATTGACTTTTTTATAATCCACATAGAACCAGACTGAGCTATCACTCTTAGGGACCAGAACCACTGGGCTGGCCCAGTCACTGTGGAATTCTTCTATTACCCCGATATCTAACATGGCCTTTAATTCTTTCCAAATCACTTCTTTTTTGTGTTTGGGTAATCGGTAGGGACGACTGCGTGCCGCTACCTCTACTGAGAGGTGGTCTCCGCCTCTCTCCGTGGTTTTAGCTGGTTGAGGTTGTAAATCTGAAGTGCTCTGCCTCTATCCATTCATATTACCTCATAATCAATTTCCCCGACTTGTTGTGTGACCTCAAAGGGCCCTTGCCACTTGGTGAATAATTTAGAGCTTGATGTGTGGAGTAATACAAGGACTTTATATCCCGGTGTAAATTCCCCTAGTAGCGTGCCCCCATGATACAGCCGTTTTTTTACGTTCTTGAGCCTGGAACAAATTATCCTGTGTTTATTGCCCCACTTTTTGGTGTTATGCTTTCAGCTCAAGAATGTATTGAATTTAGTTTTTGCTGTTTGCAGGTCCCTCCTCCCAATTTTCCCTTAGGACGTGCACGGTTGATGCCCATCAAATAATTCAAATGGGTAGAACCCTGTGGAGGCTTGCAGGACCTCTCGTACTGCCAATAATAGGGGCTAGAGCCACTTGTTCCAATTTCGAGCGTCTACGTGCACAAACTTACAAATCATGTTATTTAGGGTCTGAATAGTTTGACCAAGCCGTCCATTTGGGGGTGGTAAACGCTGTTACGATTTGATTTAATCCCAAATAATTTGTACAATTCACATAGTGTGTGTGTGACATTAATGTAGTGCCCTGATCAGTGAGGATTTCTTTCTGAATCCCCACTCGGGAGATAATTCTGAAGAGTGCCTCCGCAACACTTTGAGCTGAAATGTTGAGCAGAGACATGTTGCAATGCTAATGCTGTTAAACCCAAATAAACACATCAAGGACAGGTGCATACACAATACAGTAGGGAAAAATAGAAAAAGCCTGCACAGTCATATATAGCTTGCAAAACGGTCATGTCTTACATTGTTTTGAACAAAGATCTTCTTCAGATTATGCTTCTGGATACCATGTTGCTTAGTCCACCAGAACCAGCACAAAGCTGCTCTTTGGTACTAACAATTAAGTTGTATCCTCCTTTGTCTGAGTGTCCTGTGTCACTCGATACAACTGATCCTTGATAATCTAAAAATATGGATATATGAGTACAATGTCTGGCTTAAGGTGTTGACCATCAGTCAATCTCATTTGGCCTATGGGTCTTGTCTCGCATTTGCTTCAGAGGGAAATCCCCTGCAGGAAATCCTCTAGGTTCTAGGGAAGACGAGACTTCCTCCTCACTTACGTCCTCCTTAAGTGGAGCTACGTGTGATGTAGACGACCCTGGCACCGCATCCTCAGCCAGCGTATCACACACCACAAACCGATACACCTTGTTGCAGGACACATCCACACATACTTCCCTCAATAAAGTTGTAAAAGACAGCCAATTCATGCCCAAGATTAGTGGATGGGAGATGCGGGAATAAACGCAGCCTTGATACTATGCTTTTGTCCCCAAAATTGAATAATGACCATCACTAAAGGGTAACTTTGAATATCCATGTGCACACACCTTACCTCCCACCATCGGCTTGCATCCAAAGCCTCGGATTGAACCAAGCTTTTTTGAATGGAGGTTTGATTAGGACCAAGTGGTCCTCTGCCAGCTGGATGGCCTCTTCCAGCAATTCCGGATGGTGGCACTGGACTCACTGCGCCATTCCCTTCTGCAGACGGTTGACGGCTCCAGCACCACTTGACGATTCCATCGGTTCCTCAGCAACCACCTTCAACAGGTGTCACAGAGTTGTTGGGTGAAGGCAAACAGGTGGCCAAATGTCAGCGCTCTGAAGCACTGACAGTGCTGTTTGGGTTTTTGGCCAACCTGTTGTAGGATGGCTCGTTTCAGGGCCTGATGTTGCATCTGGTGGATGCCAGCGAGGGTTTCGCAATCTTGGCCAGCGGCGAGGACTCCACGATGGCAATCTTCCTTGTTACCGGGTTTCGGCATCACCGTAACAAATCCCTTAGTTCAAGGGAATGAGGAAGCGGGAGAGGGTGTCCATCTTTCCAGTATAACAGTGTTTTGTTTAACACAGCCTCATTTCTGAGTGGAACACTCTTAAATCACACACACACACACACACACACACACACACACACACACACACACACAGCTTGACGCTTGGATCTCTCCCCTCCGGTGGACTGGACTGCCCTTTTAAACCTCCACAGCTCTCACTACAACACAAAACAGCTGTTAAAGATAATTTCCCACAGCTGTCAATCCTTACCATTCTTCCTCTCCCAGCCTCTCTCTCCACAGACGTCACTCAGCCACGCCCCCATTTCTACAGCCTCATTCATTGAACAAGAGCAGAATAATTTTTTTAGTAAATCACTCAAAAAGCCACTCATTCTTGGATTCATGAAAGTTTTCAGATTTTCAAAACATTAGTTGGTGCAAACCAAATTTACACCTGCTCCCAACCACTTATAAATCATGTGTAAGACATCTGTGTAGTATTAGGTTATATACGGTAGTATTCCATTATATAGGTTATATGTGTTGAACATATATTAAGTGTATTACGGTTGGGGACTTAGAATAAAGAATGGTATAAAAGTTATGGCTGGCTGTCGTCTCCATGATGATGTTATCGTTGTACCTATTAAACAACATAATCCGAACGTGTTGTGTTCTTTCAATCAAACTATCATGACTACATTTTGATAGAAGTTAAATTAAATAAGTAATTAAAATATTAACTAACAATGAAATGAGTGAAATTAACCTTAAAAAATTACATAAATTATTATTTTTTTTTTTAAACCCACAGTCTATACTCATTTAGAAACATTTCTGTACTTCTTGAATATATTTATTAAAAGTATAATTTTTCCTAACATATCGGGGAGTGGGTGCCCATCAACATTCGCTACATTTGCGTGGTTGTGTGTTGTCTCAGTGTTCATATCCGTGTCTCCCGCGTGAACATGTTGATGCGCTTTACAATATAAAATAGCCTTTTTGTGGACCCAAGCCGGACCCAGGACAAAAGGTCCAGTTGTACCCACTTATCGGCGGCCAATGCTAATGCTGTTAAACCCAAATAAACAAATCAAGGCCAGGTGCGTACACAATACAGTGGGGAAAAATAGAAAAAGCCTGCACAGTCATATATAGCTTGAAAATTGGTCATGTCTTACATCTTCAGGCATTCAGTTACCATTACTTCTCTTAAGATTCTTCCAGTTGCAAGTATATCACTGTAACCATCCGGATTAACTCAAAATGTTTCACAGATTATGCTGGCGAAGGTTCATGGTGGTAGACAAATGGCTTTACACTCATGTCAAACCATTTTTATTGACTTCTTGAACGGTGTAATTCACAATAGAGCATCATATTACAGCAAAAACATGCAATGATAGTTACTCACTTTCTTTGAGATGCTATTGTGCTTGCTAAATAAAAATATTAAGATGGGAATGCACTTATTCCATAAAAAATTATTTCATTACTGTTCCGTATAGGTGTTAACAGCATTTACTAGCGAGTCTGGTGCTTTCCTCATATAGCATTTTCATGGTCGTGGATTATGATAATTGTGAATGAACACGCATACACCCCCTCTTTACAAATGTTTGGAATCTGGGAAAGTGTTCGGGAAGGTTCCTTTTTCGTGCAAATTAGTTTCATGAATGAGGTCCGTTGATTACTGTATGTTTATGCCTCTCATCCACACTGGAATGATGTTTTCATACAACGAAAATTAAGCATTTAAAAAACACTCTATATTACTGCATACTTTGGAAAATGATGGCGTAAGGAAGCTGAAATGGTGTTCTTAAAAATGTATTAGTGTGGATATGGCCTAAAAAAGCACATCAAGTCTCATGCATTCAGTTTCATTTTGTTTTGTTTTGTCTAGCTGTTTTTGAACGTGCCCTGTGTGAACGCTTCTTAATACTGTAATCACTTACTGATGATATAGTAAAAGCTAACATAAAAGTATGAAAATGAGAGAGAGGGAGGGAAAGACAAAAGGATCCAGACCATTTTGTGTGAGTGCAGGTGCTGTAGGAGGAACTGTCCATGTTGGTAGAGAAGAAGCTCTCGTGGGTTGAGGGTATCAGAGTTCACTTTAATCAGCTCTCCATCACACTCCCATTGCGCATCTAAAAAGTCCAAGAATGACCGGCCTGCACCTGAATTCATGCACAAACACACCCAAAGAACCAAACAGTACAGTCCTTCACAGCAGGGTCACATATTATATAGGGCAACAAAGAAATCCTCAAATATTTAAAATGTGGGAGCAAAAATTCCCCTGTGGGGAAGTATTTGACATAAATGGACCACACATGTTTTTATATGGTTATAAAAATATTTTCTCATAAAGGTAAAAATGTCCCTGAAAATCTGAATCCGGGGGGCAAATATTTTCTGAAACTGCTTTACAGGATGTGATCACAATCAGAAACTGCAACTTTGCAATCTCCAAAGAGGTTTGTTAATTAATTACACTGTTATATGTGTAATCAAGCCACAACACTGCCCCTTGATGCCAATAAGTCACTAAAAATAAAACGTATGTACAAGTTCCCGTACAAGTTATTTCCCTACTGCACTGACATGGTTATGATAGTTCTTATGACTAAGTCATCTGTTGTAAGACTAATGACTTAGCAGTTCTGCTGAGTTCAGATTGAAAGTTTCAGTGGTGATAATTAGAGCTTGACCTGGGGGCTGAATTTTGAGAAGGCCTATATCTCTGGCACTATCCCTGAGCTGCTGCTCCACTTTCTTCATCTGCTGGAAGAGTGGAGATAATGCTTCCAGTCTGGACCAGTCTTCTTCTGCAACATAGACATCAAAATAAATACAGAATACAGGAAAGAGCGGAAATGCATTTTCTGTAACAGTTTTGCATTCCCTTACAATAAGTGTTTGGTTCCTTCGCAATTATTTTGGATTCCTTCACAATAGCTTTTATCATAGTTCAACTATAGTTCAACCAAGGCTTTACTACAGTAACAATATTGTAACAATGATATTTGTACTAAAGCCATAATAAAATCTATTAACCACAAAATTAAAACCATGGTTCCTACCAAAAAATATTACTCTAGTCATGGTTACTGCAGTTGTACTATTGTAAAACTGTGGTTCATTTTCGAATTCATTATTTATTTTTGTAGTAAGAATGGTTTATTATTGGTTAAAATATGGCTATTGTAGTAAAACCATTGTAGATGTTATGGTTATTGTGGCTTTACTTCAAATACCATAATTGATCTATGGTTACTGTAGTAAAACCATGGTTAAAGAGATTTAATAGAAAAGAGGGACTTAAATATTGATCTGTTTCTCACCCACTCATATTAATATCATTTCTGAAGACATGGATTAAACCCCTAGAGTCGTATGAATTACTTTGATGTTGCCTTTATGCGCATTTTGGACCTTGAAAGTTCTGGCCACTATTCACTTGCATTGTACGATCCTACAGAGCTGAGATATTCTTCTAAAAATCTTAATTTGTGTTCTGCAGAAGAAAGAAAGTCATACACATCTGGGATGGAATGAGGGTGAGTAAATTATGAGATCATTTTCATTTTGGGTGTTCTATCCCTTTAAGCTAGTCAAAAAGCCTTCTTGGAATACCAGCATTGGTTGTGGACCAGCATTTAAAACACAACATATGTTTGTTTTAGCAGGTTAGCACATCTTCCCAATAAGCCACACAATTTTGAGGTATCATTCCTACAGTAACTGAAGTACAAAGAGTGCGGGATGAGTTACGTGCTGAGGTTTAATACTTACATGTGGGATTTGTATAAATCCCCAACCCTTAGTATGAGCAATAGCAATCAAGATGCATGCCTTTTTGGGCACCTATTTGGGTCACGTGACCAGTGAGTGATCTTGATTAAAAAGCATTGGATCACAAAGCCCTTAAATTGGGTCATGATTGTTTCTCAGTGCCAATGCATTTAAACAAATAACTTCTCTGGTTCACTGTCCTCCTACAGCTCAAACTTGACCTTCAAGCTTAACAGAAACTAAGAGTTTAAAACACGTAAAAGTTCTATTCAAAGCTCCACATTAAAGAGCCTCGAAAAGGCCCTGACCTGCTAGTTTCGGGATACTGATGTGCATGGGCAGCCCAGGTTCCTGGACATCTGAATAAAACAAGAGGGAACATCACGTCATGATCTGAAATAAGGATGCCGGTAACATCTATGAACAAAGACCTTCTTACCCTGGCTGTGGCTCAGCTGGGTTTTTTCCTGGCTTTTATGTGTGTATGATGGGTTTGACAGAGGAAGAGAGGGCGCAGTGGCATTCTGTTCACTTGCAGACGGAGCCTTCAATTGATCTTTAAAGGACTGAGTTGAGACACCTGTGCAGCAGAAGACACAAACACAGTTGTGAAATTCTTCAGGCTGACTGACAACCAAAGTTTACACATTTTTCTCCCAGCTTTCAAGTATACCTTTAACAACAGACACCGATTCAGTCCACGCTCTGGAAACAGTCTCTCGGCCAAATGCCTGCTTCCCTGGGAGATTTTGAGATTTTTAATACTGTAGAAGTCAAAGATATAATTAAAGAGATAATCCAGCCAAAAATGAAAATTCTGTCACCATTTACTCACCCTCTTGTCGTTCTAAACCTGTTTGACTTTCTTCACAAAAGGAGAAATACAGTGAAAATTACTGGAGACTGAGGCTAACATTATGTCTAACATCTTTTTTGTTCCATAGAAGAATGAAAGTCATATGGGTTTGGAACAGCATGAGGATGAATAAATCATAACAGAATTATTTTTATTTTTGTCTGATCTAAGGCATTAATGTGGATATTGTACCAAAGCTTGGCTGTTGCTGTGTGCTAGTTATCTGGCCAGGTGCTTTGCTTTCCTCCAAGAGCTGAATGAGTCGTTCAAGCCGAGGAAGGATTTTTTGCTGAGTCATGGCTACAACTTTCAGAGGGTTGTTGACACCCTTGGGCTGCAGCACACCAAAATCCCTATACCAGAATGAGCCAGACACCAAAGACTAGATAGAAGAAGAGAGGCATTTCAGTACACTGACAGACAGAAAAACTAATTCTCCAAATGATGAAAGTGTTTTATTCATTGGCAAGCTCTATGGAAATTCTTCCAACTATATACCAAGGGCATCACTATACAATTATCGGTCAGTGCCTGAGTTTCAGCTCAAAATTGTACAGTGCATTGTGTGTTTCGCCTCTAGCATGCAATACCTGCGCAGTGTCAGCACGCAGCTGGCAGACCAGACGAGCACAGTGAAGAGAAGAAAGAACTGCATCCAGCTCTGCTTGTCTCTGCATTAATTGCTCCCACAGTTCCCTCTCTCTCAATTTCCCATCCTGCGATAATCAAAAGACACGTTCGTGTTATTCACCCTGAGCCACATTCCGTCAAACTGGAAAATTGACAAGAGTGCACAGCCAGAATATTGGCGAACACATCAAAAGCATATGTAGCAGAGGAGAACATCAAGAATTCAATGTATTGATCTGCTCATTCAGCTGTTTAACAATGTAGTAATGAGCTCAATTAACTTTGTCAGAATATGTTTCTGTAGGAGAGTGTGAGAGTGTTTAATGTTACAGTACACCATCAGTCAAAAATGTGGGCATTCTTTACATTCTTTATTATTTCCAAATTTTAGAATAATTGCAAAGTCATCAAATCTATGAAATAACACAAATGGAAGGATGGGGATTATTTAATGACCTTAACATTTTAAATATAATATATTTTAGTTTCTTCAAAATACTCAACCTTTGCCTAAATTATGCCACAGATGGGCATTCTCTCCACAAATTTCATAATGTGCAGCCTGAATGCTTTTAAACCCTTTAAGCTCGGATGGGCCCGCTGGCGAGAAAAAAATATTATCAAAATATTCAATACTACAGCCTTGGCCAACACAAAATATGTATTGTTTGAAAGTTTAGAAGCTGTACTTTACAATGCATGTAGGCTTTATGATTAAAACTGAAAAACATCAAACTGATCAATAAGCCATGTGTCTTTTGTCTTGGAAAACTCTCAAAGAGTAGAATACAGCCAATTTACTCACAGACAACAATAAATCAAATAATAGCAATAACAAGTATATATTTTTGACATACATGTTGTTTAATGTAAACAGGAGTTGCTTATAAGCCACATTTTTTGCTTATAACTTCACAAAAAATAAACAGAACATCACAAAATATCACATATCATTACTTAGAGGAGGGGATACTCAATAAAACAAGCCCATACAAAATGTAATCAGATGCATAAATCATTCAATAATCCACACGATAATTAACACAATCCATAATGCAATAGTTATGAGAATTTACTTAATAAATCCACATGTTTTTAATGATAAGCTTAAAGTGAATTAGTAGTAATATTATTTATATGAAAATCATAAATATGAAATAATTTAACATTAACTAAAGTTAATTTTATAACCATAAGTAAGATGAATAAAACAAGTAAAAACTAAGTGAAAATAAATAAAATCAAATGACCAATGAAAAGCTGTTAAAAAAAATTGGGCAGATACAGAATCATTTTGTTGCCACTTCGTTTCATTCAGCCATCAACATGTCATCAGTTTGATGCTGAATCTCTGCACTGAGGGGTCTTAACACCATAGGAAAGATCAGGTTAAGGATGGATCCCTGTACGTATGTGAAACATTTAATAGGCCTGCTGTCAGTATGAAGAGTAATTAAAAATAAATAAATTGGTATCTCTCTAAATTGCATCTTAAAGCTTACATATATAGGAATGTTGTGTTTTATCTGTATGAAGATGGTCAAACTAGTAATGCTGCACTCCAGAGCCACTGCAAACAGAAATTAACCATTATTTAGTATCAGAAAAACCAATGAAATGCAAAATAATGAGAAATAATTTTATTTCAAGGTTTAAAAAAAACTTTATGTCATTCTTTATGTCATAGTATTGATGTCAATGTCCCCTTTGACTTCAACTTGTCATGGCTCTGATGATGTTGGTGGTCAGAACTTCTTGAAGGTCTTTGCTAAAAACCCATGCTAAATTAATATGCCATATTCAATTAAAAAATACATAATTATCATATTTTTGTACATGACAATAAAAATACAAACAACAAAATACTCACAAGTAGAGAAATTGAAAAATGTCCATGACTTCCTCTCTTTTACTTTGACTATTGAGTAAAGCTTTATTAATCTCTTTTATATCAGTGCAGTTGGCAATGCAATGCTGTGATGTGTTCCTGGAAACTTGTTTTGTATTTTTCCCTTGTTTTCTTGATGCAAAGAAAATTTAATTATAACTGGATATATTTCTAGTCAATCCACAACAGAGATTTTAGTGATTCAAGTTTGAAATTACTTGGCCCCTGGCGGAGAATATCGCTGGCCTGGACGAAACTCTTTAATTGACATTTATTCTTTGTGCTTGCTGCAATAAACGTGTAAGTCATAAATGACAAGGAGTTAGGTCAAAATAAATAAAAATAGCATTGAATTTAACGTCACCCTCAAGCTTTCAGCTCAACTAACTTTCCGTGACCGTTAAAATTTGAAATAGTATACTATTAGTAGAACCCAGTGTTACGGGGCTCATCATGTCTCCTGATGAGGCACACCGTGAGAACGGACGCTGCCCCAATGTCAACTGCAGACGCACGGATGAACTGCTGTCACAGGCATATAACTCCAGAGCATGTCTTGGTCATGTTTCTAATTCTTAGGCTCACATGAGTGCAACATCATCTGACCCTTTAGTGAGGGATCTAGCTGAACTTGCAGTGCAGGCGATGGGTTTGACTGCCAACCACTGCGCTTTGGACACTTTAGTGCAAGAACGGTGCCAAGATTGTTTGGCCCAATCCACATTTCCAGAGGTCTGTCGGAACGACTTCAGATGGTTGCCGCTAGTCCTGGACGAATCTTCAGACTGGCAGCACAGGAAGTTCTGAATCAGCATGTTTCGGTCTCAGATACTTGTTTCCATCATGTAGGGACAGCTTCAGATCCCAGGGCACCTACAGCAACCCCTGTTTCTCGCTATCAGAATGTTGGTGTAAAACCTACATTAAGCCTCCTCATCAGTTTCACCGTCGGTGCCCCCAACCTCCACTTCCTTCTGCCAGACGTGGTGGCACCTTACTATGGGAGCATCAGCCTCATATGCGACACCAAAGCCCCCATCATCGCCTCCATCTCTGCAGACAAGCACAGACAGGAGCACTGACGTGGTATGGTCAACTAAGGCTGTTTTACAGAGAGTCAGCTGGCTCATTGGGGATCAATAACAACAAACCAGTGGCTGCTGATTACCCTCTCAAGAGGCTAGCGTGTACAGTTTCACAGTCAACCCCCTGTACACACTGGGTAGAGACCCACAGTAGTTCATGATTCAGGTAGATGCCCTTGCGCAAGAAGTTCAGGTGTTGCTCGCAAAGGAGCCATAGAACTTGTCAACCCCAAAGTTCATCCCGGGGGATTCTTTGCCACTCATTTTCTGGCCACAAAGAAAGATGGTGGGTTTCGGCCGATCTTAGATTTAAACAATTTATATTGTTTTCTAAAGTTCATGCCATTCCAAATGTTGTGCACGGCAGATGTTTTACAGGCTACTATGCCTAAAGATTGGTTTGTGACTATAGGTTTAATGGATGCCTACTTCCAAATTCCAATTATCGCACAGGCGATTACTTTGGTTTTCATTAATGGGTCAATTATTTCAGTTCAGAGTTCTCTTGTTTGGCCTCTCTATAATACAAAGGGTGTTTTCGAAGTGCGTCCAGGCTGCACTGGAACTACTACACAGGAATGGCATGACATTGACCAAGACATTGTTTCCACAATTTATGAATCAGCCTATTGTGTTGGCTGCTCTGCTACCAGATCAGGCTGACATGCAGGTTGAGCTATGTTCAGTTAGGTCTTTGAAGGTTTACATTGACAGGACAGCAGCCTGGCGCAAGAATGACCAATTGTTTGTTTGCTTTAGTGATGCACGCAAAGAGACTGCACTCTCCAAGCAGAGACTAGCGCACTGGGTGACACAGATCATTTCTCATACATATGAGTCTTCAGGGCATCCTGTCCTGGAATATAACTGTGGTTCTATGACTGAGTGGAAGACAGCTAGGGCCTCTGGTCACATTTGGAATTTGCAAAAATGATCTAGAGATCGAGTTGTCGTGTTTAGGAGTTTTTATAGCTAAAGACGCATCATGCGTGACAGTGTGACAATTTTCTAATTCGATTCTTAGTCAAAGCACACACGCAAGAGTTTTCCACTTGTGCATTCAGTACTGCCTCTGGCAGTCTTCCACTCAGTCATAGAACCACAGTTACATTCGTAACCAGCATTTTGATCACTCGTGCGAGTTGCGCATCTGCAAGCGTGCGCCTTTACGCCATGTAGATAGGAGGGGAAAGCGCTACATGTTCAAGATGTTTGCCGTTTAAGATAAACACAGTTTTTTGCATCTTGTTGAATTATGAGAATAGACTATACCACAGACTGTATATTAATACTAAGGTAAACCTGTCATCTAAAAGAAAAGGACATTGGATCTAATCATCTGTCATTTATCCTTATCAAATCAAACCCAAAGCTGTGATGACAGTGAAACCCAAAGTACATTGTAAAAGTTTTATTTTTCTGCTGTATGAAATACAAATGGAAAAGTAATGTAGTTTTGAAAACTATTTATAAATAAAACTTTCCCTTATAAAAGTATATATATATATATATATATATATATATATATATATATCACCAGCAAGACTTCCTTGGTCAACTAGTTTGAACATTCAGAAAGTTCTGAAAGACCAGTTATACTGGTGAACAGCTTCATTATGCTGGTAGACCACCTAGACTGGCACAAAACCATCACTAGCCACAATAAACCAGTCTTGACTAGCATATAAATGGATTCTGTTCTAAGCTGATATTTGCAGCAGGATCAAATTGATTTTAAGATCATGGAAAACATAAATTAATTCATAAGTTTGTCCAAAGTTTGTCCAAACTTTTGACTGGTAGTGTATGTGAGGAAAGTGGCAGTGTTTTTAAAGAGAAGCAGACCATATACTGCAATTCCTGGTCTTTCCGATGTCTCTCCATGGACACACTCACTCGGTTCAGCACAGCCTTTAGCTCAGAGTTCCAGTGACACTGTTGTTCCCACTCCTCCTCATCCCCTTAAAACACACACAAACACAGGGCAAGTTGTCAAATGTAATCTGTTACTTATCTATATTTTATACATATGGATCATGAGAGCTATTTTTCTGAATCTTTAAAGCATAACCATTTGTAGTCTCATTGGGACTGTTAGTGTGAGGGCTGACCTCCTGTGAGAGTGAGCAACACATTGGCTTGTAGAAGCAGCGATAACTCAGAGTTCTGGAGAGCTTTTCTCTGGGCTTCACAATGGCTGATTTCCTGGATCTCAGCGGCGGTCTCCCTTAGCTGCCTTTCTGTGTCCGTCCAGTCTATCTGGACACACACACACACACACACACACACACAAACACTCACATGTACAGTCTTGTTTAGATTGCAAGGATGGTGGAAATTTTTACCCATCACACAGACAGTCAGATAAATAAAAATAGACACTTGGTCAAAAGACTTGTATGTTAAATAGGAAACTCACACAGTCAGACTCTGGCACGGATGTGCAAAGATAGTTTTTAATGGCTCTGTCAAAATCTCCCACCATCTCCTCTTCCTTCAGTGTCTGCTCACACCAGTAATTGCCCCGAACACTGCTTTCCTTCTGGAGGACTTCCACCTGAGGCAAACAAACACGTTTACACACACACATAAATACCCCTGAGCCAAATTAGATTTTGTGCCATTGGGATTTAGTTCAACTTTGCTTACCATTACACTGTCTGGATTTTCTCCTAATGTCAGAAACTGGTACACAGTAATAGGGATCACGGTCCGCTTCCAAACATCCAGATGGGCCCCCACAACAGGAGCCAGCACACCTGTGACCGGGTCTACCGTCTGGGCTCCAAAACGTATGGGAACCAGCCCTGAAAGCAATAATATACTCTGGATTAACACGGGGAGATTAATCTACCAGGATTTGGACATTTCCGGTGACCTCCATTACCTTTACCATCTGCATCCTCCATGGTTCCTGCCAGGGGCACCATGCAGCCTGACACCCAGTCTAACTGAGCACCGAGAACTGGAACATGCAAACCCGAACCCCCAGGGTCAGGATACTCAAACCCTAGCAGAGCGGGCAAGGAGAGCTCAGTGCCAGGCAGCTTGATCTCACCTGAGTAAACAAGTGTAAACAAAATAAGGAGGGAGGCAAAAATTGGCTTTTAAACAATTAGAAAAATAATTAAAATACATATGAATAACTTTGCTTTTTGAAATTTGAATCACACATTGTAATACTCTATGGTAAGTATATAGTTAGTGATTATTATTATTATGTGAAAACTGGAAAATATTTAAGTAAATAATATCATGATACATGTTTATAATACTTCTGTGTGCATTTTCCAAATCATTTTTTGATATGTTTCTAGCAGCACCTAAAAAATATAGGAAAGTTATGGGATCCACCTTTGCTCCCTATTTAGTGAACTAATTAACCTCCAGTGTGCTGTCTGTCTGCGCTGGTCTCAGAACAGTTTGAAATGCAGCTTATTTTCATCCTAACTCCATATAAAGCCTCTGAAAGCAAAGATTTTCAGCTTTTGAATGAATACATTTATTCTCAATGTGAAAATACACAGTATATATATAGGAATGCATTTACTAATGTTAATGAATAGCATCTTATTGTACAGTGTTAACAAACAAAAATATGACATAAATTGGATTAAAATAAAGTGAAATGACCCACAGATCTTACTGTGAAATGTGGTTCAAAATAACAAACATGTATTTAGAACCTCTGTCAGAAATCCGCTCTGCTGCACTCATCCGAGTACTTCATGTTCGCGTTGCATATAGTGAATCCAAAATAGCAAGTCCTTGCATAAGGCCGCTGAATCGCACGAGGTTAAAGCTGATGTAACTTTTTCTTTGTTAAAATACTTTCTTGTATCCCAGCTTAATATGCAGAGACAACTATACGTAAGCCATTCATAGGTTATTTTTCTTGAAAACTGCAAATACTGTGTCTCTGCGGCACTATGTTCATTTTGAGAGACCTGTCTCAAGAGACACAGTAACACTGACTCGACCAATGGCATGTGCTGGGGACGGGACTATCTGTTTGTTTGATTAAATGGCAGACAAGGGTATTTTTTTTAACTTGAAAAACAATGTTTATTTTTGTAATTCCGTTTGGTGGCGATAGTAGAGCAAAAATTGCATCAGTTTCAAAGTGTTGCAGTAACACTAGTTTACAAAGTTCTTTACAGATGTTTACATACATAGAATAAGATACAGATTAAAAACAGAATTTAAATAAAAAATAAGAGAGTAAAATAGACCTAAAATAGACCACCTAGTCTAATAGAATGAACATTACTATAACTATATTTCTGTGTTTTAAGTGCTGCTTTCTACATTTTGCTGCAGTTTTCTGGTAAGCATAACACTAGAGGCACTACAACAACTGTGCTTTTTATTCACTTTCACACAAATAATGGGTACTATGGCCTCTATTACTCACACATTGCTATGTTATTATTTTCAAAACACTTTTACCTTAACACATAATTTGAAAACTTTAAATTTGAATGCTTGTATTACAGACCCACCTTCATTTACACACTTATTCCAATATTATTAGTTTGCACGGTAACTCACCAGATAGTGCGTTGAACATTAGTCTCAGAGAACAAGCCTCCAGCCCAGCCAAGGACGCTCAGAGTGAAAGAGTTGCATAAGTTGCTATAGAAGCGACATGAAATGACGTGGTTGCTTTAGTTAATGTGCTTTTCATTTAGAATATGCTTTTAAAACACTCTCGGTTAGGTTTAGGCAATGATTAAGGGTAAGGATGTCCATTTTTTCACCTCTCATTTATCTTTAGGACACTATTGGTTAAGTTAAGGCTAAGGTTTAGGTTAGGGAGGTATGTTTTACTCATTAAACATCAGTGTTTCCCATTAATTGTCTAGACTATGGTGGCCCGCCAAAGTCTAATTTGCCCCGCAATAGTCTCGTAATGAACCGAAACATTTTTACACTTCTCATCTAAAATAGTTTTGTACTTCTCAGTCTCATAATAACATAAAATAAAAGGTTGTGTTTTGCACTCTTGTGTGCCAATCAGTTCAGTCAGCTTCTCCCCCGCTGCTGTAAACTCACGCGCTCGCACACACTTGCAGATATCTGCACTGGAGTATTCCTGGATCCGTCTAACATTATTTGGTTGAGGAGGATGACACATTTTTGAGGTAAGTAACGTTAACCAGCCCTCTACATTGCGAGTAAATCACTTGCATATGCGAGTAAATTTAGCATTATGCGACCAAAAAATGTCTGTTATTAGCCACTGGCAACAAGTAAATATTAACATTTCAGTGAAAGAGTTGTGAAGTTTCAAAGCACTGAGTCCCTTTTACTAAATAAAAAGCAGTTGATTAAGAAGCTGGATTCAACCTCATCTTTCCCTGCATAATGTCTCATATGTGCAGGAAAAAACACTTGTGTCTCATTCAGTTGAACTCTGAGCACCTCAGGGAACCACACCGCGGACGTCATGTGAAGATGAACCACTTCTAAAGCGCTCTGATGTGCACGCCGTCTACAGGGACTTGCGCCAAACTCCCGTGAAAATATAAACAAGGTATTAACGTATTAATTTTCTGAACACAAAGCACTCCAGTTTCACTTAACAGCCCCGTAACGTCAAATATCTGTGGTTATTTTGGGTTTATTCACACAGTGTTTATAACAAGCAGTGAGACAGAGGAGATGCCCTGCTCTATTTACTGTATGTGCAGATGATAACATCCAAGAAACAGAATCTTCAAGTCTTCCTTCATGAGAAATAAGGGCTTGTGAGTTAATCATTTACATTTACATTTATTCATTTGGCAGACGCTGTTATCCAAAGCGACTTACAAAAGAGGAAAACATAAGCGAATCATCTTAAGGAGACATTTGTACGAAAAGTGCCACACTACAAAGTTTCACTAGCATCAAAGGGCATTCAAGTGCAACAAGTTTTTTAGAGACTGGTTAAGTGCTCTTGGAAAATATGTGTTTTTAGCCGTTTTTTGAAGGCAGAGAGTGAGTCAGCTTCACGGATGGAGTTGGGAAGGTCATTCCACCAACGTGGTATGATGAAACTGAAAGTCCGGGAAAGTGTTTTGGTGCCTCCTTGTGTTGGTACAACAAGGCGACGTTCCTTAGCCGACCGCAGGCTTCTGGCGGGAGTGTAGATCTGCATAAAAGATTTTAGGTATGCTGGAGCAGACCCAGTGACTGTTTTTATGCCAGCATCAGAGCCTTGAATTTAATATGTGCATAAACCGGCAGCGTAATCAGAGAGAGAGCCTTAAAATAATGTGTGAAAGTGAAGAATTTAAGGCAGAAATATTTTACTATTGCATAATATAATTAATATAATACAAAATAATGTAATATAATGTAATGTAACACAATATAATGTAATATAATAGTTATACAGGTTGGCTGGGTTACAAAAGAAGCAAAAGAATACAAAAAGAAAGGCATAACGTTACATTGCTTATGGCTTCACTAGCTAATGCTACCTATCGTTAGCAGTCTGAGGTAACGTTAAAAGATTAAAAGCTGAAACTGACATCACTAGTTTGTACCCTGCTTTTTAGAATGGTTAGAGTGAAATTGTTAAAGCTAAAGTAGGTAGTATTTATTCACTGAAAAAAATGTTTTCTGTATAAACATGGTGTCTAAGTTAAATGAGGCCCTGTGAGAAATTAGTTAGCAAAACAGACTCAGTGAAAGGCAGGCCTTAGCTCTGTTTGTGAACAGCTGTCAAGTAACCCTGACTAGGGGTGAAGAGCATCATGTATATGGGGAAGAATTGGGGGCACTCTTTCTCACAATTCAATTTATTTAAAAATTGCATACTGCAGCTTTAAGAGCACAAAACTTTTTACAAGGGCACAACACTAGCCTCTTAATTTTGCTCTCAAAGTGCACCAGATGATAGTATTTACCTTTAAAATGTACAACATTTTAGAGGGTCGGATGTCCACCCCACATTGTCTCACAAAATCCTGTGGGAAGCCTTGAACATCCAAGCCTTAAAAATCTTGTCTGTTTGCAATAACATTTAACTTGGTTTCGGTACCCCTTGCTGGACATTTCAATAGGAAACTGCAACCAAACATGTAATGAAGCACATCATTTTGGTTTGCAATGCAAAATGTTGGCATTGTCATGTAAATTTCATGAGATCAGGCTGGCATATTTACTAGAACAGTATTTTATTATGTGCTATTATTTGTTTATCTATATATTTATTTTATATTTATATAGCAATAAAATATGGTTTTAAGGGGCCATTAACCTGATGAATGCAGTTTGCGCTAAAAAAAGCTAAAAGCAGTGCCACGAACGTAGGTGTATAGAAATGCGTTTTTTTACAGCTTTTTTAACTTAACGCTGTGTCATACAAACACAGTGCACCTTCAAGAGATGCTAAAAAAAACAACAAGATGCACACAAAGATGTCTGTCTAGCACGTTTACATAGAAAACAATTGAAAAACAGCATGGATGGTCACAAAAATATATTTTTGTGTGAACTGCCACTTAGTTGTGTTACCAAGCAGGCAAGTATATAGATAGGAATGAAGGCAAGCGTAAAACAACTCTTCGCAGAACCATAACCAAGAAAGTCGAAGAAATACAGACCAATTTCTTAAATGGCTATAAACTTTGCAGAAAGCAATCAATAGTTAATGTAACACTAAACTTTTGTAACATACTGTATGCCACTTCAGTAAGAATCAAGGGTTGCAATGCAACAAATCTAACGCTCTCTTAAAAAAGTCAATGAAGCATTGCCACCGTGCCACTCTAATCAAGTTGGAGACATCAGTCAAAATCCATCCCTGAGTTATTGTCCTACAATAGACCTTATTCAGAGTAGCACCATATTTTTTTTTTTTTTGTTGGGAATGAAAACGATGCAAAATTAAAAGAGTATGAATCCAACCTACCCACACTACCGCCATTTTCAAACACACAGCAGCCCCACTCTTGCATGGCTTCCAGGCGGCTCAGCAACTGCAGCATACAATGCTGGCTGCTCCTCCAGGCCTGCTGCAGCTCAGATGTTGCTGCTGAAAGCCTATCCAGGTCACCTTGTGGATCTGCTGCTCCTGAGATCCACTCCTCACCACATCCTTGCAGGAGTTCTGCCACACGCAAGCAAGCACACAGAGCCTGGCTGTCTAGCAGAGCCTGAAACCCCCCAGCATGAGGTACCACCTTCCCTCCCCGCATGCTGCCTCCACCAACCCGCACCATCCTTCCACTCAAGGGCTCGATGAAGGACTCACCCAGGAGGAGCCCACCAACTGGAAGTATAGCCCCTGAACAGACAGTGTCATCAGTCATCTCTTAAACAGTATGTCTGAACATGCTGAGGCTTTTTTAAATGTACATAATTTTCTCAATCAAAATAAAACTATTCCAATAAAAGTATCTAAACATCCCTAAAACAAGCCAAATTTACTTGAAAAGCTAAACTGCATTAGATGTTAAAGGAATATTCCACGTTCAAAACAAGTTAAGCAAAATGATATTAATTAAACCAAAAAAAATGTTTACTCCTCCATACTATATATAGTAGGGAGGAGTAAACATTTTTTTTGTATATATATATATATATATATATACACACACACACACACACACACGGTATTCCTGGATTTGAAATGAAAGATAAAAAGAATAACAATATTTGAAAACTGACTTGGAGTCAACTGCTGCAAAATAAATTTGCGAATTACTTACCTGTATGAGGATCAAGACTGACCCCTGTGGTGAGCACTAAGTTTCCTGTCCTAGGGTCCAGCATTGGACAGCCGATCTGAATGGGCTGCCGCATGCGTGAGAAAGGGCACATGTGAACACCACCCAGAGGATAAACTAGTCCTGTCTGTGGGTGGATGGTGACTGCCAGAATAGGGACCAACACCCCAGTGTCATAGTCACACATTGGTCCCCCCAGCACCAGCCTTTGCCCTGCACGTAGTCCCCGAAGCTTGGAAGCTGTGTGGATTGCGTGACGAGACGTAGGGTAGGGGATGAAAGACAACAGGGGTGATTCCCATTTCCCCACCTCACCTAAGAAGAGAGAAAGGCTGCATAAAGACAGATGGTACTTAAAGGGATAGTTCACCCAAAAATGAAAATGTTGTCATCATTTATTCCTCATGTTGTTCCAAAGTTGTATGACTGTCTTTCTTCCGTGGAACACACAAGATGTTAGGCAGAATATTAACCTCAGACACCATTCACTTTCATTGTATGGACAAAAAAAAAAAAACAATCAAGCAAAGTGAATGTTGGGCTAACATTGTGCCCAACATTTCCTTGTGTGTTCCAGAGAAGAAAGGTTTGGAACAACACGAGAAGAAGTAAATGGATTCTCAATTTTGGGTGATCTATCCCTTTAAATGGATTCTGCTGTGCAAAGGCCAAACACTGAAACTTCATTTAAACAAAATCAGGATTTTTAGACTATATGATTTGTCCTGTGACAGATTTGGCTCAGGTATGCTCAGAACGAGAACTTTAATTCACACTACTAAAATCCCCAAAAAGTGTACTTTTTTCCCGTTTTTAGTGTGGCCATAGTTACTGTGTTTTGCCTTGGTATGTAGCAGTATAAACTTGTGTATTTTGTGCTGTGTTAAAACAATTTGCATGCATGACTCACCTACACAAGCATCGGCTGTAAAGACAAGGGTAGAGGTGGCAGGATCAAAGCCCACATTCCCCACCACAGGCAGTAGTTTGCCAGTCTGGGGGTGCAGAAAAAAGTCAGAGGGCACTGGCATGCTGTGCCCGCTAGCAAGTGACATATGGGCATTAGGGTTGGGTTGAATGAGGCCTGTGAGAGGGTCTACATGCACAGCTTCACAAGCCCTAACAGACCCATCGGGAGCTGCGGAAGTATAAAGAGTGAAATCGTTCTGTGTTTTCCTTAGAATTGAATCAATCAGACATGCCACAGACTTACAAAGTTGAGCTTCAGAAGCGATTTGACAGGATTTGACCAGCAGATAATATATGTGTAATGTTGTAAAATAGCATCACCTGGTGGAGCAACATTTAACAAGGTCTCACCGATTATGTCTTCTCTACTGAGGGCTGACCCAGTAGCAGGGCATAATAGCTGTGCTCCAGTGCCTTCTTTAAGCACAGCCCACGCCCCCTGCCTCTGGCACTCCACTGATACCATGTCAGTCATCTCATTAGCCAGCTCAGTCACTCGCTCCAGGACACTGAGATGTTACATACAGGTTTCAAATCATTAGTCTAGCAGGACTCTCACAAACTAAATGACCCAAACTGGATCAGTACAGAAGAGTGATAAGTAAATCAACATAACAATAATAATTAACATTTAAAATTAAAATTGAAAATAGAACAATCCATTTTCAACATTTGTATTATTTTTATCAAATGAAAGGGATAGTTAACCCAAACATATATTCTGCCCAAACATATATAGAAAATATTCTGTCATCATTTACTCACCCTCATGCCATCCCAGATGTGTTTCACTTTCTTTCTTCAGCAGAACACAAATTAAGATTTTCTTTAAGAATATCTCAACTCTGTAGGTCCTCACAATGCAAGTGATGCTCCATAAAGCACATAAAGGCAGCATAAAAGAAATCCATATGACTCCAGTGGTTAAATCTATATCTTCAGAAGTGATATGATGAGAAACAGATACATTTTTAAGTACATTTTTGCTAGAAATTCTTTCCCTGCCCAGTAGGGGGCCTATGCATGAAGAATGTGAATCCCAAAAAAACAAGAAGAAGAATGTGAAAGTGGAGATTGACTGAGCAGGTAGGAGAATTTATAGCAAAAATGTACTTAAATATTGATCTGTTTCTCACCCACACCTATCATATCATTTCTGAAGACTTTGAATTAACCACTGGAGTCACATGGATTACTTTTATGCTGACTTATGTGATTTTTGGAGCTTCAAAATTTTGGCCACCATTCACTTGCATTGTATGGAACAAAAGAGCTGAGACAATCTTCTAAAAATCTTCATTTGAATAAAGAAAGTCATACACATCCAGGATGGCATAAGGGTGAGTAAATGATGAAAGAATTTTCATTTTTGGGTGAACTATCACTTTAAGTGCTTTTATACAGAACCTCACAGCACAATTTGAAACACAACATTGAAGTTATTTTTGTCAAATAAAGTGCTGCCTAACAGAGATTTACATATGTGAGATATTGTTTAAATATCATCAAAGTCTTTCTAGCAAGTCAGTCCACTGGTGGCCATATTTGGAATGCTCCCAGACAGCTATAGTATATTAGTGCAGCTCCTATCTACTTGAATGGGGAAAGACCGAAATCTCCAAAACTGTTTCAAATCAGCAGTAAAATCTGACAACACTGGTATCCTAAATTGTGCTTCTTACCTCAGATTACGCTAACAAACGCAATCTTCCAAGCTTGTATAGCAAATGCGCATGCATGTTCTCCAGTTGTCTAACAGATGTTGTCTGTATCTAGTAGTATTAAATTAAATATTACAAAACTATACAGTAGTGATCTTTTTCTATCGTATGTTTTTCCCTTTAAATTGAGCTTTCATTTTTGGTGGAGCTTTTAATTTGAAGTGTTTCTGTGTTTTTTTGATGGTAGCTTCTCAATCTAGAAAAGCCGGTCACTACATGAGTCAAAGTGTTTATTTAACTGCAAAAGGCTGCTATTTGATTTAATAAATAGCCTATGTAGTCTGTATGTGACTTGTGCTACAAAGTGAATTAACACTCAGCTCACTGTCATCTGATACAAGCAAGGCACGTGACACTCTTGCTGGTGTTTTCCATGTATGAGTCAAGGAGCTCTAAATGTCTTAGGTTTATCAGATTTAAAGGAATATTCCGGGTTCAATATAAATTAAGCTCAATCAACAGCATTTGTGGCATAATATTGATTATCGTCCCTCCTTTTCTTTAAAAACAAAGCAAAAATCTGGTTCACAGTGAGGCACTTACAATGGAAGTGAATGGGACAATCTGTAAACGTTAAAATACTCACTGTTTCAAAAGTATAGCCACAAGGCATGAACAATATGTGTGTCAACATGAGTTTAGTGTGATAAAATCACTTACTAATGTTTTCTGTGTAAAGTTATTTTACAACTTTGTTGTCATGACGATGAAACAAACCCTAAAACGACTGTAAAAATGACTAAACAACTATACAGCTAAAATAACACATGATTTTTAACAGAAGAATTAATATAAGTGCTTTTATAAAATTATTAGCTTAACGTTTCTGCCTTTAAAACCTCCAAAACAATGTCCCCATTCACTTCCATTGTAAGCAGGGCCGTGCAGAGACCTTTGGAGGGGCAGTTGCTCAAAGTATAAAAGGGGCACATGGAACAAGACTTTAAATAGCGCGGTGCTCAAAATATCAATACAGTAATATATCGTGACACATTCCTTGCTGATTCGCGTATCGATACGGATGATTCTGTATTGATACGGCAGCAAATGCTGTGATGCAGTTTTGGAAAAGAAACAGAACAGAAAAGACAATTTTAAGTTTAAAAGTTAAAAAAATATTTTCTGTCCAGAATAATTAGAAACTGAAGTGTCTTAAGTTGTACCAACCTGATGGCTTTTTCTTCTCTGTTGTACAGAATAATTAAGAACAGCCGTTACAGTAAAAACTATAGTAAACGTTATAGTAAAATCAACGTGGCCCATGTTTCGTACAGTAGAGTATAGTTTTATTTAATGCCGTGTCAGCATTTGTGGCTATTTTTGATGGCAAAAACTGAATTACAAAAATACAAGAGTTCCATTAATATAATAAAAACAAAAACAAAGCAAACAGAAAAAATACAGCAATTTTATTTTACAGCAAATACAACAGATTTTTTACATTAATGTGATACCTGTTCTGGTAAAATCTTACTAAATTCCTTGAGTGAGTATGCTGCCTTTGCTGTTGTTGTTGCTGCTGCTAATACTGAGTTGATCTGAGAGACTGTAGACATTAAAACAACAAACATATAGGAGATATATTAGCTGATTAAACAATTGGTATGTTACCATGACAAGATGTAAAGATTGCTGAGAGTGTTTGGAACTGGCTCACTGACCAGCCAAGGCTGACTGCTCCAAGAAAATAAGAGGGAGATGCTCACAGAGGCTGCTGCACACCAAGAGCTGCAGGTAGAGAAAATAAGATACCAGATTCAAAAAAGTAAAATTATCTGAGAAAAAAAAAAACATTAATGGGGGATAGGATGATGGTGGCCATGGCAGTGGTGAGAGTGAGACACAAACATCTATATAGACAGAGGTGTGTGTGCTTGTCTGTCTACAGTACACAATACTGTGATCATGATTTCAAGTTGCATTGTGACTCTGAGATGTAGTTGGATTTTGATTGATTATGTCTAATCAAAAATATAAATAAAGAAACTAAAATGTGTATGTGTGTGTTCATTCTGTTGGCACCTACTAAAAATCACAGTGTAGCATTAATCTTACCAATAAGTGTTGATGAGTTGTTGTAGACTTTTATAACAGAAATTTCCTGTTGGCCATGTCCCTAAAAATGTTAATGACATTATTGTCATTTATTGGAATGTCCTTCTCAATGGCCAACAGAAGAAGGTCAGACAATCTCTCCTCTTTGCAAAGGCTGCGAAGTTTGGTTTTCACAAGCTTCGGTTTTGAGAAGGAACGTTCCACAGTTGCTGTGGATACCGGAAGTGTGCCATATGTCTTCAGCAGCAGAGTCATGTTGGGGAAAACTAGATGTGCATTGGTTTCCTTGACCACTGACAGAATAGAAGACACATTGGCTGGTGGTGGGCATGAGTATGACGTATGGAAGACCTTCAATTCTGTCTGCAATTTGTCTTCATCTTCAATATTGTAGAACTGGCGCAGTTTCTTCACAGCTTGGAGTGCTGCTGTTGGAATGCTAGCTGTTTTCCAGTTCTCTGGGACTGTCAGGCAATGGAAGGCATGCAATATTTCCCATTTGGAATTATCTCCTCCTTTAAAGCGTCTCTGAATAGTGGTCTTTGCTGTTGTAGAAAGAAAATATTTTTGTCATTTAAAATATAATTATATTTTAATCCTGTTCTGAATTGTTTTATTTTTATAATGATAATTCAGAGAATGAGAAAATCAGTATAAGCCTTATCAGTGTTGTTGTGATAATTATTTTAAGGCACTCTGAAATAATAATAATAATAATTTAGTCAAAAGGCATAAAAAAGACAAGACCCCCTCGACGCCTGTGAGTGAAACTTTTCTCCCTCAAACAGCAAGCTAACGTAACGTTACTTCTACAGGCTACACACAGCAATATATACAACATATCTGCATGCTCTCTTCACGTCGTTCTTGTAAAATAATAATAATAAGTAAATAAACAATAAAATCACTTCACTGGGAATGAATCCCCACTTACCAGCTGCCGCGGTCGCGGTGTTGAAGATATCTTCCGGTAATTAAAAAATGCGCGTGCTGCGGCCGTGCGGCGTGAGGAATAGTCCCGGATGAGGTCGTCGTCAGGTGAAAGGTCATCATCTGGATCATTTTATTTAAAGCTAAATTATTAATCATACATTTTACTAATATTTAGATTTGGCATAGGCAGGCATTCACAAAAGGGCCTTTAATAAATAAAAACAATGAGAGGAATTTTTTCTTTGACAAAAGGGCACTTTGGGCACCAAGGGGCAAAGGGGCAGGTGCTCAAGCACCCAACGCCCCTCCCCT
Source organism: Xyrauchen texanus (assembly GCF_025860055.1). NCBI lineage: Eukaryota > Metazoa > Chordata > Actinopteri > Cypriniformes > Catostomidae > Xyrauchen > Xyrauchen texanus. The sequence continues at coordinate 19,200,525 of NC_068311.1, forward strand.
CTGCACGTGCCTGATTGTAAGTGCCTCACTACAACCCAGATGAGTCAAAACAAATGATTGTGGTAATCAATATTATGCCGTCAACTGAGCTTAACTTTTATTGAACCTGGAATATTCCTTTAAAGGGGGTAGTTTCATAAGATCATTGAAAACCTTAAATTTATGACTTTTCTAATGTAGTGCACAGTTACATTTATGTAAGCATTTACCTAGTTATCCAAATGGGGGGGGTGTGACGAGGAGGAGGGTGTGGCCAGGCCGTGATGGTGCACGTCTGCCGCTGAATCAGATGATCAGCGGGAGAGTAAGATAAAGGTGAGCATTTATCTATATAACTAGTTACGGTCGAGCAAGGAGGAGGTGGAAACCAGCTGAACAGTAAACAAGGTTTAATTATATAAATGAACGTAAAACAACATAAAAAAATAACATAAACAGACACGCATGCAGCGCGGCGACGTGCATCTCTCTCTCTTGAACTGGCTTCTCCGGCTCCCCTTTATCTCGCTCTCCCGCTGATCATCTGATTCAGCACCATCCTCCTTGTCACAGGGCCATACTGTACTACAAATTTCTATTGCTTTTAAATGAAAAGTTCACCCAAAAATAAAGATTATGTCATCATTTACTCACACTCAAGTTGTTCCAAATCTTTATGGCTTTCTTCAGTTGAAAACAAAAGGAGATGTTTGTCTCAGTTACCTTTCAATTTCATTGCATCTTTTCCATACAATGAAAGTGAATGTAACTGAGCATAACATCTCGTTTTTGTGTTCCGCAGAAAACAAAGAAAGCTGTTCGGAACTGGAACAACATGAATGGACATGAATACATTTTTCGGTGGAATATCCATTTAAATGCTTATTAGAGAGAACTTTTTATATTTTTACTAATAAAACATATTTTGATGGATTTTTATGATTTTTAAGACATTTCATCTAATTTTCCAAACTTGTGTAGACATTTTTTCAGCATGTTCATCACCAAATTATGACCACATTAGAGCACAAACTTCAACATATTCACAGAGAGGAAACAGACACATATGTATTCTTTTACATAAATCATGACATACTGTTGCTTAATGTGTTTATCCCAGAGTGACGTCTGGCCCTCAGAGAGCAGCCTTAGAAGTCTAATGCACTCCCTCAGAGGCGCTCTGAAGGACTTTTGCATGGTCTGCTGTGCTTTTGCCTCCACACGCAGGATCTGAATCTGACTGTCAAGTAGCTGTCCCAGTTGATTCGCCAATGCTCTCCTCCGGAACATCTCTTGTTCCACCTGTCTCTCCAAACCCTCGGTTTTCCCCCCCAGCATCCTCCAGCCTGGGTGGAGCTCTCTCAACTTCCCCAGCACCCCCTGGTAGAGCAGCTTCACCTAAAGATACAGAGTAGCAGAGCATGTTTCCTTCAATGGGACAGTTTGACATAAGAATGCAGTTCTTACAACTCATTTTACAGCTTAATCCTCACACTATGCCCCAGGGAAGTAATGGCTCTAAGACCCTGCTATATTATGCATAGTATCATACTCAACAGTGCAATAAGAGAGACCGTTAATTAGCACCCATTCAAAACTCTGCATATCAGTAATGCCATTCAATATGGATAAGTATGTTTAAACTTTACGAGAGTGATATCTGAAACTTGGAGGGGGTGCGAGATTGACTGTTGTTCCCATGGAGTCTCACCTCTCCTCTCAGCTGTCCGAGACGTGATGTGACGGACACACTGTGCTTGAGCAGGATATCATAGAAAGTACTTGAACTGAAGGCTTCAAGATCCACTTGCTTTTCATAATCCCAGAAGTCGTTTGACACCAGAGCCACTGCTGTGGGCAATATGAACACAGTCTGTGGGAATTCTCTGCATGGAGCTATTACACACCATAGTAAAGCCAAATGTGTCACACCCAAAAACAATTACCCTGACAATCATGGCATTGAAAGTGAAGTGTAATCTCTGGTGTGTCACTTACGTATATAGCCTGATATCATGTTATCTTGGAAGTATATATGTTGTTTTCTTGGAAACAGATGTTACTTTGTAAAATGATTATGTCAAAGTTGACAAATTATGTCCAATTGGACAATTAAAGTGATTAGCTTAAATCTGTTGTCTCTTTTATTGTTGAGTGTAAGGGGATTTATTCAATTTGATAGTATTCTAAAAGCAATAAAGATGGGAATCCTAATTATTCTTTTTCTGGTTCCTTAAAGGTTTAAAGATTCTTTAAGTACTTTTGAGGAAGAAATATTTGGAAACAATGAAGGCATTAGTTCACCCCTTTTCTCACCATTATGCCATCCCAGATGTGCATGACTTTCTTTCTTCTGCAGATTTTTAGACAAATATCTCAGTTCAAAATATAACTTATTTTTCACTGTACACCTTGACAGCAGCATTATCCTTGGTGATCATGATTTCAAGCTCGATCACACTTGTCACTTGCCGCTCATTTGTCAAGCGCTAAGAAGTGTAATATTAGCTTAAAATCATGATCATGCCTAGAGACTGCAATGACAAGATGTAAAGTGAAAACCAACTTTATCACATCAAAAGACATTGATTAAACCACTGGAGTAGTATGGATTACTTTTATGCTGCCTTTATATGCTTTTTGGAGCTTTAGGAGTTCTGTTCACCATTCATTTGCATTGTAAGGACCTACAGAGCTAAGATATCTTTCTAAAAATCTTCATTTGTATTCAGCAAAAGAAAGAAAGTCATACATATCTGGGATGGCATGAGGGTGAGTAAAAGATGAGAGAATGTTTTGAAATTTTGGGTGATGAACTAACCCTTTAACAGAATGCATTCTTAAAAATAGACTTTTGAACAAAATTCATAATGTGTATCGATAACTACACATGGTTATATCAACAACAATCTAGTAATTACTTCCTAATTCTTGCTTCATTTCAATTCGGACATGACAAAATGAATGACTTGGGCTTCAGTAACAGACTCATATAAAAGTCATTAGTTCGGGCATCAGACTACACTGGTCACTCTGTTTTACACTGCTGATTTAATAGTGGTGTTGCAGTGCTGCTGAGTGGTAGAAGGAAACACTATCAGAGTTTTTTAGCACAGTTTTGCATCTGCATCAGCAAAATAATGCACATTCGAGAACAGTAAATGGAAAGGAAAATCTTTGTATGTAACCTCTTCTACTAAAAGAAAAATTGGGTTCTCTGTTCCCAACCCTAAAAAGCAATGGATGCCAAGTCTGAAAATCATGTTACTGTACAAACATGACAAAAAAAAATGAAAATAAGATAATTATTTTATTTGGATTTATATATTTTCTAATTTCTCTCTTTTGGTTGTAGAGTATTAAATAGGCTATATACTGCAACACATTTTAGGCAGTTATCTAATTATTTTTGTTAGCTAATGTAAAGTCTGTGTTATCTTCTTGGTCATATCTAATGTACTGTAAAAGGTGAGGTACGTGAGGTATCATAGTCAAGACTACTGTGTCCCACAGAGTCAGATGGGATCTTGTGTAAGATAGTTGCCCCTTCAAAAAATAAAAAATAAATAGGTGCATGATTCCCCTGCTGTTAGTTCTTAACATTTTGCCACTGTCATGCGGGTTTGGACCAACGTGAGGGTGAGAAAATGACAACAGAATGTTCATTTTTGTGTTTTTTATTTTTAATTATAACTGAGTTTTACCTCTCTGCATTGAGTCCTCTGTCAACCCCATCAGCAGGTTTCGATGTGTTTTTTTCACAGCCACCACCCTGGAACCCTTCGATGAATAGTCATCCATGTTGTACCTGAGCTGCAGTGCACGGTATTTAGCATGAGCTGGCTGCTTCTCTGGCCAGCCGTATTTCCTGAACACAATCTATAAGAATGCAGTGTTCAAGAATAACCAATTCTTGTGCACCCTATAATCTTACCCCAGGATTTTGATTTGCTGTCTGTTATCACTTACCAGTATTGTTACACACAAGCAAAGGACTACCACAGCCCCTACTAAAAGCCCACCAATCATCAGCCAATCTGGGCGGAGTGGAAGTTGGCGTCTCTGGGCGATGCCCATGCGAGTCAAATGATGTGGGTCAGAAGGGAAGAATGGTCCAGTGTCATAGCACTCGCCGCCAGCAGGAACTACTCTAACATACTGAAGGAACCAAACAAGAACATTTACTGATGAATAGACAACAGAAAGGAAAGTGCTTGCCCAAGATTTTGTGGGTGGTTGCTAAGGTGTCACCATGTAGTTGCTAAGGTGCCCTGGTTGCAAGGTGTGGGTGTTCTATAGGAGGTTGGTTACTGGCCCAAGTCAAAAAAAGTCTCTATAGCTGGGTTTCCAACCAAATGTATACAAGTTTTTAAGTGCATTTCTCAATAATAGGCTATTTTTACACTTCAGTGTGTCCAGGGCAAGGTTTGAAGCATGTTTGGAGTGGAAAAACATACCGAAATGGTCAAAGCGTGTCATCATTTCTGAACGATTCTGAAACTGTTTGCATAAACTTAATGCAAATTTTGAATGATACAAAATTAAACAAATCCTTCTTAGCCAAGCACACAAACATTTTGAGAGTGTATGTGCATCTCCAGTGTTTCTATTCAGGTTTTGTTTTACATGCAAATTCAAAATATGCCCAAAAAATAGTTATATAGAAACCCAGCATATGACATTTACATTTACATTTACATTTATGCATTTGGCAGACGCTTTTATCCAAAGCGACTTACAGTGCAATTATTACAGGGACAATCCCCCCGGAGCAACCTGGAGTTAAGTGCCTTGCTCAAGGGCACAATGGTGGTAGCCATGGGGTTCGAACCAACGACCTTCTGATTAACAGCCCTGTGCTTTAGCCACTACGCCACCACCATTGTGCCCTTGAGCAAGGCACTTAACTCCAGGTTGCTCCGGGGGGATTGTCCCTGTAATAATTGCACTGTAAGTCGCTTTGGATAAAAGCGTCTGCCAAATGCATAAATGTAAATGTAATATGACACAATGGTCCCTTGGCCTATGGGATATTTTTGCTTGTTTTATTGTCCGTTCACCACAATAAAAATGCATTTGCTAGTACCATGCAAAACATTTCTTTAACCCTGTGAAAGAAAATGTATTTCATGAAGTTTGTATGAAAGAACTTTGAAGATCATAATACCATGTGCCTGTGTTGGTGGCTGCTGAGTTTGAAAACATACACCCCAGGCTCATTGAGATTTATGGAGAACAGGGAGTGGGCAGATTTTGCCAGTTTCTGGCTGTGCGCCAGTAATCTGAAAGCTCCCCAATCAAAGGCAGCATTAGTGTTGTACAAGTTGTCTCTGTGAAAAAGAATGGAGTATTCCCGCTGTGACAATCAGGAATTGAGAGGATGAATTGGCAGTAAATGAATCATATGTCAGCATGCACTTACATATCATACTGAGGGTAATGTTGTTGGGTCACAGTAAAGAGAAGAATGTCTCCTGGATGTAGACATGCTGTTGGGTTCAAGACTCCTTCAGGCCGTTTGTCAGATGCACTGAATGCTGACGATTTGATAGACCAGTGAGAGCCCCATTCTTCCTCCTTGTTTTTGATGTTTACTGTAAAATAATTTTTTTTTAAACCTTGATGTGTCTTGTACACTCTCCAGAGTGTAGATTGATGTATTGAAGAAATAGTTTACCCAGAAATTAAAAATTTCTCATAGTTTTTCTTACCCTCATGCCATCCCAGATGTGTATGACTATCTTTCTTCTGCTGAACACAAAAGTAATGTAATCCATACAGCTCCAGTGGTGAAGCCCATATCTTCAGAAGTGATATGATATGTGTGCGTGAGAAACAGATCAATATATATGTCCTTTTTTTTTTACTATAAATTCTCCTCCCTGCCCAGTAGGTGACGATATGCACAAAGAATGCAACTCGCCAAAAACAAAATAAGAAGAAAGTGAAAGTGGAGATTTGTAGTAAAAAATTACTTAAATATTGATCTGTTTCTCACCACACCGATAATTCACTTCAGAAGACATGGATTAAACCACTGGAGTCATATGGATTAATTTTATGCTGCCTTTATGAGCTTTTTGGACCTTCAAAGTTCTGGTCACCATTCAATTGCATTGTATGGATTTACAGCCAGGGGTGCAAATAACAAATTACAAATACTCACGTTACTATAATTAAGTAGTTTTTCTTGAGTACATTTTAGGTGCTGTAACTGTACTTTTACTGCGCTATTTTAACACCGTCTGTATTCACTACTTCCCTGTCCTGATTTTATTTTTATCTATCACCGTGATTGGCTAGGGAGAGTCTCGTGACTCCATCCAATCAAATTTACATGCGCCTGTGCTCCAACCGCTAATGCAGGTTGACACCTAAACAGTTAAATACACTTCATAATTCCGCCAATGCTAATCTTGATGAGGATTTAATGTAAACACAGTCGTTTATGTCTCAAGTGAATTTAAACAGTGGGACAAAAAGAGTTTTTGCATCAAAATGTTGGACTTGAAGTGTACATGTAACCAAATTGAGCACTGTCTAGCAGGCTATATCATATAAAGGCTATTAATCAAACAACAATAACAAGGAAATGAGAAAACCACTCACTACTTTTGGCTGAATAACTTGAGTAGCTTTAAAAGTATAAATATAATAGAATAATACAGTGACATTTTTAATAATAATACATATTTTTTAATTGTTTGTTTTTTAATAATACCCCTGATGTAGAGAGTGTGTTAATAGGTATAATAAATTACCAGGAAAGTAGAGATGATACAATAATTTATAATTATGCTTAACCTTTATAAATATCAACATTTGCAGAGCAATACTTCTGCAGAACATTCCACCAGTCACAAACTTCAGCAAATTGAGCATTGTGCATTAGAATGAGAACACAAAAATTTCTGGGGCTTAAAAGATACAAGAACTAAATCAATGTGGAACATTGTATCTCAAAAAGAGGGCAATGAGGCCCCCATGT